>NC_040908.2:141148214-142408018 GCF_004126475.2 Phyllostomus discolor
TTTGTTTTTGTCATTTTGTTTTGGCAAGGACAAATGGCCTTCCCATGGAGGAGTGAGAGTTAAGAGGGGGGAGGGGACTGTGGGACCCTTACCTTCCAGTTCACAAAAGGAAACAGGATCCCCAGCGTGAACAAGCCCAGCATCGGCCCCCCACACATGCCGTGGATGCTGATTGCAGCCTGCAGAGAAAGGCAGGTCAGAATCACAGCTTCATGACCCACCTGGGCCCACCTCTTTTTTAGACTTGGGATAAAATTCAGTCTTACTCCTGACTGCACCACTAATTAATCACGGGCTTTCTGGGAGTCATTGCTCCCTTCTGCACTCAGTGGTAAACACTGTGTTAAAAAATAAAAATGTGTACAGACGCCTGTGCATGTGCATACACACTCAGGTAACGTGGATTTGGTAAAAGCAGTTTTCCTTCAAGCTGGAACTCATTGATTTGTTTGTGTTTTCCCTCTTATCAAAACCACGTTTTTATATAGTGTACCCAATAAGTACACCTATAACACATTTCATATCTTATGTAGTTGACCAGCTGTTTGAGCAATCATCTTATTTTCATAGCAATTGCCTGTCTGTCCACCTCTGACATCTTACGCAGAACACCTCAAGGAAGCTGAAGCATTGAGGTATGGTGGGAGGCCATAGGATGCTCATGTCCCATTCCCCTCCTTTATGGCTTCTTGTAGGAATGGAATTTGATGAATGTATTTCCATATCTTTTAAACTCTAAACTATCGAGCCCAGTGGAGTGGCAAAGATTTTTCATTAAACTAATTTGCTGTCAACCAATAGCCTTGTTCCATGGCCTCCTTGAACAGCAGACACAGTCGTGCAGGCAAACACGCATGCTCATGCACACAGAGCTACTCTGCGATCAGCCCTGTCTCATTCCATTAATGCAACTATAGGGCTCTTAAATCAAGGGGCTGAGATGAGGATGTTCCAAAGATCTCACATATATGGTATCTCATGGTTGTCAGATGCCCCCTATATGCCAGATCGTAAGGATGAGCTACTCAGGTGCTCTAAATAAAGGACCTCATTAATCCTTAAAATTGCCCTTGTAGTAGGTAACACTAATGCAACTTTATAGATGATAACATTGGACTGAGAGAAACCAAAGTTAAAATAAAGGCATATTCCATTTAGACAGAGGCAGAGGTGAGATTTAAGAGTTTTAAGCCATTTTGTCTGGCTATAAAACCCACATTTTCTTTTTGAAAAGGAGTGTTTAAAAAGGAACAAAGTTATGAGCATAGATCAGCATAAGGGCCTTTTTCTTTCACTTAAGGGAAAAATTTCTTGAAAGAGTCCATCACTAATAGAATATTTAAATTCTAATGTTGGCCTGGGCACACAAAGGTATGATTTAGTGAACTTTCTGTTGTTAACTCAGGTTCATTTTACTTCAGAAAGACTTCTAGAAACAATAAAGGGATATGACCAAGGGGCTTTCGAACCCCCTCCACCTGCATTGCAAGTTCCTCTGTCCCGAAACAGGAAATGGAAGGCTATGTTATGAGTGTTTTGCCAGGTTAATTTTTAGAGAACTCAATGCCACAAATAAATCTTTCATAAGACAGGGGCTGATAAGATTAAAGCTGATACTTTTCCAAAATGTAGATACTTAATTTAATATTCTTGACACTTCCTCTGTTGACTGACAGCATTAATTCATAGTTGCTATGATTGATGAATTTGGAAGCTAATTTACTAGGTATTATATGGGAAAGTCGATTAGCTAAAAAAAGTACTTATCTTTCCCAGTAAGGGAAAAATTAAAAATCTCTTACAAATTCATTAGTTTCAGGAAAAATAAAAGTTTTATGTGATAGAAAGAAAAAAATCTAAGAAAGTCAGTAATTATTATCCACTCACATGTATTCATATTTTTTTTGTTTAAGCAACACTTACTGAAAACCTATGCCATGCCAAGAAAACATAAAGAATCTTCATATAATACAAAGATAAAGAGGAATTGAAAGGGTTGAAGTGGATGGAATCTGAAGACTTGCTTCTCTGTTGTTGCTTTGTGAGTTGGGCAGTTCGTGAAGGGACAAGGTATTATACCTCAGGAGTCCAGGTCATAAACCTGGTTCAGCCACTAACTGGCTGTGAGCACTTGAGGAGGATACTTCTACTCTTTTCTCTATTTATCTACAAAAGGACGATGATAAAACAGATTATCCTTTAGGATCCTTTTAGTGTGGGCATTTCATGGAACTGAGAGTAGAACATGTGGGGGACAGTTCAGGCTGGATGATAGGTGGATACTTGATGAGTCTTGCCCCAGCTCCACTCTCTAATTATGTGACTTTGAGACCATTACTTTACCACTCTACATCTTAGTTTCTTCAGCTATAAAATTAGTAGATTAATCAAACTACCCTCTAGAGAAGTGATCAAGATTAAGTGAGGTAATACATTTGAGACTCTACCTAGATTATATATGCCTTTCATAAAATCAATTGTTTTTATTGTCATGATTATCATTCCTACTTTTACTTCAGCGTCATAACTTCTCAGATCTGAATCTTAAAAGTTTATAATTTTATTACAGTGTACTTTGTCACCGAGTCCCATTATTAGTTTTTTTTAAATAGTTTGCTCTTCTGAAAGCAATTTTGGTTGAAATTTTATCCGTATGTCTAATTTGGATCTAGCATCAGAGAATGGCTTGGAGGAACAAAAAAAAAAAAAAAAAAAACATTAGAACACAAAGTGGGTAAAATGTAGCTATGAAATTAAATGTGTCTTTTTCCTCTTTCATTACCTGTATGATGCTCCCCATGACGGATGCAGTCACAGCCATGGCAGTACATATCACACCAAATAAGATACCTGAAAGGATAAAAAAAAAAACCTCATTACCATCACCCAAGCTGGCTTTGAGGGGTTGCTTTAGCTCCTGCCCAGAACTCCCTCTGCTGCAAGCCCAATTGGAAGGGATGTCAGTGAGAACTGACCTCAGCCATCACAAGCCCCAGGAGGAGCATTTAGGAGATTCTTCTCCCCAGAACATGCTATCTTAGGTCAGGCAGAATGAGCTGGAATCTAGTGTCAAGTAGTTTCCTATCCAAGACTCAAGAAGAAAGCTGTCAGGTGAAAGCAACATGAAATGGTGGTAAGGCCATTCATGAAGCTGATCCAGATGGTGAGCAGGAACTAATTCCACTTTCACCAACAAACACTCACCTGAAGAAGTTACTAAGTTTTCTGGGATTCATATAGTTTTACAGCTTGAAAATCATTAAACATTTATACATTTTATCTTACAGGCTTTGCAAACCTGGACAGTCTTGCTGGTTGTTTCCCTAAGTGATTTATTCATACTATCCTCATGGCCCTTGGCATATAGCATACTGGGCTATTTGTTCACATATCCATGTTGGACAGCCATCAGAGCCCTCAGGGTGCTGTGCTCTGAAGCACCTCACACGGCATTTCTAGTACCACCGGGTCTTGTTGGATGAATCAGCATATATTTCTTAGTCATTTTTTAAAGATGATGTCTTTTTTAAATCTTCATCTTTTAAAAAATAATTGTTTTAGTACATCTTTGGTCAAAAATCACCTTAAAAGTACATTTCATACCCATTATAACTCGTAAACTAAACAAGAGAGGAAGAGAGAGACAAAGAGGTGGAGCCAGACATCCTTGGAAACACAATGACAGAAACAGAGAGAAAGCTATTTTGCTCATTCTCTTTGAAATTCTCTGTTGGCTAAATATCTAGATCAGTTCCCAATGACTATTAATGCAGCTTTGCTGAATATGGACCATGTGTCAGGCACTTTACCAGAGGCTAGTACTATAAAAAGTCAGAACTTGATTCCTGCTCCAAAGATCTCACATTCTAAAAAGGAACTACATGTTTAAAAATTAATATATCTAGCAGTGCCTGATACATAGCAAATACTATCTGTTTTCTATTATTATTATTGTTGTTCTTATTATTCTATGTCAGGGTTAATACATGATAGTTATGATGCTTATTATCAGTAAGTCACTCAAAAGGAAATCAGGTTAACATCTTTTTATATTGGATTTTCCAGCTTCTCAATAAGACACAGAAAAAGAAGGAAACTCAAAACAACACTAAAAGCCAAGTTTGATCAATAAATACATTTCAGAATTCTAAATTTGTTCCTATTACATTTAAAGATGATAATTAGATTGCAGAAAACAGTGTTTTCTCTGATTCTGTATTGCTTTATGAATGAGGACAACTTCACCTACCTGAAGAAAATGACAGGACATGTTTTCTCTCTGCTACTGATTATCCTTTGGTGTACCAACAATTACATGTTCAAGTGAAATAACTGGCAGCCATCCCTCAATCCAGGGGCTCTACTTTTTTTGTGTGCTAACTAGAGAATTGATTCAACTTCTCCCGCACTGAATACTTATACTTCAGAAGAGTGCTATCAATAACAACTGCAAGGCAAAGCAGTAAAGGTGAGTGGGAAAGAAAGCTCCACAGTCGCAGCTAATGTTGTGGATTGTCCCAGTGCTACATCAGCTCAGAGGATCAGACAATAAACCATGGGAATGAAAGAAACTTGTACTCAATCCAGCACATTCATAAATACCTGCTAGAAATTGGGAATTGTACTGGGAGTAATACCCATCCACCTGCTGTTAGCTCTAACTCATTATGCAAGAGAAGTAAATAGACAAAGGCAATTTAATTAACCAGCTGACAAACATGTGGTAAGGTGTTGATCTGTCCTTGTTCAAGCATAAATAAAAAGAAACAAATCATATGAAATTCATGGCAAGTGCTGTCAAACAAGGAAATACATACATTCACCTAAATGCTCAAATAAATACTACACTTTCTGGAAATAATTTACCTTAATGACCAGAAAAGAAAAATGCTTATAAACTCTTTGGCAAACTTAATACAACATAAAAGTATACAATCTCAATGAAGCAAACAACAGAGAGGGCGAGAGAAAAACCAATGAAATGAAAAGCAATGAGATAGGGGGCACCACCAATATGTTAGGTAAAGATGGATCCAGGTGTGATAAGGATAGACTACAAGGAAATAAAAACCATGATAGTGGACCAAGCACTTCCACTCTTAGGTACTTATCAAAAAAATAGATTGTATAAAAGTATTCATAGCAGCTTTATTTATTATAACCTCAAGTTACAACAGCCCAGGTCTACCACTAGAAGTAAAAGTTTTTAAAAAATCTGTGAGAGACCCTGACCAGGTAGCTCAGTCGGTTAGAGTGACATCCTGATATGTCAAGGTCACAAGTTCGATCCTTCATCTGGACACATACAAGAGTCAACCAAGGAATGCATAAATAAGTGGAACAAAAAATTGATGTCTCTCTCTCTTCCCCCCTCATTCTCTCTCTTAAAAAAAAGCAAACAAAACTCACAAACCTACTCTATATCCATACAATGCCATACTACTCAGTAATGGAAAGCGATGGACCATGAACACACAAAACAATGTGAATAAATCTCAAATTTGTTGAGTGAAAGGAGTCTTACAAAAAAGAGTGTGTACTGTGTGATTCCACTTACATGAAATGTGAGAAGAGGTAAAACCAATCTATTGTGGAAAGTATCTGGGGGAAGGGGAGTAGGGATTGGCTGGGATGAGCAAAAGGGAGCTTTCCAGGGTTATGACAGTGATTTATATCTTTAGTGGTTGGTTTGCACAGGTATGTGAAGTTGTCAAAACTCAGGAAATGCATACTTAATATCTGTCCATTTCATTGCAGGTAAACAAATACCATACAATCTCACCTATAAGTGGAATCTAATGAACAAAATAAATTAATGCACAAAATAGAACCACAGGCATGAAAACATGGAGCAGACTGAAAATGATGGGGGGAATCACGGAAAGAAGGGGAAGGGACTAGACAAGAACATGTATGAATGACCCACGGACATGGACAATAGTGTGGGAATTAACTTTGGGAGGGGATGGGTGGAGGAGGGCTAAGGGGAAAAAATTGAGACGGCTGTAATATAATAACAAAAATTATTTTAAAAAGAAAACTTTAAACAGTTACTTAATTCTAGTTAATAATATGCATCTAAAAAACTAGGGGAATGTATTTACATATGATGGATTATTAAATGGATAGAGATCTAGATGGATATGAGGAAAAATTAGTTTAGAAAAATGTTAATGGATGATATATATATATAGGAACTCATAGTAAAAGGCATTAAACCTTGTTGCATGATACAATTTTTATAATAAAATTTAAGTGGCAAAATATATAATAGCAGAATTTAAATTATTACAGTTAAAACTTTACTTTGTGGAGAATTCAGAATTAACTAAGGGAAAAAATTTCTTAAAGTATGAAGAGTTAAAAAACAAAGCTATTGAAATAAGAGAAAAACTGAAAAAAAATAAAAAACAAACAACCTAAATTTGAGAATAAGGAGAATAAAGCTACCAATATTAGTAGGCAATGACCATACTTACTAGAAAGCCAATTAAAATTTGGAAATCAACAATAATTGGGTAAATGGAAGGATATATGCTTTATAAGACAAAAACAAAAAGCTACAGCTTTTCCACATTGATTATACACAGTTTAGGAGAGATGGAGAAAGCATCTCATTCACAACATCAATGGAAGAAGAAGAAGAGGAAGAAGAAGAACAAAAGAGGGGGAGAGAAAGGGGAATAAGAAGGCATCAATGAGGAGGACAAGAAGGAGGAAGAGGAAGGCATGAATATTATTAATATCTAGGATCAAAATTATTATATTATTAAATGGAAAAAATTCAATGCTATTGTTATATGTAAATCTTACAAAGGTGTCAATTCTTCCCAGATGCATTTTCAGATGTAACACAGTCCCACATGGGAGAGTACAGTTAGGTAACATGCAATACGTTTTATTTTAAAGTTATGCTGAAAGAAAAGCTAAACATAGAGAGCAAATTTTCTTGTAAAAAAGTAACAATAGAAACATTTTTTAATTTTAAACTAAAAAAACAGGTGACAGGATTACACAGATACAATTTTATTTTAGAAGTTTATATATTTTTCCAAATTACCTATATTTCCTATATAAGTAAACAAGCAAATGATTTGTTTATACTTAGAAGTAAATTGTATAAAACTATAATTAAGATAATAGGTATTATAGTAATTATAAATATAATATACAATCATACAATTAAGCAAGGAGAAATTATTCTTTGAGGTGATATTGCTGGGAGTTTGGCAATAAAGTATTTGGATTTATTAGACAAAGTGCCTGTCAATAGTGAGTAGAATAATATTCCATACAGAGAAATTAATATGATCAATACATAGCACAATCAGTTCATAGCATAATCAAAAGATATCGAAGTGATGAATCTAGAATGTAGGGCAAGCACAAAAGAGTGCTGAAAATAAGGGTGGTGAAAGGTGAGCTAGCTGGCCATGCTTCCCTGGTACCCTGCTGGTATCTTTGCAAGTGTAAGAATTTGCATGTGTTTCCTTATGTATCTCACATGCTTTTGTGCCTGTGTCCTGAATAGCACATGTAGGATTTTGGCATGTACCACACACATACATTTCATGATATGGGATGAAGATTCACTGGCTATACCTACATAAGCCTTTACTGATCCAGGTGCTCAGGTTGTCGGAGAGATGGGGAAAACAGCTCTTGACAAAATCCTCAAAAGTCACTGTTGCTAAGGCATTGATGCTGGCAGCCACGGTGCTACAGGGAGAGAAAAGTGAGAACACGGTCCAAGCTAAATAAAAGCTAAGCCACCAGCCTGCCCTGTTTTCCAGAGCAAATAGATAAGACAGCGCTCTGAGACAACAAACACTGACATACATCCTCATTCTGGAACTCCAGGAGAACCACATGTCCTGTCTACTCGCTCTTCAGAGCTGCTTCTCTGCTTAATGCTCTTTCAATTCTCCCGCAGACTCCACTGAACAAGCTAGGTTTTCCTGTTTTAACTCCCACTCATTTCTCTTAACAAGATGTTAAATGAGTTATCAAGCAGTAGCAGAGGGATTGCGTGTGTGCATGTGTGTGTGTGCTTGGGTGTGGTGTGATGGTGGGCTTAGGTTAGACTTGAAGCAAGATGTAGAGACTATCCTAACTCAGGTGTCAGTTCACTTTGCCATTCATTATACTAATCAATGCATTAATAACATCCATGCATCTGTTTGTTCATGCTGGGTACTAGGCATATGTTAGTGAACAAGAAAACAAAGATCTTCCACTTGTTTTGGAGGAAGGGACATTTAACAAAACAATTGTGTGATTGATTAACAATTGTATAAACTGTTGTGAAGGAAAATAAGAAAGTGCCAAGATAACATGTCTTGCAGAGACCTAAACCAATATGAAGTTAGGAGATTCTCACCTTAGGAAGTTATGGTTAAAATAGGAACTGAAAACACCCATGCACACACACACATGCACACACAAGCATGCACACACATGCAAACTAAGAAAAAGATGTTCTAGAACAAAGGGAAAATTACATTTAAATGTCTGAAAGTTTGTTGGACTCAACGATCTGCAGCCATCAGAGTGGCTAGCCAGCAATCAACCCCTTTAACCCTTTTAATTAGCCAGCAATTAACCCCTTTAAGGGGTTAAAGGACAAAAGATAAGGCTGGGAAAGTGTCAAAGACCTAAACTCATAAAAGTTCTGACTTTCCCATCAGAGTTCGGTTCTATGGCTCTAAAACTCACTTAGGTGAGAGAGAACCTGAAAGTTGTCATTTTCTTTGCAGAATAACATGAAAGCTTATTGAATCCCTTATAGAGGCCAGGAATATTTCAGCTAGTAGAATAGATAACTATGTAAATTCACATGAGCCAAAATCACAACCACAAACAGAAGTTCTAGAAAACTAACAAGATGTTGAACAAACCCTGGCCAACCATTTGTAAGTTTTCCATTGGCATTCATTATTAGTTCTTTTGTTATCCTCCAATTCACATTTGAAGACTTGTTATAGCTGTGCCAAGTGTATGAAAGCAAGTTGAAACTTCTTTTTTTTTGGTAATGCTGGATAATAGTAGTTAATCTTAGCTGTGGGTTACTTCAGTTGGAATAGTTCCAAGGGTCCATCTTATGCATTATTTAATAGTTCCATCCCTAAATGACAGATATAGTAAGTACAAACTTCCTAAGACCCATTTCTGGGAATTGAAACTGTAAGTATATATCATTCTTATTTTCCTGAGAATCGAGGCCTGGTATATGTTCCCTGCAGCTTCATGGAAGTCAAGTAAGGAAAGCAGGTGATCAAATAAAAAGAACACCCATGCTCCCAACACGCATGTCTCAGAATTAATTACATGAAAGTTGCAAATACCGTGGTTAACCCTTGAATCTATCATGAAGGAGGGAACAAAAAGCTAAATTTGGCCCAGAAAGATCAGATCTTTAGAACCTCTGCTGGGTTGTTTTTGCAGTCAGGTGTATTAATCATATGTCAATTTCTCAAATTCTAAAACTGCTATAAGATGGTAGAAAGATTTTTTTCCTATCGCTCCACCACTATGTCTGTATCCTATTCTTGCCTTCCCCTTTGCCTAATCCAATACTCTCCTGAACATTGTAGCAGAAATAGTTTCTCTATGTTATATACTCCTGAGGGCATCTCTTTCTTGGAATCTTTAAGAGGTTTAATCTGTTGACAGCTGTATTTCAGGAGTCTGAAGAAAGTCAGTCTTGGAGTAAGACAAAAAACAACGCTCTCTGGAAAGGGACAAATTGAAAAGCTAGTGTCACCCCTGCTAGTGTGTGATCCTCTAGTACTCATTGATTCCATCTTTAGTTTCCTTGAGGTCCTAATGCCAGCACCACAGGCAATATCACTTTGTGTTGCTAATTTAGAATTCTGAAAAAACAGAGTAAAATATTCAACAGTATGCTAAATTAAAATTACAACATTAGTAAGTTGCAGTCATTATATGGATTCAAGAAGTTTCTAGTTTGAAAATTTGTCAACACACTATCAATATGTCAAAGCATAAAAATTTTCAAAGTATCTATTTTAAAATTTCCAAAATTTTACCAAAATTCAATATCATCCCTGATAAAAATATTTCCTAAAAGTAGAATAAATGTATGCATTTTTGTCCCTTTTTACAATTTTATTAATTTATTTAAATATTTTAAAATGTATATATATTTCAAATCAAAATCTAAAATCATGTTTAACTATAGGATCCAAGAAATATTCCCATTAAATTACATAACAAAACAACACAACAAAACAACACAACAAAACAAGGATTTCTGCCATTTCTCAATTATCATTGCCCTCAAAGCACAGTTATATGTGAGAATTAACATAGAAGCATAATTATTTAAAAAAAGAAAAACACGAAAATATTTGCAGATATGATTTCAGTACAATCAAATCCTAAAAAAATTAAAATAATAATTGAAAATAATTAGGAAAAAAACTAAATATCAAGGGAACTTCTGTAAAAGAAAGGTAATTAATAATTATGAGCCTCATAGTTTTTAAATCATATTTTAAAGCACAATTGCTAAAATTATTAGAATTGCCATAACTGTAGACAAATAGATCGAAAGAATATAAAAGGGAATCCAGAAGTCCTGAACACATGGAAAAATGTAGGATGTACTAAAAGTGACTTTTCAAATCAGTAGTGAGAATTGGTTTTTTTTTTTGGTTTTTAGTGAAAAAATAATGGGACAACTGGTAACTAACAAAAAATATGGGTCAGAAACTACATTCCTCATGTCACATGTTTAGTCTAGATGATTTAATAATATTTAACATTTAAAAAAAGCATTAATATATTAGAATAAAGTCTGTGTGATTATTTATAATCATGGCATGGGAGCCTTTCTGAGAAAGATATTAACTAGAAACTGTAATATAAAATAATTGATTAATAAATATAAAATGAAATCTCCAAATACTCAAAATACCATTAATAAAACCAATGCATAAAGAACAAATGAGAAAAACAAGACATGTCAAAAAGTATTTTCAGATTTATAAAGAGGAAAACTCAAAAGAAAAAAATTCCTGAGTAAATGAATTGGTATTTTTCAAAACAAACAAAAGAAAATGAATGACCAATTAAATTAGGGAAATGTTGTCAATCCTATTTATGATGAAGGGAATTCATAGTTAAATTAGTTATCGTTTTTCAACTATCAGGCTGACAAGTTTACCAGTGTCACAGTACTCAATATTGATAGTAGTGTGGGGAAAGAGTTACACTAGTGTTTTCTTTTCAGTGTATAAAATAGTACAAATTTTTGGAAGTTAATTTAGCAATGTCCATGAAAAGTTTTAAATGAATATGTATTTTGACACAGTAATTCCACCTCTTATAATGTAGCCTACATATATCCTCGCACAATTTCAGAAAGACATACAATGTGGTGTGCGATGTCCTGCCAAAACTCTTATGTTGGAGCCTAATTCCCAATGGACAGTATTTGGGGGTGGGGCCTTTGACACTTAATCAGACCATGAGGGTGGAGCCCTGATGAATGGGATCAGTGAGAGACCATTAACAAGACTCTATGGAAAGCTCCATCATCCCTTCTAAGGTGTGAGGGCTCAGCAAGAAGGCAGCCACATTTGAACCAGAAAGTGTGTCCTCACCAGACACCAAATCTGCCGGTGCCTGGATCTTAGACTTCCTAGCCCTGAGAACTATGATAAATGCATTTTCATTGTTTATAAGCCACCCAGTCTGCGGTATTCTGTTACAGCAGCCTAAACAAACTAACTCATATGCATTGTTAGTTATGCTTTACATCAAAGGACTGGTAGATCAAACAATGAATAGGGTAGATCTACAGATACAGAAAGATTCTTAAATTATATTAATTTAAAAATGGAATAGTATATGCAATGTGATCTCTTGTATGCTAAAAGGTACATATGTTCACATAAGCGAAGACATTTTCTGATTTGTTAACGAGAAATTACTAATAGTGGTTAATTTTGTGGGGTGGGACAAGGGATTTGAAGGATAAGGTACAGTTTTTACTTTTGTCCTCTGGTGCTGCTTGAATTTTGACCCTGATCAATTTACTATGTTAAACTTGGCCTTTAACCAATCCTATAATTGATTCTGTGCAACAGAGTTCCAGGAAGGGAAATAAGACTTTTCTCACTAGCTGAGTCTCTGGTTCTTAAAGGCAGTAAGTCTGGCTTAAAGGAAAGTAATGACACTACCTCACTGCTTTAGTGCATTGCCCTTAACACTGTTGCCCCTACCCTTCTCCAAGTCACTATCATTTCTCACTTGGATGAAGACAAATGCTTCCTAACGAGTCACTCACTTTTACTACTCGGGCTTTTATTGTAAGCCCTTCCCCACACAGAAAACTTAGTCTTCAATTGTATGACATCACTCACTCCCTTGTTTCGAACCTTCTAATGTCTTCCCACTTAATTTGAAATGCAAACTCTACCATTTCATGATCGGATGCCTGTTCACCTGTTCAAACTCATCCCCATCTGCTCTCCTCCCAGTTCCTCAGCTTTAACCCTTCTGTTTGTTCCTGACATTTCCACACAGTTTCTTTTCCAGGGGCTTTGGAATTTGCTTCTCCCGCTGCCTGTAAGCCTGCCTGTGGTCTTCACGGAGCTAGCTGCTTCACATGCTTCCAATCTCATCACACAAGTCACAGACCCAAACAGGAGGCACCTAAAGATGCTATCTTAAAAACAGAATCTTAAAAACAGAATCCCCCAGGCCTCATCTTTCTCTAGGATATCTAGGAAATAACTCTGTTATTTCCTTTATATTATTTGTTATCAAACTATATCTTGTTTATCTTGTCCTCTTATATATTGTCCACTTTCTATGTCAATTAGAATGCAAACTCTATATGAGGGCAATGTCAGCCTTGTTCTCCGCAGTATCCCCGCATCCCTGCCATCACCAATTGTGCCTGGCATAACATAAACCTTAGAATAAAATCTACCTATGGAGGGTGGGAGTCGTTAGCTGCCTGAGTGAAAATGGGGAGAATGGATTGCAAAGGATGGATCTGCAGAAATACATCATGACTGGATGGCAAATGCTGCCAGAGTGAGCTGCCTAGCATAAAGGTGGTGTGCAATTGTAGGGGCAGTTGCTATTAGACAGCATTAATCAGATAAAAGAAAAGTTTAATGTGCAGGCACACCTAGGTTTATGTCCTGCCCCTGCAGTTTACTATGTCCCATGGTTAAGTTGTCTACCGTGCTAAATCTCAGTTTTCTTATCTGTAAACTGATGATAATGTGAGTAAAGTTTCATTCTCACATATAGTGTAACAACTAACAAGCAAACACAAATAAAGTATTGAGCAGCACAAGTTGACACACAGTAAATACTCGTTAAATACTAGTGATTTACTACCACCATCACCCAATCACCCTTGTTGCACTGTCATTATCATCGCAGCAGGGTGCTAGCAATGCACTAACCTCAGAGTTCCACTGAAGGCACAGGACACGAAAAGTCCTGGTAGTCCAGGCATTGAGGCAAATATCTCCATGACAAAATATGGCATCAGCTGACAAGGAGGCAAACAAGATAGGGTTAGTGGTCTCATCTTCGGTGTCTGAACTATGCAAATGTTGCTTTTTAGCAAAAGGAAGTGAAAAATACACAATTAATATTAACAGAGGAGTTTGCATGGACTAAGGTTGTTACGTACTAGCAAATGAGGTTATGACCAATCCAATTCCATGCACCTGAGGTCCAGCTGTAGGGAAGGGGGAGGGGCAGAAATGAGACAGAAAAAAAAGGCTGGACAAACTTTAGGAAGTTCAGAAACTTTAAAAATGTTTCTTCTGTTTGCGATGTATGATATTTTCTTATCTGTTTACCCTTAAATTTAGTAAGTAAAGCCTAGAAACAAATGCTTAAATCAGGTCTTCAGGGAATCTAGGTGCTATGGTTCTACTTTGTAGCCTGATTTGTGAGAGCAAAGCCCCATAAGATAGGGTAAGACAGCGGAAGATATGGGGGAAGACAGACGAGATGACTGGTCCTCCTGAACATTTGTCTACAAAGGGAATTTTTAAGAGAATGTTTAGTGGAGTACATTGGGGTGATACTGTTTAAGCTGTGATGAGAAGACATGAGCTGAAGCACTGGAGGAATATGGCTCATTTTGTTACATTTAAGACCAAAGCACCATTAATCAACCTTGAGATGTCTACAGAGAGTTGAAAGGTAGCTTTGACAACCAAACCCTTTAGTTCAATGTCACCTTTCTTTGTCCTCAGCCTTACCCTAGCTCCTGGCCTCATCTTCAAGGGCAAGGTGACGCACCTTTTTTATTTTATATGTCTAATCCCGCATATTAGAACCTAAGGTGTGGTGATATCACCCAGGAGGAGAGAAAAGAAATGTAGTCTTTTGGTCCAGGTGGAAAAAGAAGAAGACCCCACATTACCCATCAATGACTAGAAGCATACTCATTTCAGCTGTTCCCAGGGGCCCGACAGTAACATGTACCTGGTCTGGTGCTGAGACAATGCCAGAAGTCCAAGGGTCGCAGTCTTTGAAGTAGCTGTACATGATTAAGCCAGACAATACAGCACAAAACAGAATGATCCAGAGACCCAACAAGTTGAAGTACAAGGCTCTAGAAAAAAACACATAGGTCTATCGGTAGCCTCTATTCCATATTACAAAGACTCAAGATAAAAGCTTTTTTGGCCTTCTTGCTTTAAAATAAAATTTTACAGCCTTCAAGAATTATTACATTTTATACTTTTGCTCTTGTTTTTTTGTTTGAGAACATTACAATTTTAGACTGGTTACAAAATTTGATTGAAGTAGATTTGATGGATTTTTTTTTTTAAATTGGGAGTTTTTCTGCAAAGTCTCAATGTGTGGTGTGAGATCTATTTTCTTAGATGAAATTTCATATAACAATCACTCACATATAACTTCAACTGATGCCCCTCCCAATCAATTCAGGAAACTGTCAAAAAACCAACTTACATTTTAACGTATTTTCTTCCAGAGGAATAAGAAGGTGAATGCAGACACAGATAAATTTTGGAAATACTCACTTTGGAGATTAATTCAGATGAAATGTGAAGTTGATGGGTTTTTTCATTTGTTTGTTTGTTTGTTTGTTTGTTTGTAAGAAAATAGAAAGTGTGAAGAGCCTTAAGGTCATTTTATCCATATTTTGGGGAGCAATTCGTTTTATTCTAGAGCACATAGATATGCTTAATTATAGTTATGCATATGATTTTGCAGTAGCCTATGGTTATTTTGTATTTATTACTGTCATGTGAAAGTAAAAAACTTACTCATTTTCTCAATCTGAAAATAGACTTGCAAGCAGGCTAGCTTTACAATGCCTGAGAGAATAAAAGTCTCATTCTGGCTCCAGTGGCAGAGGACCAGGAGAGAAGCACCAGACATTTTCTTGGACCCAGTCATTAAATGAAGGGACTTAAGTGCATCCACATTCAAGTGTAAGGAGCACACCTTCATTTCAAAGTCCCCTAAAGCCTGTGCTGTATAGGTATACCCAACTTTCAGAAAGCCCTGAAATCTAAGTATTCATTATTGAAGCAAATATATTCAATAATTATCCCATTGATTAGTTTCTATGTTACATTATTTACATTAGCAAAGAGTTTTACCTCAAAAGTTATTCTCTTGGGGGCAGTCTTACAATATTTATCTTTGAGTTTCATTTGTTTTTGTGTGTGTGGAGGGATTGAATTAGAGATAGCCTTTTGGGAATACACTTGATACATAAAGTGATCAATACCTATGAATTGCATTGGTTGTGTTCAGGCAAACGCTCTGTACCAGCTTCTTCTGAGTACTTGCAGTACAGCAAGCAGTGAGCACACAGAACCCACAATCTTGGAGGCGATATTCTTGGACTGGAGCCAAGCAATAATCTCTGACATGAACTAAACGAATGAGGTTATCCTCGAGTCACATGTAAGATATAAGAAATGTAAAGAAAGTAAACAAAGGCTATGGGAATAGAAAATAAATGTGTGTGTATGTGGATGTACTCATCTTAGCAGGGAGATGGAATAGTGCTGGGGAGGGATCTGATAACCGGTATCAACTCCTCCTACCCTCAGAGTGCCATTTCCTACGAACAGGCCTAGCATATAAGTTCTACCTTCAACTCTCGTCTATTTTAAAGCGGAGGTTTAAATGAGTTTTAATTTTATATGAATCTTAATATCAAAGAGACATATTTGATGTTAATACATTTTCATTAACTCAGCTATTTGATCAAATGATGATCATGTGTTTAGAGAGTTTGTTAATATTATTTATCATCAGACATAAATATGCTGCTAGGAATTGCTGAAACACTAGTAATGCTTTCACTTCTTCCTTCTGAGAATGTGTGAAGCATATAAAGTGAAATATTCACTTTTAGAATTTAAGTTACAAATTGGTGAACCATGTCCAAGCAACTTCATTTCATTTGGTTGAAATAAGAAAGTGTGCATTGAAGGTACTTAAAAGTCAGTTGCAGAAATATTCAGTGACTCTTTCCTGCTCTAGGAAAAGTTGAAAGCACCCGACAAGTCAGGGATGGCTGGAACTTTAGAATTTTGTGTTCATTGCTACACACAGCACCTAATTTAACCCTGTCATTTCTCAATAAATAGAGGCAGAAAACGATGGAGAACAAAGACAAACATACTATTAAGTTCAAATCCCAGCTCTAATAATTCCTTGCTGGGATGGGAGTAATAATACATACCTCAAAATATTGTTGGAAGGGTTAAATGAATCTTTCTGTTTCTCTTATTGCATACAACATTAGGAAGCATTAATGAATACCCAGTAAGGTAGAGAAAATGCAGAAGTGTTTTTATTAATAACTTACAGCTTAGCATGCTTTTCTGTTTTGCAGGAAATGCATCGCTGGATGGTTGACTGATTAACTCCATAGACCCCAAGCCAGGTAAAAGTTCCTCCCACTGATATTGTCCAAAAAGTGTGTCGCCTGAGAGGGTCTATATCAAAGCTACAAGGCAGAGAGAAGAGAGTGAACAAAGACTTTTTAGGGGATTAGGACATGTAGCTAAATCTTTATAAAAGATGAAAAAGTAGCATTAAACATACTCAATTATGTTTAGTCGAGATCCATTTGCTGATAGCTCTAACACACTGTGAAGTCCACCAACTTGAGCTGATCCTTGAATGAGAACTGTTAAGAAGCCCACAATCATGACAACCATCTGAAATGCATCTGACCACACCACTGCTTTCAGTCCTCCCTGAAATGGAGATAATGGGTGTGAGTTCTCAGCGGGAAGTTTGCAATGCTTCCAACTCCGTTAATATGATCTATGTGTCCTTCCTTCCTTCCTTCTTTCCTCCTCCCTCTCTTCCTTCCTTTTTCTTCCTTCCTTTCTTCTGTTTTTTTCCTTTCTTTTTTTTCAGCACAGTTGCTCAGCACCTTTTATGTGCCATGTATGATGTTAAGTATGGGATTAAACAAGACAGATTTCTTCCTTAGTTCCTGAATTAACTCCCTTAACTTCCTTGATAATCCAGTGGCAGAAGCAGATACTAGACAATAATATAGCTATTAACTTAAAATTGTGGAAAGTGTAACTTAAGTGTATGGTATGGAGTCCTGATCTGGTCTTAAGAAAGCGTCACAGGTTTGACTCCCAGTCAGAGTATATGCCTGGGTTGCAGGCCATGACCCCAAGCAACCGCACATTGATGTTTCTCTCTTTCTCTCTCTCTCTCTCTTTCTGTCTCCCTCCCTTCCCTCTCAAAAAAAAAAAAAAAAATAGTGTCATGGGAGCCAAGCTCTGAAGAGCGAGAGGGAATTTACCAGGTCTAGAGAACACAGAGGACAGGGGAGCAGCGAGGAGAAGTGGGGAGAAGCATGACTGCCTGAGGATGTAAAGGAAAGCTAGACTATACTGACTGAGGGATATGTGAGTGCCCATAGGGAGGTTACTGAACTTGCTAGAGACCAGAACATACAGATTATGACAAGGCCACCTAAATGATTTCTTAAGAGCAATTAGCATGAAACAGATTTATGTGATGAAACTTTTGTTTGTTCCACAGTAGTTTCAGTGGTAGTTGGGTGGACAGTAGATTGCAAGGACCATAGCAGAACAGGAGTGGAGAGAGCAACTCAGGGTTTATTTTAGTTGCCCACGTGACAACAGGTTGAAATAAGGCAGAGATTGAAAGGACTTGATGGATTTGAAAGATATTTGGGAGGTAAAATCAACATAGGTTGTGATTAACTGAATACAAGTGAGGGGGAAATGAGGATAATCACCCAGGCCTGGCTTGTGCAACCTGAGATTTCTTTTTGTAAAGCTAGAGACAGTGAATAAATTTTGGAAAGCTGAAATGGTAGAACACTTAGAAGAAGAAAGAACTAGGAAGGTATGATAGATTCTGGGTATTCATGGAGAAAGGAGTTTTAAGAGCTAGAGGATGGTCAAATAGTGGGTTGAGTGAACCAGAATTTCAGGAAGGTGGAACTAACAGTACAACACAGGGCAGTGTGATTGGCAAGAGGTTAGGGAGGTGCTTGGAATTCCTTGGAGAACCTGAAAGCAAGCAAACAAACAAACAAAACAATATCTGAGCCCTTTTCCCAAGGATTCTGAATAAACCGAGGTGTGGGGTAGGAATCAGTCCTCAGTGTTTTTTGAAAGTTCCCAAGTGATTCTAATGTACAGTTCTAGTTGAGAACATGTGGACAAGAAGAAAAGAGGAAAGAAAGAGACTGGTGGAATAACCCAGGTGTAAAATCCCACAGCACCTTGGTGAAGGTGGAATGAGCAAATTGTGAAAGATTAAGTGAAGTGATGTACTTAAAAGAGCTTTGAAAATGAATAGCACTGTGAGAATGAAAGGACATGGCATTTTCAATAATAAAAAATAGAATTATCTTCCCCTGTTACTCCTCCAGAGTGTCAAGAACTTCTGTGAAAAGATGACAGGCTTCATCTTCATCTTAAGCAGAAAGATGATATTAGGGTTGTCCCATCATTTCTTTTGAAATTACAATTAAAATACAATTTAAAAATACACTAAAGTTCCTGCCAGAGGGACCTGATTTGTATATTATGTTCAGATTCTGATTCGAAAAATAGTTTCTTAACTCCCACCCCCCAAATAGTAACATTTTGATTTCCTCTAAAGACACTGAAACTTCCAAACTGAAATCTCAACATCAGAGATAGTGATATGAAGACAAACCACTTTATCAAAACTTCATTAAATGATAGGTTATAACCACCCTGAAAATTGCTCTGACTCTATGATTCCTTCACATAGCAAGACACCCACCTACATGCATGTGTGCACACACAACCACATACACACACACCACTAATCGGGATTGTGCCATAGTATCACTAAGTATTTAATCTGTCTGTGCTGTTTGACATCCAGTGTTTACTAGATTGCATACCCCTGAATGGCAAGTGTCACTTCCTATTTCCTTAATCTCTTCCCACCATTTGTTTTAGGCCAGGCAGCCACAAGATTACCAGTGTAAAGAGTCCGCAGTATGTCCCGGCAAAAGTGGTAGACATAAGCCACCCTTTGGTGAGACATGGGAGCCTCTAACCTGGCTATGGAGCAGAGAGAAGGAACAGGGGTGTGGTGGGAAGGGATTAGATGGGTGGATTTATTCACAGAAAGAAATGTTTCCAGCACTAGGCTAAGAAGCTGATACTTGATCCTGTAAACAATGGGAAGCAAGAAGAGAATTAGTTGTCAAGTGGCTTGAAGAAATGGATGTTTCCAGATTAATCTGTCAGAGGCAGGTAGGGTGGAGGGAAGCACTGAAACCAAATAAGAAGTAATAGAGTTAGTTCATTTTAACTTATTCTGGTTATTAAAATATCCAGACTTGTTTCTGACATGTTACTTTTGGGTTTCTATGTGTTCTGTTTTCTCTATGCTTCCCCTCCCCACCCTCTTTTCTTCTCTTGCTTAAATCAGTTGAAGTTTTCTTTAGTTATTATTTTAATGACATTTTTTTCACTTTGATCATTTCATTTAAATGAGTCCCCATACAATTTTTAATTTAGAGTCTAAATTTAAGAAATGTCAATTCAAGGCTTATAAAATCTTTAAGTCTGCTTAGTCTCTTTCTGATTTTACACACTATTGTTGTTCAGCAGGCGATTATTCTTTGTCTTCATCCCCAAATTACATGTAATAATAACAATTATAATATTTTTAATATTACAAAATGTTATATGTAATTAGATGTTATATAAATTACACTATACTTTAAAACTATTATCATTAAGTACCAAAAATTGCTTGGCTAGACTTTCTAAATGTTTACTATTTTATTATCTTATTACTTTTTTATATAAAACTCAATGATTTTTCTCTTCCCACAGCACTTCCTCTAGGTTCTTCTCAAGTGAAGATATTTTAGTGGTAAGTTCTCTTGGTTCCTGAGGGTCAGCTCCTGAAATATTGGTTTGCTAAATACACAATTGTAAGGTGACAATTTTTTTCACTTCAGTGCTTTGATGATATTATTCCACTATCTCTGTCTTTCACTATTGTTGCTAAGAAGTCAGCATTTAGCACCCCTAGCAATGCATCTCCTTATCATCGCATGAGCAGGTATGTCAGAGCAATTAATCTCAGATAATGCCAGATGCTTAAGGAACAGGAGCCTATTTTTAACCTGGGGAGGAGCTGTGTGTCTGGAGTAGAATGGTATGGTAGTGGGGATGGAATGGAAACGAGCTAAGATAAAACTTTATAGTGTAAACAAATGGTGGGAATGCAAGTATGAAAGAGAGAGATAGGGGCATTTTTTAATTATGTATTCTCATGATATATATTCAAAAAGTATGTAGTAAGCACATAATGCCAAAATACATACAGGTCTACTACATGATAACATATCAAGTACTTTACTTCTCTCTAAAAAGGAAGAAAGAGAATCCAACTATCTGGGATCCATTGCCATATTCTCAACTGGTTAGTTATAGCCTTTGGATTGTATATGGTGGCAATGACACAGGGGAAGAGAGATTCCCATTGCAGGGCATGGCAAATAAGAGGTGCTCCATGAATGTTTGTTGAACTAAACTAATGGTAGCAATTATATAAATATATTGCCTACACCACCAGGTCCCTTAGTTAAACATTGAGCATGTGTAAAGCCAAGTCCATAAATAAGAGACAGAAGCAAGCTGTGGAATTCTCAGGTTTACAAAGTGCCAGCTACCCCTGATTATTCGCATATGCATTTCGCATTTCTCAACCATTAGACAGTGAAGTATAAATTCTACTCATGGTGTAGAATCACTATTAATGAGCATTTTTTCCCCAGAAGTTGCATTTGGTCACCTAATCCTCTGATCAAGGAGGTATTTTATTCATTAAGTGTTCTCTTAGCCATGGTTTTCTCAAATGAGCTCAGAGCTTAAATTCCACTAATGGTTGATACCAAAAATAGTTTTAAATAAAACAACAGCACCTTCCTCAGGAAAGAGTAACAGATAAGACAGCATACTTGTGTTTAATTTTGCAATAGCAGTTTCTGCTATATTTAGAAGCCCTACTGCTGGAGATTTGCCCTTATCCTGTATTAGGAGATAGTGCTAAATACTTTTTCACAGCTAGGTACATACCAGAGTACAGTAGAATGTGCAAACAATTCCTGTTGCAAACACGGAGCCCCAGAGATCAAACCCAGTCACTGCAAAAGGAGAAAAAATATTGAAAGAAGTTTTTTTTTCTGAGAAAAGCAAAAGAAACGTCAGTATTTTTGTCAGTGTTCTTTGTAGGCAAATGAAAATAAGAGTTTTTTCTTAAATTTTCTCACTCCTGATAAGATTATTATATTATTATCCATCAACCCAGTTTACAAATTTCACATAACGTTAAAAGTCAAATTTTTCCTCCTAAAATTCTGGAGGTTGCAATCTGCACCAAATACTTGTGTTTGTTTATCCTTAACAAAGTTAGTGTGAATACTTTGAAACCAATTAAACATCAGCCATGAACTGATATTTCTCAATATAAGTAGATACTCTAATTCAATGGAATATTGAGAACTCTCAATCTGATAGGTATCATTATGAAATTTATTTCACTTCTTTTCCCTTTTTGTGTCCAGGATTCTATTCTCTCAAAGGGGTCAAGTATCAATTTTGAAGTAATTACTTCAAGCACATTTTATTGTTGTAGTCAGATTATCAACTTCATGAAAGCACTGAGAAATCACCATTTGTATAGGTGACCTTATTTAGTCATGTGTCCATACCATACCAAACCTGCCAGTGTTACAGTGATTACAAAACAAAACAAACAACAATTAAATTGTGTGTGTGGAACCATGTGCGCAAAACCAATCATTATTTGCAATACTTTCAAGGTTCCATTTTGAGAATTTTATATCGTGACTCCTACAGTAATTCAAAGCAGCCTAAAAACAGGAATGTCTCCCCAAGATTCTTTATGTTTATTTCTCAAGGTGAGAATGCAGGCACAAAAATGGTGGGCAGTACCCAAGGAAATATGGACAACTCACCTTGATTGAGCGCCAGGGCGGGAGCATACACCACCACTCCTGTGTAGAGAATCTGGTGGAGAAACAAGAATTAGGTGATCACTGAGAAAAATGACACAGAAAGGAAAGCTGCCTAGAAAGTTTTTTATTGACTGTAGAGATATTTCCTTCACCTTGTTTGCCAAACATTTCATTCCCATCCATTCTCATTTGGAAGTTGGTGACCACTGTAACGAGTTTGCAGAAGGGGTGTAACGACTAGATGGAGGAATATCTAATAGGGTGGGGTTTTTAAGATGGCTGCAAATTTTGAGATTTTATAGCTAGATTTTGTATACTTCCAAAGAATAAAAAACTGGGTTTCAAGTTTTTGATTCTCTCTCTCTCTCCCTCTAGCACACATCACAATGGCACAAATATGGTTAACAGTTTGTAAAATATGGATGCTGGAGTGAATTTGAAAAGCGTCCATGAGGAGGAAGTACTGTGCAAAGAAAATTACAACCATGCACCAGGTACACCTTCTAACTCCCGGAATGGCAACCACACACTGATGGAAGTGGGTGCAGTTCCACTCTATTTTAAATAAAATTTCACCATTTAGAAATGTATATGAGGGTTTTAAAAAGCAAATACCTGTGAGCAGGTCAAGGAGCATTATTTTCCACATTTTGTCTCCCTCAAATCCTTCAGTCCCTGAGTGGGAGTTTCGATTCAGAAACAGGAAGGTTATCTTTTAGCAGAAAGTGCTTCCTGAGCTGTGGAAATGCACCAACGGCATGCCCCAGGTAACCTTGAGGCTACATGAAGGTACCCCCAAGCCTGGGAGGCAGGAGAGGAGTCCAAAAGAAGAAAGTGGTCATATTGGTTTGGAAATATTGCCTTCAAATGAGATTTTTTAAAAATGAGTATATCTGGTTCAACTCAGCTAGTTTAAAAGAAGAAATCAATTACAAACTGAGAGTAATCAGAGGGTCTACGGGAGAGGGATAATGGAGAAAGGAAGGACAAGGGTCATCAAGGAACATGTATGAAGGACCCATGGACAAAGACAATGGTGGGGGGGGAGGACTAAATGTGGGAGGTGGGGGTGGGTAGTGTGGAGGTGGGGGTGGGTAGTGTGGAGAAGAGTAATAGGGGGAAAGTGGGGACAACTGTAATTGAACAATTAAAAAAAAAACAGAAAAAGAAATCAGTTAACAGACCATTCCCTATCTTTATATACAACTTGTACAGGTTAATTGTACTTGTACAGGTTATCCTGTACAAGTGATATGAATTTTAAGCAAATGTTTTGTGTGTGTGTGGTTTTGATACACACTTGTTTGTTATTTGTACGTACTTGTGGGGCATATGCAACAGGTGACTCTTTATTAATCACATATCTTGAAAGGGCTAGCCCTGAAAGAATGTAGTTTCTTCTTAGTATGAAGTCTCCCCTTTAGTTGGGTTAACTATCCCCTAAAACACGCAAACCTGTGCCTTGTCAGCCCACAATCCCACATCTGCAGCCGCCTTCTCCTTACCGTCTGCACAATGTAGATGACTGTTGCTGCATAGCGGACTGGTTTGTTGAATCGTAGCTGTAAGTACTATAGAGAATAAACAACATACAAAAAGTCAGTGCATTTCACATGGAGCTGCTATGAAGTTTTCATTTTTTTTGGTGTTCCTTTGAATTTAGCACTTTGGATTTATAATGTGATTTTATGCTATCTACTTGGCAGAATAGGACAAAAGTTTGGATTGTTTAAAGTCAAAAATATATTGAAACTCAATTCTTGCTCAAGCTTCTCATGATGGTCAGGAAACATAAATAGTTGCTTGAAAAAAAAAATCCAGGTATTCTGGCTTTCTACTCAGGGTTTTTCTACTGGATATACACAAACCATCATTTCTTCTTATGTTCCCACTGCTCCAAAATTTACCTCAGGCTTTTATTTTACCTTTCCTAGACTACTGCAGTAGCTCCCTGCAATAAAAGGAAAGAATCAGTCTCCTGAATTCCAGTCCTTCCACCCGTTTTATCAACCACACATCAAGTCATATTGATTCTCCTACATGGAACTCTGTTCATGTCCCTCTCTTTTGCAAAATCTTTAATTATTCTGTATCATGGAAACTTCGTATTCTAAGCCCTTTATTGTCCTATCCATCGTTTTCCCATGTTAAGTCAACCTAGGAAGACAGTATGGAGAAAAAGATACATTTTAAAAAACCTAGATCAGAAATAAGGCTCCTTGAATCCCAGTGTGAGCTTTGCCACCATCTCACTCTTTGATCTAAGCCTCTGGTTTCTCATCCATGAAATAAAGGAGACTATTCCAACCACATGATTTGACATCTGGAAGAACATATTAACTCATTCAGTGTGTTCAGTGGCCACCTTTAGTCAATCTATCACTACTCCTACAGTCAACAGAGTGTAAAATGAAGAACTCAAGTTCAACAGAAAAGCTGCCCTTTTCCAGGCTGCACAGGTAACATTTACCATCATGATGTTAAATTAATTTCAACCCCCCAAGCCTGGTCTAGTTGCCCTCTTTTCCATCTCAGGAAATAAATAGCAAGGCCACTTTTCATGTTGGTTCAAGACCAAAGAACATGGAGCCATCCTTTACTCCTCACTTCCTCTCCCTGCTCACATCCAGTTCATCACATAATCCTGGAGCCTACACCCCACTTCCACAGCATACGTATTTACTTGCACCATCTGCTCTGCTGCCACTATAACACCATTACCCCTTGCCTAGACTATAGCAATAGCTTCCTAATTAGAACTGCTGCTTCCACAGTCAAAATTCTATAATCATTCTCAACATCCAATCAGTGTGATACTCAAAATACAAACCACATCATGTCATGCCTCTTCCCAAACACTATAACGACCCATCTTACAGAGGATGAGCTCATCCTTACAATGACCTAAAAGAAGACTTCATAACATGGGTTCAGACCCTATCAGGCCTTAAATATCTACTTCACAACAAACATTTTGTAACATCACTTACTGTGTTAAAAGATTCAATAATGATATCTTATACCTATACATCTAATTTCTCAAAATTTAAATATAACTACTATGATATCACAAATGTAATTTAAAGGAGAAATAAAAGGAAAGAAATTTACTTAAAAAGTAGTCTATAATGCTTAAAACCACTGTCAAAGAGGATATACAGAAAAAATATTCCATGCAATTACAATGAAAAAGTTTGAATTAAAGAGAAGTAGGAAGTTTAGAAGCCATTTCGTTGCACAAGTCCAACAAAAGTGAGAAAGCAGGTAGACACTAGCCTCTAAACTAGTGATAAGGGTAAATAATAATCTGAATTTATTAGTGTATAATTAAAAATATAACATCAACTGAAGTAGAAACAGCATGATGAGACTAATTATATTTTTAAAGATTTTATTTATTTATTTTTAGAGACAGGGGAAGGGAGGGAGAAAGAAAGGGAGAGAAACATCAATGTGTGATTGCCTCTCCCTTGCCCGCTACTAGGGACCTTGCCCACCACCCAGGCATGTGCCCTGACTGGGAATCAAACCAGTGACCCTTTGCTTCACTGTCCAGCACTCAGTCCACCGAGCCACACCAGCCAGACCAAGACTATTTATAAACTAAGGGAAGATAATGCAAATGTATGATATTGGAAATGAGCTGAGCCTAATTTATACCTTGAGGGTGAAAACAATTCCGTATGTTTTGACATGGGACAGAATAGTGACAAAGTAGTACAGATGACATATTCTAGTCTTGAAATCCCACTGTTATTGCTGTGTAATACCCACCTCAAAGCTCATGGGCTTAAAAATCAAGGATGTGTTATTTCTCCTAATTTTGAAGATCAGCTGGGTGATTCCTCTACTTGTTTCCCCTGGGCTTTCAAGGAGTTGAAATCAACTGGAAGTGTCAGCTGGATGAGAAAATCCAAGATGGCCTCACTAACACATCTGGTAGTTGGTGACGGCTGTTGGCTACGGTGTCTTTGCTTCCCTTTATGTTTCAACTCATACTCCAGAAGCTAGACCAGCTGCAACAGCTCCCTGACACAGCAGTATCAGTACAGCATTCCAAGAAAGCAAAGGCAGAAGCTATGAGCCTAATGACGCCTAAACTCCACACGTCACTTCTGCCACATTCTGTTGGTCAAAAAAAAAAAAAAATCACAAGCTCTGTCCAGGTTCAAGGGTTGTGGAAATAGACTCTACTCCCTTTGGGTTTTAGGACTTAAAAAGATCCCAGAAAGAAGATTTATGGGTAGGGAACAGGGAATGGAAGATGAACAAAGATTCAAGCATCAGTAGATAGATAATAATAATAATAATAATAATACAAAACTCTTAGGTCAGATTTACTGTATGCCAGACTGTATTAGAAGTATTTGCATATGAGCCCTGGCTGGCATAGCTCAGTGGATTGAGCGTAGGCTGGGAGCCAAAGTGTCCCAGGTTTGATTCCCAGCCAGGGTACATGCCTGGGTTGCAGGCCATAACCCCCAGCAACCACACAGTAATGTTTCTCTCTCTCTCTCTCTCTCTATCTCCCTCCCTTCTCTCTCTAAAAATAAATAAATAAAATCTTAAAAAAAAGTATTTGCATATGAATGTCAAATTTAATTGAAAAATAAAAAATAATAATTTTTTTGCATATGATACTACATTAATCTGCAGAGACATCCTTTGAGATAAGTGATTTTATTATCACTCTTTTACATATGTAAGAATTAACTACAGAGAAGCTAAGCAATTTTCCCAGTCACGCAGTTAGCAAGTGGCCAAACTAGTATCCAAAGCCAAATAGATTGAATCTAGAGTCCATACTTTTAACCCCTACGCCACACTGCCAAATCTTACAGAGTAAAAGGCAATCTCAAAATAACCTCATATGTACTTTACATGTAACCTTGATTTCTTATTACTAGGATATGAAAAATTTTTAAATATGCGGAGGACAATAAACTTCATAAATTAAATTCATACAATATAATCCTGTAGGAATTCCAGCAAATAGATATGTAAATGATACTGTAAATGATTTCTTTTCCATTTCTGCACTAATTTAATAATTAAAATAGAGTTTCAAATCTCCTCAGTTTCATATTTGGTTCAATGCTTTATCTCCAAAGGTGTGCCTAGAATATAGTAGATGCTTAGTGGATATTTGTTGAAGGAATGTTTAGTGGTACAAATGATTTTCACATTTGGGTATGTTTTAATAATTAAAAAGTTTTTTAACACTTCACAACAGCTTCATAAAACATGGCAGTTATTTTCTACATGGAAACTAGAGTTGATGAGAGCTAAGTAACACACAAAGTGATCCTGCTGTTAAGCAATGGATTTAGACATTTAGACATTGAACTTGTATTTTCTGAATCTGTCTCTCTCCCTCTCCCTCTCTCTCTCTCTCTCTCTATCTCTCTCTCTCTCTCTCACACACACACACACACACACAAGCAATTCTTTTTAAAATGCTAGCAATGCCTTTGGGAGTCCAAATTTAATAGATGAATGGAAAAAAACTAGAATATATTTGTATTTTCAGAAGTACTTTATTATGAGCAATGAGTGTATCTGTACATATATTTTATGAGCAATGAGTGTATCTGTACATATATTTTAAAACTAAGTATAGATTTAGTCATTCTCTCTTGAATCTATATTTTAGGTAGTAACTGTTGTATGAGCTAATCCTTATTTCCTTTTTTGGGTAAGGGAGAGAAGGTTAATGTCGAATTTTAGGGATATAATCAACTGTGAAATCAAAGTTTTAAAACCTTCTAGAAAGTGTACAATTGCCTGAATGTCTTTGAGGTCTAGAGTAATCCTTTATAATCATTTAGCTTACAGAAAGAAAAGAAAGAAAAAGGTCTGTTAAGAGTTCTCTGCTGGGACTTAGTAAGGATAAAGTTTGATAAGGAAAATAGACACCTTTTTCATAGAAACTGATTATTAATCACACTTAAATATTGGACATGAATATTCAATGATTTAACTTGATCTTTTTCTTGAGAATTATTGCAACATCAAAACACAACTACCTCATTTTCCTTCCATTAAAATAATTCCCATGTGTGTTTTATTTAGCAATCCATTCCTATTAAAATAGTTTTTAATTGTATAAAAACATTACTATTTCCCCATTAATAACTGGAGCACAGTGATCATTTGTGTTGGAGTGCTCAGCTGTCCTCTCTAATGGAAAGAGATACAGACAAAATAGGTTCTCAGTAAGCTTTACTCACTATACGATCTTGACTGAATCATTCATCTGTACTATCTCTGTTTTTAGCTAGAAAATGACAAATTCATGGCATATGTCCTGCATGCTTTTCAGAATGATGTTAATAATCACACAAATAATAACTTTAGCTCTCTTTCATTGAGAATCTCTTACAAGTTAGGCAATGCCTTGGGTGTTTATATGTGGGTTCTCATTATATCATTAAAATAGCTTCATGGTGTTGAATCCATATTGTTCTACAGATGAAAGAATAGGTGTGCTTGTATCCAAAGCTTAAACTTGTCCCAATAATATTGTAATATCTTTTCTTGAAAATGAGTGAATATTCTTCCATTTCCACGTTACCGTTAAAAGGACATGTATCATTACAGAAAAAAAGCAAGAATAACAAAAATATTGTTCAAGTAGAGATAGAACCAATTCCTCCCAAAATAGAGAACAGGGGAATAGCGGTCTTACCTCATAGGTGCTGGTGATACCAGATCGGTAGAACACAGGCAGAAAGAGCTCTGATGTGAAGATGATGACAAAAGTATAGGCAATGGCGAAGAGCCCAAAGGAGGCCCCGAAGCGGTAGACATCGGAAGGGGTGCCCAGGACAGTGACAGCTGACATGAAGCTGGCTGTCAGAGACAGTGCCACGGGACCAAAGGTCATTTGTCTTCCCCCCACCAGGAACTCCTTTGACATTGCCTTCTTTCTCTCCTTGACAGCAAAGAACACTCCGATTCCAGAAGAAACAATAAAGAGGGCTGCAAATACGAGATAATCCCAAACCTTAAAGTTCTTCACCTCCATGCTGGGAAGTATGGCACCAGAGAATTGCTTTCAACCAGGTCTCAGGGAAAAGTTGGTTCCAAATACAAAGCTCAGTACAGCAGATGTTTTGCCCAGAGAGCAGACTGATTCTGTGAAGAGAATGATGACCAGAGGCACTTTATGGATCTTCAAACACCACGTTGTGCTCAGAGAAGATCTGAAAAGTTGGCTACAGAGAGGAATCTGGTAACAGTATTGATACCAACAGATGAAAAATTGAAATTTGACCCTGACCAGGAACTATCTGTTCCTTTACTTAAGCATATGCCACAGCGAAGGAATTCAGATGTGTTCTGAAATTAATAACAAACCGGGGGAGGGTGCATGTGGAATGGACTTGCCAGATAACATGCCCTTTTATCTCCAGATTTTTTTAAACTTAAAGTTAAACATTACTGGGAAACAGAGGTGATACAAGTTGACCACCTCAGCATTCTGAATTTGTGAAATGGAATCTGTAAAATGCAAACACAGCCTCCTCAGTGGCATCTTTCTCCTGAGTAAGGAAAGGCGGGAGGTGTGAACTTGCAGTTGCCTGAGACAGTGAGTGCGGAGGGAAAGGAGCAAAGAACCAGGAAACAGGCTCTTGTTCAAGTTGGCTCAATCTTCAACTGAGCTGTGATATTGTTGACAAACCACTTAACTCTTCTGAGATTCATAGGAACAAAGGAATAATCATCTTATAGGGTTATCATGAGTCTTTAAGGGTCTCAAACTTCCTGACTTCTTTTATCTGATCTTTAAAATGAAAGACAATAACATTTAGCTTATTGGCTATTATTTATGCTTACAGGGGAGTACATTGAACTTAACAGTTGATTCTCTCCTGGAACTAGACCTCAAAAAGTGGACTTATCAAAAATGAATAAATTGTCTGTAGTCTTTGGCTTTATCTTTTCCATCTGCCCTTTATTTTGACCATTTTATAATGTTTCTACCCAGAGGCTTAGTTAGAATTAAGACCAGGACAAATGAGAGAAGAAACGTGGAAATCCAGTTGTAGATTCTTGTTTCTGCCCTTGTTAGACTCTGTCAGTTGTTCTGAAGTATCTCCAGCAAGGCTTTGGTGGCAATTTCTCAATGCTGTTTGTGCTTCTCTTCCTTCTCAAAGGTTTTTCGCAACCCCACCTCAACAAAGCACAAGATTCAATTCCTGAGTTCCTTGGAGCCTTTCCTGACTCACATTTCTTGCTCCCTCACCCCAACCCTGCTCCTGTAGGATGCAGTCTCCCTTGGGACTTTGTTATTTGTAAGTGCCCTCGTCAGTTTTAAAGAATATAGCTGTGTGAATTGGTCAGCTGGTATAAAGTCACAAGTCCTGATTGATAGAGCCCAGTGAATAGTAGCTATTGTAGAAAATAAAGAAATCATTTTAAAACCAAAAGAAGAAAACAAAACTTACCTATAACGCCCAAGGCCAAACATTTCCTATCAAAAATAAGAAACTCTAGCTTTGTTTTTGACAGCCAGGTAACTGAATAAATCTTCCAGTGGTTGTGTAGTATGGACACTGTCTTCATTTCTTACTTTCCTCCATGAATTTGAATTCAGCACAGAAAGCTTCGATGGCTGAAATATGCTGTTAGTTACAGATAAAAATGCAAAATCTCTGCCAAGAGCTGTCTGTGACCTGTTTCTCAAATCCCTTCTCTAAGTTTGTAGAGTTGATATGATCAGTATTAACAGAAAAAGTCTTTAACATTTTCACCTTAGCCTAAGGTTTTAATCATTTTTATCATGAGGTATTCTAATTATGTAACAAGTTTTTGTTTGTAATGGTCTCAGCAGAAACTCTGAACTCTGGCTTCCAGAAGCTTGACTACTTAGTAAACCACCTAAGAATTAATATTAAATCCACAAGGCATATAAACAACTTGTACAAGTTAGGTGACTATTAATTCAAAACACTATTATTATATCTGTGATGTTCAAAGGTTAAATACCAAAAGCTTATAGTTGCAGAGTCAATGAATACTGCTGGTCTTATTTTTTTTTATTGAACTTATTAGGGTGACATGTATTTAAAAATTATATGATTTCATACATACAATTCTATAGGACATTGTCTGTACATTGTATTGTATGTTCACCTCTCCAAGTCAAGTTTCCTTCCATCACCATTTACCCTCCTTTTACCCTCTCCTATCTCCCCTCACCCCCATTTCCCGCTGGTAATCACCATAATGCAGTCTCTCTACAAGGGTTTTTTTTAATCCCTTCACCTTTTTCATGCTATTCCCCTCCCCTCCTGCTTCCCTCTGAGAGCTGTTAGTCTGTTCTCTGTATCTATGAGTTTGTTTCTATTTGTTAGTTTATTTTGTTCATTAGACTCCACATATAAATGAAACACCCTGGGTGATGTGGCTCAGTGGATTGAGTGCTAACCTGTGAACTAAGGGGTCATGGTTTGATTCCCAATCAGGTCACATGCCTGGGTTGGGGGCCAGGTCCCCAGTAGGGAGTACTTAAGAGGCAACTACACATTGATGTTTTTCTCCCTCTCTTTCTCCCCCTCTTTCCCACTCTCTAAAAATAAGTATATAAAATCTTAAAAAATAAAGATTCCGCATGTAAGTGAAATCATATGATATTTGTCTTTTCTTTGACTGGCTTATTTCATGTAGCATAATACTCTCCAGTTCCATGTATGCTGTTGCAAAAAGTAAGAGTTCATTCTCTGTTTAAAGCCAAGTAGTATTCCATTGTGTAAATGTACGACCGCTTTTTAATCCACTAATCTACTGAAGGGAACTTGGGCTGCTCCTGAATCTTGGCTATTGTAAATAACTCTATTTGCTGCAGTGACACAAGTGTGCATGTATTCTTTCAAATTAGTGTTTCAGGTTTCTTTGGATATATTACTAGTAGTGGAATCACTTGATCATAAGGAAGTTCCATTTTTAATTTTTCAAGGTAACTCCATACAGCCTTCTACAGTGGCTATACCAGTCTATATTCCCACCAACTGATGCGGACCCAGCTCCTGGGGTTCAAATCATTATCGATGAAATGAGATGTTCACATGGATTACCAAATCCGGTGGAGGAAAAGGGACGGCATGGCTTTTCTCTCAAGGGGAGCAAAAGCCTCAGCCTCCACCATGACAGGCCTTTATTGGGTTTCTCCACCCATTACAAGATGGTTCTCATTTACTATGCACAGATTCGCTTCAGGTGGTTACCTTTAACAGAAAACAAAGGAGCCAATGCTGCTAATCATGTAACAGAAGAGGGATATTTGCAAATGAAAAGGCAAAAGTAGTTGGACCAGTTACACTCATCCTTGGAAGGTTTAGCATGGATTTTAGGAAGTTGCTTTGCAGTAAATGTCCTCAATTCAAGGTGAGGGAGTTTTAGCAAAAACACAAGACTCATAGTGGCCTAGGCACATTGCAGGCCTGATTCCCCACAGGAGAACCTATCTGTGGGCGTGGGTCCTGTACATCTCCCGGTGGGAGCTGGGCCACACCACGCAGGATGGTCTACTACAACCAACAGTGCACAAGGATTTCCTCCTCCACACGTGCTTGCCAACACTTGTGATTTGTTGATTTATTGATGATAGTCATTCTGACTGGTGTGAGTTGATGTCTCATTGTGCTTTTAATATGCACTTCTCTGATAATTAGTGATGTTGAGCATCTTTTCATATGTCTATTGGTCATTTGTATGTCCTTTTTTGGAGAATGTGTATTCAAGTCCTTTGCCCATTCTTTAATGGGATTGTATGGTTTTTTGATGTTGAGTTTTATAAGTTCTTTATAAATTTTGCATATTAACCCCTTATCAGCAGATATGTTCTCCTATTCAGTGGGTTGTCTTCTTATTTTGTTGATGGTTTCCTTTGCTGTACAAAACCTTTTCAGTTTGATGTAGTCCCATTTGTTTATTTTTCTTGTGTTTCCCTTGCCTGAGGAAATATATTAGGAAAATATTGCTACAAGCAATGTCCAAAGCTATACTGCTTATGCTTCCTTCTGGAATTTTTGTGCTTTGGGGTTAAATATTTAAGTCTTTAACCCACTTTGAATTTATGGTTGTGTGTGGCATAGAAGGTGGTCTAGTTTCATTTGTCTGCACATATATGTGTTCAATTTTCAAAAGACTATTTATTGAATAGACTATCTTTAGCCCAGGGTATGTGCTTGCTTCCTTTGTCAAATATTAATTGAATATAAAGTTGTGGGTTTATTTCTGAGCTCTCTATTCTATTTCATTGATCTACATGTCTGTTTTTATGCCAGTACCATCTGTTCTGATTATTATGGCTTTATAGTATAGTTTGATATTAAGTGGACTGATTCCTACAACTTTGTTCTTTCTCAAGATTGCTATTTTTATTTGGGGAATTTTGTGGTCCCACAGATTACTTTGGGTAGTATAGACATTTTAATGTTGTCAAGTCTTCCTATCCATGAACATGGTATGTGCTTCTAATTATTTCTATCTTCTTCAATTTACTTCAGTGTACTATAATTTTCTGAGTACAGGTCTTATACATCCTTGGTTAGATTTATTCCGAGGTATTTTATTCTTTTTGAAAGATTGTGAACAGGATCGTTTTCTTAATTTCCCTTTCCAATAGTTCATTATCAGCATTTAAAAGTGCAACTGATGTCTGGATATTAATTTCATATCTTTACTGAATTTATTTATCAGTGCTTGTAGTTTCTCTGTGGAATCTTTGGGGTTCTCACGGACAGTATCGTGTCATCTGCAAATAATGACAGAGTTACTTCTTCCTTTTTAGCTTGGATGTGTTGTATTTCTTCTTGTCAGATTTCTATGACTAGAACTTTCAGTACTATGCTGAATAAGAAAGGTGAAAGCTGATATCCCTGTTTTGTTCCCCAAATTAAGGGGGACAGTTATAGCTTTTGCCCATTGAGTATGATGCTGGCAGTGGGTTTGTCATATATGGCTTTTATTATGTTTGGGTATATTCCCTTTATTTCCACTTTGCTAGAATTTTTATCATAAATGGGCCCTGAATTTTATTAAATGCTTTTTCTGCATCTCTTGATATGCTGTATGGTTTTTATCCTACATTTTGTTCATGTGATGTATTACATTTATTGATTTGCAAATGTATCAACCTTGCATTCCTGGAATAAATCCCACTTGATCATGGTGTATGATCTTTTTGTTATATTGCTATATTTGGTTTGTTAATATTTTGTTGAGGATTTTAGCATTTACATTCATCAGGGATATTGGCCTATAGTTTTCTCTTTTGTAGTGTGTTATCTGATTTCGAATTTAGAATAATGCTGGCCTCATAAAATGAACTTGGGATGAGTTTTATCCCAAGTTTGAATTACCTCATTTTGAATTTTTTTTTGAAATAGTTTTGAGAAGGAAAGGTTTTAGTTCTTCTTGGAATGTTTGGTAAAATCCATGTAAGAAGCTGTCCAGTCTAGGGATTTTGTTTTTTGGGATTTTTTTTAATTACTGCTTCAATTTTACTAGTTGTAATCTGTTTATTCAGATTCTCTGATTATTGCTGATTCAGTTTTGGAAAATTGTATGTTTCTAGGAATTTATTCATTTTTTTCCAGATTGTCCAATTTATTGGCATATTGTTGTTTGTAATCTTTTCTTACAATTGCTTGTATTTCTGTGGAGTCAGTTGTTATTTCTCTACTTTAATTTCTGATTTTATTTATTTGGGTTCCTCTCTCTTTTTTCTCAATAAGCCTAGTTAAAATTTTGTCAATCTTGTTTATCTTTTCAAAGAACAAGCTCTTGGATTCATTGATCTTTTATAACATTTTTTAAAATCTATTTTGTTTATCTCTGTTTTGAATTTAGTATTTCCTTCCTTCCACTTATTTTGGGTTTTGTTTGTTGTTCTCTTTCAAGTTCCTTTAGGTGTAAAGTTAAAACTGTTTATTTGAGCTTTTTATTGTTTCTTGAGGTAGGCCTGTAATGCTATGAATTTCCCTCTCAGGGCTGCTTTCACTGTGTCCCATAGATTTTCTGTTGTTGTGTTCTTTTTTTAATTTGTCTCAAGGTACTTCTTGATTTCTTCCTTGATGTCATTGTTAACCCATTCATTGTTTAGTAACATGTGATGTAGCCTCCCTGTCTTCGTGTGTTGTTCAGTTTGTATGTGTGTGTGACTGACTTCTGGTATCACACCATTAAGGTTAGAGAAGATGCTCAATATAATTTCAATCGTCTTAAATTTATTGAGACTTGTTTTATTTCCTAAAATGTGGTCTGTCCTAGAAAATGTTCCATTTTCACTTGAATATATATTGTGCTGTTTTGGGGTAAAATGTTCTGAAGATATCAATTAAATCCATCTGATCTAGTGTGTCATTTAAGGCTACTGTTGTCAGGAATATCTGTCCATTGATGTTAATAGGGTGTTAAAATCCCCTACTGTGACCATATTTCTGTTGATCTTTTTCTTTATGTCCACCAAGATTTGTTTTACATATGTAGGTGCTTCTATAATGGGCGAATAATGTTTACAAGTGTTCTATCCTCTTGTTGGATTGCTCTATTTATCATCATGCATTGTCCTTCTTTGTCTGTCACTATCGCCTTTGTTTTAAACTCTATTTTGTCAGATATAACTATCACTACTCCAGGATTTTTTTTCATTTTCATTTGCATAAAATATTATTTTCCACTTTTTACTTTTAGTCTGTTTGTACCTTTCATTCTGAGGTGCATCTCTTATAGACAGCATATATATGGTTCTTATTTTCTTATCCATTCAGCTACCCCGTGCTTTTTAATTGGAGAATTTAAGTCATTTGCATTTAAAGTGATTTTGATAGGAAGATAGTTATTGCCATTTTATTCTTTTGACTATGTTCCTCTGGGGTTTTTTTTCTAATTGTTTTTCTTCTTAAAGAAGACTCTTTAACATTTCTTGTAATACTGGTTGGTAGTGACAAACTTCTTTAGCTTTATCTTGTCTGGAAAGCTTTTTATTTATCCTTCAATTTTAAACGCTAGCCTTTCTCTGTAAAGTAGTCTTGGTTGTAGTCCTAGTTTGTCACCATTTCAAATGCTTCATGACAATTCCTTCTGACTTAAATGTTTCTGTTAGGAAATCAGCTGACATGCTTATGGGGACTCCCTTGTAGGTAACTGTGTTTCTCTTGCTGTTTTTAAAATTCCCTTTGTCTTTAACCTTTGTTACTTTAATTATGATGTGTCTTGGTGTGGGTCTCTTTGGGTTCATCTCATTTGGGACTCTGTGCTTCTTGGACTTCCATGTCATTTTTCTTCACTTCACTTGTTTAAGTAAGTTTTCAGTCATTATTTTTCAAACAGGTTTGTGATCCCTTGCTCTCTCTTTTCTCCTTCCAGTACCCCTATGATGCAGATAATGGTTCACTTCATTTTGTTGCAAAGGACCCTTATTCTATCCACATTTTTAATTTTTTTTTTATTTTTGCTGGTTTGATTGCGTGTTCTGATACCTTGTCTTCCAAATCACTGATTCTGTCCTCTGATTCATTCACCTATGGTTTATTTCCTCTAGTAATTGTTCACTTTACATATTTTATTCTTTGTTTCTGGCTGTTTTTATAGTTTCTATGTCCTTTTCATATTGTTGTAGTTCTCACTAAGTTCTTTGTACTTTTAACTAAGTTCCTTGTAGTTCTAAGTTTCTTGAGCATCCTTGTAACTATTCTTTTGAACTCTATATCTGGTATATTGCTTGCATCCACTTCATTCAGCTATTTTTATGGATATTTCTTCTGTTCTTTCATTTGATACCTGTTTCTTCCTCCTCATTTCACTACCTCTTTGTGTTTGTTTCTATGTTTCTAGATTTGCTAGGACCCCAGTATGGCTAGGGGTCATAGCAGCTGTCCTTTGGAACCATGTGGTGTAGGCTCCTTGATCACCTCCTTGGGTTTTCTAGGAATAACCCTTGTTGGGTTATGACGGGCTTCCTGTTGTAATTGATTCTGGGTTGCTGGTGGCCTGTTCATGTATGGGGTAGACTTTCAGGCTTGCTGACTGTGAGAATCAACCTGACCACAGTATAAGATCTGCTGTGCAGGTGCTGACCACACAGAGAAGATATCTCCTTAGCAGGGGCCGGACTGCCAGGATCTCCCTTTGAATATGCTATTTGTGAAGCTATCTGAATTCTGCACTGATGTTGCATGATGCTGGCCATTGAGTATTTTGGTTCTGGGGTTTCTGAGAAGTACTCTAGTGAAGGCAAAGTCAGACCCTGACTGTGACTGGCCCTGGGCAAGCTGTTTGGACCTACAAAGAAATCCACAATTTGTGGCTGGCTCTGTTCAGTCTGGATGTGTGCTGGAAGGATCAAGCTGTGCACTAAGACTGACATTTACCAATACAAGGGGGCAGCTCAGCCAAAGTCGCAAGGAACCCCCAAATCTTCCTCCATCTGCCTCCACCTGCCATCAGCCTGTTAGGTTCAATCACTGAAAGAACCTCTGGTGGAACTCAAGATACATAGGATAGGTTCTCAGTGTCTCACCAGGTAGGGAAGAGGGGGGCTTACCAGACTGATACAGGTTCAAACTCGGTGCCAGTGCTGGGTCTGAAATCACTCAGAGAATGTCCCAGGTCTACCTACCACCCACTGAGTGCTCACATACCTTTGTGGTGGGGTGGGGTCTCAGGGAGTCATCAATGTGAGGCTGGCAGAGTTTATCAGGCTTTAACAAACCATGATTTGGTTGTGTGAAAGGAAGGCTCTACACTAGTCAATGTATGAGGAAAAATTTCTCCAATCCTAGAGCCACACAACACAATCTATCCCAGAGTCTGCCTGGAACCTAATCCCAGCAGGGCAGAGTTACTGGGAATAGGAGAGCTGGTCAGGCTTGAGGGAAGGTGGAGGTGGTGTGGCTCCTGCTCCAGAACCATACAACTCAGTCTGTCCCAGATTCTGCCCAGACCTCAGCAAGACAGAGCCACCAAGTGTTGAGAGGTTGGGGACTCTGGAAGCCTGGAGGTGGGGCTAGAGGATCTCCCATGATGAGGAGGGGCAAGTCAGGTCCATGAGAAAGAATGTGGAATGTTTACCCCCTAAAGCCACACCATTCAATCACTGACACCTCCTGAGTCTTCCCTGATCTCTACGCCACAGTCCAAGCAGCTGGCTCTGCAGCAGAGCACTACCTCCACAGTTGCAGTGACAAGAAGGAGTCCAGCATTGGGATGATTGCATTTCCCCAAGCTGATGCCTTGGGAGAGGTGTGTTCCACCCCAGAAAGATGGAATCTGCAGTATGGGAGAGTGACTCAGCACAGAGATCCTTGAAGATGTCCCCTCAGCTCTCTGTCCAGAGCAACAAACCCCAGACTCTTTGTGAACAACTCTAGTCTGTTTCACCTTCCTTCCACTGGAGCCCAGGGTGAGTGGGTGCAAAAGAGATTTTGTGCATTGGCCTGTTAAAATCCATTGAGTCACACCATTTTGAGCTGGTGTGACTCAATGGATTGCACACTGACCTGTGGACCAAAAGGTTGCCAGTTCAATTCCTGGTCAGGGTATTTGCCTCGGTTGTGGGCCAGGTCCCCAATTGGAGGTGTGCAAGAAGCAACTGATCAATGTTTATCTGGCACATCAATGTTTTTTTCCCTTTCTTTCTCCCTCTTTTCCCCTCTCTCTAAAAAATAAATAAATGCAATCTTTTTAAAAAGTAAAATAAAATTGTACTTGTGTCTCTAGCAGACTTCATTTCTCCCTGGCAGAGAGAATCCCTGATGATTTTCATGGTCAGGTATTCTGTGGGTGCCTCTTCCAGCTGAGGATCCTGGTGTGGGGCTGAAAACCCACACTCCTTCGGGGGATCCTTTGCAGCTAGGATTTCCCTCCGGAACCTCAGCTGCTGTCTGTGGGAGCAAGGCCAGCCTTTTTACATTTCCACCCTCCCTACCATCTCAATGTGACTTCTCCTCTAAATCCTTGGTTATAACACTTCTCTTTAGCCAGTCTTCAGCTGGTTATTCCGGTGGATTGCTCTATATTTTAGTTATAATTCCAGTTTGGTCCTTGGAGGAGATGAATATAGTTCCCACCTAGTCCACCACTATCTTGGATCTCTTTCTGGAGGTTTTAAATAACCTTCATCAAGAAACAATATTTTCTATATGAATTTCATTAGTCTTGGAGTTTAAAACACCAGGGAAACAGAACAGCTAATAGTTTGGGGTGTGAAGGAAACTTCATGCCTCTCATAAAGTAGTCCTTGCTTGCAACATTTTGCTGATTATAAGGTACAACATCAATGAATTAATTTAGTTCTCAGTTATTTTCTTTTTATCCTTTGAGATAAAGATATAAAAGAGAGGCTTTGGTATTATTCTATGTCTTTAAACTCTCTTCCTTTTTCCCATTAAAACTATGCAAGGTTTATGCTAATTATAAAACATAGCATCAATTTATTAATAACTTTTCAGGGAAACAAAAAAACAATAAATATATTAAACCACTACATCAACTAGAAGGTACATTTCTATATCAGAAATATTAACATGGGGGAAAAGAAGGGAAAATGTGCTTCTTTGACCTGAAGAAACTCCAATATTTCCTACACCCCCTTGCTGGTGTCTCAAGTGCCACCATCAATACTCCATTCCTTTAGTGTAAGACAGTTACAGTGTGGACATCATCATTTGCCACATGCACAGACACACTCAGTCACCCAACAAGGCCCCACTATCCAATTACCTAACAGATTAGTTTTGTAACTGTTAGTAGTAGCTTCTGTAGTGTAAAATAGTTCTGCATCTTGCATGGAGCAAGTAAGTTATAACAGAAAGAGGAAGAGAGTTGGAGGACATTGAATACTACCAAGGCAAGGAATGGATCAAGAACTGGAAAGATAGAGCATCCAAAGAAAAGATACCATTGGTGCAATGTTGCTAATCCCGGACTATGTACACTGTGTTTATTTGGGCCAGGGACAGGAAGGAGGAAAGTACACATGGATGGGCCTTGGCCATTCTGAGACTGCACAGTTATGAAACAACTCTGTTTTCGCTGCTCTGTTCTAAATGCCAGTGGGAGCAGGAGTATAACAGGATAAATGGCTGTTATTTGGTTTTATTTTGATTTTAAACAAGGAAATGGCAAGACCATAGCTGTGACTCAGAAAAGTTAATCTACTCTAATAATTTTACACAATGACTTTTTTAAATCCAGTGGGCATTATCAAGGATGACTCAAAGAACTCCCCAGATAGTGAGGAAGCTGCTGCAATCTGGTAGCGAAAACTGTCCTCCCACAGAGTTCTTTGAGCGAGCATGCCTATCTAATAAATCCCCAGGATGCAAATCGGTTACCCCAAGTTACAGCTGAACAGCAATTATTGCTTTTTGCCAGACTTACAGAGACTACAGCCATTTCTGCCTTCCAAAGTATATTGAATAATTCCTATTTTGAAGAAAATAATCCTGTATAAAATAATGCATACTTCTGCTTATGGAGACTGATGATAAATGGACCATATCCCAAGATTTTATTGTGAAAGCAAAAAGCTGCAAATCCAAAGTTTCTGCTCCTTTGAGCTGCAAAATGCATGACCCACAATAGAGGTCTCTTGATTGGTTGGCACTTTTATGAATTTAGAAAGAGTAGGTTTGAGGAGAAAGTGGTGAAGACAACAGAACTCTGTTTGCAGATTAACAGGGTTTTTTTTTTTTAACTGTGGGAATGGTGTTGGAGACTTGGCATAAGACGGGAGACAAGAAAATGGTACAAGAATCTGGCTTGTGGCAGGAACATTTCTCAAAACCAATGAAACTGGCCTAGTGTAAGAGAAAACCAAATTAGAATAATTAATAGTAAATGTTAAACATTGTCCAGCTTTACTGAGATATAAGTGACATGCAACATTATGTACATTTAAGGTGTGCATGTGATTATTTCATCCATGTATATATGGCAAAACGAATACTACATTTAGGATTAGTTAACACTTTCATCACTTTACATAATTACATTTGGGAGGGCTTGAGGTGAGAATATTTAAGATCTGCTCTTAGCAATTTTCAAGTATATAATGTACTATTCTAAACTATAGTCATCATGCTGTGTACATTAGACCCCCAGATAAAGGGTAAGTTTTTGTTATGTAAAAATGTTTATGCTGGAGTGTAATTCTCTCCCTTACTCCAGGCCTTAGGGAAAACCTGCTGTATCACTGGTATTGCATTGGCACTTCATTATTAAATTAGAGGAGAAAAGTTTGTGTTTATCTTTCTTCTCAAAATGGTAGATGAGGAAGGAAAATTGTTGAGGAAGTAAGAAACACAGGAAAGACTAAGAGCCCAAAATAAACAAAAATTGGAGGAAGAGCTCCTGAGAATCTTTATGATCTTTGAGGTTGAAGTGGGGAAGAAAATACTTGGTACCTTGGTTTTTTTTTCTTGTCTTTTCCTCCCTCCCTCCCTCCCTTCCTCCCTTCCTTCCTTCCTTCCTTCCTTCCTTCCTTCCTTCCTTCCTTCCTTCCTTCCTTCCCTCTCTCTCTCTCTCTCTCTCTCTCACTCTTTCTCTCTCTCCCTCCCTCCCTTCCTCTCTCCCTCTCTCCCCCCATCCCATCTAGCTTTCTAACATTAAAATAGAGGGTTATCTTGGAAGGCTGGAGGGTTTAGAACATCTAGGAGTTGACACTTGAATTTCATTCATATACTAGAAAAATATGTTTCCCTCGGTGTGATACAGTGTAAAACATCCTTTATCTGCAAAAAAAAAAAAGACCAAGTCTTTGTCTACCTTTTTACTAAGCCATTTTGTGATTTTGGACATGTTATTAATGTCTCTGATTCTTAGTGACCATATTTTTAAAAATGATGATATATCATATTAAAAATTATATAATTAGACTAATATAAGTAACTAAATTACCTTTACAAGTCTTCTCAGATGTGAACTTCATGGACTAACATATTTAAATTGCAAACAATGACACTCCAAATTTTCTGTCCTACTCTGTTTTTTTTTCTCCAAGAAATGTATACCCTACTATTATACTGTATGATATTTTCAATGTAACATCCCTCTACAAGAATGTAAACTCCCTCATGGGCACTGTCTATTTTGTTCTCTGAGGTACTCTCAGTACCTTGAAGTGTCTCAGTAAATGAAACTAAATTACATGAATTCAAGTGGTGCCTTTCCTCTGTATAATCTATGTTTAACTCTTCTATTAGTAGGAGAAAAAAATAACTAAAACTTTTTTTCTAAGATATTTTTGAAAAGCTGAAATATTTATCTACCTCCAGACACATTTTTCCCACCTAAGTAATAACTGAAATTTGTATTCCATCCTATCAGGTTCCCAAAATTCATTGTAACTAAATGTGACTGAGGTTACACTTTATTTACTCATTCCACATACGCTTAACAAATGTGAAGAAATGGTGACTTACAACTTTAAAAAGCAAACTCAGTGTCCAGAAGAGAACATATTTAGTATTAAAACAGACTAACAAAGGGACATGTCTAGATTAAACAAGTAGAACATTTAGAGGAAATATCTCACTGGGAGGGCAACCGAGCATGATGATCAAAGTCCTTCGCTTGTTGTCCTTAGGTCTCAAGCAACCCCTCTGTTACAGAATGGCAAAGGGGAAAACCACAGCATGACTTACTGGGGCTTGATTTTGTGAAGTAAGTGTAAAGGGAGAGGATTTCTTGTTTGATTCAGGCTTCTAGGCATTAAAATAAAAATTGGTAATAAACTTCAAGAGGGGACAGAGTGTACTATGTGTTTGACACTTTATGATATCATTTTTACTTTATATGGTAATAATAATCTATAAAAAAATCAGTCAATAGTCCCATTTCATTAAAAAAACAGATAAAAGTGATTTGTGCAAGGTGAAGATCAAGTTCATACAGCTGTTAATTGGTGGTTTTAGACTTAAGTCTAGCCTGAGTGGCTCCAAATTTGATTTTTTTTTTGTTTTTTGGTGTTTTTTTTGTACTGAGTATTTCTTACAATAATGATTTCAGCTTACTCACTTTTCTAGCTTTTATGGGAGGCTTTACCAATCCATCAGAGAAAAATCTGGGTCTACCTGTCAAGATGAACATTGATATCAACACATCTTCAGGGAGATAGTGGTGGTCATAACCAAGGTCTGTTTAGTTGATCGTATGGTATTTTCAAATTCTCAAGTTCTTTATAAATAGACAATTGACTAAATAAAATTTTAACTGAAATAGTTTTAATATTGAGTGACTTGTAGTGTTCAGGTTCTTTTGAAATACACTTGAACACACAATATAGTTGGCAAGCTCAGACCCAATTTTATCATTTACCACAAGAACACTTTAGTTTATCATTTCTTATCCATTCCAATGTCCCTCCTGCCACTCCTGCTACCACTCACCTCACTGTGAATAAATGATTTCTGCATATTTATTAAACTAAAACTTACAGAAGAGTTGTCGTTACTAGGAATATGCAAATAAATATGTCTCAGCCTCAAAGGCTATATCAAAAGAAAACTTTTAGTATTGTGTTGTGTATGATAACTACAAAAATGTGTTGTATGTGATAACTACAACAGACAGTTTTCCCATAGTGACTCATCTGAAGACCAGATTTGGGTGATCATGTTCTCAAGTGTTTAGTGAAACCAAAACCATCTCTTTAGTTGTTCGTAAGAGATCAAGAGGTAGTAACAGAGGTCCACCCACACTGGCCATTCACTCTTTTTTAAGAGCTGAGTTTCTCAGTAATATTTTTTTTAGTGTCTTTTGTAATTCTAATCTAAGAAATAATTCCTTGGAATTCTATTATAGTTCCATGCTTTCTAATTCTATTCTAAGACTTGATTTCCTAACTAAGTTAAGTTGCTAGGCCCTGGATGATATTTTATTTTGGTTTACGATACATAGAAAATTCTTTATAAAAATAATTCCCATGAGGATTCAGTTTTTCAGGTGCTTGATTAGAAATTATTTAAATTAATGAGAAATGCTTAGTCTTACATTAAAAGCAGGGGAAACCCCTAAATTAAAATCTCATATGAGTCATCTACCAACTTTTTGACTGCAGGAGATTTACTTTACGTCTTTCTTTCTTCATCATGAAACTTGAGATAATAGCTAAGTCGTACACAAAACATGCTAGGTGGTATGGGAGTAGTAGAATAAGTTGATGCAATTTGCCACTATAGGTTTCCATGGGAACTCTATAGGCATACCCATACCAATTCCACACAAAAATTTTAGCTAGTCCTTCCTGACTGGAGTCCTTGAATTTTTTTTTATTTCATATATATGTATGAAATAAAATTAAAAATGTTATTTTATTATATGTGTGTTATATATATATATATATATATATATATATATAACAACTGGCTCTTGGTGACTGTTTATGATATTGAAATAATTTAACAAACTTACATGTGATAAGTGTTTGATACATACTTAAGTGTCTATAAATAGAAGCTCTTATTAATAATGAGGACTAGAAGATTCAAGTCAGAGTGAGGCTCAGATTTTTACTTCATAATTTCCTAATATCACCTTAAGAAAGTTATTTCTTTTCTTTGGTACTCAATTGATCATCATTAAAGTAGAAATAGTCCACTATTAGTCTAATATTTGTAATAGTCTACAGCATTTTCACTGCAATGCTGTGAGTATTAGAGACATGTGCCAACTACCTTATACAGCACAGAAATGTCATAATGGTGCCTATTGTGTCACTATTAGTGACAGCTGTCATACTTCAACATTTACACCAGGAACTTTCAGCACTGTCCTGGAATAAACAGAATATAGGGAAATACCAAAGGAAATATTGTATTATTACTTGTAAATATTTACCTCCTAAGCCAGAAAGACAAAAGTCAGATTTCAACTTCAGAAGTCCCTTGGCTTTGCTCTAGTCTGTATTTTTAATGTCTAGATTGTAGAAGCCCTCCTGATTTCATTGCAGAATGTAATTCTCTCTTTTTTTTTTCATTTTATATCACTTATTTCTTTATTTTTACATGAGTTCTTCTATCTTGGGATTGTAATGCCCTTATAAATGTACTAAAAATTCTAGCTTCACTGAACTCTGTCAGGAAAGCTTCCAGCTGACTTGTGGCACGGGAGGTATTTGCAGCCATTATAAATTCTAAGTAACTTCTTGTCCTTTCTTGTTCTAGAAAAGCAAGTGTATGGCCTATTTTTCAAATGTGCTAAGCTTTCCCAAATCAGTGTTATTTCAGTCTCCCATGAAGCAAAAATGTTATGGGAATATCATAACTAAAACTTAAAGAAAAATAAGTAAGAAAGCATAGTTGCAAATAATCTCGCTGTTTGCTATATTTTAACATTCTAGATAGATATATATAGATATATATATATCCTTTACAATCTCAGTGCCTCCATGGGACAAACATGGGTTGAAGAAGTTATTTTTCTAGTTTTAAAATAGATCTATGTATGGGAATGGCTACGAGGATGAGGTTATTATACATGTTTACCTACTACATTTCAACTTCAAAGGTCTACTCCTTGTCCTGCCAAGTATCTTTTCAAATTATTAGACTTTGCTTGAGGTCTATGAGGTCTGTCTAGGATAGCTAATGTTTTTCTAATGGGAAAGCATGGGGTAGGTAGCAAAAATTATTAAGTGGGAAATATATATTGTGAAATTATTCATTGAAAGCACTTTTAATAACAATTTGAGAGAAACATATCTCAAGCCAAATAAACGCACTATCTTTGTTTTAAGAATCCATCATCTGCATAAGTGGGAAGGTTGTGTCCAGTATTCCTATTTGAAGGTGGGGTAGGTGTGGCATGGGAGGTCACAATGAATCCTAAAATATTGAAGATATCACCAGGTGAGTTAGTACCCCTTGTTCAATACTTTTCAAAATATTGGATCAAAGGACACTGGGGTTTGAAGTGAAAGAAACTGAGTCTGGGCCCAGTATTGCTGCCCATCTGCAGTGTGACTCGAAGTAAAAACAAACAAACAAACAAATAAACCTTCGTTAAAATGAAGATAATGCAACTAATCTCAAAAGGCTGTTTTGAGATTTCCACACTATTATGCATTAGAAAGTGTAAAAGCATTATATAAGGATACTGGAATATGCAGTCATGTAGAAGCAGGGAGAATAAGAGTGGAATCTTGAATATAGACATCAAATGAAGTTGAATTGCATTTTTGCTATATTATTTGCTAACTATGCAACTTAGTCTGATTACTTAATCTCTCTGAGTTCCTTTTTAGTAAACTAGAAATCTCTTACAGTATAGTTATGAGCAACAAAGGAGATAATATAAATCAGTTCCTAGGATAGTGTCTACCACATACTAGTTTTTCTATACATATTTGTTGTTTTCTTTTTTTATGATGGGGAAATTCATACAAGGGTCAACTTAATAAAACCCATGTTTATTGAATACAAGCTACATAAAAGATTCAAAGCTAAGTGCTGAGGAGGTATGCAAGAGCAAGTGAAATCTAGTTCATACTCCCAAGATAGCTGTAATCTAGCTAGGCTGTGGAGACGGAAATGTAAGTGTGTCATCTATAAGTAAAGATGTCCTGTAAATTCTAAATCACCATCTTAATTGGGAATGCTGAAGTGGAAAGGGCAGTACTGTGACACTGGAGCAGAGAGAGAAATTGAGGCTGGGACAAGCACACCAAGACATGTGGTCGCCCTGTCTGCAAGGAATATGTCAGACACTGGAAAGGAGGGGTACATTCAGCAGACTCTGGCAAATGCTTCAGGCCAACTTTCAGGCCAGTGATTGGTACTTTGTTTCTGATCACAGAAGTTTCCAGAATATTCTCCTTTACAGCCCCCACTCCCTGGTAATATCTCAACTGGGGAAATGCTTGCAGTCAAGAAGAGGGGCATCCTTCACCCTTCTGTTTCAAAGCACCACCCCACCACACTTACAAAGTATTACCACTGAGGTGGAGGAAATCCTACACACTGCAGCTGGCAAGCTTTGATGCCCCGATTCCTGCCACTAAGCCTGACCTTATAATGTGTTTATTTTCACATACCAAAGAATGAAAATGCCCCAGATGCTCATGGGACTAAAGTTAACCTAACTATCAAAGGAGGAAAAACAGCAAGTAGACCTCATAATACCTAATAGTAGAAACACTGGTGTTTGATTTTGTGTGTTTAATTTAGGAACATCTATAATTTATTCATAAGAATCAATGGACAATGATCCTACTCAAGAGGAGCGATTCAATTTTCAAATTTGGAACTGTGGCTCTGCCTGCCCTTTGACAGTGTGCCTGACATTCTCTTTTCCTAAGACAGGCCTTGTTATACTTGATTAAAGGGTTTGTTCTTTTGGGTCTTGAATAACCAACTGAACTTGCAGAGCTGGCATGAAATACAAAAAAAAAAAAAAAAGAAGAAGTAGAAAAAGAAGGGAGGTGGCTTTTAAAAATCAACTAGTGACCTTGTAAGACAGGAGTAAACATTTAGCTTTAAGAAGACAGGGCATTAAAGCTTTGGTCAAATTTGGATCCTTTTCCAGCTCTGCTGCACATTCAGGTTGGAGAAAGTTAGGAAAACATTGAGACTTTGTTTCCTCAGCTATAAAACAGGGATGATACTGTGAAGAGAAGTTGTGAGGATTAATAAAATGATGCTTTTAAAGTAGTTAAGATAATGAATGTAGTATCAGGCATGCAGGTTTGGTTCAATAAATAACTCCATAAAGTGTCTTTCTACATAAGATAAGAATTTATAAATACACAACTTACAAAAAAATCTTTATTGAAATTTAAAAATCATTGCTTAACACTCTGCACACAAACAAGCTTATTTTTTCTTTCATTAAGCATTATTTTTGGACTTTGGCTCTTGTTAATCATTGTTTTGTCTAGTAATAAGATATTACTATCTATCACCAACAAAGGTCGTGAATGGTGAAGTTTCAACCCAGGAAATAGTCATTCAATGTGAAGAAAAATTAACATTACATGTTACATTAAACGAGACACCCTCAATAAATTTTAGGTTCTGAACAATCTTTGAAGAAATCCTTCTGTAAGTTGATTTTATGTCCCACCTTGCCACGAAGCAGAAGACTCTATAAGGAAGCATTGTACAAGCTTGTTCTAAAGGCCAGACCGTGGAAAAGAACCTACCAAAAGGAAAGGAGAAGAAAAGAAATGCAGTTTTGCGGGCCACTTTTTCACTACTTGCCAGTCAAAGGACTACATTCTGCATGAAGAACCCAAATATATTCCGGGGGCCCCCTTGCTTCTTGAAATGGAATTTTAATTTTCTAGATACCCACTGATTATCTATGGATATCAACAGAAACTTCCATAGTTATGTTAATTCTCAAGAATCTATCTTTTCTCCAATCACCAATACTATCTGCCAGGACACAAGACTAGATAAAGGAGAGTTTACTGACTTGGGGACATTCTCTTAGGATATGATATTTAATACCTCAGCCAGGACACTGGGGAATGGTCCAAACTCACTACTAGCATGGCTCCTAGAAGAAGAAGAAAGCACTGGCTATGCTGGGAGAAGTTGAGGCATCTGAGTTGCCATGGCAGATGGTGGAGAAAGGGACAAAGTGGCTCAGGACACCAGTCTAACCATGATAAAAATATCAAAAGTAAAATGAGGGACATTCTACAAAGCAAATACTCTCAAAACCATCAAGGTTATCAGAAACAAGGTAAGTCAAAGAGACTGGCACTGCCTAGAGCAGCCTAAAGAGCAATGACGACTTCGTGTCCTGTGGTATTGTGGATGAGACCCTGAAACAGAAAAAGGACATTCAGTAAAAAACTAAGGAAGTGTAAATGAAGGATGCACTTTAACCAATAATATTGTTGGTCAATTAGTTGTGACAATTGTGGATTGTGATGGAAGAGGTTATCGAAGGGGAAATTGGTTGGGAGGTATTATGAGAACTCTCTGTATTATCCTGGTACTTTTTTTCTATATCTGAAATTATTTTAAAATTAAAAGTTTACTTTGAAAAAAGCATACTCAGGTAAGTGAGAAAGCTGTGCAGATACATTATAGAAGGCTGGAAGGCCCAGAGGAGAATTAGGTTTCACCAGAATTGGGGGTGTGATGAGGAAAGAGGCACCAACACCACTGAGGTCGGGCAGTTGGAGAAGCTGTCACAGATCTTGGCTCACTAAAAGCCATGAGGATAATAAGGCTCTCACACTATAGAAGCTATGCGGCAGAGTGAACAGCCAGAAACTGGGATGTCACCATTGTCACAATGAATGGCATGGTCAGAATGGCAGTCAAGAGGACTTAAATAAATGAGGGTCTTGGAGATCATAAATAGAACACAATGTCTCTAATGCCTGCAGATCTGAGGCATCGACATGTTTCCTAAAGCCTGGACTATGATAAATTCACCTGGTGGCACTTCCTCAGTCCATGAATGTATCCTTGTGATTGATACCCTTGGCAGTTGGCAGTCACTCTCACATTGGGTCTTTGGCCTTTAAGATAATTGCCAGTCGAGTTGGGAAGCCAAGTGGGAACCTGTAAACCTGTATCGCATGTCTGCCCAAAATAGTAAATCAAATACAGCATTGCATCCTAAAGGAGATGGCAGAGAGATTAGAATATACAAGATTTAAAGAAAGCAGTTTACTTTCATTTGCTAGTCTGGTCTCCTACAGAAACCGATGGCTCCTAAAGAATGATGTAGACTATACAAAGCTCAACAAAGGAGCATCCCCAATAACAGCTATCATGCCAAACAAGATATGTTTTGCTAGATTACATTGATATAATATGGCTTTGGATACAAGGTATGTGACCAGTAATTTCGTGAATGTATTCCTTTCTAGTTCATCAGGATTACGGATCAGAAATAATGACATTCACAACAACAACATACTCACAATTTTACCCCAGGTTGGGTTAACTGTCCTCTTTGTCATAATATAGGGAGGAGAGCTGGACAGTCCTGACAGCCTACAAAATATCACACTGATCTAACACATCATTGATATCATACTGATTGACCAGAATAAGTCAAAGGTGACTAACATGCAAAAGCCTTTAAGACACAAGTGCTGCAGAGGCTAGTAGATAAATCCTATGAATATTTAGAGACCTGCCACTTGAATAAAACACTTCAGGGAGCCAGAAGTCAGGAATGTGTCAGGACTTTCCTTTAAAGGAAAGAACAAATTGTGCACACTGCTTCTTCTTCCACAACGGAATCCAATTCCTGAAAGTCTCTTTTCACTGAAGGCAATCCATTTGACACCTGGGAATACTATTCTAGCCCATGTGTTAGAGGCCATGAAAGGGTATCAGCTTTGATTGGGGATCAAGAAAAAAGGGTTTCTACCAGCTCTAAGCTGCTATACAATGGGCCTGCCATGTGGGTCACGGTATTTCCATTGGTGGGAAAAGATGCACTGAGGAATTTGTCAGGCCCCAGCAGAATCAGGGGGTAAATTCCTGCATCCTGGACGCTGGTAAAAGCAGAAAGCTTGGTGGCCACAGAGACCAAGTGACCATAATTTCAAAACTTCCCATCACGAACTGGGTTCTGTTGGACTGACCACATCATAGAGGCATGCAGTAGTCTCAGCAGAAATCCATTAAAAGATAGAAATTTCAGGATTGAGCATAAACAGGACCAAGTTTGGTTTAAGGGTGGATCAGCTTGGTGTGCAAGTGGAAGACAAAATGAACAGTGGCTGCAATACAGCCATACCCAGAGTGGCTTCCAGAATATCACTGTTGCTCAAATAGATCCATAAGCTACCTGGTGGCAAGCTGATTACTTTGGGCCACTTTCAAATTTGGAAGGCCCAGCAGTTTGTTTGCAGGAAAAGGGATATTTAATCCAAGTGTGGGTTTTTCTTTCCTATCCACAGAACCTCAGACAGCACCACCCCAAAAGAGAAACACTGCCTTCTGTTCTTGATTTACACAAACATAATCTTGAATAGGGCTTGTAGTGTGCAATAGAATTTACTAAAACTTTGGGGGACCTTAAGGGGCAGGGGAGTGGAGAGTTCACATCAATTACCACAGTGCAAACAACTTGAAACTGAATACCAGCCATTCCTGTTCTTAAAGTTGTTTGTTGCCATTGTTGGTTACTCTTCTCTCTTTTATTTTCCCTTCCTCTCCTCTCTCTTTTTCTCTTCAGGAGCAAAATCCATCAACCAACTAATTAAATAAAAACCCCCTTATTTTCTTCTTCAGAGTAATTCAGCCCTGTACAGGTCCTACTCCTAACTCAGTTCTGGGCCCTGCTTTGACCAATAAAAAAAGTGTAGAGAAAGCTTTGGACTAATGCTGTAAGAGCCCAGTTCTTGTTTGATATGGGAGCAGGAGTAATTGATCTTCCAGATACATACAGATATAATAAAGTGTGTATCAATGATGCTGTAAACAAAAAATTTGAGCTGCATTTGCTAGGGAAAACAATTGTACTATAAATTTTAATTACATGCTACTATGATTCTAAATTTAGATATACCTGAGATAGATAGATAGATAGATAGATAGATAGATATGCCTAAAAGATAGCATTGTAAAATCTGAGCATAAGTTTCTTTGACTGATGGTCAAAATTTGCCATAATTGATGCATTTCAAATCACCCAAAGATAAATAGCAGCCCATGGTTGGGTTTGGGATCCCTGGTTCAATTCTACTAATTAGCTAGTGCCTTTGTTTCATCTTCTGCAACACAAAAGCATGTAAATAATAATGCCTAGCCTACTCATGTCACGAAACTGATATAACACATAAATGAGAGAATTAATTTGAAAAAGAGAAATAATGTAGAAGGATTTGGTTTACTAAGTTAAATCTGAGTAAGACTTTTATCATCAGAGATATTATTATAGATATACCTGTTTTCACTAACGGAAAGAAGTCTGAAGAGGATTTTTATTTTTATGGTTTAAAAAAAGCTGTTACTATCTAATATAGGTCTTTTGTGAAAGTAAAGTGGTGTAAAACTAACTTTTGAAAAGGAAGGGATACTTTTTATTTTGACTTATGAAAGCTTTCATAGCAATAGTCTACATTTCAGATAGTAGGGATACATGCACACTTATAGTACATATGAATACATCACACACACACACACACACACACACACACACACACATATATACACACACATATATATATATATATATTCAAAATTATTCATGGTGAAGTATTTTTGGAGCCAGTAGTTCTAGATCAGGGATGGACAAGCAATGGTTCTCAGGTCAAATTCAGCCCTTGTTTAATTTGCCTGTCCTTATAAAGTGTTATTGAAACACCACCCTGAACATTCGTCTACTGTGTCTATAGCTGCTTTTCTGATGCCACAATAGAGTTAATAAATGCAACAAAGGCCTTATGGCCCCAGACATTAAAATATTTAGTGTCGCCCTGGCTGGCATAGGTCAGTGGATTGAGCTTGGCTGTGAACCAAAGTGTCACAGGTTCGATTCCCAGTCAGGGCACATGCCTGGGTTGCAGGCCATGACCCCCAGCAACTGCACATCGATGTTTCTCTCTCTCTCTTTCTCCCTCCCTTCCATCTCTAAAAATAAATAAACATTTGCCTGGCTGGTGTAGCTGAGTGGATTGAGTGCAGGTTGCAAACCAGGCATCACAGGTTCGATTCCCAGTCAGGGCACATGCCTGGGTTGCAGGCCACGGCCCCCAGCAACCTCACATTGATGTTTCTCTCTCTCTCACTCTCTCTCTCTTTCTCCCTCCCTTCCCTCTCTAAAAATAAATTAATTAATTAAATATTTAGAGAAAGAGAATTCCTTTAAAAAAAATTTAGTGTCTGTCTACTTACAGAAAAAGTTTACCAATCCCTGTTCTAGATACTAGAATGATAAAGCATATGGTATAAAAATGTATTTATATGCTGGGACCTTATCTGCGTTTGCACCCTGGAATATTCATGCAGTTTTCCTGACCATTCAAGGAAAAGCCAAGTTATTGTTGTCATGTTGTTGCTTTAGAAGTCTATGGCCTGAGTGAACAAGATAACTGCCCTCTCTCCACTTCACTTCTGCTATGCATGCAACTTTGGATTAGGGAATTTGCACAAATTTTTTGTCTCTCTTTCCAGATCTCTTTCAGAAATTACAGAAAACACAGGGACTCACTCTTTCCCTTTCTGCTTCCTGCTTATTAGCAAATATTTAACGTGCTATATGAGCAAGATAAATATGTATGTCTATACCCACCATCACCACCATCACACGTTTCTTTCTAAGGTGACCATGTTTTTTTGCAGTGAATGTGCCTGTTAAGGAAGGTGTAAAAACAGGCATGGGTTTTTGTTGGAGTTCAAAAATGAATGATGTTCTTTGTCAGCAAACATAGTAAATCCATCCCCTGCTTATACCTTACAAAAAAGAGCTAGTCGTTATTTGTTTTTTTTAATCCAACATATTACAGCTTGATATGAAAAGACTTTAGTAGCCATTCACAGAAGACAAGGAATTGACATTTCCCAAAACTTTGAAGATGTGTAATTCACAAATTTTAGACTTCATTAAAAAATAATAATTGATCCCCAAAAAAGGCACAACAGACACACTCACATTGGCATTTGGAAATTACAGTGTGAGCATCAAACAATTCTGTCACATGCTTCGAGTCGGCAGAACTCAGACTTTCCCAGAGAGCAATGGCGATAGCATCTGTGAACAAGGAATACGCAGAGTCTGTGGATGAGCGCCCTAGTGGGCCTCCGCTCTGGGCACATCCATTTCTATGGAAAGATTTGCTGTGAGGCTCATATAACATTGGATCCATGAGCATATTTTAAAAATTGGATTTGGTCAAGTATGACAGTGAATTATTGGAACCAGACTGTCTCATGCATTATAATGTATGGAATGGCCAAACTTCATGAGTACAAACCCTGACTTTACTACTTATTAGTTCTGTGATTTTGCACAAATTAACTTTCCCCTCTTGGAGGAAAAGTTACAGCTACAAATGAGGGACTTTGTTTCCTTACCTGTAAAATACAAACTGTAATAGCAGCCACAGGTGTTTGTGTGGTTTAAACGAGATAATATAAGCTAGTGCTCAGCCTAGTGTCTGATAAGCATAGTATAAGCACTAATAAATGTTAGTTGTTATGATAAGTATTTTTAGATGAGCTTTCTATTTTGCTCAAGTAGTAGTAGCTCGTACTATGACTTTCCTGTACCAAATATCAACTGCCATTCTTCCTAAGACTTTGGCTAAAGCCTGGCAAATTGGTATTTTGAAGCAAATTGAATTTTATTGTGCCAAAAAAGTTGTAAAATGATTTCCAAACTTAATTTTAAATTTCATACTCTGACAGTAAAACGTTTCCATCACACTTCTGGTATATGTATGTTTTGTCTACTTATGAATTACTTACATGTACTAACATATTATGCACATTTTAAAGTATATATAAAGTAGACATTTAAGAGAGGCTATAAGATATATATTAGGGTATATATTTTACTTATATAATATATATTAGAATAACAGAAATAAGATATACAGATTATAAATGTATTATATATTACATATGACATTCATGTATTATTAACATCTATCTATCTATATCCCCTAATATCCTTTCCTGTATCCCATCAGATGTGCTAGTCTTCCAGCTAGTCTTTCAAAGATTCCCTTTTGAGGACCATTGTACCAGACATTCAGACGTAGGTTGAGAAAGAAAATCCCAGGTATACCTATTGTATTTCAAGTGTGTTTACTGAACTAGTATGTATGTTATAATAATAATAATAAATGACAATAATAATAAACATATATTAAATGTTAAATATGCCCCCACACGGTGCCAAGTAAATTACATATCTTCTCATGCAGTCTACATGACCACTCTCTAAGATACACACTAATTGTGTACCTTAGAATAAAGATGAGGAATATGAGAACAAGGAAGTTAAGTAACTTGTCCAATGCTCCTGTGGAAGAAGGCAATAATGCTTCACAACCGTATCTTTTTCCTATGACCAGTTTCCTTCCCCTTAGGAACATCATGATAATGATAATTACTACCTTCACTAATGTTAACTGCTATATTTATGAGCACGTGTTATCTGCTGGAACTTTACTAAGTGTTTCTCACAGGTAACAGGATAAAACGTTTGTTCGGAAAACTCCTTTGATAAGAAAGTCACAGCGGAGAATATAAAAATCTAAGGGTATATGTCTATAAAAGTCAAAGAAGTAAGAGCAAAATAAATTACATTGGAGAATGCTGGGTGAAGTTTAAAAAACTGAAAAGATAAGAAAAAAGAGGAAAAGCGGGAAATCAGCTAGAAGGTTTGAGGCTGGCATAGACAGAAAGGTGAAATGATGAGTAAAAAAATCCCTTTAATATGAGGACTTTAAACAACAGGAATATCTAATGATTAACTAAGTATTTTTAAAATTATTACCATGTGAAGCCCTCTTTTGTTCTCTCAAATCTTCAGTGATGTCTTCTAATTCAATTTACAGTCCTTTGAGAAAGTACTGTCCTTACCATTAGCCTGTAACTGTGATACAACGGTCTAAAGACTTACAGTTATTAAAAAATGGTTGTGGAATTCAAACCTAGGCAAACTGACTTCCTTTCTTGTGTGCTTAGCCCATATTTAAACTGCCTCATTTTTATAGCAAATAACAATAGCACCTATAAAGATGACACACAGCAGACTTTATAATTGTCATTTACTGGACAACTATGCTGTGCCATGCTAGTTAATAATCATGCATTGTCTTGTTCAACATTGTAAACACTTTTCAAGGTAGTATTAATTTCACCATTTTATTGTCAGGAAACTCATGCTAGACAGGCTGTAGTAACCTGGTCAAGGCCTCCTGACTGGCATCAACGGTCGGATTCAAACTCAGGTCTGTCAGACACCTCTCCCCACCAACCTATGTTCTTTGTGTAAAGCAGTGCTGTATCTTTAGTTATGGTAAATAATTATACATGGCAGTTTAAAAAATTGAGTTTATTCTGTCCTTTTAATCTTGGAGAGAATGCTTTGTGCATAAGAAATGTCTCACTATAGGTTGAGTAGCACCTATAAGGCCCTGGGGTGGGGCTGGAGATTGTGCCCCCTCCAAAGCCATCACATAAATTTCCACTGCAGCATAGAAAGTCAGAGGGCTTCCCCCACAAAGGCCACACCAGCCTGCCTGGGATCAGAAACTTCATATTTTAGCCCTGGCTGGTGTAGCTCAGTGGATTGACTGTAGGCTGTGAACCAAAGTGTCACAGGTTCGATTCCCAGTCAGGCTACATACCTGGGTTGCAGGCCACGGCCCCCAGCAACCTCACATTGATGTTTCTCTCTCTCTCTTTCTCCCTCCCTTCCCTCTCTAAAAATAAATAAATAAAATCTTTAAAATAAATTTTAAAAAAAGAAACTTCATATTTCCTCCAATAAAGGAGAAAAAGAATTACAGACTATTTCTAGAGCATGAAGAAATTATTGTAAAACATCAAGTGAGGTTTTATGATCATATTAGCATAAATCCTTATTTCTATGCATTAAAAATAGCTTTGGAAAAGTCTAGTAATGACTTTATCACTTTTTAAGAACTAAATCAAATGGACTTTTCTGAGGGAATTGAGGAAAATTAGGCTCAAGGGCACTCGTGACTCCCATTCTTTCTTTGGCGTCCTCCCTGGTGCCCTCTTACTCCTTCCGACACTTGTTCTCCCTCTCTTGCAATCACACTACTTCTTCAGCCTGCCCCTTGCATAGAGTGCCTTTCCAGAATCCACTTTTGATCCTTGTTGATGATTACTCTGTTTAGTGAACATTGTTATTTTTCTCCCCAGCAGCCCTTTCCCTTTCCCCTAAAACTTAACTTTTTTCCATTCTAATGTTTGACTAGGTTTGATGCCCATAACTCCAAAGCAAGAATAGGCTCTGTAGACCTTCACTAGTAAGCGTAATCCCCTCCCTCCTTCCTGGATATGGTTGGTGGCTGGTTCACAAGGATGCACATGACGTCAGGTGTGAGCAAGTCAGCACATCACGCTTCTCTATTCAGATTAATTGGGAAGCAGTGACTACATGATTTAAATTGGTCAGTCAGAGCAAATCTGTGAATAGCAGAGCAGGAATCAAACAGAAGCCGGGTTTTTTATGGCACATTGTTGAGTTTTAAGGCCAAAATCAACTGGACCTATGCTGTTTTTGGACATTTCAATTGTGTGAATCAATAAATTACAGAGTTCACTCAACTTCTTGTCGCTGGTCGTTAACAGCTCCTAAACTGACCCAATGTACTTTCCTTCTGAGGAATAAAATCCACTTTCTTTGTGTATAACTATTTAGCTTCTCTGAGGTTCCCCAGGTTAAACAAGAAGATATTGACCAAGTTAAATAAAATAATGTAGTACAGCTTTTAGCATCGTGACTGATAAATAATTTATATAATTATTTATATACATTCACTTTTTATTTTCATCTCTGACTCTTGTACTCCAGATCAAAATGTACAACTACTTATTACATTGAGATGAGCTCTCAGCATTTCAAATTAACTTGTTCAAAAGTAAATCCAACATTCTGTCTGCAACACTGCTCTTCCTCTTCTCACAGATTGATGATCCTTCCCATAACACCTCTGTGCATCTTATCAAAATCCCGGTTTCTTTAGTCTTCAATATCCAGCCATTACCTGGTTCTGTTGATCTGTCTCTGAAAAGTCTCTGGAGTGCCAGTCCCACCTTCCACTCTTACTACCTTGACCTTGGTCCAGGCACTTCTTATTTTTCACACGGACTATGGCAATAGCTAATTTATCTTCTGTCTTGAGTCTCTAAATTCTCCAGTTCTTCCAAAGAGTTGTCAGCATTCCTTCTAAAACAGATTAAACCTGTCATTGTTTTGCTTAAAATTGATAAAAACCATCTATAGTTCCTACTGCCTAAAGATAAATTTTACATCCTTAGCAAAATATATTTTGCTTTTTTAAGCCCTGGCTGGCTTAGCTCAGTAGATTGAGCACCAGCTGCGAACCAAAGCATCACGGGTTCAATTCCCAGTCAGGGCACATGCCTGGGTTGCAGGCCACAGCCCCTAGCAACTGCACATTGATGTTTCTCTCTCTCTCTTTCTCCATCCCTTTCCTCTCTAAAAATAAATAAATAAAATCTTTAAAAAAAAAACCAGCAACCTCCTTAACCCTTAAAAACAAACTTAAAAAAAAATATATATATATATATACTTTGCTTTTCAAATTCTAACTGTAATCTAATTCTCAGTTCTCTTTTTTTTAACCTTGACCCAATTCATCCTTTACTCTGAGGTTTTCATATATTCTTATCTTTATTCAGGCTGAGAAATTGAAAAATTGCTATTCATTATTAAAACTGGCTCAAATGTCATTTCCTCAAGAAAAGCTTCCCCAACAATCCAAAGTAGAATTATTCACTGTTCAACCTATGCCCCTTTAGAACATTATATGTGTTGCTGCTATAATATTTATTATATAGCTTCTTATTTTTATTTATCTATATGACTCCTCTGTTAAACTCTTCATTCCTGAGAAAAAGAATTATGTCTTTATACTCCCAGAATCTCCAAAAAAATACCTTGAAATTAGTAAAGTTGCCATCCTGGATTGATTACCTCCTATGTGCCTGGCTTCATACCAGGTGTATTAAGTAGTGTGTCTTTTTATTTCTTCCATCAACCCTTAGAAACAGGCATCACCATTCCCATTTCCTAGATGAAGAACTTGAGACTGAGGAAGTTGTTTGACTTTCCCAAGGCCATATTATTCAGTAAGTACCAGAGCCAGAATATAATTCCAGACCTGTAGAATTCTTTTCACTATGACTTACTGCTTTCTTACACATGAGCTTTCTTACAGTTTTCAAATAATGAATATGTTTGGATGTTACCCAATATGTGTAATTTCAAACCCTAACCATGGTCATTGTTCTGCCTCTTATTTGCTCATAAGGATATTACCGAATAGTCTCCATAACACCCTCTTCCTAAAATATAACATTCTTTCTTTCTACTGTATAAGCTGTAATTTCACTTTCCTCTACTAAAAAGACAGAGCCTTTTGGGGTTGGTAGCTGGGATGTAACAAAAATGAAAACACCCCAAGACTTTATAGTGGCCTTGCCTATAAAACAGGAATCCACCATGACTGTGTTGTGAAATAACCTGATGGACATTAATGACAAAATATGAAGCAGGAACTTTATACTCTAATGAGCCTTTTCTTATATTGGGAATTCACTTTGGCATGGGGCTTGCACATAAATTCTTCACTCTTCTAATATTACAGTACCAAATTAAGCAGTCATTATATTTTACTACAAATAAAATATAATTTTTATTTTTAAATGTTATTTCAACTGGTACTTGAATGAGTTTTCTAATCTTTCCTGAGGTATGCAGCATTATCTGCCAAATTCAGATAACTTCTTGGAACAGATTAAGTTAAATTCCACTGTGTAGCCCTCTTGCAATCAAGGTTAAATATTGGCTTATGATTAATTTTTCAGATCACAGGGAAAAAACCCAGAAGAATATCTCATTTCCTTCTCTCTCACTTCTCTCCTTACCCATCCTATCTACCTGTAAATTCTTAATTTCATCAAGTCCCTCACAAGACATAAGATTATAAAAAACCAATTCTATGTTTTTATGTCAAGGGAATATTTTCTGGGAATTTTTTTTTTGTGTGTGTGTAAGGAGGAGTGTTGAATTATCCATCAAAACTAGCCAATATAGCCAAAGTTAGACATTTTCTACTTTTAATTACTATTAGCTCTAGTACTTTTCTTTGTATGGAAGTCTATGTATAGAGTGTGTGTGTATAGGAGAGAAGGGTGTGGAGAAAAAAAACAGAGAAAAAGAAAGAGAGAGAGTTTTCTTGCAGAGAAAAATAACTTTCACATGAAATACATGCAATGTGAGGTTACCCTGCTAAATTTACACTACTTAAACCAAAGTTACTAAACCTTGTAAACAAAGTTACAATTTCATCTAATAATTCATATAGTTTTATCTGATAATGCTAGTTTATTTAACAGCTATGTTTTTCCAAACTGACATTAACTTTGAGAAAGTTTAGAGCCAAATTTCCTTGCTCACACCCATACTAAATGTGTGGCTCATTATAGCTTGAATGACAAGTCTTATTTATTGTTACATCTTATATCCAGTCTTTTATAATTTTTCTGCATTTTCACTCACTTGACACCCAGGCTAATTTATCATATTTTGTTATGCTCTACAACTTATTTCTAAGCCCTCTGAAAGAGTAAATAGCTATCACTATGAGAGCTTTTAAATTGTGAATTAATTGAATACCTCATATACTAATTTTACTTTTTTTCTGAAGACATCAGTTTTGTGTGTGTTCGCTGTCTGCCAAGAGCCAAAAATAGACTGGATATAGATTTTAGCTGTTAGTTACTCTGAGATGTCCCTCTAGCCTTTTTGAATTCTTCCTCTAAATTCTCTTAAACAAACTCTGCCTTTTGCATTCCAAAGGATTTTAACCTGTTTCTGGTTCTCCTTCACATTCATAGGTCTTTGAATCGTGTATTCTAGTTTACAAGGTATTTCATAGTGTTTGTTCAGCAATGTTCCTACCTCACATCTCCATCCATTCTAATCCATCCTGCAAAACTCTACAACATAATTTCCTTGGAATGCTATTTTTATCTTTCTCAGGAACTCCTATTTGCCATCATAAGGTGAAACTTCTTTGCCTGGACCCCAACAATTCTAAGCAGCTAATTTCATCTCACTACTATAATTCATTCCTCTCTTTGCTCTCCAACACGAGCCTTCCTCTAACATTTCCAGAGCAACAGCATCTTCATTCCTGCTTCCCACATGCTGTTCATGCAGTTTCCATTACCTGGAATACCTTTCCCTCTCCTCTGCTCCGATTCAAATCCAATCCAACTTTTAAGACTCAATTAAGCCATAGTTCCTTCACAAAGGTCCTGGGTCTCAGAGTTTGTTCCAATCAAATGTGCTAGTTGTGTCATCATGTTTTTCCCACTTTTTTTGACTAAATTTGTGTTGATGGCAGATATACCATTGTATCATTCACTTGGGTCACATCACTAAGCCCAGCATTGAGTTAGTTGAGACTTAGTGAGTTTTGGTCACTCCGCACTATAACCAAGTACTGAGCCTGGGCTATACATTTTAGAATCAGTGAAATAAAAGGTCTGAGAAACCCCAGGAACTCTTTAGTGACCTGATTTGTTTAACCAAGAATTTCATGATGATAACACTAAACCAAACTTGCAATGCAATCAGAGTCTCCAACATGATGTAATAGATGGAAATGTCTATGGCTTGTGTTGGTCGCTATAAACTATGATTAAACACAGCCATGGGGAAATATCTCTATAAAGAACTGTCAGAACAATGAATGTGTATTTTCTTCTTATAAATAAGAAGCTCATATTGCTTCTCAGGAATTTGAAAGATTAGAGCACTGAATGCCTCATTTGCAGGGAAGTCAACAGCATGGCGTGAATGCCACTATTTCCCCTTCCCCACACTTAACACAGGCGTAGCCCCTCACTAATGTCACTTGCATAACAAGTGAGATAGCTCAATAAGAGGTCATGCTAATCTTTTCCTCTTTAAAGACCATTCTTCCAATCACACATGCCAAGGTGCAATTAGAGCGAATTCCGAACAATTGACAGGTCAGCTAGAGTCTGTTTAGATAATAACTTGCATCAGGTAGAAAATTACATCCTGTGCCCCTGTGTCTCCACAGTGTTCTCACGACTTTGGTGAGGAGTTTTGCTCGACAGACCATGAGTAACCACTGTGGGTTTATGAGTTGAAGATTAATATAAACTTGTAATAAAATGCCAATTTAAAAGTATAGAAAGAATGATCAATTTTTCATCAAATCTCATTTTCCCATCTCTTTTATTAATAGTTCATTCAAGCAGGAGTCAGCAATAGATGTTAAAAACATTTGGGTGAATGTTTGATGGGATGAGAATTAGCATATCTATAGTCTGAAACTATCTCCCACAGACTATTTATTTATGAAGGAGAAACTGGTGTTTGCCAGTCTTCAGTGGAGGAAACTGGCAAACACCACTGGCCAAGTAATCAAAATTAACATTGGTGATAACACAAGAATTTGAGAGCACATGCCTCCCAGGCAGTGCCTTGAGACCTGAGATGACACTGCCTGACCTATGGAGTGTTGCTGCCAAAAATGCATTACCTGAGTCTAATCGTGAGGAAAAAATATTGAGAAACTCTGACTAAGGTACATTCTGTAAAAATGAACATCCTGTACTCTTCTCTTCAAAAACTACCAGCATTGGTTGATCCTATGTTAGAGTTCTTCCCTTCCCTTCCCTTCCCTTCCCTTTCCTTCCCTTCCCTTCCCTTCCCTTTTCTTTCTTTCTCTCTATTTATCTATTATTTATTTATCTATTTATTTCTGTTACAAGGGATATTTTTGGAACAACGGTGAAAGTTTAATATTAAAGATTGTTGTGTCACTATTATTTTACTATGAATTATGCTAACTGCATTATGGTTATAAGTGAATGTCTTTGTTCTTAAAAGCTACATTTTGACATAAAGGGTCAATATGTTTACTACTTGCTTTCAAACATTTCAAAAACAATATATATAAAATGCATATATTTGTAGATATATCATCTGTACATATAATTTATATGTATATTTACATATAATACATGTAAATACAATATGTGTGGCTATAAACACAAGTATATGGAGAGAAAAGTCATAATGGTGAAGGGAATATGAGAATTCACTGTACTATCGCACTGAGGCTTCCCTAACTCCATGTGGTAGACAGAATAGTGACCCCCTAAAAATGTCCACATTCTCATCCCCAGGATGTGTAAATATGTTAGGCTACCTGGCAAAAGGTCTTTAACATCGCTGATGGAATTAAGGTTGTAAATCAGCTGAATTTGAGATTGGGAGATTTTCTCACTGGATTATCTCAGTGGACCCAATGGAATCATTAGGGTCCTTGTAAGTGGAGAGGAGGAAGAAGGAGAAACAGAGAAATGGCAGCATGAGAAGGACTCAGCCTGATGTTGCTGGCTTTGAAGATGGGGGAAGGAACCACTAACCAAGGAAGCTGCAAAGAACAGGAAGAAACCTAAAGAAGAATATAAATCCCTGAGGCCCCCAGAGGAATACGGCCTTGTGAAATGTTAATTTTATCTCAGGGAGATTCATTGTAGACTTCTGACCTCCAGAAATATAAGGTAACAAAATTTGTGTTGCCTAAGCCACTAAGTGTGTAGAATTTATTAGGGTAGCAATAGAAAACATAGACTCCTTGTTTTATCCACAATAAAAGATTAAAAAGAGAAGGGTATCATCAGCATGATTTTTAAGAATGCTATATTTGGATGCAGAGTGTTGGATTGGGGAGGTAAGGTATTATCTACAGGATTTGTAACCTTTTGGAAGTTTGATCTGTAAGACAAATGAAGATGAAGACCCAGAGCAGTGCAACTGGGAACCACCACATTGCAGAAGCATGATAGAACCAAGAGGAAGTGAGGCAGGAAGAGAGAAGGAAATTTACATTCTGAGAGTTCCTGGGCATTTAACAAGAGAAGGACAGAGGAAAGGAAATATATGTTTACATATTTATAAACTGCCACCTGAAGCATGTGAAATATTGCACAAGGGATTGAATTTAATCATGCTTCTGTCACCCTATTTTGTATAGCTGGAAAATAATAGAAATTCTCTGAGACTCAGACTCCTCAACTGTAAAAAAGAGTCATGATAATCTATTTTGCTGATTGCTATGAAAATTAAATGAAAAATAATACATATGCCAAAAAGAAAGATTAGTATAAAATGGATGATCAACACAGAGAATAGTCACTGTATTTATTATTGTTGTTGGGTTCTTTTTCTTTTTTTGCTTTCTTTGTTCTTTTAACTGTTACTGGTATTAATAATTTTGTTAATCATTTTATTAATGTTTATTAATGATTTGTTAATCATTTTATTAATGATTCTCAGTAAAGCATCATTTTTCATTTGGTTTAGAGGTTTCAAATTATTGAGTTTTATGTTCAAAAGAACTTCCTTTGAATATACTAAGTTGCTAACAGACAAGTACTCTATAATTGTTCTTTATCTTAAAGACCAATAAATTTTCATGGGAGAATATGGTAAAGAAATGGTAAGAGGAGCTATTCATACTGAAATTACTCTCTGGTCTCAGCTAAGGAACAGAAGAACAAAAGCCTATGATTTGGATTAAACAGAGGGCCACATCTCCAGGGGGAAGAAAGACAAAAATAATTCTACTTCCAGTTCATTTCAACAATAAGATTGTGAAGTGAATATCCATCCCTGACATGATAATTAATATTAAATGATGTCTGTGAAATAGAATTATACCACACTTAAAGTGAAAATACACATGTAGATAAGAAACCACATATGCACAGACATTTTAGTACATGCAGGCAAGAAGTGGAGGGCTGCTCCAAGAGGGCATGGGGACTGGTTGTAAAACTGGAGGTTTACAGGCATGGTCCAGGAATAATTAGGCTTTGCGTTTGACATTTTTATAGTTTTAGAATGTTTGTAACATGTCATGTGTTTTTTATAAACAATAAATATAAATAAATAAAATGAGAAAATGTCAGGTCACTGAGCACAGATTATTCATGAGCAGAAGGGAAGGGGGATGATTTTGCAAAATGCCTAAGCCATCCATGACTGACAAATCAGCCACTCAGGCAGCGCTTTCTCCAGCATCCTGGAAAGGCCTTATTCCCAGTTGGGGTCATCTGACTCTCCTGTCATACCGGGAATGCGAAGCCTCCCTGGAAGAAAATTCTTTGTAAGGCTTGGGTCTGGACCTCTTTATCTTCAAATAGTTGCCGATGACAGTGTTAGGTTTCGTGAAGGAACAGGGTGGGCAACCAGACCGGAGTCATTAGCCTATGAGTGGCTTCGGAGAGAACAGACGATTTTAAAATGAAGACCACCTTCTCTCGGAGTGAAGCAATAGCATAAGAAAGTAAAGCTATGGGATTATTAAGTTCCTCATATTGCAAAACTAATAATGAAAAATTCAGATTTATTCATTGTAATGATTTCTTCAAATCTTAGATCCCGGGCTCCTAGCAATCCACAAAAATTATAGTAGGGGTCTAAAAGCCATTTTCAATATGTCTTAAAATCTAATGGTAAAAATATGTGGTAATCATATTTTACCACAATAAGGCTGCATAATAGAGCTAAATGTCAAGAGTTTTCCCTTGTCTGGATCTATCTCAGCTCATGTAGATACATCATTCTACACTCCAACATACAAATTCTTACATATTTTATAACAATGGGAAATAACTAACAAAAGAAATGGAAAATTTACCCTACTTTTGACAATGAGTCTCATTTATTTCTCGAACTCTAACCTGTGTTTCATTGTCTAACTTGTTTTCCTCTCCACATCCCACCCGTAACTGATCACGTCGGCTACTCTTCAGGAACCTCATCATACCTGTGACCTCTAAGCAGCTCTAGGAAGACTGACCCAGGACACTAGGCTTCTCTTCCTCGGCTCCTACAGAAGCACGCTGAAGCTAGTTTTTCTTGTCGGGAGTATGTTCTTTCTTGTATTCAGGCAGAATCTTTGCTCAGGACCCTCAGCAAATATCTGGTGTAGGGCTGCTATTCCCAAAGCAGCCACCAGAAAGCCAGGCTTCTGATCTGGAAAAAATAAAATAAAAAACCTAGATCATTGTTTTTGTCATTTCAGAACATGGTAAGGCTAAGATGGCTGAGAAAAACTTTTAACAAAGATTGTGGGGAGTTATCTTAAACATGAGCGTTTTGAATACAGTGTTACCTTTTAGTTCCAAAACCACTAGAAAATGTTTCTCTCTTTCTTTCTTTCTTTCTTTCTTTCTTTCTTTCTTTCTTTCTTTCTTTCTTTCTTTCTTCCTTTCTTTACTCTTTCTTTTTCTGCACAGCCATTGTACCTCTCTAGGAGAAGTTTTAGAGGATAGTTATAATTTAGCAACTGACCACTTTGGAGGTAACTAATAAATTATTTTGGAGACTCTGTTAAGGTCCTGCAGAGATTCAAAATGAAGCAACTTAATTCTTGATCTCTAGCAGTTTATAATTATGACAAGTAGGTCTGTATAAACAACTTGAAATTGACAAAAATGTGTGCAAAGTTCCATAAGAGTGCAGAAGCAGAATTGCTGAAAATATTTTATTCCTTAGAGAAATATTTAAAGTGGTTCCTAGACATTCAATAATTCTTTTAAAGATGGAAAAGAAGAGAATTCCAGGCTTAGAGGCATGCAAAACACATGGTAAAACAGAGTATGTTAAGTACAGTATTATTGCTGGAGTTAAAAGTGGAGAGATCTGTAATGGGAAGAAAGTCTGAAACTAACTTTAAAGCCAGTGTATACAGTGACCTAAATCCCAGACTAAGGAGGTTTCACTTCTTTCTATATTCAGTGAGGAGCCACTGAAGGATTTTGAGCAAGAAGTATTTTCATAACTGTACCTTAGAAAGATTTATCTAGCAAAAACAGAAAGTAAGATGGTGGCCAGGAAACAAATTATTAAAATAATACCAAGGACAGATGTTGAAGACCTAAAATAGTACATAATGGAAATAAAGGCATGGTGCTTTAGCCATTAAAAACATCTGTAGTTTGAGAAGGTGGACATTGAGACTTTTCCTGTAGTTGTCAATTCTGACCCTGTCACTACTCAGAAAGAAGATGGGAGTAAATATTTCTTTCGAGAAAAAAAAAGAACTTGACAAAAGAAACATGAAACAATTTCTTGGTGTGCTTAAGGACATCAATAGCACCCCCTAGAGGTGGAAAGCCCTGGCAAGGGGAAGACCTGAAGTTCACATTTCCTGATGCTTTTACTCTTTTTTTTTAATTGAAATTATTGTGGTGATATTAGTTAATAAAATTATATAGGTCTCAGGGGTAAAATTCTACAATACATTACCCAAGCCAAGTCTCCTTCCACCACCACTTATCCCCCCTTGACCCTCTCTTACCTCACCCTGCCCACCTTTCTCTCTGGTAATCACCATACTGTTTGTTGTCTCTTTCAAATGCTTTTATTCTTTAAATTGTACCTACCATACAGTCACAGGAGGAAAACTGAAAATGTACTGCTTCGGTAGGTAAAAATGCCATCCATTGGTCTCTTCATGGGAGGGTGAGTATCAGAAGTTTATGCTGGGAAATAAACTTTGAATAAGCAATTAAAAATATAAACATAAAAAATTTTGTCCACAGAAATCAGAAATCTATAGCTAAAGAATGGAAGGACTTGAGTGCGCATATTGCCTACTCAGGAGTTTCCTATCTTTTTACGAGTGGCAACTTATTTTGTCTAATTTTTCACTTAATAGATAGCTTCACCCCTTGGTCATGAGCAAGGTGACTATGTTTTGTTACCAATATCTGACCCACCAATCACGTGCCAGAAAGTCTTATAAAATTATCAACAGCCAGCTAGCCATTTCTGTTACTTTTAAATAACCAATATAACCTCAAGTCATGGATAAATTGCAAACAAAATCAAATTCAATAGTGATTACTTTTGTGGGTAATGATTTCTATTAAACTTCCAGAGATATTAAAAACAATGTATGGTTCTTGTCACTGCCTTTTATTCCTAAATCCTTAAGTATCCCAGCGAACTTATTTCATATAAAAAGTACCTTATTTCATATAAAAAGGAGAGAGAAGGGCAGTGATATCCAAAAGCATAAAAGTGTCCTCAAAATCCTATAATTTAATCTTAAATAGCTTTTTAGTCCAAAGAAAGGAAACCAGTCTTACAATCTGTTTCAGTGTTTCCGTGTGTCCCTAGAGTGCGAGACTGATTTACATGTTGTCTCTTCTAACTTCTAAGTAGAAGGTCAATGGCTCCCCCTTGAGCTCTGCTCTGGTCTACAGGTTTCTTCCCTAGAAGTGTGTAATTATCCAAAAAAGCAGCTGTCTTTGATCCCACAACTTGCTTAGCTAAATGTCCCAGGCTGTTTGAACACTGCCACCTGGACACATTGGTGCTGTCTTTGGATCACTTTAAAAATAACCATGACAAGTAAATTTTTTTAAATAAAAACAAAAAGATCAGAAAGAAAAAAAACAGCAGAAACAATGGAAAGAAGGAAGACAGGGTTGATTTTCCTGGAGGGAAAATAATAGCTGCCCGGTCATTTTGTCTCAGTTCTGGGAAAAGAGCCCTGGCTATGTCACAGTGTCCTTCTCTGTTCTTCCTCTGCTGTCTTTTTGTCTCCTTTACTTCACTCCTGACCTCTTTTCTTTCTTGAGGGTTGGCTAAGACCCAGGGCATGTCTGGTACCGGGTTTCTATTAAAGGGTTTCTGTCAACACAAAGGGAGAATACCATCAGACTATTTGGTTCTTAACTTTTGAATTTCATTCCAAAGACTTAATTCCAGCTACAAATTAATGATCAGAAAAACATTTGCAATGATGGGCATTGTGTGATGTTCAGATTCTATGTGGTCTGAATAGATAAAGGAGGATGTATTGTTTGTATCAGCTGTGTTTTCAAATGCTCAACGTGATGTCTACTTGGGGAAGGAAGATTCAAAGACTCTTATCTGGCCCCATACGGTTTGATCGAATGTCTTTTATAACTTCCCAGCTGAGGTGTGAAAACTGGAAAGTCTACCAAGGGCTCCAAAGTTGAACTAGCTGTGAGATAATAGGCATCCAGATTATTGGCCTGGACCCTTAAAATGCTGGAAAAGATACCTCACTTTAACATGATTCAAGACTAATAAAGCTAGTTTAGTGCAAAGATTATGCCTTCTAACTAATTCTACAAGGCCAGCATTACTCTTCACCAAAATCAGACAAAAACACTATAAGAAAACTACAGACCAATATCTCTCATGAACATAGATTTAAAAATCTTAAAGAAAATATTAAATCAGTGGTTGCCAGAGGTCATTGGGGAAGGAATATGTAGGCCAAGGGCAGTGAAAATACTTTATATAGTACCATACTGATGGATGGCTGTCATTACACATTTATCCAAACCCACAGAACATACACCCAAAGGGAACCATAATGTCAACTGTGGACTTCCTATGATGATGATGTGCCGAAGTGCATTCATCAATTGTAACAAATGTACCACTCTCTTGGGGGTGTTGTTAGTGGGATGCTGTGTGTGTGTTCAGGGAGTATATGGGAATTCTCTGTACCTTCACCTTGATCTTACTGTGATCCTAAAAAACTGCTCCAAAATATGAAATCTTTAAAAAAATTAAATCAATCAATAAATAAGTGAAGTGAGCTTGTTGCTGCCACACAAACAGCTGAGAGTATGTGTTCCCATTCATAAAATTTAAATTTATAAATGAAAACTAGGATTTTGAAAGTATATATATATCTCATTGTGAACTTGATAGCTTCTTAATATTTAATGATTTTCTTATGAAATTATTGATGCTATTTACAAATGAAATTTTTTCAGATCTTATCAAAAACTATGTTAGCATTTGAGAGAAATTCATACACCAGTTAACTAATATTTGTTTAGATGATCAATTCATGATGTTACAAAATCTTTCCCAGGTAATTGATTATCATACTACAAGACCAATGAATTATAGTGTAACATGTGAGAACTCCATCCATATGATTTCAGATTTTATTTTGCATCTAACCTTTAAGGGACTATCACTTACGAATTTTGGTACATTAAAAAAGACTGTATGTAATATTTGATTTTTTGTTCTTCAATCTAAACAGTATATCACAACAAACTGAATATAGAAGCTTATGTGACAATGTAGCTCTTTTTCACTAGCCAGATATTACAGGGATATTACAAATATATAAAACAATGTCACTCATTGCTCTTATTATCTTTGTATGTTTTAGAAAACATAGTTTTTCTTTAATAAAAATTATTACTTATGTTAAGATGCAATGGATTTTACTGTTCTTGTTTTTAAATGATTTAAATATATTTTTTAAATTTCTCAGCTTTAGTTCTTGATACAATAAGTATAGAGAGGTGTAACTCATATTAAAGCTCTTTGGGTTTCTCATAACTTTTAAACAGATCCTAAGACCCAAAAGTTTGAGAGTCATAACACTACTGTGCTTCTCAAAAATAAAATAAGAGGTGCTTACCATCTTGCCTTCCAGTAACTTGCCTCTTAGAGGGAAAGCAAAGCTAAAAGTAGATAAACATATAAATAAATAGGTAGATAGATAAATAAAATACAGTTGCAGAAAAATGCTTTGAAGTCGATAAACTCGGGATTGAGATAATAATAACTAGAGGGAGAATAGGAAAGTGGACTGGTCAGGGAAGGCATCTCTGGAGAAGTGACAAGCTGAGATATGAAGAATGAGATGTCAGCAATGTAACAAACTAAGCTAAGAGAACAGTGATTTGAGCCTGAGACATAGCAAAACAAAGACCCTGAGGCAGCAAAGAGCTAGGACTAGACTCTAGCACTGTATCATCCCAAAGCTCCATCCTTCACTTTTCTTCTCAAAACCACAACTGATTTTCTTCTAGGCCAATTTTGCTCTGGCCCTTGGAACAATCCATCTGGAAAATGGAGTCAAGATTCTTTTGATTCTTCCTAAACGAAGTCTTCAAATTCAGTTATTTGGCAGGTTAATCACAAGCCTGCGGACAGTCTGCATTGCTCTTAAAAGTAGGGCTCCAGAGAGCACTGCTTGTCAGCAGTGCCAGGAAACTGCTGTTGCAAGAAGGAGGAAGAGCATGGAATTTAATTTTACAGGGAGAAGACTTAAATGGGACCTATAAATTATGTAGCTATTTTTCTATACCTTGGCCACAATATGGAATTTTGTAGAATAAATTATTTGGGCCAACTTTACTGTAGTTGTGAACATTACATCCTGCGCTGTGGTCTCTGAAGCTTGTGTCTTGCTGAGCTGGCATTTTGAAAACTGCTATGACCTACTGAAGGCAGTGGCAGTTCCCCCATGAAAGTGTTCTTTCATATCCCACTCCCCATGACACTGACAGGGTGCAGAGGCAGAAAGCTAAATGACATCAGTGTAGGAAGTGAGGGAAACTAGAGGCATTATTTTACTTGATGGAATTTTCTCATATTTCTAAAAGTCAGAAAGTGGTATATCACCTCTCCTTCTGGGGCAAGTCTTTATAAAGCAGGAATTGGGCAAACATTAAAGTTCCCTTATGAGTAGTATCACAGTGCAGGCCTCCATGTGGACACACTAGATCAGATGCCATGGAAGACCACAAGGGTCAGCATGACACAAAAAATGTGGCTGGGTGACTAAGACAATTCAGGCAATCAGTGATATGACTCACAAATCACATCCCTCCTACAGCTTTGTAGTCGAAAGAGCCTGTGTTCATGGCTGGCTGTCCTGTAGGGGAAACCCATGGTTGCTTTGTCCACTGTGATAGGTGATGAAGTTTAAGCCAGGGACTCAAACATTTATCTTTAATGCTGACCTTCTGGAAGGTACCATCCTTTATGTTTGTCTACTGGGTATTTCACCACATAGCCACTTGTCCAAAATCATACCACACAGTCAAAACCAGTGCCGCCACCCTGCCCCCAGTGTTGGTATCACCTTCTGCCTTCCCATTTTTGCACATGACCGCTCTGATTTTCCAGTGTTTTGGAGTCAAATCTGGAAGTCTGATGGTTTGTGTACTTTGCTGTGCTCATCAGATCTGCCAATTCCACCCTGTAAGTAACGGGTGGAACCAACAGAGAAGCCCGAGGCAGGAGCACCTGAAGGCTGTATGCTTAAATCTAGGCACCACAGGCAGATCCTGATGAAGTCATCTGCATCCTGCTGGGCATGGGTCTGCATTCCAGGATAGTGAAGTTGTGAGAGAGCAACTCCTGGATAAGATTCCCTAGTGTGAAAATCACCTAATGGAAACACCCCCAAAAGGGAACTAACTCATGCATTTCAATCTGCTGAACTCCCTGAAATGGCCTTGGAATTTTTATGTTCGCCTGAGGGCTTAGCTATGTCAGTTATTCCTTTAAAATGTCTTTCATTCTCCTTTCTAACCCTGTCTGCCACCCTACCACCACTAGATTCTAAACTGGCATCACCAAATGTGTGTCATACAGTTCTAGCTGTCATCTCTGTTTATAATCTTTGTGCATTCCAAGCCACCCTGTATACGTGACTGTTCATGGCTACCTATAGCTCAGAAATCTACGGTGGTTCCCTTCTTCTATTCAACTCCAAGTTTCTACATGAACTGAGTGACTCTTAGTTGAGGCAAGTCTGGTTTTAATTGCTTCCAAAATGTATACTCCAATGTGAGCAGCCTAGGAATCCTACAGTATGGGTTCAATTATTCCTGCTGCTATGTCTTTTAGCCAGGCCTTTTCTCTTTTAGAGACTATCTTCCTCATTTCTTTGCATTTTTATAAGGAGCCAATAGTCATTATGAAAAAAAAAAGTCAATCTACAGAGGAGGGAGTAAGGCACCTAAAGTATTGAAAAGATGGATAAGCAGTTACAGAGTGGAAGAATTCATTTCAGGGCAATAGTGGTTGAGCAATTTGTATTATCCACGTATTTAATGTTTTTCTCCAGAAACTTGTGCCAGAGTCTTGAGTGGAAACAATAATTAAAAATAAGTCTAAAAGTGTTTTTGCTAAACTTTCAACTGAGACCTTCAATGTTGATGCCTTATAGCCTGTAGAGGATGAGGAACCATAAAGAATGGACGACAGCAACAGTGTAAATGAAAGCAACGAATCGCAGAAATCTAACAAGTCCCCATCAGGAAGGGAGGAGAAGCCAAGTAAACATCAGAGGTGACAACCAGAGACAGGACTCAGAATGTCTGCGTGAAGCAGAAATGGCCGGCACCATAACGTGTCAGTGGAAACTGCTGCATTCGCTCCACGTGCCTGAGGAAATGGCAAAAATTCCGTGAGCTAAGGGGAATGAATTCACAAGCACCAGAGCACCAGTCTCTGAGGACTCTATAAACTAATCGGGAAGGAACAAAATTCAAAAAGCACTAATCCCACGGTTCTCATAATTCTGTTAGTGAGAATAGAGTTAGAGAAATTCCACTGTGCTACTGTGCGTGTGAATTGATTGCAGCCGTGAGCTAATGAGGCCCAGGAAACACAGATGTGAGCTTTCCCCAGGGGGTGGTATGTCTCAGTTGCCAGGAACAGCCCTACTGTGTGTATCCTTCCCATAACTCACAAAAATGCCTCAGTAGGGAAGAAAAATTACAGTTTTTCACTTAGGGGTTTTTTCCTAGTGCTATAACTTTCACCTCTTGAAACAGAAATGTTCAACTCCGAGCTGGCTGAACAACCCAAACTTGCAGGGCCTGGAAGTGAGCTCCAAGCTCAGGGCTTCTGTCTGAGCACAGCTTTACACCAGAAAGACTGAGGCCATCAGTGCTCAGTTCCTGCGCTGATGCCATTTTCCCCTTAACTTCTCCATAGATGCAATGCTCTTCAGAATCTCTTCTCCTTTTGTCTTACTTACAAAGCAATTTTTTTTTCATTTTCACCTTTTGTTTTGTTTTCATCTTTAAGCAGATGAGGTGGCATGGTCAGGGGAGGGAAACCATCGTAGCTGCTACTAGTTTCCCTTACATCGTAACCGCTGAAGTGTGCTGTGTTGCTAGAATATTACCACTATCTTGCAACTAAGAACTACAGATTTTACAGATGAAGAAATGAGTTTAAGGGGCACTGTGTGATTTCTCAGGTTGTTAGAAAGAGGCAACACAGGGAATCGAAGGCAAGGCCTCACAATTTTAGTCCAGGTTATTTTCCACTATATAAGGTTGCCTGAAAATTTTCCCACAGTTTCCATCATCTCTAGTGCTTGGCAAGGGAACTTCTGTAAAGTTAGCACATGTTTCATCTCATAATATACAGCTTGGCACTTAATTCTCTGGAACAGCAGGCTTTGTAAGCGCTCAGTGAAGAATGCAAAAAAATTGCTTTGCTATTCTATACTTCCAGTGTCTTATAAATTATCTAGTATATTCATGTCTATATTCAGGCTATGATTTACTCTGCTTCAGTCCACACACCTTTAAGATGCAGGTTATATATATCATTTATATGTCATTTTTATTATATATGTGATACACAAACACACAGGAAAGAACTAGTACACTAGAAGTATGTATCATTACTGCTGTCTACCAAGTAGTCTTGTATAAATATCACATAGTTTTTATCAGCCAGAATTTTTTAAAAGATTTTATTTATTTATGTTTAGAGAGGGGAGGGGAAGGTGAAACAGAGGGAGAGAAACATCAATGTGTGGTTGCCTCTTGAGCACTCCCTACAGGGGACCTGGCCCGCAATCCAGGCATGTGCCCTGACTTGGAATCGAACCAGCCACCCTTTGGTTTACAGGCTAGCACTCAATCCACTGAGCCACACCAGTCAGGACTCAGCCAGAATTTTGAGCCACATAAATAAATAAGCATCTTTTAAAAATACATTTGGGAAGAAATTATATTCAGTATGTGAAAATGGGCTTTGTTAGGATTTCACCAGTTATTGACTTCTCTCAAGTATGTCTGCAACTTCTTTACTTAATAATGGATGTTCCATATGTTTTAGGAGAAAAGGGCATATTTTTTGGCATAAGAAAAATGTAAGTCTCTAAAAGACTGAACTGAGAAATTCTGATGGCAAGAAATAAAAGTGGAGTAGAGCTTCACAATTTAATTATTCTGGGTGAAAAATATCCTGGTTTCTTGGGCAACTTTATTTCTTAGACAGCAGGTACAGAATAAAAAATAACTCATGCTTCTTTATTGAACTTGATACTCAATTATTCCAAAGAGCCCTTTTTATTATTTAGTTGTATTTATTCTATTATTATACTCTCCTATCTCCATTTCACTGCCATTTTCCTACTCCTCTACCTTTAGGGTAAACCTAGCCTAAAGTGCTCAAGCATGCCAGGGCATTTGAGTAAGCCAATATGTTCCAGAAATATGCTGGTTGCTCATCTTGATATAGGCGAAGTTATGATAAGTTCTGAGTTTCAACATACCATATGTTATTATTGTCACATGGAAGTGAAAAGGAAGTGGTACCATTAGCTAGTTTGAGCAATTGAGTAAGCTCCCATCACTCATGTAAAAATAAAATAAAAAAGAATAGCTTGAGAGGCTGGATTGCACAGGAGTCTGAGTTATTGCACGAGGTGAGACTTGATCATTACAAATCCTTCATAGGATTCAAAGTGTAGGCACCCCCTGATCAGAGTCCTTCCAACCAGGGAGCTGAAGTAATGAAAGGGGCCAGATTTTTACAGGGAAGACTAGTATTATTTTTAGTGCTGATTAGAGAGGTAAATGGGATGTGATGGAAAGGCTCTGGATGAAAAGGGAGAAGCTCTGAGTTCAAGTTCTGGCTCTGTCACTATTAGCCATTAGGTCTTAGCTTTTTCAACTATCAGCTGAAGCTGTTGACTTTTTATTATCCTGAGGCTGGGGTAATGTGACATAGGAATAAGAATGCAGGCTATGGAATGAGGCTTGACCCTGGGTTTGGAGTAGTTCTCACTTGCCAAGAAACTGAGCATAACTCACCATAAAATTCACTAGTAAAAAGAAAAAAGCATTAGAGTATCCAGAATTGGAAGACAACCCAGTAACTAGAAGGAAAGGCACATACCTCCGGGGCTGACCTTTAGTTGACATGCTACTGCATAGTTGTACCATAGTTAAGATTTTTAAATACTTCCTTTGGTATTTAAGGTCTTTGGTATTTAAGGTCTTTGTCCTGCCCCAAGCCAGACCACAGACCTCCCAACAATCTAGGAACTACAGAATATAAACTTGGCATAGCAAGGGACCTCCAGATCTCCATGTGGAGCTAGCCACCTGTCCATTCTGATTTTTTGGTGTCCATGCTAAACCAATTACTAAATAATTTTATTAGTATACCTGCATCAGCCCCAATGGAAGGTCAACCATAAAAAAACCATGAAAAGAGTGATGGATTTGCCTTCTCTAGATCACTCCCATGCAACCCTTCCCGTGCCACCCCAGCTTCTCACAGAAAGGAAACATGTATAATGAATCTGAACCTAGGTTTCCCACAGCAAGGAACTGTGAAACATATGGTTGAGTATGTTATGGGATGTTTGCATTTCAAGCATCATGCTGAAGTGAATATGCAAGGAGTTTGTTGCTAAAGAAATCTGGATCCAAACCCTATTTCTAACTATTTTTTTAACAAGCTGTCTAGCTCAGACAAGTTTTAAGAACTTCATATGCTTCTATTACTTCATCTATAAATTTTTAAAATAATAATCCAAATAACTCTCATATAGTCAGTGGTTACTAGGGACTAAATGGTTTATATGAATCATCTGATTTAATCCTCACAATAACCCTGGGATGTAGGCACTCTTTCATTCCCACTTTACAATGAGAAAAACCAAAGTTCAGTGACATTAACTAGCTTGTCCTTGTTCAAAATCACACAGCTCTTAATAGGAAAGCCAGGATTTGGCCCTGTTAGTCTGAGCCTCAAGCTCAAGTTTTTCTGAAACATTGCTCCATAAGAAACTAGCATGGCTATATTTGCTTCTCCAAATCTGTAAAAGAACAAGAATCTTATTTTGTAACAACTACTTATATGTGTATAGTTACAATGGAGCTAGTCTTTTGAAAACTGCCCTAGAGAATATAGGCCATATGTCTATTTTATCTCTGGGTGATTTCCCAGCTAGATTAATCCACAACACCCCAAAGTCAAGCCCAGTGTCTTCAGAAGTTAAGTAGGCACAGCTACTTCTAGTATTGATAGAACTGATTATAGAGCTTGTGTTCATAGTCCGACCCTTCCAGACTATGAAATTCCGTATGCCCAAGGCCAATGGAGAAGATTTTTATTCTGATGGAATAAAAACAAAACAAAACAAAAAACACACAACACTTTAGAGGCTGCAGCATATAATGAAAAGCAGCTGTTAACCAAAGAGTCTGTTTTCACTAACTGGAGAGTCCACACATGCACCAAGTTTCAGCCTTTTTGGGCATGGCTAGTCTACTTCCTGGGCTATTTAGCAAACACCCAAAACTGTCTCTTCCTCTGTATGCAAACATTACATGTCCTCTCTAATTAGAAGGCAAGCTACTTAGACCTTAAAGAAAACATGAGAAAAAGAAAAAGAAACGATTCTCTTAGGCCTTCACTGCTCTCAGATACCAAGAAAGGGACAATGTCGTGAGAAGTAGAACAACTCTGAAAATAGGTGTATAGCCTCAGTGTGCATGAAAGGTGACAGAAATCTGACTTCAAGACAGAGCGTTTCCCATAGTGATTCTATGGAACAAGTACACATATCACGTGGCTAAAATTCTTGGAGTGGTTATTTGGCCAATAAATCCCACATCTGTGTCTGGATCTTACTGTGATCCACTGGCTACAGGAACCATATTGATGATTTGTTGCCAGGCCGATGTTAGATTCAGAATGTGAGCTGTTCGTTCTTTTCTAATAAATATTGATTTCCAGGCTCAGGTCCTATTCTCAAGGAGCATTCAGTTGGACAGGCCAGATGACACATAGCTAGTGAAAAAGGTAGGGGAAGAGCTGGAAAAGGATTTTTGGAAGAGGAAAAATCCTGAGTCAGTGAGAACATGTGCTGTAGGAGAATAATCCATGGGGGGAAAATGTTAACAACCCAAGGCAGAGAAAGTACAGTGATAGATCAAGGTGGCTGAATAGATAGGAGGTTCCAGAATCCAAATCATGGACAAAAAGACAAGCTCTGGGAAGAAGTAGGGAACTTTTGACCTAGAGGAATGAAACCAAGAATGCCTGTATACTCACATGCGTATGTTTAAAACACTTCTATCTTAGCTGTTTACTTTCTTTGCTGTCACTCAGCACATGACTGCTTATGCCCCTCTTAACCTCCCCCCCCACACACACAAAAAAAACCCTCCAAAGAACTCCTGTAGAATCTGTGAGAGCCACAATGTGGGGTCCTGGGAGAAAGCTGATTCGAGCTGTGTCAATACCATTCCCAAGACCAGAACGTCTTCCCTACTTTTTCTTTAAATGAATGAGATAAATCCCCTACCTCATGAACTGATTTACAAATTACAATTTTTTATTTTGTAGTTATAGAATATTAAAATATATTTATTCCATGTATAGTTTCAACAGAAATTATTTAATCAATCACCACACTGTCGTCCCTGTCCATGAGTGCTTTTTCCTTTTTGCTCAGTCCCTCCACCCCTTCACCTCATGCTTTTGTTTTGTATTTGAAGATGTATAATGTACATGAACACAAATTAGCTAACTTCTTTTTCTGGGTGCATGTAATATATTTTTCAAGCTGCTGCAAGAGACGCCTACTTGAACTCCTTGGAAGGGCTTCATAGTCTATGAGAAGCACCAGCAATTTATGCAGAATGTTGTGTGATAGATAAGTAAATAGGGGAGTTTTTTTGCTCTTTGCAGTGTCATTTCTAGTACGCTTTACCAGTGGTAGCCATACCATTGTAACTTATGTTTGCCCTTCCTCAAGTAAGGGGTCCACTTCATTCAGTAGTAAGAAAAAATATCTCTTGACCATTTTTTGCTCCTTTTTTCTTTTTTTTTTAAGATTTTTATTTATTTATTTTTAAGGAGAGAAGGGGGGGGGGGAGAGAGAGAGACATCAATGTGCGGTTGCTGGGGGTTATGGCCTGCAACCCAGGAATGTACCCTGGCTGGGAATCAAACCTGGGACACTTTGGTTCCCAGCCCGCACTCAATCCACTGAGGTACGCCAGCCAGGGCTTGCTCCTTTTTTCTTAACATAGAAATTATATTATACTGTTTTGTTTTTTCTTTTTCTTTGCCACGTCTTCACATGTTTCCTTTAAAAATAATAGTGCATGTTGATAAAAGGTAACTGTAAGAAATGAGAGATGATCATGATGTGTATATTCTGAAACAGTATCATTGCTGAAATATAATATCAAAATATGTGCTTGATTTTTAAATGACATTGAAACAAATACAATTTTTTTTCTTTTGCCAAAGTGTCACTTGTGTCTTGGGGGCTGTAGTGGGCAGAACTTAGAGTGGCCCCATTTCACACTGTGTATGTCTGGGATCTGAGACTTGCTTCTAGCAAACAAAATATGGCAAAGATGATGAAATGTGATAGGGTAATGTCACTCCTGACATTGTGATTATTACTCCTTGTGTGTGGGGGTGTGTGTATATATATTCATCTTTCTATCACATGAGAGGGACTTAGACTTTTCTCCCTTCTTGATTTGAAGAAGTGAACTGCTGTGCTGTGAGCTGGCTATAGAGAGGGCCAGCTGGTGAAAAACTGCAACTCCAGGAGTTGAGAGCAGCCTCCAGCCAACTGCGAGCAAAAAAGTAAATTAATAAAATACAAGGGAGCATCAGTCTTATATCCACAAGGAAATGAATTCTGCCTATAATCTGAGGGAGCTCAGAAGTAGTTTTTTTTTCTATTTATGCCTCTGATAGGGCCACAGCCTGGGTGACACCTTGATGGCATCATTCTGAGAACCTGAGCCAAGGACCCAACTAAGCCATGCCCGGATTCCAGTTCGATGGAACTGTGAGATAATAAATGTGTGTTCTTTTAAGTTAATTAAGTGTGTGTAATTGGTTACACAGAATTGGAAAACTGATACCAGCCCTGAACCCTGGTTTGCGTTTTACTTATTCATGTATACAAATGGTGGCTCACACGATTCCAGTGGCTAATATGCTGGATTATAGACAATTCACTTCCAGAGCAGTTTTCTCAGTCATTTGACTTGCATTTCTGAGGAGTTTCTATGAGTGAAAGCAAACTGGCTTGAATCTTTTAAATAGGAGGAAAGATATCATTTGTATAACTTGATTTATAAATATAATAATTGCCCATCTTCCTTTCTTTATAATATGGTCTCAAAATTTTTAAGTCTCTCTCAAAAGTGTTTTTAAAAGTTATGAGAAAAATCAACTACTCATGAGCTTTGGGGGAAACAGAAACCTCCTTCCAGTTTAATAAGACCCTTCTCTAGATACCAAGTACTATCTAGACAGCTTTAACATGTAAGTTTCCTTATCTATAAAATGGAACTAATAACAACAGAGGTGCTGTGTTGCTCATAAAGTAATAACTACATGTAACAATTTTTATTGTGGTGGTGGTTATTATTAGCAGCAGTAGAAAAACAATATCATTCTCCTAAGGAAAAGTCCTAAAAAGGGACAGAAAGCTCTCTTTCAAGAAAGGAATAGAGTGGAGAAATGATGAAAACATTTACATAGTAGTTAATATTTAATAAATATTTTAAAGAAATGTAAAGGTATTTCAATATACACTAGAACTCTACCATCATTTGTTTAATTGGGCATTCATTCACATTGTATGTGAATTACAAAATAGGAAATAATATTCATGCCATCTCTATGATGCTGTTTCATACTAGCAATATATATGTTTTTTATATTAGGAAAAGCCATCTTAACAAAATCCACTCCAAAGACATGTTAATGTTACATATCCACTATCTGCAGCTTCTTGCACATTTATCATGAGACTGAGCTGTTTATGTTGCCTCCATATCCTGTTCCTAAAATAAATTAAACAGGTTTCCTTTTCAGCTAATTACACAATTTTAAAAGAGAGAGAAAAAAATCCTTGACACCTGTGATAAATAGTCTAGCCTCACAAACAACACATCTGAAAAATGGATCTGGCATTCCATGGGAAATAGCTCTGGCATTCTAAACTATAACTCATGGATGTTTTGAACATTTAGGTCCTAGAAAAAATTATTTATTAAAATTGAAGGTTTTGAAAATGGCCTTTTTCCCCTGATAATTTTTCCCTGGACTAATAATTCACAGTGTTTTGTTTTCTTAGGCTCTGGAAAATTAAGAAGGGAAGGAAAAATAGGAAAACATAATCTTAAGTCTAGAATTATTTCTGTGCAAGGCTAGCAGCTGTGTTTCTAATTACACAGAGGGAGGCCTTACGATGACCATTTCCAAGTATTTAGCGAATGCCATTGGAAACTACAAAAGTGTATTATTTTTAATCCATTTGGTTATTGGGCAATATCTTTTTTCATAATAACAATAACACATTCCAGTTATAAAATCACTATACATGTATTCCAGACAATGTGGTTTTCTATGCATATAAAGAAAGCAGATAAAAACCACCAACAATACCATTGTAGGCATACTCTTTATGTACATTTTCACACCTTCATGTGAACTCCCTACTTCTCCCCAACACATAAACATTTATTATTAATATGAGATTATAATAAAGGTGATATTTTAAAAGCAGGTTTTATATTTTATAGTACGTTGTGTTGACGTACAGGTCAATAAAAACAGGTCTTAATGGTTTTCATGGCTGATAACTAACCCATATATGGCCACTCTAGAACTTACTCTGAAGTTCCTTCCAGATAACTGCATTGTAAATAAAGACTGCTGTGACTGTTTATTTAGTAAAAACTTCTAAAAGTAGAGTTGAGAGAATGTTTTGGTAAATTTTTGTTACATAAACTGTTGTCAAAATACTCTGCAAAAAGCTATAATTGTTTATATCTCCTACAATTTAGGTAAGACCCATTTGGCCACACCAATGTCAATGAGGGATTTCACTCTTTTAAAAAAAAAATATTCAATCTAATAGTTTTAAGTTGATGTACAATATGTGTTAATTTTATATATTCAATTAGCTATTTGGTAAAATATCTTTATTAGTGATTAATAGTTCTTTTGAGAACTAATTATGTCATTTAGTGATTTTCTTTGTGTGAGTTTATCTTGTTCTTAGTTACAGTAAAAAGTTTATTGAAAGTCAAAGTTATTTGATCCTTATTTTGCCTTGATTGCTGCAAATATTTTTTCCAGCTTTTTATCTGTAATGTATTTTTTACATTTTTGTTTTCAGTACTTCTGCTGAATGGAAATTATACATTCTACTTTATCAATTGCAATTTAAAAATGTAGTCTCTGCTGTTGTTGTAGTAAACTTAGAAAAAGTTTGTTTCCAGACCTTTAATAATAATATACTAAAACATATTTTATTTTTTAAATAAAATATTACAGTCTTAAATTTATGTGATATGTTTTATTTCATGCATGATGTGAAATTCTGTTCTTTTTCAAAGTGATTATCCAGTTTTCTAAATGCCATTAATTGAAATAAAATCTTTTTAGACCATTTATCTTTTTATTGATCTACTTATTCATTTTGTCATCATCTGGTTCATTTGTTTAGAGTAACATATGATTTAATAGTTGGTAAGACAAGTCCTCAGGTAATTTTTCCCACTTCACTTGTTTATCTTTTTGACACACATATACTTTATTCTAGGTTCCTGGCATATCCAAATGATAATCTTCAATATTCAGTGCAAAGTGTTTTCACCAAAGTTGAAAATGAAAGGTAAAGCAAACAAGAACAATCCAACAGAGGGTGGTAAAATACAGGGTCTAGAAGTGGCATAAAAAGTAGAGTGATCCATTCTGATAAAGAAGTGAGGAGGATAGCAGAAGGCTTTACAGAAAAGAATGAAAGCTGGGTGGGTTTTGAGGGACAAATGTGAATGGTCAGGCAGATAAAAAAAGGTCAAGGAAGGGCAGTCTGGGAAGAAAAAAGCTTTTCTTGACCTTTTCAGGAAGAAAAACACTTCCTCTCTGGATGTGTGTGTGCATTCAAAGGATTTTCTCACATTTCCATTACAATCACAATTAACATTTATTCAGAATTTATGACGTGCCAGAACTTGTTTACATAATTTCTAAGCATAGAATAATTGATTCTCTCAACCACCTATTACATAGGTGCTATTATTAGCCTTATTTTTATAGCTAAAAGCACAGAAGCACAGAGAACCTAAGTAACATGCCTTAGGTAACATGACTGTGCTGGGAAGTGGCACTCAGGATGTTCACTCAGTAATGTGGCTGTAGGGTTCACACTGAGAAGTATTGTTCCATGCTGCCTCTTAGCATTTGTGACTGCATACACATTCAGAACCCAGCTATTACAGGTGTCTCTGTCCATTGATTCGGCAACAAGTGTGGCCTCAGCAACTGCCACATTTGGATCTAAAATTCTCTTCTCAGACCTGACTCCTGATTTCATATTGCAAACAAATTATAGACATTGCCATTCAATAGCTTGGAAAACCTTGTATTAGTTCCCAATATTAAACTTGTTATCAGCTTCCCTACATGCACTCCTCTTAAATATGTCTCTCTTTCTCAATTAATGCCTCCATCATCTTTTGTGTTGCATAAGCTAGAAATCTGTGGTCATTTTTGTGACTCATCTCTGCTTCTCATATTCCCTATCCATTGGCTGTAGCCAACTCCTCAGCCTACAGGTAAAAAGTTCATGCTGCTGCTCTATATGGAGCTAAGAGTCTCCATAGCTGTGGGGTGGATTTTCTGGCCTTAATATTTCCCTCAGTGAAGGTGAAGTATTCCATAGCAACCTTTTTCCATTGGCCTGTCAGGTATAGTTAGAACAGACAGTTTTAAGTTTTTTTAACTGGCCTCCTAGCCCATGACATTCACAGTACAAAAATGCCATTAATTTATCCAATACATATTTATTCAGTACATAATATGAAGCACTGCTTTAGGTATGGAAACCTATCACTATCTCTTAAAATTAGGAGAAAAAAGTCTATAGTCAGAATGGAAAGGGCATAGAACCATAACTAACCAACCATAGAACTGGTTAGTTCCTCGATCTACTACTTTACTAGTTATGTGACTGCAAGCACATTACTTATTATAACCACTTTTGATAGGTGGTTGAAAGAAAAAGATAGCATAGAAGCTGTGAAGGTGCTTAAGTTATTACCCAAGAATGAATATTCCTTGAAATTTGCCTCATTTCTCCTCACTCTAGATAACACCTCAATGAACCATGATTTTCTGTAGAAAGTTGCATCTTGAAGGCTATAAACAATAGCTATAATAAGGCAACACTCTACTAAACATTTTTTATATATCCTAAGGCACTATACCTAGAAAATCGCCCCTTTTAATATTACAACATCCTGATGAGGTGTGTAGCACTGTCCTCAATAAATGAATGAGGACAGGAAGGCTCAGAAGAAAAGACAGGGAGAAACAGGATTTGACCATGCTCTACCAGGCTTCAAAGCACACGTTCTTTGTCCTATAATTTGCTGCTTAAAAAACTTTTCAAAAGAAATGTAGCAAAATAAATACATAAATAAATGTAAGTCACACACAATGTATAAAATCTCACCATAAATGTCTTACTCTGGGAAATTCCAATACAGACAGAAATACACCTACTCCCCTACCTAGGTCCTAAGCAGGACAGAAAAAAATGTTATCTATTTAACTGGAGCTCTTGGAGATGAGCCTAAGTGGGTCAGTTGCAGAGCCAAAGGCATGCCATTCATTGCTCATGCTCCTTTCTTTCTGTGGGAGGGCTGGCTTCCCCAGTGTCTACTTTAGTTTTTCCAACTACCAGATAATTTTAGGATAAATGATCCTAAGCTTCTTGGAGAGCAGAGCCAGTAAATTTCCAGAACCTAATTTAAAAAATTCTCCTGTTTAAGGGGAAGGCAATATTTAATTCTGAGGTTAGCAACAATCATAAATATTTGAGTTCATACAAGTTTCCAAAAATGTCCTGTAAATGTGGAACCAATTTTAAAGCAAGAAGCAAGGACTAGTTTATAAAACTATTCGCCCAAAACATCTGTGATCTATAATAGAAGAAGAGCAAGACCTGAGTAAGACAGAAGATACAATATGTAGGGCTGGAAACACAGAGGAAGTTAAACACAGGTAATTTGGAAGGAGTGTTTTGTCTTCTCAGTGATGTTTATTTGTTTTGAATATTTACTCATAAAGACTAGGGTTTCCATTTTATTGTAATGTCTTCCAGACAGATGCTAATAAAAAAATCAACATGACAGATTCTTATTTGCTGGGACCACTGATAGCCAATAAAAATAAGTGTTTGGATTATTTTATAATTTTTACTATCCCAATTAATTCAATAGCCTCTGATTTTATACAAAAAATGGAAGGCATAGACTAAAGAGATGACACATTTAAATTTCAGAATGAACTTGGGTCGAGGTGCCCTTCAAGATAAAGACCTATATGAGATCACACACACACAATCCAGTTCATGATTCACAAGCATGAGCTTTATCTTATTATGCCTTATAGCAGAGAAAAAGAAAACTCATAGACACACACAACAGTATGGTGATTACCAGAGGGAAAGGGGATTAGGGAAGGTAGAAATACATGGTGATGGAAAGAGACTTGACTTGGGGTGGTGAACACACAACACAATATACAGATGATGTGTTATAGAATAGTGTAATGAAAATATACATGTTTTTATTAACTAACATCACCCAATAACATTTTTAAAGTAAATAAATACATTTTGTAGGAGATATAATCCTAAATTTGCTTCATATACACAAAAATAACAGAATTTGTTAAATATCATTATGGCACAAATAGACCCATTTCCCCTTCACTTAGAGATCTATTAATGTGTTCTGAGGCTGTAACCTCAGTGCCAGATATATTTTTACTAATGTAATAGAGATAGGGAATTTTGGAGATAAAAGGAAAGTTAGCAAATGGACTGTCACTCCTTTATACAGATGAGGAGAACAGCACCCAAAAGACATTTGCTGTGAGTGATGTGGTTGGTTTGTTTCAGAATAAGAACTAGAGACTAGGGGTTTTGACTTTGGGGAAATATGTAGTAAATTCTACAAACTTGCTTGTTTAATTATTCAAATGTAAATAACATGCATACCTGCAGGGACTATGCTAGGTTACTGTTCAGAGGAGAGCAAAACAGACTTGATACCTGGTGTCATTAACATTATAGTCTACTGAGAATTACAGAAAAAAAGCAAGCATAATCATACAAAGAATCAAATACTTTAAAACTGTTACACGTACTATGAAAGAAAAGATTTGGGATGCTTGAAGTCATATTTAAAAAAGATTTAATTTAGATCCAGAGAACAGAGTCAGAAAAGACCTTTCTGAGTAAATGACACAATCAACAACTTAAAGAACCATAAGCTCTGAGGTGCATGGACAGTATAGGAAGTGGAGCCATCATGCTCAAAGGCTCTGAGGCGTTTAAGACGTGGATACATTGTAACAAATCAGAGGAGGCCCGGGTTCAGAAATGTAGTGAAGGAGGGAAGGAGAAGAGGGCCATGCCATGAGGTTTGGATGAAGGCTGGTAAGAGAAGGGCCTTGTAAGTTATGTTACTAATTCGTCTTCTAAAAGCCAGGAGGAAGCCATTGAAGATTTACAAGCAGAGGTTGAGTAACAGGGCCTAATTTCTATTTTAAAAAGAGCGTTATCTTATATTGTTGAAATTAGACTCAAAGGAGCTAGTTGAAGAGAACTGGTATTGCTGACTTAGAGTATGTGAATGGTGGAAATGGTGGAACGTGCACAGACTTAAGATCTCTTTGGGTGATACAAGCACAAGAGGACTTGCATATTGATCTGATGTGGGAAGAGGTGCCATAGATACAACTCCTGGTTTGGAACTTGGGCATCTAGTTATATGAGGGTGTCATTATTGATGTGGGAAGCTCGATAAGAAACAAGTTTCTGTGAGCAGGTGGGAGGTGGGGAGAAAATAAGAGTTTAGAGGTCAACGATTGACCCATTAAACCTGCACTGGCACATGGAGATGTAAGAATGATAGTCAAACACAGACAGAAGATGGTTGTGAAAATAAAATATTTATGAGTTATTGACATGCAGGTAAATTTTAAATCTATGTGAATGGATAAAGTTATTTAAGCAGAGTGGGAGGTGAGGTGGGAAGACAGGTCAGGAGCTTGGAGGAATTCCAACATTTAGTACTCTGGCAGAGAATAATAAACTGGCCAAGATATAAAAAATGTAACACCAAAGTAGAAAGAAGAAAAAATAAGATATTATATTGTTATGGAAACCAAGAGAATACAGGCATTTTAGACCAATGCTTCCAATATGTTTGTACATAGTATATTAGCACAGAAGTTTAAAGAGGAGTTCCTCTTTAAACTTTACCTGTTATAAAATGGATCTCTAAAATAAAAATAATAACTTGCTCTCATCTATTAGATCATGATGGACATTAGTTAGAAAAATATGCAAGAAACATTTTGTAAACTGTCAATTGTTATACGTATGTAAGCTTTTTTCATAAACAAAACCAGAAGTATTTATTTTAATTTACTCCTAATTTCTACAGATTTTAGTAGTTATTAAGATATGTAATGCTACTAATAATCATATGAGTATAAATTACATTATCAAGATTTATTAGATTACCAATTTTTAAAAGATTTTGTTTATTTATTTTTTAGAGAAAAGGGAAAGAAGGTAGAAAGAGAGGAGAGAAATATCAATTAGTTGCCTCTCACATACACCCTGTCTGGGGACCAGGTCCTCAACCCAGGCATGTGCCTGTACCAGGAATCAAACTGGCAACCTTTCTCTTTGTGGGAGGATGCTTTACTAACTGAGCCACACAAGTCAGGGCAAGATAACCACTTTTTGTGTGTGCATGTGGTGGACTTAAGTGACCAGTAAACACAGTATTTTATTTCATCAGTAGAATGTCTCTATGTTGTGTACCCCAAAGACAAAACAGGAAAGAAGAAGCTAAGGGAATGGAAAAATTTCTGTTAAAGGTGGAATTCATCCACCACGAGCATGGGTACTTGTTAGAGGTCGCAAATTAAACTAAAACTAATGAATTAATATGCTCCTCTTCAAAGTTGCTTTTTGTTCAGTGGTTAATTAAGTCACGTGGAAAAAAGTTTTTACTGCTAATAATATTAGCGAGGCCTTCTGCTCAAGGCTGACATCCTCCTTTATCTTCAGGATGTTTTCTTCACCTTCCCCCATGTCCACCACGAGGAGTTGGTCAGGACTACAGTCACTCTGAACAACCAAGATTGCTGTGCAGGCACACCGTCTCTCCTCCTGGAGGGGCAAGAGCAGGCATGCCCTCCTTGTTCCAGCAGAAGAGGAGTCCAGACACCCTGGTGGTTGCTGAGATCTGGGAATGGAAGTGAAAGCAGAAAATTACAAATTCCTGGTCGGGTTCGATCTGAAGTCAGAGGCTGGTTCAGTGACAGACACAGTTAAGAAAAACTCTGTACTCAGGAGATCCACTTTAGCCTTGTAAACCATAAAGATTAATTTTATTAGGTCTTGAAAGCTGTTAAATTTTGTGAATTTCTTATTAAAAAGTGGCTTGGCACCATGTAACTTTGAAGTAGTTATTAAAGGCAATTTTGATATTGGGTGGAGGCAGAAAATGAGTAGAGCCATGGACGGCGGTGTTCAGCAGGATGGGAGACATTGAAAGAAGCAATGAGTGATCCCGAAGAAACTCAGAAGGCAGCACGAGTAGGAGCCTGGAGTCCTGAGTTGTCTTTCTGGCTCAGCCTAAATTAACCGTAAAAATGATTCATGACCTCCTGAGTACAATGAGATGTTGTTATTCTTCTACATAGTATATGTGAAACTACCTCTACATCTCCCAGCTGGTCCTCTCTCTGACCAATAGCCTTTGGTCATGTTTCCCAAATTTTAGGAGAAAGCAAGGCAACTTGGAGCTCCCAGGAGAGGCAGAGATGAAGATAGTGTGGTGTCAAACCCAACCCTTTCCTAAGGTGATTGATGTTATCCTAAGATTGTGTTGTGTAAACATAAATCGCACTGATGTTGACACTATAGCTGCTTCAAATGGAGAATCAGCAATTGACTCTGCCTCAGGTTTTGACTGTTTTATGTCAGGAGTTTTTAATGATGTAATATGGAAAGTAACTTTTTTACAGAGCTGTTCTTCCAGGATGGAAGAAAACAAACTGTGAAAAGAAGATAAAATTTAGTGAAGAAATATAAGCTTATGAATTCTCATCCTGTGGAAGTGGGAATTGTCAGATGACATAAAAAGGCAGCCAAGGGGAGATAAAATACCCGTTTGAACACTGCTGCATTCCTCATCATTGAAATTCTCAAGAAAATAGTTATAAGTGGTTTCCTAGCCCTTAACAAAAATAAACAGTTGTACTAAGTGATTTTGAATCCTCTGGGGTTACTGATGACTTTGCCAATTACTCTATTTACTTTAATAATGACCAAGTGAAAGATCCAGCCAAGACAGGGGCTTGGAATAAAGGCTGGCGTACTAAAATGGTCAAATATCTGCTTGCTCCTGTCTTCACATTGCAGCATTTTCTGGTGGTACTTGGGGTTATCTGGAAGGAAGAGTCATGGGTATTGAAGAAATAGTTGCATTCACTGGTTTAGAAAGGAAGAGCCTGAAAATTAGTTAGTAGAAAACATATTCTAAAACAGAGGTTCTCGAAGTGTGCTCCCCGATACGAGCAGCACCTGGAACATTGTTTAAAATGCTGGGAGGCCCCACCCAGACCTCCTAAATCAAGACCTAGCAATCTATGTTTCACAAGCCCCGTTGAATAGGATGCCAATAAAATTTTAAAACAATTTAGAGGAGTAAATTTTCCATTTCACTGGAACGAATTTTCTTTATTTTGTTGCCAGGAAATAGCAAAAATAAAATAGCTGTTTCTGCTCATCTTTATGGCCCTGTTCTTGGCCGTTGAGTTTTGGGAACTTTTTCTAAGACCATCAAGTTAGTGTACGGCACAGCCCAGCACTGTACCTAGGTCATCTGAGTCCACGCCCCATGTCGTCCCATTCCATCACCCACTCCCATGGGCTGCCTGAGCTCCACAACATGCATGGAGAGATAGTTCCCAAATTTTCACTTATCACATGAGAAAACTAGCTGCAGAGTGGTTTAGTGGCTTAATGAAAAACCAGAAAGAGAGCAGTGATACCAGGACCGTGATGACAGCATGAGGGACCTAAGATATGGGTTGATTTATGAAATTCCTCCCCTGGAAGGGATTTTGAGAAGCCACACAATCCCCATGTTGCACGTGCTTTTTATTCCACCTGAAGTACATTTCCTGCTCCTCTCTGCCTGGATGATGCCTGGTCATCCTTCAGGTCTCAGTTCAGAGAAAACTTTCTTTGGGAAGCTCTTACCTAATAACACCAGACTAGACACCCCTCAGCACCCTGCTTGTTTCCTCGCACCCTGCACTAGTGTTGCTTGTCTATTGTCTGATAAGGAAGCCTGAGGCCCAATCTTTTGTAATCGACAGTGCAGCTCCAGGATTACTGAGCATAACACCTAGCATATCACTTCTTTTTTTGATTAATATATTCTGGATGAGTACATTTGTAACTCATATTATCATATATCTGCTCTTGTTCTGAGCAAAGATTATGCATAAAATAATTGTTTTGAAAGAATGTAAAGAGCTCAAAACATCTTTCAGTTATCCTTCCAGCATCACACAGGCTTGTCTGCTGGGAAATCCAGCTTTCTGATAGATAGAAGTATCTTATGTTAAGGGTTACTTTATTTCCCTTTTCTGACATCAGCAAAGATGGAGAACATGTGAACGCTAGTGATTGTAACTATTCATACTGTCATGTTTGAGTTATTTGTTGGCCATCTCTTTATCACATGGTTCAGCTTCCATTCTTTTCTGGATCTTTTCATGTATTCTATTTCCTTCAATATTTTGGGAATTGCTTGCTATACACCCTATACTAGTCACTTAACTTTTGACCCTCAATTTCTTCATCTGGAAAGTAAGAATGGTAGTAAGGTTTTTATGTATTTGCTAACACTAAATTAGATGATGTATGTGAAAATAATTTGCATGGTGACTGGCACATAGCAATTGTTTCAGAATTATTTATTATTATTATTTTCTTTTACTTCTTTCTTGTGATTGTATATCCAGAGCTATTTAAGTAGCGGCTACGTGGAGTCACTTAGTTCCTTACTGAGTCTTCAAGGTAACGTCCATAGATCACCTTCTATTTCATGGTGGTGTTTAAGTGAAATTTTCTAATCCAAGACCCTTAGATTGTCCTAAATTTTACTTTCCCAGGTTTCAAGGGATACTCCTTAAGCCCTGTATCCTAGAATTCCGAAACTAAATCTTTGACCTTCAATATTAGAATAGAATTTGGAGATGGTGAAGAACCCAGAGTTGCTGAGGAGTCAATCTAGGCAAGCAGACAATAAATTTGGTTCTTATTCTGTGGCCAAAATCTTAGGTGGATAGTAAGGCTCAAAACAGATAATGACTCTAGGAAGTGCCAAGGTTTGAATCTATTACAGACACAGCTACTATAAACACTTGTGTGCAAATTTCCATGTGAAAGTAAGTCTTCAGTTCTATGAGATACGTGCCCAAGAGTCCAACAGATAGGTCATATGGTAAGTACATTTTTAATTTTGAAAGGAACTGTCAAATTATTTTTCACAGTAGTCATACAATTTTATATTTCAACCATCAATGTATAAGTAATTCATTTTTTGTGCATCCTTGTCAACATTTGTCATTTTCATTTTAGTCATGTCATTTTTTACTGATTAAAAAGTACATTGATTTTACCCACCCATTTTAAATTGTTTTTCAATGCCATACTTTCTAAGCAAAATATTTATTGAACAATTCCCTCATAAAGAAGTCAATCATCCCCTAGAATCTTTTCATCAAAAGTGGAATTTTGCCCTGGCAGGTGTGGCTCAGTTGTTTGGGCATTGTTCCACAAAGAGAAATGTAGCCGGTCCGATTCCCAGTCAGGGAGCATGCCTGGGCTGCATGGTCAGTCCCCTACAGGGGCATGTACAACAGGCAACCAACAGAAAACCCACGTGTTTCTTACTTGTATGGATATTTCTCTTCCTCTATTTCTTCTTCCCTTCCCCTCTCTCTAAAAATAAATAAAAAATATGTTTGAAGTGGAATTTTCAAAATTATGTCACATAAAAAAACCTTAATATAAAATAATTAAAATTAATAAAAACAGAGCACTGTGTCAAGAAATAATTTTCCCTAAGGCTTTTTGGTAAATTCCTCAATGAATTAAAACCTGATTTTTTGAAATTATACTTTGGTTTTACAAATTCCCCATCTCGTGAAAAAGACATGCATATTATAATATAAAAACTAATTGAGTAAATTCCTTATATAAAACAGAAATATATCAATCAGTGAAGATGGTAGAGGAAGTTTTATCCCAAAAAAGCTATAAAAGAATAAGAGCAACTAAATTTCTTAGTGACAAGACACAGAAAAATAGTATAAAGGAACAGTGACTATCTTCCTGGGGCTTGACTGAGTCCAAAAAGTCACACACAATTAGAAACATAAGTTATAACCTCACGCTTTCTAAGAATCAACTCAATGATAACTAAGGTTGTTAAACTAGTAAATAATCTCTGTGGCTGGGCACATGACCTGGCTGAAATTAATCACTAATTACTGCCTAGTTCTTAATTCACGGCTGTGATTCATATTAAAACCCAACAGCACAATGGCAATAGCAGGCTAAACAAAATCAAAATGACTAGAGAATAAAAATGGGGTGCACCCTAGAATCCAGTATCTTTCCCTTCTCTAATTGGTCCCTTCAATTTGGTTGGACTCCAGCCAATGACTGAAGGCTTATTGATAGGGTTCAGCAACCTGAATTACAAATTCTGGGATTCATGCTTTATTTTGTCCTATGATACTGCAAATCACAGAAAGCCAAGTGCAAAGTGGATAGGACTAGGACTCAGACGTAAACATTTCTACTGCACTGGGTCAAGTTCTAGAACTGCAGTGTTGTATATATGGCAGCTGGTAGCTATATGTAGCTACTTAACATAAATATAAATTAACTGCCAATTAAAAGAAAACTAGGTGCAGAAGCTACATTACAAATGTTTAATAAACCATATTTAGTTAAAGGCTAATATTTACAAAGAGACATAAAACATTCCATTATGTCTAAAATTTTATGGATAGCACTGTTCTAGACAGAGGTGGAAATACAAGGAATATGATGGAGAATCAAAAGAGAAAATTTGGAATAAAACAATATGCAAAGATCCTGGGAACAGATGCCTGCAATAAACTAGCAGAAAAATAATTCTTTATTAAGACCTTTTCATCAGTTTATATTTTTCCTTGCATATTCAGAACCACAGGATTGAGACTCAAAGACGGGACTATGGTTCCTTGTAGAAGGGGTTCAGGCCAAGAGTCTAAATCATATGACATGCTTACTAGCCTGGCTTATTAAGAAGGCTACTTAAAAATAACAGAACAAGTCAATGGCCTGATTACCAAAAGAAGGCACAGGGTAAATATACAGTCTGAGGAACAAAGCAGAAATCCAGTTATCATGCCTGAAACATAGGCCAAGTCCACAATAGTAGAAATGTAGAATTAATCACTCCTGCATTAATGTAGTGTTCCTTAAACTTTCCCTCCTATCTTTGCTTCATAAAAGCACCCTTTCCAATTAATACCAGGTATCCCATCCTGGCATCATATTTTTGGCCACAATCCTACATACTACCCAATTGTTTGATTAGACTAATTCTATACACTGCTCCTGATTCTCCTGGCTTTCACTCTAGTGTCTTGTTTGCTTAAAGATCTATCTTGCCTTTCTAATACAATGCTCAATTCTCTCTTCTTGGTTACCTCACTGAGTACTAAGGCCAATTGTCCCCTCATTTTCATTTCCTGTCTCTCAAGGTCTCTAAAATAATCTCCATTTATGGGCAAAGGACCTGAGTAGACATTTCTCCAAAGAGAAATATGGATGGCCAATAGACATGAAAAGATGTTCAACGTCACTAATTATCAGAGAAACACAAGTTAAAACCACAATGAGATATCAACTCAAACTGGTCAGAATAGCTATCATCAACAAATCAGTAAGCAGTAAGTCCTGGCGATGATGTGGAGAAATGGGAACTCTTTTGCACTGTTGGTGGGAATACAGACTGGTGCAGCCATTGTGGAAAGCAGTATGGACATACCTCAAAAATTAAACATGAATCTGCCTTTTGACCCAGCAATCCCACTTCTGGGAATATATCCAAAGGATCCCAAAACACTAATTCAAAAGAACATAAGCACCCTTATGTTCATTGTAGTGTTATTTACAATCACCAAGATATGGAAGCAGCCCAAGTGTCCATCAGTAGATGAGTGGATAAAATAACTATGGAACATTTACACAATGGAATACTAATCTGCCACAAAAAAGAAAAATTTACTCTTTGTGACAACGTGGATGGACCTGGCAAACATTGTGCTAAGTGAAATGAGCCAGTTAGAGAAAGACAAATACCGTATGATCTCGCTTATACGTGGAATCTAATGAACAAACTGCACTAACAAGGAAAATGGGGACAGACTCATAGATAGAGCAGAATGACAGCTGGTAGGGGAGAGGTGAAGGGGTGAAGGGATTGAGCAAAAAGGAAATAGGACTCATGGCCATGGACAATGGTGTGGTGATTGCTTGGGAGAGAAGGCTGTAAGGGGTCTAAATAGTAATGGAAAAATACAATAATGATTAAATTAAAAAATAGAAAATAAAACAATCTCCTTTTAGTTCAACTAAATCCTAGGAACACCTTACATTAGCAACATCTTCCTACAACTTGTTGTTTTGCTCACCATCGAGGCATTCTGTTTATAACTACTTTTGTACCTCTTTTTCCATCTGGGTTCTGTGCACCATCATCAGCTCTGAGCTTGAAATGGGATTTACAACTAGCATCTTTCACATAATTTCTTACAGTCTCCCTCTATATGCCTCTATGTTTGTCCACAAAGAAATTCAGGGCTTGTTCTTTCTGGAGAACCATCAGAATCACTGTTACTAGTTCTAAACTTCAAATGAACACAGAAGCTGCCCGTGATAGGGAAATTCCTTCGGTGTGTTAAATAAAAAGGTGAAGATTTTATTAGTGTCTGTTATAGTAATTCCTATTTGTATGGGAGATCTAAATCTGCCCTTCTGAATTAAAAGTGATTGTTGGATCCAAGTACTGTGGGTATGTAAGATTATTTAAAGCAGTGGAAAGGAAATGTTAATTTCCTGGTTTGGGAGGTCATTGGGTACAAGGAAGTGTGTGTGTGTGTGTGTGTGTGTGTGTGTAGAAAGAAAGAGGGCAATGGACACTTAGTAATCCACGTTTAAAATTCTAGTGCAGTCATACACACACACATATCTATATTTTAACATTTTAATCTCAAACATCCTGTGAATGTATCTAGGAGGAATGAATAACATGTGCTATTATTTAATTAGAAATTATGAGAAGTTTAATTCCCTGGTCAAAGGAAATACACATTTAAAAGTGGTTTCACTAATACAGGTACGCACATTCAATGTATGAAGATATCTAGGCCACTGTAAGGGGACGGTTTGAAGCCTTGGGGCCTCCAAAGTTGTAACTTGTAGTCCTTTAGCTAGCATTGCAGAATAATCTAAAGCAAGGTTAGGCTATGATTCTTTATCAAAGAGAAGGTGCACATAGGCTGCCAGGACTCTGGGGAGGACACGTACTTCACTATCTCAGTGGATGTAGTTGGACCACAGTTCTGCCTCCTCCCTGGTTCAGTCCTCCTCTACATCAGAGTAGACTTTAGGCTAGCTGCTCCTAATCTTTTTAAATAGAAAACTCCCTTTCTAAACATTCACATTCTAGCAATTATACCTTGATATAAATTTTTTGAAAACACACTTTTATAAAATCACTACTTACTTGATAATGCTTTTAATTTTATTTTTACCTGGTATTACAGAAAACTGAAACATATTCAAAACTAGAAAAAAACATAAGCCCATTATCTATCTTCAATACTTACCAATTCTTGGGCAATCTTGTTTCATCTCTACCTCCATTTATTTTTCAACCTTTCCCCTCCCTGAAAGTCAAATTATAATGAAACTAGTCTTTGAAATCACACCATTTCCTCTACAAATGTTTCTGTATATGTCTCTAAAACATATAAACACTAAACATTTCAAAATAGCATTAGTTAATTTGAAAATCAATTTCTTATTGTCTGGTCACTGTTCATATGCCTTCTGATTTGTCAAGATATTTTATTTTTAATATGTGTTTGCTTGAGTCGAGATCTAAATAAAGTGCATATATTAGAGTGTTTTGGTGTCTGCAATCTCTTTGAGTCTAGTCATTTAATGTCATAACTTTATTTTTCCTTGTAATTTATATGTTGAAGAAACCAGGTTATTTAATTACTCAGAATTTTCGACATTCTGGATTTTGATGATGAATCCCTAATGGTATTGCTCTACAAATTTTTGACCCTGTATTTTCTGAACTATATAGATTGAGATACCTCATTAGATCCACATTTTATATTTTGGGCACAAATAATTCTTAGGAGCTATCCAATGTCTAACCATCTCTGTGGTGATTGTTTTATAGATGAGAAATGCACTTTTTAAAATGTGTGTTTTACCTATCACAAGCAGTTTGGCATTTCAAGGCACCAGGCATGAGGCAAGGAGTGGTATGAGATGATATTGGGGAATCAGATGATGGTGCCTGATAACCATGCTTCTAAGCTAGGATCTGATCCTGCAGCCACTGTGTAAGAAACCACTGATGGATTTCAAACAAGAGTCATGTGGTGGATTTCTGTTTTATAAATACCTAATCAACTAGTGTGAAAATTTGCACAAGAGACAGGACCAGAGACCAAAATAACAACTAGATTTGCATCTCTCTGATGGCCAGTGATGCTGAGCATCTTTTCATATGTCTCTGGGCCCTCTGTATGTCCTCCTTGAAGACAAGTGCACTGTTGGTGGGAATGCAGACTGGTATAGCCACTGTGGGAAACAGTATGGAATTGCCTCAGAAAACTAAAAATGGATCTGCCTTTTGATCCAGCAATTCCACTCCTGGGATTATACCCTAAGAATGTAATTCAAAAGAACCTATGCACCCCAATGTTCATAGCAGCACAATTTACAATAGACAAGTGCTAGAAGCAACCTAGGTGCCCATCAGTAAATGAGTGGATCAAAAAGCTATGGTACATTTACACAATGAAATACTATGCAGCAGAAAGAAAGAAGGAGCTCCTACCCTTTGTGACAGCATGAATGGAACTGGAGAGCATTATGCTAAGTGAAATAGGCCAGGCAGTGAAAGACAGATACCATATAATCTCACCTATAAGTGGAACCTAATAAACAAAACAAACAAGTAAGCAAAATATAACCAGAGACAAGGAAATAATGAACAAATTGACAGTAACCAGAGCGAAGAGGGATAATGGGGGAAATAGGGGAAGGCCATCAAAGAACATATATAAAGGACACATGGACAAAGCCAAAGGGTGTAAGTAGGAGGATGGGAGGAGGGGATGGTTTGGGTGAGGGGGGAGGGTGGTGGGAAAATGGGGACAACTATACTTGAACAACAATTTTAAAAAGTAAAAAATAAATATAACAATTAGAAACCACTATAGTAGTTTAATTGAAAAATGAGTTTAATTGAGTAACATGATTATACAAATGAATTAGCAGGTACTCTATAAGTTTTCTAGTTAACATACTTTATTCTGTGTGGGTGGATACCAGCCAGCAGTATCCATCTCAGCTGTGGATGTTCGTCAACACGCGAGAAAAACATACACAGAGACAACCAGGTCCTGTGGGGGAATAGGAACAGCAGGGCCACTTCTCACATGGGGAGCGCCTTAGCCACCCTCTCTCCTGGAGGGTGCCACTTGGCCACCCTCCTTGGTGGGGAAAGCGCGCCGTTCCCCCTCCAGAGAGGCTTTTTATTGGTTTTGTTTGAATAAGAATTCAGGTAAAAGCTCATTATTCATTGATAGGAAGTAAGGGTCAAACAATAGTTAACAAGGAACTCTGAGGGTCTATTTTGAGTCAGGGTCAAAGAGCTGTAAGGCTTTACGGAACAAACTAACTTCCTCCTTGGACCCTTCTCATTCAACTGAGAGCATTCTAAACAAAGCAGGTCTCACAGGATTTTACATGTTCTTTCTTAGGCCCAATCACCGGGGAACCCACCCTTTTCAGCATAGAGCTGCACCACCCTGTCATTGTTTCAGGCTTAGGTGGAGCAAGGGAACTAAGGCAACCAAGAGATAAGGAGATTTTCTCCCAGATGATGAGGACTCAGGCTATGTCTAAGCCGAGGAGCGAGGGTCCATCACCCCCTTTTGCTGTAGCCCCCGAAGTCCTTTCTTGGGGGCCTCCCATGTGATCGTGCCTGTCTTAGATCATTCCCCCCTTGGAGAATCTTACTCCTCATTGGCTAACCGACCAAGCTTTGGGGTTCCGTTATGAATGAAGCAGCAGAAGCAGTGCTCCTGCCAGGGAGATGAGCTGTTGTCTCCTTGCTGGCTTACAGTCCAAGGCCACTCCCTCAGCCTTAGCCTTGGTGGGGGTTACAGCTTCTGATACCAGGCAGGGCAGTTCCCAACAATTCTGGATTTACTCCTTAACACTCTTTTAAAAACACAAATTCAAAACCAGCCAATAACTTTCAGATTCCTGAGTCTTAAACTCTCTATCCAAGCCTCATCTAGATGAATGATACTGTAAGTAAAGAGAGATATCAATGTACATTTAGGAAATGCTTCCTCTCACTAAAGACACATCACCCTGCATCATCTCCATGGTATAGAAGAACAACAAAGGACTATTCCAACTGGGTTACAGTGAAGCACAAAAGGTGCAGCAAATACCTTCATACCAAGTCACAATTCAACCAATGAAATCAAGAGAAACTGGGGGAGACAAAAGCTCTGAGGAATAATAAATAAGTCAGTTAAGTTTCTGATCTCAAAAAAAGCCCAACCTGAGGAAAAATAAGAAGGTAAAACTAAAAAATGTATGTGTTTTAGATTAGAGTACTAGTCCTACAAACTTTTATTTAAAAAGGCTAAAAAGTTTGCTAAGATCTGAAAAAAATAAAGAAACGCTTCTCAGAAGCACAGTAGTAGATATACTACTGCACTGAAAGGGTGAAGTCATATGGAAAAGATGGAGGGGAAAGTTCTAAGTCAGAAAAGTTTGGTCATGGAGATAAAAATGCAGTACTGAAGGCACTTATACATGTATTCATCTGACTAGAATGAGAGTTCCCTTTGGGTGTAGAGAAAGATAAAAGTTGAATAGACAAGATAATCCTAGATTAGAAATGTTGGAATGAATAGTTTGGACCTGATCTACCAGGCACAGGTGGTTTAAATTTTAAGATTAAATTGAAAGGATAGACTGAGGGGAGAGACAGAACATAGACTTGGAAATCAATTCAGAGATTAATAATTAATCATTTAGGCCCATGTAGAGTGGTGACTGGGGGAATAAGCAAAGATAGATACATAACCATATTCTAAAATAAGAAATACAATATTTTCAAAGTAAAAAAACTTTAAGTACATTATATAAAATATAAAATTTGAGAGATTTTTTGATTTAAGACTTCTCTATTCCCTCTCTGTAGCCTAATATGTAAAGCATAAAAGACTGAATTTTTCCATAGGTACAGATTTAGAAAATATTTTGGAACATCTATGGGTTTTATTTGATCTTTTTCTCTTTGTTTAAAAGAAGAACTTGAGTAAAGTAGACTGCTTCTCACATGAAAAAATATTGTTCTGCATATAAAGAAAAAATCCATCTCAAAAATGAGAAGCCAGATATGTAATTTGAAATTGGCATAGCTTCTTTCATTTTTTTTTTTTGGCTCGAATTATTATATGGGACTCTTACTGTGTGCTACTAAAGCCCTACATGCTTGTCCAAGGTTACCCAGCAAGCTAATGGAATAAATGGGATTAGAACACGAGTCTATTGGATCTCAGTCCGATGTTCTTTCCACTACGTGCTCACACCAGAAAGGATGCCAATTTATTTCTTGGCTGAATTATACTGAGGAAAAAAAATGTGGAGTTCACTTGAGGGCCCCTTCAGAAAATCTCTCATTCGATGATGAAGCTTTCAGATGGAATGGCATGAGTAATAAATGCATCAACCTTAACCCAGTGGGAACTATGTTGGGACCCAAAACAATAGTCTCAGCTACACACACATGCAAATACCAGCCTTTGTCTACAAAGTCAGTTTAGACTGAAAGTATTTCAAAAAGAAAGAATTGAAAGAGTGTAACTTGTAAAGATTTTTTAAAAATACTGAAATTAATGTGAAAAATGTATCTGTCTCTTTTGTCAATGGCAGAGGCTGAGAGAGTTCCACTACTATAAATAATATTGCAATAATACAAAGTCTATCAATAACACTTGTGTCTTACCTAATATATTAATTTTATACCAAAATGTGACCGAGAAAGATATACTAATGTTGAGACACAATTCTCCTTGTTTCTGCGTATCTTGCCTTTTTTTAAGATTATTTTTTTTCAAGGATATTGGTAAAGTGAACAGCCTTAGATAAAAATAATGTCTCTCTCTAGAGCAGAGGGCAAATTTGTTTAGAGTCAGGTATAAAAAGATAGTATCTCCCTCTAAGGAAGATGTCAGGAAGTTTTACAAGGGTCCATTAAATGGAGTTTTCTAAGTTTGAGGCTCCTGAACCACATATGATGCAAACCAACTACATGTGCAGGATCCACATAGGCTATATTCCACCTAACTCCCATGGAACATGGAGGGCAAGGGGAAATCAATGCATACATACAGTTCACACTACATGCTATGCCAAGAATCGTGCAATTTCTGAACTAAAACTGTCACATCTTCTGCCAGCATCCATGAAACTGAGTTAGGCTAACTTAACTTACAAGTAGGGGGAAATGTCTGATCCTTCACTGTTCTTGACAAATAATTTCTTATTAGACTTCAAAATAGCCATGGGATAAACTACTTCTCTATGGTTTTTACTCAAAGGGATCTTGAAAAAATAAACAAGGATTAAGTAATGTGTCTGGGAAGCCGGCCTGAACATTTCTATTCTGGATTCGATAAGACCAATTCTGATTAGCCAGTTACATAAGGTTCTAAATGAGTGTGGTAACTTTGTTACTATATTGATATTATTTCATGATCCAAGGAATCAATGCAGGGCTCTGCCAGTGATAAATATGTCCATTCCAAATACATATTCAGAAACCAGAGAAATGAACACTGGATACACCTTTGGATGCAGTAAGGCCACTGTGAGACTGGCCAGTACTAGGACTCCATTTCTTACCTAACTTCCATATACCTGTACTAACAAGAGAGCCACATGGCAGTTTGATTCCCTAGGTATTCATATCAGCTTGGACCTTTACTCAAAAGACCCTGAGTAAGTCCTATTTGTTTATTCTTTCCTTTATGTCCCTTGCTTAGGGGACATATCAGTGAAAATATTGCTACATGGAATATCTGAGATTTTCCTGCCTATGTTCTCCTCTAGAACTTTTATGGTGTTGCAACTTATATTTAAATCTTTTATCCATCTTGAGTTTATTTTTGTGTATGATATAAGTTGATAGTCAAGTTTCATTTTTTTTGTATGTAGCTGTCCAGATCTCCCAGAGTATGTGTTTTTTTTTTTTATAGTTAGTGTGTTTGTGCTCTATTTTAAAAACTTGCATTCTCTTAGGTCACAAAGATTCTCCCCTAGAATTTGGAGTTTTAATTTTTATATTCATATCTGTAATGAATGTTTAATTTTTTATTTGTTGTGAGGTAGGAACCAAAGTATATTTTGTCCATTTAGATAAAATTATTGCTGCTTTCTTTAAAAAAATAGCCTGTCCTTTCATAGTGAATTACCCTGTTGCCTTTGTAGCATACATATAGATCTATTACTATATTCTATTTTCTGTTGCATTGATTTGTATGTCTATCTTAAATCTAGTACCACATCAGTTCTGATTACTATAGCTTTATAGTATGTTTGGAAGTTGGGTAGTATATATCCCCTCCATTGTTTGTTTATTTTCCTTTTTCAAACTTATTCTGTCTATTCTAAGTCACCTGCATTCCCATGTAGATTTTAGGTTCAGCTTGTCAATATCTACATAAAAGGTAAACAATCTGGGATTTTGGTTGTTAAATCTATACATTATTTGGGAAGAATGAGCATTTTAGGAGAGATGCAGAAACTTCCAAAACCTCTGATTCTTCACTTGAAAAATCAAAAACAAAATTGCTTAAATAGATTGCTTATATAGATTAGGTAAGATATTGAATACCAAATTCTTGACTTTGTCTGGCACATAATATATGCTCATCATTATTACTATTATTGTTACCATAGGTAGTTAGCTAATCATTAATAATCAATGAGAGGAAAGAGAATTAACTTAATGATCTGGGGACCATGAGTTTGTTTGCTTCACCAGGAAGCTACAGCTTTTCATGCTTAAGGAGACCACAGCATTAAGCTCCAAGGGAATTAACACTCCTCCCTTCCTACCTTGGGTACCAGATTGCCTGGGGGGTAGAGGGAGAAGGGGAGGCAGATACCTGAATAATAGATGTCAAAATGGCAAAATGGCATAGGGACGAAGTGTTTGACCATAGAAGCTTGTCAGTCTAGTATAGGGAACAATGGATTGACTAGGGGGTAGACCCATCAAAAATCCCACAAATGCTTGAGAAGTTGATAGGTTCTTTTAAAAAAAGTACCTAGTCCATCCCAACCCCAAGCTAATAATAACCCCACAGGAGCAAAGAATCTCTGTCTCTGTGTCTCTCTCTCTGTCTTTCTCTGTCTCTCTCTCTCTCTCTCCCAACTAGTAATGTGCTCACCCCATTTATTCATGTGCTCTCTCACCTGATATCTCATGACCATGTAGGCCTCAAAGCTACCAGGGCCTGCAGCAGATGATATGGGCTCTGAAGAGCTGAGCTTTAATATGAAGCAGAAACTATGGACACTGGCTCTTGTTTTGGCCTTGCTGAGGACAAGGTTGAAGTTTTTCTATGGTGAGACAGAAGTAGATAAAACATTGGAAACCCAGGGTCAGATTTCCACCAAAATAAATCATGCCACACCACAATTTCCCATGCACGGGTCCTTGAAATGCTCCCCTTGTGGTCCCGTAGAAGATCCGTATTTATACTAATAACATTACTATTATTATTACGAACCAAATAATCTCATATGTATTGATTCATGCAATTCTGACCTTAACCACATAAGGTAAAAGAGGCAGTACTTTGTACCATCAAGTATTTATTGAGAACTCTTCCCTAGTTGTTTACTTGATGAATAAAGAAAAGAAATTTAAGTAAGAAACTGTCTTTTCAAAATCGCACAGCTAGTAAGTAGTGCAGCAGGTCTTAAAGCAAATAAGCCTTCTAAATCTGATATCTCTTTTACTATAGTAGGTATTTAGAGGAAGGCATGGGAGGAGTGAAGGAGACAAAACACTCAGAACAGGGATTCATTCTGAGCAGAACTAGGATAGAGAATGACAAAAGAAGAGACTCTGGCTCCTTAGTTCTTTTCTATCTTCACTCTTGAGCTCACCACATTTTCCTTCCCCTTGCCCTCACTAGCCTCTCTCATCCAGAAAATTGTTTTGTCAGCCTTCCTGCAATAGACCTAAAGTCTTCATCACTGATGGAGGTCTGGCGTCCCCTCTTTTGGGTCAGCCAAATGAGTTGGGAGCTCAGTTCACACTCCATCTGCAACTCTGTCCCAAACACCTCTCCCACTGCAGCCACATGCCTGTTGGCCTTCAGGCTATTTCCTGACGGCTAACGTGTAGTTGACAGAGACCAGGGGTGTATGACTGGGTGCAAATAACACTTCTGCTTGGCTATATTTGCCTCATTTGATAGTTTACACTTTACAGGATGACCTCATATTGGAAGCTGCTGGATAATTAATAAAGTTCTCTCGCAGCCCTTTTCTGGCACCCTGTTCATTTCAGGTGCTGTTTTTTTAGCTAAGTTTAGTCAATGAAAGAATAGCTCAACTGAATTAACTGAAAAAGGCTATGAATTGAGAATTTTCACACCTGGCAGGTCTATCATTTTGTAGAAACAACTGAGTTAATATTAGAAAGGATATGTAAACATTTACTTTATAGTTTGGTGCCAAGTTTCAGTGGAATATTAATTTTTATGGACACACTAATAAACTTGTGCTACTTTGGGATAAAAAAAAAAAAAAGAGGCAATGTAATGGAAACAGTGACATATCCCTGACCGATTCTATTTTACCCAACTCGAAACTTATAAACACTTCACTGGCTAAAAGTCCTGGAATGAACTGAGTAAACTGTGGGATATGTTTTCTAATAAGGATTTCAGTAGAATGGCTTTTGTTTCTTAAAACCAGTTAACGATGCTCAGTGTCATGCTGGAAGAGTGTCTCTTCCCAAATTTGTCATGTGCTCACACACATAATCCAACAATGAACAGCTTCAAGATGGTAAGAATCACCCAATGGCAGTGACAATTGAAAAATCACAACCCCTGCTCTCCAACAACTTTGTTCAAGTAGCTGCTTCTGACATCCTGAGAGGTTCCAGAGCTCCAGATCTTAGAGAATATTCATAACAGCACAGAAGGGAGTGTTATATAAAGGTCCCAATGAAGAAAACAGATCTTTGAACTTGAGGTGAACAAAAGCCTGCTCCTAAGGCACAAGAAAATTCCCTGGATGTTCTTTGAATATTTAGTGAATAGTGTATCACATGACCCACGAGGGCTATCTGGGGTGGTTCTGTGACAATTGATCAGCCATTTTGGTTTAGTTCAGGGTGTAGGATTCAAGCAAAAGAAATATAGGTTTAATTACATAAGTTTTCATTTGGGTTAAGCCTAGAATTTGAGAAGACACTAAGAATACTCTCCTTAGGGATCTTTTAAGAAAGTATATTCTAAGCAAAAAAAAAAAAAATTCAATTATTCTAATTATTTAGAAAGCTTAATTTAATTAGTTCATTTTGAAGCTTATTCACATCAAACTAATTTAGAGTTATTTAAATTATTTGAGTTTTTTATATGAGTTATCCTCAGGCCATCTTTTTCCTATGCCATGCTATGTTAGAAAGCCCTACTCCCCAAATCCTAGAGAGACAAAATTTTGAAGCTGCTTGAAAAAAACTATCAAGCTACCTAGGCATATCAGATTATCTGATACATACCATCACCATGTGTAGACCAACATTTGGAAGAGCCTTCCATTTGTGTGTGGATGTTTTATGTGATAGTTGAACACAAATTTAGATATGAATACATTATTTAAGTGTGGAAATTCTGTCACTTTTTAAATCATAATGAAAGTTCAAATATAAGCACCAAAAGGAGGTAAAGAAATTTCATTTCTTTAAGTTTCATCCTCTTTAAAACTGAAAGATACAGCACTGTTTCCTTGTAGTACTATCATGAGAACACACAAAGAGAACCTGTGTGTTTTGCTTGGCACAGTTAGTACACAAAAGGACACAGCCATTTTATTGAAACTAATGGACAGGACTATAATTTAGCATCATAGATTGTGAGGGGGTCTCTCCCATCTAGATTTTATTCCTCAGGTGTCTTGTTGAAGCCCAGAAGGGATCCTATATCCTAATACATTTTTTAAAAATCCTCACCTGAGGACGTGCTTACTGATTTTAGAGACAGGGAAAGATGGAGAGAGAGGGGGAAAACATTGATGTGAGAGAAAAACATCAACATCCATCAGTTACCTCTCACACACCCTGACTGGGAACCAGATCTGCAACTTCAGAATGTGCCCCAACTGGGAGAAATCCATGACCTTTCAGATCACAGGACGATGCTCCAGCCAACTGAGTCACAGCAGCCAGGGCCTAGGTCCTATATTGCTTGTGCATGGAGATATTGAAGTCAACTTATGTCCTCTGCCCAGCCCACATCCATTACACACATGTGATCTCTTTCAGGGACTTCCATCTTTTCCTTCATTCTCTAATTTTTATCTCCTATGCAGAACTTTCAACTCACTTTTCCCCGCTGGAGTTACAGCCTCTGTTCTAGACAAAAGCAACTGCCTTCGTGATGATGCAAACTGTCTACATATTATATTTCTGGTCCTATACCTTTGGCAACATGTGAAAACTACTGTGAAGTAGATGGAGACTGAAATTAAATTGCATAATTGGAACCGGTCACCTTTGCCAAGTTGAGCTCATGGGTTGTTGCCTCCACAGTCCCTGCAGAAAGTACTTCCCACTTCTTTTGAAGGTTTGGTTAAGCAGGGATTTCTCTGGAGGTAATCCACAGTAGAGTTCAGGATGGCAGAATGCAGTATAAATGTAGCTGCAGTAAACATCTCAATAATGTGAGAAAATACAGAAGTGAAGAGTGTAACAAGACTTAAATTGAACTTTATTTCCATCATTTACTAGTTATTTGAAACTTCTTTAAGTGATTTGACTGGTAAGTGGAACTTTCTCAGCTAAAAATTGGATAATCATGGTCCCTACTATATAGGGTCATTAAAGGAGACACAAATATTGTACAATAAATGCCAGCTATTATTAAGGCAAGACACTGGTTAAGACATTGGTTAAGTATCATATAGTATCTTTCTAAAAAGAGAAACCGCCTATCCTCTGCCCTAAAACTTGAAAATGGTCAGAGACTATTCTTCAGGTACTGACAAAACTACAGGGTTTTTTTTTTTTTTTTGTCTGTTTTTGTTTTTGTTTTGTGATTATAAGGGTGGTGATTTGGGTTGTTAGGTATGGTGTGGGGAAGTCTCCACAAAAAGCAGAGTCCAATGATGCTCCGACTGAGCCACTGAGAATCCCTCACGATTCTAACATGGGGAAAAAATATTGCTGCACTGTTTTGAACTGTGTGTAAGAGTGAAGACAGTTTTGAGAGGCAGAAAATGAGGACAATGGTGGGGCACAGCAAAGAAGACAGCCTGACTGTCAGACCAGGGAGCTAATTCATCTACTTAAGTCAAAGACCTGCTGACAGCAAAATAGATCTATCATGCCTTCAGTGAAATAAAGACTTGCTTTTTAGATGTTAAAAAGACAAAACAATTTTGCAAAAGACCTATCTCAAGTCTACCAGGGAACTGCAGGTGTGGAAAGCTGTAAAATCTGACAGCAATCAAAATTAAACTCTCACTCAATCACATAGAAGTGATGACTCCATGAACTTCATAATGGAGGGTTTTTCATAATCTTCGCAAGCTTTCTCTGGTTACAAGTCAGGCTATGTGTGCATAAGAGAACCTGTCTAGGTCACCTTTTCATTATTGCTAAGGGAACTGGTGGTAAAGCAGAAGATGAACTGGCACTTTATCACATAAGGTTTGTGTCAAATCCAACTCTGATTATGCAGTACTGCATCAGGGTCTGCCTTCTGAACAATAGATTTTGCATGTTGCTACAAATAAAACTCTGTCTTTTCATTTGATGAATATATAGCTGTACTACAATACCCAGTAAGATCTTAAAAGTTGCCCATTAGATCTTAAAGTCTGGAAGCAAGACAAGTAGATTCTTGATATTTGATATAATTTATGTGTACATTCATCTGAATAGCGTTATAACAAACTTTATGAAATTTATAGTCTGTGGTTGGTCACAACTTTTCTTAAGCTCCAGCTAGGCTATTTCTTTTCATGTCTGTTCCTAAGTATAAATATGGTTCTTTCTATCTGTATTCTTAGAATAACACCCAAACTATTCTTTCTTTAGTCAACTTGACAATTGGAATAGCTAGCTGCTTATTTTCCTGGGTCCTAACCCTCTGATCCTGTAAGTATCATATAAGGTTTTTTCTTATATCTGTATTTTCCCATCTCAGTAATTAGGGTGTTTTGAGCTGCAAGTAACAAAAGTAACAATTACCAGTCATTTAAACAGTAAGGACATTTATAACCTCACATGGAATGTAGCTCAGAAGTATATGTTTCCAGGTTTGTTCAAGAAACTCAACCAAGTTGTCAGGCTTGTCACCTCCTAGACCCAAGATGGCTGCCACTGCTCATGGCACTTGTCTTCTTACAACTGCATGAAAAGGTGGAAAGGAAGTTACTTTTTTTGTGCATCCTTTTTAATAAATATAAGAGAAATAAAGAAAAAAAGCTTTCCTAGAAGTTCTTGAATAGAATCTCCCTGAGGTCTGTTGACCAAGATTGGGCTAGTGACCACTGCTGTGGTCTGAATAATAGCCTCCAAAAAGATATTTTCATGTCCTAACCCCTGAAACCTATAAACCTGTGCAGACGTAATTGAGCATCTTGAGTTTGAGAGATCACCCTGAGGAAGAGGAGGAAGTCATGCAGGTGACGTGGCCACTAGTCGAGGAATGCCCACAGCCACAGAATTTGGAAGGGACACAGAACAGAGTCTCCCAGATGAAGTGAATCCTTGCTGACAACCTTGACCTATGACTTCTGGCCTCCAGAACAGTGACAGAATAAATTTCTATGTGTTTGGTTGGTTTGTGTGTTTGTTTTAATAAACTTTGTTTTTCAGAGTTTTAAGTACACAGCAAAATGAGCAGAAAGTAGAGTATGACTGACACCATATCCCTTTATCATGCTGTCCCTGTGCACAGAGGGTAGAATGTATATTTAAAACTTTGTAAAAATTGGAATCTTTGTCAAAAATGATGTCAAGGGGAAACTCAGCATATGCTATGCATAAAAGGAACATAGATTAGTACTGAAGACTGAGTAAGACTCTGGTGTGAGCTTTCATGTAATTTACTTATATATCTTCCATGAAAACAATGGCATTTTGACATAGTCTGTCTAAAAAATAACGAATTGGCCTGGGACAAGTCAGAGCATGTGTTGTTTTATTTCTCTTCCTCAAAGACATTTAATATTTTGGACAGCCAACTAGGAAAAAATTGTGCAAATAAATTAGAGTTGTGGAAAACATATGAACATGTTTAAATACATATGCCGAGCCATATGTACAGAATTATATAATGATTTTATTTTTATTTTCAGTACTGTAAGTACTATCATTTTATACATAACATGGGGAGCCACCATCGTGACAATTAGCAAGAAATTAACAAATGCTGGGGCATTGTGCTCTGTGCTTTTCATATACCTATTCATTTAATTCTCACAACAACTCTAAAAGATATTTGTTATTATTTATCTTATGAAAAGGGACACTGAGGTTCACAGGTCCTGTGATTTTTCCCCAAGCCATTCAGCTTTTAATGTTGGACTAAAGCAAACTAAGATCTGTCTTCATTCAAATCTTACATTATGTTGAAAATATCATTTTCCTTGGAAAGAAATATGGGTATTTTGTTTAGCAAAGTTATGCAGTGTAATACCTTAGTTAAACTGGATAAGAATGAAGGGAAGCAAAGGCCAGAACAATGTAATTACTGCACAAAGCCTTACTTTCATTCCTGAGTTGAAGTCAACCCTGCAGTTTGACTTGGCAGTCAAGGCTTCAGGTAATGGGCCAGTAGTATGTGTAGGCTTTGTTTCTGGATGGTGGCCACAAGGAGCCTCGCTGGAATTGTTCTAGCACTTTATGCCAAGTTAAACAAATTTTGGAGGTTTAGAAGGCTATCCCATAGATATGAGAGCAGAGGTGGAAAACCCACCATGCTAAAGAAAAGTACTTTAGAGAGGACAAAATCAAAATATGAAAAAACTTAATTTTCTGCTATTCTGCTGGATTTCTGTTGCCTTCCAAAAAGGGAAAGGAAATCTATGTGGTTTAGATTACACATAGAACTTGGAGGACCTGCAAAACAAAGATCTGTATTATCAACAAATGACATTTAGCATTTTGACTTGTTTATTGAATGTTTAGATACAATGGTCCGATAACCATTTGAACAAAAATAAAAATTAAAACTATGCCATCTCAAAAGAAGTCCAAAGTACACTAGAACAATTTCATCCATGTGTCCAGATAAATTCAATAATATGGTTTTCAAACCCTAAATCATCAGAATATAGATGTCAACTATTAGAGTTTTATTGATTAGCTAGTTCTTTAATGTAGTGATTATATGATTGTGTATTTTAGTGAGTTTAATTATCATTTTCCAGAGATCTAAGTATATATGAATAAAAAAGTATCTTGGAAAAAAGTTATTTTAATTAGAAAGCAAAGAGAGAGACAGGGAGAGACACAGAGAGAGAGTTAATGGAGCTAAGGGTAGATAACCTATTGATATTCTGTGCTTCCAAAGAAGGTATTATGATGAACTAATTCCTGAGGATGCATATGAATATCTGCCCATAAATTCATTAATGTTAGTGTTGGACTAAAGTAAAAAATAGAGACATTTGAAAACATTTTCTAAAATGCCTCAGGAATTTTATACTACAGGTGTACAGCTTCTCCACTCTTGTTTATAGAACAGTCTTCTCAAACTTTAATGTGACTCTGAATCATGTGCAAATCCTATTAAAATGCAACTTCTGATTCAGTAGGTTTGAGATGTTACCAGGCTTCAGCATTACTAACAAGCTCCCAAGTAATACCAACACGACTGGTTGTCATAGAGGGACCAACTTACCCAGTTGGTCTAGAAATGAGGGATCTTCCTGAGACATGGAGTTTATAGCCCTGGGAAAACTAAGATGTTTAGTCATCATTCAGGACATTTTTAATTAAATAGAGTAGGTTTCAGCTGAAACTCAACAAAAGAATATCTGAACATGCCCTGATAGTTGTTTGTAAATGAAAGCAACAGGCACACCCATAGGCCCCTATGACATTGCATTAAAATTCTTCTTTCTTTGGGAAAAAAAAAGTCTGATTTAAACATGGACACCATGACTAAGTCTAGCCCAGATTATGATTCTGTTTTTGACCTAGGTCTAATTTTATTTCTTAATAGGCTTTTAAAAGATATTCTCATGTTACTGATAAGTTAATGTTTCTACAAGCTAACAGTTTTGTGTTCTCTATTAATTTACCCAAATCACAAAATTTAATGTTCTATAAAAGAAGATAAATCTTCTATTAGTGTTTGTATCTTCTTAAATCAGAAAGGAGGTAAAACCACATGGGGTCTTCAAGGAAGTACTGTTCAATTTCTCCTTTCACTTAAGATGAAGTGTTTTCTACCTAGGAAAGAACATCACTCCAATGCCAAAAATATCCAGAGGTTTGTGATTGTTCAGTTGGTGTTTTTTAATTTTATTTTAATTGTTGTTCAAGTACAATTTTTTATCTTTTACTCCCACCCCAGCTCACCCACCCAGCCCTCCCCACCTCCCTCCCAGGTGGTTTTTAAAGAACTCTTAAATGCTATTAGTAAGATTGAATGTGGAAAAAAAAAAAGACCTAACTGTAGACAAATTATCTCAGGCTAAGTGAAAAGGAGGAGAGGAGGTTTATTGTTACCTATGACTTGTGACAGCAAACACCACAAATGGAAATAGTTAATTCATTATACCATAGGAAGGAAAGTGAGAAAGAAGACTAAAAATCAACCCATTTTTAATTTTTTGAGGTAATTTCCATATTGCTTTCCACAGTGACTACACTGATCTGCATTCCCACCAAAAGTGCAAAAGGGTTCCTTTTTCTCCATGTGCTCTCCAGCACTTGTTGTTTGTTGATTTATTGATGATAGCCATTCTGACCAGTGTGAGGTGATAATATCATTGTGGTTTTAACTTTCATTTCTCTCATGATTAGTGACACTGAGCATCTTTTCATATATCTATTGTCCATCTGCATGTCCTCTTTAGAGAAGTGTCTACTCAGGTCCTTTGTCCATTTTTTAATTGGGTCATATAATTTTTATTTTTGGTGTTGAGTTTTATAAGATCTGTATAAATTTGGGCTATTAACCCTTTATCAGATGTATCAGTGATAATGCTTCATGACCCAGTGATTCCACCTCTAGGAATTTATCTGAAGAAACCTGAAACACTAATTCAAAAGAACATAAACACCCCTATATTCACTGCAGCATTATTTACAATTGCCAAGATACAGTAGCAGCCCAAGTGTCCATCGGTAAATGAGTGGATAAAACAACTATGGGACATTTATGAGATGGAATACTACTCAGCTATAAATAAAGAAAAAAATTTACCCTTTGTGACAGCTTAGAGTCCTAGAGAACATTATGCTAAGTGCAATATGTCAGTCAGAGAAAGACAAATAAAATACGATTTTATTCATATTTGAATCTATTGAACAAACTGAGCTAATAAGCAAAATAGAGACAGACTCATTGATAGAGAGCAGGCTGACAGCTCTGATGGTGGTAGGGTTTAGGGAGTGAAGGGATCAAGCAAAAAGGAAAAAGAATTCATGGACGCGGACAAGTGTGGTGGTTGCTAGGTGGGAGTGGGAGTATAAAGAGGATAAATGATAATGAAACTGCAATTATAAATCAACTTAGAAAATCATGTGTAGGTATAGAGTGGGTCAGACAAATATAGCAGAACGTAAGTATATGAACGGAAAATTTCTGAGTACTAAGTACCAGATTCTATATGATGTCCTGTTCCTGTTTCATTATACTTAATCCTCACAAAATACTCTGGGGTGGACACACATTACCCTAGTTTTTAAATGTGGGGAAACTGAGGCAAAGAGAAATTAAGAAGCCTACCCAAATAGTCAGAGGATCTGGGAGTGGTGGATCTGGGTATAAGTCTAAGAATGTTAACTTTAACCATGACTCTAAATGAATGATAAAGGAAAACACTGAATGTATATAAACCAAAGGTGTGCATTCATTGGAGCCAAGAGTTAGAAAGCAGGACCCAGTTTTTGTTTCCCTATTGTGTCAACTCTGTCCTTAGGTCTGTGGGAATTCATGCCAACTCATGATGTAAGAGCCCAATTTGAGTTTGAGAATCATGATTTCTCTTTTCCAGACTACTCATTGGCAGGGTAAAATACATTTAAAAAATGCGACCATTTGCCCTTCTCAATTTCCCCCCTTATTTCTAAGCCTATAATCGTCCACCATCAATGTTTTGTATGCACTACCAGGACCAAGGCTCTGGGAAGACATTCCTTCTGGTGAAATTCCAGACAGACTCAGTGACCAGTCAACACCTTTCCCACTGATGGACTGAGAGGGACTTCCTGCTCTCAGCCCATTCAGGATTTGCACATTTTGTTTTCATTCACTTCCCTCATGGCCAGAAGCAAAACCTTACTATTTACTTCTTTCCACTTGTGTAGACCTCACGTTTTATTTCACCACATGGCTGCAGGGGAGGAGCTTTGTTAACATGCAGCAATTCTGGGTTGCTCATTGTCTACCATGGCTGTGGCCCAGTTCCAGCCAATTCCAGTTTATGAAGAGTTTAGAACCATATTTTTTTTCTTTAATGGTCCCAAGGGATTAATAACAAGAAAATTGGCAAGAAATTGCAGTCTGCAAGCTGCGACCAATATGATTTGATTTAATCCAGATGTGAAAATCTCCCTCCACCATCCTGTGCCCTCCACTGTATAGGTGTGTGACCTTGGTGAAGGCAGGGCCTGCAATTACATTTATTTGGAGACATATGGTCTCTGCTTCCCCCACCCCTTTTTCCCACTTTGAGGGAAAGAGTGATTTGAAATATATTTTTATACTTACTAAAAAGGATGTGGAAATAAAACTTTAATTACTGGAAAAGTTATTAAGAAGAAAGTATATTGTATTCCTCCAAAGCCGTGGGTTTTTTAGAAGAGAACTCTCTTAGATTTCCTCAGTTGCCAAAACACCAAGAATCAATGGAAACCTCACAAATTGGGCAGAGTGCCTGCTTGCCCATCACAGTGGTCACTTAGATTGAGGGTTGGAATGTTCTAAGACATTGCTCATATGTATGACAGTTTGGAGCCAATTGGGCTAAAGAAAAATAATAATAAATTTCCCAATTGTCCTGTTCTCATTACCAGGGTAGCACAACAAATCACCTTAAAACTTAGTGGTTTAAAACGTAATAACCATTTATTATCTCTCTCAGAATTTTTCTGGGTCAGGAATGCAAGAGTAGCCCATATGGGCTTTCTAACTTGGGGTCTCTAGCAAGGTTATAATTAATATTGGTTGGAACTGGGATTATACTAGAGTTTTGTCATTCACATGTTTTGATACCTGATCTTAGAAGATTGGAGACTAGTATAATTGAGCTTTCTTGTGTATCTCTCTCTTGATGTGTGGCCCCTTTGTGTATTTTCCTCAGGATGGGGACCTAAGGAGAACTGAACTTTTTACATGTCTACTTAATGTTTTGAAAGTACATGTCTCAATAAAGACAGAGCCAGGCTGGGTATAATATTACTTCTGGTATGCTCTATTGTTTGTGGTAGTTACAATGGCTCATCCAAGTTCAAATGGCAGGAAGAGAACATAGCCCCTGCCTCTTGTTGGAGGTCTGTCAATGTCACATTGCAAAATGAATTTATGGGATAGTTATCTTTGGAAAACAACTTGTTCTGTCCCTCCAGAAGTTCTACCTCTGACAAAAATATGTATTAGTGACATCCTACTCATGATGGCTGCTTTTTAATATCCCAAATCACAGCCAATTATTTGACTAAGGACTTGTAAGTCAGTTAGATCTAAGGTTTTAGATGCTCAGTTTTTAAAATACAGGTTCAGTTTAATTGGGAGGCTCTACAGAGTCAGCTCAACACCCAATCAGGGAACCGTGAGCTTGCATACTCATGAAAGGATCATGGCTATAATACACGTGGGACATAAATTAATACTTTGAGCATCTACTAATAATTAATTGAGCAAACATCTATTAAATGTATCTGATGTGGCAACACTTTTTATTATGGGAAAGAAAAATAAGACTGATTCTGTTCAATTTTCTAGTAGCAGAAAAACAGGCACTTGGAGTCTAAACTTCATGCTCTTTCCAGCAATCAGTTTTACTTGTATGAATTTTACAAAAAAACATGATATTAACATAAATTATTGGAAAGACTCTAAGTCCCACATGAGTTTGGAAAGGGATTGGTCAGAAAGGGCTAGGCATTCAGAGGTAGTCAGCATTTTTTTTCTTTAGACCTATGGGGTTGAACTTAAAACCAAGTACTAGGGTAAAGGGAAGATATGCAGAAATGAGAAGAGGCAAGGAGAGCATAACAACCAAAGGAGCAAAGACCAGCGTGTACATGGTGTGTTCTGAGAACAAAGAGTAAAACCAGAAAAGCTGACATTCATGCTGCCTGTCACTACCAGAACAAATAAGTAGAGACAAGAATTGAATCTTAACTAATGCTTTATTCATATGACTGGAAATCTGAGAAGACAGTGGGTTATGTATCCTATAAACCATCTTAGCACTTCATTTCAAGTTGACTTTTTTTTTTATAAGGAGAAGAAAAGGGTAGTTAAGGTGTTTGGAATTCAGGAAAAAAGGTTAGTCAGATAAAAGTTGCAGTCCAGCAATTTTTCTAATATCCAGGAATTCTTTATCTGCATCCTAGTCTGTAGACATCACCTCCCTGGAATGCAATGGCTCAGATACTGTTTTGATTGCTTGCAGCCCTCCGGAGGCACAAAGGTTGAATCATTCGTGGGCCACCTGGAGTCACTGTAGGTCCAGTCATACATTCCAGTTCCTGGAACAATAGCTTTCTACATGCATTAATCACTAAGCCTATAAACTTATAAACTAAAGCTAAAAATTTTTAACTCTTGATTTCCCCTATCAAGAGTAGACAACAAGTAATTTTTTGAATGTGATATCAGCATTTCAGTATTTTTTTCCAAATCAACAGTCACATATTTCTTATCAAGAAATGGCATTCTTTTAAAACTATATTTGGTGGCATTAAGTACCTAAGTCACTATGAGAAAAGATGGATATAGGCATTCAATCAGAAAACAAAATTAAAGAATATCATGACATTTCTCAGTGGATAAGCATTGATGAATGCTTAGCTTTTTGCTTCCTTCCTTTACTTCTCAGTGATAGCTGTTTTTACAGTGATATCTGTCATTCTATATAATTTATTTAAAACACATATATAAGGTATTACACTAATAGATAAAAAGTAAGTACAAAAATAATAGCATTTTTTCTATTTATTCTACATGTGAATATTGGGACATTTCTATAATGACAAGAAAAATCTGTATGAGTTCAGATGAGAAAGAATATTTATACTGACAAAATCAACTACTATTTATTAAGGGTCTATGTTATGTCAGGTTCTTTGCATAAAATATCTCAATTTTAAACTATAACCCTTAAAGAAGCTATCATAATTCTTTTTATAGGTAATGAAACTAAAGTACAGGGAAATTAAATAGGCTACCCAAACTACCAGTTAGAAAGTGCCAAAGGCAATATTGGAACCTGAGTTGATTCACTCACTCCAAGACTGTGTTTCAGTATGAAAGAGTCAATAGTTTAGTGCAGAAGAGTCAAAACTTTTCCAAGTAGAGGCGTGGTTTTCACTAATGCAGACAACAGCTGCCTGCTGGCTAACACCAATCCTTAAACCAGTAGCCCAAGCTTTTCCCTTTACTAGCTGTGTAGACTTCTACGAGTTAGTTAACTTCTCCGTGACAAAGTTAGCTTATTAAAATTAACTAAGTTAATTCATGTGAAACAATTATAAAAATGGCTATCCTATAAAAAGTGATTGATAAATATGCTATACGGCTATTAGTCTTCCTATGCTAACACTTTATACTACTACTGAATACTTACAGGATACCTGGCTTATAACAGAGGTACAACCTGGTCTAGGAGAAAAATCAGAGCCTTCTCAGGAAAATTAAGTTTGGTATCAATAACAAATTGAACAAGCTCCTAAAAGGATGTATGCTGTAGAAAATAACTGTCTGTAGAATGGTAGTCCCTCCTAGCATTCCTCTCATATAATGGGCTGATTATCCTTTGGGCCAAGTGTGATTCCTCATAATGCAACTTTTTTTTACCATTTGAGTCAACTTGAAACTGTTTCCTAACTAATATAGCCTGTAGTGAATTGTACCCTCCTCCATGAAGCTTTTATCAGTAAATTAAATAAGAACATCATCAGACACTAAGTACAAATATTATTGTACTTGGTGAATTCACTGTCTAGTAGAAAAAATAAGCAAGCATACCATAATTACAAGGGTAATATTTGTATTACCCTTGAAATCTGTATGTCCCATGCTATAATAGCTAATTTACCTAAGTTATTTCATTTAATTCTTATAACAAACTTTTTTAGAAACATACTGTTGTTATTATTCTCATTTTATTGACAGGCAAACTGTATAAGAATAATGAAATATCTTAACACCTTTGAAGCAAACATTCAGAAATATTCAGAAATTTGCTGAAAGTCAAATAATTGAGTGTGGAAATCAAGTTTTAATCCGAGGCGATCTAACCCTGGAGCCTAAATGCTGGATCAATACTGAAATTCAGCACGATGAATGCTATTGCATAAAAAATTGAGAATACAAAGAAAGACTGGACAGTTTTACTGGGGTAGGGATGTCAGAAAGCTTTCTCATAAGAGGTGATTCATGAACGGGTTCTGAAAAGATGAAGAGTTGTTGAATAATAGGGACCTTGAATCTACCTGAAGGATGGCGAGGAGCCATTGGAGAGCTAATAGGAGGGATGCAAAGGTCAGCTTCACATTCATCCCCAGTTTCCCCAGTAAGATGTCTCAGAAAATACCCAGACAGATTCTATGGTACAAGCTCTTGGTCTTTAGGGAACTGACAAAAAGTGAATTCTTTCTTGTAGAATTTTCTGGAATGAACCTACTTGTTCTGAACTCTTTGTGCTTTTTGTTGTTGTTGTTGTTGCTTCCTTTTTACTGTTGGCACTCTGAGAAAACACTTCAAAATGTCACCATGTCAGTAGCCAAATCAGAGCTATGATGAGAACAGCATGCTATATTAGTAACAGAAAAACAAGGTTGTAAACTTTGCCTCAAAGACTTCATGTTGCTCTTGGCTTATAAGAGGGGAAAAGGATGGAAGCAGCCATCTGAAATACTCAAGTAGAAATGCTGCTCCAAATAGAACAATGAATGCGTAGCACAGTTAGACCCAAAATAAAGATCAAGACTGAGTCCCAAAAGAGTTCATGGCACGTAGTAGACACTAGTAAACATACATGGGGTGAATTAAGACCAAGAAGACTTTGTTCTGTCACTGCGCTGGTTCCAATGGCTGTAAGTTACTCAGCACATTCTCTTTAATTGCGTGTTTTTAGGTTAAAGGGAAGGAGCAGGCAGGTGGGCAGGAAGCAAGGTATAATTTTTATCAATAACTTGCTTATCCAGAGTTAGCCTTTCAGTTATCTCTTTCACTAACCATGAAATTGAAAATAAAACCTAAAGGGTCTTCATAAAGCCAAAGGTTAACAATTTTGCCTTGTAGAGGAGGTTACAACACTCACATTTGGCCAAACTGCCTAAGTTGAATATATAGAACCAGTATTCATGGATTTTTCACTGCATGGACCATTTGATTTTCCTGTTCCTGGAACATTGTAGGCATTCAATTGAAGTTTGTTTACTGAAATTATGGAGAGAGGTCTGTGTATGTTCAAATGAGACTACCAATTTAAAATGCTCAACTGTGTAGTTTTACTATAGCATTTAGGGACAATTACAATTTACAATTAGGGACAAGAGGAATGAGCAAGGCATTCTGTTGTAGGTGACATTGGTGTCAAGGAGGTAAAGAGTGCTCAAATGTTAACCTGGCCGCTTGCTTGTGTGACATTAAGCAACTTGTGTGGCTTTTCTAAGTCCTTTTTCTTCTGGTAAATGTAAATAATTTTCCCTGTATTGTAATGTTATTTGAGGATTAAGTTAGCTAAAAATATGTAAAATAGATACATGGTAAATGCCAGAAAGCCAGGGATATTAATTTCAAGGGTACTGATCACTAAGGACATGGCTAATAATTTCCAAGGGCTTGCTGATTAGAATACAGGGGATTTTCCATGGCCAACATTTATTCTAACCATTTACTTCCATTAAGCACTATTGCTAAATGCATAAGTTGCTTCTTACCCTTGCCTAAAGAAATCATTATATCATGCCATGCAATAAATCAATACATTTCATTATGACCTCGGGTCATCAAGGAATGTGTAGAGTTACATTCAAAATGTTCTAAGAAGGAAGTAGGTAATACTTTTAAACAAAGTCTTGAATTCCCTGGATAAATTTTTTTTCTGCCTATCAAGTGGCTAGTCATAATTTAGGTGGACAATTCGCTTACTAGAATATTGAAATCCCTGATGGAGCTACATCAACAAAATGTTCTGGTAGTAGCTGTACCTCATTAACTCTTGGAGAAATTCCTTTGTAGGAAGTCCACAGGTTCAGACAAAACGAGGCTTTGTAAACAGGCGTGTTTTGTTGAGATGAACTAAGCATGAAAACACCAAAGCAAAGTTCCTGAAAGCAGGACCGAGGTGTGGCCTTCAGAGAGTGCCTTTGCCTAAAGAGCACGGCCATCTGGGTGTTACATAACAGAGAGCCTGTTTAACTCCAGCAGGAAACCCTAGGTCCAGACACCCTCTGCCTCCAGACGCTGCCAGAGAGCTGCCTGACTGCCTCCTTTCTTCTCCCTTCCCTATGAAAAAGAGCCCCGGAGCAGATTTTCCCCTTGCAGCCTGAATTCATTAGATTTTTTTTTTCTTCCAGCCATGCTGTGGAGGTTGAATTGCCCTCATTCATAAGCTGACTCCAGACCAAGAGAAAGAGACAGCAAGATCCAGCTCTTGCACCTAATAAAATGTGCCCACTGGAAATCAGGAGCGAAAATTGGATGAAAGAACCTAAATAACAAAGGTCCTTGGGAACTTGCACTGGAATAGCAACACATTTTGTAAGTCTGGGGGCGTAAAGATGCTTTTGGCTTGGTATTGAAAACAAAAACAGAATCTTCCTCATTCTTGATCATCATTTCATTCCGTGTTCCCGATGCCTCTCAAGGGATTTCCTTACTCCGCACTAACTCACTCTTATCCTTGAAGAAAGAAAGTGGATTGAGCTTTAGGTGGATCAGAGGCAAGGGTTTGAGAGTCGGGTTGGTTTCAGCTGGAGCCCCCACACCCTTTTCTCTGAGCCATCTCTTCCCAGCACTGCTCACCGCTCACTGATCACTAGCGCTGTTCATAATTATCTGCTGTCATGATGCTATTGCTTTTGGCAGTAAACACTTAGCACATTGCTACTGGTTTTTGCCAAGACATCATGCCCCACTCAGATTTATGGTCTAAAATATGCGAGTCTAACTTTCAAACCACAGTTCATTCCATAAAAGAAAGTGATTATATAAAAAGCCACCTCTCTCACTAGGTTCCCCTTCCCCCCTTTCCCTAGATCCAAGACAAATTGCAGAATGTACAACTGGAAATAGGAAGGCTTTCTATGGTGAAAAGAGCAGAGACGAGTTCGAAATCAGATATAAAGTCTATTTCTCCTGTCAGAATGTACGTTCCTTTTTTCCTCAAAAAAATAAACCAAAGGCAGCATTATCAATGAAATAGAAATTTCCCACTAACACCTGATAGTCCATCCCCTATTTGTGTCTTTCAGCAAGTTTATTCCTCTTCTCTCAAGTATTCATCTTATTCAAGTCAACGTGGCAGGGAACACAATAGACTTTAGACTGAGGTGTCCCTGGGCTCAAAATCACTAAACCTCTTTGAGTTTCAGTCACTTCATTGTTAAAGCTAATTAATAGCTGGCATAATAACATCATCTTTTTGTGGCTAGTGTGAGAGGCAAATATGAACCTATACCAAAGTTTCTGGTGCAGGGTTAATGCTTACAAAAATGCTAGCTTTCTGCTTACCTTCCCTCCACCATTTTTACTGCCTATCATGTTTTCTCTGTAAGCTTGTGTATCCCTTTTGAGGCCAAGTTCCTTCATGCTAACCTACACAAGAAGCCTACGGGCACTAAACCTCCCCATTCCCAGCATACCTGCTTCCTCTTCCAGCCTTTCAGAACATTGCTGGTTTTTGTTGTGCTGATAACATAACCACAGATAGAGAAAAATGGATGTACTTGGTCACTGTGGGGCTTCTTTCAGGTAAATCTTCATTTTAATAAAAATGGATTTAGTACCTTAACCCAAAGTCCTGAGATCCTCAAGTAGTTTAACTTGGCAAACATTTACGGAATGCCTACTAATGCAAAACACTGTAGATGATGTAGGAAAAAAACAAAGGAAAAAGAATTGGGCCTTGCCCTCACAGAATGTGTAGTCTGGCATGGCAGACAGACACACAGAAATGATTATTAAAGATTGGATTCCAGTGAGTTTTAAAATAGCAGTTGAACCAAGAGTCATGGAGTTATGGGGAGAAGATGAATTCCAGCTGGAGAAATAGAGTGACTTTTCTTGAAGGAGGCATGTTTGAGTTAAATCCTGAAGGATGGGTTTTGGGAATAGCATGAATAATTTAAGTAAGACTCAGCAGCTGAAGAATACAGAGCTTTTTGAGACTAGCAAGGAGAACGCCGTGGTTGTAATAGAAGTTACAGGTTGAGAATGTATGCTACAGCAGAAAATAAAATTATAAATAAATTTGGATATAAATAGTTGAGAGCTCCACTTAGCAGCTTGAGTAAGCTGATTTTTTTTTCTTGCAGTACAAATTCATTGTGGATTCTGAAGCAGAGGGGTCATAATTATTTATATGTGTTAAAATAGTATTTTACAAATGCAAACAGATTTGTATTAGAATCAGAAAGAAGCTGGTGGCAGGCTAGCCAGTTAGAAATGGATTAGTATAATTCAGGTCCACAGTAACACAGTAATAGCTGTCAGAAGATAATGAAGTGGCAGAAGGAAGAAACAGATGGCAGGGACATTTAGGGACAGAGACAACAGGGCTTGGCTTCTTCACAAAGTGTAGAGAGTTCCACCAAAGGAAAAGTTGAAGATTAGCCTATTTATCCTGGAAGACTGGAAGCATGATGATGCCCTCCGTGAAGTGGGTGAGTGATGAGTTTGGTTTGGGGCTTGCAATCAAAAGAGTTCAGATAGATGCTTTCTGGCCTTGGGCAGCTTTAACCTGTTGATGTAAGAAGCATCCAAACCTGTGGAGAATTTTTATGAGTTTATTTGAGCCAAACTGACAGTAATTGCCTGGAAGCAAAATCTCAACGAATTGAGGAAGTGCTCCAGAGAATGGCAGCTTCGCAGCTTATTTTATACACTAGAGTCAAAGGAGGAGATGTAAGGGGAGTAACAGGAGATTCATTGGTGGCAGGTTAAGGAGGTGGGAGAAAGCAAAGCAAGGAAATCTCTGGGATTGGATAAAAAGTATAATGGAGAGACACATACTTCTTTTACATTGTGGGTACAAGGCAGTTACTAATGAACTTTTACAGCACATAGAGATGGTAATTGGGAAACAAGGTAATAGTGAGAGTTCTGTGGTCTCCTGCTCTGGTGCTCTGGTGTGGTGGTTGTGCCTTGAGGGCCTGGACAAGATTACTCTGATGTTCCAAAGGTATGTTATTGTACATGCAAAAAGACAATAAACAGGCTTACTTAAGGGAAAAATGGACCATTGTCAAGAAGCTGCAGGCCTAGGATGTGACTACCCACCATGACTGCTTTTAGTTAGGAATTTGTGTGTTCAGACCATCCTAAATGGTTCCTTTAGGAACCACCTGAGGCCCACCATGATGGCCTCCCCTGAGCTTGTTAGGTTTAGCATGTGACCCCTTTCTGTCCATAAAACTCACTGATCCACAATTTCCTCATCTATAAAATATGTTTCATAATTCATGTTATGATTATCTCACTAGGTTGCTGTGAAAGTCAGGCAAGGACATGAACATGGCTGTATTTTCTAAATTGTCAAATCCACTCTCAAGTGAGACTTCAACAAATCCATCTGCTTATAGAGACAACTCTATGTAGGTGGGCATGGGGCTTCCTATGTATTGCACAACACCCTGACCTGTAAGAAGATAAGTTGTTTAGAAAAGAAATCTGTAGCAAATATTCTCTAAATATCACATTTTTAAGTCTAATCCAGCAGTTCCTATTTTTTTTTTTTCTTTAGCAAAGTGTTCTGGATAGAATCAGCTTCATTTAGAGTTTTGACCAAGAAGATTTCAAAATGAAAAAAGACAACCACGACTGGTATGGAACCCTGAAAGGTCTCTATTTACTGCAGTTACCAAAAAAGAGGTCCAGGCTGTGAAAGTGAATTAAATTTATTAATATGAATGCTACCAAACCTCCTTTACTTTCAAATGATCAAGAGGAATTGGTACATCTGCACATCAATGTCACCCATATGTGTCTTCATAGAGTTGTCTTCATGGAGTTGTCTTCTTGATTAGAATCTCTGTTTGGGTTGCCAGGCATCCTGAGATTGATAACAAAATCAGAGGACATAGTTTTGGTGCCTGGCTCTCTGCTGGAAATGTAAGCAGTGGATCCAGTAAAGGCGTGTGAAGAGATGCTACCCACAGATACCTAGTTAGGGCATGAAGGCTCTCTGTCTTAAGTCTAACTACAGTTTTCTAGCATGGCATTTTCTTTGCACAGTTATGTATGTATTATGTATGTATTCAGTCCATTTATTTGTTTACACCCAGACTGTGTTCTAGAAGGAAATAAGGCAGATTTAAGACTAGTGTTCGGAGTAAAGTAAAAAGATGAGAAAATTGGAACAAAAGGGGCGTTAAGTGTTATGGACTGAAATTATTTGTGTCCCATGAAAATTCATATGTTGCAATATGATTCCACATGTGATGGTATTTGGAAATGGTGGCTTTGGGAGGTAATTCGGTAGGTGATCAAGGTGGAGCCTCCCTGGTTGGGATTAGTGCCTTCATAACAAGAGCATAAATCTGTCAGTAAACTAGCTCTTTCTCATTCTGCTATAAGAGAATATGAAGCAATTTGTCAATCTGCAGTCTGAAAAAGGGTTTTCACCCAAACCAACCATGCTGACACTCTGATCTAGAATGTCCCAGCCTCCATAACTGTGAGCAATGTACTTCTGTTGTTTATAAGCCACCCAGTCTCTGGTAATTTTTCAGACCCACCTAAGTTAACTAAGACAGTAATAGAAAACAAATAATAAATCTGGGGTTAGTACAAAGAAAAATAAACCATCACACATTCTTACAAGAGTTGCCACCATTTCTGGCTTTATATTTCTTGATAGCCAAGGTAAACATGAAAGCATGCTCAGTGTCCGTGAGTACTCAGGAAACAGTTATTTCTGGTGGTAAGACACTGACCCAATTTTTGCTATGGATCCTATAAAGTGCACACCTTGGAATACAGTGGACAACTTCTTCACAGTAGATATTACAGAAGGTTTCATCTAATTGTACTTACGATAATTTTCCTCAGTGAATGAAGGCCAGTGTGCTAATGCTGAGGTCCCACAGTTCAGTGAGGATAAAGATCATTTCTGAGCCAATTGTTAAAATTGGAATTTATACTATAGATAAAAAATCATCAAAGCTAAATTTACTGAAGTAGATTGCTGGGTGGTCATGTAAGAGAATATTTTTAATCCATATGAAATATAAAGAGACATGATGCATGCAGCCTAAGCTCATATAGGGAGAAAGAGAGATCCAATGATAAAGCAATTAGGGGAAAACGTTAACAATAGGTGAATCTGGGTAAAGGGCATTTGGGTTCAATGTCCTATTCTCATGTTTACAACATTTCTACAAGTTTGAAATTATTTCTAAGCAAAAATGTTTTTGAAGTAATACTTTTCATTGGAATTAAAATACAAAGTTTATTTATAAATAAATTGAGCCCTGGCTGGCATAGTTCAGTGGATTGAGTGCAGGCTGAGAACCAAAGTGTCGCAGGTTCAATTCCCAGTCAGGGTACATGCCTGGGTTGCAGGTCATGATCCCCAGCAACCGCGCAATGATGTTTCTCTCTCTCTCTCTTTCTCCCTTCCTTCCCTCTCTAAAAATAAATAAATAAATAATCTTTTAAAAAATAATAAATTAAAACCCGAATTAGCTGGCACAATAATTTCATGAGATAGGAGTGTATGAATGATAATGACTTGAGAGTTTCATCAGTACAAGAAAGATCTATTCTGAGAAGATTGTTTCTTTATGACACCTGTAGGGATAGCCGTGTAGATCAATGGGGAAAACATGGCCGAACTTGTGTAGAGCTACAGCTTAATCCCCTAGATCAAAGTCCAGGAGGAAGCAGCCTTCCCTCATTCACAAGACCAATGCTATTGATCATTCAGTCTTTCCTGGTGGTGATAAAGGTGTTGATGTCAAACATGTTTGTGAAGAATTTGAAATGCTTTAAGTGCAAGGCCAAAAAATAAAGAGAATTAGATGCAGCAGTACATTTAGAAAGTTATGGAAGTTATAAAAAGTATTATGAGTTATAAGTAAAAGTGACTGCTTTTCTCCCCCTGAGCTGCTTAATTTATTCAGGGTCATATTATATATAAAATGACATATAAAATAGTTGAAAAATTTCACAACCATAGTAATGACCATACTTAGTTTTTATTTTACCTTAATTTTTATTTTTCTAAGATTTTATTTATTTTTATTTTTAAAGAGAGGGGAAGGAAGGATGAGAGAGAAACATTGATCAGTTACCTCTTGCACATGCCCCCACTAGGACTGGGCCACAACCCAGGCATGTGCCTGAACCTGGAATTGAACTGGTCACCTTTCATTTGGCAGGCTAATGCCCAACCAAATAAGCCACATCAGTCAGGGCCATGCTTAGTTTTTAAAAGAAAATTTTATTTTTGTAATTTTTATTACAAAGCCGATCATTTGCAATGCAGATATCTTAAAATACAAGAACTGAATTAAAACCACTTAATCTTATTTGTGTGCATGTATATTTACAAAATTAGAATTAAAATGGGGACATCTGTAATAGTGTCAATAAAAATTTTTTTTAAAGTATATCCTTTAAGTAACAATGTGATTCTTAACCATGCCAGTCTATCCTGTTTATTTTCTATGGCATAATTATTAGTTGAGCTGGTTGTATGTGTAGAAAAAAACTTAGAAAATAATATAACTATCTGGTAAATTCTATAAATTTCATATATAAATAATTTAGGGGAAATCCTTTCTGAATTACTCAAATTAACCATGAAGAAAGCCAATTAAACTACATTCGACCCGTTAACCTGTATGCGTCTATATAAACAAAACAGCTGGTGGATGATGGGATTTTTATGTTACTGAGATTTTTTTTCCTTGTTAAGTTACAGCAATACTAAACAATTAAAGGCAATTCAAGCTTTCTTATGAAAGCTTTTCCAGTGAATAGAAATTCCAGTTCTCAGTTTGCTTTCTGGTCTGGTTTTGGTTAAGTTTAAAAATTAGAGGTAAATGTTAAATAGGAAATGAAAACATAAGTGGGGAGAATTAAATCCTAAAAGTTTAATGAGTTCCTCAATTCCAGGATGCCTGGCTAATAGTATAATGTGAATACTAGATTGAGCAAAGCAAGAAAAAATTTCAAATCATCTATTGTTTTTATCAGAGTTCTTAAATATTTGATACATGAAGGTTGAGGAAAAGAAAACAGTAAGATCCCTTTACTGTTGGGGAAATAATTGCTACCTTCTCATACAACCAGGCTGTTCTTTAAAGCCAACCAACCATTTACGATTACAGTCATTTAAGGTAAAATGGGCTGTTTGCTTTCCAAGGAAGCCAAGTTGGAAGAAAGCAAGTTGTGGGAATGTTTCGACAACCAATTCCATGCAATTTGGAAATAAAATATATTCAGGAGGATTCAAAGAGGTATGTTAGTTTAGGCTGAAAAAAAAAAGAAAATTACTGTGGCCGAGGTTAGAATTATGTGACTTTATATTGCAGACAAATAATTTACCTAATTAAGCGTACCTTTCTTGCTCTGAAAATCCCTGAGAAGGTTTTAGTGTTGATGAAATTCCTAATCCATTTTTCTTAATCTGATCTGTTCAAAAGCTATTCCTTAAAATCACGTCTCCCTTGCTGATTTTTTTCTTAGGCTGGAAAAGAACTAAAAGAATTTTTTAAAAATTGAAAGAATTGGCTGATCTTCATGTTTTCACTTTTTTCCCATCACATTTCCTATTAAATCAATTTCCCCAAATACCTGAAGGCCTGTCATCAAACTACCTAAGCCTTATACCCATGTTTCTGTTTTCCATCAAAATATATTGGGGACCTCAGGATCCCAAACATGTACTAAGAGACAAAGACAGGAGATAGCTTCATCAGGAACCTCATACCTGCTAAAATTTTGATTAACAAGGTGAGCCCTCTCTGAAAATATTATACCTTGATCAAGCGAAGTCCTGAAAAAACTCGTAGCCCCTAAGACTATAAGAAGAGAGACTTTCTGTCCCAGAGTCATTCCTATGAACTAAACAGATGATCATTTACCTCATCAATGGGAAAAACCAGATCCAAATAAGGCCTTTATTTTTGGAGTCTTACTAACGAATATTGGTATTATAAAACCTACAGGGAGGTAATGAACTTATTTCTTTAATTTCACGGTTGAAGAACCCAGATTCCAGAGAGATTTGTTACATTGTCCAAGGTCATTGAAAGAATATATGCTTGATTAGGTTTAAAATGCAAGTCTTTGATTCTCCTATCAGACTTCCCCAAAATATCCTGCTGCTAAATGAGGGATTTCTAACAAGATTACAAAATTTAGAGAATAGCCATAGAGAATTAGGAGATTTTAACGTAAGACATTACAGATGTTTGGAATCTAGACTTCAAAATATTTTTCAATAGTCCTCAGACTGAGTACATTCTGATTGGTCTGGAAAATATGCATCACCCTTAAATATGATTACCTTCTCCATGACTAATTTGTTAATTGAATTTACTGTACTAGCCAGTTTAATTTAGCATTGTGTAGTCTTTGAAACAGATAATTTATAAAGTTTGGTTGATCAATGGCTTAATCAGAATAGTATATAGTTGCCTGATTGCTTTCTTTTCTATCCAGAGAAACTTGCATGGAAAATGCAGACAACTGTATACATAATTTAAACAGATGTATTTGTATGTTTACATTGATATTCAATATAAAGTTACCTATAATACATAACTTGAATGCTATAACTCTCTTAATTTTTGTATTCTCTTCTCTATATGAAAAGTTTAATAGATGTGAAAATTAATAAATACCACTTTGGTTCCATATTAAACATTAAGGATTTTGTCATAGATATAGGCATTGTTACAGGTATTATAATGCTTTCAATGATTACTGTTTAATGGTTCTTTATAGTCCATCTAATTAAAAAATGGGGATCACCTAAACTACTTTACTGTTGGGAATTTTATTGTTTTCCAAGTTTTGCTAGTATAAATAATGCCACAGTAAATATATTTGAGCAAGTACCATCTGCTGTTGTATAAGGTATAAATTTCTAGGAGAAAAAAAATTGACCACAGAGATGCAATGTTTTGTGCCTCCTAAAAGAGGTTTTCCCAATTGATAATTAGGTAGACCATTCTTAAAATTCTTCAAAAAATTCTTTTAAAGAAATCTAGATTAAAATTTTAGGTACTCTCTATTATAGAGATGGCACTATATTTATGATTCACTGATTATTTCTACTTTCCACAGATAAAGAGCATATGAAATTAGAAAAAGGTGGGCCCTATCTTTCAAATCATAGAATTTCAAAACTTATCTTCACATTGGATATAAATATGGTGAAGGAAGTATGGGAAAAAAAGGAAGAACACCATTAGTATATATCCAGATTAGGGATTATAATTTTCACAAAATGTAGAATGAAAATAAAGCCTATGGGTTTAACATGGCATAAGTTGGTCTGATGTGCCTATGATTGCCACATAAGAACAGTTTCAACAAAATTAGACATTTGATTATGGCTCTATGCAAATATAACAAACTGGAGAATTAAAGGAAATTAGAGAGAAAAATTAACTGCAGTTATCTGAATATATTATGTGAAGTCTTATTCTCAGTACATAATATCCAAATAGCTTTGTCTACCCTTGGATATAATGCAGCACTGAATGTCTATGAAATCATTCAATTTCTAAACTGCATTGTAAAAAATTGTTTTAGTCTCCATTCCACTAACCATAACCATTATATAATTAGAGATCCAGAAATTGTGATTATGAGATCATGTATCTACAATGTAATTTAACCATGGAAAAATTGAAAATATTATATTGATATTTATGAACGTTTAGATTTAGTTAAATAACTGTGAGGTTTGAAAAAAAGGACTGTATATGAGAACATCTAAGAAATTTTATTGAATTTGTCATTTTCAGTTGAAATGAAGAAGAAATGTTTATAAAAGTGGCTTTTCAAGCATACTAACAGGTATCTTCAATTTAGCAACTACACCAAAATCTAACTGCAGAACCAGCATATTTTGAAAGAGCTCTATTAACAAAAAATTAAGTTAGATTTTTCTGATTTATGTTAGTAAATTTAGCAAATGTAGAAAAAGTAAAATAGCCACCTTATTTTCTTTCCCAAATGTTACCAATATAAAGTATAGAAAAGACAAATACTTTGAAAAACAATTCTTATACACACACACACACACACACAAAAAGGGGGGGTGTTGTTAAAAGTCACTGAAGTGATTCTTAAGCTAAAAAACATAATTCAAATCTAAATTATCTTTGATGTAATCCATTTAGCAAAATATATCTAGTGGCCGAGCTGGAGAAATATCCTCTGTTTAGAAGTGCTTTTTTAAATATACTAGAGATACAAAAGAAAACCAGAGCACTCTTTTGGGAAATAACTGGCTACTTCCCATTATATACTAATTAGAATTTTCTGAATTATTTTCCAAAACTGGAACTATTTTCTAAAAATAAATTCTTTATTAATTTATTTCTAACTTAGGCTAAACCTTCTCCTTTCTCTAATTCAAATTATCCAAAGCCAAATTTATACTTTCTCTTTATGCCGTTTTACTTTTTAATAAAAATAAAATAATAATTACAAGACTAGGTGACAGTAATTGAAGATTTACTGTGACTAAGTCATTTTTCTTTCATTCTATATGTATTTTCTCATTCAACTTTTACCACAACCCTATGGCAGATACTGTTAACTTCATGTTATTAATTAGGAAAGTGACTTCGAGAGAAGTCAAGTGTGTGATTTAGTGTCATAGAAGTACTTACTAATGAATTGCAATTTTGGCTCAGCTCTGTAATGCATCAGAATCATCTGAATCTGAATTACTGCATGATACTGTCTTCCAATTGTTACCTGTGCGGTATCATTTTCTTCAATAAACCAGTGGGGTAGTTGAATAAAAACCTGTGTTGAAGGGTAGAGTCTTTAATACATTAGATAGTAAAGGTGTGGGATTCTTTTAGCATCATGTAAACACATTAATTAATTTCTAGATTGGTTGATTTAATGAAAAATATTTAAGCAGACATTGATTATAGACAGAATTCAAGTGGTTCATATGCTTTGGGAAGGCCAGGAGTCTAAGGCTAGGGCAGAAGGAGAAAGCTCATGAAGACAGACAATCTTTGAGACATACAGCTCAGACTTTGGATCCATTTCTTAGAACTACACAATAAAGAAAGTAGGTATTCAGAACAGAGAGCAAAACAGATGTATAGTAGTTTCCTCTTAAACCCCAAACCAGGGAAAATGAGCCACACTCGACTGCACCAGCTGGGGTTTCTGGGTGATCTCAAAAGCTAGACCCAAGCATAGAGTTTCCTAATCTGACCTGGAGGTCCCATGTGTGTGAGTGAAGTAGGAGCAATAGCCATACTATACTCCAAACACTATACTCCTGCTTTCTTTTTCTGTTGCTCCCAAGGAATTCTAAGGGACCAGTTTCACATTAAAATGGTACATATAAAATGAATGTTAGAAATAATGAGACTATTGTTACTGTAACAGGGTGCAGCCAAGGGGGGGGGGGCGGCAAATAGGGATTTAGAGTGGGGTCCAGAACTCAAGGTGTCCAGGAAATATTAGGATGTCCTCACCCCTCCCCGACACAGGTACGGGTTGGGGGAAAGGACATGGAGCAGGGCCATTGAGAGCTGTTTTGCATAGCAACAGCTTTGCAGCTAACCTCTGGCATGGTCATTTAACAAATCTATAAACTTTAACTGGTTGCATAGTTATGTTAAATAGCTGTGGCCCTGCTCTGAGCCAGAGGAATGGAAGTAACTTCCCTCCACCCAGATGTAACTGGGGGGCAGGTCCCCCGAGTTATAGTGCCTGCGTAGGAGCTTGGAGATGATTGACTCCATAACATGGGGCCACGCCTGCCCAGACTCACTATGGCAGCCCAGTAAAGCTGGAAGGATATGAGAGTACAGGCAAGAGGCAAGTGTAGCCAGTTGTGGGAGGAGTCAGAAATGGGGCTGCAGAGGAAGACTGGCACAGGGATTTAAACCCAGAGGTGGCAGCCATTGGAGAGAGGACTATGCAGTTTTAGATAAGTGGAGACTCCTGCAGCCATTGTGTGGAAAGGACCACGTGGCTGTGGACATGTAAGGGAGAACCACATAGCTTTGGCAGAGTGGAGACTCCTGCAGCCATTGTGCAGGGAGGACCATGTGGCTTTGCCAGAGTGGGGACCCCCTCAGCTCTAGAAGGGGGAACCGCCACTTGGCTTTAGCAGAGATCCCAGCGACACAGCTGATAGTGTTGGGAACCAAGGGAGGCCCATCAGCCAACCACGGATTACTGGAAAGAACTAGGGGCTGCCTGAGCCATGGACTTCTATTTCTTTTCCTGAAATATGATACCCCAGACTGGGCAAAAGGGGGAAGAAAGGATTGTGTGTGTTTGTGGGTGTTTTAAGGGACTTTGTGATTTTGATGAAGACATTAGGCCACTACTTTAAGTCTGTACAGCATTAAATAAACATTTCCTTTCCTTTTCACAAATCTCTGGCATTGAGAAATGTCTTTCCTCAGGCGGCGGACATAACAAACCTGGGGGATTCCTTTCAGTAATAGTATATTGCCCTTTGGCTCCTCTTGGCCCCTTGTTGTTCTGTAACATTACCATCAGTTGGTGAAAGAGCAAGGATTCTCTTCCCAACTCATGTTCTGAAATGAATATATATTGAGTGCCTACTATATACCAGCCACTACTATTGATTCATTTTTTTAATTTAATATTTCTTTCAACCTCTGAGGTAAATAATAGTATCTCCATATTACAAGAGAGAAAACTAAGGTTCAAACATCTTGTGAATTATCTCCAAGACCATACACGTTGAAAGTAAGAAAGCCAACATTTTTCTCTAACTCATCTTGAATCTTAAAGGATTCTGACTTCCTCTCACAGAATACCACTGCCATTTGTAAATAGCATATGAAGGACCAGGCTGAATTGCCGCATCTCTTTACACTCATGCTGGTCACTAAACATTCCTGACCTTTCCCGTTAGTCCGCTTTGTGTTCCTTCTCACTCACTTTTTGGGGAACAGTGCATCATCCTGTATTGTATTGATATGACAGCATTCTAGAAAAACCACACAGACGGTTGAAAACCTGAGCCTAGACACCAGTAATGTTTATAAGAATCTTTCAATCCATGGTAACAGTAGAGATAAGCAATTTCCCTATGACATACTGAATGGGAAATTTATTGTTTCCACTTGGATTTCAAAAGGCTGATTCATAATTATTTTGAACTTATTCAATGATTTTGTAAAGAATTTTAAAACTATTACAGATAGTCTTTTGATAGAAAAAATCTTATAATTGAATATGCATTGAGAATTTAGTGAAACACTTTAACATTGTCTTATGAAGGCAATGGAAAATTTACATCATGCTGCTTCTTTCTACATATAAGTACAATTTTGTGTGAAACTATTTGGAAACTATGGGCCATTGGCTTCTGAAGGTATTCTATCAAGTTGTCAGAAAAATAGTGCAAAGCCAGAATCATTTATATGCAGACATTGATAAATTTAAAGGCATTATAATCTTTATTTGAAAATCCATAGCTATTCTTTAATTTTTTTATAAAAATCAATATTTTTAAGATTTTCAAGACCATCACAGGAAATGCTATAGGAGACTCACACAATGTCTTGTATGATTCTCTAAACTGTTTTTTATTATTTTCTTCCAGTTGACTTACAAGGGCATGCAATTATATGCCAAAGTAATTTTTCACAATTACTTTCACATTTGGCCTCCTACTTTCTCTTCTATACAGTACTTAGAGTATGGTGGTGGTGTTCTTATTACCTCCTAAGAGTTGAGGAAATAGAGGCACAGAAAAGTTAAGCAACTTGCCTGAAGTTCATATGGTTGTTTGATGGTAGAGGAAAGATGAGTGCCTAGATATTTTTAACTCCTAAACTTTAAGTCATTTCTCAAAGTCATTTCTGTGAAATATTAGCTTTCCTATATGTGAATAGGTATTCTAATAAAATTAAGTGTCCCAAGCTCAAATAAGTTTGAGAAAAACTGAATCATATCATTTTATCATTGCCTTTAAAGTTTCACAACAGTCATGAGTTATCAAAAGCTTAATAACTTAAATGTTTAACTCAGAGTTTCTTCAACTTATTTGTCCATAAATATCTTGCAAACCCAGTAGTACAAAGTTTAGAAAATGTTACATGAGCTGTACATGTAAGGTTCACTGGTCTCAGGGCTGATGGTACATCAGAAAATCAAAATACCTGATATATTTGTTTATCACAAAATATAGAAAATTCTGGAGTCAAGACTCAAAGTTTAATAAACCTTAATTGACTGAGTGATGAAATCTATGACATAGGTATTTACAAGGAGAAGCTCAAATGCATGGGTGTCACAGTTTTTTGAAACTGTAAATCAAATAAGAAACTCTCCTCAAAGAGAGAAGAGGACGTATTACAAATTCTCTGAAAGCTGAAGAAATAAATGGTCAATATGTTACAACTGAGATACACATTGAGAAAGAATGCAATAACATGGAGAAATCAAATTCATAAATATTTATTGAGTGCCTACTATCTTATTGGTACTATAAATGCTTCCTCATTTAAACTGCCCTGAACTGTATGAAACACAGTGTTGTCATTCAGCAATCAGGTCACAAGACTAATATATATTCAATATCTGGAATGTGCTTATTGACCTAACCTTCAAGGTTCAGTTTAAAATTTGAGGCACTTAGTAAATATTTAGTGAATGAATGACTATATACATAATTTCTGTCCTTACTACAATTTATACTAAGTCATGAATCTCAGATACAAACTCTGTTTGAACTAAGGCTGTCTCCACCAGTGGATGCTTCCTCTCTACTTCAGGAAGTTAAAAAACCATGGTTCTTGCACTCATTTCTGACAACTAACTCTATAAACTTGGTTGTGTTATGTAAGTTCTTTGGATGTTACTACTCTTGTTGTTAATCACTGGGATTGTTTTGCACAGAACAGTGGACCAGATAGCTGATGTTCTGGCAATAAAGTGATCAGTGTTAGTACCTTATGGCTAGCCTGAATGCTTTGTGGTTTATCAATCAATGTCCAGCCTTCCTACTTAATAAATATTTCAACTGTCACCCTAAATAGGGTGACACTGAAAAAAATAGACTGGAAACCTCTAAGGTCCTAAAATTCTGTGATTCAAAGATCAAGGACCTATATACCTCTATCGATTCCTGATGGAATTTATGAAAATTTCACTAGACAGACAGATATGAGTGACAAATCCTAGTTGTAAGAGCCTATTTGTATAGTTTAAACACAAAACTGCACATCATTAATGACATTCTGCTACACAAATCACTCCGCATCCAAGTCCGAGGCACCTTAAAAAGGAGGCAGCTGTTGGCATGACTGCAGAGTTAACATGAACTCAGATAGTTTAAGCTTTTACATTTAAAGATCAACGTCAGGCTAAATATTATACTCAGCTCATTTGGAGCTCCAAATGAAGTGATGATTTTGGCTCTCAGATTTTAAAAAATAAATCCCCAAAATTCAACAATGCTTTGTGATGCCAGAGTCATCTTGTTTCAGTTATCCAGTCAATAAATATAACTAGATGTTCTGGGACCAAAGAATCAAAAACATTTGTTGCTATTCCCTGAATACAATGCAGTACTCACAGGTGTGCTCTGTCAGAACTCTTTCAACTAAATCAAAGCTCCATGCTCCCATTGGCCATTCATCACTGACCATTCACAAGGGTATCCCGGGCAGATTTTACAGCTGTTGTGAAGTAAGGGTTGAGTCCTGCCAACACCTCATGAGGACTAAATTACTGTGAGTCATGATTTCCCCAGAACTGGTAGATCTCCTTTTGTACAACCAAGCTCATATATCTCAATAACAGTTTTTTTTTCCAGGGAAGGCACAGGTAAACTTTGATACTGAAAAATTCCTTGAAGTTTGATTTGGCACACACTGGATCTGATTCTTTGATTGCCTTATTGTGTGATTTTTAAATAACTTCCCTTTGTGTGTGTGTTGGGGGGTGGCTATTTGTCCCTTAAACATGCAAATCCAATGACCTATTGCTATTACACTTGAGAGTGCAGCCAGAAAGATTTATTACTTGAATCAGAACATTCTATTGCTTTCAAGATGGGAGAAACTCCAATGGCTTATTTGGGCTTACTTCTACTCACTTTCTCTATCTTGGGTCAGAGTGTTTGCTAGGGCAAGGCCTTGTTTCTTTTCACTGCTGAGGCCTGACTCTACAAGTGGTAACAGTGAATGAATTATTGCATGTCTTTCCATTCACATCATGTTATTTCCCTTTTTTAAAAAAACTTTTTATTTTGAGTCCATTTCACTTTCACAATGTTACAGAACAAACAAGGGGCGGGGCTAGGACGATATACTATTACTGAAAGAAACCCCCAGGTCCTCTGTGTCCGCCATCTATAGGAAAGATGTCTCTCAATGCCAGAGATTTGTGAAAAGGAAAGGAAACGTTTATTTAATGCTATACAAATTTAAAGTAGTGACCTAATGTCTTCATCAAAATCCTAAAGTCCCTTAAAACACACACAAACAGACACAGTCCTTCCTTCCCCCCTTGCCCAGTCCAGAGTACCGTATCTCAGGAAAGGAAATAGAAGTCCTTGGCTCAGGCAGCCTCTGGTTCTTCCTAGTAATCCGTCTTGACTGGGAGACCTCCCTGGGTTCCCGGCACCCTCAGCTGTGTTGCTGGGATCTCTGCTAAAGCCAGGTGGTGGTTCTCCCTTCTAAAGCTGCAGAGGTCCCCACTCTGGCAAAGGCATGTGGTCCTCTCTCCAATGCTCCAGCCGCAGGGTCCTCTCTCCCAGTGCCACGGGAGTACCCACTCAGCCAAAACCGCATGGTTCTCCCTCTCAATGGCTGCTGTGTCTGGGTTTAAATCCCTGCACCAATCTTCCTCTGCAGCCCCATTTCCGACTCCTCCCACACTCAGTTACACCTGCCAGTAATCTTATATTCTTCCAGCTTTACTGGGCTGCCAGTAAAGCCTGTGGGTCTGGACATGTGTGGCCCCATATCATGGAGCCAATATTCTCTAAGCTCCCACACAGGCACTGTAACTCGAAGGACCTGCCCCCCAGTCACATCTTGGGTGGGAGAGTTCCTTTCCATCCCCCTGGCCCAGAGCATGGCCACAGCTATTTAGCATATTTAAGTGACCAGCCAAAGGCTATAGGTATGCTAAATGACTATGCCATGGATTAGCTGCAAAGCTGTGGCTATACAAAACAGCCCTGCATGTCCTTGCTCTGTGTGCCCCTTCCCCCAACTCACACCTGTGGGGGAAGGGGTGAAGACATCTTAAAATCTCCTGGACACTTTGAGTTCTGGACCCCATTTCAAATGCCCATTTGGGGTCCCCCCTCTTGGCTGCACCCTGTAACGATAACACAAGAGGTCCTCTGGATCCTTTATCCATGTTCTCTCAATGGTAACATCTTGAAAAACTATAGCACAATATCACAACCTAGTGGACCTTTTTAAAATGCATACTTCCCAAAGTTTAATAAATAAAGAGAAACCTGGCATGCCCTGCTGTTCTTGTCAACAAGACAGGCAGAGTATGGAGCATCGAAAGCTACCTAAATGCTGGCTCTTCCTACTGGCATAAGGCTGAGCCACTTCCTTCGTGAGGACTTCCCCAGTTTAGACCAAGCATCAGTGGTCTTCTCTGCCTTTGCAGCAGTTAAGAATTTTAAGGACTAGGCCACAAAGTGGTACTTCATAGTTTTCATCTTTGCTTTACATTGTTTTTTTTTCATATCCTTCCTTTCCCTTGAAGCCTAAAATGGTCCATAGTGCATGTGCTCTGCAATTAGAATTTCTTCAGTTAATACCTACTTTTCACCTGCTAGTTCTTTTACCTTGGGCAAATGTCTTAATTTTTTCTGGACTTTAAATGCTGTATCTATACAATAGTGATAATGAAAGAGTCTATCACATATGGTTATTATAACTATTAAATGAAATCACACCATAAGCCCTTAACACAGTGCCTGGGATAGTAAGTGTTCAATTGACGTTATTTACGTCATCGCCAGCTTCTAGAAGTGAAGAAGCACATCAGTGCATCACCTGTCTCCCTCACAGGCCTAGAGAGCAGAAGAGTTGAAATTCAAAATCAAGCCTACCATAAGTCAAAGTCCACACTATTTACATAGGTAGATATAATATATGTTCAAAATACAAAAAATACATTATAGTTGTTTTATGTTTTAACTAGTAAAATATGGTTGTTTCATAATTAGTGGTAGGGTCACAAATTTTATATTATTTTGCATTATTTTCTCAAAAGTTTCTCCTATTTTTCATCTTGATAGTCCTGGCTCTATATTTAACTTTAACACAAACATACTTCTTTTTTTCTTCTTTAAGTCTGCCAACTAAAAATCTTCCTGAGATACTAAGATATAGGAGATGACTTGCCTTTGAACTTCCATGCTTCTCCCAGGACTGCTTCCATTTCTTTCCCCACAGGAGACAGCAGATAATAATGAGAGTCAAGCAATCCTCACAGCCACCCTATTATTGCTGTTTTATCATAATGGAAATTGATGCCTAACAAGGCTGAATACTTTGTCCAAACACCGGTAGCCGATGTATGTAAGACCTCAGTTAGGACCTGGAAACTATGATCCCAAAACCTAAGCTCTCAACTGTTAAATTTTTATCTCCTAAATCATTAAACCCCAAGAAGACAGAATTTGGAGCATGATCCTTTGATAGTTCATTTAAACCTTGAGGTTTAGATGCCTGTGAGAGTACTTGTGCCTGTGTGTGTGTCTGAATATCACTATGTGAGCATAACGCTGCTCACCCCCACTTTCCATTGCTCAGAATACATGCCCATTGATTTTTCATCTCTCCCCGCAGTTAGAGGTGAGAGTCCCATGACACCTCGGGTCTCTCTTCCCAAATGAGGACAATAATATTTATATTGAATTAGAAGAGAAATCAAAACCAATTACAGACTATAAATGCTGACATATGTCATAAAGGCCAAAAACTTAAGAATAAAACATTTTTACTTTTACATGTCTAATATCTCTTTATAATATTTTGTTCTTATATTTCTTGGCTTACATAGTCTTTAGTTGTCTCTTCATAAAACAATAACTTTTGTAATACCATTTTCTGGAGGGTGAAAGGAAAGATACGTCAACCTTCTATTATTTTTGCTCAGAATAGTATTGATAATTTAGAGGTTCCTTTCAGATTCTAAAGAATTATTGATAATTTCATTTACATTTTTAAGATAATTGTCAAATTCAGATAAAAATCAAACAATACTCTATCAAATGTTTCTTCATGTGTGCACTGTCAGATTTTGTGGTATTTCAAATTTTCTTAATTCAATGAATGATATTCAAAATTTTAAATTAAAGATAGCCTTTAACCAGGTTGTCCTCGATGGTTTCATTATAGTGCTGTTGTATAAGTTTTATGCTGGTTTTGTCCATGTTAGCATTTCATTTGAAATCAGAGGGATATCATTTCTTTTACTAATGTATTCGTATGATTAATTCCACTTGGTTAATTTAATTACCAATCAAAATAATAGCCCAATTATTACTTATATTCAAAATGTATCTCTTCTAAATAAATGATCACTTTGAATATAAGAAAAAATTGACACAATATATTTTCAATATCAGAATAATTTCTATTGATTGCATACAGTAAACTTTGAAATCCTTTGATTGTATGATGCCTTAATAATTCTTTATGTTACATTACTGAGAACATTTCTGAGAGGAGAGAACTGCTCTATTTGGACAAAATTTTATTAAGAACTGAATATGAAGCATCAAATGTTATATAATGATTGATAAAAATATTCCTCAGCATAAAATTTCAATTCATTTCAAACCTTGTTTCTCCTCCACTACCAGTATATTTCCATTGCCCAGGTGCATTTGAAAAGTTCATCTCCCCATACAGCATCTGGTCTGGTACCATTTAGTCTCATTACTGAGTGAGATGGAATGTTTGAAGTTAGGATTATTTTTGCAAGTTTATTGAGATGGCTAGTAATAACTTAAGAGTACATGAAGGTAATGGCAAGCCACATAAATATATCCTGATAAACCCAAACTAAGCATATAATTTTCCCTTAGTAAGATCCCCAAAATATCCATAGCCACCTCAGCATCACCAGGCAAGCAATTTGATTTCTAATCTTTTTAACTTCGATGCTTACTTAGGATCTTTTTTTCGGGGGTGGGGGTGGGGGGGAAATCAGCATCAGAATTTGAAAAATGAAGTGTTGCAACTCCACCCAGTTTGGGAATCTGGAATTCCTGTTCCAATACATTCTTAAAGCATTTCCACAGATGTTTAGTGCTAAGCATGAAAACCAAGGGAAAGGCCAGCCAATGGAAATAACTTGTAGGGAATAATCATAATTTTCATTTAGGGTTTTTAATAAAATATAGTTGACATACAATATACTAGCTTCAGGTATACAACATACAGACTCTACATTTATATACCTTACAATGTGATCACCCCATAAGTCTATTAACCACCTGTCACCATGTAAAGTTATTATAATATTATTGACTACACTCCCTGTGCTACATATTATATCCCCATTAATTTATTTTATATCTGGAAATCTGTACCTTTTTCGGTTAGATTTTTTTGTTTAAAATGCTGCTAAACCTATAATGTTACTAAGAAGGTGGTTCTCATACTGATCATTTGTTTATTCAACCAATAAATGAAAGCATATCTTATACTAGACTTTAGTATTACCATGATAAGTTAGACCCATGATCCCTGCTTCCAGGTCAATCAATCCATTCTTTTAAACAAATTTTGTTTCCCTCTTATTTTTCTTTCTTATTTTTACTGCTTAGATCAAGTGGTCATTCATTTTTTCCTATAATTTGGGATTTTCACTGTACTCTTACATCCTATGTATAGTTAACTTTCTGAACACAATAAGCAGACACATATTTTTTTGTAATGATGGAGGTTATTCCCTTGATCAAGATGTTCTATTTAATTGATGATTTCTCTTTTCCCCCAATACAGCTAGACCATTAAAGATGTTGTCTTGTCCACATTCTTCCAGTTCATGAAATGTGTAAAAAGCATTTACTTTTCCATCCATCTGCCTCCTCAAGCACTCAAGTTTGCTGGGTGGGGGGTTAAGTATTTTTGGTTTGAAATCATTAGAATTTCCTCTCCAGACTGTCTTTGCTAGTTCAAAAATTCTTATTTTGTACTTATATTCCATATTCCTTGTCCAACCCTTATCATCCACCTAGATTTTCACTATACTTATTACAAAATATAATACCCTTGTTTTGTCTCCTACTCATAGTCTACTTCTTGAAGTCTCAATTCTGATTTGCTTGCTTTTTTTTGGAGTTCCTACTTACCTGTTTCCTTAGATGGAATAAATGAGAAGCATGTATTCTTTGATACCTTAAATATCTTGGCATGTATTTTTTAGCCATATAAATAAATATTATAGTTGGGTTGAAGTTTTTTTCCCAACTATCCTATACATGTTATTCTAAAATTTTCTAGCTTCCAGTGTTTCATATGATAATCAGATGTTGATTTGATTTTTATTCTTTGTAAAAAAATTTTCTTCAAAAATGTTTTCTTGTATCTTCTCATCCTCACTATCTAAACTTTAGTGGGCTCTTTCCTATCTTCACAATAAATTATTAAATTATTTGACACAATGTTATCATAAGAAAGATACACATTGGAGGACTTTCTTCTCTAAACACATGCATGATACCTTTGAATTATCTACAGGGTCTCTTAAGCCATGAACAACTAGTACCAGCCCATTTCATGCTCTTAGCTGCTCTCAAAATTAAGTAGACCACAGAACCCTCCATATGCCTTCAGAATCACACCTTTTTTTAGTCCTTGATACCCTAGATGTGCCTCACTACTCAGGTACAGAAATTATACCTTATACAAGTCAGAAATTAGAAAAGTAAAAAGGTAGGAAGACAAGTGAGATGATAACACCCTCTCTGCATGTCTCTTAAGCACGAAAATCCTCCTCACTCTTCTATTGTATGACTATAGGTGCTACTCGCAAAACTGACCTGTGCTTACACAACCCACCTCTTTCTTCTGCTCCTCCATTCCACAAAATTTCCTCTTCCTTCTCTTTTCACTCTCTATACTCCCTGTACTATATTCATTCATGGTGAGGTCTCAGCCTATAAATTTTAAAATATTAAAGCTGGGAAGAGTTACAGATTCAAGCCTAGATTATTCTTTTTACCTAAGAGGAATGTGTACTACAAATAGAAAAATTCTTTAGATCAAATTCTCAAAACTGTACTTTACCCAGCACAACACCACAAGTCTTTTCATTCTCAGGCACATCCTTTTTCTATCATCCTCAACCCTTTCTGAAAAGGTCAAAATATAGGTTAAAATAGGGCCTATTGTATAAAAATAATTTTAATTATGATCAGATAATTTTTAAATTGAGATTTGGGGATCTCAGTCTCCTACTTCTCCCCACAAGTCTAGTGTAGAAGCAATTAGAGAGAAAAAATCTCCTGCTGATCTTCAATATTTATTGCCATTTAGAAAGATTTGCCCCAGAAAGAAGATGTAATTTTACCAGGAACCCTATCCATTTAGTCACTTGAACTCAGCAAATACATTTGAAGGCATACCTCTATAGCAAGTCATGAGCATTGGATGTATAAACAATCAACTTTCTGGGAAAGCTAACAACTTGAAGGCGGCAATTTTTTCTGGGGATTTAACTTCTCTTGATGGAAAAGACATTATGTCACAAATAGGAGCTTGTTTCCTGCTTTTTGTTAATAAGGAAAGTCAATGCTAGGATGAAGGCCTTGGGGATGTAAAAGAAAAAAAAATGAGTGGAACAGTTCCTTGGCAAGGCTGCCTGAGGGATTTGGCTTCTTGACAGTGAAAATAGGCCTCGACTACATAAATTATGCAGGTTGGGACAGCCTGAGTCTCAGCCTTCCTTGACGGAGTCATGTGGGAAAGAACGTCTAGACATCAGAAATCAGGTTATTGCTTTTATAACTCCCTATTCAAAGAACTTCTAAGAGCAATACCTGCAGTGGACTCTAATGTTGAGCTGTGGAACATCAGTCAAATTTATGTCAGCAGCCATATAAAAGAGGCATTTTGACCAGTTGGCAATAATCAATTATTCCAAATAGAATCACCATTTGAAAAAATACTACTTCTTGATGATTGGAAAAGGCAGTTATTTACACTTTTAAAAATTCTTTTCAAGAGGATAGATTCCACAGACAATCAACTTGCATCCACTATGAATGAATTCTGTGATGATAAGCCGTCTCAGCGCCTCTCAGGGAAAAAGTGCTCTCTCTTAAAGTTTCTGGGTGTCTCAATTTGAGGTTCAAGAACATTAAACACACAGGAAAACAGTAAAAAAATTATGAGTTAATACTAGTTTAAAGTGGCTAGGCAAAATCTAGTAAAAAAAAACCCTCTGAGTTGCAGAGAGAATTCAAAATTCTGAAACAATGAACAAAAATTGCTAAATGTAATAAGAATCAATGTAAAGTCATGCATCTAGATTCTAAAAGTTAATTGTCCAACCACAGTGTAAGGGAATCTTGGGTTAACAAGAGCTCTTCTGGGATTTTCAGTTTATTGCAAGAGCAATATAACCTAACAATGTAGTGAAACACCCAAATTAGCCTATGAAATCTTTATTTCTTGAATAGAAATAAAATTTCTATAGCAGAAGTAATATTTCCATTTTCATTCCTGAACTTATCTGAACCATACCTCGCACATTGGGTTGATTTTTTTAATCAGGTGCAAACATTTTATGTATGTTCTCAGTCAATACCCGTAGACCTATTAAGCAAGTATTACTTTTACTCTCATTATGCAGATGCAGGAACAATCACTAGAGCACAGAACTGCTTGCCTGGGATTACACAGATAATAGAGAGTAGACGGCAGAGGTGGGATTCAACCCAGCGTGACCAATCCTAGAGCCTATAACTGTATGGCAATATTTTTAATATCAAATTTGAAAAAGCAGTTATATGAAGAATAGCAGAAAGAACTGAAACATTGTATTCTGGTTAAAATAAGGGGAGAAACTATTACTCTTTTCAACCATTTGAAAGAAGAAATTGCTCCTGGACAACTAGCATCAGTAGGTAAGAGTGACAGAAGCTCAGATTCCAAATGAAGGTGATTCTTCTTTCACTTATCAAAAAGAATTATGAAATGTCACACAAAATAGTGCTATTAGAAAACATTTTTAACCAGGGATTATTGTTAGTCTTGCAGGGGGTTACAGCAGAAGAGATTCTGGTATTAGTCAATTTGATATTGGAGTTTGTGAAAAAAGAGGAGGAGGAAGATCCTTTTTTAAAAGTATAATTTATAATACATAATTCCTAAGCTTTCTGGTTGAAAGCAACCTTCAGATATTCTCTCCATATACTGCTTATTTTCAGCTATGTGTATATTTTAACAATGATTGAGTATCTGTACTTCCAAAAAACAGTATGAGGGAAATTAGACACAATATTGTTATTAAATAAATGCCCTTCTTCTACCCATGAATTCATCCTGCTGGGGGGTTTTAAGGAGAAAACTCTGGTGGAGTCTTTGACCCAAAACTTAGGGAAAGGCAGAAAATAGCAGAATTGTCAGCTATGCAGATCTTATCACTCATCAGGAACCTGCATCCAGGACACTGAGGAGTGAATTCTGAATCAGTTTTTAAAATCATGGGATGAGACACAGACTTCAAAACAGGAGGAAACAAAAGAGAGAAGAGCCAGCCAATGAGAGAGCAAGAAAGAGTGGATTCAAAGTAAACAGGAAGGCTGAACCAGAAATGACTGGTTTTCTAAGTGGGGCTGTTCTGTGCTCTATCACATGAAAAATTACAGCATTTCAGGATCAGTCAGATAATCGTGTTGTATTTGGCTTTTTTTTTGTCTAAAAGAAAGGAGTAAACCTAAAATAAGGGATCTGTTTGGGCTTCTACAATGGTAAACCAAATTTCTGTTATTTATTTTGCAACCAACTGAGTTATTACAATAGATATAAATGTGACAGCCTCATTTGTTTGCTTCTTTCCTTATTTCTGTTACATGTAAAATACACGGAATATTTTTAAAAGTCTCACTATTCTTGTCTCTCTAAGTTAAATTAAATTTAGATTGAGGTCCATCACAAGGTTGATGAAAAGGTGTTGTTGTTAAGAATCCTCCTCCTTTACACTCAGTGTGGTATATTCTTATAACCAGCACTTAGTCCCAGGAAAAGAGAAAATAAGCTAGTTCTAGGTCTCAGTCCTTACTACGAAGCCTTATTATTTCCAGAGGAGAAACACAAGAAGCTGCCCATGGCTTCTAAAGCATAGTGCCCAAGTGCCAGATGGCAGTGCCCTCCAATCCCCATTGCATGGGAAGTCTAGGGTAGAAGATAAACAGAGAAAGCAATTTTTCAATCATTATAATTACTCACTGCCTACCTTTCTTTCTTTTTTATCTGTCCTACCTAATTTCAAAAAATAAAATCATAATACCTTAAGAAAAAAGCACAGATGTAGCAGGACTAACTTTCTTTAGACCAGATGTAAACACAAAAGGCTAGTTATAAAGGACTGAGTATGAATGAGGTATTTGAATACAAGTGTAGGGTCAGAGAGGGTGATGACAAGGAGCATGCCAAAATGAATACAACACAGCCTCTGTTTCAAGGAACTTAGAGTTCACCAGGAAAAAATACCCATAATAATTATAATAATAGTAAGCTTTTGGTTTGTACAGAGGTTAAGTTTATAAATTGCTCTGGTATCCAAGGTCTTTGCTTGTACCTACAGTCCCCTTGTGCAAATTATTAAAAATTCTGCTTCCAGGTGGATGAATTACAAAGGTGTACCTCATCCTTTCAACCTGTCTCAGAGTTCTTCATGTGAACCACAGAACACCAAAAATGATTTCAGTGACTTTTCTCAGTTTTTCCAAGGATGGTACATACATGTCATCATTCTATATACAGGGTAAATATTTTCATTTATTGCACACAACAGATGCAGTAGGGGATTAGAAACTGATTCTCTCATGGAACTCTAAGTCAGAAGGATTGCTGGACTTGGATTCAGACTGAATTTAACCCCTCCTCACTCTTTCATTGGAGCAATTTAATATACTGGCCCAAAGAGTTGTTTTAATAAGGTCTGACTTGAATTCAGTTTTTTAAATAGAAGTTAAATCATGACCCCCTCAATGCCCTTTTTTAAATAAGTGCCAGAAGACAGTAAAAATCTCTACATATATTCAGGAAGATGAAGAATATTTTTAATCCAAAACTGATAAATACTTCATGGAGAAGATGATGTTTAATATTTTAGCCCTGACTCTGTGATTGTTGAGCTGGAGAAGGACAGTCCTTGTAAAAGGCATAGAGATGTGGATTCATCTCAGTTATGCTAGAGTGGAAAGTTTGTGGAGAGAGGTAAGCTATGACTACATGGTATGACAACTTAAATGCAAGCAACACACTTGTGGGGCAATAGGACATCATCAGAATGAGCATTGGGAAGAAATTCTGACATCAGTGTGTATAACAGATTTAATGACAATGACTTAAAACTTCAAGTATCCTTAAGGTCACATAATCTTAACATGAAGTTAAGATTATGTAATTCTGCAATAATAAATATGCTTAGATCCCAGTAAAAATTAATGTAGACTTGAGGGAAGAGATATCAGTGAGAAAGCAACCAGTACACACACCAGTTAGGAGCAGTATCTATAGTCAGAGAGACATAGATTTACATTTCCATGTTGCTACTTCTTACTAATGTGAGTGGACAAATTGTACTCTCAACCTCAGTTTCCCCATTCATAAAATGAATTTAAAATTTTAAATATACCTGACTCAGGTTAAAAATGCATAAAACTGTTACCAGAGGAAATGAGCTCTTCTGTGATATTGTGGGAAAAGAATTTCAGAGACATTCTTGTAGGAGGAGCTTCAAGCAACAGTGCAAAGATTTATTAGGGCATAAAGAAAGCACACTCTCAGTGAGACAAAGAGTGGCCAAGCGATAGGGTAGTGGCTGTGTGGACCCAGGAAAGGAAGTTACAGAGGCAAAATGAGAGTCCTCTGCCATTGCTCACTTCTCCCCTGGTTATAAGTCTCATGTGGACCCTTAGAGTTCAAGAGAAGAAAAGGTAAAAATTATGTGCCTGAGAGAAGGAAGGGCACAGGCATGCTCCAAGGAGGGTGCACACTGGGTTCTTTGTCTAGATTCCATATATTTCCTTGGGTTCTGGAGAGAGCAGGCTTTCTTTCTAACTACCCAGTGTCTTTCCTGGCTTTTCCATGGCTTGTGTTTGTGTCCTCCCCGTATCCAATCTCTTTCCTGGGTTCTCCAAGGCTTGTGCCTTTAAACAATTCAATCCTTCCCCCAGAATTTCCCAGGCTAGTCCCCTCCCCCTTTGTGGCTGTCATTTTTGTTCCTGCTGTGCATGCACTCAGTGAAAGGTATTTCCCCTCACTGCTTTCTCCCTCTCCCTGTTAATTGGGCAGAACCCTGCTGCTTACCCCCAGGGGTGGCTGTAAATCTATCTGTCTTGCCTAGTTGACTAGGCAGGTTGTTGCCTGGAATGATGTGGGTTACTTCCTGAAGTGACTGTGAAACTTCTGTCTCCCAACGTAATCAGGCTTAACCAGAACACCAGTCTTTTTCATTAGCAACTAACTGCCTACTGTGACAACACATGTAAAGACTGACATATTGCTAGTTCACAGTAAATGTTGTTGGTGATAACAATGGGGGAAAAAAGGAGAGAGGAGTGATAGGCACAGGGTGGGTAAGGAATATGACTTGCCATATGAGTGAATGTAGGAGACAGGAAAAAGGCTGAAGGAGCAAAGTGCTCCTTCCTGTTTAACTTAGCACTTTCAAGAGTTTATAACTAGCCCTGGCTGGTGTAGCTCAGTGGATTGAGTGCAGGCTGGGAACCAAAGTGTCCCAGGTTCGATTCCCAGCCAGGGTACATTCCTGGGTTGCAGGCCATAACCCCCAGCAACCGCACATTTATGTCTCTCTCTCTCTCTCTCTCTCTCTCTCTCTCTCTCTCTCTCTCGCTCTCTCTCTCTCTCCCCCCCTCCCTTACCTCCCTAAAAATAAATAAATAAAATCTTTTTTAAAAAAAGAGTTTATAACTGGGGAAACAGTGGTCCCATTAATAGTATCAGCACTACCAGTCAGTGGTAAGTCTTAAATTTGAAAAGCAAAAGAAAACAACTGTAGAGACTTTTAGAAAACTTTGCACAGGTGATCTCCCCTTTCCAACACAAACTTTCAGTGCCACGTAGTCCACCCAGCAGAACTCAGAGCTCCAGTGAAAGGACCTTGTCTTCTGTGGCCCTGTGGTCTCAGTGTTCTTTGGCAAATGTGGTCCACAAAGCTGCAGCACCCGAGACCCTGGGAGCTCATGAGAAATGCAGAATCTTTTGCTTCTCTGCAGACCAACTGAATCAGAACCTGCATTTTAACAAGATTCCGAGGTGATTAGTATGCAAAATAATTTCTAGAGGCATCACTGCAGCCAGCACTGAGAATGGGAAGAAGGAGTATTGGTTAATTTAGACTGTCATCTGATTAAAGGAATTTTACTGCGTTTGTTGACTACATGAACAAGTTAAAGGATCATATAGTGCCACTCTGCCTCAGTTTGTTCCATTTTAACTATATGGGCCCTTTGTAGTTCTGAAGAAGAGACCACAAGTAGGAAAAGATATATTGTTTAGACTAACAATAGATGTCCCTAGACAGGCGACCACACTGTCTCATCATGATCGGGTGGCTCAGCTGCAAAAGAAGTCCAGCCTCTGGGGTTGTGAGCCCCCACTTTTTCCCACCAAGCCCTGGAGGAGGGCCAGGACCCAGGCCATAGTGTCATTAGCCTGGCACCTGAGGCCCTAGCAGTCCAGCTCTGTCTGTCTTATCAACTGACCTGTGATCAGTGCTGTAATTCGACCCACACACTGCCGCATCCAGGTTCACACAGCTGCTATGGAGAAAAAGAGCATGCAAGTGCCTTGGTCCTTTGTTAAGCTTTGATTATATTTCCTTGGGTTTGAGAAAGGGTAATCTTTTTTTTTAAAACCAACCAATTTCCTTCTAATTTTTTGTGGGTTTATGCTGGGCCCTCCCTCTATCTAAGCCATTTCCTAGATCTTCTGGAGTTGTGCCCTTATCCTATCTAGTCTTTTTCCCAGATATTCCCAGACTAGACTCCTCCCCTTGGTGGTCAACATTTTGGTTCCTACTGCACTTGCTCCAAAGGTTTGCTTCTTTATCTGGCCTCTACTGTGCATGCACCTAGCAAAGACATTTCCCCCTCACCAGTTCTCCCTACCCTTGGCAGTCTGGGTGAATGACCCAGTTGTTCCTTGTGGAGTTTGGAAAGCAGACTTTCTTGCCTGCTTGGGGATTAATGTCCCCTTTGGCAGATGATGCAGCTGTCCCCTGGGATGCTGTGAAGCTGTAGTTACCTAGATAGTCCAGCTTAATTAGATGTCTGGCTCCCTTCTCTTTCATTAATATTGAACTAGCTGCCTGTGCTAACACTACCAATGAGTGCTCTAGGACTTAACTACAAGAAAAATTCAGTATTTGGCATGTTCATATGTGACTCTTTCCAGAGACCTTTTTAACCTATTATCACTTTCTCCATCCCACAACCACACAGCCTACATTTGTTTCTCTTCTATGAATATTACGGCCTTTTTCTTTCCTGAGTCTTTACACACTGTTTCTTCTACTGCAAATGCCACTCTCCTTTCTCTGCCTTTCTCTTTAGTTAAAACCCGGGTCAAAGCTTACTTCCTTAAGAACACCTTGCCAGTCCTCCTCAGGAAGTGCACATTGTTTCCACCTCTCAGCTGGCATCAACACCTCATAGCAGCCAAGTATGTACCATTTGTCACATTGTGCAGTGATTATTTTTCTTCATCAACAGATTAGTGGATTTCAAGCTATTGTCTTAAGCTGTTCATAATTATTCAATGAGTTCTTGTGGAAGTCTATAAAACAGAAGCAAAGGATATTGCAACTTAGGCAGGGATAGGGTTTCATGAGAGCCCTGGGCTTTTCTTGGAATACAAATTGACCTCAAGTTGGCTTCATTTATAGAGTACAAAATGAATCATTAATAAAACATACATTCATAATAATATTGGTAGAAGTGAAGTTACTTCTCAATACAACTATTCTAAGATACTAGAAATCTATCTAATTTATATATATAATCTATAATGTAATCTATTACCTTTACAGTGTTCTAGCCATCAGACTGGTATCAGTCTCTGTACCCCATAAACTCCAGAACACAAGCCAAGATGCATGCCTGGTTCTTCTGAAGCCATTTTGCTTGGATTGGAATGAAAGATAAGCAGCCCACCCCATCTTATCCCATTCAGGAGGAAGGGGATTAAATGGGGCAAGGCAGAACATTGCTCAAGCCCAACAACCCTCTTCATAAAATTTGTCTCCAAAAAATGTCTGTCAACTTTCTACTTTATGAAGTACTACTGAGGAATTTGTTAAACTGAGAATCACAAAACTGATTCATAACTATTATTTTTGTGAATCTGCACAGGTTATCAACATCTCACTCAAGAATGGGGCACTGAGAATTCTTTTATTGTTCTCAGACTTAAAGATAACAGTCACCACCAAAACAGAAAGCATCGCAGGATAGCGTTCTATTAAATATGCACAGCTTATCCCTTGATATAAATAAAAGAGAAAATAAAAGTTGATCATCATTTTTAGTAGAGTATACTTAATTACCTTATTTTACATATTGCAATCCCATCACTAGTATCTTCTAGGCTCTTTCATAAAATGAGAGTGCTAACCATATGCCAACCAAGGAACAAAATTGTTTGTGGAAGAATGAAAAAAAATAAACAAGTAAATACATAATCTGGTGATATGTGTTTAAAAGTAAAAAATAAAGCACAGTAAGGAATTAGAAAGTGACACACGGAGGAGGGTGACTCTTTAAATTGAATGATCAGGTAAAGTCACTATGAAAATACAATATTTGAGTAAAGTGAAGGAGTAAATCATAACAACGACTTCAGGAGGTACATTCCTGGCAGAAGAAATTTCTGGAGATGGAGCATGTTTGGTGCATTCAAGGAGCAGCAGGGAGACCAGCATGCCCTCACTGAGAAATCTATAAAAGAATTAGTAATAAAATGTCAGTCAGGTGGAAGACCAGACTAAAGAGAACCTCGTAAATCCTGGTTAAAAATTTGGATCTTATTCTGAAGATGATGAAAATCTTAGAATGACTGTTATGAGCAGAAACAGTGACATGATCTGAAATAACTTCTTAAAGTATTTTCCTGGCCACTGAGTTGACAATTAACTGAAGAGGACAAGCTCTGTAGCAGGAAGACCAATTAGGAGGATCCAGGTGAAAGATGCAGTTTAGGAGGTTACTGCAGCAATCCAGATGAAAGATGATGAACTTGGGTAATGGCTCTGGAAGTGGTGAGAAATGGTCAGTTTCTGGATGTATTTTGACAACGGAACTGTTAGGGTTTTGTTGATGGGTAATTGTAATAGACTGAATAATGGCCACCCAAAGATATCGGGTCCTAATCTCTGGAACCTAAAAATGTTAACTTCCTTGGAAAAAGGGTTTTTGCAATGTGATTAGGGGTTTTGAGGTGAGAAGATAATCTTGGATTATTTGGGTGAGCCCTAAATGTAATCATAAGCATGATAAGTGTGATAAGAAAGAGGTAGAGGGAGCTTCAATAGGCACAAAAATAAAGAGGAGGTAGTAGGAGCAAGGAGGCAGAGGGTGGAGTGATGCAGCTACAAGTCAAGGAATGCCAGGGTTCACCACCAGAGCTGGAAGAGGCAAGGGCCAAATTCTATCCTAGGGCTTCTGAAATCCTGACTGGGACTCAAAGTGACTTCTAGGACTGTGAGAGAATAAAATTCTGTTGTTTTCAGGTACTAAATTCGAGGTAATTTGTTACATGTGCCTCATGAAACTAGCAGAAACAAAATGTGTTACATAAAAGTAAAGGAGCCAGGATAACTTCATGCAATTTTGACCTGATTAAATGAAGGTGTATTTTTTCCAATTATTAAGATGGGGAAGTCTGAGAAAGGAACAGATTTGGACAGAAAAAATTTAAAGAGGCTTCAGACATGTTAGGTTAAAGATTATTATCAGATTTCTCAATGTAGATGTTCAGAAGGAAGGTGACTATGTCCCTTACAATCTGGAGTTTAAAGGACAAATTGGAGCTCGAGTTAAATGATGGGTTTATTAGCATATAAGTGATCATTAATGCTGTGACACAGAATGAGCTCACCTGGGCAGCACAGGAGATAGGAAAGATGTTCAAACATTAAGGTCTGAGACATTCCATATTTACATTAACAAAATTAGAAGGACCTAATGAAGAAGCCTAAGAAGGAGCAGTGATTGGATCATATGAAAAACCAAGAGAGAGTAGTGTCCTAGATTTCAAGAAAGGAAGGTAGGCATTTCAGAAAAGAAAAACTGAGTAACTGCCACATGCTTCTGAAGGAATAGAAGGTGAGAAAGTTTAGATAGTTTATAAAGATATGTGAGTTGTGCAACAAATGTAAGGAAAGTTAAAGGAATGTAGCTGAAAGAAGGGAGATTTTTGAAAATGAGAATTATTGTAGCAATATGGGCACAAGCGTAATAGAGTCAATGATCAGAGCATAGTGAGAAGAGAAGCTGAGTTAGGATCATGAGTAGGATGGTCTTCTAGAATCAGAATTTTCTACTGTATTTTCTACTAAAATATAAGTGTGTAAAACATTGAGGATAACAGGATAGAATATCTAACAATAAAAATAAGAGTATCTAATATGTATATAATGATATGTAGTTTGTAAAAGTCTTCCATACATATCATTTCCTTTACTTCTCACATCTCAGGGAGGTAAGGTGTTCTTAGCCACATTATAAAGAAGAATAAACTGTGGTTTTAAGAGTTACATGGACTTGACCAAGCTCTAGCAAGCTACTAAGAAGTAAGCTAGAAATATTAACAGAAAAGCATATAAAAATATGTAGGTCACTAGGAGAGAGAATCACAAATAGGGACAAAAAGAGCAGGATTCTATTTGCGAATGGAAGATATTTAAGAACTGAACAAGGAGAGTGGTCAACACAATGAAGAGAAGATTAAAAATGGGGACAAATGATGATACATTACTGTGGTGAAAAACCCGAGGAACTGAAACCCAGAAGAGTTAGACCGATGTAACCTGCACAACCTACAGCATAAGTCTGGGCATGTCTCTTTCACTTCTGCTCTTTGGTGTTCTCACCTTTCACATCACACCTCTTAACTAGGTACTCTAAAGTGTCCCTCCAGCTCAAAATGTTGCAAAATATTTGTTTGAAATCAAATTGTTTAATGTAGTTCTACTTTCCAGCAAAACCTCAAAGTATACAAAGTCACCTAGCCACCGGAGAAAGCTAATTGTCTTCCAAACAGTGAATAATTTATTTCCTAATCACTGGAAGGAACATTTCCAACCTCTAGAAATAGAAATCTTCCAGTAACATAAACAAAATTGATTGGACCTGGAGATTGAGCCTTTGGAAAATATGAACAAATTTCTCATCTCTTTGGGAAGACGTGTATGGTTTTGAGAGGTTTCATGTGAAGTCCGTTTACACGTGCAAATCCCACTTTGGATGTAAGCAGCACTCATGCTTGGAGTCTTTCTGCTTAATCTCTAAAGTCATTTGCTAAGTTCAAAAGTATTTCGCAAAGTAAGTATTTTTGACAGAACCTCCGCTTCCCTAATAGCATTTGGAACTAAAAAAAACCCTCCTTGCTTATGGAATATTCATTATTGGCAATTTGGGGTGCATTTATAAGCCACAAAAATCCTTTGTTGATTATAGACTCTCTCCAATTTGTCATAGTGTGTTCTGGCAGCAGCTGAATTTGGTCAAATTGGAGCCAAGGTATAGCAGCCTTATACTGGAAACACATGGCAGCCAAGGATCATGTTATGCTGTGACATGGGTGAATAGGGAATATCATGTGAGATATTTTGAGCACAGGAAGGTATTTTTCTAACTACTCTTTAGTCATAGTCAATATATAAGAAAAACTGACATTAAGAGACTGTGAATATGATAACCCAGTGAATTTTATAACTGTAATTACTTGTGTTTGTGGCACAGAATCAACTGAGTCTCAGGATAAAGTCATTGATGAGTGCTGACGAATGGCAGAAATTCAGCTTGCAGTGAATGTCATTGTCATCTCTTTCTGCTAAAGCCTAGCCTTGTCAGCATGTCTATAACAGTGTCCAGAAGGTATTCACGCCAAAGCTAATACAAAAGCAAAGTTGGTTATAACCTAAGTTATTTTCAAACAGTGACCTGAAAATATAAGCTTAAGTCAAATACTTCCTACTTAATTCAATTTGTTTCAGCAAAACTTATCTTTTATTTGTTTTAAAAGTAGAAGAGATTGAGAGATAAACTCCCTTGTCTTGCAAGCATGCACTCACACATGCACACACACACACACACACTTCATAGCTCAGGAATTGACTAGTGCATTTTTCTGGGATAAAGTTTGTACTGGCCCATAGAAGTAATTTGGCAAAAAGTTTAAAAAGTGGTGATTAAAAGTAACAAATAAAGATTTGGAAAGTTTCCTGCATGGGTTAAAAAGCAATGTGTGCATTTAGGTAAAGCTATGTTTCATTTTCCTCTGGTCATATTTTTTTATAAACTTAATCTTACAAACGTGTTTTTAAATTAAACGATGTTTCCTTCCTCTTGAAATAGCCATCGCAAAACTCAAGCAACAAAAACCATATACTTTGACAGGTTTCTAGAATAGCACCAAGGGTAAGAGAGTCAGAAAGAGAGAGACCTTTGAAAATCACTATTTATTATTTAACATAGAAGATAAAAAACTGCATGCAGCACAAACTTTTATGGCTATCAAATTTAATAATGAAGGTCCATAAAACTGATCCCAGTTTATCATAAAAGTTGTTATAAGTTCAGTATTCCCTGTTCGTGAAAGCAAAAGAGTAGAGGATACATTTTTGAATACCAGAATTTATTAATATTTTCCAGTGTTGGACTTGAACAATTTCAAATATGAGAAAACTTTACATACACAGAAGAACAACATCACTGATGTTGTTGCCTAGCCTAAAGAGCACAACTGTACATTTCTTAGGAAACAACGCTGACAGGCCGAAACCATTTCATTTCCAAAAGACTATGGGGCACATCTGCCTAATGGCATTTTCTGGCTACTCCTTTGCATTATTCCAACAAATATCTTTTCTCCTCTTCTCTTTCTATGGTGACTTTGCCAAGGCCACGAGAGCCAATTCCTGGCTGTGCTTATTTGTGTCCATTAGCTTGGAGGCAGCCACTCCAGCAGCACAATTTGTTGAAATGTCCTCAAAGCATGGCTGATGCAAATGAAAAGAGAAAAATAAACAGGATATAATTGTTTGGGTTTATGCTTGAGAAACGGAAGAAAATCAATGTGTTTAGAGAAAAGCCAGCCTTCCCAGAAAGTGAAAGGAGGCTTACTTTCATATTTCTAGGAAGAGAAAACCTTTTATCAAGTTGAATGGTAATGATGATATCAAGGGGAGGCCACTCCAGCTGTGGGGAGACCTACCGCTCAGTTCAGTGCTGCAGCAGCTCTTGAGGAGCGTGACAGATGAAACCTCTCTCTTCCTGAACACAACATGACCTGGCCCAGTTGTTAAATGACCAGATAGAAACTAAGAATGTTCTCCTGAATCTTGTGCACTCAGCACTAAGGGTTCTCAACTTGTCAGTGAAGAACTACTGGTGGATCTCCAAGTTTTATGGAATTGCTCACTATGGAAGTTAACTCTTTCAAGAGAGGCAGAAGTGTGCCTCCTGTGTAGGCTGCAGGTTCCTGGGCGATACAGCTCATTCTGACCTGATGCGGAATTGGGAGCAATCTGCTGACTTTGGCTATTCCCTGTTTGCTTCTGCCTGTCAAATGTTTACAGTTCTTTCTCCACCTTCCTCTTCTCCTTCCTCTTGTATCTCCCTGTACTTCTCTCTTTCTCTACTGTCATCTTCTTCCTTCATCTACAGCTCTTCCATCTATTTCTTTCTCCTCTTCTTCTTTTTAATATTTATTGCTCTTCTTCTTTTTCAGTTTTGCCAACCACCTACTACACCAGTACCAGGCATTGTTCTATGCAATACAAAAATAATTAAATTAAACTTTAAAATTCTACATACTTGCACTCAAGGAAGTCACAATCTCCTGCTGAAGATGAGAAAGCATGAAACAGACTTTCATCAGTTACAGCAGACCAGTTTATTATATTCATGTTTAAGACTGTAATTATTTATAAATAGCACTTAGGTAAAATATTATCAGATAAAGACATTCCAATAATATTTACAATTAGAAGTAGCAGCTAATCACAAGTTTCCTCCTGGTCTGCACTATTGAAATTATGGAATGTTTTGTGGCATATTGACAGATAAAATAGCATTGAATATGAATGTCTCTGGTTCATTTCCCCAGGATGTCTTTGATAACAACCAACCTGACTCCAAGTGCTAAGTTGGGTGCTCTTTATCAATATTCCCATCTTTCTCCTATGACATGTATTATTGGTGACAAACTCAGGTGTACAAGAAACAATGACCATTTTCTATAAGTTAAATTAATTCTAAATTCAACCCTTTTCCATTATCAATATTTATTGTCAATACATTGTATCCATAACCCACAAAGCTCTTCACTTTTTTATCTATCACTTTGGCAAACCCTACCCCTCCCAAGCCATTTAAGATCTTGAATATTTACACAGTGCCCCAAATTATTTTCTAACATCATTATCACAGGACACTTTGTTGATCATCTTCGTTCTATCTGGACCTCAAGCCCCAATCCCAGTTTATGATGGCATATGAAAAAACAAACCAGTGTGTCAAAACCTAATTTGTCATCAGATCACCTGGACACTTTCATAAAAATATATGTTCCTGGGTTTTTCCCTAGATCTGCAGAATCAAAATTCTCTAAAGGTAGGGCCCAGGAATCTAATTTTTAAAATCTTCCCAGATCGTTCTAATAATGATGGGTTTAGAAACTGCTGAATCAGAATGTATGTATGACATCCCTGTGGACTCCCAGAGACAGCTAGAGGAGACCTGGCAAGTAGTAAGTGAAAATTATTCAAGCGTCAATAGAATAGTTGGCATATTTATATCCAGAGATTAATGAGGCCTCAGGACAAGGTAGAGTATGTTTTAAATAAAAACCTTTTGGAATTTGACAAACTCACATTCAATTTCAGCTCTTTGATATATGGGTGTGTGTCCCCGGGCAAGACATAAATTCTCATGGCCTCAGTTTCCACACCTGTAAAATGAGGGTAAGTGGACCTAATTTGGAAGGCCACAATGTGGATTAAATTGCATGTCCCTAGCATGCCTGCCATCATGTCTGGCACCTCTAGGAACTCAGTTATCATTTAGAAAACAAGGTGAAAATAAGGATGAGTGACAACTGCAAAAGCTCTCCTCTCTGATGCAAATTTCTATAGGAAGAATGTTTGGAGGGCAGTTGCCGATCCAGAACACTTGAACTGTGTCTTCCTTCTTCCAGAGCTTTCATTTGAGCTGGAACTGGTTTAAGGACAGAGGATGATTCTGTAGTGACATGGAGTTTTCTAATATTGGGAGTATTTATGTTTGTGGGTCACTGGCCCTACCTTGAGCAAAATTGTCCTTAGGAATTTGAATGAAAATGTTCAGGAAGGCTATCAAATCTATATATGACAGGAGCAGGAAGTGAGAGCTAGACCGAGATTCCAAAAGACACTGTCTAGTTACCCCAGTAGACCAAAGTAGATAAGACACAGGGTAATTGCCATAAGAGTTAAACTCAGCACTGAGATCCAGGGTATCATTTCTTCAAATAAAGGATGAGAGAGACTTAATAATAGTTCTTGTGAAAAATCTCCTGGGAGTTTTAATTCACTAGAAAGAGCAAAATTTGGTCACATCTATTTTGTGCTTCCATGGAATGTGATTCCCATGTCTGTAATAGCACCGAGACACTTGTTTATCTTGTTACACTGTTTATTTGGAATAGTTTCCATTTTCATCTATATACAATATAAAAATGGAGATTACATCCTGTTCATCTTTAACTTGTCAACATCACTGTCAGACCTGGCATAGAGTGTATGCTCACTAAATATTTGTTATATGACTGGAGATACATATGCATGTAAGAATAATGATATGCATCAGTGAAATATGGCCCTCAAAATCAGACATGAAAGAAATGGGTGCCTAAAGAGGGGTGGAGAGAACAAAGATATCTATTTATTAACTAATATTGATAAGGCTAACTTTCAAAGATTAACTTTGCCAGCATAACAATTTTGGAAGTACACTATGATCATGTAGCATTTTCTAAAGTGTGATCCTCACTGGAAGGTGATCTAAAGAAAATAATACTGGAGTCAAGGGGATAGTTTCTGTGTTCAAAAATGCTCAGTAATTTCTGAATGCTCTGCTACCTTAAGGGTTACAATGTGCTTTATTATGTTAAAGATTGAGAATTTCTGCTGCAAAAAAAAATCTATATAGCCTTGTTTATCCTACTGTTTAACCGGGCTTTGTGAATTAACTTGGCCACAGAATCACTTTTCCGTGAGAGAGACATACCTATTAACATCCCAAAGAAAGCACTAAGGGGAGAGTGTTGAAGTCGTGAGTAATACGGAATCTGTTGAGTCAGGAATCTGTTGGAGTGTCTGGCACCTATTAGGTTTCTGGACTGGGAGGCAGGAGCTCTGGGTTCTAGTCCTGACTCATCATGACTGACCTCATGACCTTAGGCATAAATTCTTTGTTTCCCTATCTCTAAAATGAGTTGTTAGTGCTAGGTTGTATTTCACCTTTCTCACAGTTATACCTATTACCTATGACATTGGGAACATGTATCAACACTATTTGTAAGTAGGGTAGTATGGTAGACATTATTTATGCTTTCCAATACCAAATTCTCTTTTCCTCTGGGGATTTATGGCAGACTACACTCCCCAGCACTTCAGGAGGAAGGAGGGTCATGTGTCTAGTTCTGAGTGATAAAACATGAATAGGAATCAGATGTGGCCCTTCCAGGCTGAGTCACGGAAAAGTGCTGTCTGATTTTCCAGTCTCACTTTCCTCTGTCCCAGAGATCATGAAGAAGGCTCATTTTGAGATGGTGAAGCCCCCAGGCACAAGTGGTCTGGACTGCTGTATTTCTGCTTTGCAGGGCTTCCCAGACTTCTGGCAGATTTTACATTAGCGAGAAGTGATATAAGGTGTAAAATCACTGAGGTTCTGGGGGCACTTGTTACCAAAGCAGAAACCTAGCCTCAACCACCTGAAAATAAAGCAACTATTTTCATTTTTAAAAAAACACCTGATCTCACTTTTAATGTTCACCTAAACCAACATTTTATATACCTTTAGGTTCTAGCAATTAAAATATCATCATAAATGAAATATATTAATTTTATTAACTTTAAATAATGTTACTTTAAATACAAAAATAATGTCATTATATTAAATACAAAAACTCAGGGAGAAATTGCAATACCATGTCTTAGGTTTGTCATTCCTGCCTTCCAAGGAGTGCAGATTGCTTTCACACACGTGATCCACTTTATGCACCTGCAGCCCAGGGAGGGAGAAAAAGAATGATATTATTATGTTCATTTTACTAAGAGCTGGGTGCAATGACCAGAGAATGCAGGTAATTTCCTCAGAGTCCCCAGAGGAAATAGCTTTTACAATCATGTTTCTAGCTCACCCATTCCAGAATTCTACCTACCTCTCTCCAACACATTGCTTTGCGAAATTTCATTTCCAAATCCCGGTAGCAATTTCTCTGGTCCTCCCTGGGACATAGGTTGTTTACTTGAATTTCTGTTTTAATAGTTTTTATGGAGCTCCAGCAATGTGAAAAATGATGTTTCTGGTGATGGGAGGGGTGAGAAGCTGAGGAACAGAAGGCAAGGAAAGGAGATTCAAATGAGTTAGTCTCTTGCCTGACCAGATCACAGTCAAGTGGAGTAGAAGGAGGTAGAGTGGAAGGCACCAGCCTTCAGGTTCCCACACAGAACTCTCTTTTAGATTGTTAGAAAGACTGCTTTCAAATTTAGTCCTTATGGCCCAATTAGTGGTAGAAATTATTCCCAAGTCAAAATCAAATATAATGGAGGCTTTATCTTCCTAATTGTGCTTTACCCAGTGGATGGAACGTAACAGTTACTCAATTAACTAAAGAAAAGAGAGAGGTAGCTGAGAAGAACAGACTAGAAGAAGAAAAGGAGGTTGGAAGAGAGAGAGAGCGGAAGAAAATAACACACCTTATTTTTAATTAGCCCTTCTAAGACCATGTATATATGTTTTTTAGTGATTTACCTAGTAGGAAACTAGACCATAAATGTTCTAGGGGTGTTAGCCTGATGTATCATGCTGGTGATGCTACAGAGTTCAATGCTACACTCTCTTCCTTCTTTGTCTAATGCCTGTTCAGGTACCTTGAGAGTCTGTCCAAAGTATTTTTGACTAACTAGTATGAGCTACATACTTGGCACTTATGAATGACATAAGTAAATCCATGTTGTGTGTCTAATTGCAATGAATACAGATTCCTGCAAGGAGCTATAAAGAGAGTATTTTTTTCATAGCTTCCCATGAACTGCTTAGATGGTATATAATTAATTTAGTTTTAATTTGTGAAAACTTAGTATCCTCATTATATTTCTGGTTTAAGATAAATTGCTTCCTTTCAGAGAGAAAAATGGATGATTATTTTTTAAGAAGCAGTGGATTTTGTTGTGACAGTGGTCCAAGTAACCAGAGGTAAAATAAAAAGGGTTGAGTTTTCATGAGTTCTGTCATTTAGCAGAACTGCAAGGGCCTGGGCAACAAGGTGAGGAGAGGAGAAAGTCAGAGAGTGATATGTAAGAGACAAGAAAGACCGATTACACCCACTGTATGCACAGCTCTAATTTGAAAACCTCAAATAATCAACTTATATGAGGACTCCTCTCTGCCCTTAAGAAGCTAGCAATCTAATTAAGTAGATTATAATAACAGATAAACACAAAACTATAGATAGACTAATTAATCACACAGGATGGGTTTTTATCTATTCCATGGGGTCTTACATCCTCCTTTTTGTTGTGTATCCATTGTTACAATTTAGGTCAAATAAAGACTCTTTCTTACCTGAATTATTAAAAAGATGTCCTCCTTATTTTCCCCTTTCTTTTCTTCTAATATTTCTTGAACACTTACATGCTAAGTATTGTTAGCACATAAGAACTATACATGTTATACACGTTATATATATAAGACTTGGAATGCTAAGGATTATACATGACTTAAACCATTTGATCATCTTACTCTCTACACAATACCCCTTGCTTTAGTGTGTGTTCATAGTCTGGGCTCCATGTTTATTTATGACTTCAACTCTGCCCCCATACCTGAAATTACTGACTAGAGTGAACTTGGAGAAATAAGAGAAGATATTGTATCCATGAAATTAAAAGAGGGTGCCAGGAAAAACAGAGGGAGAGAGAGAGACCAAATACTGAAAAAGAAAGTTTCCAAGGTGGAAGTCATAGTCTTTTTATTTAGAATGGGACATCCCATCACTTTCATCATATTCTGTTTGTTAGAAATTATAGGTAGGTAGGTAGGTAGATAGATGGATAGATAATAGATAAAATAAAAATAACTCCCACCCATACTCCAAGAGAGAAGATCACATAAGAGTATGAAAACCAAGAGCCTGACTCTCTAGGGCCCATCTTGGAGGCCTACTGCAGACAGGACAACAACTGCTCAGCAGTTCTGTAGAATGGCCTATGAAGATGTAGACAAAAATTAGAAAAAGAAGTCTTCAAGGGAAAAGTATTGAAATGGAACTGAGATTGTTTTCTACATGTGGCAACATATCACCAATACATGTGAAAAATGACATTGTGCAGCATATTGGAATTATGTTGTATTTAGAAGGAATTATTGAAAAATTGATAAACAATTTCAGCAAAGGAAAAGAAATAAATGCAAAACAGGCATTGACTTGAAAAAGAAAACAAAACACACAAGAAAAAACATGTGCTCATAGTATACTACTTGGCTCAGCAGCAAATAATACTTATGTGGACCAAGTAATGTAAATGAGTACTTAACAGAATTATGGCATAACTATGCTCAAAGGGAGGGACAGAGAAATGAGGGGAAATAAAGGTTACACAAGTAAATTTTCATCTATCAGAGTAAGTCAATGGATAATTTCTGAAGTTGACAGCAGGTTAATAAATAGATTCAAAAGGTGATAACTCAAGAAAAGTCTACCTTAATGTATTAGAAGAAAAATGTTAGAAAAAATCATCAGAATATATTTAATCTGCTAGAGGTTGGAACTAAAGTGTAACTGGAGTTAGACTGCTGTTTTTCATTATAAGGCTTAAAAGTATATTTGTGTGGATATTCTTTTGTAAAGGACTTCAGATGCATATAGAATTTGCATTATCTAAGTTTTTAAATCTTTCACCTCTTATACATTACTAAAAGAGACACAATTTTTAACATTAATATGTGAAAATGATTTGGTTTTCTATAATTAATTAAAATATAATATATTATTAGAATAATTTGATTTAAATAAACACACCTTTATACCCTGAAAAAAAAAGAAAGTATATTGGCTTTATTTTAACTATGAGCATATGTTCACTTCATGAAAATAAAAATAAATTAGAAAAATATATATTAATTATAAATATACAATAGGTATATTTGCATTAGGTGGGAATACAAAGATGAATAAAGACCATCTCTGATTTCAAATTCCTATAATCTAATAGAAACTAGGAAATCATTGCATTAACAATAAATTTGTCGTGTTAGGATTTATCGTTTCTTACTAAATCAAGTTTTGATTCATTGAAGTTTCAGATTAGTGGGGTTTTAATAACTCAGAAGAGAAAAACCTCTCTCAACTGTGCCTCCCTTCAATTTTCTCTGTACCTTTCACAGCACATCAGACCCACCTTCCACTGGAGGCACAGAAGGAAGAACTGAGGACCTGTGGTTCTGTTCAAAGTGAGGACAACTGAGAATGCAGTGGGTTTCTAGTCCACGTGAGCTCAGAGGAACTCGCACTCAGGTTGGTTTTGCAACTGGCCTCCTGCTGTTTAGCACACTGGCTCCGCCAGCCAGGGGAAGCAGACTGTGCTTCCACATCCAAGCCGGTGATCATGTCTAAAGCATTATGTCTGAAACCCAGAAACACAGAGGAATGCATGTACTTGCTGGAAATGTGTTTTTACCATAAAACTTCTGAAAAAGCATAACCTGTAAACTAGTTAATATTTTTCCTCTGCACAGCTGGCCAGATATAAAAGTGAGGTGGTGATAGGGCTTGTGAATAGGATTTTCATGGCAAAGCGACTGCAGGAGCACAAACATCTTTATTAACATCAACAGCTGGCCAGTTAAGGAAGATAACCTCTGTCTTTTATTTTTTTATTAATTGTATTTTTAATTAATTGTATTGGGTGGCACCGGTTAATAAGTTTATATAGGTTTCAAGTATGCATTTCTATGATGCACAATCTGTACACAATTGCATTGTGTACCCATCACCCAAAGTCAGATCATCTTCAGCAAATACATCACCATATATTTGGCCCCCTTTACCCTTTACTACCCTCTAATAACCAACATAGTGTCTGTATCTATGAATTTCAGTTTTTTTATCTCACGTATAAGTAAAATTATATGGTTCTTAGTTTTTTCTGTCTTTAATTTTGCTTGGGACAACATGCACTCCAGAGTGGGAAACTGACTTCTAGAATGACAGAAGAGTTAGAGTTTGAAACTCATGTATGGCCAGAAAACTTTCTTGTCAAGAAAATCAATGGTTTAACAGTAAGACTTTTCACCACTGCTACACAGAAGAAACACTAATATTAATATTGCTATCAATTTGTAGAATCCTTTGCATATTACCAAGTGTCATGGAAATAAAGACTATCAATCAATGGTTCTCACATTGGAAATAGGGGACCTGAAAAAACATGACAGGCAGGTTCCAATTTTACCATTGAAGTTAGAATCACTTAGGGTGGGGCTTTGCCACTGATATTTTAAATAAGCATTCCAGGTCTTTCTAAAGCAGTTAGCATTGTCTGGGACAATGTTGAGAATGGCAAGCATAATATAGTGGAAAGAGCTGCAGACGTAGAACACATCAGTCCTTTATTCACTGGCTGTGTGACCTTGGACCAGAAACTCAGTCTCTTCACATCTTGGTTTCTTCATTTGCAAAGTGAGAACAGTAATCTTTGTTTCCCTTTTAAAGAAGTTTAAGGTGAAGAAGAGGGCCTCTGAAAGCACTTTGTAAACTATGATACTCTGATCTAATATCAGCTATGAGGTTATTCTGACCTTAGTTCTAACACACGGAAGTGTCATAAAAGAAAGCAAAGCAAAACTCTCTCAGCTAGAGTAATTGAATGGCCACCCTTTGTAGAAGAAAACTTTTTCACAGCATAATATAATGATCATGAAAACCCTAACAGCTACCTCTGTATAGGAACAATCATGAGAATGAAGTTCCAAGAGTAGAACTTTGGGAAGGAGGAAGAAGTGAGAAAGAAGATTCAAGTAGAGGGAATCCACATGAACTTTGCAATCCTCCAAAAATGCCTGCCCTAGAAACTAGCATATTTTGTTTCAGTTCAGATTGGTCCTGCACTTTAAGTATTGGATTCATGCCATTATGTAAGTAAACTGCCTAGCACACAGTAGGCACTTAAATGTCAGATAGAATGTTGTCTAAAGTTTCAATGTAAAGAAATACTCTGATTGTAAGGTTGTCTCTTTGTACATAGGCACAATTTGAACCCTACAGATGTGAAGAATCAGAGGAACAAAGGATGGGTTAGCCTCAACAGACCTGAGCCCAAAGATGTGACCACAAATGCTGGATTGTTGAGTCATCATTAACCACCATCCAGGGACCATCCAGGACACAGGACTGTATGTGTCTAAAGCCCTCATTATCCAATAGACCTAAACCCTCAGCCCTTAAATGTAATCTGCTGGGTTCCTGGCAATCATTACATTCAATCTGGCATTTGTGAGTCTATAATTGCTGTAGGAGCAAACAGAGACTAAAGGACCCTGGGGGAGGCATGCAGGAAGAGATGACATGTGAGCTGAAAATTGAAGGTGGACAGGAATGTGCAAATGGAACAAGCAGCATGACTAAAGGGAAAAGTACAGGTCAACAAAAGTGAGACATCAGTTGTAACCTATTTTCAGGTAAGAAGGGCCAGCTGCCAGATTAATGGGGGAAGGGGGGCAGTGCGAGCAGTGTCCAGAGAGATCCATGTAGCAGAGGCATTTTTCTCTGTCATATTCCTGAGTGTAGATGATCTCCATTAAAGTGGGTTGGAGAGATTTATGATTTTTAGTGAAGGCAGACTTCTACTGTAAAGATATAAACTTATTATCCATTTATTCAACACTTACTCATTCCGTGTGTTGGGTTTTAGGTGAGTTTGGGGTTTTATGTTTGGTTGGTTGTTTTTTGTTTTGTTTTTGTTTTTGTTTTTAGCATCTTCTGTGGAAGAAGCTCTGTGCTAAGTATAGAAAACTTGGTACAGGGCATTTATAATCCCTGCCCCCAAGGAGTTTACAATACTCCTACCATTTTCAGTAAACGGAAGTAGACAAGACAACCTGAGGAACAAATGACTCACCTTCTTGAAGTTTCAGATTTCAAAATTTTGAAGAAGGATAATATTGATAACTACTTCATAGGGTGGTTAATAGGATAATGCATATAAAGCACTCAACACAGTACCAGGCACATAATAAGTGTTCATAAATATTAACTATTGCTGTTACAAACCATGTCACCAGGCTTGGTCAGGTCCAGAAAATGGAAGGGACAGATTATTCTCTGGTGCCGAGACCACTGTGAGCCTTCAACCAACAGGCTCATCCGACCAAATGAGCGTGCGTTGGGTTGGATTCCACAACTCTGACCTTACAACTTCAGTTTCTCAGCTTCTCCCAAAGAGCTACATTTACAGAGTTGACGAAATACAATGGATCAAGCTTACAGTTCAAGCCAACAAGTCCCCTGCCATGTGCCTGACATATGTGGTCGCACTGTAAACAACCGTGTATGAAAAGAAAAAAGGAAAGAAAATGACAGTTGTTGCCTTTCCAGTGGAAAATATGGGATAACCTACAACCCAGACATTGTCATTTACAAGAAGTAAAAGGAGCCCTTGGACTGCTCGTGCCAGAGTGTTTCCACTTGGCCGTAGCAGCTGTGAGCCAGATGGTCACTGTGGGTAGATCCAGGCAGGGAGTCCAAGCAAGGCTTGTGATGATGAGGAGGAGCAATTGAAAAACAAAACTTGCTTTCCTTTGGAAAATATTGCCTCAGCCTGCTAAGGGAATTTACCTCATCCGTAACCACAGTCAAACTGATGGTGATTAATAATAGACAATGAAGATGAGCTTCCCCCTTCTTAGCCTCGAACAAAAGGAGCCTCTGGACTCCATGCTGAACTCTTAGTTCTGGCATTTGAGCCAGGTGATGGGTATCTGTCTTAGATGATTCAAAAATAAGATGATTTTAAGATTCAGTGACTGGCGTTTGGGGATGTGGCTTTCTCAATGAGAAAGTTCTTTTGAGAGACTGAGGCTGTTGCAAGGCTGAAAGTTTGGGCCTCACCTTGATGATCCAGGTACCTTTATTTGAGAGCTTAATAAGGGCAAGGATATTTTAGTAACTTCTGTAGGACTAATACTATGTGTTCAATAAATGGTGTGCATGTGTGAGGGTAGGGTGAGCAGAGCATGAAAGAGAGAAACAAAGAAACAAATGAAGGAGAAGGAAAAAGAGAAAGAAGACAAGAAGGATATGGACAAGTGGAAGAAGGGAGCAAAGTGATAAAGGAAGTAGCCTAGACCGTGGACCAAGGAACCCAGGTATGGGCACAGACCTCTCTAGAGATGTAAATATGGAAAAGGTTTAGTTTCTTAAGCAAATGATTAAAAAGAAGAGTGGACAATTGTTTGTCCCAGAAGGTACCAGAGCTAATGATCAATCACAGGAAGTGGGGGAACAGGGACTGGAGAACAATGGGAAAATCCTGAATGGGCCTGAGCTTCTCATCTGATTGATTAAGACCACCAGGAAGCGACTAGCTCAAGTGATCAGCAGTGAATAGAATAGAGGGTTAGTATAGAAAGACCAATCACAGGAAAGATAGAGATTTTGTATATTTGAAGTTCTACATCAGCTACATGCTGCAGAAAATATTTTCAACTGAATTAGATTAGATAAGTATTTGTGGAAATTCAGCTATATCTGAAAAACCATGAATCACCCATGTGCAAAACTTTCTTGTTTTGAGTTGCAGATTAAGTCAACCAGAAATTAAGTCTCAGTGGTGAGTAAGACACTCACTTTTCTAAAGGTGGGGTCTACAAGACACGATCTCTCAAATATGTTTTAGCTCTGGGAGTAAGGATTTCAAGGTTTGAGTATCATGGTGATACTATATACTTACACAGCAATTTGCAACTACAAGAATAAAATTGGCATTATCATCCCTTTGCTAAAGGAAGAAGACAGTGGAGAGCAGAGAACTTCAGTTAAGAGAATTTAATGTCTGAAAGCACTTAATAGAAAACCAGGACCCAAACCCTAGTGTTCTGACATCGAGGGCGCTATCTTTCATCTCTATTGCATGCCCTCACAAATACAGTTTGTGGGCTCAGTTTTACAGGTTCAGAAATTAGATTTTTAACAGTTCACTTAGGGATCAATGGGTTATAGAAGATGGATTTGTAAACAAACCCCACTCACAAAAGACTAACTTCCACTGGGTTGGTAAGAATAAACCCCTGGTTCCAGAGTGAAGGACAGCTACAGTCATCCCTCTGTATCAAGGGGTGATTGGTTCAGAACCCCTCAGGGATACCAAAATCCACTCAAGTAATATATAGAAAATGACATAATATCTACATGCAACTTATACCTATTCTCCCATATATTTTAAATCATCTCTGGATTACTTATAATTCCTAACACAATGTAAATGCTATGTGAATAGTTGTAATACTGTATTGTTTAGGGAATAAGGACAACAATAAAAGTCTGTTTGTGTTCAGAAGAGACACAACCCCCATAGGCCTAACTACACAGTACATGTCAGCAACTATATAACTTCCTTTTTTTCAAATATCTCCATCTGCAGTTGGTTTCATCCTCAGATGCAGAAGCAGCTATCTGGAAACCACACAGGGAATGTGTGTGTTTGTGTGTATGTGTGTATGCATCAGTTTCTGTGTTTCTCTTTGTTTCTCCATTTACTGTGTAGTGTACTCACTTGACTAAGCAAGCTCCACTTTGCAAGAGTGGTGTCTAGGAGGGGCCCACGGTGCCATCGATCTTGCTGTAATCTGGTCTCATCATTCCACCTTGGGCTCCAGGCATAAGAGCTCTTTTCTCCTTTGGCCCTAACCTGTGCTGGGAAGGCATTTCTTTCAATTGAATAGCTGCCCAGATCTAGCTGTGAGAAGGTCCACTTTGCCATTGGTCAGGGCGGCAAGCTGTTGTTTTAGACTCTTGGTGTGTACCTATAAAATGCTGGGACAAGTAGAGGTCGAGATTCGATGAGCACCTCTAAGGTGTTTGTGGAGGGGATGGACAACCACTGTGGGTCCCAGATTTGTGTGTCCCCAGGAGATGGCAGGGCTGGGCTGTCCTGCTTCTTTAGTTATCCGAGGCACTAAGCAAGTGAAGGTCATCTGGCCTGCGGTTTGTGCAGACAGGAAATCAGGGCTATGTCTTGGTTTTAGAACAAAACAAACAGGAGTGGAGTGGCAGCACGTGTGAATGTGGCCAATGTGTTTGGAAAATGTTGGTTCAAAGTTAAATGCAAGTCTTTATCCTAAGATTGTCTGCAGCTTTTTAAATGCTGATGTTAGTACTAGAGGACTAAACCATTTACAACATTTTTCAAATGCACTGGACCATACAATGCCATTTCAAGGAGTATTTTAAGTTCTTATTTTAAACAAGAGCAACTTAGACCAAAAGGCATTGAATATTTTCAAGCAGTGTTTCCATCAAGCTACAGAAGCCTGATCAATTGCCTTTCTCCTCTCAAGGGACAAAGGGACGGTGCTTAGAAACTAATATGCCCCTTCCTTCAAGAGACTGGAGATGTATTGAAATATTTTTACTTCTTGATTCTGTTATATACTATATTAGCTGATGCTCTTCTCTTAAATTAATGACCCAGCTGAGTAGCTTATACTTTGTTTCCATCATCAGCATGGGAAATACATATACACATGCTTACACATATGTTTACATTCTTTCATGCCAATGTTAGTAGTAATAACAATAAAATTATTGAGCACACTTATTGTGTACTGTTATTTACTGAACACTATCCTTTGCATTGTTGCAGGCACTACTTAATCATTCTTCTAGCAGTTACTATTTTTTTCCCATTGTACAGAGGAGCAATTAAGGCTCAGAGAGGTGAAGCTGCTTTCCCAAGATCACGTAGTTGAAAAGGCATAAATTTGGGAATCTAATCAGGTAGGTTTAATTTAGGTACCTGGTAACTAGGATGATATTCAGCTTTTGTCTCTTGATCACTTTGACGGGACCTAGGAGATGGCTAAATGTTATTCCTGAAGGCACTAGACAAACTCACATGTTATTATGGTCTAGCACTTGAGGTTGGAGTCAAGAATGTTATGGAAGTAAGGGTAAAAATTGTCCATCGTGCTACACAGAAATAGCTAGAATTGTGCCCTAGAATCATGAAGATGAGGAAGGGACAGAGGAAGTAGAGACAATGAAGTTGGCCAAAAGCACACCCCTGGAATTAGCCAATATGTGTCAGCACTTCAGGGACAAGACCGAAGCACAAATCAGAAACTGGAGACCTAGCAGGTAAATGTCTTTCTTTGATGGGTCTCAAGATCTTCATACCTTACTTATCCCCAAATAGTGGAGTGGACCCCAACTGCACAGTGACTATGTGTTCTTAACCAAAGTCTGGTAAAACAATTTGACAAAGAGTTTTGTTCTTCCTGGTGAACTATTTTTTTGAATTTTATAGGTTATAATCACATTAGGCATTCTCTTTAATGTACATATGTAAGCATATGTATTTAACATGCCACTTTTATTAAGGAATTTATAGCACTCATTTACCCTTAAAGTGTGCATATATTAAAATAATAAAATTATATAAAATTAGAATTTATCACATTTCTTTACTATTTGTAGTGTCTTATATAATAATTAGCATTATAATGTTCTTTTGTTTCTCAAAGTATATAAATTTAATCTACTATTTCTTTTTTTGTTTGTTTGTTTCTTTTTTTATTGTTTCTAAGAATAAATCTCCAAAATAAAAAGAGTATGGATTTTGGATTTGGGCTTATATATTTTTAATTATGCCTATATTGGAATTATATGTATGTAGCATGTAGTGTATGATGTACTTCCATGGTGATAGGCTGTCTGATACCCCTTCCGTTCATCACAGAGCTGTCTGCATTTTCATGGATTGTGTCAACTACAGAGGGCCACCTTGCCCAAAGTCGTTTCTTTCCTAGGAGAGCTGAGATACAATGAGTAGTCAAGGTAAGGGATAAAAGCCTAGCCATTTTAGTGGAACAACTCTGATAGGCCATTTTATCTCCCAGCTTCCCCATGGAGTGGCCTGTCTTTGAGCCTTAACTGCCGCTCAACATCCCCTCTCTCTAGTCCTACTTTGTTTTCTTTCCTTCCACAGATTTTGATACCAAGAGTACCTCATAATATACATCGTGACCCTTAAACTCCATATCAGAACATGCTTCCCTGAGGGCTCAACCTGTGACATGGCTAGAAAAAAAAAAAAAAGGTTCTTGAGAGCACAGACCTTTGTCTTGTTCATAGACGCCAAAATCTTGTTCACAGTGCCTAGAACAGTATCTAGCAAATAATAGATTCTTAATAAACAATTGATGATTATATAAGGCTTCATCCACATGGTGTATAATGTCAAAGAGCAAAATAAGATTCTTTTAAAAACAGGGTGGAACTTCCAAGTCAAGGGTTTCCCTTTGGTTTTTATAATAAGCCAGAGAAGCAGAACTATAGATATGGCATATGATCCAGCTAATCACATATTTCATTCTTTCAACATTTATTGAGGGCCTACTATGTGCCAAGTGGTAAGTGGGAGAAAAGATAATTAAAAGAAACAGTGCTTCTCTCAAGTAGCTCACCATCTGTTTGAGGAAGGTAACCTAGCCTTAGAGAGAATGCTTCCCAAAGGAAGTGACATCCATGGGATGATTTGGTGCAAGCATCGCATACCACTGCAAGCACAGACTGTAATACATGTTGTAATACATGCTGCAATACATGCTGTAACACAGACTGTAATACACAGCTGTACTGCCTGGGTTCAAATCCCAATATTATACACCAGAGACAGTGGGTGGGTAAGTTTTTTAACCTCTACCTCACTAATAATGTTTAAAATTGGGAGAATAACAGTATTATAAGGGCTAAATGAGTCCACATCTGTGAAGCGTGGAGGATACATCTCTCCAATAGTAAGCTCTCACTAAGTTGTTAATAAAATCGATAAAATTAAGTGGATAGACAGGATTATCCCAGTAGGGAAGCACTTTCTAAACAGAAATTTGCAAGTACAGAAACCAGAGATATGGGTACAACTGGAGCCTTCGGGGACTTGCAGGTCACTTTGTATGTGTAGGACAATGGGGACAGGGTATGAATGGAGGAGGGACCAGAGAGAAAGAAGAGGCAATTGGGAAGAAGGAGTTCTGGTGAAAGCCATCTCTAGAGAACAGATGCAGGCCCACCAGGTTCAGACCATACATTCTTTTAAAGGGAAGGGCTGCTCAGGGGTGCTAGTATTTAATGTCTAAAAATTCCTCTGAAAATATTAACGAAGTGGACTGAGTCTGAAATACTTAGCAAATAATCACAGTCACCTGAATACTGAAGCCTCTGTGAGTGGGTAAATTGAATCTGTAGGCTGAAAAGAACATGAAAATCCCCTGCGCATAGGATTTTCTTTTCTTTGAAGGCAATCGTTCAGTGTAAGGCCACTAACACTACTCTCTCTGAAGAAAAAACATAGTTTCTAAAATATTTCACGTATGTCCATGACTATGGAATCAGCAGATTAATGTCAAAATATTCTGGAATATTTTCTTAGTCCCAGATATTTTAAGAGATCAAAACAGTTGGGTTCAGAAATAAGGAGAAACCACCAACTACCTTTAAGGAAACAAGGTCACCTTCCTTCTTTCTTGGTCATGTCTTAACTTTATATGCACCTGTTTTCTCCTTGCAAAAAGTAAAGAATTTTGTATTAATCTGCTCAGGCTACCATAACAAAATACCATAGACTGGGTGACTTAAAGAACAGATATTTATTTCTCACTGTTCAGAAGTCTGGGAACTTGAAGTTCAAGGCACCAGCAAGGTAGATTTCACTCTGAGGCCTCTTTTCTTGACTTTATAAAGCTATGATCTTGCTATTTTCTCACATCACATTTCCCCAGTGCCTGCACCAGACAAATGAGAAAGAAAAAGGGGAAGAAAAGGAGAGGGAGGGAAGGAAAGAGAGAGTAAGAGAGAGGGAAAAAAAGAGGGGGGGGGTGGGTTATTTTTGTGTCTCTTCTTATAATGACATTAATCCTATCAAATCACTGTCCACTCACGATTTAATTTAATCTTAGTTACTTTTTTAGGGGCCTCCTCTCCAAATACAATCTCACTGAGGCTCAGGACTTCAAGCCAGAATTTTGTGGGGACACAAACTTTCAGCTCATAGCAAATGTACACTTCCATAATTCCCTTTAGAGTGTTCAGAAATTGTAGGAATTCCTAGTTAATGTGGATTTGAGTATAATCACCATTAATAAAACATTTTCTATGTCATGCTTCAGCTTCATTTAGCAAACAATTAAGCTCTGACACATATGAATGACCCAGGCAGTATCTCCAAACCACTTGGGAAGGTTATGGTAGAAAAGCAAGCATTATAAACAACCTTCTGTGCAATCTGCAGATGTGTTGTATCCCTTTGCCTCAATATAAAACATAGCAAATCATTGTCTTGAAAGACATAGCAGTTGGGCACAAATAGCTGTGTTCATTTTCGTAGATAAACAGAACATATAGTATTTGCAAAGAGCATTCAAGAGGTTTACATAATTTATGAATTTTCTTGAGAATTGATCGGACCTTACGGTATTGATAGAAAGTTAGCGTCCTTCCCCTTTACTGAGTGCTCAAGACAGGCCAAAGCCATCTTTATTCTGCCTTGCTGAGCCTTCTAGGGTTCATTTAATGAGGACCGCTTTCACCGAAGTGGAATAGAATTCTTGTCATGACATGTGACATCACACTGGAGCAGAACCAGAAGAGACATGAGCACGCTGGCCCTCCTGCAGCGCTGTTAAACCCTCATTCTTCTCCCCTAGCCAGCATGTGTTTGTGAATTAAGCTTTTCCATGTCTGGTTAACATAACCCTTTGCTCCTTATGGAAATGGAAAGCTAAGTAAGGCTTTCCAGGTTTGCTTTCCAACATGGCCTGGGACACAGAAGGATCCCATACATTAAGCAGTCTTTTCAGCAGCAAAACATTTGGAGAGCTGTCAGGATAGAGGCTGTTTCCAGTTCAAACTGTATTCCAAGGCTTGTGGTTAAAGCATGGATTCAGATCATTCTGCTTCAAAATGCACAGGCCTAGCGGAAATAGTTTGAATGTAGTTTCTCTCTTCTCTGCCTTTCCAACTTTTCTACACTCCTTTTGTTCCACTCTGTTTTTCAGTTGCTTCTTTCTGCTCTCTCCTTTGCTTTTCCCAGCCCCTGTATTTCTTTCCTTTTTTCTTATTTAATTATTTTTTCTCTTCTTGACCCTTCATTCCTGTTTTGTTTTTTGTTTTTTTGTTTTTGGGTTTTGTTTTGGTTTTTTTTGCTGTCATCAATTTCTTCTCTTAATTTATTTTCTTTTCCTTGTTTAATTTTTTCTTATTTCCTCCCATCATATTGGGTAAAATTTAATTGTTTATAAAATGAAGCTAAAGTCAGCCACAGACAATGTTTTATTTGATTACAATTATACTAGATCCATGTTAACTAGGAGATTTTAGAATTTCAGGACAATCAAGGAAAGTATGAGCATCTACTTTTCACTTTTTACAAGGAAGAAAATGGATGGATATGATACCAATACATGAGGAAGAGAGAAAGAGGTTTTGCATTTTCCTCTAAATGGGGTTACTATTTTCTTTTCTTTCCTCTTTCCTTGTCTCTTTATTTTTCTCACCTTTATCCTCATGTTTTTCTCGCTATAATTGTTCTTCAAGGTGAGTACATAGGTTATTGCTAGCCCATGTTATAGATTAAAGAACTAAAACCCTGAGGGATTAATTAGCTCAAAGGTGACATAAATCAGTGAGCCTGCTCATCCCCTTCCCATGGCAACAGAATTAACAAACCCTTCCCCGTTCCACCACAAATCATAATTACACAAATTATGCCAACACCCCAGACTTATCAACAGCCTATCATTGGAGCAAAAGCAATAGCGGAGAAATTCCAAATTATCATGACACATAGGTATGCATTCATGATGTCACTTAACAGATGTTTACTGCTTGCTTCAATGTGTGCTAGGCATTTGGATACAACCATGAGTAACACTAATCCACTTTTATGTAGTAGATTATAGTCTTAAAGTAGGATTTTCTTGCTTATTTGAGAAACATAGGTCGAATTGCTTAAAAATATGGTGATTGCAGTCAAGCATATCTGGACTCCAACATAGCTTCCTCATGGTTGTGTGACTTCAGATGATTACTTAGCCCCCTTAAGCCTTAATTTCTTAATTTATAAACTAGAAATAATTACTATCTTCAGAATGGTTATAATTATAAAAAATAACGTGCTGATCACAGTGCCCAGCACTGTAAATATTACTAAATTAAATAAATACAGAACTGGATTGTGGGAATGGTTGCACAACTCTAAATTTACTAAAAATCATTGAATTGCACACTAAAAATGGGTGAACTTTATGATATAAAAGTTATATACCATAAAGTAAATGGCTCAACAAAGTCATAAATATTTTTGCCAGGCTTGAAAAGATATGTAGGCACAGGGATATAGAAGTTCAAAGAAAGATGGTATCTTCTCCAGAAGGGAGAAAGACAGAGAAAAAGTTGAAGGGGAAGTGATGAGAGATTCTTTAAATATGTAAGAGTTCTACAAGTAAAGATAAACTCACCAGGTAAAAAGAAGCATTTTAATCAAAACAGGAGAATTTTGGATATAATCTATGAGATAGTAAAGAAAATTAAATGCTTTTAAGCCCTGGCTGGTGTGGCACAGTGGACAGAGAGCCAGCCTGTGAACCAAAAGATTGCTGGTGCAATTGGTCAGAGCACAAGCCTGGGTTACGGGTCAGGTCTCCAGTTGGGCGGCAACCCATCAATGTTTCTCAAGCACACCGATGTTTCTATCCCTCTCTTTCTCCCTCCTTTCCACTCTCTCTAAAAATAAATAAAAATAAAATCTTTAAAAAGATGTTTTGGAGCCAAAAGTTTACATCTGTTGAAAAATTCAATTCCAGTGCACACTAGTGGTACTAAGGACCCAAGCAGCAAAGGAAGCAGCGAGGGAAAAGCAGATGTAAGAGAACCCCGGGCAGGGTTGGGGGAATGGATGAATGTGTTGACTGACTGCTCAAAGGAATACAGAGTAAGAAATCAAAATAACTCATATTTTGAGGTTAGATGTTAAATTTTAGGTAGATTGAATTTGAATTTCTGATGACACATGTATGGGATTCAGTAGGGATATTTAGCAAGTTGTCATGAGTTTGAAACTCTGAACACGAGTTGGTAATTCATATGAAAAAGAGAGCTCGTCAAGTTCTGAGCTGCAAATTACACTTTAAGTTTATATTGATTTCCTAACCCCCTAACCTCCTTGCCTGAGGCTCTTATGTGATATGTATATTATTAAAATTGCTCATGTGACCTAGTTTCATTTTTCTGCATGTGTCTGTCCAATTTTCCCAACACCTTTATTGAATAAACTATCATTAGCCCATCGTTGCTTGCTTCTTCTATCAAATATGAATTAACTTCAAAGGTATAAATTGACAATGGATTAAAGACTTAAATGTTAGACCCAAAACCATAAAAATCATAGAAGAAAACATAGGCAGAAAATCTCAAACATTGCTTGGAGCAATATTTTATTGGATATATCTCCCCAGGCTAGGAAAGCAAAAGAAAAAATAAACAAATGGGACTATATCACACTAAAAGGTTTTTGCACAGCAAAAGAAAACATCAAGAAGTGAAAAAACAACTCTGGCTGGTGTGGATCAGTGGATTGAGTGCTGGCCTGTGAACCAAAGTGTCACTGGATTGATTCCCAGTCAGGGCACATGCTTGGCTTGCAGGCCAGGTCCCCAGTAGGGGGTGCATGAGAGGCAACCACACATTGATGTTTCTCTCCCTCTCTTTCTCTCTCCCTTCTTTTCTCTTTAAAAATAAATAAATAAAATCTTTAAAAAAAAAGAAAAGACAAGCCACTGAATGGAAAACATATTCATCAATGCATCTGACAAGGGGCTAATATCCACAGCTTATAAAGAACCTAAAAAATTCAACACCAAAAAAACAAACAATCCTATTAAAACATGGGCAAAGGACTTGAATAGACACATTTCCAAAGAGGACATAGAGATGGCCAATAGACATGAAAAGATGCTCAATGTCAGTAATCATTAGAAAATGCAAATTAAAACCACAATGAGATATCATCTCACATCTGTCAGAATGGCTATAATCAATAAACAAACAAACAATAGGTGCTGGTGAGGATGTGGGAGAAGAGGGATGTGGAACCCTAGTGTACTGTTGGAGGAAACTCAGACTGGTGCAGCCACTGTGGACAGCAGTATAGAGGTGCCTCAAAAATTAAAAATGGATCTGTCTTCTAATCCAGTGATCCCACTTCTGGGAATATATATGAAGGAACCCAGAACATTAATTCAAAAGAACATAAGCACCCCTATGTTCATTGCAGTGTTATTTACAATCACTAAGACATGAAAGCAGCCCAAGTGTGCATCAGTAGATGAGTGAATACACCAACTAGGGGATATTTATACAATGGAATACTACTTGGATGTAAAAAAAAGAAAGTTTACTATTTGTGACAGTATGGATGAACATAGAGAACATCATGCTAAGTGAAATAAACCAGTCAGAGAAAGACAAATACCATATGATTTAATTCATATATGGAATCTAATGAACAAACTGAACTAACAAGCAAAATAGAGACAGACTCATAGATAGAAAGCAGATGACAGCTAGGAAGGGTGAGGTCAGGGAATGGAGGGATTTAGCAAAAAGGAAAAAGGACTCATCAACATGGATGATAGTGTGGTGATTGCAGGGGAGAAGGGAGTATAAGGGGACTAAATGGTAATGGAAAAATACAGTAAAAAAAGAAGGTGGAAAAAAGAAAGTAATTTGTCTAAAGAGATAACAAGATAAAAATATTTGTGGGAACTGTGAATTAATATTTTCTCCTTTTTATTAATTTAATAGTAAATGTACTTTACTTTTACAATGACAAAAATAAAAACTATTGCTTATGCCAAAATAAAATGAAATTGTTCATGTGAGAATGTTGTTTTTGAAAAGGATATCCTAAAATTTTCAACAAACTTTTCAAGAAATCTGTGTCCCCTAAAATGTCAAGAACCACTGGTCTAACCAATGTTAGCTGAATGAAAGAAACCAGAGTTGTCTGGCCTGGCCATTGTCTTCTACCCAAGGGTCTGGCTCAGGTGAATGCATGGAACCACACTTGGCTCTGTTGTTAGAATATGGCACCATCCCCCACGTCCATATTTACATTTCAGCCTCACTGTCATGGTCCAGGTTCCACAGAGTGTGTTTGTGGGTGTTCTGGGTACTATCCAAAGAAAAATATATATATTTAAAATGCTCTGCCAGTTTCTATTTCATTATGTATGATGAAATACCTTCAAAAGCATTTCTGAGCTGGAACATCGCTGTTCATTGCACTGACACATCGAAGACCAGCTTTCTGAGGGTAAAGCATGCATGAGAAAGCCAGGATGTCATCTGAAGTGGGCAGATGGAAAGGTTTTTATTTCCTTTAATTACATCCAGACAGTCATTATTCCATGTCATTAGCATGGGCTTGTAAGGCAAGTTAGTGAAGAAAATTTAATACGTTGTTTTACCAGCAAGAAAGCCTAAATAGAAAAGTTGCGAAATAACGCAGATGCTTTTTGTTAACACAGCTCCTTTTCCCTCAGTTTTGCTTTTTCCTTGAGAAGATATTAAGTCTAAAATGTTGTTGTGTGTAAAAGCATTTTAATTAAGCTGTGCAGTATAAAGCTTGCTTCAGTGAGGTAAATGCAGATGTTAGGGGGAGAGAAGCCCACCCAGTTTTACAGCTTTTTTTTTTAACAATAGTGCTGTTCTGTCCTTGGAAAACCATAGAAGGAGGGCCAGCTGGAAGAACTCAGCCTTCCAGGTGGGTGGGTAAAAGGAGAGGGCACCTCCTTCCTCCATAGGAGCATGGCCACACACCCTGTTTCTGGAAGGTGAAAGCAACCTGCAGAGAGGGACCAGGGAAAAGAGATGCCAGCACAGATGGGTCCCGGGCCAAGGGGACCAAGGGCTGTGCTTGTCCTAGGGACCCAGGGGCAGCCTAGCTGGGTTAAAGAGAAGCAAGTGATGATCAGAGTTGCAGAACAAAAAGTCAACCTTAGGGATGAGAAAGGGTGGCTATGGGAAGATAAACAACAAAAATCACTGCTATAAGGATAATAGTAGGATGGAAGTAGGGATGGGGAACGGTTTAAGAAACACGGATGAGAAAACGGGTGGAAAATTGTCTGAGTGTGTGTGGTGGCTTCCCTGTGGCTGTTTGGGGCTCAGACGGGGTTGAGTGACACCGGTGGGATAACCTGGAAAGTCTGTGCACTCACTGTATTTTTTGGACTATAAGACACACTTCCCTGGTCCCCCTCTGCAGGTTTCTCCCTCCAAATTTGGGGGGGGGGATAGGAGGGGGGTGCATCTTATAATCCAAATGTAGCTTACCTGGCTCTCTATGGGGGGCGGCCTATGTTATTTGTGTTATTAAATATTACCACATTTTTTGCTTCAAATTTTTTTTCCTACTTTCCTCCTTTAAAACCTAGGTGTGTCTTATGGTCCGGTGCATCTTACAGTCCAAAAAATTCAGTAACTCCTTTCTGAGTGCATCAGAAAATAGTTCCTTTCTGTTGAAAGTGCCCTGGAAAACTTACCATGCACCAAGGTAGTACATCTTGTCTTTGGGCAACTCCAGCTTCTAAAAAGGCATCACTTTTATTAAGCTAAAATCTACTTCCCAACAGGAGATTATAACCAGACCAGCCTATGTTCATGGGCAAGGCAGGGAGATTCAGGGTCTTTCCAGGACCTCCAGCTGCCCTTGCCTTTGTTAGAAATAATGGGTGATGACAGACACCAGTCAAGTGGTTTTCAAACTCTGCACGTAGTTGATTCTCTGGTCACTCAACTACTGCACAGGCTTCACAGGGTGGTACCATGGATCTGTGATGTTTGGAGACTCTGAGTTCTAAAGTTTAGATTTTTATGTAATTACTTTGGCTTATTTACTGAGTGGCATCTCTCTGATTTTTTTCTGGTTCAAGATTTCCAAGGAGGGGGATAGGCAGCAATACGTCTATCACTCTATGTCTCATTCAAAAAGGAGTATTGAAGTACCATATGACTTCACTTACATATGGAATCTAAAGAACAGTGTAAAAGAAGAAACAAAACAGAAACAGACTCATAGTAACAGAGAATAGACTGATGGTTGCCAGAGGGGAGGGGGAGTGGGGGACTGAGTAAAAAAGGTGAAAGGATTGAGGAATACAATTGATAGTTACAAAATAGTCATGAGGATGTAAAGTGCAGCATAGGGAATATACTCAGTAATATTGTAATAACTATTATGGTGCCAGATAGGCACTGGAAATCCCAGAGAGATCACTTTGTAAAGTGTATGATTGTCTAACCACTATACTGTACACCTGAAAAGAATACAAATAACATTAAATGTAAATGTGTGTGTATATACATGTGTGTATACTACTGATTCAACTAAAAATTTAAATTACTATGATTTACAATTTTTTAAAATAAATGAATAAAAGGAATATGGAGTCATGTGCAATCAATACACATTCTTAAACCTGGCAACCAGACTGCGATCTGGGGATTTTGTGATTTTAACCATGGATCCCTAAGAGGTGAATGTGAGCGATTCCATGGCACATAGAGAGGACAGCTCCCATCTCCACACTTATGTGTATTTTCTACTAACCAGACTCAGTTCTGCCCCATGGGAATCAGAAGCCTTAATCCTGCTACTATGCAGAAGCCCTTCAGATATTTTTAAGAGCTATCAGGCCCTCTCTAAGCCCTTTCTTCCCTAAGTAAATGCCTCCAGAGCATTGAAGCAGCCTTTGCCTAATAACATGCTTTCCAGGTCCATCACCAACCTTGGCCTCTACTCTGAATGTGCTTCAGGTTATCCCCACTTCTCTGAAGATGGTAGTGGCAGAGCTAAATATAACATGTTATCTCACCAATCCAGGGGACTGCCTCACTCTGTATTCTTAAGATGATGATTCTGCTCATACAGTTTAAGCCTACGTTACTTAATACCATAATAAACCCTCTCTTGCTTGGCACTCTCATTTTAGAGACTACGGTACCATGACTGTGGATAATCATTTATTGCTAAGTAGTTACTGAATGCTGATTCATTCAGTGGGGACATAGAGACTAGTCTGAGACATGGAGATTCATGTGTTCAAATGGGTCTAATTACACCCCACAGTCAGCTATTACCCAAGTCAGGGGAGCTAAGGCAACTAACAGAAGAGAGACACTACACATGTGAGAGTGAGTAGGTAATCAGAGAGAACATGGCACTTGGCAGTCGAATTGCTTGCTAGATAAAAGACAAAGAGTTCATTCATTCCACAAATATTTATTTTTATATTTATTATGTGTCAAGAACAAAAAGGGAAAATTAATTGAATTAAAACGCAGAGAATGTTCTGATGTCATCTACTTTCCAAAAGCATCCAGGATTCCCCAAGTAATCACATTCTTTGCTAAATCACATTCATCTGCTTCTGGAAAGCAGATGAGGATGACAAGATCAGTTAACACTTCCTTTGCAGCAGCCCACCGAGAAGACAAAAGATACATGAGAACAGGACATCTACATCTGTCCCCAGTTGTGACTGATTTTTCACTCAGCTTAGATGCTTTCAATGTAGATACCCTTGATGATTTATGAGGCCAAGTCAGTATCATTGGGCCTGAAATAACATAACAGACTGCCGGTTACTCAGAGGATACTGATTATGTACAGGTTCATCATGGAAAAGCCCACCCACTCGAGGGATCTGGGTATGGTTTCCTCCTCATCGTAACTCTCAGAGGTTAGAAACCTAAATGCAAACACACCAAAAGCCCACTGCAGATCTATTAGAAAATAACAGAACTGAGTGGGACTTTAGAAAATATCTAGTGCCAAGAATAGTGAAGGGTTTCTTCTATTTTTAGTCTCATGTACATTCTTGGCATTTAAAATGCTTCAGTAGAATAATGTCACTTCTTGTAGATTACAGATTACATTGTAATGAATACTAATCCTGCATATAGGTTTGGCGAGAATGACTTTATGATTAGCAATGTCTGCCTTGAGCATAATAGTAATATGTGGTATAAGGAGTGAGTGCCACGTATGTGAAATTGGGGCCCTTGCCCTTATTATGCTAATGAATAAATTGGGACTAAAGGGACAAAGCCTCATCTAAGATCACACAGCTGGTACAACATATTCCCAACACTAGGGCCAATAACTGTCTTTCTCTTGATGTATCATCCTATTTTATTTCAATCTCTGCCTTAAAACAATTAAGCATATTAGATGTACCTAAACTCCAAGTTGGGAGATGTTGAACTTGGATTTGGCTTAGTAACTAAGAAAATAACAAAACCCATCAGAATTTCTTACAGCATTAAATCCTCAGCACTGGAAGAGACCATGCAAGATAAGTCTAATGGAATGACTTCATTTAATAGATGAGAAAACAAAGGTCCAGGGAGATTACAATGAGTTAGTGGCAGAACAGGGATTAGAACATATCTCTGAAGTTTCATTCCATGCTATTCACTCATAGTTTCTTTCTTTATTTGCAAAATTCATTTATGATATAAGCATTTGTCAAGTAACCACTATGAGACAGGCATTAGGCTACAGCCAGGGGAGGTATAATAAGCCAACAGACTAGTAGAGGAACTGGTCATGCAAACAATTTTCTTACCGTGTGAGGGCCAGACTATGTTTTTCTAAAGTGCCACATATAGAGGCACTTCATTGTTCCTGAGTCATGGCAACCTTCATAGATGAGGTGAGTGTTTCAGTGAGTCTTCAAATATGAATAGCAGTTTTGCAAAAATACAGAGTAGACTGGGACATTCTGGATAAATTGTACCACATAGAAAAATATAGGGAGATATAAAGGGCATGAGATGTTTTAGCAACTACAAGTCACGTAGAAACTAAGTAGAGGTGGGTAAGAACCTGAGCAAAGACCTTAGGCACCATACTGAGAGGTGCACATTTGACCTAGTGGGCAGTGGGGTGTGACTGGCATGTCAGAAGAAGGGGAGTGGCAAGATCAATCCCATGCTTTGGATAGATCATGGCAAGCTTGTGAAGAGCAGAATCAGAAGTTTAGGAGGTCAGCTAGCATGTAGTTTCAAAGGTCTGTATGAGAGAAAAATGACAGCACAGGTTAAGCTGGTAACACTGAAAATATAAAGAACTGACTGGGAGCCACTGCATAGGTAGAATCAATGGTTTGGATTTATACTGGATATAGATAGGGATTGATAGAGTGGAAAACCCAAGCAATAAAAATGATTCATTTTGCTTGCTGTATGTGGTAATAAAAATGAACTAAGTTTATGCATAAGAAAGTATCTTTGGGCTGGGATGGGAGTAAAAGACAGAAAACTGTATTTGAACAACAATTAAATAAAAATAAATTTTAAAAAATAAATATAGTATGAACCCAACTATGAATAAAATATACATAAAAATATTAGAACATAAAAAAGTAAAGTTTTTTTACATATGTAAGGTATTTTTATTATCACAAGATCTTATTACCAAATACTATTTTGGTTTACTCTTTAGCATCAAAAATTAGGTTAAATGTACTATGGACAAAATAAACCTTGAGAAAGAAAAGGGTGCAACATAGAGTTCTGTATCTGTCCATTTAACCATTGTTGATTATCCTTCGATCGTCATTAACATCATTATGGATTAGGCATTGGAGAGCGGGATGGACAGAGATGAACCAACTACACTCTCTGTGGAAGGATCAAGAGGTTATTGTTCCATAAAGAAACTCACCCACCTTGGTAAACAGGCACGCTCTCAGAGCTACTCCAACAAAATGATGTGATAGACCTTAAGCAGACCCTCCCTAGGTGAGTGGCAGAAATGTTTAAATATGTGAATCTGACTTAGCAACTCCACCAATGAGCTGCCAAACTGAGCTGTTTGGTAATTAGTAAAACAGATGTTTTACTAATTACTGTCTCAGAAACAGTTGCTGCTTTCTTGGCCAGAGAAAGGGGCGGGAACACTGAGGAGGAAGGGAGCAGGGAATTTGGACATGGACCTCATTTTAGCCCAGCTGTTTCCCATTTGAAAAAAGAATAAAGGGTCGATAGACACTGAGTCAGTGGGAAAGCATCAAGACAAAAGTGAAAAGGAACATGCTATCAAATCACACTGACCCTAAATTGACTCAAGTGCATACCACTGGCATGTGGTGAGCAAAGCTTCCCTTCTCTCCACAGTCTTGGGAGCAAGCTTTCATTGCCAAAAGATGTCCCAGTAAAAATATTTATCTGAAAACAACACAAAGGCAATGTTAAGAGCACTGCTGACCTCTTATAGTTTGAAATCCTCTCTCCACAGCAACAAGGACTTGGAAAATCTCCTTCTTTCTGTGAATGATGCAAGACTAGGTTACATGAGGTGATTTGAGCACTTCCTCCTGGCATTGAGCCTCCACAGGTTGGGAGAGTATGTGAGGAGCACCAGTGGATTATAGGAATTTTTCAATAGAAAAGGCTGTTCTGCAGAGAAAGGCTGGGCAAGTTGGGCAAGATTCAGGCTCTAGCTCTCTAACTGGGAAAGGAAACTGGCCAAATACATCATTTATTCAACCAATAAAATGGCAAATAGTTATTGAGCACATAGAATGTACAAGGTGGATGTACCAAATGCAGAAGACAGCATGTTCAAAAGGACAGACAGGCTTCCTGCCCTTATAGACCTCATGACCTAGGGAGGGCAAAAGACATGAAAATAGCATGTCATGGACTGTCCATTCTTTCAGGAGACTTTCTAAGATGTTCTAGCTTTGGACCAATCTGTGACTGTTTTCTGCTTTTCTTTCTGCCAATGTCTACTCAACCTCTGACCCACTAGCTCCCACTCTGTCCCTTTTTGTTCTTGTGGACCAAAATTCCATCTCAATCCTGAGTGCTCAATGAGATACCCTTCCAAGAGATTAGAAAAGGTTGATTTCACTTAAGTAATGACCAGGCCCAGGCCAGGGCTAGACTCAGAGGGGCTCTTTAAGCATAGGGCTAAGCCTTTGTCCAAATTATGAAGAAGGCAAGTCTTGTCATTGATGGCCTGGGTCCCTTCAGTAGGCACTCTTTCTTCCTATTCTAGACTGCTTGGCTTTTTTCACTCTCTTCCTCTGCTTGGACCAACCGTCTCCCTATCTCTGCTTTACAAAAGTATACTTGTTCTTTAGATTTCACCTTAATTGCCATCCACTGTGTGGGGTTTTACTACTTCCCACTTGCCTGGTACACACCATTTTTTAAATTCCCTTAGTACTTTGTACATCTTTTGAGACATCAGAGATAGTCTTATTTTACTTTGTCAACATTTTATTTTCCTTCTAACTTGAATGAAACTGTCTTATTTCCCTCAATATTTTATGCAGCCAGAAATTCAGAATTTTGTACATAGTAGGTGCTTAATTAAAATACCTTAATATAGACCTTCAGGTAGAAAGAGCCTGTTCTTGACACTGCCTTTTACAAAGTGACAATTCATTTATCTCTGAGATTGACTTCACTCACCTCATCAAAAAAAAAAGATTATCAACAACTATAGGATTGCAAATAACAATAAATGTCATATCATATGGAATCTCCTAGCCTAGGGTCTGCCTCATTGGAAGCATTCCATGAGAGTTTGTTCTCTTTCCTTCCCTCACAAGTTTTTATTAAATCAAAATGAATTTTAAATAAACAGAAATTGAGAGGTATTAGATAGCCCATGTTTTCTGAAAATTCTGTTTTCTTGTAAATCCACAATTTATAATAAGGGTCTACAACTATAGCCCATGGTCTAAATCTGACCCCAAACCTATATTTATAAATCAAGTTTTATTGGAATTCAGCCATACCAATTTGTTTCCATATTTGCTATGTTTCTTTCTCATTACACCTGTAGAGTTTAATACACATGGTAGAGACTATATGGCCAAGGCCAACAAAACCTAAAACACTAACTCCCTGATCCTTTATAGGAAATGTTTGGCAACACATGGTTTCCAGTTAAGTGAAGGCTGTCTTTCTTCAGAAAAGTCCTGTGAAAATACCAACATACTACCTCCAACGGGTGACATGTGGAGTCACTTGCCCTGTTACCATATTATCTTCAATCAAATCTCCAGATGAAGTTTGAAAGCAGGGAATGAGAAATGAGGGAAGAATGCTCTGAGAGGAGCAAAAAGAGGGAGGAAAATCTGGGCCAAAGGTGTTGACTCATAAAGCAGGGAAGTAAGCTTCATTTTGTGGAGGAGAGTGCAGAACTGGGAATTGAGTTAAACTGGAACAAGAAGAGGGGTAGTGGTAATAATAATAATGCTCCCTGTCTTTGCTGGAATTCCCGAGAATACAGAGAGTGGAACAACAGTTTACATGCCAACTCTTAAAAAAGGATTTGGATCACAATCCCAGAATGTGGGAGTCAAAAAAAAAAAAGAGTATGGGGAAAGAAAGAACAGAAAGGAGAGAGACGAAGGAAGGAAGAAAGGAAGGAAGGAATAAAAGGAAGAAAGTAATAAAGAAAGAGAGGAGAGGGGCAGGAAAGGAAGGAGAACAATTTTAATAGTATATTCCAACAAGCACTACCAAGTGCTCAACCTCATGGGATGTCTTCAGAAAGCTGGCTGAAACATTGCTCTCTGAACTGTCAAGGAATGAATAGGGAGGATAACTCCTAGCTCCTAATAGTCAATGTGTGCCTCATGGGACATTAACCTCACCACATCTCAGAATTGCCCATCCTGGCTTGAGGAAGCCAGAACCCAACACAGCAGCAGTGCCATCCACTATGTAATCCTTGGTTCGAGGTGCTAGTAAGCGGTCTTGTTGGCCTGTCTAAGTGGACCAAAGAACAAATATGGGCAGCAAGTGACTTGCAAGGTCTGCTGAGCACCAGGGGAAGAGAGAAGCCCTCCAGCAGAGCTGAGAAGTGATATATGGCACTGCCAGGTCCTGACTGCTAGTGACACAAGGGACAGAGAAAAGTGCTCAGAGTGGGTCTGGCTGTCTGACTGAGACAGTCCCCCAAGTCTAAGGCCCCCACCATGAAGGGCTGCCATGTAGTTCAATGAAGATCAAAGCCTTCCCCTCTGTGCCCTGCAGAAAAGCATGGTGCCAGGCCATCTTCCTCAGAAGTTATTAGTCACATACACCAGAAACATATAGAACCCAGGGAACAGTTTGCATGACATCAATATAATCCTGGAAGCCAAGGAGAGTGGCTGGAATGTACATGTGTGAACAATGATAACTTCACTGTACTAGTCAGTACAGTAGATGCCATTGAGCAAGCATGTGTACTGTGTGGCCAACACATTTAAAATGACTGAGTGTATAAAGCAACGAATCCGCATTGAATTTTCTATTAAGCTTGAACACCCTATGGGCAACTGGAGACTGGCTGCTTCACCACTACAATGCACCAGCTCACGCATCACATCTTGTGCAGAGTTTTTTGGCAAAACATCAAAATCAGCCAGAGGACTCAGCCCTGCTATAGCCCAGATTTGGCACCCTGTGACTTCTGGTCACAAAACTAAAGTCATCTTTGAAAGGGAAGAGATTTCAGACCATTGATGAAATTCAGTAAAATATGACAGAGCAAGTGATGGCGATAGGGAGAACTGTATGAGGTCCCAAGGTGCCTACTTTGAAGGGGCTGAGACATCATTGTCCTATGTATAATGTTTCTTGTATCTTGTATCTTTTTCAAGAAATGTCTCTATTTTTCATGTACATGCTAGATACTTTCTGGACAGACCCCACATATACATACATACATTTACATATATGTGTATATATATACATATATATGAGTGTGTGTGTGTCTGTGTGTATATATTTAATCCTCAGGAAAACCCTGTGGGGGTGAAACAATCTCCATTTTACATATGAGCCACCAAGATGAAGAGTTAAGTAACTTGCCCTGGGTATTATCATATATTTGGAAGAGGGGGGACTAGATCCATGTCAGGTAGCCCAAGAGAACCAAGCTGAGACAAACAGGTAGAAGTTACTGGAAAACAGCACTAGAACAGGGACTTTCTAAAAGTCTGAGCTAGTTTTCCAACAATGCAGCAACCTATCATGTAAAACAGTGAAGTTCATCCAAAGCAGTAATGCGCACATTGTGGGTGCCCCTGGGAGAAAGAGTCAGACTTCTCTAGCCTGGGAGAAGCCTGGACCAGAGGAAGGCTGAAACCTTCTAGGCTGCCTTTTAATGAAGAAAGAGTCAACACCAACACACATATATTTTTTTAGAGTTGTCGTTTTAATGTCAATGAAGGAGAAGAAAGGATGCTTAGAAAACAATAATAATATCTATTGGTATTCAGCTCTTCATATATACCAAGAACTTTCCAAATAGCTTCATATATATCATTTAATCTTCACAGATATGCAGGTAGTTATATGACTATGGGGTAGTTGTTATCATCATCCCCAATTACAGATGAGAAAACTGGGACTGGCAGAGGTAGAGCCCAGAAACTTGCCTCAGGTCTCCCAGTTAGTAAATGTCAGCAATGGAGAGCCAGCCCCTGAGTCCCGTGTCCTTGCTTGCTCTGACCTGCTGCCTCAAATATTGTGCATTTGCCTAGGATTGTAAATTCAGAAACTTTGGAGCCTGAGTTCTTGGGAAAGAAAGGCCATGTGTAAAGGTACCAAAAAGGTCACTTTGACAGACAAAGCTGCATTTTAAAGAGCTGGAGCATTTTTTGTCTGTGCAAATTCCCTGAAAATCCTTTCTTATGAATCCCATATTTTTCCATTGCATTTAATCACCTCCTAGGCTATGTGCTGCCATTTAAAATATTTTGAAAAGCATTTTTTTGCAGGTTCTTTCCAATGAAAAACAAAACAAAACATCAGAAGGAAAACCGGTTGGGTTTTTTTCTAGGGGGGGGGGTGGTTTGGGTTTGGTTTGGTTTGGTTTTTTGTATCCCTCACGGTGAAAATGACTTTGGAGAAGAATGAGACCATTGAAATCGGGAACAACAGCCCCCTCCCCCCAGCCCCGGTGCAAGATGTTAGGACAACAAAGAGCACATGACTGATAATAAGTTACGTGATACAGGGATTGTCCAGTCTGAGGGAAATAAAGATAAAAATGCAGAGTAGCTTCTGCATTCTGAAGGCTCTGACACCACAAAGCAAGTGACAAGATAGCCCCAAACTTCAACCCCACAAAATTGCAGCTGCAGGAAGCCCCAGGGTGACAGCTAACAGCTATCACTGCATTGTTTCTGCTCTCCGCCTGAGACAGCGCACATTTGTCAGTGGTCTCTAGTGCCTTATGGCCAAAAAAATCTTTAAATACTTAAAGCATATTTTAATTTTGAAAGGACACATCTTGCTACAATTTATTTCTCTGAATTTTCTACAATGGCTGAAAAATGTTGTCTTCAGTTATAGTCTAACATTTCCCTTGGTTTGGGATTAAAAGTATAAACTCTGGAGTCAGACTGAGGGAGATTTTAATGTTGGCTCAAACACCCACTAAGAGATGTGAACCCTGGATAAATTACTTAACCTCTCTAAATCTAAATTTATCTAAATCTAGATAAATCTTTTTTATCTAAATGAAAGTGATTACAGTTCATTCTTCCCAGACTTGTTACTTGAGTTGAATAAAATAATGCATGCTAAAGTGCTTGAAACAGCTCCTATCACATAGTAAACCCTCTAAAGAAATTAACGCTTACTATTTTTTTTTTATCCATTTCCATGCATTGGAAAGAAAGAGAAGGTTATTTTCCTAAAGAAGTAAAAATCTGAGAATAGACCACTTATCAAACACTGTTAAGGGCCAAATTTCGAAATAAACTGTCAGAAAAACTGAATTACCATCTTGGCCTCCCTGTCCCCACCATCCCTTCCAACGAGTGCTTTTAAGAAGCTGGGTGACTTTGTGCTGCCTCGGATCCTAGTCCAAGAGCTACGTCCTCTGGGTAGGACGTTCTCTTAGAGGGTTTCTCCGTAGTTCACTCACTTTTTACTCCTTGCCCCCCTTTGGTTTGGTTTACCACCTTTTTCTACTTTTTCTCCACAAGGTTCTCAATCTCAGAATAATACTTAGCTTATAGGAGGTTTAGAGGATTAAACAAGGTAATAGGTATAAATTCTGAGACTATTTCATAGCACATAGTAAGAGTAAATATTAAATATTAATGCCTAAATATTCACATCCTTCCCTTACTTTTGACAAAAAAAAAAATTCTCCTACCTGTGGATTCTGGTGGCATTTCTGTTCTCTGTTGTGACATCAGTAGGTTACCCTCCAGTCAATTCTGGCTGCTATAAAAGAATACCATAGAGTAGGCGGCTTAAACTACACACATTTATTTCTCCCAGTTTGGAAGACTGGGAAGTCTAAGACCAAGCTGCCAGAAGATTCAGTGTCTGACAAGAACCCAGCTTCCTGGGTTACAGACTACTGTCTTCTCACTGTGTTCTCACACGGCAAAAGGCACAGGGATGCCTCTGGAGTCTCCTTTCTAAGGTCACTAATCTCACTCATGAGGGTTCCACCCTCATGGTTTAATTACCCCCCAAACGCTCCACCTCCTAGTACCATCACACTAGGAACTAGAATTCTAACATATGAATTTTCACTGAACGTAAACATTCAGTCCATAACACTTACCCACCCAGTATATATCATTTTAAACATCTCCAATGCCTAGGCCATGAAACAATGAAGAAATCAATGGAGAGAGTCTCATGGTGAGCATCACTTCCTCTGGAAGGCACCTGTGGCCCTTTCCCCAGTTTGAAAGATGTGCTGTCTCTGTAGATCCCTCATCACAGCTCTTCTTACACTGAATTGCCTTTGCAAGTTATACATCTACCTCTCCCACTACACTGTGTGCTCCTTGAGAACAAAGCACTAATCTTATTTTATGTTTCTCCAGAACCTCATGCAGAGCTTGGCATGCAGTGGGTACTCAGTTATTTGCTAGATAATATACATTTTACATTTTTAAATATAAGAGCCCTTGGGACCTAGTTCAAATCTTAGCAAGAATATAGCTAAGTCCCGATCTACAGAGAAACCAAGTCATAGGCCTTACATGTAGCAAATTTGGATGCATCACATATGTGTGCAAAATTGAAGCAATGGAGTCTGCTTTACATTAAAACTCAAGAGATGCTTGGAAACTACTTTGCCTCTAACCGGATAGTTTACATATTTGTAGCTAAATTAACTGGCACTATTTAGTAGAAAATCCCAAAATTCCACAATGGAAAAATACTGTGGTTGTCTGTGGTATTTGCCAGTGAATGGCAGTCTGTATAGACCCTTCTTGCTTAGGCCTCTTATACTATTGTCCACTTTGGTTCAGGACCCACTGGAAGCCCCCAAAGCTAGTTACTTGGTATATTAAGCAATATATTAATGTTTATGTATGACAGTGTCTAAATTTTTGTTTCCGGCTTCAAATGTTTTGCTTTTCAATTTTTAATAGAAACCAGACATCACGTCATTGATGTGTCATCAAAAGCAGTGCCAGACTTCCTGTTCTCCCTGGGAAGGATTCGATGGCTGGTAAGAAAATATGGAGGAGGTCACCCTAGGGATTCAGCTCAAGTCCATGCAGGCTAGAAAAGCACCATATATAGGGGTCCAAGATGTAAAATCTGCTTTGCATAGGTGGAACAGGAACCTTTCTGACTTGAACTCTTCATAAGTCTCAGATTCTGGCACTGATTCATTCTCTGGGCAGATAGGGATTTGCAAACTATACACCAACATCTGTGCTATGTAATCACAGAGATGAAATGTGTGTGTATTTCCATACAGAGACATGGGACATTGAAGGAACAAATAAAGAGGGATTTAATCTCCCAAAACGTATTATAATTATGTAATAATAGAGGAAATGGATGAATTATGACATACTGGTTGTGTAGATAAACAATAGAAAACTGCAGGTGTATGAGACTCACAGAAAAAAAATAACCCTGTGAAATTTTTCTGGCATGAACACTGTGTATGACTTTTTCCTTTAGTGATATCAAAAAATACTACTATCATTGATCATTGTTGTTAAATGAGTTGTGCCAAAAAGAACTACATTTCCATATAGAATGACTGCACATTTGCACTGAGCAAAAATACCCAATATTTACAAACTGCATAACTCTGTCAGTTGGCCTTGTTTTCTCACCCTACCAAACACATTTGCAAAAAGACTTTTTGTTAAGGTCTAACACAATTGCCTATAAATGTTCATTGTCAGCTAACTGTGAGAAGTCACCAATCCTACCCAATCCAAAGAATTATGAAAAGGCAGGGGCTGGAGGACAGGTCAGAAGCCTGCAGAATCTCCAATACAGAGTCCAGAAATCCCTGCATTCATTCACCCCAAGTGCACACTTACTCTGGAGCAAAGACACGTAAAGAGATAAAATCTCCACCTTGCAGACTAAGAGCAATAAGGGCAGTATTTTGCAATGTTTGATTGTTGTACTTTATAGGGAAATAAAGAATGTGTTTTGCTTATTGTGAAAACCTGAATTTTTATTCTCCGTGTAAACAAAGGCATCGAAGTTGTATCTGCCACAGAAAAAGATGTCACCCACATTTGGGCAGGTTGTTATAAAGGGTAAGATGAAGAGACTTTCAGGTGAAAAGGAACAACAGTATTTGAGGAGGCAGAATAATAATAATATATACTTACTACGTGACAGTGCTAAGCACCATACTTAATAATTTATACACATTATCTGGAGACATTTCAAACAATCCATGAATTAGAAATTCTAATCATCATTTTAGAAATGAGGCCAAAGATGGCATACTTACAGAAAATGGCATCAACATTCAGGTTGAGGTTTCCCTAATTCTGGAACATTTGCTTCTGAACACAAATCTAAGCCAATTCCCAATGCAACAATGTGGAATGCTTGAGCAGCCACAGTAGTCTGTTAGTTCTGGAGTGTGCCTGCATCTGAGAAAGCGGTGAAAGTAGACTTACATTACTATTTATATTCAAGTCTAATATTGAAATACAACTAGCAGTAAACAGTTATGAGGCAAAAAGCCATCTGAACTTTGTTCTCTTCTCCCTGTAATGCTGCAAAGACTTTCAGGGTAAGGTTGTTTTGAATGACTGTAGGGCTAAGCCTTGCTTTTCCTTTGTTCTTTTAATTCTCTAGACCTTGATCAAGGATGTAGTCTTTGAAATGAAAGTGTAGGAGGGAAAGGTATGAAATGCCTGGGTGTTTTTTGTTTTGTTTTGTTTTGTTTTTACCAGAGTGGTATATAAAATGCTAGAATTTCAGATATTACAGTTTGGCATGATATCCATTTAGAGAACCTATAATAACAAAGGGCAAAAGTTGCAGCAACAAGCTCTCTCTCCCCAACTGTTTGAATGTGTTAGACAAGGGGTAGAATTGATGAACAGAAACATGGAAAGTGATTATAAAAGCTGTTATGTGAAAACACCTCTAGAAGTAAAAGTTTAAATCAGGGCATTTTAAAAATCCATTTTGGTGGTAGAGGTCATAGATCAATAAATTTTCTAACATACAGCCAGGCCCTGGCTAGTATGGCTCAGTGGATTGAGCATTAGCCTTTGAACCAAAAGGTCACTGGTTCAATTCCAGGCCAGCGCACCTGCCCCGCGCATTTAGGGTGTGCAAGAAGTAGCTCATTAGTGTGTCTCTCACACATGGGTGTTTTTCTCTCTCTCTTTATTCCTCCCTTCCCCTCTAAACATAAATAATTATAATATTTTTTAAAAGGTACAGCCAAATGGTTTCTGTCTTAGGATATTATTACCTCCAGATTCTAGGGGCTAGGGTTATAAAATGATTGGATTTAGTTAATGCTAATAGTGAATCAGATTGGCAGGTCAAAGAGAGCCTAGTGTATAACATTAAGAGGCTTGGGCTACATCCTATAACTGACGAAGAGACACTGACAAAACTGAAGTGATGGACAAGTGGACCAGAGAGAGCAAGCCTGATTAAGCAGGGACCAACTGGGAAGCACTTAATCCAATAATTTGGAGAGAGAAAAAAAAGTTACTGAATAAGGAATGTTATAATACAGATGGGAAAGAGATGAATAATTCAACAGATACTGAGCAGGTAGATTTAATAAGATAAAAAATATAAACGACGAAGAAGTTGAGAATAACCTCTAGAATCATGCACTTAATCATGCCTTTGGATTAGCACATAACTCCAGAAAGCTCTTGATCAATTGAGCAGTGAGATGTACATGATGGAATGGGTGAGAGGCAGCAGGTTGGAGAGAATGTGGACCATTAGTACATAGAAAGTTGCCAGAAATGAACTTTGCCAAATGTATATCTTCACCAAGCAACAGACTTAAGCCCACAGCCATCCCAAAGATAGTTGATGCAGACCAGAATTGGGAATAATATTGTTATCACAAAAGATCATTTCATTATCACTCCAATAAGATCAGTGCTCATCCTCATTTATGATATGAAGGAAAATAACCCCTATAATAGATGTCTATCATTTTTTTCAGCCATGTTGAGGTATAATTGACAAATAGAAATTGTATGTATTTAAGGTATATAACTTGATATACTTTGTGAAATGATCACCACAATCAAACTAATTAAGATATTCATCACCTCACAGAGGTCATTTTCTTTCTTTCCTTGTGTGTGTGGTCAGAACACCTAAGTTCTATTCTCTTAACAAATTTCATGTATACCATACAGTGCTGTTAACTATGCTCACCGGGCTGTGCATTAGATCTCTAGAACTCACTGATTCTGCATCACAGAAACTGTGCACCCTTCGACCAACATCTCTTTAGTTTTCCTTTTCCTCATTCCCTGGTCACCAGCATCCTCCTGTCTGTGTCTATGAGTCTGGTTATTGTAGATTCTACATGTAAGTGAGATCATGTCATAGTTGTCTTTCTGGGTCTGGTTTATTTTACTTGCCATGATATCCTCCAGGTTCATCCATGTTGTTGCAAAAGGCAGGGTTTCCTTCTTTTTGAAGGCTAATATTTTGTATGTTACATATACTCTATACTATATATAAAATATTATATATGTGATATATATATACACATATATGTGTGTATGTATATATATATATCACATTTACATTTTATTTATCCATCAACAGACAGATATTTCCAGAGATACCTATCTTTTATCACAATTTCTTTGAAACTCACTGTCACTGCATTGGATTAAGCATATCTTTGGTTGACAATGACCTCTCACCAGTCCATGTGCAATCCACTCACTTGCCTGTTTGTTTATGGGGTTAGTCAGAAATTTTAATAATCTATAGCCCCAAAACTTAAACTGTTATACAACCTATATCTAATCATTTATTTTCACTTGAAGCCATTGCCTACTTCCCCCAAATAAAGTAATCATCATTCTGAATCCTATGTTCATCGTTCCATTGTTTTTCTTTACATTACATTTGTATTACAAATCCGCATTTCTCAGTAGAAATACATTATGATTTCATCTCCTTGCTAACAATGAAGAAAAGCTTGCTGATCTTCAAAGTTCTAAGTTACTATTAGCCCATCAGAGAGCCAGAGCTGCAAAGCAACCAAATGAACTGAACTCCAAAAGGCCTCAAGCCACTCTAAGAAGAGTTACATGAACTGTTTCTCAGTTGACACAACATAGGACGAGGAGATGGTCATAACAAATGCAGATAAGAAGAAAACAGCTAAAATTTTAACAAATTCTTAAGAGTTGAGTGAGAGTTACATGACTTTAGAGTAAGTGCGAGCCCTGGACACTGGGGCATGTGCATTCCTCCAGAAGCTCTTCTGCATGGAGGCTGTTAGGAAGTCATGAGAAATGTTGGGGTGGGGCAGAAAATTAGAGGGAACCCCCTTTGGTGTCACAGGTGGGCCAGTGGTGTGAAACTGATGTTGGGGCATAGGAAACAAATCTTATCACCCTCCCTGAACCATTTTCTCACACGAAGCAGATGCCTTGAGCTGAAAACTCTTCTGACCTCAGAACCCAGACAAAACTCACTGCTTCTAAAAGAGTGATCAAAGCAAAAACTCACATGGATGACGGGCAGGAAATGTAACTGGAATAGACACTGGTGTTCCTTCGGGCAGCCTGTTACTACCAAACCCAATAAGCAATGACAGCAATTGAATCTTTTATGGGCGCTTTGTTCATACGGCCTGAGATCCAAGAAGATGGTGGGTTCACACCCTAGCAGACCATCTTGTCTTTTCTTTCCAGGCCAGACCTTTTATAAGGTGGGGGTGGGTGGATAAACAAGGTGCAGTGAGGGCTTTGAGATTCAGAAGCTGCAACATTCCTGTCCTCTGTCTCTCCCTGGAACACAAAGGTCCTGATGCCTCCAGTTATCCCTAGGCGGTAATCTTTAGCAGTGCCCTGGGAGGTCGGCCGTTTCCCTAGGAGCCAGGAGGGGCCTTATCTGTAGTTTCTGAAACAAAAGCTTTAACATACACATTTCTTGCTAGACTTACAACTTTTTACCTTAAGCTAAAATTTTCCAAGTCTTGAGTCCCCTATCAGAAACCCAGAGCCCAGGCAAAGATCCATTGTTTAGGCAGAAGTAACAATTTTTTGTTCCTGGAGAGACTTCTGTAACTGACACAAAGTATAGATCAGTTACCATTAACAGACCAAGAGGAAAAAAATTCTCCCCCTTGAATCATTATAGAAAGAAAGCAAATTTTAGACTCCATAAAACTACGGGCAAAATATTTGAGAAAGCCACAACCCTGAGACCCAGGCCCCAGGAACAATAGGATGGAGAAAACTGCCTCCCACCAAAACAAGTCCAGAACCAAATAAAAAGGAACAGAAGTCTACTACAGAGGGATGGGTGAGAGCTTAGAAGGAGATTCCCACTATAAAATAGCACATGGGCTGCTGAAACCTGAAAGTGAAAGAATAAATTGAGAAAACCCCTGCAGCCCTTCAAGACACAAAATAACAAGACCCACTGCTAGAAAAAACTGAAGTATCTTGTGTATCAAGGAGACTGTAGCAACAAGAAAATGCCAACTGAGATCAACTTCTCACCATATTGACTCAATCCCCCCCATTAATAACCTGACAAAGAGTTATGTCCACTTTCAGGGTTAAATATTATTTACCTCAACCTGTACTGTTTTCCGACACAAGATATCCAACATTTAATTAAAATGAATGGCACAAACAGTAAAAAACAGGTTGGTTAGTCATGATGGTGGAGAGGATAAGAGAATAACAGCTTTGGAAAGTACAAACAATAAATCAGCTACAGACATTGCACTAGTCAAGATCAGAACTTATTAAACTATGGACTTTAAGCCAAATCCAGCTGGCCTCCTGGTTTTGTAATGGCCTATGAGCTAAGAATGATTTTTATATTTATAAATGGCTAAAAATAATAAAAAGGAGACTATGAAATGTGAAAATTATGTAAAATTTAAATTGCAGTGTTAGTAATAGAGTTTATTGGCACACAGCTGCACTTGCCCATGCACACACTTTCTGTGGGTGCTTTTGCTCTAAGATGACAGGGTTGAGCATTTGTGACCAAAACCATATGTGGCACTAATCTCTTCACTCCCCTCCTTGGTGCACTGTAAATCACAGTGGCACGGTCGCTGCCTAACAGCATTGCAGATGTCACACATTTGTCGTGAGGTGATATTTTTGTAATTTTTTTCAGGACAATAAAAGGAAAGAGAAAAGTAGGCTTTGAATATCATGCTTATAAGGCACAGGGGAGTGTGGATTATTTTGTTATCAAATTGAAGAGCAAGGCGCTGTGTTTGTTATGCAATGACATTATAGCTATAGAGTACAATATGCAATGACATTACCAGATGACATTTAGTACAATATTCCCAATTCACTGGGAAGCAACAGTCCAATAAAAATTAGAATGTTTAAAACCAAATGTTTCATCCCAGCAGAATTTCTTCACGAAAATAAAACTAAAGCTACTAAACCAAAGAAAATTTCCAAGTGGCTTATTTGTTACCCAACCAAGCAAGTTATTGACAGTGAATGAATTAAATCGTCTTTGGTTGCAGCAGCTGAAGAAATGTCTCCTAAGAAACCTTGCTTAAGACTATTAGCCTTTCAGCAAAAAACCATTGTTAGGAGTTGAGAACATTGGGAGCAACATCAAGAGTCAATTAAAAATAAAAATGATTTTAAGTAGTTTTCATGGCGTTTAACAAGTCAACAGGTGTTACCCATACCCCTCAGTTGGTGTTTCTTCAAGGAGTTAGTATGAAGTTTGAAGTGACTGAAGAATTAGCCTGAGTGATCTATATGGAATAACTATGAGCAGGAATCATTTCAAAATTAAGAAAACATATTTTAATATAACAGGAAGTGGAATCTGCTAAAATGTATTATGACTAAGAATGGTAAAAATACAAATTACGGTTGAACAAATTTACAAAGCTAGTAAGAAGTAGTCATTCATTGCATTATTCATCAGCAGGTTCTTTGCAGAAAATATTTATTATGTGATATTAACAAGGTGAGCTTCCTTTGCTCCCATGAACTCAATCATTGTCAGTCCTGTACATTTTGAATCAAAGCTGTGATGCACAGCTGGAAGATCTGGCTCACCCTTTCACAAAGCAGTTCCATGACTGAGCACTGGTAAAACTGTGTTGCTGTTTTTTTGGAGATCACAGCCTAGACTGGATTTTTTTTTAACAAAATGAACTACCTCAATCACTATTACCTAACACTGAACAGCTTTGAGAGTTACCTTCTGTGTGTGCCCCAAGGCACCTCAGTGCATAGAGAGGCCCAGTCAACAGAGAGAACATGAATATGAGAAGGCCATTGAGAGTGGTGGCTAGAAGAAAACCAGGAGACACTGACATCACAAAAGTCAAGCAAAGTTCCAAAATAAAAAGATATTATTGTCACATGTGGTCCTAGCATCCATTACCAACTATTACCAAGGCAAGTCACAACTCTTCTGAGCTGAATTTCCCAGACCTGTGTATTAATAAATTAATAATACCTACCTCAAAAGATTCATTATGAAGATAAAATGCAATAGTGTACATGAAAGCACTATAATTCCTTCACAAATTATGGCATTAATTATCATTGTAGTCATATGTAGGGGTGCCTCCCCTTTGCCAAATCTTCTTGAAGAGTTAGAATTCTAGTATAACCTACCACAACTATTGCCTCCAACTTACCACATCAGGTTTTACCAAACTGGTTTGGGTGTGGCTACCACAATCCCATTGAAATTCAATGATTGCCAAGCTCAAGCATTTCGGAGGCAAGACCTACCCAGGGATATGAATCTGTCTTTCAGTGAAATGCGAGTGGTATGCTAAGTCCTTGCGATCTTTCTGAAACAAAGATCTAACTCAAGCTGGCAACTACTGAGCCACCAGAGGCCATAGGTAGACAGAGTAAGCTGTAGTCTGTAGTTCTGTAAATAGTACCTCCGACTTCAGGGAAATCATAAAACCAGATGAATGAAAGCTGTGTCTAAAGCTCTCTGGCCGTTAGGCATGATCAACAGTTAAGGTAAAAATAAACAAATAGAAATGTGTCTCTACTTAACTCAAGACCTTTCACTTTATACATTTTTATTAAAACACATTTTTACTTGTTAGAAAAAGTACAAAGGTTAGATTGTGTTTTCTTTTTTCTTCCTTTTTCATAATGATATATTAGAATTTTTCAATTGAAACCATATGTTGGCTCAACAATTCTCAATTGCAAAATGTGTACCATTTTAAGACCCAATAAAAAAAAAAAAGGAAGAGGGAACTAATGTAGCAGGATAAAAACTCTTGGACAGGTGGAGATGCCATGTTTCCAATCTGTTGTGAAAGAGAAAAAGCCACTCCTCTGATTAATCACCTACAGAGAAGAAGTGTAATATAACCAAGGTCATAACACACTCATGTATTGGGCAGGTAGTGGGGGGGACTTAACTTGAAGAGAAACAAACCTGGGTTCAAATCTACCTTTCCCACCTATTGGCTCTGTGTCCTTTTAAAGCATTTGGAATCTCACCAAGACTCAGTTTCATTTCTCATCAGATGAAGACAATAATGCCTACCTTACACAATTATTATGTGGACTCAATAGTTTTAATAAGAAAAAGGACACCTGTGCCTGGTACGGCTGGAACTTGACACTCAATGAAATGGGTACAATTTAAAGCCCATTGTAGACTCCAATGTCTTTGCTTTTGCTCTTTTTGGTTCTCTAGATATTAATTAAGGAAAACTGAAAAGTCAAACGTTACAGCAAATTCGTAATATGCCAAATCTGAAGCATGTGTAAGAATGAAAACGAATCTGATCAGTGAGGAGCACCTACCATGCACCCCTCCACCCAGCTCAAGCTTTTCCAAAGCCAATGTTTACCTCAGTAACTTGAGGAGCTTGATTCAGTGAGTCTAGGGAGGGTTTGGAAATTCTGTATTTGTAACAATTCCAGGGTGATACCAATGCTTACCATTGGTAAACAACATTTTTGTACAAGGGATAATTTAAGGAAAATAAAAAGTTAATAAACTATTTTTTTTCAGAATTCTAGTAGCTTTACTGAATTTCATGGAGGAAAAAATGCTTGTTATTAGAATTTAAGGTAATGATAATAGCCAATATCATTGAGAGCTTATCGAGTGCTAAACTGGCAATGCAAAATGCTTTACAAATATTTTCTTATTTCATCCTCTCAAAAATCCTCACGTACCTCTGCTCTATTAGTATTTCCACAACAGAAGCCCAAAAAAGTTAAATCATTTGGCCACATTCATGTTATTATCAGAGTGTATATTTGTTTTCAAAACAAATCTGTTATAGTTCTAAGCCTGTACAACTTTCTGCCTCTGGTTTACTGAAAAGTAAAATATTGGTGAGAAATTAGGCACCATACTTTAAAAAATAATGTTACTAAAAGAGCAAATTTGAAATTGAGAGATACAGAAACTACATTCTAAACTTTCTTTTAAATCAAACTGCAGAGTTCACAAAGAACATTTATATGCGTTGTCTTATTTTAATATTTGAAATTCAAGTTCAGTATTTTTATAATTTCCAGTTTATATCCAATGTTTAACACTTAATAGGTATTTCATAAATACTCACTGCTGAGTGAATGCATTTGTTGGTAATAATGGCCTGAGGCCCTGCTGAAGAAGACAGAAGGCTAGGAGAGAGGGCATGCTTTAACGGATTTGTGACAGAGGCCATGGCTGCCACACAGCCTATGTCACCTAACTGCCCTCTGAGTACTAGGACATCAGCCCTTGAGGGCAAAGTTGATTTTGCCTTAAGTCCTTGAGCCTAGTAGTATAGATAATATACAGTAGAAATGAGGTAAGATATGGAGAGATTGATGTAAAAACATAGACCTGTGAAAGTCCAATTTCAAAATAAAGACACGATACAAGATTAGAGATTAAAATACGGGATTGGCTCACATACAAGCTAGATGTGGCAGTAACTCACTCATGGTCTCCGCCTAAATGTGTTCACCAAAAAGGAGGTGGAGGATTGGGGGTGGGTCCACAAAGAATAAGAGGGATAGCTGTTAACAGAGCCAGCCAGGACCAGTTCAGTGAAGGTTGTATGGTGGTTACGGGTGTGGCTTCTCCAGTAATTTTTTGACAGGTAACTCCCTAAATGGAGATGAATGCCTCTATTTCATTTAGCCCGGTAAAGTTAAATATTTAAAATATTTATAGCTAACTCACCACACATCTGAGCTATGCTAACTAGACACCTGACTGTGTAGGCTTCCTAGAATAAGTACGCTAATAATTTGACATTCTCATATATAGCACTAGATAAAGACAAAGATTGAGGGAGAAATTTCCCCCTACCAAATATTTCACAATAGACCATATTATGATTTGTTAACAAACAACTGCAAAATCTCGGTAACAAGCAAACCAAAATTTTATTTCTCGCTCATGCTTAAATGTCTAAATGGCTTGCCAGTGGGTTTCTGCTCCTTGTAGTCACTCAAAGTAACAAGGAGGCTCCATCTGAATACATGCTTCGTAGTCACTTCAGGAAGTAGGTATGAACCCCGAAAGAAAGAAAAGGCACTTACTAAGAAGGGCTCAAATAAAAAAAAATATTTAAGCAGGGCCTAGCAGCCATTTCTGCACAGGGTCCTCTTGGACATAATGCACTTTGTGAAGAAGTCTCTGCACTAGATTGCCTGCCTGCACTGTTTCTGCCACCTGAGCCAGCACTTATACAGGAGTTCCTGGAGTCCTATTTTAACCAACAAGATTGAGGCTTTCCCCACCCAATCAGAACTAACTGCTCAGCTCTAAACAATCAGGGTGGCTCTGTTCTGACCAATCAGGACAGTGCCTTTGGACCAATTTAACTGTGAGGATTTGGAGTCCTCATTTGTATTAAGAGGGACCAATCAGGGACTTTGGTCCATTTAAGCCAGCTCCCCACTGGTTCAGTAAGTGCACTTTGCACCAAAGACCCAAGTCTGAAAACTGCATTTTCCTGGCCAGCGCTGAAACACCAAGGACATTTCACCAGAGTGGAGCAGAATGTTGCAGAGGACAGGTGCCTAGTTGAAGAGGAGCCTGCCCCACCACTCCCCCATGGCCATGTAGACATGGGTTTATTTCTGGGCATCCATTCTGTTTTATTGATCTATATATCTGTTTTTATGCCATACCAGGTTGCTCTGATTACTATGGCCTTGTAGTATAGTTAGATATCAGGTAGGATGATGCCTCCAACTTTGTTCTTCTTTTTCAATATTGCTGAGGCTATTTGGGGTATTTTGTGGTTTCATATAATTTTTGAAAACCTTGTTCTATTTCTGTGAAATACACCATTGTTATTTTGACAGGCTTTACATTGGATCTATAGATTTGGGGGAAATATGGATATTCTAATGATGTTAATTCTTCCTATCAAGCAAGGAATATGGTATATGCTTCCACATATTTGTATGTTCTTCAATTTCCTTATAATATACCAAGTATAGGTTTTTTACCACTTTGGTTAAATTTATTCTTATGTATTCTTTTTGTGAAACAATTTCAAATAAGATTATTTATTAGTGTATAAAAATGCAACTGATTTCTGAATATTAATTGTGTATCCTGCTACATTATTGAATTCATTGATCAGTTCTAGTAGTTTTATGGTGGAGTCTTGAGGGTTTTCTATGTATAGTATCATGTCATCTGCAAATAATGACAGTTTTACTTCTCCCTTTTCAATTTGGATGATTTTATTTCTTCTTCTTGTCTATTTTCTATGGCTAGGATTTCCAGTTTTATGTTGAATAAGAGTGGTGAAGGTGAATATCCCTGTCTTATTCCTGGCCTTTAAAAAAGTTTTTTTAATTTTTCCCTTTTGAGTATAATGTTAGCTGTGGGTTTGTCATTCATGGCCTTTATTATGTTGTGGTATATTCCGTTTATTTTTACTTTGCTGACAGTTTTTTGCCATAAATGGGTGCTGGATTTTATCAAATGCTTCTCTGCATTTATTGATATGATCACATGATTTTTATTCTGCACTTTGTTTATGTGGTATATCATATTAATTGATTTGCAGATTTCTACCACCCTTGCATCCCAGATATAATGCTAGGCTCTTAAAATTAGCTTGGACGTCTTGCCTGCTTTTGAATTTTTTGGAATAGTTTGAAGAGGATAGGTGTTATTTCTTCTTTGAATGTTCAGTAAAATTCACCAGCGAAGTCATCAGATCCAGGACTTTTGATTACAAAGATTTTTTTTAAATTACTGCTTCAATTTCATGAGTTGTAATTGGTCTGTTCATATTTTCTAATTCTTTCTAATTTAGTTTTGGAAGACTTTATGTTTCTACAAATATATCCATTTTTTCCAAATCATCCAATTTGTGGGTATATAGTATGTTGTAATATTTTCTTACAATCATTTTTTATTTCTATGGTGTCAGTTGTTACTTCTCTTCTTTCATTTCTGATTTTATTTATTTGAATCTTCTCCCTTTTTTCTTTATGAGTCTGGTTAAAGGTTTGTCAATCTTGTTTACCTTTTCAAAGAATCAGGTCTTGGTTTTATTATTTGCTGTTGGCCCATCTGTGGGTGGGGTTGACCCTCTGGCTAGCTATGAGGACTGACACAGCCACTCTGGCAGGCAGTGGTCTGGCTGATTTGGGCAGACACAAGGAGCAGCTACTCCCTCCTGCAGTGTGGACAGGCCACCCTGAGGGGGTCTGTATGCTACCCAGGCACTCTGGCCCACAGGAGTGGGTGCAGGGTGCCACAGGCAGCTCTGCTGCTGTGGTGTTCTGTGTGGAGGAGGGGAAAGGGTCTCTGCCCCAGAGCCACTCAACTCTGCCTCTGATTCTCCCCAAGTTCTTCCTCAAGATCATTTCAAGAAAGTCTGTACCTCAGGCTTAGGCAGCAGACTCCTCCAGAAGGTGTGAGCTCACCAAAGTGGGGCAGCAAAGGTGCCAGGAGGCTGGGGCTTGCAAGTCTTTCCAGTCCACTGCAGTTTAGAGAGAAGACTCTCTGCAAACAAAATTTTGTGTGCTGGTCCTTTAAGAGGACTCCTGGGTTACTAGTAGGCTCCAGTTTTTCCCTGGGGACAGGATTCCTGCTAATTTTCACAGCCAGATGTTATGTGGGCACCTCTTCTTAGCTCTGTTGCTAGAGTCTAGGAAACTCTGAGTGAGGTTGAGATCCCACCTTCCTAATGGGGGACCTTTGCAGCTAAAATAATCCTTTGGATTTTCAGCCCTCACACCTCCCACATCCTGCAGGGCCAGCCCGTTTCCTGTCCCTGCCCTTCCTAGCAGTCTTGGTGTGGCTTCTTCAGTAAATCCTTGGTTATGAAACCTCTGTCCAGCTGGTCTGCAGTTGGCTATTCAGGTTGATGGTTCTATAATATAATTGAAATTCCAGTTCAGGCCTGGGAGGAGGTGAGTGTAACTTCCATCTACTCCACTGCCATATTCTTCCTCCTTTACTGACATTCTTATATTTTGCTTTGGGGTTTGGGTACATTACTTGGAAATGGTTTAATATCATCAGGTTTTGTTTGTAAGCTTTTATAGCCCAGATCAGAACAGCATTTAGAATACAGTTAATATTTCTCCACTACAGTAACAAAATTCTTTTGACTAACCTACCCAACAGTCAGTGAATAATGAAGTTTTCTACACTGCTTGGTTGGAACTGGACCCCCTTCTAGCCCCACGCAAGCTCTAGAGACTTTTTCTAATCCTTTAGTATGGTTCTTTCTGTACTTCGGGTAGCTTCTTTGCATGCATGAGCTGATCAATACTCATCTGAAGATGTGAGGGAGACTGCCTGCAGATCTCTGGAGGTCCCTCTCTGCACAGTTATATGTACCCTCTCCACTACTCTGGTCTGTGAACTCCACCAGCTTAGCCTCCCTGGATATCAGGCCCCATTTTCTCAACTTAGGGAGGCCACTCGGCTCCACCTGGGCTGCCCCTCCCTACACCATGTTGGTTCCCCTCATTTCATAGGTCACTGTTCTCCTTTACCTGATGCCCAATGTCCTGGAAACTCTTATTTTATGTACTGTGTCTGGTGTTTTAGTTAGAGGGCATTAATCTGTTACTCTGTAACCGGAAACGGGCGTTCGGGCTGCCTGTCACTACAAAATCCAATAAGCAATGAGAGCGATTGAATCTTTTATGGATGCTTTATTCAGATGGCCAATGACCCAAGAAGATGGCTGGTTCATACCCTAACAAACCATTTTCCCTTCTCTTTCCTGACCAGATCTTTTATAAGGGGGTGGGGGAGGACAAACAAGGTGTGGTGAAGGCTTTGAAATTCAGGGAGGATTAGGTGAGCGAAGCTGCAGCATTCCTGTTCTAGGCAGTTAGCTGTTCCCAAGGCAGGGGAGGGGCGGGGAGTGGTCACACAAAAGGCCCAGATGCCTCCAACTTGTCCCCAGGAAGTAATCTCTAGCCAGTGCCCCAGGAGGCTGCTTTTCCCAGGAGCCAGGATGGGCCTTATCTGTAGTTTCTGAAACAAAAGCTTAACATACATATTACCTGCTAAACTTATAACTTTTTACCTTAAGTTAAACTTTTCCAAGTCTTGAGTCCCCTATCAACTCCATCTTTTCCAGAAGCATAAATCAATTGAGATATATATACATATATATATATATATATATATATATATACACATACACATATATTAGTGTCTTGAGTTTACCTATAACATTTGAGTTCATATGATTTGATGATATTATGGTTTTAGTATTTGGGATGGCATTTTCCAATCAATAGTCTTTCTTCCTCATACTAAAATACCTATAAACCTCTCCATGTTTAGGATTCAAAGGACAGGATCCCAAAATATTAAAATACCTAGAATAAGAGGAAAACACAGAAACATTTTGCCTGCACATTGCCAAACATCTAAGATCTGGCTATATCCAAAAAGCATGATGTTTGGTGTCATGTAGACCTAACATTCAAATGCTTGCTTTTTCTCTTTCCTGTCAGCTGTTGGAGCTCCGCATCCACAGTGAATTCCACAGTGCAGACAATAGCAAATTCACCATTCCAGACCTAATCCCCCTCTTCTCCTCAAACAGCTTGGGAATGCAGCCATACCTGAGCCAAGGAGGGCCCCGGGAAGTTAAAAATAAGAACTACTTTCCTTTAATTGGAGATGGCAAAAATCATTCTACAATTGGAAAGCAAAATTTTAATGTCGAATCACTTGTAGTTATTTTAAAACTTATTTTTATTATTCCTGACAAGAATATTTTCTTCTCCTGGGATCATTTTGTCCTTTTCCATTTGGCTCCTGCTTTTGAGATAAAGCCATTATCAATAAACCATTTGGAAGGAGAACAGAGGAAGATGGGTTATCCCAGGCAGAGAGCCTCAAATTCATTTTATCCAAACATACATTGACCCAGTGCCATACCCAGCGGGGAAGTGGCTCATTGTCCCTAATGCTAACTAAAATCCCGAAGAAAAGGCTGAGAACATTTTTATTTTGTGTTCTCTCTCTATCAAACATCTTCAACCTTATTATATTACTATGGTGTCATAACAGTGTTATTAATAGTCACATGTTGTTCCACTATTTATAAACTATAATTTGCTGTCAGTTTGAACCAGACACTGGTCTGTTTTGAGGAACAAGTGATTTTCTATCTTTATATACTGTTAAGAGTCTCTAAACACCATCAGTTACTTTGTTACTTGACAGACCTCCCTGGTAGTATATGCTCTATTTTTAAACCTTGTTAAAAATCCAAACTTTATTTTTATTTCTCACAGCTTTGCAGAAAAATACTTTGAAAGATTTTTCCCATGATTAGTGTTAAGACCAAAACAAATTTTCTTGTTAAACATTACCAAAACCTGCCCTCTTTGTCATTTTTGAGAGAGGGAAATTATACCTTTCTCCCCACTTTTCTATACAACAACATTGTGGACAACCACACATCTTTGAACTTGGCTTAAATACCCCTGAAGGAAATCTTTGTTTATAGTAAAAGAAATAAAATTGAAAAAACATGTTAAATATCTAATAATGTGGATTGTTTTCTCTGTATACTACAGGATATAAATTAGGCTATGAAGCTACCTAGTAGAAATCCCTTCCATTTAGGTGATGGTGTGAGAAAAAAAATCTATGAAGCAGCAGTCTTAATAAATATACAAGGGTCTTGGAGGTAAGAAAGTAAAAAAAGATTAAAATTCATTGGTCTTAGATTATTTACCTTGACTATAATTCCTGAACTTTAGGATTTCTGGTGAGGAGCTGTCTACTTAGTCTAGTATAGAGAGGCTTCATCACAAAATAACTCCACAGCACATGAGGATTGCATCTCCCCCTCGCTTTGCCCTATAGCCCAACCCAAAACACGGGCAATAACAATTCCAATTCTGAAAATCTAGAAATTTAACCTCAAAGTCTACAAGAATGGTACATGCTGGTTTAATTTCAACAAAGGAAGGAATCTATCAGAGGCTCCTGAATCCAGAGGCTTGGGTATCTGCCTCCAGAAACAAGTGCTTTAAAAGACTAATGCAAACGAAAGTCTGCAGTCTGCAAACCCGGGATGAGAACGCCAGGAAAGCATTCCCCCTAAAGAATATGAAGTCAGGAGCTCCATGAGGCGAGGGCTTTCAGAATGTGGCCCAAGTTTTCCTACTTCTTTGAACTACTTCCCTTTTTGTTTTTCTTTTTCCTCTTAAAATTCATACTACATCCTATGGTAGAAAATGTGAGGAATGCAAACAAAATGAAAGAAGAATATAACTTTTGTCACCGCTTATCCACCATTTCACTTTCCTTGGTTTCCATTACCCACAGTCAAACCATGGTCTGAAAATATTAAACAGAAAATTACAGAAATAAAAAAAATGTGTAAGTTTTAAATCAAGCACTGTCCTGCATAACATGATAAAAATCTTACACTGTCTCACTCCATCCCACCCAGGATATGAATCACCACCCCTTTGCCCAGCATTCCCATGTCATGTACTAGCCTCCTAGGTTGTTAGATTGGGCAGCCCAATATCACAGAGTTTGTTTTCACGTAACCCTCAGAGCATCTTAACATTATGTCACAAAGCATATGTCATCCACCTCACTTCATCTCATCATGTCAGCACTGTGTCGTCTCATGTCATCATGAAAAGAAGGGTGAATTCAGTACAATAAAGAGTTTGAGAGAAAGACCACATTCGCATAACTTTTATTACACTATATTATAATAATTGTTCCATTTTATTATTAGTTGTTAATCTCTTACTGTGCCTAATTTATACATTAAGCTTTATCATAGGTATGTACAATATACATAGGAAAAAACATAGCACACACAGGCTTTAATACCACCCACGGTTTCAGGCATCCCTTGCGGATTGTGGAACGTTATCTCCTGCAGATAAAGGGGGGGCTATTGTACTCCCTCCACAGAAATAAGCATGCTGCCTTTTGTCATTTTACCACCTTGGCTTCGCATTGTTTTTTTTGTTACTGTTATTTTATTAACCATTTTTAGTATAGTTAAATTTACTATATTAAAAATGGTTAATAAAATAGTTTTGTCATTTTTAGTATTAGTTTGTCATTTTATTAAAATAACTTTAAATTTAATTTTTAAAAGATGCAAAATATTTCCAACATGTGAATGCATCATATATTTAGCTTTTTTCTATTTGGGACATCCTGTTTTTTTCTAGCTTTCTATTCTTAGAAACAGTGACACAATGAACTGCTTTACTCAAAAATCTTTCTATGCATTTATGTTAATGGCTCTGGTATGTATGATGAAAACAAAATTATTAAGTCTAATGTTATGAAAATTTTTCTTTTTTATTTTATTCAAAAAATTGTAAATCTCCCAATGCAGCTAGCCATGCTGCTTTGCAGAAAGGTCAAACCCATTAATATTCCCACATTCAATGTATGAGAATGCTTGTTTTTCTGTGCCATTATAGCATTAGGAAATACAATTATTTTATCCTAAGATATTAGGATAAACATTATCCCATGATTATTTTTATTTTTTTGTTTTTCATTATGTGCAAGATTACATACTTAAGCTGTTAAATTGGTATGCAATTTTCTCTACTAAAAGCTGCCTACTTATGTCGCTTATGCATTTATCTTCTGGGCTTGTAGTGTTTTTCTTATTGAGTTCTTTGACCACAATATACACTAAGAATATTAAACATTTCTTATCAAAATGTCGTGCAAATCTTGTTCCAAGTCATTTAGTGCGACTATAATGATTTTTACATATTCTTTATTATGTAACCAAATCTACTGTATTTTCCTTTTATAGCCATTTACATTGTTTTATATGCTATTTATTCTTTACAGAGCTGCAATAGCATAGCATGCTGTAGGTATGGCAGACTCACTCCCAGCAAAGCAATTGTTGGTCATGAACAAAACTTTGCAGGAAAATTTCATCAGTAAAGGAATATGTTTTTCTTGTCTAAATAATCTTTGGCTACATGATATGTAACCACTGTTGAAAAGTCTTAACCACACTAATAAATTACATTTCAAATCTTTATCATCAGTCCTCTCTGTCTATGGTTCAAAACATATGGTCAATATTAAATTGATAACCTCATTTATTTTGTAACCATTTGCTTCATACTTCTATCAACAAATATTTGTTAAAGCATCTATGCTGAACTTGGTCAGAAGTTTTAAGCAAGAGCCTGTCTAAATGAATATTCAATATCTAAAGACCATACATACTTAAGTGAATTGTTTTATAGCTAACCTCCAGATAAAGCTTATTCTTCTACCTCTATCTGTTTGACATCTAATCATCAGGGTCCTCGGCACCAAGGGCCAAGTGAGGAGAAGGCGAACGAAGTGAGAAGTAAAGTGTGAGTGTTCGTTAGGTGACATAAACAAAGCTGAAAAATAAGAAGTGGAGTAAATTGGGTCCACCCTGGAACTTGGATCTGGAAATAAGCTTTCTGAAACGTATTCAGATTTCTCCCAAAGGCAATAATGACAAGCCCATTTTGACTCATCTTCAAAATAGCCCCTATTATCCTCTTCCAACTGCATTTCTGTAGAATCAAAAGTTGGATTTGGATTTGGACTCAAAATATAATCAAGGACTTGTTCACTGCTGGGCAATTTTTAAATCTTTAGGATCTCGGAAAAAAAGAGGCCTCCAAGAACTAAGAAACACAAGCATGGAGGATGTTCCTGTTTTCTGACAAAGAAAAAAATAGAAATGCTATTATTAACCCTGCCACATCCCTCCACTCCCTACTCCAACTGATACCTGATGGGCTTCTGGCTGGACATTTTGTGGAATCCTTTATAAGTTCTATTAAGACCAGAAACAGCCTTGAAAAAGGGACTGACTCAGCCCCATGGTTTCTCAGTAACCTTAGTCAGTGGCTCTTGGCCTAAAAATTTCGTGACACTTGTTCTGTTTCCACTTAGATGTAAGCTTCCACTCCCTCGAATCATCATAGGTTTCATAGGTCCTTCTCCTGTGATCCTAAACTTACATTTCCATTTATAGGCTATTTGTACCCTGTGCCCCCTACAACCTCAACAGACTGTACAGCTTCATCTCTGACTCATTTTCCCATGTGGTTGCTCATATAGCAGCTCATATAGAACAAAGTGCACAACTGAAGTGAGACTTATGTTCTCTCTTCATACCTCATTTCTCTGCCTTTTCTCATCTCTTCCAATTCTATTGGAACTCATAATTCAAATGATGAGAAAAAAATAAAAGACTACTCAAAAAGGGAAATAAATAAGGTCTGGTTTTTCTCAAAGCTAGCTGGATCATAAACCAGGGTAGGCACTTCCAATAGCAAAGAAGTAAAAAAATTTTTTACCAGGACAAGAGCAAATTACTTTGTAGGGTGGTCTGATGCCTCTGCATTTTACAGCCCAGAATAGTCTAGGACTGTATGTACAGACTGCTACACAGTTTACTTAGGATGGGTCAAAAGTCAGCCTTCTGAGTGATACTCCCTCCTTCTGAATGTTCCAAATATTGGAATTCACAACCCTCTTTCCCATCTCTTCTGCCAGGATCATGCAGATTAAGTGTGAGCCATCACTGGCTGATTTGGCCAGATAAAACATGTATGCAGATAGATTATCTGACCATCATTAAGTAGAATTCCTTAAATTCTACAGTTTGGTTATCACAACAACTAAAAAATATTTGGATATCTGCTTGGCTCTTGTGCTAATTACAAAGAATATAAAGGTAAATAGAACATATCCCTACCCTTAACTCACAGTCAAGTGTGGGGGATATATTAGGTTAACAGATAATAAAATAAAATGCAATACACACTATAAAAGGACAAAAAATGTACCCTCGAACACTAACTACAAAAACAACTTCTCAAAACACTAACTAGGAAGCGACCAATGTATCCTAGGGTGCTCACATGTATTCATTAAGTACCTCCTTTGATCCCGGCAGTGGAGAGAGAGAAGTGAACACAGTTTCTATCTTCATGCAGTGTAAGTCAAGCTGTAAAGACAAACCTGAAACAAATACCTAAATTAAGGCACAATTTAAATAGTGGGAAGTACCATGAGGAAAAGAACAGGGTGATATAAAATGGAATGATAGGGAGAACTAATTAAAATCCAGAAATCAAGGAAGGACTCTTAGAAGAAATGACATTGACATTAAGACATGAAAGGAGGTAGGTAGACACACTGTGCCTCCTCAGACAACCAAAATAAGGACAACAATAATTTAGAAACAAAAAACAACCAGTACTGACAGAAAATTGAACTGTATGGAAGTCCGACAACCAAGGAGTTAAAGCAGACACATTTATGCAGACTGGTAGGAGGGGCAGAGTCAGGTGGCCTCAGGGAAAGGACTCACAGCAAAGTGGTGGCTGGCAGACCCTGCTGCAAGATCCAGCAAGGGAGTGGATTGTGAAGGGGCGCAGCACATAAGGAGGCTGGCAGACCTGGCAGTCCCACATTCGCGCGCAGATAAACCAGGTGAAACTGGGCAGTGGGACAGACCACGCAACCCAGGGTCCCAGCACCAGGAAATAAAGCCTCAAATCACCAATTGAAAACACCTGTGAGGGTTGAGGTGCCTGGAGAGACCTCCAGCCTCACAGGAGAGTTTGTTGGAGAGACCCACAGGGTCCTAGAACATACACAAACCGACCCACACAGGAATCAGCACCAGAAAGGGCCCAGTTTTCTTGGGGGAAGTGGCAGAATGGACTGAAATCTAGCAAAGAGCAGAGTAAGCATGATTGTTCCCTCTCAGACCCTGCTCCCACATACAGAGTCACAACCCAGAGACTGGGTTGCCCTGCCCAGGTGAATACCTAAGGCTCTGCCCCTCACTATGTAACAGGTGTGTCAAGACAAAAAAAAAATGGCCCAAATGGAAGAACAGATCAAAGCTCCACAGCAAATACAACTAAGCAATGAAGAGATAGCCAGCCTATCAGATACACAGTTCAAAACACTGGTAATCAGGATGCTCACAGAATTGGTTGAATGTGGTCACAAATTAGATGAAAAATGAAGTATGCTAAGCAAAATAAAGGAAAATGTACAGGGAACCAATAGCGATGGGAAGGAAACTGGGATTCAAAACAATGGAGTGGACCAAAAGGAAGAAAAAACATCCAATCAGAAAAGAATGAAGCAATAAAAATTCAATAAAATGAGGAGAGGCTTAGGAACCTCCAGGACATCTTTAAACGTTCCAACATCCAAATTATAGGGGTCCCAGAAGGGAAAGAAGAAGAGCAACAAGTGGAAAAGTTATCTGAATAAATAATAAAGGAGAACTTCCCATTCTGGCAAAGGAAATAGACTCTTAGGAAGTCCAGGAAGCTCAGACAGTCCCAAAGAAGTTGGACCCAAAGACAAACACACCAAGGCACATCATAATTACATTACCCAAGATTAAAATGAAGGAGAGAATCCTAGAAGCAGCAAGAGATAAGGAGGCAGTCACTTACAAAGGAGTTCCCTTCAGACTGTCAGCTGATTTCTCAAAAGAGATTTTGCAAGCAAGAAGGGGCTGGAAAGTTGTATTCCAAGTCTTGAAAGGCAAGGACCTCCATCCAAGATTGCTCTATCTAGCAAAGCTTTGGAAGGGCAGATAAAGTGCTTCTCAGATAAGGTCAAGTTAAAGGAGGTCATCATCACCAAGCCCTTATTTTATGAAATGTTAAAGGGACTTATCTAAGAAAAAGAAGATCGAAAACATGTACAGTAAAATGACAGCAAACTCACAATTATTAACAACCACACCTAAAACAAAAGCAAACTAAGCAAACAACTAGAACAGGAACAGAACCCCAGAAATGGAGATCACATGGAGGGTTATCAACAGGGGAGTGGGAGGAGGAGAGAGGGGGGAAAGGTACAGAGAATAAGTAGCATAGATGGTAGGTAGAAAATAGGGGGAGGGTAAGAATAGCATGGGAAATGTAGAAGCTAAAGAACTTATAAGTATGACACATGGACATGAACTAAAGGGGTGGAATGTGGGTGGGAGGGGGTGTGCAGCGTAGAGGGGAGTGAAGGGGAAAAAAGGGAAAACTGTAATAGCATAATCAATAAAATGCATTTTAAAAGGCAAGAAATATGCTAGTCAATAAGAAAAGGATACATATTTCCCTAACACAACAAAAAAAATTTAATTTTGATGTAAAAAATGCCACAAAGGAGAGACTAAGGAAATATTTGCAACGTTTAACAAAATAACAAAGACCTAATATTTTCAAAACTGTTACAAAGTGATGAGAAGACAAAACAGCCCAATTAAAAAAAATGGGCAAGTAATAATATATAAGTCATATAAAAGGATATGTTAATTCTTATTAATAGACTCAAATATTCTGAAGCTCACTAGAATATAAACTCCAGGAAGACAGGGTCTTTGTTTTTGTTCAGAGACATTTCCCAAAGATTACGGAAGTAGCAGCCCAGTAAAAGTTTTCAGCAAATATCTGGTGGCTGCTGGATGAATAGGTGGATGAAAAAAAAAGCAAATTGACAGAAAGAATCACTATTTTTACTCATCAAAATGGCAATAATTAATAAGACTCTTATATTCGGTGTTAAAGAATGCCTTTATTAAAATTAAAAGCACACACAACCTATGACTGAGCAATCTCATTAATAGGAATCTATTCTAGAGATGAGCACCAGAATTTCCAAGTACGTATGTACATAGAGATCTGCATTCCTTGTAATGGCCTGAAGTTGCAAACAACCTGAATGATACTAACATTTCATTAAATTATGGTACAACAATAATGTGGAATACTGTGTACACATATTAAAAGGATGCAATAACTCATTCTTAATGTTGAAGGATGCACAGATATTTTGTTTTTTTAAAAAAGGAAGTTGCTAAATGTTTACTAGTATGTGGACAAAAATAAAATCTAATCTGAATACTAACATAAATGAACATAAAGTAAAAAAAACAAAAAACAAAAAAAAGAAGACGAGAGGAAATGACATCACACTTAAGCATAAAGGAGGGTTACTGAGTCACCTTGGCTTGCAGCAGACTTGAATTTGGTGTTAGCATTCTTACCATAGTGTATCATAGCTTATTTTAAATAACAGAAGAAGATTGGGAGAACCAACCAGGCACTTCCCACATTATACCTACTTCCTTGTAAGCATTCTAATTATATCTTCATAGGTGTGTTTTATTACCTCTATCTAATGGGAACTTTGTAATTATTCTTGTTAATTAATTCTCTTCAGCTCTTAATCAATATTCTTACAGCAAATAATAATAACCACTTCACCGAGTTAATGTGAGACATAAATAGCACAGAAGATAATCAAAATTTATTCCACTCTCTTCCTCCTTCTTCTTCCATGTTTTCCTCCTTGCTTGCTTGCTACCTTCCTTCCCTACCTACTTCTCTCTTTCATTTCTCTCATCCATTTCTCTTCCTCTCTTTTTCTTACCCTCTGTAAACAATGGCTGCTCAATAAATTGCTATCGATTACTTGTTAATTGATCAAATAACCTCAAAGTGTTAAATACTGTCCCCTTCAGCTTCCCCCCTTTTCTTCTCTTCTCCCACCCAGATGCCTACTCTGGTCCAGGCTAACTCTCTTTGTATTTTTTTCTTATTTTCATGGTATAGAAATTCAGTCGTACAGTTTTAGAGGGATGTTAAGAGTGAGAGCTTCTACTCCCAGAGGCCCCTTGTGGGTTTCTAGAGTACAGTGGGACTTGACCTCCCCAACACTCCTTTTATTTAGTGTATACAAGCCCCCTTTCTAGAAAACTTTTAGAAACATAATTAGAAACAGCCAGGGGGTCCCAGAAACCTTTATCAAGTGCAAATTGCAGAGCTTAAGGAATCTTACAGGTCTTTAGGCTCCAGATGCCAGCCTGAGATGCTGCTTCCCTCTCTAAAGCAGTAACTGCACCAAAGGAACAAGATTTTAAAGTGTGCTGAAAAGGATAAAAGATAAGCAAGTTTGAAGCTAGCCACTCCTGCTAGCCCTGCACAGCTGGAACTACATATAAGCAGCTGGTATTGGACAAGGGAGCTCACTCTGGCCACTGCTGCTGCTGAGGTCCTCCTTTATTCTTAAATTTACCCCAACCCTGCCCTTTGACTCTGTCTCTACTTTCCAGCCTTAGGTTCAGCTGTCTTTCTATCAGCAGATGGTGCTGCTTCTACTTACTCTTCAAAGTCCTCTGGGATGTCTGTGTTTGGAACTTTCCTCTGGTTCCATTTATTTTAGGCTGATCCTCAGAAACCCACCTTAACTTTGACTCCAGTAGACTGGCCCAAGGTGAAATTGGGCACACATGAAGGACCTATTGGGTTGGCCAGAATGTCCATTCAGCTTTCCATAACATGGCTGTAGTCGTACTTAGTTGTCTTTAACTTCATTTCCAACAATTTTATTAGAATGCATTGTGACAGCTGTCATATCAGCATACATTTTGTAAAAACTTATCAAAATTGTAAATTTTTGTGTAGCCATTTTAATATTGAAGATGAAAGAATACAAGCAACTTTTATGGCATATTATGCTTTATTGTTTCAAGAAAGGTAAAAATGCAACTGGATTACAAAAAAAGATTTGTGCAGTGTGTGGAGAAGCTGCTGTGACTGAACAAACGTGTCAAAAGCGGTTTATGAAGTTTCATGCGGAGATTTCTTTTGCTGAATAATGCTCCATGGTTGGGTAGACCAGTTGGAGTTGATAGCAATTAAATCAAGACATTAATTGAGAACAATCAATGTTATACCACACAGGAGATAGTTGACATACTCAAAATATCCAAATCAAGTGTTGAAAAGCATTTGCACCAGGTTGGTTAGGTTCATCTCTTTGATGTTTGGGTTCCACATTAAGTTAAGCAAAAATAAACCTTCTTGACTGGATTTCCACATGGTATTCTCTACTTAAACATAACAAAAATATTCTTTTTTAAAAACAAATTGTGAAGGGCATTGAAAAAATGGATACTTTCCAATAATATGGAACCAAAGAGATCATGGAGCACATAATATAAGCCACCACCAAACACAGCAAAGGCCAGTCTTCACCCAAAGAAAGTGATGTGGTATATATATATGGTGGAATTGAAGGGAGTCCTCTATTATGAGCTACTTCCAGAAAACCAAATGATTAATTCCAACAAGAACTGCTCCCAATTAAACCAACTGCGGCACTCAATGAAGAGTGTACACCCTGGGTCGTGTGTCTCAGTGGGTTGAGTGCTAACCTGAGAACCAAAGGGTCCCAAGTTGGATTCCCAGTCAGGGCACATGCCTGGGCCGCAGGCCAGGTCCCCAGCAGAGGGCATGTGAGAGGCAACCACACATTGATGTTTCTCCTCCTTCTCTCACTCCCTCCTTTCGCCCCTATCTAAAAATAAATAAATAATATTCACACACAAAAAAGTGCCCAGAATTAATCAAGAAAAATACATAATCTTCCATCAGTAACACAAGATTGCATATTTCTTTGATGATCAGGCAAAAACTGTTATAGCTTGCCTGGAAAGTTCTGATTCATCTGCTGTATTCATCAGACATTGCACTTTTGGATTTCCATTTATTTCAGCCTTTACAAAATTCTCTTAATGGAAAATATTTCAATTCCCTTTCACTTACTGGCTTATTTCACTTAGTATAATACTCTCCAGTTCTATCGGTGCTGTTTCAAAAGGTACGAGTTCTTTCTTTTTTTCTGCTATGTAGTGTTCCATTGTGTAAATATACCACAGTTTTTTGATCTAGTCATTTACTGATGGGCATTTAGGCTGTTTCCAGCACTTGGCTATTGTAAATAGCACTGCTATGAACATACAGGTAAATAGGTTCTTTTGAAGTAGTGTTTCAGGATTCTTAGGGTATAATCCCAGCAGTGTAATTGCTGGATCAAAAGGCAGTTCCCTCTTTAGTTTTTTGAGGAAATTCCATGCTGTTTCCACAGTGGCTGCACCAGTCTGCATTCCCACCAACAGTGCACTAGGGTTCCCTTTTCTCCACAACCTCACCAGCACTTGTTTGTTGATTTGTTTATAATGGCCATTCTGACCAGTGTGAAGTGGAATCTAATTCTGGTTTTAATTTGCACCTCTCTGATGGCTGGAAGACTGCAAAAGGCATGTGGAACAGTTGTTTGCACAAAAAGTTAAAAAGTTTGGGGAAGATGAAATTATGAAGTTGCCTGAAAGTTGGCAGAAGGTAGTGGAGCACTGAACAGTGAATACACTGTTCAATAAAGTTATTGGTGAAATGAATATTGTGTCTTTTATTTTTACCTTAAAACGCAGTGAACTTTTTGGCCAACCTAATACAAATAAATACCTTTTAAAAGGGAACAAGATGAAGTGTTTAGTGCAAAAGATCATGTTATGCTGGTGCCTACTAGCACCTTCTCATGAGAACGAGTTGTTAGGTTTTTGGGAATTCTGCAAGTCAGTTGTTAGACATAGTCATTATTAAAATTGTTATTTAAACATATAATTAAAGTAAAGGAGATGTATATGTAAGATTAATCACTTCTTAATTTACTACACTTGACTGTTTTCTGTGCTTTGGGGTCATTTGCATCTAATGCATGTGTGTGATGGAAATGCTCTGTACTGGTGCGCCATTGCCGTGTTCCCACCTCCGCATTCAGTGACATCAGCCACCGTGGGAGTATTTACAACATGGAAACCAGCAAGTGCTACAAAGGGAGCTTTTTCTTCCATAAAGCCAGCTGTTACACATTTACCAGTACCCGACGACAGAAGGGTGCCCGTGTCTTTTAGAAGTGGTTAACGAAGACAAAGGCATGGAGTAGAGGGAGCATTTGTAGTTACTTCCCAGGATCTATTCTCATATTTCACCTGTCCTAAACAGGGCCCTGAAATCCCCAGCCATGTAGTTGGCATGGCCCCTTGCCTGCAGCTGCAGAACAGGACCCTTATTGTCTAAGCCCAGTGGCTTATCCTAAACCTCTGACTACAATCAGCCTGATTCAAAGATGGATTAATGATTGAAATCAGGCTAACTGTGGCCACCAAGGGTGATTTGGAGGATCTGCATTTAAGCTACTAGAAAATCTAATCTGGCATTTCTGCTAGACCTGAGGAAGGAAATCCCCAATGACACTGATAGCCATCTCGGAATCCCAAATGAAAAAGACTGCCCAAGAGTGAATGTAAGCTGAGGAAGTAAATCCAAAAAATGGTGATAGGAAAACTAGATTCTGGACCAGAGATAGGTTGAAAATCTAGTCATAGATTTTGTGTAAGTCAACAAATTCCTTTTGCTTTTACCTGATTGAGTTTAACTTGCAGTTACTTGCACCAAAATGATTCCTTTCTGATACATAGCATGGAGCTCATATCTTTAGATAAGTTAATTGCAGGAAAAAGTAAATATTCCTAACCATTCTTATTCTGATGATGATGTGTGTGTATACACATGTATCAAACCAGAGAGCAAGCTCCCTGTAGGCTGAAATTATTTATTGCACACTTTTGCATTTGTACCTAACTTAACACTGCACCCTACATGTACAGGACAAGTAGTAGTGTTTAATGCAGGTGTACTTAATAGAATTAGTTAGTAAGTCAGGGAAGGATTGTGCAGGAAGTGGAGTGATTCAGAATGAAGTTTTCTTCCCTTCTCTGTCAAGCAGGCAATTTGAATCCATCTGTTGTCACTTGTGAATGTCCCAGGGAAAAGGAATATAGCAATCTTGTTCTTGAGTCCAAATGTTCAGTTTCTCAACTGGAGAACATTGTAGTTTTCTTTTTAAAAAAAAAAAATTTATGCATTTATTTTTAGAAAAGGGGAAGGGAAGGAGAAAAAGAGAGAAACATCTACAGGTTGCCTCTTGCACACCCCCAACTGGGGGACCTGGCCCGCAATCCAGGCATGTGCCTTGACCGGGAATGGAACCAGTGACCTTTCAATTTGCAGGACTGTGCACCCAGTCAGGGTGGTTGTGGTTTTCTGTTGGAATGTAGGTATGCCCTACTTTTCAAAAATTCACCTCATGCCACTTCACTTTTATGAAAGTACCTGTTTTCACTAACCAAAAGAAATCTAAAGAATATTTTTGCTTTCCAAAAAGAAAAAAAAAGCCTGAAGTGAAAGTAGTGTTCAGTGTTTGTCCTGCAACAAGCCAGTTATAAAGCAGTGGGCCCTTGTAAGTAAAAATACACTGTGTATACATTATTTCCACATTATATAGGCAGTGTAGCATATCATTCCTGCTTCTACTATTATGTGAGTGTTATTTTAAGTTTTATATGTAATTTGGTATGATTTGGTAGGTTATTTTGGGGGTCTGGGAATGCTCCCAAATTTTTCCTTTATAAATTAACAGTAATTACTTTATGCCATTTTGGCTTACAAAATGTTTCACAGAAACACTGTACTTTTGAACAGCGAGGCAAACATGTACAGTGAAAGACAGTATAGTCTTTTAGTGCGCATCAACACTAAGGAAGCTCCTTTGGTTTCTGTTTTCATGACGCCAAGTACATGGATAAGAATTAAAATGTGCAGGCAGTTGCAGCATCAGCAGCACACAGACTAACATTGGAGTGACACCGAGATTAGTGTGGCCCCTGTGCAAGGGTGACACACAAATTCGTTACATACGTCTTAATACTGTCTGCTTTTGGACAAAGAAGACATATGTTTGTTTCAGGTGCTCATAAAGGATGCAGGCCACCATGTGGCTCAGGATTAATTCAGTCCAATTTAGTGCAGTAATTATGAACATAGAATCTGAAGTCAAAGCACCTGGATCTTAAATTTACTCTGTGCTAGCTATGTTACCTAACCTTTCTGTTTATTCATCTGTAAAATGGGGCTAATATGTAAAAACACATATAAAACTATCTGTTAGGAAATAAATTGGTTAACATTGAAAAAACATGCAGTCAACATGTCTCAAAAATGACACCACACATGTCATATTTGCACATGACACCGCATGAACAAGATATCCTAACAAGAAATCTGACAAGACTTCTCATGTCTATCCAAGACTCTGGCTTCATGGCAGTGAAAGTGATGGCAATAAATGTCACAGTCCCAAAACTGTTTGGCACTGTGGTTCTGAGTGATACCAGTCCCATATGCCTTGCAGAGGATGATGAGTATAAGCACAGGCAAATCGTATGAGTGTTTCCGTTAGATTTCAGGTCAGAAACAGGAAATAACCACTGGAATAGGAATGCTGCCTCTTGCTTTCCCCTCCCTTCCCTGTCTTTTCTCTACAACCCCATTGCTACACGACAGACATTATATCTTATTTAATCCTCTCTCCATTTCCCAGGAACACAAGCACCAGGAGGGCAAGGATCTGTCTCTATTTTTTATCCATTGCTCTGTTTGCAAGACTTGAATAGACTGTGGTATATAGGAGGTGCCCCATAAACATTGTTGAACAAATTAGAGGGCCTGAGGATGGCCATTTGCTAATCAATTAAAAATCAGAAAATATAATGACCGGTTAAAAAAGTGCTTTTTCCCTATTTTAAAAGACCCTGTGAATTAGTAAGTGTTGGCTCAACTACGATGTTAATGACAACAGAATTTTGTGACTATAAACAGTTTGCTTAACATCGTGTCCCTTTGTTTCTCCATCTGGAAAACCTGGAACTCCAGCTCTACATTTTTCAAAAGCTTTTAAGTGCCCTAAAAGCGGTAATAGCTATAAAGGTGTCAAGTTAAAGATACAATGTAGGAGCTCAGCATGGAGGTTTTTTTCATAAAATTAAACAATTATTTCACTTGTCCATTTACTTATTCAACTGGCAAAATTTCACTTCAGCTTTTATTCTTATATATACTTGCAACCATGCATCAGTTTTCTATTTCCTATTGCATCCCAAGTGTTACTATAAATTTTAATGAACCATTTTCACATCAAACTGCCATTTTCTATACTTCAAATTTGCCTTCAAAGTCACAAACTTTTTACAGGAAAGACATGCTCATCGAATCCCGTCTCACCAATCCTTATTTAAAATGTGAAATGTCATTTCTCTAGGGTAATCACCCTTCCCATAGCAAACCAGTCTTGTTGTTATGGGAATTCTACCTATCCTGTACCCACTTTTTCCTTCAAGCCAAATTCTTATTTTTAGGGTCTCCCTTCCAATCTTTAAAAAGAGACCCTGTACCTTTAATAACAGAGACCTGATGAGAGGTTTCTTTCCAAACTTGTTCCCTGGCTTCCAAGTGACGAAACCAGCTGTAATTTGAGAGCAGAGAGATCCTCAGGATATCATTAGCCAAAGGAAAAGCTCCGCATTCCCACCCAGTCCAGAAGTTGAAATAGTACCAGAGAGCAAGAACCAGTCTTTCTCTCCAGCGACAGGCTCCGTCTCCCTGCAGCGAGGGGAAACTCCGAGAGTGAGCTCAGGCGACACAGCCAGCGTCCTGCCAGAGCCCTGCGATCCCTGCGGAGTTCCAGCCTCCCAGCACATAGCGCAGCAGCTCAGAGCCTGGTGCATCCTGCGGTGCTAACCCTGCTACCCAGGCGCTGGTGCCACAGCCACATGAAGCCTGCTGGGGAGGTGGAGACAGGGTGCAGCAAGCCGGTTGGGACTGAGGCTGCCGCCGTCTCAGGGAGGCGCTGACTCCCAGGGGGGACCCCTTTCTCGTGCACGGGCGAAAAGTCTTCTCCAGGGGTCCCCTGCCATCCTGAACATACAGGATGGTGTTTCTGAAGTTCCTCTGGATGGGTTTCTTCTGCCACCTCTGTCAGGGCTACTTCGATGGCCCTCTCTACCCGGAGATGTCCAATGGGACGCTGCACCACTACTTTGTGCCCGATGGGGACTACGAGGAGAACGATGACCCGGAGAAGTGCCAGCTGCTCTTCAGGGTGAGTGACCACCGGCGTTGCTCCCAGGGGGAGGGGAGCCAGGCCAGCCGTCTGCTGAGCCTCACCCTGCGGGAACAATTCACCGTGCTGGGCCGCCAGGTGGAGGACGCTGGGCGGGTCCTGGAGGGCATCAGTAAGAGCATCTCCTATGACCTGGACGGGGAAGAGAGCTACGGAAAGTACCTGCGCCGGGAGTCCCACCAGATCGGGGATGCCTACTCCAACTCCGACAAGTCCCTCACCGAGCTGGAAAGCAAGTTCAAGCAGGGCCAGGAACAGGACAGCCGGCAGGAGAGCAGACTCAATGAGGACTTCTTGGGGATGCTGGTCCACACCAAGTCCTTGCTGAAGGAAACGCTCGCCATCTCTGTGGGGCTCAGGGACAGATACGAGCTGCTGGCCCTCACCATCAGGAGCCACGGGACCCGGCTAGGTCGTCTGAAAAACGATTATCTTAAAGTATAGGTGACTGGGCACCCTGCCTGCAGAGGGTACCAGATCTACCCTGCTGTGGAGGCTGGGGAACAGAAGACAGGGCTGACATTTCCCTTGTACTTACAGTGTTTTTAATCCAGATTTGCACTTGGAGAATGATCTGAAGTCCTCTTTAAAAGAAGTGGGAGTTGAGTGGTTTTGTTTTACCTTATTTATGTGCCTGCCATTGATTTGCCACCTGAAAAGTTTTAAACCATGCCTCCCACCTTTCCTACAGGCTTGATAACTCTGCAGAGACACCTGTTTCAGCCACACCTAAAAGGGCACAAATTATGCAGTGCTTAGCTGTCCCGTCCTGGAGATTTTGCGGAAATACTCAGAAAGCTGTGTGCGTACATAGCTCCTTTCCGCTTTCAGCCGAGTCTAGGGGCTCTGAAAGCTGTCAAGGTCGCCTGTGTCTCGGATGGGGGCTGAGGTGTGCTCTGCGTCTGCATCTGCACACTTGCCTGCAGATGGAAGTTGCTTGTTTCTTCCTCACCTTTTCTCTCTTATTTATTACCATGATCTCTAAGGTTTTGTTTTTAGGATTTTTTTTTTGGTAAGAGTATTGGCCAGCAACTATATGCCAATCATCCTTTGCAGGAAGATGTCTGAAGTGCTTTTCTGTGGTTGTGGGGCAATTAAAATGACCACATTGAAGTCTCAACTTTGTGGTGGTTATGCACTCGTGTTCATATGTTGATTTGCTATGTCTCGCATCGGGTGTCTGTGTCATCAGTGCTACATATGGTCCACTAGGAAGAAGTAGGTTGATTGTTCCAAAGCGCCCCCAAAGGCCTATGATTTAGTTTACCAATGTATTCTTTCTCATTTGGGGGAGTTGCTTCTGTTTGTTTATGGAAACTTGTACTTCAGATAGGGGGAATTTTAATAACTCCTTATCCAAGTTTTATTATTCAGACAATAAATATGTTCTGGTGTAATGCTGGCTTATTTTCTAATTTCTATCTGTAAGTTTTTAATATGGCAAAGAGGGGCCAATACAACAGGAAAGAGAAGGATGGGGCTTAAGCCAGTTTTACTTAGAGTATATATTAAAGGCAGAGGGACAGCTACGTGTTTGGCAATCCTCCATTCCCGGGCCACCCTTACGATCTTCAAAAGAAACAGAAATCTAGGCCAGGCCAGAACTTGATCTCTGCTGGTCTGCCTAAAAACTCCAATTTTCTCCAGTTTTCCATAGAATCAACTGGAAAATTTTATGACAGGACTTCTAACTTATGTGCCCTCATAATGTACTGGGAGGAGGATCCCATTCACAGTTATAGGAGCTACGATGATGTTTAGTAATTTTGAAACCAGGTCTATGGTATTTAATTAATGCTTTAAAAAGGTGAAAATGCACTTTATTTCATGTCTTTCCCTGGTCAGTTCTCATCCTCACTTAAATTTGCTTTCTTTTTACACACACACACAAGAAAATAAATAAATGTTCATAATCTACTCTTCAGCGGTGGGCCATTTTTTCTCTTCCATGCACAAGAATCCAGTTTTGATTTCCTGTGAAGTGTCCAATATTTTCCTGTTACAGTAGGGGAAACTGAGTCCCAGAGAAGGACTAATCCTCAGCTAGGTGCAACAGTTCAGGTGTCCTAGATTGAAGTATAGGACTTGCCCACACTGCTCTTTTCAAGATGCTGAGAGATGAGAGGAGTGGCCTGAGACCTGAGCCTTTGCATAACTATGTTGTTGTTTAAAATAAAAAACATAACGGAATAATACTTAAACTAATCATTTATAATTTCATCACCCAGAGCCTGCTTTTAGCTGCCTCTAGATTGCTGTGTGGTAAGAAGGTAAATCATCATTTGAAAGTATTTCCTTCTTTATTACAGGAAAGATTAGGAAAAAATAACAGCATAAGCAAAGGACATGATATTTGGCACGTAAATGATTGTAGTTTGTAGTCACAACCCTCATGTCTCAAAGTTTTCATATCTCTCACTCTACAGCACTCAAATCTAGTCCTTGGAGGTATTAAATGTCATCTCCTCGATTTTTCCAGCTGTAACAGAAAGATATGAGATGCGTGGTATGGACGGAAAACTGTTTCCTCACGCATACTAATTTGAACCAATTGCTAGTGGTTACATACAGTACTAATTTAGCATGATTTAAAAGACACAGATGTAAAGACTGCTGTCGCCAATTAGAGATGTCTTCCATGATTTCAGGGTAGGGAAGGGTGACACTTCTGGTCCAAATTTGAAAACCCTGGCATAGATCATGGACAAGGTTCCTACCAGTGCTAAGAGTCAGTGCCTCCTACAAAACCAGAATGAAATGATCTGACATTGAATCATCCTTTCATGGCAGAGGAACAGCCAGTAATCCCAGAGTCTTCTGTGAATGGCTCCAGAGGGCCGGGGGGATTTCCAGGTGGGGAGAGGGAGCCCTCCTGGACTGCGGACTCAGACTCAGAGGCGGGCACCGCAAGGCTTTTCCAAGTCCTCCCGGGTGGGGAGCCAGCGCCACTGGGGTCTGTCCTCCCTGCTTCCCAGTTGTTCTTGTTAGGACTTCATCACTCACACGGTGACAAATTCTTTTTCAAAGCAGTGGTTCTTTAGTTCTTAGATCATGCAATATTTTGAGAATCTGATGAAAACTACATACTTTCTTTCCTGAGAAATCTACTTACAAAAGTATCCATATGACTTAGAATATTTGTTATTTTTATAAATATTTGTCAATCACTTAATATGCGTCAGGCCCTGGGTTAGGTTACGGGTATTTCTGGGATATGACAAGGCCTTGGAACTTCATCTAGCCAAAAATTTTTTAAAGCCTCTTGGATTCTTAGTTGAAAAAAGATGCATTCATTATTATTATTTGTAATAGCAATGAAATAGCTAACTTCTTTGAAAACTCATATTATTGGTCAGGTCCGCTGCTAAGAACTTTGCCAGTTATTTCCCTCAGTCCCAACAATAAACTGTATGAGGGAAGCATTTTATAAAAGGAATAGGTACATGCTAAATGCTTAGCATAGCACCTGACGCAGAGTAAATCTTCTATAAATAGTACTTGTTGTTACTGTTATTATTGTTATCATTATATTTATAATTTAGGCCCAGAAACCCTAGGTAATTTTCCCAAGGTTAAAACTGTGTGTTGTCTTAGATACTTCGCTATGTTGTCACATTTCAAAGTAATCATTGTCTAATGGGATATACAATCAAACAAAAGAAGAATGTGAAGTGTCGTGGTCCACTGAGGCTGACAGCTGTCCCTCCAAATGCTGTCCCCTGTGGGCCAGTCAGCCCACCTCCTGCAGCAGTTTAGATATCTGACTACTGTCAGTCAGACGCTGAGTGGCTCCTCTGTTTACAAATTCCTCATTGATGCTTTCCCTGTATGATTCAGTTTAACACCACTAATCCTTGTGCTCCCAATCTGACCATGTGAAGACTTCCATATGTCTACTTTGAAGAATGTCTCCTTTGAAGATAGGTATCTGTCTATCTCCAGTCCCCATAAAGAACACCAGGCCACGTTAGCCTCTGCAACAACCAAAGCCATGCTCACGGAAGCCGGCAGAAGCAGGTGTGTCATGGATGGCAGCACCCAGAGGCTATCCCAGGGTTTGCATAAGTTTCACTGCCTTTTAAACTCTCGTTTATAACTCTGTGAAAGAAACAGGCTCAAACTTTCTGAGACAAGCCTGAAACTTAGATTATAAACTATTTTAACAAGTAATATAAATGTCCATGAAAACCGCTTAAACATATGAAATCAACCTAAAGGGTAATATGGTCAAATTCCCTTAGGGTACTTTACAGAGGATGATTATTAAAATCTTCTTGATAAAGAATACTTGGGTAAGAAACATAAACGTGAAATGTGGTTTATAAATGTTCTAATGTAAAAGAAAAACACATAAGTCTTAGAATGAAATACAGAAATGTGTAACAATAATTCACTAGTACAGACAATGAGATTCTGTGAATCATCTCAGTAATTTCGGAATTGGGATAGTCCTCAAAAATACTTTTTCTTGAGTCAGAATCCCAATGGCTCTGTCATTCATCAAACGTTTTTACAGTGCCACCACATGAGGTGCCTGGGATAGAAATAGTATATGAGCATGTGAGGAAATGATGCCAAAACACAGAATTAGTGTGTCAGCGTGGGGGACCAGCACATGGCAGGTTCTATGGGAGCTTAGCAAGAGTCTGAACCAGAACTGTCTGGAAAATGTGAACCATTGTAAATGATGTAAGGATTGATATAATCGCACTTTAAGAGACTGCTATGTCTCTTAAAAGTGCGAGTGTCATTGCTGGAGTTGTTGTTTTGCTTTTTAAATAACTTTTTTTTCTGGTTATATAGTTCATTCCTAATGAATCCTAATAACGTGGTAAACAGCATAACACCAAGAAGATAAAATTGTTCATATGCTCAAACTCCCCCACCGTACACAGACTATTTGTACTCTGGTGTTCACTCTTTCAGCACTTTTCACCCATATCTTTGTACATATTTTTATCTTTACACAAACTGTTACAATAATACCTTGTTTGGAGCTGATGTCTATTTTAGGTGTTAAATATGCTTAATTGCTTAAGTCTTTTTTAAATGCTTAAATCTATCCACAGCACTTCAGAGACAGAAGTTCTGGGTTCTAGATCTTGCCCCACCATATATTAGCTGTGCAACTTGGAAAAAGTTCCTTCAGTGTTGTAAAATCCCATCACTTTGTTACAAAATGGAGATAATAATAGCTAATATTTATTCAACGGGCACTGCTCAAAATGATTTCCAAACATTATTTTATATAATCCTCCCAGGATTGTATTTCAAATGGGTGTCATATTCTCTGAACTTTTTGGATGAGGAAACTTAGGCCCAAAGCAGTTAAGTGACTTACCCAATGTCTCACAGCCAGACAGGAATGGAGTTAAAGGCAGGCGGTCTGACTCCCATGCTGCTGTTTTAACCACGAGCAATGCCGTTCCTTTCTGAAGGCAGGAAACCGGATATATTTCTTAACTCTCTTCCTATTCTAGGATCTTCGATAAATGGCCTGTGAAATAAATATTTTCCTTATATAATTTTCTTAATTGGAAAAATTCAAACCCAATTTCTTTCAAAGAACCTTCTTTCTCTGCTTTACATTGGGCAAAGCATAAATGTCTTAGACCTACATGCATGAGGCTGACTTTTTGCCCAAGAGCCACTGGCTTCTTGCTAAATATCATATTTTCCAAGCACTTTCACATGTATTAGCACACATGATCACAATACATGTTACAGATTCCAGTTTGTCAGGAAAGTCTGTAGTATTCAATACTTGCAGACAGTAGCCCAGCAGTCACAGCTAAAAAAGTTAGTCAGGACTGACCCAGATATAAAGACTCCTTGTCCAGGCACCACTTTCCTTGCAAGTCTGCCTGTCACTCATATATTCACTCCTTTAAAAAAAATTACTGAATGCTTACTGTGTATCATCAGTCCCTGTTTCAGGGTACAGCAGCCAAAAAAAAAAAATCCGTGCCCTCCTTGACGTCACACTTGAATGTGAAAATTTAATGAATTCATTAGGACTCCTCTAATGGAGGAATAGATGACAAGTAAACTAAAAATATATATAATAGAATGTTAGGCAATCATTGTATACTGTTTTAGATAAAACAGTTAAGAAAGACCTCTCTGAATAAGCAGGGGATCTTTGAAATGAGCCTTAAATCTTGAGTAGAATAACAAGAATCTTAAGATTAGAGGAAGAGAGTGTTCTTGGTAGAAGAACAATAGGAGGAAAAAATCCTTCAAGCAAGTTTTTATGCTTATTGAAGGGGGGAGTGGAAGCCAATATGACCACAGCACAGTATATCAGAGAAGGAATTAAAGAGCTTGAAGTCAGAGAGAACTGGGGCCAGGGAACATAGGAACTAGATGACCATCGTGAGAAATGTGGGTATCATTCTAATTTCGATGCATTGGACGTCTAAGAAGGGCACATACTAGGATATTAAGAAATAATATTTGGATATTATAATGATCTAATTTCCAGTTGAATAATATTCTAATTTCAGTGCACTGGAGATGCAGGAGAGGAGTGATGTGATCTGACTTACACACTCTGACAGGGGCAGCAAGCGGGGAAGCAGGAAGGCTCCCATCATGCTGACTAGAGATGGCAGAAGTTTGGTGGCAGAAAGAAAGCAAGAACTGACCTTGACCCTTACGAACGTGTCCTATTATTGCTTTTGTCCCAGAATAATGCATCATTCTTCCCAACCTTGTGCATTGATCCAGTGCCCCAACTCGGCTCTGTTTCTTCTCTACCTGCCCCTTTGGATCTGATGTTAGCAGTGCCTCTCTCAGATTCCTGACTGCTTTATGCTCCCCCACCAAGGTAGCTGGATATGCGTGAATCAGATTTGGTTGCTCTCCTGACACATGAGGCAATATATGAACCCTGCTCAACCCCTCTGACTTGAAGCCCCACGTCTAGCCCACCAGCCCAAGCCCCATCTACCCTATTTGATGGGCTAGAATGGACAGACCTGTGAAAGTGGAGATTTTCACTAAATCTCAGGAATGTATCACATGATTGACTAATACACAAAAATCAATGGGATTACACTGAAGTTTAGACATCTCCCTTTTATTAATGATCACTAGCATCATCAGTGCATCTCTATTTATTCTTGATTTTTCTTCGTAGGAGCTTTACGTAGATGAGCTCTATCTAAATATAAAACTTCTGAGGCTTTCCAACGACTTCAAAATTTTTCATTGCCATGTATTCGGTAAGGTCACAGAGCATCTTATTTTGACACTAACAAACACTTCGATGACTTGCATATTTCACCGTCTCCCTTTTTTGCTTTTCCATGAGAAACAGAAGATATTTTGTGTGTCAACAGCTTGCTGTTTACAGAGAGGAGCCTGACAGTTATGATTAATGAGGTAAGGCCTCCGTGCTCTGGGGTTGGCAGTAATGGCTTGCATTTTCCAGTTGTGAAAAGTTTCCTCCTGCATGCAGTTAAAGCAGTGTTTCCTGAACGTCTTCTCTTGCTTTGATCTTTGCCCAGCTCTTATCCCAAGACGAAGCAAACATTGGGGTGCCTCCTTCAACTTTCTAAATCTACGTTTCACTGGCAGTCCCACTGAGTCAAACCACTAACACTTTCCACATGATTCGACTATGGGTTAAATTATAAAGAGCAGCAAACCTAGTGGGTTCACTTTGTTCTGAGGTATGTTTTTGCCGCCCCTTCAAGTGTCAGTTATGTCCTGCCCTGGTTTCCCCCTCCCTCTTGCCTTAGCCAAGCTCTTTCTCTCCTGTTTCCTGCCTGGCCCTCTCTCTCCCTCTGCTCTTGCTGTTAGGAGCAGAAGAAATAGAGGCAGAATTCTGATTCACATTGTGCTTCTGCAACTTATTGGCTGCAGAACCTAAGCAAACTGTGTAACCTCTTGGAGCCTCGGTTTCCTCCACTGTCCAGTAGGAATTATGACATAGTGTGCAGGGTTCTTGTGAAGATTTGATAAACCAATGTATGGAGAGGACTTACTCTAATACTGTGCAAAAGTAACTACCAGTATTATCAAACCTTCTAGCCATGGGTATCTCTGCAGAGACCTTCTTTTAAGAAAGGGTATCTGGTGTGTTCTTAGGTTGAAATGACAAGATGGGTTTCAAAAGCCTGAGACATTCTGTATATGTCTACAAACCAGTATTGACTTCCCCATTCTAGACAAGCTCCTGAGAAACCAAATACACTTTTGTTTCCATTCATCTAAGGGAAGATGCTGCGCATGTGTTTACACTGCAAACATCACTCCCTATTTGGGCCAAGAGAATGGATGCTGCAGCAGGAAGTGACAGTCAGCAAACATGCTTATCCTTTGTTTCCAAGTGTTAACAGTGCCTTCGCTTTATACCTTGAGCATGAAAGAAACTTGGAAATTTCAGTGCCTAGGTGGTTACAGCAAGAGAACGCTCAGAAGTTGGCAGTAGGGCTACCAAGTGAGAGTAAATAAGAATATACATTTCTAATATTTACTGAGTACTAACCAAATATTTGGTCCTGGGTTCCCTGGAAAAGTCTGTTTCTCAGGCCTGTAAGACTGAAAGCCAGACCCCATGTGTGGTGATCTCAACATGGAAAGCATTAGGGTGACAGCCTGAACCTCTTTATATAACCCCACTCACCGTGTGATCTGCCGTCTCTAAGTGTCTGGAAGTCCTTTAGGGCCTCCTGGTCATGAGCCTGCCAGGGCTGGTGGACGGGACTGATCCAAGCTCAGTTTCAGCTCATAGGTAAGTGGGCTTCACTGAGGGTCCCTGGGGACACTGCCATATAGCTCTGCAGCTTCCCAAAGTGAGGAGCAGTTTGATGATTCTCTAGCTTGCCTGTTTCTCCCCATGCAGCCTCAACCTGGGCTGCAAGGAAGGAGGTCTGGGGTCAGCTGAACAAGGGCTCAGGACAGGGCACAGTAACCCCTGCTATGCATGCCCGGAAAGGACTTGACTGCACATACTCTTCAATAGAAAAGCAGACACTTTAGTCCAGTGAACATAAATATGTGCATATATTTAGCAATAACAATAAGGAATGAATAAGCAGTATTTCTTTTCTAATTGGAGGGATTTTGGTCACTTGGGAAACTTTAGAAATAGAACAATTTCTAACTGTTTGGCTCAAACAAAAACTCATTCAGACTTAGAAGTTAGCAAAAGCCATACTGATGGTAAATACTTATCCCATAATCACATTTTCCATAGACCCTCCAAATTTCCACATTTCATCATAAAAAAAAAAAGAAGAGCAGTGAAAAATCTGGACCGACAGTTAAAATAACAACATAATATTAACAGGATGTCAGGGTTTACAGGGCTTTCCCATTTCCCCTGGAAAAATCTTACCATCACCCAAATGCGCAGCCACCACTTTGCTTTTCAATTATTGTTAAACTATTTGTCAAAGAGCTGTCAATTTATTTTTCTGTCCATTCCACAAATATTTGTCAAATATTTACTAAATGCAATCACTGTACTAGATTCATAGATTAATAATAATAAAACCATTGATAATATTTTTATACTACTTGTTGTGTGGCCAGCACACTATTCTAAGTATGTCATACATATTTACCACAGCTGATCCTTGCAACAACCCTTCACAAGGGTTACTTGCAAACTGTTTGCCTACCTTTCTGAAATGTCACCCTAAGGCTATACTAGTCTTTCTCTGTTGCCACTCCCAGATCTCCAGCCTTGCCACAGTCCCACCTCTGGCTACCTCTCCCTCCTGATTTGGCCCATCCCATCCTCTAACGGAACCCTAGTTCTGAAAGTATCAGAAAGTCTTTAAGTTGGGACTTCAGGGATATTTTGAGAGAGTTATTCCTCAGTGATGCATGGAGCTAAATAAAGCAAATTTTGGATTTAATTGACTAAAAACAAAACAAGAAAGCATTAGCAAAAGAAGACTTCAATCTCAAGTGTCCAGGGTTGAGTTAGGCAACCTGAGCTTGAAACCCAAGATATCAACATTATGTTAAATTCTGTAAGGCTAAAATAGTAATAAACCTGTACTTTTAATTACATCCTTAGTTGTAGTTTGGCTTTGAGAACTACAGGGTCTGAGAACAGTAGAGCTAGAAATAAACCTCAAAAGTGGAGAATCTAAGGTCTAAACAGGTGAAAAAACTTATTCTGGGTCATATAAATTCATGATATTAAGACGAGACAATCATAGAATCACAACCTGGAAGGCCAAACTCATTCTATTCACTTATTCAACACCTGTCTGAATCTCCCCTATTATATCACAGCCCTGCCAAGTTATTATGCAGGTCACAATTATACACCTCGAATTATGGATCTGTTTCTTCACTCTTGGGAGTGAATTCATTTGTTGGGGGGTCCTAACTCTTAGAAAGCCCTTCTATACATTGAACTGAAATCTCTCATCACGTGGCTTCAACAGGGATCCACAGCCCCCATTTGTCCCTTTTTCACTCCACATTAACCAAAGACCTGACAGCTTCTTTGTCCAGACTCAATATCCCCAGTTCCTCCAACTCTTCCCGCTGTAACATAAACAATAAGCAAGGTCTCCCAGCTGCACTTGAGTACCAGGAAGCAATGATTTATGGTGGTTAAAAGCATGGGCTTTGCAAATAGGCAAATCTCTGGGTTGAATTTCAGTTCTACACTCACAATATTAATGTCCAAGGGCAGTTAATACATTCTAACTATACCTTGGGTTCCTTTTATGTAAATTGGTGATGATAACACACAGTCACAGTGTTGTTCAGGTAAATAAATGAAATAATGTAGGAATTCAACAAAAATATTTGAATGGTTGAATAAATGGCCCTGCTTGAGTGCTACACTCAGGACTCATCGGTGAGTTTTATCAGTTGATTAGCAAGCCTGGAGGAGAGTCTGTCAGAGAGAGGTCAAAGGAAGAATGAATAGAGTAAGACCCAAATGAGAACCAAATTTTTCCATGGCTGACCAGCTTACTGTGCAGGGCACCATCAGCCCATTCCACCACAATTTTACCAACCGTCTGAAGAGAGTTTGCTTCACACAACTCTATGCTGCTCTGTAAGGGGAAAAGAGGGAAGAGTCTCAAATTCCAGTCTTTTGCAACTAATCTGCACTTTCTCACCAAGTTCTGATAACATGCTAACTTGAAAGTCCAAACAGTAAGTTATGTTTGGGAATAGGAGAAAGGGTACTTTATAACTATTTTTTCCTCCGTCTACAAAAACAGCTGAACAGACTTTCCTAACTCTTTCCCAAAAGTTTCATGTTTGGGCTGAGCTCAGCCCTGGAAGGTCTCACTCTCAAGAGGAAGGCCTGAGAAAGTCATTAAAGGCAAATGAAAGCCCTGGAATAGAAATACACAGAGAAATGAAATTTCGATTGGCTTTTTCTCTCAGGTGATCCATCATTTAATAACAGGAAGATGAAACCAAAGCGAACCACCTCAAGGATAATATCTCCTAGAGCGTTATACACTTTGAAACAGTGTTAGAACTCTTAGACACAGCCTGCCTGGAACTGAACCACGGCCAGTCACTTTGTTATCTAGGTTATATGTGGCAAATGAGTAGCACTTCCTGGACCTCAGTTTTCTTCTCTGTGAAATGGATTTAATGGTCCTTATTTCATAGGATTTTGATGAGCACTGAATGAGAGAACCCAGCTTGGTGTATGGTCTGGGACATATATTAGACCATTTCATTAAGCGTAAAGTGAAATATAGTAAGTGGTCTTTGTCCTAGTATCATGATGGATCAAAATGAGTCCAATGAGTCCATGCTTTTTCTCCTTCTCCTTCTCTGTTTGACCTCTTTTCCTCTTATCTCCCTCCCAGATCTTGATAGTAAGGAAAAACGGCACCAACACATTATTCACTCCACTTCCCCCGCCAAAAAAGATTATGAGAGAGGAAGAACCACATTAATCAGGGGTTAGAATGTGGAATGAGGAAAGGGGTAGGGACCAGGGATGCTATTAAGCACCCTACAGTGCAGAGGAAAACTCCCATGACAAAGAAGTATCTGACCCACAATGTCAATAGTGCTGACATTGAGAAACCCAGTCTAGAATATGTAAAATTTAAAGCAGTGGGGTAAGAGGGAGATAGTAGTTCAATTGAGTAGCTTGAATATAAGGCCAAGATTCTTCCCAAAGGTAATGGGTGTATTACTGAATTGAAAGCATGAAGAAAACAGAATTTTAGGAAGATTTGTATTATAAAAGTTTGCCTAACCTATTAGATCATACAGATACTAAAAAGTTGAGGCATTTTGATGCAAAATCCTACATTTTATATATCAGTGTGGTTCTACTGCCCCAACATCTGGTTGAAAAGTGAAAGCATCTGTCAGCAGGCTAAATTTATCTCCTTGACTTTAGCAGCCAAATGTTCAAGTTGTGGTCTTTCCATTGATTAGGGATTCCCCTACACTTTGGCAAGACAATCAAAGAGGATGAGAAGTGTTGATTTAGTCTAACTAATAGTTTGTCTTGATGTAGACAAAACATCTGGTTGATTGGTGCTTTCATTTTTCCCTTGGTGGTTTGACATGAAGGAAACATAATCACTGTTGGATGCTTGCTAGCCCTCATTGTGACCTCAGCTGATCTCAGGGTAGAACCAACCAATCCTAAAATAAAGAATTGTAGGTATGAATCTTCAATTTGAAAGACCATTGCTTGTAAGAAGAAGGAGCTCTTGAGTTGAAAATGAAGAACTCAAGAATAACCTTCATTTATGTTTCCCTGCAATTACTCATATCCAAATACCCTCTCAAAAGTCATCTTCTACTCCTGGGAAGTTTGCACAGTCAATCAAAGCAATAGATCAAGTCACATTCCCTGTACCAGAATGGCATCTGCCTAAAAGAAAAAGGACTTCTTTTTCTTCACACACAAGTTGTAATCTGCTCACAAACCAAAGGGGGAACCTCCATAAAAAAAGAGAGAGAGCTTTTTTTTGTTTGTTTCTTTGTTTCTTTTTTTATTCATCGGCCAAAAGGGGCACCTTGTTCTAATTCATCCAATGGAACAATATAGGCTAGTAGAGGTCTTACTCCTTTTTCCTGCCTTTCCAAATCTTATGTATCTTTCCAAGCCTAGCTCAATCTAACTCCCCAAAGCCTTGTCTGGGTCTCCTGTTTATGGTGATATAATGCATGACAACTTTGACTGGTAAAGGCTACCTATATCACTGTGTCAAGCAGAATATTAAGTTCTTATCAGAGCTTAAGAAGAAAGAGTTCCATGATCTATTAGAAATGCCTTTCAGGATTACAAGATGGAGAGGAGGTAATATTTAAACCAAGTATTTGCTTTCTGAATCTTTTCCTGACATTCATTGACACTGTCATTTATTTTTGGTACTAGTGCTAGACATAGGTGTTGACAATACTGAGCAATGATAGATATTACTCATGCTATTTTAGAGTTTAAAGCCTAATGAAAAGAAGTAGCAATCAAATAATTATCTATTTTTCAATGAGTTAAAGACAGCTACAAATTCTTTGCTGCTTCATTCATCAGAAGATGGCACTTACTCCCCTCCCCTTGAATCTGATGGCCTTGTGACTTGCTTTGACCAGTAAACTATGATGGACGTGACAATGTGGCAGGCCCCTCTTTTAAGGTGTAAGCAGCCAAGACCCTTCCAAAGCCAAAAAAATGAAGAAAATAAAATAAAGATCAAAATGAGAAAAGAACAAAAGTGAAAACAATTAGGAAATAATGGAGTTGATGTCAATTTTGATGTGTATGTAAAATATATATGTTGGGTTATAGGAGAGTTAAATAATACTATCTTCTTTCTTATGTTTTCATATGTTTTATAAATGTTGGTTTTATAGGGCTTAGAATGGATTAGTGAATGACCGAATTGATCCCTCTTAAAGCTTAAATACAAAATAAATTATGTAAGTGTATAGCTTTGTAGCACCGCCAGCTCTTTGAGGGCCTGAGCAGTATCTCACTCACCATTACAACCCAATGGTGATCAGCAGAATGCTGAGGAAATTATAAAAAGTGCCGACCAATAGGAAAACACTGAATGGTAGAAGAAATACTCTCTCTGCCATGTCTTACCTGTAAATCACATGCTAATATCCTTACTTTCGTGGGTTTGGAAATTTTTGCTTCCTTTACAAAATAGTCAAATGAGATAATGAAGTGAAAATGTTCTGAAAATTATAAAACAATACACAAGTATAAAGAAGTGTTATTATTAAGACATTTTCTTTTTATAACTTTTTAAATTTTTTTATGCTATTGAAGTTGTTCCTGCTTTTTCTCCCTTTCCCCACCTCCACCCAGCCCCACCCTCTCCCCTCCCTAAGTCAGTCCCCACGTTGTTGTCTGGGTCCTTGGGTTGTGCATACAGATTCTTTTGCTTATGCCTTCACCATCTTTCATGCAATAAATCCCTGCTGTATGGCTTCAGTTACCATCTCTTCATTGCAACCTGTTTCTCAAAAATTACCTTATTAGTAATTTGGCCTTAGTAATTTTTCAGATTTGGTTATATTAGGTAGGCCAAAAGGCCCATTTACTTTTTTCTGTAAAATAAAAGACACACTTTTCATTTTCACCAATAACTTTATTGATTTGGATATTTTGATTAAGCTGCCTATCTCCCACATGGTATAATATTGATTGTTCTCAATTAATGTCTCAATTTGGTCACTATCAACTTCCACTGATCTACCGGACCACGGAGCATGGTCCAATGAGAAATCTCCAGCATGAAACTTCACAATCCACTTTTGAAACATTAATCAGTCACAGCAGTTTCTCCATACACTACACAAATTGTTTTTTGCTTTTTTTTCTGTTTTTCAGTTATTTTTTTTGCTTTCTTGAAATCATAAAACATAATGTGCTGAAAATGTTGTGTACTTACTTCCATCTTCAATATTAAAGTGGCTACACAAAAATTTAGATTTTAATTTTTTAATGCATGCTGATATGACTGTTGTCACAATACAGTCTAACTAAATTGTTTCAAATGAAGTTAAAGACAGCTAAGCACTACTAGAGCCATTTACGGAAAAAACAAAAGAACTTTTTGGCCAACCAATATTTGGGATGAAAGTGGGTGTTGATGTGTATAGATAAACCAAATATAAGCCAGAGAAATAGAACTGATGAATAATCTCTTTCTGTTGTACATTTTCTCCCTGTAGAAAGACCACTGGGGAAGCCAATTTACCTGAAAGTACCTTGGTAAGCAAAAAAGTGCATTTCCTGTAGTCAACTCTGGTGATTGGTACACTTAATGACACCAGTGTGCTTGCTTCCAGGGTACATCTGCCTGTGAGAAACTCAAGTTTATACTGTCTCATAAGGGCACTCCCGTCTCTGGCTCGTGTCTCTCTGCTTCACTTTTGCTGGCCAACATCCCTGCCAAATGGCACATTCTTGCAATAGATAAGGTAATGCCTTCACTCAGGTTCAGTTCTGTCTTACTGGCCTGAACAGCATTCTGTGTCTTTTACATAATTTTGCCTATCTCTGACCCATTAAACCTAAAGTGTTCCTTTTATAGTTTAACTTTTATGAGCTCATCTCATTTTACCTTTTGTGTTCTTTAATTTGGTGTGTTCTCTGGGGACACTTCAGTTTTACTTCATCTATCATCAACCATAATGGCCTTCTAACTCTCCTTCAAATTCAACGTCCCCTACAGTGCCCTCATTCCCCTTCATCTCTGTAGCATGACAGTGTCCACCTTGCCTGAAGAGGTGGTTCCCAGCATTATCCTCTTCTCAGTAGTCATCCAATCTGGGAGGGAGAGAATTACCTTTCCCTCACTGTATTTGAAGTTTCTGGATAAGTAATTCCTCATTTGCATATGCCCACCTCCAATTACGGACCAGACTCTGGTTCAGTCAAGAGAGGTTTGTGACCAAATCTCAACCAATCAGATGCTTTTGAGACTTCGAGAGGGAGTCATTCTTACCACCGGGGAGGATAATAGCTGTCATTATGATATCACCAACATACAGAATGCTAGTTCCTGCTAGAGACATTTGCCAAAAGATCCAAGCTTCCCACATTTTGGACCTTTGGACTAATATATGTAAGTGAATGTATATATTATATATACATATATAATAAATGTAAAACCTACAATATACAAAACATTATATTTTATTACTATTATTATATAATTTATTATATAATTATAATATATTCTCTTATTAAATATTATATTATTAAATATTATATATTGGTTTCTATTATTCCTAAGCCTTATCTCCTCACTATCTTTTTTTAATGTTATAATGCTTTTATTGTGACTGAGGACATTTTCAGTAAATAACTTGAGTTTGAAACCTTGGTTGAGTAATCCTTTTGCAGTAGAAATCATATTTCTCTAAGAGAACTTTATTGCCAACCATGGAATTTATTAAAACTATAAGATATAGCATATTGAATATTTTAATATGTCATTCAATTGTATATATCTAACTATCTCATTAGCTCTAAGACAAATCAATGTATATGCTTGATATGCAGTAAAAATCAACAGATTCTTCACAAATGAAACAATAAAAGGCTAATTTCTATAACATGTTCATTAATTCTCCAATAATATTTCTTAGGGTATTCCAAGGATACTAATACTTATTCACCATTACTCAATTTTTAAACTATTAACAGCTTCTAAAATGCATAAACAAAGGATATACATAGTCAGAACTGTTTTTATGGACTTATAATATTTACTTTGTCATACATTTTATAAAAATAAATATCACACATGTACATTTAAGTCATCAATGGCTGAATGAATTTTGCTTGAATGGCTATTTGCTTAGGTGAGTGTTATAAATTACAAGATAAAATAATTTTATTATTCTATTATCCCCTGAAATACTTCCACTAAATCCATTTGTTGAAAATTACCAGAAGAATTTTTATTGTTGGATGCCAAGAAGTTTTTAGTCTCCTCATGAAAACAGTGAAAAATGGCTTTTCATCACCTCTCCAAGCACATTATCTTATGTATATTAGATATTCGATAAAGTCTGTATAATGGACCAATTGTGTGTTAGATATTCAGAAATACAGCTGAATGGAATTGAATTGAAGTGAATTAAGCAGGCTTCCTCAGACCCATAGCAACGATAAAACTAGACTATTTCACCGCCATTCAGAAAATTGTGCTCACAAGATTTCATTCTGGAATCTTGACAGATAAGATTTCAGCAACTCCTTATTTAAACACTTGTTAGACAAATTATGTGTCTCGCTACATTACTAGGAGTTCTGTCAAGAATTTGCAAGAGAAATGTTTTTCTACAGCAACTGCCTGTGTTTGTAGGTGGTGTGTCATTGTGTGGATGGCAGTTATCATTTAGGTCTCTGGTTTAACCACAGACTGACTCAACAGCAGGATGGGTTTGCAGAACCAGAGGGAAAAATATATGCTGAATAAGAATTGCAGATAATAGCATGGATTGAGTTTTCCTTCCGGAACTCAGAAAAAAAAACATATGTTTTCTCTCTGTGTTACTGGGTTTCTATAGCATCCCCCTTATCTGGCATTAGATCAATTCCATTTGTCAAGTGTGCAAAAGTCTGTTAAATAATAATGAGAGATTGAAGTTGTCTTCCTGGAAAACCCTTGTTAAGTAACTTATTTACCAAGATATAACTTTAAAATAGTAAAAATAAACTAATTCTTAAAAATGGCCAATATTAATATAGCTCAAAAGTTTACAAAAAAAATAAGAAGAAGAATATATGCTAACTTTTTCAAGTAGTATTTTTACTTGTTCCTGAGAATAAACCTCTCTCCCCAAAGAAAACCATCATTGGAAGCCACTAGTTCTTGCTAACCACAGAGATCTGGATTTCATCAAGAGGCCACAGCCCTCACTGAACACTACCCCACATTTTGCTGGGTGCACAAATGCCATGTCGACAACATCGTCTCAGCAGCTTTTCACTCTTGATCCCGTGTGACCTTCCCCAACTTTGCAGAACATGCAAACCTATACCCTCGGCAAAGTGACCTTTGAATGATCTGGATAGAACGCCCCCTCAGGGAGAGGAAACACTCAAAGCACACATTTCACCTTCAGTCATTGAGTGCGATCAGGGAAGGAGGCTTTGGGGGCAATAATACATGGCTTGGGCCAGGACAATTACTCTGACAGAACTTCATTGAGAAATTATTTAGAGGAAAGTAAATCAAATAATTTTGCCACTAAGGAAAATGTAAGAAACGAAGTTTATAGCTTCACTAAAAAATAAAAATCATTGGTGAGGAGAAAGAACCCCCTCCCAGTTAGGGTAATGATGGGGAGACTTTGTCTAAGAAATGTGAGCCATTCTGTGCCAGGCATGACTTTAACTAAGGCAGAATGTCCAACTCAAATCCCAGAAAATACAAATGATGTAATAGAAAGACCATCACAAATTGCTTATCCATACAAGAAAAAATAAAATTGGATTTCTGCCTGCTCCACAAAAAAATCAATTCCAGATGGATTAAAGACTTAAATGACAAAAGTAAATACTTTATTGAAAAGTATGGGTGAATTTCTTTCTGACCTTAAGATACAGAAGGATTTCTTAAAACACAAAATATGCCAACGTAAATTAAAACATGAATGAATTTAACTATTTTAAAGACCACTTGTTAATTACAAGGAACATTAAAGAAAATGAAAACATGTGTTATGAACTGGAAGAAAATATTTTCAACATGCATAACCAATAAAAAATTAATAATGATATCTAAAGAACTTTTAAAAATTACAAAGGACTAATAAACCAATAACAAATGGTCAAAGGAACGAGAAAGCACTTTCAGGTAAAGAAAACATGTGAAAACACAGTAAGATTTAGTTTCATCAGATAACTGGAGAATACAAATTACAACATAAGATACTATTTTAGATTGGTAAAATGATAGTAATAATGTTTGCAAATACCAAGTGTGGGAAAGAATTTAGATAAACAGGATTGAGACGTAAAGATGAACTTTCCAAGGCCAAGCCTCATCCCTTAGGAAAGGAGCTGTCCTCCTGCAAAGCTCCATGGAAATCAGCATTGGTCAAATACTTAAAGCCATCAATTCCAGTTAACCAAGAGGCTTAGACCCCAGCCTCCTGATTATGCCCCAAGGTGGAATGGTGTTCCCACAAATATGTGAAGCATGTCATGTAGCAAATTCTGCCACTCACTCATATCATCATACATCTGTGAGGCTGGGAACCTCATCTCATTACTGCAAGTGAGCAGTTGGTACTACTCTCCAAGAAGACTCACCTAGCAGAATGAGGCTGGACTAAAAGTTCTGCTATGTCATGTTGCTGTTTTACTCTGGACTTTAATTGCAATGACAGAGGAACTGGAGCATCCTTAAGTATACAGATGAAAGGCCCTGTAACCGAAGAACAAAGGTCTTCTATACTTTGATATCTAGCCATGGTAGATAATTGTGACCTACCTCATAATGGAGTGGGCAAAGGGGAATTTCAAGTGGTATATTAGTTCTTATTGTGAGTGGTGATTACTCAAGTGTTTGTTGTATTACTGAAAATAAAAAATAATTATAAAAAACAAATAATTATAAGAAATAAAACAAAGATAACCAATCATGAGCCAGCAATGGGGATGGGTCATGACTAAAGACTGCAATTAATCTAATCCTGTACTCCTGGGTCCAAAACAAAATGGGGAGAAAAGGTCTTATAGCTTTAACTTTGTCAGTTTACATACCTTATCTAAATTCTTAATTATAATTTGTGATGAAATTATTATTATATCCATATTACATGGGAAATAACAGTCTCAGAGAGGATAACTGAATACCCCAATGCTACATATGTAATAAAAATTAAATACCAGATTTGGACCTTCAATCGTATATTAGATTGATTAAACTATAGTGACAAAAAGCCCCTAAACTTCCAGTATATTAATATTATAGAAGTTTATTTACTCACACATGGGGACTAGGAGCATCATTTGCATCAGTGGAGTGGCTCTCCTATGTGGTCATCCAGTGACCTAAATTCCTTCCATCTTGTGGCTCCATGACCCTCTTGATCCTCATCATTATGTGTAGGAAGGAACATGGAAGAACACACTGGGGGAGCTGTATAGGCCAGGTTTATAATGATAGTCAGTATTCCTACTCAAAATGCATTAGAGGAAACTAAGTCACACAAGCACACTGAACTATAAGGGAAGCTAAGATATGTGGGAAGAGTGAATTTTGCTAGACAGCTGGTGACTTTTACCATGGGCACCAAGTCTCTTGTTTCCATTGGAGCAGAGTGGTGCCTGGGAAGATAAATGCCAAAGATTAAAAGTTGTTTTGGGATATCATCTGATAATTGTAAGCCATGAGCAATAAGTTCTTCGGTACTTAAGGCACATGCACTCCCTGGACTAATGTACTTACATTGCTGGAGTGTAAACAACATATCCCAAGAGTGTGGTACTCCCTCATTATGCCTGAATCCAGGGATGCCCAGTAAACAAATCCATTATGCAAAGAACTGTCTGTCCTTCATCTGGGAGAAATAGCATTGACTGATGCAGTGTGTGTGTATGTGTGCATGCACACCTATGCACATGTGTAATGAATAATATAGGAAAATAATAAAAAGTGGAAACAGTCATAATGGTGAATATCAGTATGTCTTGATTGTCATCCAAGACCTGCTTTCCTGGGCCTTGCTTCCCAAAATACAGCATCTTTCTGTCTTTCTTTTAAAATTTTTTGCCAGATAGTCACTTAGAGTCTAATACATTTAAAAACAATCAATAGAATTCCAGTCAAGATGGTGGCATAGGCAGACATGGGTCACCTCTTCACACAACCACAACAAAATTATAAGTAAAATATAAAACAACTATCTCTTAGAACTGTCAGAAATTGAGTAGAATGGAAGTCTGACAACTATGGAATTAAAGAAACCACATCCACCCAGACTGGTAGGAGGGGCACAGACATAGAACAAGCTGGTCCCTCGCACATGTGTGGTGGATAAAAATTTTGGAGGGATATTTCAGGAGTAAAGAGTCCCAGCTCCACTCCAGGCCCCCCAGCCCAAGGTTCCAGTGCCAGGAAGATAAGTCCTCACAATCTCTGGTTGCAAAACTCAGCCAAGGTTGAGTTAGTGGAAGAAACTTCTGGAGCTCCAAGCAGTTCCTCTTTAAAAAATCCATACATGGGCTCACCTACTCAGACTCACTCCTTCTGAGATCCAGCACTGGGATAACAGCTTGAAAGGCACCAGTGGTACACAGGGAGAAACTGAAGTATCTGCTATCAAGTTGAGCAGAGGCTATTGGCCCTTTTCTAAACACTCTATCCACAGAGATAGCAAGCTGGTGCCATATCTGAGATTCCATCAACCTGCCAACACTGATTGACCTGTCTTGGAGCTCCCCAGAGACTCTTCCCCACCCAATTTACGGGTCCACCCAAGCTGCTTTTCCATATGAATGGCTGATCTTGGCTCAGGATGCACAACTTCTTAAGTCCCATCAAACAAGAAACAGCTTGCCTCAGTGAGCCCCAGAACAGCACTAGCAGCAGTCAGCCTAATTTCACAGCTTGGCTTTGCCTGGGAATCTCCAAGCCCAGCATAAGTAACAGCCATCTCAGATTGCTTTATAGCTCAGACAGGGTGGCCTGGGCAAAACAGGTGGGGGCTGACCTTGGCACCATCCAGGAACCCCAGGGCCAGGGCATCCATTGGACAGCTACAGACCACATCAGAGCACCACTACCCTGCCCCTGTGCAGCTGATCCTCCATGGAAGACAAAGGTTGGTGGTAAGTGGTCACGACCACTCCTTATAGCTGGCTGGCCTGGGTAAATTCCTCCTATTGATCTGCCAAAAGCAACCAAGGCTAAACTATAAGAGAAGGGTATCCTCAGCCCACACAAAGGGCACACCTCATATACGTAACTTGGGTGATAGGGGAGGCTGTGTCACTGGACCTTATAGGATACCTACTACATTAGGCCACAGACATGGAGTACAAGTTGCTCTACCTAATGCATACAAACAAACACAGGGAGGCTGACAAAATGAGGCAACCAAAAAACATGGCCCAAATGAAAGAACAGATCAAAACTCCAGAAAAAGAACTAAACAAATGGAGATAAGCAATCTATCAGATGCAGAGTTCAAAACACTAGTTAAAAGAATGCTCAAAGAATTCAGTGAGGACCTCAAACGCATAAAAAAAGATAAAGTGAGAAATGAAGGATATACTAATTGAAATAAAGAACAATTTATAGGGAAACAACAGTAGAATGGATGACACTGAGAATCAAATCAATGATTTGGAACATAAGAAGAAAAAAACAACCAACTAGGACAACAAGAAGAAAAAAGAATCCAAAAACATGAGGACAGGATAAGCAGCCTCTGGGACAACTTCAAGAGGTCCAACATTCGCATCATAGGGGTGCAAGAAGGAGAAGAGAAAGAGCAAGAAATCAGAAATCTATTTGAAAAAATAATGAAAGAAAGCTTCCCTAATTTAGTGAACAAAATCGACATGCAAGTTGAGGAAAAACAGAGAGTCCTAAACAAGATGGATGCAAAGAGGTCCACTCCGAGACATGTTATAATTAAAATGTCAAAGGTTAAAGAGAAAGAGAGACTCTTAAAAGCAGCGAAAGAAAAGAAGTTAGTTACCTACAGTGGAGTCCCCATAAAACTATTAGCTGATTTCTCAAAAGAGACTTTGCTGACTAGAAGGGATTGGCAAGAAATATTCAAAGTCATGGAAAGCAGGGACCTACAGCCAAGATTGCTGTACCCAGCAAAGGTATCATTTAGAATCAAAGGGCAGATAAAAAACTTCCCAGACAAGAAAAAAATAAAGGAGTTCATCACCACCAAACCATTATTATATGAAATGATAAAGGGACTTACTTAAGAAGAAGAAGATCAAAACTATGAACAATAAAATGGCAAAAAATACAAATCTATCAACAATGGAATCTAAAAAACAAACTAAGCAAACAAGAAGAATAGAGACAGAATCATGGATACAGAGATCATTTTGATGGCTGCCAAATGGGAGGAAGATGTGGTGGAATGGGTAGAGAGGTGAAGGGATTCAAAAGTATAAATAAGTAGTTTCAGAATAGCCATGAGCATGTAAAGTACAGTATAGAAAATGGAGTAGCCAAGGAAATTATACACATGACACCTGGGCATTAACAATGGTGAGGGAATTGCCTGAGGGAGTGAGGGATGCTAGGTGGATGGAGGAGTATGGGGAGGGGGGTAGGAATCAAGACAACTGTAATAGCATAATCAATAAAATATAATTAAAAAATAAAAGCAATCAATATTGTCTGCCGGTTCTTCAGAATTAGCATTAGAAAAGAGAGCTTCTCAAACAAAACCATATTTCTGCAGAGCGCGACCAACTTACTAGGAGACAGTAACAGATACTCTCTAGCCAAGCATGCATATGGTGTACTAAATCAATTGGTCACCTGCTTTCATACTTTTCTAAATAATAATAGCACCTACTTAGAGATAAAAGCTTTATGTACATTAAATCATTTAACCACAATATGTTATCAGGTAGTTATTGGAATTCCCAATTTTCAAATGAAGACATTGATAAGAGCATAACTACGTAAGGTCACACAGCTAGGAAGTAGCAGATCGGGATTAGAATGTAGATCTTTGATTCCAAAACTCTTATTCTTCCCCCTCATGATAAGCAGCCAGAAATCTAGCTCAAAGTCAATAATGTTATTCACCATGTACTGAACAGAATGATGATTTTTTTATTTTGATTAGAGTGTTTCTACTGGAAAAGCTACAACTGGTACTATATATGGTTGGTATAAGGGATATCTTTGCACCGTGCATCTCAGGAGGGTTCCAATTATCCACCCAATTCTGGCCCACCAGAACACAGGATACCAGACAGCTGAATTGATAATACAAGAGATTAAGATGTTCTCTTGGTTTAGTCTTTGGGGAAACAATGCTTAACCCTAGACTCCCATCAGATTATAATTCAAAGAGTACACATTTTTAACCAATACAGGACTTTTCCAGGGCCTGGAAACTCAAACTATACCTTGCAGGCATAACAATTTCCCTAGCAGCCTGGCTGCTCTTGACTGAAAATCCCAGTTTTATATATGCTAAGTAATACAAACTTGAATGCAGCTTTCCCCATTTCCTTAAAAGTGACTCTTAGGATCCAATGCTAATGAAAAAAAAAAAGTGCTTAGATGTCCTATTCTGTTTTCTTCCATATTGGAAAGACCAAGAAAGGAAGAGAGAGGAGTGAGTTTTTTTCAGGTGTGCTGGCTCTGGGTCAAGCTGAAGTTGGATGCAGAAGAGTTGGATATAGCAATAAATTAAGTATGACATTGAAGTTTTAAGTTCAACTAGACTGGATTGGACTTCTTTGTCCCGAAGATTTACTCAAAACCTGTGGGATCTATCTAAAATAGTTCATATTATTAGTTATAATTAGATTGTTTTCAAATGGTCACTCCCTGTCCTTTGACCTCCTCCATAGAGGGAAGGAGAATGGCTCCAACCCTCTCCATTCATGTCGGGCTCCGCCATGGGACTTGATTTGGTGTGTAAGATCTTGGCAGATCTGATGTAAGCAAGAACTTAAATAGCACTTATGTGGATTGGCCGGCCCTTTTGCATTCCTGCCGTTCCCCATGAGAACATGCCACAGTGGTCATTGGTCCAAAAAGGATGGAAGACACATGAGGCAGACATACACCCAGCTCACAAACTGCAGGCAAGCCCAGTCTGGAACAGGGGACTGGTTAAATTAATTTAAATGTATTTATCTCTCACAATATGAGCAACAAATACATTTGAGTTAATTTAGCCAGTCCACTATACTGATAAGCATTAGGTTGTCTGCCTTTTCAAGTTTCTTAATGCAGAGAACACTTATGCTAAGTGAAATAAATCAAAGAGAGAATGACAAATACCATATGATTTCACATACCATATTTTGCCATGTCTAATACATTCCTGTATATAATACACACCCACGTTTTTGGCCCAATCTTTCAGGAAAAAAAAAAGCTTTCATTTTAATGTTTTAATTCAATTATTTATTTATATTTAGATACTTGTTTTTGTATTATTGTATTTTGCATATGGATATGGTTATTTCTTTCTAGAGTTACGCTTTTAATGCATACACATAAATATAGAAATTCAAAATGTTTATATAGGTACAGAATTAGTACTACTAATGTATAATGCACATCCCTATTTTTCCCTCAAAAATTCGGGCAAAAAAGGGCACATTATACATGGCAAAATGAGGAGTCTAAAAAAAAGAAAAAACAAAATAGAAACAGACATAGAAATAGAGAAGGAGCCAGTGGTTGTGAAATGGGAGGAGTAGAATGGTGGGAATAAAAAAATAATAGAGGGACAAAAAATGCATCAAGGCAGAGTGGGGTGTGAGAACCATTCTCCAAAGCCCTCAGAAATGACTGTTTCCAGTCTCAAAAAAAAGAGAGATAGGGAGCTGCAATGAACATCTCTTTGCATATATCATTACACATCTGAGAAAGTATTTCTATAAGTTAGAAAGCTAGAAGTGGATCTCCTGAACCAAACACATTTTGCGTTAAAACTCCATCATGTACTGCCTGAAGTCCCAGGAAAGCTGTTGTAACTACCATCACTATTTACAGTCCCACTGACTGGATATAAGAGGGACTGTTCCTCCATGCCTGCATAAAGATAGGCCTCAATCTTTCCCAGTTTTACCAAACTAATAGGTAAAACACAATCTCATTGTTTCAATATCAGCGGTTGAAAATAGGAAGGCATTACTACATGTGCACTCATGGAAAGTTCTTCATGATACATGTGCTAAAGCAAGTTGTAGAATTATATGTAATATAATCTCACATCTTGTATATACATGTGAACTTAAACATATATCAGAGATATATAAGGTGTGTATGTATGTGGGTGTATTAGTAGGCATACCTTTAGGTAAGTCTATGTAAACATTAAGACTCTTGAAAGATATTCTGCCTGACAAATTAATTTGGGGAGAGAAGAGTAAGGAGAGAACTTTAATTCTGTAGTTTACATAGTTCTATATTGTTTAAATTTTTATGACCATGTAAGATTTTACAATAAAAGAAAGTGATATAGATAAAAATGTTTCTCTAAATATAAAACAAAAATCTTCATTACCCAGAATTCTGCAGCCATAATCTCCATTTAGTGATTTCTTACACTCTCATTGAAAATAAATTAGTATATTCAGATGATGTGTCTCAATTCTTGTGTGCTTGCCATTTACGACTAATATTGTGAATTATAAATAAAAAATTTTTAAACATCATTTATTAATAAGGCAATCAATAATGATAATTCTTTTATTTAAAAGGGATACAATATGAAGAAAATCTTATGCTACACATATATGTAACTGGGTTCATGAAAGTAACCAAGTCATGCTGATGTATTATAAAACAAATGACTTCCAGATTTCCATTTGTATTTCTTTCAGGGCAAAGCTTTCAGCCTTAGAGTTCTGTGTTTATGATTTTTTTAAAGCCTTTAATTCTTAGTCTAACCTTCCAGCCTAACCTTCTTAAGTAAGTTATTAGAGCAGTAAAACAATTTTTCCATTGAGATGTTTTTATATTTTCAATTTATCTATCTAAAAGCATTTCAGAATTAAAATTCACTCCGACATTGGCAAATTAAGCACACATGTCTAGATGAAGTGTTTAATAGTGGCTTTTGGTATTCAAGATGATATAGTTTCCTAAGTAGGAAAAAATAGAGTATTTTGAGGAATTCAGATTTGGCTAGACAAGTAATAAACTCACAAATCACTGTTTTCCAAATGCTTTACATAAAGGGTGTGTTAACTCTCTTCACCCACAGCTCAAAACGTGCAGTGAGTAAGAAGTTACCTTCTTTATGCCAAAAATGCAGTCAGAGCCTTGTGAGCTAATTGGAAAAAATGATCATGAAAGAAAAACAAAGAATGTTATAGAATCCTATAAAGTAAGAACAAATAAAAAGTATTGTAAACACGTCTAAATAAGAAAAGTATGTGAGATTTAGGATCTAGTTTCAAGTGAACAAAAGACATTACTGTACTTTCCCAAATGCAAGTTTGCCCACGAATCACACACATTGGACCATGTTTGTGAAGAGATTCCAGTGTAGCATATATTTTCTTCCAGACACATTCTAAATCCCTCTTTCCAAGCATATTATCAAACTCTAAATCTATTTGCCTAGGCATATGTTTAAGTCTTTTGCTGAGAGGTATTCCAACTGCCTGGAGAGTACTTCATTTGTTAAACAAGTCAGCAAACAGGATTGTGTGTTACTTTGCTGAAGTAACTTGAGAGCTGGCTTGCAGAGAAGGTTCCTGCAGGAGGTACACTCACAAGAAAACAGAAAGGATATTTGAAAGTTGCTAAGAGAGTAAGTCTTAAAAGCATTTATTACGAGAAAAAGAAAAACTGTAACTCTGTACGTTGATGGGTGTTAACGATGGGTTCACAATATGTACAAATATTGAATCATTATGTTGTATATCTGAAACTAATATAATGTTATATCCATTATATCTCAATTTAAAAAGTAGGGAAAAAATGAAAACAGCAAGTAAGGGTCCCTTGAGTCCCACTGAGTCTGCTAGAATTTAGCCAAAGAATAAAAGACATTTTCCAACTTCAAGATCACTTGACTCTTTCCCATGAGACTTAGAGGAAACCTGTTCATTTCAAAGTGGACATATGGGATTGTGACAAATGTTGCAAGTGTTGATTTGGGAAAAATTTGATGATCTTAAGAAAGCATCGGTTTCTCAGTGTAATGTCCTCAAATCCACAGGTAACATTCATTTCGTCCCATTACCAGCTGTTAAAGTTCATTTCAACCACCATCATCTTATTATACATCTTTCTAAATGTCAAACTCTAAACACTAACTTCTGAAAGGGGTGGCAGTGGCTGAGGCAAAGCTGATTATAATAATGTGGGCTTGCACCAACTGCAGTCAGTACTATCCAGGGGTATCCAACCTGTGGCCCATGGGCCACGTGTGTCTCAGGGTAGCTATGAATGCGGCCCAACACAAAATTGTAAATTTACTTAAAACATTATGAGATTTTTTTGTGATTACATGTCGAAATATGTTTAATGAGTGGCCCAAGATAACTCTCCTTCTTGCACTGTGGCCCAGAGACACCAAAGGGTTGGACACCCTACTAGACATTCCCTTGTCTCATGTTCAATGGGTGCTTGAAGAAATGCAATGGTTTGTGCATCTAAAATCAAATCTGTGCTACATATCACTAGGTCTGAGGCTAGGGGGTCAGAGTTGGGGATAACAGGGAGCAGGGCTGACCCCGGAAAGAAATATAAATCAAAAAACTTCTGTCTTCTGAGACTCCCAAACTTTTCCCTGTTAAACCTTTTACTTACATCCAAGAGTAGACTTTGTTGCTCTTTTCATGTTCTGCTTTAAACGATTTGACTCCTCCCATCTGCTAATGCCATCTGCCATTCTCCCCCTTATCACCGTGTGCATCTGCAGTGGCGTGTCTGTTCCTCACAGGCGCCATGCTGACCCTTACCTCAGACATTTTTGCGGTGCTCTTCTTCCTGCCTGGAATGTGCTTATCCTCTTTCCGGTCTTCTGTTCTCCCTGCCTGGAATGTTTTCCACCCTCTCCCAAAGACTGGCTCTGTCTTATCATTCAGGTCTCAGCTGGAGCATGTTTTCCATAAACTTGTTTTTCAAAAATTTTCCAGACCAGCCTACTACCTTTTCATTCAAATTTCTCACCATCCTATTTCCCTGTTTAGCATTTTTTGCACTACTTACCACTAACTGAAATTACCTCATTACTTTATTTACACACTGTCTGTGTTCCTCAACAGCTCCTTGAAGGGCATCTTGAAGAGTTCACAGTGGGCTCTTAAACCTGCTTATTGAATAAATGAATATTACAGTCACTTTTAGTCCCTTCATTGCTACATAGTGATAAGGAGCTTGTATTTTGAAGTCAGAACTGCGTTTGAATCCAAGCCTTGCTAATTGCTAGCTTAGTAAACTTTGAGGTGTTACCAATCTTCTCTGAGCTTAGTTTCTTCATCTGTAAAGTAGGAATAATAGTATCTACCTGAGCACCGATTAAGGTGTCTCCTCCTTAAGAAATGCTCAGTAGCTCAGCAAACAGTAGTGATAAAGTAGTTCTTCTCTCAAAGGACATTTGCATTTGACAAGAGCTCAGGCAAAGACTAAATCATGATGAAATGCTGTGCCTTGAAATCAACGGGACGTGTTCCACTGGTTTACTTTCGTTAGGCAGAAAATAGATCATATTAAGAAGGGAAGTTAACTAGCACCCTTCGCATCAGACTTTAAAGGTAATGTTACCAATGGAGGAGGCAAGAACTGTCCTTTGGAGGGTGAGAGATGGCTGAGACAGGAGGTCAGATATTGCCAGAAAGTTACCTGACCACTGAGTAGAAGGTCTTGTCTAGTAGCATCCCTTGGGTGAATTTACCACAATCAAGTATTGGCCTTGCAGAACCAGAAAATGTCAGTCTCCAGAGCTGATAACAATTAGTGAGGCTGCCTTCCAATGTCCAAACTTAAGCATATAATGCAGAGACCAATGTGTTGAATTGGAACAAGAACACTTAACTCTCAACTATGAAATATTCACATTTGTCTGAGCAGTCCATTATCTCTCTTTAAGAAAAAAAATCTGTGCAAGCCAAATTTTTACATAAAAATGTCTTGCTGAGCAAGGAGAACTCTCTTTGGGTTTCCAACATTATTGAATAATAAGTGTTATTGGACATTAACATATCCACCTGTATTGCAAAATCATTGGGTGGTGATGGAGGAGTGCCATAAGCTTTCTTTTTCTAACTCCTGGTTTTCCGAGTTTCCTCACCTTCTTACTGATCCTTTCCTTAGATATCTTAATGTCATTTATTCTGCAACTGCTTGGGTGTTACTAATTCAGCCAGGTGAGAGATGGAAGAAACTTTTCAGCCATTTAATCCCATGATAATTTTCTAGGGTGAATTTTCTATAATTGCATCCTCAGAATAGCTTATTTTAAGGCCTTATTATGCCTCAGCATATTTCATGTTTCCTAGCTCTATCTCTGAGTTTGCATATTTGAAAAGTGTCGATGACAGCAGGAGTAATAAGGATTGGCAGACATTGAGACTATTGGGAAATATTCCAGTTTCCCCCTTCCAATAACACAGTTCCCCACCTCCTTGAAGGGAAAAGGGACCATTTGACTTCTTGACTAATGAAATGAGTAGAAATGATATGTGACACGATGGGAGACTTTAAATTCCAGGCATAATTAGCCATGATTGCTTTCCCTCTGCCACGGCATCTTGTGATGTTCCAGGGAGTAGAGGCTTTACCAGTCTTGGTCCCCAAGCCCATGGAGCAGCTCCACTGCCCACACAGGATTAGCATGTCACGTGTGTGAGAAATACCCCTCTGCTGTCTTAAACCACCGAGATTTGCGGGTATCTATTTACAGACCACACCCCAGCCCATTCTCACTAATACAGACAAGAAAATCTCTGGACTGCCCTTGATACCGGGTTCTTTTTTAGGCTGGGAGTATTCCAGATTCACCATCTATAGAATAGGATGGTTGGATTAGAAGATAGCTGACTTTCTTCCAAACTATAAGTTAGTTATACATCTGCATTTGCTGATGATTTTCTTGAGCTCTGCCTGTATGTTGATGTTCATTTAAATGAATCTGTGTTCTCATTCAGCAGCCTGTTCAGACGAGTTGTCAACACTTGAGTGATCTGATATGGGATACTCCTTAATGGGATGCTCCTTTTGGAGAAAAACTGTGGTTTTGTTTTCTGGGGGGATTTTGATAATATAAAGGAAGATTCCCATGTTTCCAAGACATTTATTTCCTAGGGTTTTGAGTTTATGGAAGCAAAGTTCAGTCAAACAACTTTTTTTTGTAGGAGGTGTCAGAAAAACTAAAAGTTAATTGTGACACTGTGAAGAGAAAAGACATCTAACTGCTGAAAAATAGGGAGCAGGGGGAAAAATGACTCATTGAGCTCATGGTAGCAAATTGAAATAACTGAGGAAGAAGAAAACATCCACCTGAGGAGTCAAATATCTTCTATGAGGAAAAAATAATGTTTATACCAAGTTAGCAATTGCCAACCAATGGAATATGTTCGTGAGTGACAACTGTTCCAAGTAGAAATTGCCACTTATGATTAAGCTTTGTTAAACTACCCAAGCAAGTGAGAGGAAGAATCCCCCTGCTGAATCATTCCTCTTTCTCCTGTGTTTGTCTTAAAAACTTAATACATTCCTCATTAAGGGTAACATATGGAATGACTAAATTTCAAGTATTAATTCAAAGCCATTTTCCTCCCTACTATCTCAGGATACAAGATATAGCCTACAACAAAATTAAAGCATAAAACACTGCATTTCCTCCCCTAGGCTCAGATGACAGACTTGCAGCCAAATGGAATTGTACCAAACTTTCTAAAGTGAGTAACATTGTGTGAGTGCCGTTCCCTAGGGAACAGTATGAAAATGAGATGTCTGCTACAAAGGCCCAAGAAAAACCCTAAAAGAAATGGGCATTTGTCTTGATCGAGAGACAAATGCAGAAAGTGACAAACACCTAAGATAGCTTAAACTAAAAAGCTTGAATTTTCCCCATATGTGATAATAAAATTGATTGCCTGTGTATTATTCATTCTTTTGAAAATTATTGATTTTAAATAAGGTGCCATGTACTATGCTAGATGCTTTCACATAAGCTGTATTATTTGGTTAATAATTCCTTTGAGTACAGATTAATTTATGGATGAATGGCTTACCTAAAGTCATACAATTAATAGGGCCTTTTATTCAAGTAATATTTATTAAGGGTCCACTAAATATCAGCACTTTTATCTTTGTTTGTTTCTTTATTTATTTTTAGAGAGAAGGAAGAGAGGAAGAAAGAGAGGGAGAGAAACATCAATGTGTGGTTGCCTCTCATGCAACCCCTACTGAGGACCTGGCCTGCAATCCAGGCATGGGCCCTGACTGGGAATGAATCCGGAGACACTTTGGTTCGAGGGCTGGCACTCAATCTGCTGAACCACACCAGCCAGGGCATGTCAGCTCTTTTCTGTGCAGTAGGATGAATCATCAGCCTTTGGGGGTCCAAGGATGAGAGTACAAACTGAGGTTCTTATACCACATCTAAATACAGTCATGCACCACACAATAATGTTTTGGTCAACGATGGACTGCAGATACCACAGTAGTCCCATGAGATTATAACAGAGGTGAAAAACTCCTGTCACCTAGTGGCAGTGTGACTCTCCTAATGTCATACACATTACTCATGTATTTGTGGTGATGCTGGTGTAAACAAACCTACTGTGCTGCTCGTCATGTAAAAACATAACACAGAGAGTCATGCACAGTACCTATTTGATAATGATAATAAATGACTGTTACTGGTTTATATATTTACTATACTCTACTTTTATTGTTATTTTAGAGTGTACACTTTCTACTTATTAGAAACAGTTTGCTGCCCTGGCTGGTATGGCTCAGTGGACTGAGCAATGGGTATTTGGTTCCATTCCGAGTCAGGGCACATGCCTGGGGTACAACCACACATTGATGTTTCTCTCCCTCTCTTTCTCTCTCCCTTCCCTTCTCTAAAAATAAATACATAAAATCTTTAAAAAATATTTTTAATAAGTTTGCTATAAAACTATGCTGGTTGTGCTACTATAACTTAATATATCTCCTGTTTATTCTCTCTTGACTGCATCATTTTTTCTTGTGCTGGATTTAATCTTATGTTCAATCTTATGTTGTTTTATACAGTAACATGTGGTATAGTCTTATAGCTTAGGAGCAATAGGCTGTATCAGATAGCCTAGGTGTGCAGTAAGCTATATCATCTAGGTTTGTGTAAGCACACTCTATGATGCTTGCACAACCACCTAACAATGTTTCAGAACATATCCCAGTTACTAAGTGGAGCATGACTGTATTTAAAATAACTATAAACAGTGATGTGCTGGACCCAGCAGTTGTTGGTTCAGGAGAGTCAACTTTATATCCCTCTTCCTAAATTCACATTCAGTAATGTTGCATTGGTAGCTTGACATTGGCCATGGCAGGATCATTTACAACATCACAACTGCAAACATTACAATCAAGTCATTGTCTTTTTTTCAGAGAACCTCTTATTAAATAACTACCAGCAACATATCGTTGCTTATAACAACCTGCTGGATTAAAAAAGTTATGTAAACCAACCTGAGGAAATAAACCTTCATAATATCCTAGAGGATCAAGCTTGAATTTAGAATTTCCATATTCCTTGTTGTTTCACACTAAAATTTGGCAGGGAAGGGAGAACCAGTCCCTAGACACCAGTCCCCATCTTGTAGCCTGAGGCCCACATCTCTCTCCGTTTCTCATTGCATTTCAAGTCTGATCCTGTAGTAGGAGGGAGACCATGTGGACACGCCAGAATGTACATCTAAGCTTCATCTATCTACCCAGCACACACACATATGGAGCCACCCCTGGACCACGTCTTGGGACTAGGGTGTACAGACCAGCGGAGCAATGCAACTTCAGTAACCTGGGGAAGAGAAGGGAGGTCTCACAGACCCTGGAAGCAGTCACAGGTCTTCAAAGGCCTGAAACTTCTGAGTCTGGCTGACAGAACATTATCCAGAGTGGGGAGATGGTGAAGGCTCTGGGTAGGTCCCTTGGTGCTGTAGATAAATCACCATGGGAAATGGTACAAATAAAAAAGGGCCAGAGTAGAGAGCCCTAACACACAAGTAAGAGGGCAGAGGCCTCTATTGCATGTTTTAAGAATGGGACTAAGTATAGAAGCCCCAACCCAAAGCTTTCCTGGAGGTCATGTTTCACAAAGGGGAGATTTAATAGACTAAATATTAAATAGTTAAATACCTGAGACAAATTATTTTCAAGATTAGATTGGCTTATTACCACCACTTTTTCAGCCCAAGTAAAATAATTTGAAGAATTACCATTTATTGAAAGCTTATTTATTTACTCAGAAATTACTAAGGTCTTAGAGACTGAATAACTAAAAACTCAAAGCTTAGCTGTTGATTTTAGTTAGCAAAATGATCACTAATATTTATTTATCATAATAGTTTTTGTTATTGGAAGAGGTCAAGACACATTATGTTTCCTACACAATGCAAGGGTTCTTTCCATATACCCAGCTGAATCTTCTCACAAATGCTGGATTGGGCTCTCGCCTTGCTCATTGGTCCCGTCACCATGGACAATGAAAACAGTTCAGTTATTACCTGAGAATTAAAAACATGTGGACACAGAGAGCTGGTTGTTCAATGTTTACCAGCATACCACTGGGTTACACATATGTATAGTAAATACTTCTGTATAGGCAAAAAAACTTATTAACAGTAATTGCCTTTGGGAAAAGGAATTTGAAGGAAAGACAAAAAAGTATATATTTAATATCTTTCTATAATTTTCTTAATAGTAATGTGAGAGCAGTGGGATTATGGGTCATTTTTGTTTTCTTCCTTTTTTATTTTTAATATATTTTATTGATTATGCTATTACAGTTGTTCCATTTCCCCACCTTCATTCCCCTCCACCCTGTACCCCCTCTCCCACCCACATTCCCCCACTTTAGTTCATGTCCATGTGCCATAAGTTCTTTAGCTGCTACATTTCCCACACTATTCTTGTCCTCCCCCTGTCTATTTTCTACCTACAATCTATGCTACTTATTCTTTGTACCTTTTGCACCTCTCTCCTCCTCCCACTCCCCTGTTGATAACCCTCCATGTGACCTCCATTTCTGTGGTTCCGTTCCTGTTCTAGTTGTTTGCTTAGTTTCTGTTTGTTTTTGTTTTAGGTGTTGTTGTTAATAACTGTGAGTTTGCTGTCATTTTACTATACATGTTTTTGATCTTCTTTTTCTTAGATAAGTCCCTTTAACATTTCATAAAATAGGGCTTGGTGATGATGAACTCCTTCAACTTGACCTTATCTGAGAAGCATTTTATCTGCCCTTCCATTCTAAATGAAAGCTTTGCTGGATAGAGCAATCTTGGATGTAGGTCCTTGCCTTTCAAGACTTGGAATACTTCTTTCCAACCCCTTCTTGCCTGTAAGGTCTCTTTTGAGAAACCAGCTGACAGTCTGATGGGAACTCCTTTGTAGGTAACTGTCTCCTTATCTCTTGCTGCTTCTAGGATTCTGTCCTTCATTTTTACCTTGGGTAATGTAATTATGATGTGCCTTGGTGTGTTCCTCCTTGGGTCCAACTTCTTTGGGACTCTCTGAGCTTCCTGGACTTCCTGGAAGTCTCTTTCCTTTGCCAGAATGGGGAAGTTCTCCTTTATTATTTGTTCAAACAACTTTTCCACATGTTGCTCTTCCTCTTCCCCTTCTGGGACCCCTATAATTCGAATGTTGGAACATTTAAAGATGTCCTGGAGGTTCCTAAGCCTCTCCTCATTTTTTTAAATTCTTATTTCTTCATTCTTTTCTGATTGGATGTTTCTTTCTTCCTTCTGGTCCACTCCATTGATTTGAATCCCAGTTTTCTTCCAATCACTATTGGTTCCCTGTACATTTTCCTTTATTTTGCTTACGATAGCCTTCATTTTTTCACCTAATTTGTGACCAAATTCAACCAATTCTGGGAGCATCCTGATTACCAGTGTTTTGAACTATGCATCTGATAGGTTGGCTATCTCTTCATCACTTAGTTGTATTTGCTGTGGAGCTTTGATCTGTTCTTCCATTTGAACCATTTTTTTTTGTCTTCTCGTGCCTGTTACATATGAGGGACGGAGCCTTAGGTGTTCACCAGGGTGGGGCAACCCAGTCTCTGGGTTGTGACACTGTACATGGGGGAGGGGACTGAGAGGGAACAATGGCACTTGCTCTGCTATCTGCTGGATTTCAGTCCTTTCCGCCACTTCCCTCAAGCAAACTGGGACCTTCTGGTGCTGATTTCCATGTGGGTGGGTTCATGTACATTCTTGTACATTCTAGGACCCTGTGGCTCTCTCCAACAAACTCTCCTGTGAGGCTGGGAGTCTTTTGATGCACCTCAACCCTCACAGGTGTTTTCAATTGGTGATTTGAGGCTTTATTTCCTGGTTCTGGGACCCTGGGTTGCCTGGTCTGTCTTGCTTCCCAGTTTCGCCGGGTTTATCTGTATGTGCAAATGTGGAACAGCCAGTCAGCTGCCTTGTGCACTACACCCTGCTCTACAATCACACCTCGCTGGGTCTGCCTGCTGCAACCCCACACCCAGGGTCTACCTGCTGCTGTCTTGCACAGCTGGAGTCTGCAAGCCACCGCTTTTTTTGCTGCAACCCCTCTCTGCCCAGCTGCCCAATTCTGCCCATCCTACTGGTCTGGATGAAAGTGTCTACTTTAACTCCTTGGTTGATGGACATTCATACAGTTTAATTTTCTGTCAGTTCTGGTTGTTATTTTATTTCTAAATCGTTGTTGTCCTTATTTTGGTTGTATGAGGAGGCACAGTGTGTCTACCTATGCCTGCATCTTGGCCGGAAGTCCTGGTTTTCTTCTTTATATGAAAGTATATAAATAAAATTTTATTTTTAGTCTCATTAAAACTAATTTTTGTGTTTAAGTGATATGACATTTTTAAACCTTGATAAAATTATCAAAATTTAATTTAAAAGAATGCTACTTGTGACTGTATGAGAAAAACCCTTGGCAAACCCTACTTTTCCTCCTTCTTCAAAATACAAAATGGTGTAAGCAGCAGGATTTTTGCATAGGTACTAGATTTCACTGCAGCTAAATAGTCCTGCCATCTCTAATATCTTCTTATGCCCAGGACAGCTCCCTGAGTACAAGCATGTGCTGAAAATCATATAAGTCTGCTGCCACTGGACTCACCAGGCTCCAGTGGTTTTGTCCTCTGGAAATACCACCCAACATCAAATCTCCAAGTGATAGGTGGACCTAGAGGATATCATGCTCAGTGAAATAAGTCATACAGAAAAAGAAAAATACTGTATGATTTCATTTACACCTGGAATCTAAAAAACAAAACAGAACAGAAACCAACTCATAGATACAGAGAAAAAACAGATGGGAAGGAAATAGGGGATTAAGGGAATTAAGATGCATAAACTTCCAGTCATAAAATTAGTAATTTGGGATGTAATGTACAGCACAGACAATATTGTTAATAATATTGTCATATCTGTGTATGGTGACAGATGGTTCCTAGATTTATCTTAGTGGTCACTTCGTGAGGTATGTAAATGTTTAATCAGTATGTTGTATACCTGAAATAAACATAGTATCATATGTCATATAATTAAAAATAAGTTTCTTTAAAAAAATCTCTGAATGAGATCTTGCTGAATCTCATCAACTACTGCTATTAGACATGACTGAAGAAGTCTTTCAGATAATCCAGAGCATCTCTCATTCGTGCATGCTCACTGGTGATGAGGGTATCATTGAATTTCTCTTGAAAATGAACACTGAGTTTTAATGTATTTCTAATGTCTAATGCATTGGTTGTTATTAAGTTCAGTTATCTGTCTTTAATGTGGAATTGATTTTAAGAACAAACTTTTCTTAAATCTGAAAAAAAGAAACACACGGGCAAAATTTCAACATTTCTTATTCTGGTACCAATGCACTTTTTGTAACCTTCTTTATAATTCATGAACTTCTATAATCTCATTTTTCTCTATCTGAAACCCAGAATATTCATATTTCCTTCTCCTTCCAGGATAGTATACTGAGAGGCCATTTGTGAAATCAAGCTGGAGACTGAAGGATTGACACAGGAAGGAGAGAATTCTCAGAGAAATGTCCCTATTTTTTTTTTTCAATTTTAAAGAGGTTTTGATGGGAGAACTCAAGAATTAAAAATGTTTAGTTATAGTTAATATGTTTAGTTATTAATGCATGTAGAAAGCTGTTGCAGGAACTGGAATGCATGACCAGACCTACCCTGACTCCAGGAGGCCCCAAAGAAATTCGACCTTTTTGCCCCAGGAAGACTGCAAGCAATCAAGATTGTATCTGAGCCACTGGACTCCAGGGAGGGAACACCCACCAACCAGGACGAAGATAAAGAATTGCTGGGAAGCTAGGAAAATCTGTATACTGCAACTTTTATAAAATTAACCTTTTCCCCTGAATTCCAAACCCTACCCTTTTATTCTCCTCATAAAAAGGTCTGCTTGAGATGAGATATTAAGATGGTTTTCTAGGGTACATAACCTGCTGTCTTCTTAGACTGCTAGCATCTGAATAAAGCATCCATTAAGATTCAATCCTTGTCTCTACTTATTGGTTCTGGTAGTGACAGGCAGGATGAATGCTGACTTTTCTGGTTTCAGCTTCTCACATTCAAAAGTAGGATTTGTTTGTCTGTTGTTTGTTTCCAAAGTGGGAATTAATTCTTTATGTTCATCTTGTTAAACTTTAACTCTTGACAGATTTGTTTATTGTTTTTGTTTTGTTTTATTCATCTTTTAGAAACCATGGATATGCAACATGGTTTTTTTTCAACAATTTTCTTAAAACTTGAACAGAATTTACCAAATTTATTCTAATAGTTATTAAGCACAAGGTGTGAAATAAAAATTAGTTGAGTGTATTGTTCTCTTTTTTAAAGATTATATTTATTTTAGAGAGAGGGAGTGAGAAAGAGAGAGAAAAACATCAATGTATGGCTGCCTCTCGCATGCCCCCAACTGGGGACCAGTCATGTGTCTTGACTGGGAATTGAGCCAGTGACCCTTTGGTTTGCAGGCTGGCACTCAGTCCACTGAGCCACACTAGCCAGGACTAGTTGAGTATATTTTTATTACATCATCAGAATTTTTAGAATATAATTAGTTGATTGCTACTGACATACCTGTAAACTCAGTTACTGTGGGTTTAAAAAGCTGAGAGTGTTTATGAAAACATTCCACATGCACACACCCTCCTGCTCTACATGAAACAACAGCTTCAGTTATTGTCACTGGACACTGGGTGTCAGTACTTTGACCTAGACTGGAGGGAAGAAGGAGAAAGATGGAGGAGGGGACCACAGGAAGGAACCGAATTTAAATTTTACTGTGAAAGGAGCTGAGGGAGGCGAATGTTTGAGGGAGGAGGGGACACCACACTCTTGGGAGGGGGAGTTGTCAGGACAACAAACCAGTAGAGGAGGTCACCTGAGAGTTGGGCTGCACTTTCTTTCTCTGTGGCTAGCTCTTTTGTTCTTGTCTGAGTCTCATAGCTGTGAATGCCCTTCAGGCAAGAAGCAACAAGTTGCTGGCTGAGGCACTTCTGGAGGTGGTCGGAGGAAGGCAGAGGGCTTATGCGCCTCTTTCCTAGATTCTCTCTGCCACCTGCAAAGTTTCTATTAATGGGATCTGGACCCAGTCAGGAACAAGGACTTAATACTTGTCTACCAGCCCCCTCTCCCCACTCTGCACTGGGCACTTCCCATTTGAAAGCCTGGCTGCCAGGCTCTGGGTCCCTGGCACACTGCCCACTCTGGCCTTTCCCTTTTGTTGCCCTAAGGACTGTGCGTTGTGAGTCAAGTCACTGGGCAGTGTGTTCAGAGTAGTCCAATGCTCTTTGGCAGCTATGGCTCATTCCAGACAATGTGGCAGAGAAAGGAGGGCATCAGACTCGGGGACCCATTCTGGCCTTCCTACCAGCTCCCCTTCCCTGACAACTAACCATACTCCCTCTGAAGGGGCTCATATGGAATATTCTATGGCCAGGTAGATGCCACCTCTCTTGCTGAGGTGAGGGCTGGTAGCTCCTCCCTGTTAAATACACATCTCAATGCCTTTCTTCCAAGTAAGTTTTGCAATAATAGAGCTGTCACTGTGAACAGGTGGGACAGGAGTGAAAGAGATCCTTCACCTGCTTCTGTTGCTACTGCTGGCTCAAGGACAGGAGACAAAGACAGGTGAGACCTGCTTTTCTTTCTATCAGGAAAGATTCTAAGCTAAGGCCATGCTTTTCATTGAGTCCTGGGGTTTTGTGCTTTCAGACACTTAAGTAGTGAAAGTTTTTTCTTTCTGACTGCTTTCCCTCTAGGCCATAAAAGTTCTTTCCTTCTTCCTTTCTATTTTATTTTAAATCTCCAAGCTCCTTTCAGGAGTTGCTACACCTTTAGATTGTGACATCCTTCCTCATTTGCAAATCTTAGCTGTGTCTGGGGGCAGGGCTGCAGTAGAGCTGCCAGGAGCAGAACAAAAGGTTTCCAAGTAATAGCCCCACATCAGACACAGGGAAACCGAGGGCAGATCAATCTGGGATGTGCTGGGCACCAGGAGGCTCCCTCCTCAAGGACATTTAGGATCGAAGCTGACATTTTCTTTCCTTCATATATTTCGCGCGGTTCGGCACCTAAAGCACATTTGAGAACAGGTATGATTGAGTTCCACTTTTCTTTATTTAAAGAGCTTGTAGAGTCAGGTCTATGGATTGGGGTGGGGGAGCATCCAATAAGAAATCCAGTCACATGAATCTCATAGCCACGTGCGCTGCATGGGGATGGTCCAGCAGGCATTTGGAATAGACTTGATTTTGGAATGCAGTTGATCTGATTGCTTCTTGGCAGTTTCTCTTTCCCAATTATGTTTGGCTTAGTCTAGCAGTCAAATTACTTTGCAGTCCCTAAAGTGATACAGAAAGCATACACAGGGGACAGAGAGAATACTGTCTAAAAAGCAGACTGGATGGTGGGGCATGGAGGGAGGGTTCTGATTGGAAATGTTTGTTGAATTATCTACAACCCAGTCCAAAGAAAGGTGACTGCATATTAGACCTTGGCCCTTTGTTAAGCCCAAAAAGTTGGATGTAACCAGCATCTTTAGAATGCTGGTCAGGAAGTTATTGTGCAGCCTTTCAATTGCTTTGTTCCCTGAATGTCATTCAAGAAGAGATATGATAGGTATTTTGCATTAGTTTCACTGAAAATATAAAATTTCTCATAATGAATATATATTCTGTCTCACAGATTTAGCAATCTTCTTAAAATCTAGCATCAGGACTCTGCATTGCATCAGTAAATGAATGCCTTGAAAAATTGAGTTCCAATCTGAATGTAGTAATTCTGCCAGAGTAAAGCTCAGGTTTTTCCTTTTCACAGTTTAGGAAGGAAGTGTTTGCATAAAATGTGACACTTTAAGCAAGATATCAAGTAGAATGGTGAACTGCTCAAGAGACTGGACTGGTTCTTCTAATGACTTTATGGAACTAATTATTCACCTGAGAATGTATGCCTGAATTATTAAGTAGCTCAGCCCCTTATTAAGTTTAAAAAATAAAACAATCTCTCATTTGAAGGGCCTTATATAGAAAGTCTAATGAATGGAATGTATCTGTATTCAAGCAATACTAAAGTTCAGACACCACTAATACAGTGTGGTCAACCTCTACCCTACCAAATGGAAATTAGTTGAGTTTTATGATTTAAAGGTTAAAGTAGAAAAGAATAGTAATATATTTAAGTCTTTGTGGTACAATGACTGAGAAACAACTTTCCATCCTCTCCCTCTAATGATGAAAAGAAGTATGGTGAGGTTCACTAACAACCAACAATCTGGAGATTTTAGCTACTATTTTGATAGTACATTTTGGTGAAATAAAATTATTGCCTGGAAACCCATTCATCCATAGACTCTCCATGATGTAGTACTATGCAGTAACCAAGAATTCCTATTTCCTCTGCTTTCAAGTCAATTATTTCACCTCTCTAAGCTCAAGATTATCTATAAAATGGAAGTGATGGTACCAATCTCATAGGCTTGTCAGGAAGATTAAATAATATTGTCATATATTGTTTTGCAGGAAACACTAGCAGAGTGGCTAAAACATAGTAAGTGCTGAATAAATGGCTTTATATATACACCTTATATGCATACACTGATATAATATGCACATTTCTTACATTTTGATCACTTTTTGATTCTACCACTTAGAAGCAGGATCATTTTCTGATCCTATCATCCTCAAACACAGTACAGTATGCTGCTATACAGTAGTAGGTCTGATGACTTACTTAAGTAAGGAAAAAGGAAAATTTTAAGTATATTTTATTGATTATGGTATCACAGTTGTCCCAATATTTTTCTCCCCTTTATCCCTCCCTGCTCTGCACCCTTCCACCCTCCAGCACACCCCCTGCCTTAGTTCATGTCCATGGGTCATACATATAAGGTCTTTGGATTCTCCATGTCCTATATTTTACTCTTAACATCCTCCTGTCTATTTTGTACCTACCATTTATGCTTCTTATTCCCTGTACCTTTTCCCCATTCTCTTCCTCCCCCTCCCCACTGATAACCCTCCATGTGATCTCCATTTCTGTGATTCTTTTCCTTTTCTAGTTGTGCACGTAGTTTTTGTTTTTTAGGTTCAATTGTTGATAGTTGTGAGTTTGTTGTCATTTTACTGTCCATAGTTTTTGATGTCCTTTTTCTTAAATAAGTCCCTTTAACATTTCATAAAATAAGGGCTTGGTGATGATCAACTCCTTTAACTTGACCTTATCTGGGAAGCACTTTATCTGCCCTTCCATTCTAAATGATAGCTTTGCTGGATAGAGTAATATTGGATGTAGGTCCTTGCCTTTCATGACTTAGAATACTTCTTTCCAGCCCCTTCTTGCCTGCAAGATTTCTTCTGAGAAGTCAGCTGATAGTCTTATGGGCACCCCTCCATAGGGAAATGTCTCTTTTTCTTTTGCTGCTTTTAGGATTCTCTCCTTATCTTTAATCTTGGGTATCTTTATTATGATCTGTCTTGGTGTGCTCCTTCTTGGGTCTAACTTCCTTGGGACACTCTGAGCTTCCTGAACTTCCTGGAAATCTATTTCTTCACAATACTGGGGAAGTTTTCCTTCATTATGTTTTCCAATAAATTTTCAATTTCTTGCTCTTCCTCTTCTTCTATGGCACCCCTATTATTTGGGTGTTAGAATGTTTAAAGTTGTCCCAGAGGTTCATCAGCCTCTCCTCATTTTTTGAATTATTGTTTCTTTATTCTGTTCTGGTTGAATGTTTATTTCTTCCTTCTGTTCCAAATCCTTGATTTGAACCCTGGTTTCCTTCCCTTCACTGTTAGTTTCCTGTGTATTTTCCTTTAGCCTTTGTTTCTTCCTTCATTTTGCAACCAAAGTCAGTCATTTCTGTGAGCATCCTGATTACTAGTGTTTTGAACTCTGCATCTGATAGGTTGTTTATCTCCTCATTGCTTAGTTCTTTGTTTTGGAATTTTGATCTGTTCTTTCATTTGGACCATATTTCTTTGTCTTGGAACACCTGTTATGGTATAAGTGGTGGAGTCTTAGGTATTCACCAGGGCAGGGCAACCCACTTCGCTCTACATTGTGGCACTGTCAGTCTGAATGAATGTTCCTTTAACTTCTTGGTTGTCAGACTTCCATACAGTTCAATTTTCTAGCAGTTCTAGTTGTTTTTGTTTTTAAGTTGGTTGTTATCCTTCTTTTGGTTGTGTGAGGGAGAGAAGTGTTTTTGCCTCTGTCTCCATCTTGTCAGGAACTGCCATGTTAATTATTCAAGAAAAAGGAAATTTAACTGATATTGGCAACATGATACTGACATTTGATAACATGAGTTCCCTCTGTTCTTGTCTTCCACTAAAAAAGCAGTCAAGAATAACAACCTTTTATTTTCAGTGGTGAGTAATCTAGTAAATGAATCAACCTTCTCAGGTGTATATTGTTTTTCTCCATCAATTTTAATTATGTGCACAGTCACTATAAAGTTTCTGAATCAACTTCCTGAGAATCCCATTTGAAAGCTATGATTCAAATTAATTGTAATTAGCATTTGTGAAATTTTTGCACTCTCTTTTCTTAGAATTACAAAATATCCCCTTTATATGTGCACACTGGACTGCCAAACCTGTTCTGGGACAACCTCTCCCACTCACAAGCGGTGTGGGCTTGGATAAATCACACCCGACAGCTCTGAGCTTCTGTTTTCCTTGCCCTGAACCAAACTTTCAGAACTGCTTGCTTGACTTTCCAAACAGTTTTGGAGAAACCTTCAGACAAAATTACAATCCATCAAAATGTTTTAAAAGATCAAAAAAGATAAAAACCACACCCATTGCTGAAGTAGGATAATCACTAAAGCAAACAATTTGGTTTTGCCAAACAGGAGATCCAAACAAACTCCCATAACTTTGAAGGTGAAAAATAGGGTGAGTTAGGAAGGAATACACAAACACACACATGCCCTTCAAGTGATGGGATGAAATTAAAAGAGCTCTATCCCTTTGGATAGGAATCTCCACCAATCCAAGCTCTGCTTTTCAGATGAGAAAGGGATTGTTAACGTAGAAATGACCTGCCAAGTGTCTTTATAGAACTCAAACAGTTTGTTTCAACAACACCCATGTCTTTCCAGTTCTTCCATACTCTCGTGCCTAGGGCAACCTCCCATCAGCCACCAGCCTCAGAGTGCCACCTGTCTTACAGTATCCTCCTAAGGATATCCATCAGTCATGTGAGTTGGGAGAAAAGAGTTTCAGGTTACCCTGATGTCCAGAAAAGTGATTTTCCCTCTCCAGTTAAAGAATGCTGGGTAGAAGGAGGAAAAAAAAACAAAAAAGGAGAAAAAAGAGAGACAGAAAGCTTAAAGTGGATATTTGGGTAATCACTACCATTCATTGGTGCAGATGTGTGTAGATGTGAGCACTTCAACAGTGAGTAGTGGGTAGGCATCATGCCATCTCTAAGTATGGAAAACAACGGGGTTTTTTTTTTGTAGTGAAAAATGCACTCTTCAAATAAAGTATCCATTCAGAATTAATGTATCTCATTTATTTTTTAATATATAATCTTTATTATATTTTCTCCATTACCATTTGGTCCCCTTATACCCCCTTCCACCAGCAATCGTCTGTTGTCCATGTCCATGAGTCCTTTTTCTTTTTTGCTCAATCCTTGATTTCAAGTTTTAGAAAAACTATTCCAAACAATTTCAAACCCATTAATGAACACAAATAATAACAATGAGTTGAGTTCATAATATATGCCAACACACATGGAACTTGGATGATAAACATAAATGAGAAGGATTTTTTCTTAATTGTCTCACTCTCTTGGAGAATTTAAGATGGCTTTTACTATCATCTGTATGTTAATCTCCTCTAACCTCTTCCTTTGCTGCTCATTTGAGTAATTGCAGTAGATTTTTCATTGAGTTGTAATGAAGAGTCAACGAGTTAATGTACATGAAGCACTTAGAAGAGCGAGTGGCATGAAAAGGCATTCAGTAAATGTAAATTATTACTTCTACTTACTGTTATTGTAACACTACTATCAACATAATTAAGACAAATATTCTTATTTTAGAATCAAACCAGTTGCTCTTTCATAATTCATAACATCTCATAAAGTTACCACTATTCTTTAGAACTCACAAGGTAAAAAAAATCAAAAACCTTTTAGATATTCTTTACTCTTTCTCTAGAGAAAGTACTAGTTTTTTTGGTTTTTATATTAGAAATATTATATCTATGCCATCTTGTAAAATTCGGTGCCCCCTCATTTGAAAGACAAATGTAAACTGGAAAGATGCAGAATCTAGATATCACATCTTTGGAAAAATAGTCTGAAAAATTAGTAGATTTAGAGAAAAGAGAGAATGAAGGGGATATGATTATAACCTACAATAACTGAAAAATCAAGCCAGGACCAATTTGTAAATATATTTTTTAATTTTATTTTTTAAGTACAGTTTACATTTAATATTATTTTGTAATAGTTTGATGTTTACAACCTAGTGGATAGACAATCATACGCTTTACAGTGTGTTCCCCCAATATTCCCAGTACCCAACTGGCACCATGCATAGTTATCAAAATATTATTAACTATTCTTCAATGTTGTACTTTACATCCCTTGGCTATTTTGTAAAATGTACTTTAAAAGTTAAATATAGTCTCAGTGTTAAGTAGATGAGCTTGAAAGCTATATGTGTTTATTTTGCGTATGTTGATATTTTAAGATATGTGTTGCCTTTCATTCTTGGCAAGTAATTTTAGCAAGTGATTAATCCATCAGTTTATAAATAGATTAAATAACAAAGAGAATAACAAGACAAACAAAATAAGATATATGTAAATATTTTCCCTGCTTCTATTCTGCCTCTGGATGCTCCTTCATCCCTGTTGATATTTATTTGCTGTGAAACCAAAATCTTTCCTATCTCTCTGTGTGCTTTCCACTCACTGAAAAAACACAGTCTTGCACGACAAGAAATCTTGGTATATCCACATGCCTGGTAAACACAGCCACGTGTTCAGAGGGCTGTGCATGTAAACTGTTGCATTCTGTATGGCATTTCTTGATCATCTTTAAAATAACAGATTATAATTGCTCTTTTTAAGAAAGCTCAAAAAAATAATTGTTTTATTCTAGAATCAGGGAACAAAGTCAATCTCTTTCATAAACAGTTTTTAATAAAAGAGCCAAAAAAGTTATGAAGACAAAAACTGAGGAATGACTTCAAATATGACTTTGCAATGTTGCTCACATCTCCCTCTTTCTCCTTCTACACTGCTACTCCCACTGTTCTCATTTATTCTTAACCTGGTTACTACAAAAAATAAATAAAAATCTCCAAACAACTTCTAGAATTCTAGTGTGGCTACCTGCTCCTTAGAGACTAGAACACTGTCAGTATCATGTCCTTTGTCAATCTTCTGCCTGAAAGAACTGTTTTAAATTTTCCACTTATAACAGAATTAAGCCCAAACTCCTGTGTCTGTAGTTCTTCTTGAGCTGGGAACAGCACACCTTTTCATTTCTTTTCATCTGTATTCTCTCTCATAGTCCTTCTGCCCCAGTTAAACCATGTTTTTATTTGGTTTAGCTGAAGCAAAGGCATATTTTAGCTGGAGTTTGAAAGTTCGTTCAAACTCCATATTTTCAAATCTTAGTTCCTTGGCTCATTCTGCCTCCTCTCCTTGGAACCACCTTGCACATTTTTTTTCTGTTTGTGATCCAATCTATTTGTATCCAGAAAAAAATGGCATATAAAGGTTTACATATGTAAAGATTTTATTTTTTCCTTGGGTAAAAACAAGTCCAGACGTGATTGTCCAGTACTGGTAATATGACTTCACAGAATCAAGAAGAGTCCAGGTTACTTTTAGATTTTAACCTTCTGCTTTTTGCCTCATGTTTGCAAAATGACTGCTCCGTTGCCAACACCACATCTACATTCCAGGCAGGAAGAAGGGAAAACATCATGTGGCAATTGAGTCTACTTATTTAAAAAAAATGTTTCCACCCAGAAACTTCCAAATATATTTCATTGGCCAGTATTACATCAAACACTAATCTTAGCTACAAGAGAAGCTGTGAAATATAGCTAAGAACTAGTCTCATGCTTGCACTGAAGAATGAAGAAGAAAAATAATATGAGATCAATAGGCATTCAGCAACATCAATCACAGATCCTTTAAGACTTCTTCAAATAGCCATTTCTCTAAGCAACTGTCCTGGAGCCTCTCAGACAAAAAAAAATGTCATTTGTGCCCAGTCTTATTTTTGGTTGACTTTCATAATTATCTCACTGTTCCCTGAGGTCTGGAACTTCACAGTAGTCTTTGCACCCTCTCGTGCAGCAGGCAGAAATAAGATACCTAGTAGATACCTGAATAAGTTTTACCTTGTATATGAGTAGGAAAAAGAGGGCTATTTTCTGTGTTTAACTATGGTTATATTCCACTGTAGCAAAAGCATGACTTAGATAACTTGGTCAAGGACAGGCAACCTACCGCCAGATATGGCTTATGGCCTATTTTTCCACAGCCCCTGAGGTAAGAACAGTTTTTCCATTCTTATAGTGTTTGGAAAAATAAAACAAGAATATGCAATAGAGACTGTATGTAGCCTGCAAACACTGAGTTATGCACTATCTGCCCTTTTACAAAGAGTTGCCAACCTTTGATTGAGATAAAAATTTACTACACTTTCCATTCTGTCCATGTGTGTCATGTGCTACTTAATGAGTAGTTATAGTATCCCAGACTTACTGGAATCATCACTGTCTTTTGAAACCATTTCCATGAGAAAACCTGCCAGCCTCCCCTTCTATCAGGAAAGCTAACTTAACTACTCATTCCACAGAGAAACTGATATTTGGACTTACTGAGGGCTTCTTTTTGAATCTATGAAATAAACACCCAAGTTTGACTAAATTATATTTTTGATAATTTTTAGTTAGTAATAATACTCTCCTGTTGCTATATAAATTATGAAGAGAAAATAGAATCCTGAAAAGTCACTGGTTCGATTCCCGGCCAAGGCACATGCCTGGGTTGTGGGTTCAGTCCCCTCTCAGAGTGCATTTGAGAAGAAACCCATCAGTGTTCTCTCTGGCATCCCTGTTTCTCCCCCTCTTTAAAAAAAAAAACTAAATAAAATCTAAAAAATAAAAGAGAGAGAGAAAAAATAGGAGTTTCCAAGTAGGAATAAGCATGAATCCCAATGAATTGCATTTTCTTTTCATCATTAGATAACTTTAGAGGGAGTTAGCTAAATGAAGAAAGCAGTCTTTTTTTTTTTTTTGGTCTCAGCTCTGCTTCATAACCTGACTACATTATCCAAGCTAATGGTTGGAGGAAGGCTATGCAAAACAACCACCTAAAAGCTGTTTTATTTTAGTGTTGAGGAAAGTATTTTTAAAGATGTATAAAGCTTTCCTATTTATAAGTTCCAGAAAGACAGGGAGCTATTTCGTCTCGCTTGTCACTGAACCCTCCATTGACAACGGCAGTGTCTGGTACACGGAAGATACTTGTTCTAGTCACTGTGTGTGTGTGCGTGTGTCTGCCTCTCCTTCATCTCAAGACAATAAAGTCTTATGCCCATTGCCACATGTGACCTACTATTAATGATGAGCTAACTATAATGTGGAAGAAATGAAGAAGTTCATGTATTATGTTCTAGGACTCTAAAAACAAAATTTATGTGGAAGAAAGTGAGATTTGGAACACTGATATGACTTCTGAAGATCAAACTCATAGTCATGATTGGAATCAGAGTCAACACTGAGGTGCTCCATCCACAGTGCCATGGTGCCTCTGTTTCGCTTGATTTCCTTTTCTGTCAGTGCTGCACATTCTTAATTTGGTGGATTTCTTAATAAAAAGAAGTGATGCATTCCCAAGTAAATGCATGAAATTATTCAGTAAAGGGTTAGAGTAAACTAATCAAAATATCAAGGCACACTCTGTTAAAACAGAAAATCTCAGAGAACAAACCAGCAAGTTCCTTGCAGAGCCTAGGAGCTTTTATATTACATTGAGAAAATGGACTATATAAGTAAAAATAAAAAGTGATGCAATAGAAGCAGTACAATGCAATGGAGTGCAGTACCTTTTAAAATTTAAAAATTGTGTTAGTATTCCTCTTATTAAAACAAGTTTACTAATTTTGTATCATAGAAACATTTTTTTCAAGAGGTATGTGCAATTGGGCATCAGTTGAAACAGTACAAGTATGATTGTTAGGCTTCTAATTTTTAGAGCATTTTTCTCCTTTAAAAGTTTTCATACAAATATACAAGTATACATGTCATTGGTTGTGAACTTATTATCTAACATGCCTGTGAGAAAAACAAGGAATTCTTTTCATTTGGAACTTGACTCAGCACATTTATCTCACTGACTCTTAGTTACTGTGTTTCTGTTTACAGCCTATGAAATACTCTCACCAGAACAGAGGTCCCAGCATTGAGAAGTCAAACTTTGAACTCTGGCAGCTGAGCAAGTAGCCAAAGCCAGAGTCCACCTGAACTGTTCAGGTGGACACTCTTAGAGGTCAAGTTCAGACCCGATCTGCCTGGGATTCCTTTTAACACTGATTTGTCACAGCAGGTGGCTGACGAGATTTGCCTGCAAGGACCAGAAACATGCACTGTGCCATCCAGAAGGCGGAAGTGCTGGATGGGGCTCATCTGATGCAGATTCTCTGGCATGACGGCACAGAGTCCTTCTACCCCGCCGTGTGGCTGAGGGACAACTGCCAGTGCCCCCACTGCTACCTGGATTCTGCAAAAGCACGGAAATTTCTCGTGGAATCTCTTGATGTGAACATTGGTATTAAAGACGTGTCATTTGACAGAAAAAGGGTAATTACCTCTAAATTATCTCCATTTCTCCCTTCTCTCCTAACATAAATAAAAACGTTAGTCTCCAATAATTTATAATGAATTTTTTTCACTTGATTGTATATATTACCAGGTTTGCATAGTGCTTGGTACAAAGTAAGCCTGCTCAGTAAATGAAAGATTCTGTTATTATTGCTACCATTTTTATTACTGCTACTATTTTTTAATAAAATCTACAGTGTTACTCCTTATTCCTTCAGTGAGGGACAGCTTTGAAGATACAAACTATTTCTATAAAAAAAGAATGGTTCTGGGCCTCAGTTTACTCATCTGTAAGACAGCTATTCCACCAGAATTGGTTCAGAGAGCTGAAAGGAGGAGAATTCACTGAGATAATATGGGCAAAAGTGTTTAACATTGTGTCTAGCATATAATAAGCAGTCCAATTAGTGAGTCAATGTACAAGGTTTATTCTAGAGGTCCCAAAAGCATAGCTCTCAAAACTACAAACTACATGTGGCCACCATTTTGTGTTTCTTCCTTCCAAATTTATTAGCATAGTTACAGAAAAGCAAATGTGGCCAAGTCACCCTCTTCTCATTCTTGTCTTCATCTCCACTTGAGGAGGTACTCCCAGGGTTCACTACTTGGTAGCTGTGTGACCATAGAAATAGCATTTACTCTTACATTCCTCACCTGAAGTAATGTGAGTGATAGTAGTACCTTCTCCCTAGCGTTGCATGAGGACTGATGAGGTATGTTTGTAGTGCTCATATTACAGTATGCACTCAAAGTGGTGTTACTTTTGTGCTATTATTTTTATCTGCATGGTCACGTCATTACTATTTCTGACACTCTGGGCAGGAACATTAAGTTATATCTAACTTCAAGTCATCACAGAAAGTTTGGAAACCACAGACTTAGAGAATATAGAACAAGAATGTCAGATCTAGCCAGGATTTATTTCTTGTGTGATATTTAAGGGGCCTCGGAACGCAGAGGGATCTCCTTGGCTTTCAGCATCCTTGTTTTCCAAAAGTTTATTGTATGCTTGTGTGTGCATAGGCAAAAAAAGACGAAAGAAATTAATTCCCTGATTATCTTGAATAGCATTAAGAAATAGGGCAACAGTGAAGAACTGAAGTATATCAAAGCATAATATACCTGTAGGTGATACTTGCTTTCTGTGTTAACAGGTTCTTATCACATGGCCAAATGAACATTACAGTGAATTTGAAGCTGATTGGCTGAAGAAAAGGTGCTTTTCACAGCACGCCAGGGAAAAGCTCCAAAGGGAATTGTTTTTTCCAGGTAACCTTCCCATGGTCTTCAATGTCTAAACTTGTACAGTAAGCAATTTGCTCAAAAGCCAATTCAAACCCTTGTGCTTTCATTATAATATTATGGTGATTTATGTGGAATGTTCAATGGTTTGCCAATGCAGATCATTTGGAGAGTGATGAAAAGAAACATAGATCAGTTCTAGACATTCTAAAGAGACAGGAAGGAAAGAAATACAACAAACGTGTATCCTTCTCATATACTGTGAAACCTGGCACACTACAAACAATCCAAAAGTGATTGCTGCAGAACTGTGCACAAACCAGAGTTGCCCTTCTTAATAATTTTACCTAGGACCAGAATAACACCAAGTCAGCTAAGCAGAAATTCCTATCCTGGTATCCACAGATAAAATTACGCAGTCCATGGAGCCCATGAAGTCACATACAGCATTGTGTGTATATGAGAGTGTGCACACATGTATGAGTGTGCACAGCAAATTGGCTCGGGGAGAGTTTACATGGGTCTCAAGAGAACCTGTCACCACATAAATGTTCATAGAATCTGAAACAAATGGATTTGAAAGAAAAAAAGACTTTATTCTTGAGCAGAGGCGAAATAAACTAAATACTTAATATAGATAGAAAGCTCTTTTTAAAAGTACTACTTTTTAGGAGATGCACAATAATTACGACTCCAGCAGCGGCACTAGAGAGAAGTAGAAAGTGTTAATAATTTACTCTCTGTGTATTCTGAAGATTTGTATCATAAGATTATGCGGGTCAAAGGCAAATTCTAAAAACATGGTGATTTTTACGTATTTACTAGAATCTTGACTTCTACAAACACACTAATAAGGCAAGTTTCCCTAAACTTTCTTACCCACTATCAACCAGAAATACTGAACTTCTGCCTCTTCGAACCTTGCTGAATTTGTAACTCCTCTCTGGGAATTCTGGGCCATATCCCAAGATAGCAATATTACCTTACTCCTTTCAATACTGAAATTCTCAGATATATGTGGTAACTCTCCATGATTTTAAATGCTAGGCTTTAAACAGTTTACTGGATACGGAGATGTTAGTAATTAGTCATCTCGAACCGCACACCTTCACCTAGGCCTGTGGTTATCAACAGGGTACGATATTGCCCCCTTCCAGTTGAATCATAGGCCAGTCTTGTCAAGAACCAGCCTCTTTTATTCCTTAGTCTCACCATTCTGACAACTGACAAGATTTTCTTCTAGTGCTTTCTGTCTAAACCACCAGGAATCCATTTTCCTCTTTATCTAGTCCAGCCTGCTGGTAGAACCCTTTCAGGTACCCAGGAAAGTATGTATTTCCTGCTTTCCCAAGTGAGTGCATTGCTGGATACTTCAAGAGCTCCCCAGTTACACAACTGAGGAGTGACTGGGTCACATAGCAGAATCACTAATGTATTATTATTTTTTTATTTATTTTACATTTCTTCTGGTACTCAAAATATTTTTCTTTAACCCTGCCCGAATTTAGTAATCCTGTGGGATTTTACTTTAATTTCCTACGGGCTCTTCTCTTGATTATTTCAGGAAATAAAAGGAACTTTTGTATTATTACAGCTTAAGCTTCTAAGCATTGTAAAAGGATACGGTCCCCGCTGCCCCCCCCCCATGAATATTTCTTGAAAAGTGCAGTTTATAGCTTATATTTCTCAATACTATCAGGCAGTAGCAAAATGGAAACAATACTATACTTAGTTAAGTAGTGGAAAAAACTGGTCACACTGACAGACTGCAACCATGAATAATGTAAGGAGAACTGGCTGCTTTAGGCACTGGAAAATATTTTAATGGTTTAAAACAAGATCAGGTTTTTAAAATATATTCTCAAGCTGTGCAGTTGGTGGGTTAAAGACGAAATTAATGGGCCATTTTGGAATATTGCTTCTATGGCTGTTTGCCTGTAGAATCTGACACCTATTCCACTGCGCTCGCGTATTTTCAAATATTTGTACTCCAGAATATGTAAACAAGCTCAGTTACACTTGTGAAAGCATTTTGTTTTGTCTTTAGTCCTCAGGGGCAATTCTTCCTCTTCTGTTCTTTCCTTAGAGTGAGGAAAAGACTTTTAAAATCTGGCATCAAGATGTAGACTTTTCCTTGATCTTCCCTTGGCACTAGATGTTGAACTCGAACCTGACAAGATAAATGATAAGCAGCCAGAAGAAGCTGGGTCGTGGGAAAGACACAGCCAGAAGGAAGATTTGGACAATAATCATTCCCTCATAATTTTCTGTTTAGTGGCACATAGATGGGGCACCTATTTTGTGCCGGAGTCTCTTTAAGGAACTACCAAGTTTAAAAAAGACATGGGTTCTATCCTCGAGGGTTTATCAAGTCTAGGAGGATACACTAGCTGTGAAAACAAATATGTATAATGCATTATTTTAAGTCCATTACAACATGTATAGACGGTTAATTATAACATAAAGGAAAGAATCTGAAGAGATAAGGAAGTGGTCCTCGGAAGGGAGGTCATGATTGAGCTAGGTTTTGAAGAATCAGTTTGTCAGGCAAAGGTAGAAAGTCAGGAAATCTTCAATAGAGGAAAAAGCCTGTGGAAAATCCTGGAAGTGTGAAATAGCAGGGTAGGCTTGGGAAACTGCAATTTGTTTAGTGCTGCTAAAGTTAAAATTGTCAGGCCACAGAGAAGAAGGAAGGGGCCAAACCATCAAGTGACTCTAGGGCCCGACTAAGACTCTTAGTCCTAAACCCTTAGATAAAGAAGTTTCCTCAACATAGAATTCAAGCATGTCCTGTTTCATTAGTTCTCAGGTTTATTCTATAAAGCCAGAGAAATGAATTTAAGATCTTTATAGATTTAATGAGAAGATTGTTTTGGGGTTGGTTTGTTTTTTTTTTTGGAACATGTTTTGTGTTTTCAGAGTTGTATACGTATTTTGACCAAATGCATATCATTTCTCAAAATCCGTACCAGTTTGTGAATGTCTCCTTAGCTTCGTTTTTCTCTTGTTGCATTTCTCCCCTCTCCATTGTGCACCTTTGGTTCTTGATTTGTGTTCATTTTACAAAAGACAGTGAAGTGATTGGATCTACATTGTAGGAAGGTCTTGGTCTGGTCATCTGTGTTGAAGGGACTGGTGTGAGGAGTGACCGGAAGCAGGGTGACCATAATGCCGCCTAAAAATGATCCCGTGAAAGAACTGAGAGCCTAAACTGGGGAAGCAGCACAGACGGTGGGGTTAGAATTTGTACTCAAGAGAAACATAATGACCTGCAGGATAGGAGGTTGGTGGTCCTATTCTTTAAACTCTACCAACTTAAAAATGGACTGATGAAAACCAACACATGTACATGTCCAAATATATGGATAAAAGTGGAAAACTTACTAGCACAATCAAAATATGAATATTTTATGTAATTATTCTTTAGCTTCCATGTGAAACTGACATAATTGCACACTCATTTTTGTGACTAACTTTAATATACAAAATTCCCATAACATAATTGATAGGACTGAAATGGGAAAAAAATTAATACACAAATAATATACAATATGAGGTTATAAATATATATATCTAAAAATTTGGGGTTTTAAATTAACACTTAGTATCAGAACGAATGCTTATTCTATCTATCTCTTTCAAATGTTACTGAAATATTTGCATATTATTCCCTGACTTTAGTAGTGTCTGTTACTGCAAACAGAAACTTAAAAATTTGTCATTTTAAGCAGACTTTTTCCCATGGAGGTAGTCTGCTCAGTTTTTCTCAGCAGTCCAGAGACTGAGTACATTCCGTAGTCAGAAAAGAACATTTCCTCTCAATTTGATATGCCCCTCTGACAGTAGAGCAAATCTCCTCCTGTCTCTTTCATCAGATTACCTCCCTCCAGCCCACAGCCATAACCCCCTCTTTTGTTTCAAAAGGACTAAGCCAGAGAGGGAGTGGAAACTCTCAAATGGCTGTCTGGGCCCTCTAAATCTCTGCAGCTTGCCCATGACTGGGGCGGGGGTAGGGGGTTGGAACACACCTCCCCTTGCTTGCAGGGGGCCGTGTATGTCCTTGAAGATGAAGATTTTTATTATAATGCAAGGAATAGAATTGTTTTGGTACAGACAGTACTTTTACAGATTTGTTTTAAAAAAGCAAAGAATCACTTTTTTTTAATTAGCAAGTAATATACATATTAAATATACCTAACTCCCCTGTGACAGTTCACCCCGTCTCTAAGCCTTGCCCCTCACCTTCACCCATTCTTAAACGGCAGGACTCTGCAATGCAGGGCAGAGGTAAGGTGAGGACATTGGTTTCATATATTGCTTGGTTATTATAAAGGGGTCTGGGAGGTTGCTTTTTTCAGGCTGCCTTAGACCATCCTAACCAGTGCCACAGCTGCCAGGTCAGAATGGCTTCAGAACAGCTTTGCTGAAACAGCTGCATCAGAGCAATCAAGCCACACATCACATACCCTAATAGAGTCCCTTCCTAAAGAAGAAAAAAAGATTCCTTCCCTGAGGTCACCCAAGCTCACCCTCTGAGGCGTAGGTGGCATAACAGCTCAAAGTCTTCATATGTTCAAGAAACAAGTCCCTATTCTGTTCTAACTCTTATGTGTGAAAGGGACCTACTGACTTTCATAGAAATGTCTTTGGGGCTTTAATAAAATGAATATGGGTATTTTAAATGCCAGTGAGTTCATACATGTATATTTTGCTTCATTTTTACTCTGGGTTATACTGATGTCTTCCAATGTGTCCTGCTCTTTTTTGAATTACATATCATTTATTGTTACACTCAATTTCTGCATTGAACTTGATACACTTGGGCATAATAGCAAAGGTTCTAATATTCCAACAACAGTTGGAGTCACCCTTGTTCTGTCAGTGATCCCAGGATGGAAGACTCACAACCCGAGATTTGTCCTGTAGCATTCTATAGTGTCCTTAGCAAGTATAAATAATCTAAAGTTTGTTTCCATTATCATCTGCCTAGTTTTTCATTGCCCTTGTAAATGCTAGGTCATATCCTCCTTTTGCCTTTTTTTAATCTCCATTCATATTTCCACCTGGAAGACACATACCACATGAGCAGAGATAAATATTAAAGATAAGTATATTTTACAATGGGATATATTAGAGAATTATTTTAAAAGACTGTACACTATTAATTTTTTTTAAATCTTAGAATATTAACCATATTCTTTAAAAATCTCTTTTTTTACTTAACTTCATAAAACAAAGTATCATATTATCATCCAATGTTAATATTAAACAGATTCAATAAAATCCCTATGAAAATTCTAATGGCATTTTTCACAGAACTAAAACAAACAATTCTAAAATTTGTATAAAACCACAGAAAAGCTCAAGTAGCCAAAGCAATCTTGAGAAAAAAGAACAAAGTTGGAGCTATCATGACCCCAGATTACAAACTATATGATAAAGCTATATTAATCAAAACAGTATGGTACATGCATAAAATCAGACCCATAAATCAATTAAACAGAATAGAGAGCCCAAAATAAACCAATGCAAATATGGTGAGTTAATTTATGAGAAAGGAGCCAAGAATATACAGTGGAGAAAGGATAATTTCTTAAATTAGACAGCCATATGAAAAGAATAAAACTATACCACTGTCTCACACCATACAAAAAATGAACTGAAAATGGATAGAAGGCATGAATGTAAGGCCTAAAAACATAAAACTCCTAGAAGAATAACATAAAACTCTAGGTGATACTCTTCTTGACATCAGTCTTGTTAAATTTTTGGATCTGATTGCAAAAGCAACAAAAGTAAAAAACAAGTGACCCTACATCAAAATAAAATGCTTTTATACAACAAAGGAAACCATTATTAAAAAGTAAAGGCAACCTACTGAGTGGGAAAATATACTTGCAAGTCGTATTTGATAAGGGGCTAATATTCAAAACATGTAAAGAACTCAACTCATTAACAAAAAATTTGATTAAAAAACAAACTGAAGATCTAAGTGGACATTTTTTTCCAAAGAAGACATACAGATGCCCAAAGGCACATTTTATTAATTATCAGGAAAATGAAAATCAAAACCACAGTGAGATATTTCATGCCTATTACAATGGCTATTATCAAAAAGACAAATACATATTTCAGAAGATGTGTAGAAAAGAGAACACTCACATAACTTTGGTGAGAATATGAATCAGTACAGCCACTATATAAAACAGTACAAAAATTTCTCAAAAATATTAAAGATAGAACTACATCATGATCTGACTATTCCAGTTCTGCACTTATTTTTTTAAATGATAACACTAATTCAAAAAGATATATGCATCCCTATATTCATCACAATATTATTTACAATAACCAATGCCTGAAAACAATCTAGGTGTTCATTGATATATGAATGGATAAAGAAGATGTGGTATGTACATGCAAGAGAATGCTACACAACCATAAAACAGAAATCTTGCCATTTTAATAACAGATGGATCTAGAAGGTGGTATGCCAAGTGAAATAATTTAGATAGAGAAAAACAAGTACTGTATAATTTCACTTATATGTAGAATCTAAAACAAATTAAGAAATGAAACTAAAATTCATAGATGCAAAGAATAGATTGTTATCAGAGGGGAAGGAGGTTGGAGGATTGGCAATATGAGTGAAGGGGGTCAGTTGTAGGGTGATGGATGTTATCTAGACTAGTTGTAATTGCTTTGTAATATATACAAAGTATATGGCATTAAATACTATGCCATACACTTAAAACTAATATAATGTTACATACCAATTTTACTTCAGTTAAAAAGATAATAAGTGAATATTTAAATGTTTAAATAAATAATACCCTGGCCATGTGTTTTTTATGTATTTTTTTAAAAGCTGGTGTGTTTAAAGCTGTGAAAATGTTTGAGGATATTTTTGAGAACCTAAAGCAAATCAAGGAAGAATTATTACAGTCCATTTCTTTTTCATGTTTTCTCAGTAAACTTGCCAAAACAAAAATTAAGGAAAATACACTAATGTTTTTTTTCCTGAAAAAACAATTTTCTGTAGTTACACCAAAGTAAGTTTACTTCTTATTTTCCTATTTTTTTTCAGAGTAAAAGTAGAATGAGCTTTCTTCAATGAGTGAAAAGCTTCCATTTCTCATAAACTAGGCTTCCTTTTTCTTGCAGAACAGAAATGAGTTTTATAACATTGGCAGTTAGACTCCAAATTTAGCATTTATACATTTAGAAAATTCAAAATTGTGACGATTTCAAGAAGTAAGGTTGGATCACTTCATAAGCTGGCTTTATTTTTACCAAACCTACACACATGTTATATATTTAGCCTGCCATTTTTGCTAGTGCCTACACATCAGGATATTCATAAGGAAAAAAAGAAAAAGAAAGAAAAAAACCACCAGAGGACAACTGGTTGCAAAACTGTTACCTCTCACTTCTTGTTCTACTTTGCTTCTTCAAAATAGTAGAACATAGAACAACACTTTAGTTTGGGGATAATGAGTATCTTCATCATACTTAAATTCCTTTTTTTAAGTTTCAGTCCCAAACTTTCAAATGTGCCCATGGCAAATAAATAAATAAATAAATAAATAAATATTTTTTAATTAAAAAAATTTTATCCCTGTATAAAAAAGCATTGATTTTTTAAAATTTCTGTTGTTGCTATTTACACACCCTATTGATTTGCCTTATTTCTGGTTGAACATATTAGATAATTTTTAACCTCTGTTCCATTCAGTGAATGCTCTAACTTAACAATATTCTTTCTCTCGAACTTCTCTACTTTTCTCAGTTTGTAACTTTGCTCTTAGTCACGAGAACAGTGTCGCAATGTAGTTAAGAGGGCTCTGGACCCTAGGTATTGCTAGGTCTCTGACCCTAAACAATTTATTTAACATTTCTCTGCCCCCAAATCTTTATCTGCATGATAGAAATACTATCTATCTATCTTTCAGAGTTACACAATGTTGAGTGAAGGGCAATGTCACACTTTACTTATTAACGCACTTAACCTTCTCAAAGGTTCCCTGAATGACAGGTGTAAGTAACTGTGGAGACCAGGCAGTCCTAAGAGGCTTCTTGATCCTCTTGAGCACTACACTTGTTTACCAAAAAAAAAAAAAAAAAAAAAAAAAAATGCTGGATCCCATTAGTGAAATCTCTTTCTCCCTTTTCCCCCAGTGGCTGTTCAGATTCCACATATATCATATGTTTGCCCAAAACAGACTGATACTCAACAGGTTATAGGAAGAAAACATTGTATAGGTTGTCTCTCTTGCCAGCAATTCAGCTGGAGCCTTTTATCATCTCATGTCTGGTTGCTGAAATAACACGGCCTCGGTGTACACACCCACCTTGCACAACTCTGCAGGTTCATTTTCCTGATGCCCATCGCCAGCCCTCTTCCCCCTTGCTCTGTTCTCACTGTGGCACAATGAAGCCCCAAGTCTTCCCTGGGACTTTCCAGTCATCCCACAATCTGGCACCACCTCCAGAAGCTTGTACATTCCTACTTTTATCCATGCTCTCCTTATGCCATTCATTTTGTCTGGCTAACCTTCACCCATCTATCCTGTGAGGTCCAACTCCCACCCCAGGGAAGCCCTTTACCCACGATTCTACCCTCTATTTATATTTATCCCTGAGCCAAACCATAAACTACAGACAAGAAAGGAAGTCATCCCAAGAAATAAATATCATTTCACCAGTAACATGAAAATGCAAGGCTGTAATGGAAGCAGATATGTCTTTCAAAAAAATCGTTAGAATTTGTTAGGAAGGTGAAAGTATAGTATGTCAAGAAAGCTCTCCACCTTTGAAATACTGTGTTATGAAAAGAGAACCGTCTTTGGAGTCAGTAGATCTGGCTTTGATTCTCTGCTTTGTGAGCTTGACTTAGTCTTGTAAATGATCTGAGCCTCACTTTTTCTATATATAAAAGAGGTGATCTGCTCAGCTTTGGGATGTGAAGAATAGATGATAAAATATAAGTACTGTACATCACAGAGTGCCTGGACACTGTGGGTGCTCAAAACCAGTTAGGTCCTTTCCTGTCCCTTTTTTCTCCAATTTACAGAGCCATGCACATAAGAGCAGAGACATAGTAAAGAGAATTTGGGTAAGAACAGGAGGAGAGAGAAACAATAGTGGCATAATAATATCTTATGCTTGAGTCCCCCTTACGTGGATAAAAATCATGTTCTATTTCTGATAAAAAACATGAGAGTCGCTGAGAGGTGAAACCTTGCCCTGAGAAAGATTTTAAGCTTTCAGACATTGGTCCAAAATCCGGGCCAAAAATTTACCCTCTCAGCAGATAGTTTGATTTAAATAAAATTAAGGACGTCAGTGAAAAAACCGGTCAACTATGAACCTAATTTCAATCTGCAACTTAGAAATGTATCCTGAAGCCAGGATGGTCAGCAAACTTGGGAGAAAGTGGCTATGTTATCTATTACTTGGTTAAGGATTGCTATAGATCAAAAATGCCAGCACTCAACAAATGTATTTCATGTATGAACTAAGTACTTGAGTGAAATAAATTCCAGATTCAAACTAGGCACAATTCACAGCCATATGCAAGTAGATGATCTCAATACGGAAGGTTACGTATCTAAAGAGAAAAATGTGCTCATACCAGGAGGAAGCAGAATCTCAAAACATCTTCACAAAGGCAGCGTGATAATTACAATCATTTTCCACACGAGGAAAATGAGACTGAGAGAAATGAAGTAATTAGTCCAAAATCAAAGAGACAAGAACTAGCAGAGCCAGGATTTGACTCAACAGTGTCTGTTCTATTAAATACATTCGCCCCCCGCCCCATGTGGTTACCACAGTTTGTGCGGGCTCCTCTCTCAGTGTCACTGCAGTTATGGCCATGAATGGTCACTGTCTGTGCATTGGCTGTCTTCCCCACTAGGCAGTTGGAATCTAGGGAAATAAATGAGATTAGTAATCATTTATTGAGCATCTACCATTTACTACGAATTTATTTAGCAAATAATGAGTGTCTGCAATGTACGGGCACTGTCTTAGGTGCTGGGGATGCAGCAGTGAGAAAAATAGAGAAAGGCCTTGCTCCTAAGGAGTTTACATCTTGGTAAAGTGATCGATAAATTTACAAATATATCTATGTTACATCAAATGGGTGATAAGGACACAGACACAGACAGATTGATGAATGTGGTGGTGGGAGTGTATGAAATTTCTCTTCTGAGTCCTACTTTTTACTGAAATGAGAAGCAAAGTTGTCAGCTAAGCATGAGTAGGAGGAGGAAGTGTGGGAGATTTGGTGATAGAGAACGTGAGAAACAGTCAGCTAGGGGAGTAAGAGTTAAGAAGAGATTAGCTGGCAAGCAATAGGATCAGTCATTGTAGTATGTTTTCCTCCAGCCATGTTCAGATGCTCTGGTTCAAGTGCACATTTAATCAAGCTCCCTATGATGAGCTCTTTATAAATATCATCTCATTTAACAGCAGTTCCGCAGGTTGTTTTCATCCCATAATTTCCAGATGAAGAAATTGAACTGAGAGAATATATCACTTTCTGAGGATTATGCAGATGAGAATTGTCAGAATTGATATTTGAATTCAGTTCTGTTACCTTCAAACATTAAGCTGTTAACTTTGACACAATGTCTCTATCAAATTGGAGCAATATCTTTATCTCTATATGTGCTTAATATGTTCTCAATGAACTAGCTTTGGAAGGTCTTGGGTAAATGAGAAGTCAGTACGAGTCAATATAGACTCAAAAATCAGTATGAGACTACCCAAAAAAGACTGATTAAATTGGGGCTACATGAATGAGAATGTAGTGGTGAGCCCACCATACAGGATGGGCCAGGTCTCACCTGCAGTATTGTGTCTCTCTCAAGGCAGCAAGGTTCTCATGGGGCATCGGCAAACTTGAACACAGGATCCGAAGGAGACCAGAGAGGGCAGTGCAGGGTTTGGGAGCCATAAAACATGAAAAACATGGGGAAGAAAGAGGCTATGTAGCCTTTGAAAGAAAACTGAACACATTAGTTGTCTTTGTACGCATCTCCAAGATTACCATGTTCTGTGTGAATCTAGAGCACAGCATCAGGGCTTCAAAGAAAGGCAACAGAGGTAGATTCTGCCTCAGCATAAGGAAGAAGCTTGTGATGATGGGAGCTGTCAATTGGAGACAATTGAAGGGTTAATGTACAACTCTCTTAAGCAGTATGAGCTGCTCTATAGGAAGATGCGTGCTGTGTAATTGAAAGTGATCAAGAGGTTGTTCTGTAACCTTTCAGTAACAACAGGGGGTAAAAATGAATTTTCTGTTTGCCTTGCCAACTCTAAGGAAGTCTGAAATACTAATTTCCTTTCTTGATATCCTCTCGTGTTTGTTTTCCTTCCACAAGCAATGTTTGTTTTTTAATACGTGGAATCAAATTGTTTGTATGGGTATCCCTGTTCTGACATGTATTAGCTGCATGTAATTAGGTGAATTATCTAATATCTTTGTGCCTGTCTCCTCATCTATAAAAGGAGAACAATAAATAGAACCTCTGTTATGGGGTGGTTGTGAAGATTACATGAACTGATCCATCCATAAGGGGTTAGAAGAATACCTGGCATCATAAGGGCTCAAAAACGTTAGCTCTCATTTTTTCAAGCATTCATCACACACTGCCATTTAGTGTCACTTTGTGTTTCATGCATTCTTGTTTTCTCTAACCGGATGGTCCTTTAGGAAAAAGTAAAAGTTTGTTCAGGATACAGAAAATACTCATTTACTGAAAATCTACTGGGTGCCCGCCCTGGGCTATATCCTGGGGGAAAGGAGAAAAGGAGGCAACAGTGGCGAGAAGGTAAAGATAAATGATTCGATCTCCAAAGTTTGTAAGATGATTACAGTCTAGTGGGGGAGAGGGAGCCGAGGTCCCACCTGACCCAGGCTTGACTGATTTCCCACCTCATCTGCTACACGCACATGTGTTCTCGTGTGTTCTGCCTGTTGCCTCATGTGTTCTACCTCAGTGACTCTAAGTTCCTCCAACCAGCTAAGAGACTCCCCATCCTCCTACTGTCCCTCCCACCAGGATACCCATCTCTTTGCTCCCTCACCCTTAGAATAAAGGGCTTCTCTCACCCCTCAGGATTTGGCTTAAATAGCATCTCTTCAGCTAGTCCTTTCATAACTGCCATGTCTAAATTGGTTCCGCATTGATCCCCCAATAATTACCAATAGACCTCATTTCTTACCCCATACCACCTGCTGCAGTGTTTACCTTTATGTGCTTACTTGTTGGCTTCCTTTTTTACTCACTGTTTCCCTCACAAAGGCAGCAATCACTTCTATTTTTATTCGCTCATGAGATCTCTTTTGCCTCGCTATGCTTTCCATAAATGTGTGTTGAATAGGTGAATGATCATTTCAGCGTCATGTGGCAAGCACTGTAGCTGTAGTGTGGATCTGCACTGGGGGACCAGAGAAGACAGACACCTAACCCCCCTCTGCAGGTCCTGAAAGAGGCATTGTAGAGGCTGCAGGTGACCCCTGCAGCTCCTGGGCACCCCTCCGTACTTGCCAGCAGCTTCCCGCTGCTCGATTGCCACTCTGCTGGAGGGCTTTCTCCGCCTGAGGGAGCATGCTCGGCCAGGAGACACAGCGAGTCCAGAAGAACCCAGGAGTCCATGAATGCCCAGAGGAACAGCCCTCATCCAGGGAGGGGTGGGCATGAGTGGCCTGTGCTGGACAATTCTGGCCTAGACAACTCTGAAGTGCATTCTGCAGCATTGCCACAAGGTCCAGCCATGCTGAGTCCCTGTTGCCAAAAGCAGTAACCCGTTCCTTAAAACACCTTCTAGAGGCGTCCTTCCATGTTTTACTTCCCTACCTCCTAACAGTGTACCCAGGGCACTTTAGTAAATTGCTTGTATTCAAATCCCCATCTCAGGCTCAGAAAATTTCAGTCTAAGTGAGGACACATGCTCAGAATCTTGAAAGACATTCCGAGTTCACTAGACAAGAGGTAAAAGCACATTCAAAGACAGCTGGGCCCCCTTAGTGCAGAGAAAAGAATCAAAGCCCAGTTTCTACTCAGGTGCCTTTCCTCTACTAGGGGTCAGATTTTTTTTGGGGGGGGGGGGGGAGGGGGAGGGCCAGACCCCTAGGAGGTATTTGTAGAAAAGATAGTAAGGGATTGGCGGATCCCCAGCACACTGTGTTTGCTATTTCAGAGCCAACAGCACAGTTCACTACAGGTGGACAGAAGGTCCTAAACTCTTAAAATAACACATTGCAACTCAGCATGCTGCACTCGTGAGTCTGTAACTAAAGAGCTTCTTTGTGTCCTTTCCTTTTCTGAAATACAATTTAGGATTCAGGAATGTGATTCTTAACCCCAAGAAGGAAATCTTGTACAAATGGTTTCTTGAAAGCCAGCATGAAGCCTGTTCGTAAACTTTATGATGTGTGAAGCACATGTTCGAAGGAAGTATTTATTAGCAGGGCCGTAAGTTAAATTGGACAAGGTGGCTCATGCCTTCAATATTCCGTCATTTTCCATACTGTTTATGTATCCAGACCCAAGTGTGAAATTTAAATTTGCTTTTAATGTATTTGCCTGACAAATGATTGACTCTAGCCAAATGTGTTTTCTTTTGGGTCCCCAGGAGTTATGCTTCACAGTTGGAGGAGACTGAAAAAATGCTTATAAATTACATTGTCGATGTTAAGGTTTCTGTGCTGGTATCACAGAACAATTTTACTGGCGGTTAACAAAACGCAGCTTATCTCTCACGAAAAGTAGAGTGGCTTATATTTGAGGTGTTATGGTAGATTTAGAAACTGATTAAGTCACCGTGCTGCCTCTGAAAGTCACAGTTAGCATTATTGAGTATTTGGGTGGCTCATCCTGGGACACCAGTTCTGCAACGGGCTGTGGCCCTTGGTCTCTGACCTCTGCCAAGCTCCCGCCAGAGCGCACCAAAATGAGAGCTAGGGTCGGAAAATTGTAAACTTTGTGGAGCTTAAAAAATTTTTGTAACTACATTCTGAAAGTAAAATCCTGTAAATCTCATTTATTTATAGTACCTACTATGCTGTCTATGGAATTGATAGCCCTGCTTTATACCGGATATCTTAGTGTGAATATGGTTGGTTTTATAAGGGTAAAGGAAAACACTTATTGGAAGACTCTAACTCACTCTGTGTTTTTAACATGAGGGTGTTGTGTGTGTGTGCACTCGTGTGCTGGAGAACATGTTGTATCTGTGTGAGTGTTAGTTTGTAGTGGGAAGGGGACTCACGTGGAAACAAACTCACTGAAATGTGCTGTGAGTGTGTACAGATGTGCTCTGCATGTGCCTAAAGCAGGTGCTTCTGAAATGCACAAAGCAGTCAAAATACAAACTCGAAGTTTTAAGAACATTTACATCTAGTGAAAATTTTTTTTTAATTTTTTTTTAATCCTTGTTCAAATACAGTTTTCTCCTTTTAACTCCCAATCCAGTTTCTTTATTATATTCCTTGCCACTGTCACCAGACTCTCTGGAAAGTGATGACGGCCTCAGTGATGACAAGGACCACTGAAATACTGTAGCATAGCTTAGAGAAGCCAGCCGATTTTTAAGTCCCGGTTCCTCTCACAGAAAGTGCAAGGCAGTGCTGTTGCGGTGTTGCGCAATGGGGCCGACTCACGGTGTTTTCTCTGTGTTTGAAATGCTGACGAGGAGCCAAGGTTTATCTTTCAACACCCATGCTTGAACAAGTTCAGACAAAGTGTTCCCAGTTCTAATTTGCTCTGTTTTCTTATTTGTCTGGTAGATTTCCTTCATAAGGGACAGAAAAATCTATGGACATTCAGACACAGAACATAAAAATGCACAGGATAACAGTATTTCAAGGCCTCAAATATTCCTGTGCAGCTGATAAAATTACAGACTTTGGAGTCAGTTGCCTGGATTTGACTAACTAGCTCTGCAAATCATTAGCAGCAGGACTTGGATCTCTGTTCCCTTCCCTGTAACAGGAAAATACTGAAAGCGTCTATCGCAACTATTTATTGTGGATATTAAAAGAAATAATATACAGGAAGCATCCAGCACTGTTCCTGACATCTAAAAAAGTACTCAGCAAATATTAGCTATTACTTATTATTATTGTTTTTGTTGTTGTTGTTAGTCTGCTATGTGCCAGGCACTGTATGAGGCTCCATGTATGATCTCACTGCATGGTAATGAAAGACCTGCAGTGTAAATATAACTGGGGCTGTTTTATAAATTATGAGAAAAGGGCTCAGAGAAGAGACCAAGAAACTAGCTGGTAAGAGTCAGGATAATTATTTAAAGCCAGGCCCCTTAGCCTTCAGGCTCCTAATTTATTCATGTCGTGTCTCATACAGTCACACATGTGACTATTTAAGTTAGTTAATATTAAATAAAAATTTAGTTCCTCAGTCCCACTTGCTGCATGTCAAGTCTCAATAGCCATGTGTCGGTGCGAATAGCTACAGTACTAGACAGCACAGATACAGAATCTTTCTGTCATCTCAGAAGTTCTATTTGACAACACTGCAGCCTCAGACCGACACCAACTCTCCATGCTGGTTTGCTCTCTACGAGATATAAGATATTCTTCTAAATATTACAGCACAGGTTCATCAATAGATTATTTAACTCTTTGTAATCAGGATAACCCATTTGCTGTATGACCATGTAGATGAAGCTAATCTACGCAACAGTCTGCACAGGAATGAAAAACCTGTCCTCTGTCTGAGAACTAGGAGGACCCTCAGCTGTGGTCTAGACAATCGTGTTGTTCAACAGTGAGAACTGATGATGATGGGAAACCCTAGTCAGTGTGCAAACACCAGCAGAGTCTCCAACATCACATCTGCCCATCTCTAATCCTCTACGGGCTTGTGCTTTTCATTTGGGGTCAATAAGCTAAAGCTGTTTGAAATACCATTTAAGTTTCTAGCTATTGTCTACTTAGAGCAAGCTTTGGAAAGAGGAGATGGTGATTTGTTATTATGTCCTTAACACTGACATTTACTTAGGAAATTTTTCTCCTAACTGGAAGCCAAATGACTCGTCTAGTTAGGCAGCCAATAAACACTATTTATACCATTTATCACCTTCTTTCTGCAGACTCTCTCGATTGTATCACACACTACAATCTGGAAACTTTAAATAGAAAGAACAAATGGGATGGCCAAGCAAACAACCGCATAAGTGAACGTTGAGAACAAAGCCAAGCAGACTGCCTCTTTGAGAAGAGTCTCTTTCATGTAAAATCAGCCCTGTTTGATTTTAGAAGGAATATTTGAGGCATGCGAAACAGACCCGGGGCCCTTCATGCATTTACAAGGGTAGCTAGCACCCTAGAAGGAGCATAAGGGGCCAGAAGATCAGATACCTCTGTGGTGGCCTGAACATATTTCAATTACAGCATCTATCGCATTGTGTTTTAAGTGTCAGGTCCCATGTCCCGTTCTCCCACAGATTATGAGCAACATAAAACTTATTGCCTATCACAGTGCCTTGCAATGTGGTAAAATGTTAGGCTTATTGACAAGATAAAGCAACGAATAATTGTTAAGTAGCTGATATAATCAAGGAATACCAAGAATTTGCATGTTACACCATCCCCCCTCCAAAAATAAAAGAATATGATCATTATCCCAAAACCTTCTCACCTCATTGTCTGTTATTGCTTTAGCCAACCCCCTTTGGTGTGATACAAAATGACCCATATGCTGAGCTGTTTCTCTTTGCCCAAGTGATTTGTTTGATATTAAATTTTAAGGTTCTCTCAAATGTAAGAAGCACTCAATAAGCAATGCTTTAAGAAAGATAAGAAGAAGAAAGAGGTAAAGTTATTGTTCTCTCAGGTCTGGTTGGTGCCAAAGAGAGAGAAGAGTTAAAATGAGCAATTAGGAATCATTAGCTGGATATAAGCTCGACTTCCTGAGAAGATACAGTAAGTCACTTTGGCCTATGGAATGTATTCAGTACTAAAGAACCTTAACAGAGTCCAAAAGAATTAATTCAGTAACCAGGAAGGCCTAATTTACAGTTTGCAATTTAGGCCCCAGAAGTTCTGCCTCATGAAAGCTGTTAGGCTTAATGACCCAGAAACTTTGGTGATCTGTGCACGTGTAGTCTGCCTGGGTCTTCCCATGTATACACACCTACTCACCTCTGCAAATGTCCTTATGTCACTAGCTGGTAGAAGAGCAGAAAGTGGCTTTCTGCACGTGCCTGTGTCTTTTCATTCCTAAGGCCACTATCTGACTCCTAAGAAATCCTTGTTCCTGCATAAATAGCCATGTTGCCACCACAGGGAATGATTTCCAGTCTACAACTATGACAAGGGGACATTGGCCCAGTCCTCATTTGTAAATGGGAAGAGGGGTTATTAAGGTTGTGTTCTTTAACATGACAAATATTCCCCAGTTAGAAAAGTGAAACATTGCTTAGATGGCATAAATTCTCATATTGTCACTTGTTAGGAAGGTTTGCCTTCCTAACGCAAATTTATTCCTGAAAAATAAAGAAATTACATAAATTAGCTAGGCTTAAGGTCTTTTCTGAATGCAGTTGTAATATCTAAGTTATTTTCTCTGTGTCCAGCCTCTTTTGGGAGATCCTGGTGTACAATCAAATTATTTTTTATATTTGTTTTCCTTTGTGTTTTTTAAGTACACATTTTAATGAGCAATTTAATCATAAGGAATCAAAGAACGCATTTGACTTTGTCTCCTGTGGCTTTGTCACCAAGGTGTCTGAGCACCCCAGGACCACACTTTTCCCCTTCTCTTCCCCATAGCCAGATTTTTTTGACTCCAAAGTACAGTTCAACCCCAGGGAAAGCTTCTTATCAGATGAAATAAGAAAGAAGGAACTGTACCTCTCGTGGGAAACACTTCCCCCACTCCCAGGACTAGGCATGTGATGTTCCAGTCCACCGTTCCGATTTTATCATCTTCTTGGAATTCAGCAATAAGACTTGGTTGCTAAAACACAGTATTCAGGCTTATTTCTAAACAGTGTCCAGACAGAGAAGTTTTAAGTACACACAGATCAAGAGCCATCCATAAGCTAATCTACATTCTCTCAACAAATGTGATATAATGAATACCTGTCATGGATCCAGAATAGTAGTAAGCAGGGTGCATATAAATAGACTAGCATGGTTCCAGGGGGAAATATGGTAACTTGGGCATTTGTAGTATGACTAAAATTTAATAAGTTCCATGGTAAGTCAAAGGTCAACTTCATGGAACTTGTCCCGCCTCTGAGGTTATCATTGTGTTTAAAAACAGTGTGATCCCATCTGGTTTCTTCTTTTTTTTAATTCACAGAATGTCAGTATTGGGGCTCAGAACTCCAGCTACCTACGCTGAATTTCGAAGATGTTTTAAGAAGTGATGAACATGCATACAAGTGGCTCTCCAGCCTCAAGAAAGTAGGCATCGTGCGACTCACAGGGGCATCCAGCAAACAAGGAGAAATTTTAAAACTTGGCAAAAGGATTGGTTTTCTTTATCTCACATTTTATGGGTGAGTTACCAAATAGTTTATATTCTGACATTATATATAAAGTTGAATATATTTCTCAGAAGGGGTACTGTTTTGGTTGAAGATACAGACATTTCCATACTATCTTGAGCAGGAAGTCAGATAAGAAGCTGACTTCTTTTTTTTTTAAGATTTTATTTATTTATTTTTAGAGAGGGAAGGGAGGGGGGAGAGAAAGAGAGAAAAACATCAATGTGCGGTTGCTGGGGGTTATGGCCTGCAACCCAGGCATGTATCGTGGCTGGGAATCGAACTTGTGACACTTTGGTTCGCAGCCCGTGCTCAATCCACTGAGCCAGCCAGGGCTAGAAGCTGACTTCTTAACAGTGAGATTTCTCTGAGAATCACTGGAATTCTTAAAAAGTCTAAAAGCCCAAAGACATCAGGCTAGTTACAGGTGTATATTAGTTTGCCTGAGCTGCCGTAAGAGAATAACAGAGACTGGATGGCTTAAAGAACAGAAATTTACTTCCTCTCAGTTTGGAAGGCCACAAGTTCAAGATCATGGTGCCAGCAGGGTTAGTTTCTGGAGAGACCTCTCCTCCTGGCCTGCAGATGGCCACTTTCTCACGTCTTCTCACGTGGGCTTTCTTCCATGCACACATACTCCTAGTGTCTGCTCCTCTTCTTGCCAGGCCTAGAGGCCCCACACTTGGAACTTAATCTTGATTACCTCCTTACAGGCGCTCTCTCCCAATAGAGTCACATTGAGGGTTAGTTAGGGCTTCCTCGTGTAAACTGTGGAGAGACACAATTCCCAACCAGGTGGGGTGGAAGACTGGGTTTCTTCAAGATTTTTATAAAATATTCAGCTTTACAAATGTTAAAAGTCATTAAAGTTTTACCTCCCAAGAGTTGGCAAAAAATAAAATCAGGCCCTAGGGGATTGAAATCAGCCACCAGATGTGTTTAAAAATAAAAAGATAAAATTAACATGCAGAAAATTAAGTCTATGAACTTAAGCAAGTAACAGGAAATATATAATTCATTTTAACTTTGGCACAAGAAGTGGTCTGCATAAGAATTGCTGGGAGGTAAAACTAATTACGGACGTTGAAACACTAACAACAGAAAATACTTACCTGGAAGTGGGGGCATGACTATATTTCTAATCTTTAGGGTGAACCTCTCATGTGTGGTGAAGACAATGATTCTTGGGCTCATGGAGTAGAGGGCACTGGAAGGAAAAAGGGCCTTTAAAATCCGAAGGGCCTTTAAAATTGGAAACGGGTAACACACAGACTGTATTTAGATGTGTTTTGCTGGGCCCTACGTGATGTTCAAAGAAAATGAAATTAGTCATCAATACTTAAAAACTGGGAGATTTTACATTACGTATGGACCTGACACTTCTTGAAAAAATCAAGTCTGGCAACAGCTGAGCCTAAATTCCTGCATGCTGACAACCTGCTGGTCCAAAGTAGAGGCTGCTCCTTGAAGACAGCACATGTTCACTCCCCAGTTTGCCAAAGGCCTTCCCCAGCCCTGCTGGCCTTCGAGTTTGCCACCAGAATCTATGATAAGATTTCATCTGTTAATAAACAGAGGATTGAAAAACTCAATTACTTGCCCTCGGTGATTTCAGCAAGTTAACTAATTGCAGAAGATGCTATCCTATTTAGACTTGAAGGACCCAGCCCCTACTACCACTCCAAGAATGTCTCATAAAATGTGTACCTTCCCTACATCTGGAAGAATTTGAATGGCCGTAGGGATCACACAACAGTCACAGGCAAACAAAAAAAAAAGGAGGAAAAGCCTTGAAATTACTAAAAGCCTCAACAGTATTATTTGTTCTTTATTTTAATGTTCACAATTTTCTGAAGTAGATACCATCTCCCATTTCACTCTAAGGAGTCTGAAGTCCAGAGAATTCAACCATGACCCACGTTCCCAACACATAGTTACAAAGGAACCAGAGCTGGGATCTGGGTCTTTTCTACCCCTTGGCTTCCTAATCCATGTCACTATCAATAATAAAAAGGAAGAACATGGAAAAGATGCTTTCAGGCACTGGATGTAAACAGAACATTTCAAAATAAATATCTTCTACACTGTTGCGCTTAGCTTTCATTTGCTTACAGCAGATTTCTTGTATCCATGCCAACACGCTGGGCAATTTCATAATAGTGGCCAAATTGGGGGCTCTTCATTGTAGTTCTCTTACTCCTGCCCCCACCCACCACATAAGGATCAATTCTGCATCCTGATGTATGACTTGTATTTTGTTTTGTTTTATTGTTACGAATGGTAACAAAATACTCTGGCCACTGATCTAATATTGTGAAATTTATTGGAATAAAGACTAAAGGCTCCTTGTCAAAATGAATCAGACCTCCTACTATTATTCCATGTCCTTTATCCAAGCCCAGTGCAGCAAACCAGATAGGTTTAACCTGCCAGTACTCAGGCTCACCCTCCACAGGTGATCACACTTCTCTCCTGAATCTCTCAAACTATAGCACAGGTCACAGGTGCCTTTATTGCCACCTTACTGCTACTCTCAGCACTCATCATCAAGATCTCTCTTTTTTGGTGGGGGGTGGGGGGTGCTTTTTCATTTCCTAGCTTATGAAGTTACAGAAGAACACAGTTTCACTGTTGTTGCTTTGTATCTTTTGCTTTTGTGGGTGGTGGTGTTGTCGTTGTTGTTGTTGTTGTTAAGAAAATGATCAAAGCATCTTCCCTGAAGAATGTTTGGGTTCATTCTTCAGAGGTTTTGTTGTTGTTGTTTTAGCAGGACTTGGGTTTGGCCTGAGTAGCAGGAATTTTTAAAACGGTAGGTGATTCTGATGTGCAGCAATGGTTACAAACCTCTGGCTGAGAGGAAGTGTCCTTCAAGAGAAGACAAGTCTCAGTTGGCAAACAACTTGGGTGCTACACGTCCTCTTAGCTCTCACAATTATGTACCCTAAATGGCATTTATCATGTTCGTCTTTGTCCTGTGCCAGTGCCTGGACATGACTGATCCTCACAATAGAACTAGTAGCTGCCTTAGCCAGGGCCCCTCCCTTTGCTATCTTTGCTTCTCCACTGGCACAGTGCTTTCTTCTTGTTTGGAAAATAATTGCTTGGCGAGTAAGTATACATAATAAATGAATGAAGGCAATAAATAATGGATGAGAGGGACTTGACAGAATTAGGAGAGGGATAGAGAAAGGAAAGTGGGTAAAGTTAAATTTTTCAGGGAACATGGATTCCACTCTTGCTTAGATGCCAAAACCAGTCAATATCAAGGTGTTAGTTTACACACACCTCCCTTGGGAACCAATTCCCACCTAGCACTTTTCCATTCAAACAGGGTCATACTTGGAGAATTTGAATTGCATCGGTCTAAAGTGAAAAGTATAATATCTAATTTTGGGTTTTGGCTGTCATCTCAATTATTAAATTGTTGATTGGATAAACAAAAACAGTAGGTTCCAGCATTTTGTGCAGCCTTGGTATATAGTAGGCAAAGAATAAATGTTTAATGAACAAATGCATGCCTACATGCTTTTAGAAGACTACAAGGCAGCAAATGAGTGCAATAATTATTAGAGCACTTTATAATTATAAGATTATGTTCAACTTCTAAATCAAAAATGATAATAACATTGGGGACAAAAGCGTGTGTCATCCATCACCCACATCTGTATTATCTCAGATGCTTGTCATTCTTTTGTCACTGCAATGTCTAAACCAGGGGTGTCAAACTCATTTTCCCCGGGGGCCACATCAGCCTCCCAGTTGCCTTCAAAGGGCCAAAATAATTTTAGGACTGTATCAATGTAACCACTCCTTAACTGTCAAGGAGCTGAAATTACATTTGGCCCTACACTCAGGGCCAACACTCTTCTCTCTAGGGAAATTTTAATGAAAAGGAGTATATGCTAAGATATTGAGGGCATCCATTGGAGAAAACATCAAAAATTCTTTCTTAGCATTGTTGACACTTACCAGTCCTTAGTTAGAAAATTAACCTCAAGACTGACTCTGGGTCACCCTTGGTCATTGGAAAGTCAGTTGGAGATATTAAAAATTTCAGCCTTAACTAGCAAGGCCAACTTCTTTCCAGAATAAAGCCCAGATCAGATTTCCTTCTGTCAAAAATATTTTATTTGCTGGCATGAGCAAGTTGCATTAATATACTTGTAGTAATTAGACTAATAAGAACAATGAAAGGAAAGTTAAAAATATGTTTTTTGGAAACACTAGCATCAGGAATAAAGTAAAAACAGTGAGAGACAATGAGGAAAATGGGGAAAAGAAAAGAAACGTATGGATGTTGGTGATAGTTACATGTTATCTTGTAGAAACAAACATGGAAGCTGTGCAGTTGCTGAAAAAACTTATACAGCCACACATGGTAGAGAAAAATATAAATAAATACTGTGGAACACTTAGCTCCAAAAAGAATTGAGGAGCCAATGCCCCAGAGCATCTGTATTCCATTACTGCCCAGAGAGCTGCCCAGAGAGCGCCCAAAGGAACAATGGAAACAGAATACATTCATGCCTTCTCAGTCGGTTATTTGGAAGTGACTAGTTGATCCAAACCTTTCGTTTAATTCCCTGGAGCTCTGTGACTCTCCTCAACTGAGGACTTGCCTTTCTCTGACAATAGGAGTGTTGGAATACCTGCCGTGCCCTTTGAGACCTTCGGGTAAAAATTTGCTGGAAAAAATGTAAAATTCTACTACTACTGCCCAGCTTTGCCTCAGCAGGAGTGCCTTGCATGGAGGCCTCATGAGATGAATGAGATGTCGGACAGAAAATGTTTCTAGTGGGCTTTTTGTGAAGTATGCCCGCCAGTCCAGTTAAGAATTAAGAAAACTGAAATAGCTTCTGAAAAGTACAAGCGTTTCTGCTAGCATTTCTGTATGCCAGCACGGCAGCATCTCACACATGAGGTTGTATTAGAGACTAAGGGGTATAATTGAAAAATACTATTCAATGGCATCTGGGCCCTTAGAAATTACTACGACCATTAGCACTGCCTCCAAAGCTGACTTGGAGGGAGCTACTCGGCTGATGTACGTGTTACCAGAAAACATTTGTGAAGTGTGGCGGCTGAACGGGGAAAGAAAAGGACAAGTTGACTCATTTCGTTGAAGTTCTAGCCAAGAAATTGCTTGAGAAAACCACAGGGCCTATCCTGAATAAAAATGGCTTCTGAGTTATGAAAAAAAAAATCAAATCAAAACCTAAAAGCAATTCAGACTTGGGAAGAAGGCAAAGAAAACTTGTCTGAGTTCTGAATTTAGTTGTAATTCCATCCCACTTTGTAAAAAGTTCACACGGGGATTTCTTAATGAGCTGTTTTAAGATTTAGTACCAAGCACAATGTTTGACTCGGGGCAGGGGCCTTTCAAATGTGTGTTTTTGTGAGTATTAGGGTTTCCTAAGCAGAATTACAAGCTATGTTCTTTCAGCCATTGTGAACCCCAGCTTATGTTATCAGCCAAGTCTGGGTCCCTGGGGTTTCCTCTGTAATATCAGGGTTCATTGTCATTAAAGTTGCTGCCAACAAAACCACTTGAGTATGAGATCATCTCATGAATGAAAGGAAAAAGAACTTCTGTGTCTCGTGCTCCTCTAGAAATCACTTGAGGAAATTTATGAGATACCCTAATAACGTAGTTGCTTCTCCACAACCCTGAACCCCATTGCTTCCTTGGTTGTACTCTGTGCAGGCAGCGCAGGCAGCTGTTACTATTGGAGTGGGAAAATAATTTTTTCCTAAGCATCTTTGATGTGCTAAGTATTGGGCTAAAAGCTTTACCATCATTTTCTTGATTTTTTCTCAATTCTTATGAGAATCCTTCTCCCCATTTTAGAGGTAAGGAAACTGAGGTAGAACAACCAGGCTGCAAACCCAAGTGTCCTTGACTCAACAGCCTGCAGTACCTCCTTCCCATTATGGTACGAGGGCAGTCTCTTGTTACCGAACATTGCCCCTATAGTTCCTAATACCACAACAACGTTGACTATCAAATTTGGCCTCTACTCATATTTATTGCTCAGACACCAGGGAATATTTGATGGTGTAATGTACAAATTTCTTAAATTAAATTAGAACAACAGCACCAGATTATTGATTCCCTTTCATTCTATTAAGGTCAATTATAGGCAAATGTTTATGCAAAAGCAAAATGACAATCAACAAAAAATTAGATAACTTGTCACAAGGGAAGATAAAGTTTATATTTAAGTCTTTCACATCAGTAATCTAAACTAGCATCCAATTCTTGTTCAGATGAAATTAATTCAGCAAAATTTGACCTCCTATGCAAAGGAATTTTCACAAATAATAATTTATTATTATTATTATTATTATTATTTTGCAATGCATTGCATTCTAAGTTGTTCATAATGAAGGCCTTTGGAGATAATTTCTATAACACATTCCTTTATCTTTACTTTTCAGAGGTAGTTATTTTTCTATATATACCTGTCTTCATTTTCATTATTGGAAGTATCATTAAACTTTAAAAATAAATTTTAAAAAATACTTCTCATGGTAAAATATAGTCCAGATACATAAAAATCACATAAAACAAAAGTATAGCTCAGTAAATTATAGCAAGGCAAACACTTCTGAACACTATCCAGGTCACTGGAACATTGCCAGCAGCTCCAGAACCCACCTGCATATCCCCACCCATCACACACCTCTCTTTTGTTCCCAAAGGTAACAGTTCTTCTGAATTTTATGACCTTCTCCACCTTTTTTGGCTTATAATATTCTCACCCAAGTGCACATCACTTAGCACTATGGTTTGGTTTCCCAACTTTTCAGTTTTGGGGTATCTGTGTTTCCCTTCCCTGTAATCAGTTCTATTAGTAAACACAAGTGTAGTCGTCAGCACCAGTGCTGTGTCTACCTATCACTACTACTCACTTCTGTTGTCTGAGGCTCATTCGCTTGTAAATTCCTCAGGAAGGACTCATGGGAACAATATTCTCTGAATTCTTACATGTTGACAGCACTTTTAGGCCTTTACACTCGCCAATCAAGTTGGCTAAATATAAAATTCTTGGCCAACAGCATCTTTAATATGTGCACTATGGTTTTATTGGTCATCTAATTCTCTTTTCTTTCTAAGCAGTTTGACATTTTGTACCTGGATGCCCCCAAATATATATATTTTTAAGACCAATAATTTTATAGACTATGTGTTGTTGATTGTTCTGGGGCAATTTGTAAGAGAGTGTATAATTTGGTCATTCAATATGCAATTTCAAATCTTTGTTTTTAACTTCAAATTTTTTTTAATTTTAGTTTTCATTATTTGCTGTTCTTTACTTTGGATTTCTTCATTTAAGGACTCCTAATATGCATATATTGAATAGTCTTTGCCTATTTTCTTGTTACTTTCTCTGAAATCCTTCTTATTTCTTCTTTTTTTGACATTTAAGTTTTTCTCCCTTTTATCTTCAAAGGCATTATCTGTTACGTTTATTTGATCTTGCATTCCTTCTAGTCTAATATTCATACTTAAATGGCTTTTAAAAATTTCACCTGAGTATATCACCCTCTTTTTTAATTTCTAATCTCATGTAGGTTATTTTTAATATGTTGTATCATTTATTAATGATATATTGTATCAGTTAATATATTATGTCATTTATTTTGTTTCATTATATAGCTATAAGTAGGAAACAGAAGTTAGAAATAGAAATATATATATAATCTTTTGAGGGAATATTTTTCTGACATGTATTGTCTATAGGTACACTATTCTGCTATTTATTCTCTTTTCTAGAAAAATAACTATGACAATAAATCTTAATCATTTTATAGTGCTAATTTTTATGTGAAATCTGTTTTCCTAACTATTAAAGAGAAATATGATTCAGAAACCTTTGTAAGTTATAGTTTTAAGCTGTATTTCAAAACTGTGGCTGATTGCTTTCTAAGACCTCCTGGTTCTTCTCCTTCACTTTCATCTGGATCTCCTCAGATGAAACACTGGGAGTGTTTTTTCTCAAAAGGAAATTTAATCATGGAAGGGAGTTCCGTAAATTTTTAAGAGATCATAGGGCCCAGAATATTTCAGTCGCTGACCATGAACTTCTTGTGCTCAGCTCTACTGGGATGTGAAAATCCCCTCTCAGGTTTAATTGGCATTCTCAAATTGCCCTGTTGCATTTTCCAGTAAATATCTGTTAGCAATTTGAAAATGTTTCAGCTCTATCAGGTACCTGCTTGCTTCCCTCTGCTTTTTCCTACACAGTTGCTGATACCACATGTTATGAGTTTGGAAGGTCTATCTCTACCTGCTCATTTGCTGGTTGGGAGTCATGGATATATCTTGTCACCTAATTTTGATTCTGTGTTGTCCCTGTGTTTTGAGGTTTACACTCCAGATGTTTTGCTGGGAGAATTCAGAGTAATTAAAATCTATGTCAGCATCATAGCCTCAAAATCTTCCTTGTTTATTTCACATGTTTATATCTCATGGAGATTAACACATAAATTTAGTGGACTGAGTAAGAACACATGAGAAAGGTTACTTCTATTTTTTTAGCTTGTGTTTGGGAACATTAATTCTCACCTAAAAAATGGTTTGAACTTGTTTATATTTAAGAATAAATGCAATGTAAATATGTGTCCCTAATGCAAATAGGCCTGAAAGGTGATGATTTTGAAAAACAAACCTTAGTGATTTTGCCAACTATTATTTACAGATAACCATAACCCCCCCCCTAGAAACAAGACAATGACAATGGATGGCTAAAGTAGTCACAATTGAAGTAGACCTAAAATACATAATTTATATCAGGAGTAAAAATATAGTCAGACAATCAGGAAAATAACACAATTTACTATTATAAAATCCATGTTTTCATTCAAAAACATTTTTGATAGAGAGTTAATTGCTATGAGATAAAGAATATGTTCAAACTCAGTTACCTAAAGTAATGAAGTAATTTTTGTAAGACTTCACAGGACAATAAGGGAAGCAGAAATTTGAAGGAAAGCCAAAGGTAGACACAAAGCAAACTCTCCACTTCTGCCCAAACTGAACTTCTCTCACTTCTTCTGTGAGGCCACGTTCTCTCCCTCCATCGGGCCTTCTGACAAGCTATTTCTTCTACCTGCAATGACCTTTTCTCTTCCAGGCAAATCCTATTCGATCTTCAGGTCTCCATTTAATCTTCACTTCTTTACTCCCCCAACACCTTGTATTTTAGCTATGAAAAATTAATCAGGCCCTGGCTGGTGTAGCTCAGTGGATTGAGTGCAGGCCTGTGAACCAAAGCATCGCTGGTTTGATCCCCAGTCAGGGCACATGCCTGGGTTGTAGGCCAGGTCCCCAGTATGGGGTGTGCTAGAGGCAACCACACATCGATGTTTCACTCCCTCTCTTCCCCATCTCTCTAAAATAAATAAATAAATTCTTAAAAAAAAAGAAAAATGAATCACACTAATTTGTTTTCCCCATACACTGGAAGTTTCATGAGGTATAAATCTATTCTGCTCCCTTCTATATCCTCTGTTCCTGGCCCATTGTGTGAGTCTAGTAAATGATAATGGAAAAAATAAATGTCTCACACTCTGGTGACTGACTGCATCTGGGAAGTCACATGTGGAATGTCACAACTATACTTACAGATAATACACATTACAATATCCTTTGGATGGTTAACTATAAATTTTTTTTGTTTATTTTTATGAGTGGGTCATTTTGCATGTTAAAAATTAAAAATTAAAAATAAGATATGAACATTATGTTTTCAGTCTCTTGGGATAGTAATAATGTTCAAAAGTATTGAAACATTAAAACATGGAAAAAGAGAGTATTTTTTTCACAACTTGACAAGAAGAGCTTGTAGGTCAACATTGGGGGCTGCACCTGCTGGTGACATAAATCCAGGTTGCAGGTAGAGAACATCTTTTTATGTAAGTAGTACTTCAAAAATGAAAAAAGATTACAAAGGAATGCAGCATGATTTTCTAAGTGTAAGCCGCTAACTGAAAGAGTAACAAAATCAAGTCCTGATCAGTGTGGCTCTGTTGGTTGAGCATCGTCCCACAAAGCAAAAGGTCTCTGGTTTGATTCCCAGTGAGGGCATGTGTCCAGGTTACAGGTTCAATCCTCGGTCCGGATGCATACAAGAGGCAACCAATCAAGATTTCTCTCTCTCATCAATGTTGCTCTCCCTGCCTTCTCCTTTCTCTAAAAATAAATAAATAAAATCTTTTATAATTTTATTTAAATTGTTGTTGCAGTACAATTTTCTATCTTTTACTCCCATCCCAACCCACCCACCCAACCCTCCCCACCTCCCTCCCACTTCCACCTGCCCCTAGTTTTTATCCATGTGTCCTTATACTCGTTCCTGTAAACCCTTCCCCTTTTCCCCTGAAATTCCCCTGAAATTCCCTCTCCTCTCCCCTCCGAACTCTGTCAGTCCATTCTTTATTTCAGTGTCTTTGGTTATATTTTGCTTGTTTCTTTGTGTTGTTGTTTAGGTTCCTGTCAAAGGTGAGATCATATGATATTTGTCTTTCACTGCCTGGCTTACTTCACTTAGCATAATACTTTCCAGTTGCACAGCATATAAAATCTTTAAAAAACTATCATCAAAGGTATAAAGGACAAATCTAGTGAAAACAATATTTAAGCATCCTATAAACTCTGAAGGTTTTTAATTTGCCACCAAATACTATTAATATCATGAAATATAGTGATATCTATGACTAGCCATCTAGATTATGGCAAATCTAATAAACTAGCTTTAAAACCAAGATCCCACAAAATATTTTCTAAAAATATTTTTTTCATATACAGGAGCTTTTGACAAAACCCTTGAATAGAGAAAAATATAAGGGAAAGTTCTAATTAAATGTTGAGAATGACACCTTGTACTTTTAGCTCAGTGGTTTGTTGAAAATAGCATCTTTGTTTAGCTTTCTTTAAAACTACATCTTGGGCAAAAGCAGGATTATCTGTAGCACAATACCAGGCAAGTCTCAACCACTGGGTTAAGATGCTGTGCTGAGCTTGTGTCTTCAGCTTCAGGAGAATCTGGCCCTGCATTTCTGCTTCAGTCGTAAGAATTCTTGATAATCTGCTTGAGTAGCTGCCTTACTTGGAACACTTTTAGAATGTGTCTCTAATAAGAGATGCGCGTAAGTATACCCCCATCTCACTCAAGTTCCATAAGTGAGCTTTTAAAAATTAGTTTCTACAAAAGCCGATGGATTGTGTTTGCGTTTATTTCTGCTGTGTTTCATTGGAGATTTGGATTTGAGATGGATAAGTGAAAGCTTAGAGTCATAGACCCTCAGCAGCAGCCTTCCTGGCATGATTCATTTCTATAAGGAAAGGTAGACCAAATGACATGTCTAGGATTTTTCCAGACTTATGCTAAGACTATTAGGAGAATGTTTTGTGATTGGAGTTGGTGAGCTCCTTTCTCAGGATTTATCATTGTGTATGAGCACAGACTTTCAGACCACATGTCCCATACCATGTCTAAGATACTTTAGAGCTAAAAAATGTTTGTCATCCCCTGCCAGTTAGCTCAGAGGGCTGGAGAGCTGCTCTGATGAAGCCAAGTCACAGGCCCCTTCCCTGCAGAAGCTGGTTAATGTCAAACAAAGAAGAGAGTTGTTCCCTGCTAAAGCTTGCACCGTGAATCGCAGCCAGCTCTCCGCTGCAGGAAAACTCAGTTAGCTTACTCTTGATCGTAGGAGAAACCAGGAAGGAGAATGTAGGTGAATCAATGCAAAACTATCATCACTTTCGAAAAGATCATTTAAATGTAGTCATTTCCTACTGACAGTGTCAACAGCAGTATCTTCTTAGTCAGAAGATATTAAATATATATTCTGCGACTTGAGGAAATTGGTTTTTTTGTCTCCTTAAATTCCTTCCTATGTGTTGATAATTCTTGGAATGCTGACGTTGACAACATCTGAATCTGTATTATGTACGGGATGTAGAGTGGCACGACCTTTGTAGAGAATATGTATTTCTTGGCTACAGTCACCGTATATAATGGGTTGCTTGACTCACACTTGAGATGAGTTGCAGCAGGCCATGTATACTCCTCCACTTTCCACTGGGTCTCTTTGCAGTTTTTGGCCACAAGTGGATAGCTCTTTAACCCTTCCTGCAACACACGGGCTTTCCATCCTGAATTTAAATGAGAAAAAAAGGAGAGCAAACTAGGTGGTTTTATTCTCAACCTCAGAGAATGAGGAGAAAACTCAACTTTTGTTCTTCAGATTCCGCTGCCTAAAATACATGTCCCAGAAACTCATACCTCTTCTTCCCTGATTTTATTGAAATGTCTGTGAAAAATTCCAGCTCTTTCTAGAGCCCTTCCAAAAGCATCGTTTCTGCCATGATAGTCTTCCGGCCCCCGGCCCTTATCTCCTTACCCTGCTTTCATTTTTTATAGCACTTATCTCTGTGTGATATCAGATTTGGTCATTGGTTTGTCTGGCCCCATTGCAAAACAATGCCTGGAATAGAGTAAGTGGTTAATATATATTTATTAAAAATGACTTCATAAGTGTAAACAGAAATTAATAAATCGACATTGTAACAGCAATAACACGATGTGCACATGCAGTGATGTTTTTGTCCTATTGCCTTGGGTTCAATTTAAGAGCACTGTTTCCTTCCAGGGGCCCATTGTCTTAATCTTCCCAGGGAAACATCTTACAAAACCTGAATAACGCTTTGTTTCCTTGTCACAGAGTTGCAAGTAATCCCCAGGGTTTGTTGCTGTTGTTAACTAACACTTTTCAACTTTTACGCCAAGCTATTTTTTGCTAATGGAGATGAAGTCACTACTTCTATCTAGTTTTAATACATTTTTATCAATACTATTATTTTTAAAAAAACCTATTCATCTTTTTAAAAATTTTGTTATTCTGGTATAGCTGTCCCAACTTCCCCCTTTGCCCTCCTCTGCCTGTTCCACCGCCTCTACCCACAGCCAGTCCCCACACTGTTGCCCATGTCCGTGTGTCATTCATTTTAGAGCAGTAGAAAATTAGCTCACTACTTTGCAAAAATTGTAAATAAAGGGAAAGAATCAAGCATTTTCTCATCACCCTATATAAGCTATTATATGGGGAAACCAAATAGTAGTTCAGAGAAAAGTAGATCTTCATAAAAGTGTACAAATGTTACAAAAAGAAAGACTTCTAGACATTCTGTGTCCTGTAATAAAAGAAAATAATGTCATCAATAGTTTTGCCAAAGAGAGAAAATACAAGTTGTCCAAGATTTTGCATGTAGCTGCCAATTTTCAGAAACACAAAGGACAGGGGAACATGTTGAATGGGAAGAAATTTCTTAATAAGTAAGAGGTTTTAGTTGAGAGTGACGGAAATGTTTTTGAAATTAGATTGACAGAGGCAGTGGTTACCGACATTATAAAGGTATTAAATAAAAAAACAATCTAAAATTCCACATATACCTCTTTATAAATTCTGTGCAATAGACAATCATACTCTGCTTTGGAGAGAAGAAGGGCAATGGAGAGAGGCTAATTTGGAAATGGTTACTTTAGACAAGGAAAGGTCAGAACTCTCTTCCTTGGCTCATCATCACTGTGGCAATTATTTCATAAAACGAAAAGTTTCCATTTCCCCCATGTATCAAGTTCATTTTAACACATTTCCTCTGGCTTAGCTATGGACTGTTTAAACATATGTTTCTTGTATTTTACAGGCATACTTGGCAAGTGCAAGATAAAATCGATGCAAACAATGTGGCTTACACAACTGGGAAGCTAAGCTTTCACACTGATTATCCAGCTCTCCACCATCCACCTGGGGTAAGGTGAGCCTCAGCGCATTCCACAGGGCAGGCCAAGGACCAACATCCTCTGTTGTGAGCCTAGAAGACAATATTATATAGCTAATTTGTGTTATGTAGATCTTCTTTCTCCAGACTCAAAGAACCTCTGTACCTAAATCCTGAAGACCTTCATATTCCTAAGAGATAAAAGATTTTCATGTATACTTTTTAACAATTTTTGTTTCTTCCTGTAACTGGTGGACTTTTTGCTTTGCCAAGACATTTTACCACAGCAGTACATCTTGAGGTGTTTTCACACGTTTATCATTCCCAAGAGGGTTAAAAGAAAAAATAAAACAAGAGAACAATGTAGGATTTTCCCCACAAAGTCATATGGCCATCATTCATATTAGCTATTACTAAAAAAAAAAAAAAAAACCCCATGCCATAACTTAGTGGCTTAAAAGAACAACCACTTGCTTAGGTCATGTTTTTACAATTTGGGCTGTGTTCCTCGGGCAGTTCTGCTGCTGCTGAGTCTGCCGGGGGCTGCTTGGCCGAGGTGGTGGTTGAGATGGCCGGTCTCCACTCCACTTTCTCTATCGCATCTTCCTCCAGCTGGCTAGCCCAGGCTGCAGCACATGCAGCTGGCAGTATTTCCAGAGAGCCAGCCAAAATCTACGAGGCTTCTCGAGACCCGGGCTAGTAATCAACACAGTGTCACTTCTGCCATGCTATTTGGTCAAAGCAAATCATAAGTTTAACCCGGATTCAAGAGGGGAGGAAGCAGAGTCCACCTTTTATGAAAGAAGCTGCAAAGATGGACTACAAGGGGGTGTAAATGCAAGGAGCAGAACATCCTTGTCAAGTTTTAGAAACCATCTATTCCCCCATCTATCAGATTCCTCATCAAGGGCGGGCATGTTCAGTATGGAGCCACAGAGCCCCAAGAAAGTACCCGGGACCCTCTTCCACTAAATTATTACAAAATTGTCATTTTACTAAACCAGCTGCATTTTTACAAAAGCATGATTTTGCTAAACCAAAAAAATAAATGGTTAGGAAACTACCTTTGAAAAGATACTTTGTTCCTATTTTTATCAAAGAAATGTGCACTTTATTTTTTTATTGTTGCTCAAGTACAGTTTTCTACCTTTTCCCCCACCCCTCCCCACCTCCCTCCCCACCACCCCATCCCTCCCCACCTCCCTCCCCTGTTTCCATCCCCCCACTTGTTCCTATTTTTAGAACTAAATGGTACTAAATGAAATATTACAGAGAAATCAGTATCTTCAAAGGTAAATGGGAGTGGAAATTTGGGACAATTCTTTAGTTAATGAAGGTAAAATGAAAGAAAATCAAAATTTGTCTGTTTTTCATCATGTTAACTAAACATGCTTTCTCTGTGCCCTCATTGTTACCCATTGTCCTTGACAGTATTAATTAAGCTAGTCTAGAATATGACTTTATATTTTAAATGATTTTGTTGATTGTAAAATACCACGATTTCTTTGAACTAAATGACACTGAAATGCCCACTGCAGTCACCTTTTTGGGTGTGGTTTGGGGACAGGAAGAGACACACAATGTCATTTGTTTGAGCTGTAGTTCAGGAACCCACAGTTTCTGAAACCCTTATGGTTAAAAGCCAAACTAACCAGCTCAGTTCATCTGCTCAAGATAGGTTGGAGAAGCTAGAGGCAATAAAGTTTTAAAAAATAGACTAGACAACCAAACTTCTATTTGAATTTTTAAATTATCTGCTGGTTTTTACGAGTTGAGGTTTGTTTCTGGGTTAAAATTGAAAGCCTATGGAAAAGTGATTAAATGACTTCATAAATATTCCTGAAGTAGAGTATAATGCTTGACATTTTCATAGCATTTTATACTTTTTCAAAGCATTTTTTACTTATATGACTTTATCTGATACATTCCTTTAAGGTAGACAGGATGGATCATGTCTTTTTCATGTCAGATGAGGAAATGACACACAGCAAGGTTAAATACTTTCACAGGGTGACATCTGATTAATAGGGAACTTGGACTTGAACCCTGACCTCCATCTTTCACTGTACCATATGGGTCTTGAGTTGGACTTTCTAATATCCATAATTTATGTAATGTGATGATTATTTATAGACATTGTCATACATTACAAACTTCAAATTTAGGAACTTAATCTTAGACTTCTCCATATCTCAAGATTTAACACATTTCATGCAATAGAGACTTAACAGATATGCTATAAAGACTGGGGTCAGGGGCAAGCCACAAATTTGTACCTGTCTGCATCAGCAAAGGAAACATCCAAAGTTAAATGACCCAGTAGAAGGTTTTTTAAATAAAAGGTGATTCCCAAAATGTCCAGATTCTAGTAGCAGAGTAATTTCAATGTAGGCACTCTTTGTATATTGTTCGTTTCCCTTTTGAATTGTTGAGCGGTTTTTGTCCCTAAATTGGAGTGTTTTTATAACAAGCAGAATTAGTCAGTGCTCTTTTAGTCCAGATGCAATGATCTGGATAAGTTACCTGTTGAGAGTTCAGTTTGACCAATTTGGATCACATGGGGCAGGGACAAGGAGGCAGCTTTAATGAAACACAGATGTCGCTTCGCTGACTTCTTTGTTTGGGCCAAGAGTCACGTGCTGCCATAAAGTAACATTTAGAAAGGAAATATTTTTGGTTCTGAATGACTTACATGAAATAAAATTGGGTTTTCTATACATCAGGCATCTATTTTCCTTTTCAATTAGCAGTGAAAGCATTGTCTGGCTCCATCAGCGTTTTTCTTTCATAGGATTACATTAAAATGTAAGTCTACGAGAAAAGATTATGACTTGGCCTTGCTAGATGTAAAAGACATCAGTTGACCTTTTTAAAAGATTTATATTTAAATGACTCTATGACTTCATTATGGCAAAGTCTAAAAGGATTTAAAGAACATTCTGATTCTCCCAGAGACAGTTACGCTGTTGTTTTGCCTTCTTGCCATTTGGTAGATTGGAAGGTGGGATTTTTGTCTTGTCTTCTTTTTAATCACGCTGTTTCTCCCCTCATTGCCCCAGTAATGAGAGCGTTTTCTACAATGACTCGGTCAGCTTAGGCACCTATTTTTCTTAGTTTCAAAACACTTGCATCCATTTAAGGACTGAACTATTATGAATTTAGACCAGTTCTCTCCTAACAGTAGAAAATGAGTTATTATCAATCTAAAATGGAAGTTAAAGTTTACAAAACACATAGATGCACACCACACAATACTGAATTATTAGGAATACTGTAAAGAGATTTCCCTCTTTATAGGAAAGGAACTTGCTGCCTGAGGATTCTGAGGCAAAGAGACCAAAGTTTGAATACCAGTGTTACTACCTATTAGCTGAGTTGTACTAGCTGGCCGACAATTTTCAGCTCTGGGTCTCACTCAGTTTCTTCGCCTGTAAAATGGAGATGAAAGTATAAGTTCTAAGTACCATAGTAAAGGCTTAATAAATCTAAATTATGTGGTCATAATTTGAAAATAAGCATATATAAGATTTAATATATTAACAAAATGTATGCAGTTTTGGAAGGAGGGAGGATTTGTGTTCTAGACCTGCACTATTTCATACAGTAGTCACAAGCCACAAATGACTATTTAAATTTTAATTTACATTAGTTAAAATTAAATAAAATCTAAAATTCAGCTCCTGGGTCATACTAACCACATTTTAAGTGCGCCAGAGCCATGTGGGTCTAGTGACTGCACTTCCATCATTACAGAAAGTTCAAATGGACAATGCTGTTCTAGACAACATGGAGATAGGCAAGTAAATTGATATTTTCCTCACTGATAATCACATCCCCCTAGTCTGGATATCTGATCATATGTGCCTCTTCCCTTCTATAAGAACTGTTAAACATTTTTTTTACTCAGTAAGAATAAAGTTTTCACAACTGAATAGTTTTAGTTTCCCTCAGCAGAAAACCATTGTCTAAATATAGGTATTGAAAATAACCCATCCGTGCTGACTTGCCAAGAGGAGTACCATAACCAAATAAATAAACTTCAATAAACAAATCTTTACTATGTTTTGATTTTCAAAATGAAATGTTAAACGTTATATTTCCTCCTGAATCTTAGTAAAAATAACTACTATCCTTTTGGTTTCTTGGGTTTATTCATCCTCATAGACCACTCCACCTCATTGCCTTCTTATCTTTACAAGTGAACTATCACTAGACTCTCACTGCTTCCCACCTTAAATAATTTATCCCATGTAACACCACTGGACTGATATTCTCCAGTTCAGTCTTTACTTCCACACTCAAAAGCCTTTCACTATCCTTCTCTCAGCACCAAAGTCCAATATCCTTCATCTGACATTCAAGCCTCTCCATGATGAGGTTCCAATTACCTTTCCACTATATCTACTATTCCCAGGTGTGACCCTCTGCTGAAGGCAAACTTTTTGATACCCAGGGGTGTGATTCTCTCTCTCCATTCTATTCTATGGATTCAACATTGTATCCATCCTCCTTGACCCAGATGAAATCCCACCTCCTTTGTAAAGCCAACATCACACACGTGAATACCCCAACATGAAGTGCTAGCTCCCTGCAGCGATTATCCTCTGTGCCTTTTGTTCATGAGTGAACACTGGCATGCCTGTGTCCATGTCTTCAACTGTAACAATGTTTGAACTATAAAATATTAATAGCAAGCAACTTTTTCTCCCCTGCCCTTTTCTCTGCTGACAATAACAAACGAAAAAGGTTGGTCAGTTTCAGTGCATCTATATCTTTCTGTAGCTTTCTCTAAATATTGTGCCAAAAAATGTAAGTACATATCATTTTAAAACGTATTTCTCTCTATTTCTTTTTGAAGGTTCAGCTTCTCCACTGCATAAAGCAAACAGTTACTGGGGGAGATTCGGAAATTGTCGATGGATTTAATGTGTGCCAAAAGCTCAAGGAAAAAAATTTTCGGGCATACCAGATTTTGTCCTCTACCTTTGTGGACTTCACAGACATTGGAGTGGATTACTGTGATTTCTCTGTACAATCCAAACACAAAATTATAGAGTAAGTGTTATTTATAAATTTGTCAAAGCAATAAGACAACTGACAGCAAAAGCTGTCTTAACATAAAGCTTAAACAGCAAAAAGCTTCAGTTAACTGCAGAGTTTACTTTTTATTAACTTTTAATCCATTTTTACAGGGAAAAGGGGGGAAAAGAATCTTTTTACCATAAAAGAATTATTTATCAAGTTTTATAAAATCTCTGTTCTTTGTCAATTTGGAGAAATAACTAAGACTTCACATACACTTAAATTCTCCTTAAGTTCTACATAGTTGTAATCAGTATGATTGTCCTAGTCAGAATACTTCCAGCCAGAAGTAAAAGGATCTAATGCATTAGATAGATCCAGAAGTTAAACAGTGTTATCTGAAATTGATCTTTTTCTTCACCTCTTAGCTTTTCCATCCTTTTTGTTGGCTTATTTCCACAGATAATCAATGGGAATTCCAAGCTTTCATTATTCTTAGAGCTGGCAATCACAACAGAGAGAAAACTCATATTTCCCAATAGCTACAACAAAGCTCAGTGATTCACTGCCCGGTTTGTGTTCAAGTGTACCCTTGAAACAATCCCTGTACAGAGAAAGTCAGACAACTCTAACTAGCCATTCCTGGGTCACACACTGATCTCTGGAGCAAGGACAGCCTCATGTGAACCACATGGGCTGAGAATGAAACAGGGATGTCTCCCCAAATTGATGCCAACAAAAATCATATGTTCCCTCCATGCAATGTTTGGTGTTCTGTTTTCATTTGACATTACTTGACCATAAATTTTTAAGTATATACAAAGGCCACAGATTTATCCTTTTATTTGAAAATTACCTTACATTGTGTTTCTAGGACATGGTTCATTTAATCAGATCCTGTTGTGAATTTTGAGGTGTTTATAATTTTGGAACTGACTTTAGATTCTTCTTTTAGGAGAAATAGCCAACTAATATGAAAGTAAACTCATTTAATAAATAATCAAATTTCAGTATACTAACTCTGCTGTCTAATATACACATAGAGCTTTTATTTATTCATTCGACAAATATTTATTGAGGCCAACCACTCTCCTCAGTGCTTAGCATATGTCAGTGAACAAAACAAAGGTCCTTGTCCTCATGCAACTTACAGGCTAATAAAGAGAAGAAGAGTTAGAAATTTTTTTAAATGAGTGAATTACAATAAACATTAAGTACTCAAGAAAAAAGGAAAAGTAGGGCAAGATAAGAAGAATTTGTAGGACCAAAGATTAGGGAGGGTAGAACTTGCATCACTGAACAATGTGGCAAGGAAAAGCTTTACTGAGTAGGTGATATTTAAACGAAAACATAAAGGAATGAGGAAGATTGTCCAAAAGATAAGCAGTTTGCTGAAAGAACAAGAGCAACGGAGCTAAGAGGGCCTGAGAACATGCCTGGTGCAATCGAGGAAAGCAAAGGGATGGTGAAGGGCATAGTAGTAAGAGAGGCGGTCAAATGGGGGCAAGTTCATGTAGAGCCTTGTTATTCTTTGTAAGTCATTGGATTTCACTGGGGTGCTGCTGCAAGACTTCGAGCAAAAGAGAGATATATACATTTATACAAATTTATGTACATTTTAAATCCATCATCTTGACTGCTATGCTGAATGGAAGGCAAAAAGCAAGGAGTGGAACAGGAAGACCAGGTAGGAGGCGACTGCAGAACTTCTAGTTAGAGGAGAGGGTGCCTTGAACATGAGTGGTCCAAGTGGCGGTGGTGGGAGTGTGAAGAAGGGTTCATCTGGGATGCATTTTGTAGGTCAAAGGAGCATACTTTTCTGTAGTAGATGAGTGGTGTGAGAGAGAGAGAGACTTCAAAAATAAATTCTAGCTCAGAATAACGTTCTCTGAGAGATCAGTCATTGAGGTGGGAAAGAGAAATAACTTTTGTATTACTAGTTTTAACATGATAGTTGTAATTGGTCAGAAGTTATCTTAAAAACCCATGAGAGACAGAGAAACACTAATACCGAATGATTTCACTTACATGTGTAATCTAAATAACAAAATAAACAAAACATAAACAAACTCATAGATACAGATAATAAACTAATAGTTGCCAGAGGGGAGGGAGTTGGGGGTGGGTTGAAAACGTGAAGAGATTAAGTAGTTCCAAAATGTCATGGAGGTGTGAAGTACAACATAGGTAACAAAGTCAATAATATTGTGATAACTAGATATAGTTCCAGGTGGGTGCTAGACTTACCAGGAGGGACCCACTGGGAGGGAGAAGAACCATGACAAATTTTAATTTTGTTGTGACACAATATGATTGCAATGGTGCAAGGGCCAGTGAAAAGAGGCAAAAAAAAAAAAAAAAAAAGGGCTATTGAGTGAGATTAACCTAATGTTCACCATCTGAATCACTATTTGGCTTTCTTATTTGGGGTAGAAAAAGTCCAAAATTGGCTATTTTCGCGGTCTTGGGATATATCAAGAATATCAAATGTTTAACATTAACTTGCTTAAAAATGTATTTTTAACAACAGGAGAGGAAACAAGGAGAGTTTTCAGTTAATCAAGAACCTTGGTCATCTCCATGTTGGGGTTCATTCCATTTTCTTTGTAATTAAATTCTTTAATTATTTTGTGATGTTTATGTCCTATCTAGTACAAAAAGACCTTGGCAGCTGTTGACAAAGTACAGTACAAGAGAAAAAAAACAAATAAACTTATACAAAAATAATAATGGTAAGATTAAACAATAACAATTCTTCTTAGTGGTTACAAATTCAATCACAGGAATAAATCTCCTCTCTTAGTGATACGAGTGTGGTAAAGTGACATCTTGATTTTGGTCAAGTGACGTCTGTTGGCTAAACTACAGTGAAAAAAAGGGGTGGGGAAGTGAGTAAAAAGGGAGTAATATTAATCCCTACCACATACAGTTGAACTGGGAATTACTGAAGATAATAAATGAATGCTCTCTTCTGACTCAGGAAGGGCAGAATATATCTTAGCTAGCTATAATTTCCATAAAGTCCAACACATTTATCAGGGATAGATTTCAATTTCATCTGTGAGTTTCTTAGAAACCAAAGAAAAAAAGAAACATTTAATTAGCAAAATTCAAAATGCTTCTACTCTGAAATAAATATTTTTTACTACAGATCCTCATAAAATATGATGTAGTGGGCAACACTATAGTGACATTTCAAATATCATCTCTCTCAATGAGACATAATATTGTAACCAACAAGAAGGAATTACAGCACCAGCTGATTGTAGGAGGTGATTCTACAGTCCTTTCACTGTGTTCTTTTGTTGGCATCGCTGATGATCTTTTGCTGGTTTGTAGTTACCATGTTGCTGATTTTTGTTTAAATCCCTATACTTCAGGTATAGTTGATATATAGCAAATGGTTCCTCACTTTGTGGGGCTTTCACCCTTCCTCAGCAAGTAACCCTGCATTGGGACCTTCCTCTCATTCTGTTGTACAAATAATTTCCTTCTTACAAAGATTCAGTTTCAGGTTGCTCTTCAAGATGCCAGCCACTCATCTCCTTTAACATCTTTCAATCATCAAAATAATGTCTTATCTAGACCTTATAGCTAACTTGCTCTCTATTTCCCCTCATGTCATTTCTGAGAATGCGAAATAACAAATTTGTGTCTTGTTTTCTCAGACAGAAAGTACATGCCAGGTGAAAGGAGACCAAGACTGTGACACACACAAACACACACACACAGAGAAAATTGATTATTTTTGTTTATATATATGAATTCTTGGAAATGAAATTTTCACACAATGTACCATGAGACATATGATTCTGATTTCATTATAGTAATAAATCACAAAGTTCCTTTAACTGGTATGTGAGAATATTCACATGGACTCTAAAATAGGGCACTTATAACTAGCATAGTCATTCCCATCAAGGAATTATGGTGTTAGGAAAAAAAAGAACTGATTACCAGAGAGGCTAGGATGAAAGGCCCCCAAGAAGTTTCTTTTTAAAAACTTTTTGTTGTACTTTATCCCATTACCATTTATTCCTCTTGTACCCTACACCCTCCCCTGTAATCATCACACTGCAGTTCAAGTCCACGAGTCTTTTTCCCTTTTTGCTCCATCCCTCCACCTACTATCCCCTCCATGGCTGCCATCCTTGTCATCCTGTTATGAGTCTGTCTCTACTTTGATTGTTAGATCAGTTTGTTCATTGGATTCCACAAATGAGTGAAATCATATGGTACTTGTCTTTCTCTGACTGGCTTATTTCACTTAGCATAATGCTCTCCAGCTATATCCATACTGTCTCAAAGGGTAAAATTTTCTTCTTTTTTAAGGATGAGTAGTATTCCATTGTGTAAATGTCCCCTAGTTGTTTTATCCACTCCTTTACTGAGGGGCACTTGGGCTGCTTCCCTATCTTGGTAATTGTAGATAATGCTGCAATGAACATAGGGGTGCTACTGTCCTTTCAAATTAGTGTTTGGGGGTTTTTTTAGATATATACCCAAAAGTGGGATTGCTGGGCTAAAAGGCAAATCTATTTTTAATATTTTGAGGTATCTCCCATACTGCTTTCCACAGTAGTTGCACCAGTCTGAATTCCCACCAACGGTGCAAAAATATTCCCTATTCCCCACATCCTTCCCACACTTGTTGTTTGTTGATTTATTGATGGTAGCCATTCTGGCCAGTGTGAGGTGATATCTCATTGTGGTTTTAATTTGCATTTCACTGATGACTAGTGATATTGATCACCTCTTCATATGTCTATTGGCCATCTGTATGTCCTCTTTGGAAAAATGTCTGTGCAGATCCTTTGTCCATTTTTCAATTGGGTTGTTTGGGTTTTGGTGTTGAGTTTTATAAGTTTTGGATATTAACCTCTTATCAAATGTATTGGCATATATGTTCTCCCATTCCTTGGGTTGTCTTTTTGCTTTGTTGATGATTTCCTTTGCTGTGCAAAAACTTTTTAGTTTAGTTTAGTCCCATTTGTTTATTCTTTTCTTGTGTTTCCCTTGACTAGAGATATATATCTGATAAAATATTGCTATAAGGATGTCCAAACTTTTGCTGCCTATGTTTCCTTCTAGGATTATAATGGTATTGGGTCTAACATTTAAGTCTTTAATCCATTTTGAATTTATTCTTATGTGTGGTGTAAGAAGGTGGCCTAGGTTCATTTTTCTGCACACATTTGTCCAATTTTCCCAACACCATTTATTGAATAAAGTATGTCAGGCCATTGTATGTGGTTGCTTCTTTTGTTGAATATTAATTGACATTAGAGGTTTATTTCTGGGCTCTCTATTCTGTTCATTGGTCTGTGTGTCTGTTTTTATGACAGAACCATGTTGTTTTGATTACTATGACCTTATAGTATGGTTTGATAGAAGGTAGCATGATTCCTTAAACATTATTTTTCTTTCTCAAGATCACTGTTGCTACACAGGGCCTTTTGTGGTTCCATATAAATTTTTGAAATATTTGTTCTGGTTCTGTGAAATACATCATTGGAATCTTGATAGGAATTGCGTTGAATCTATAGATTGCTTTGGGTAGTATGGACCTTTTAATGATATTAATTCTTCCTATCTGTGAACAGAGTATGTGCTTCCACTTAATTGTATCTTCTTCAATTACTTTATTTAGTATACTATAATTTTCTGAATACAGATCTTTTATCTCTCTCGTCAGATTTATTCCCAGGAATTTTTCTCTTTTTGAAGCAATCATAAATGGGATTGTTGCCCTAGTTTCACTTTCTGCTAGTTCATTATTAGCATATAAAATGCAGTTGATTTCTGGATAATAATTTGTATCCTGCTACATTGCTGAACTCATTTATCAATTACAGTAGTTTCTTGGCAGAATCTTTAGCATTCTCATTGTACAATATCATGGCATCTGCAAACAAAGATAATTATACTTCTTCATTTAAATTTGGATGGCTTCTAATTCTTCTTCTTGTCTGAAAGTGGACATCCCTGTGTTGTTCCCAATCTTAAGGGGAACATTGTAGTTTTAGCCCATTGAGTATGATGTTGGCAGTGGGATTGTCATACACGGCCTTTATTATGTTCAGGTATGTTCCTTCTATTCCCACTTTGCTGAGAGTTTTTGCCATAAATGGCTGCTGGATTTTATCAAATGCTTTTTCTGCATCTATTGATATTATCATGTAGTTTTTATTGTTCATCTTGTTTATGTGGTGAATCACTTTTATTGATTTGTGAATGTTGTACCAATGTTGCATTCCCAGAATAAATCCCATTTGATCACAATGTATAATCTTTTTTTAAATATTTTATTCATTTACTTTCAGAGAGGAAAAGAAGGGAGAAAGAGAGAGAGAGAGAAACATCATTGTGTGGTTGCTGGGGGTTGTGGCCTGCAACCCAGGCATGTGTCCTGACTGGGAATCGAACCTGCAATGCTTTTGTTCGCAGCCCGAGCTCAATCCACTGAGCTACACCAGCCAGGGCTAATCTTTTTTAAGTATTGCTCTATTCAGTTTGTTAATATTTTGTTGAGGGTTTTATTATCTGTGCTCATCAGGGACATTGGTCCATATTTTTTTCTTTTTTTGTAGTATCTTTATCCAGTTTTAGAATTACGATAATGCTGACCTTGTAAAATGAGCTTGGAGTCTTCCCTTCTCTTGAATTTTCTGAAATAATTTGAGGAGAGGTGTTAGTTCTTCTTAGAACATTTGGTTAAATTCACCTGTGAAGCTATTCAGTACACGGCTTTTGTTTGTTGGGAGTTGTTTTGTTACAGCTTCAAATTCACTGGGTATAATCTGTCTATTTAGATTCTCTGATTCTTCCTATGTTAGGTCAGGAAGATTGTATGTTTCTTGGAATTTATCCACTTCATCCAGGTTGTCCAATTTGTTGACATATAGTTGTTCATAATATTTTCTTGCAATCCCTTAAATTTCAATGGTGTCAGTTGTTATTTCTCCTCTTTCATTTCTGATTTTATTTATTTGGGTCCTCTCTCTGATTTTCTTGATCTGGTTAAAGGTTTGTCGATCTCGTTTATCTTTTTCAAGGAACCATCTATTGGATCCATTGATCTTTTGTTTCATTTTTTAGACTCAATATCATTTATTTCTGCTTTGATCTTATTTCTTTTTCCTACTCACTTTGGGCTTTGCTTGCTTTTCCTTTTCAAGTTCCTTTAAGTGTAAAGTTAGATTGTTTATTTGAGCTTTTTCTTGTTTTTGATAGGCCTGTAGGGCTATGAATTCCCCTCTTAGGATTGCTTTCCATGTGTCCCACAGATTTTGAGTTTTTGTGTTCCTGTTGTCATTTGTTTCAAGGAATCTTTTGATTTCTTCCTTGATCTCATTGTCAACTCATTCACTGTGTAACAACATGTTATTTAGCTTATATGTCTTTATGTATTTTTCAGTGTTATTCCTGTGATTGATTTCTGGTTTTGTAGCATTTTAGTCAAAGAAGATAGGATCTCAATCTTCTTAAATATATTGAGACTTGTTTTGTGTCCTAACATGTGGTCCATCCTAGAAAATGCTCTACGTGTACTTTAAAAGTATGTATATTCTGCTACTTTTGCTTAAAATGTTCTGGAGATATCAATTAAATCCATTTTATCTAATGTGTTACTTAAGGCTGTTTCCCTTTTGATCTTCTGTCTGGAAGGTCTATCCATTGAGGTCAATGGAATGTTAAAATTTTGTACTATGACTGTATTTTAGTAGATCTCTCTCTCTCTTTACGTCCATCAGGATTTGCTTAATATACTTAGGTGCTCCTATGTTGGGTGCATAAATGTTTATGAGAGTTAAATCTTCCTGATGGATTGTTTCCTTTATCATCATGTAGTGTCCTTCTTTATTTCTTGCTATAGACTTGGTTTTAAAGTCTTTTTGTCAGATATAAGTATTGCTATTCCAACTTTTTCTTTCATTTCCACTTGCATGAAATATATTTTTTCCATATCTACTTTCAGTCTGTGTACATTTACAATCCAAGGTGGGTCTCTTGGAGACAGCATATATACGGGTCTTGTTTTCTTATCCATTCAGCTACCCTATGTCTTTTGGATGGAGCATTTAAGCCATTTACATTTAAGGTGATTACTGATACATATTATTTATTATCATTTTATTTTTTAACTATAAAAATAGTTTATTTTTTTCATCTTTCTTTTTCTCTCCCTTTTTCTTTTTCTTCTTAAGACAAGCTCTTTAACATCTGTTGCAGTACTGGTTTGATGTTAACAAATTCCTTTAGCTTATACTTGTCTAAGAAGCTCTTTATTCTTCCTTCAATATTAAATGATAGCCTTGCTGGGTAAAGTAGCCTTCGTTGTAGGTCCTTGCTTTTTATCACTTTGAATATTTCATGCCAGTGCCTTCTGGCCTGAAATGTTTCTGTTGAGAAATCAGATGACAGTCTAATCAGAGCTCCCTTGTAGACAACTACTGGCTTTCCTCCTGACACTTTTAGGATTCTGTCCTTGTTGTTAAGCTTTGGCAGTTTAATTATGATGTGTCTTGGTATAGACGTCTTTGGGTCCAACTTGTTTGGGACTCTCTGTACTTACTGGACTTGTGTGTCTTTTTCAAAAGATGCTTGCTAAATGGATAAGTAAAAAAAGAAATAAATACATTGTGCCACAGATAACATTCACATCTTCTGTACATGGGTTTGGATTTTTGAATATTGTGTTTCCAAATCATCTTTCAGGACAAATTCAACCCTTAAAATGTAAGTAGTGACTCATGTATTTAACTTTTTCTCTTTAAACAAATAGATTAGATGACAAAGGCCAAGTGGTTCGCATCAACTTCAACAATGCAACAAGAGATACAATATTTGATGTACCTGTTGAAAAAGTTCAACCATTTTATACTGCTCTGAAGGAGTTTGTGGACCTCATGAACTGTAAAGAATCCAAGTTCACTTTTAAGATGAATCCAGGTCAGTGAACATGTTTTCTCAAACAACTGAAAGGATGAATTTTCTTCTATCTTAACCACTTAAAGCAATATGCAGAGCCATTTTTTCAAGCATGAACTACGGAACATGACAGTAGAATCTTGGTTAGCAGCCAACTTGCTTAAAGAGCAGACTCCCAGCCCCAACTCCTGACTCTCTGGACTTTAAAATATTCATGTTTATCAAAGCTCTTAGGTACTCCTTAAGCACACCAAAATTTAATAACCTCCAACCTAAAGAATAAATACTTGAAAGACACACTATAGGTCAAATGGAATCTCATGTCTGATATGAAGACTGATGACTTATATTTTCTATCCTGATAACCAACCAACATAAACTGAAGTTTGTACTCAATTATTCTATCCTGGTAAACAAATAAAATTACCCTCATGGTTCTCACTCTAAACTACATGAGTGGTTTTCACTCCTTAAGCTTATCTGATCTGGCAGACCAGTGCTACCTGAAATAAAGCAGTACTTGAAATATTCCAGCTACTTGAAATAAAGGAGAAGAAAGCACTGTGTTTTTCCTGGACTATATTGACTCAGTAAAGTGACATCAGACTCAAGGCTTTTGATACTTAAAATAAAAAGCGTAATTTCTTTCTGAGGTTGTTTTGACCAAGTGGAAGATTCTTTTCACTTGTTGTTATTTTTTAATTGATCATGGTATGATACAGTAATGCTAAAAATATCCATAAGCCTGCTGCTTTTTTATTCTTGGCAATCATGCCAGGTTGATTTTAAGAGCAGTGATGGGTAAAATGGAGATACCATGGGAGAAAAATACAATATAGTTAGGAGTTGGAATCCAAACTTCACCATTTAATGGAATCATAGCTTTAGGCAAATCCCTCAATTTCTCAGAACCTCAGTTTTCTTATATATGAAAAGATGTGATAATATTCTCTTTTTATGATTCTTCTGAGGCTTGGAAATAATATACATGAAATACAAGAAACATAGAAGACAAACCAAGAATGTCACTATTTTTATAATTATTTGAGTCTGTTAGGCTGGAAATAACTATTTCTAAGGAAGAGATAAGTAGCAGTCAAGAAGAACAATTCAAAAGTTTTCAAGTACAATTCAAGTAAGAACTATAAAAGTGTCCACAGCAGTCTGCCAGGCTATGTAGTTGAAATGTCACAGTGTCTAAAGCTGTTTGCACCCTGTGGCCTGATTTGTGTGAAAAGTGGATGTCTGGGTTTTAAGTAAAGAAATAAACATACTCTTTCTTGATGTGAACTGAGTAGCAATGATATTTTGCACTTTGCATTTCCTGAACACAGCACCTTAGACCACTCGGCCATCCTGACAATTTTTTGCATTTTCTATCTCTGCAAATTTTAAGACATGATAATTCATATTGAAAACCTCTTTCATCTAGGTGATGTGATTACTTTTGATAATTGGCGCTTGCTTCATGGTCGAAATAGCTATGAAGCAGGAACTGAGATATCCCGCCATCTAGAAGGAGCTTATGCTGACTGGGATGTGGTAATGTCCAGGCTTCGCATCTTAAAGAAGAGTATCCAGGACAGAGACTGAATCTTCTGACTATAATTTCAGTAAGATTCTAATGAGTGTATTTGGTGAGATGATGTAAGGATGTCTCCACAGGCCATAATCCACATCATTTACATATTAATTTCTTTAAACTGAATGTGTCACCTTTCTCACAAGAATTTTTTCTATGTAATCATCTCTAATGCCAACTCTTTAGATATTTGTAGCAGTGTCCTTTCTCTTCCAAACAAGGCATGCCTTCTGTTCTAGCACTTGTATGACCTAATTTCTTTTGCCTGTCAATGGGAGTCTTCAGAATGCCTAGAAACCGTTTTGTATCAAATAAAACCTTTCTTCAAATCACACCATTTTAGAGAAAGCTCTTGTTTCAAATAAATCTTGTGTTCCAAATAAAACTTATCTCATATAAAACATGTTTTTGCTCTGTTGTCCATAGGGTCTCATCTTTCGTGACTGTATATGACTATCTTCAGCATGCTTGAGAAAAGACTTCATGTTTTCAAAGATTTATTTTCTTGTGTTAAAGAATTCTATTACCCAAATTTCCAGACCTCACAGACCTGGTGATCTCAAAATTTCCTTTAAGCCTAAATTATGACACCAAACACAAACATGCCAAATTAAGAAGAAATCTGGTTTCCCTAAGTATCTTCTATGTTCTCTTCCCTGTCCCTGGCAGAAAGAGCAGCCTCGGCATTACTACTTGCTGAAATCCTGGTGGTATGTAGACTTTTAGTCCATACATTTTGGGCCCTCAACAAGCCTCCTATTTCAAAAGTCTTAACCACTGCCACCATGGCCAGACTCTACCTATTGCCTTAAAACCAAGTCAAAACACTACCTTCAATTATGTTTTAACTTTTGCTTCACATTCAGGATGCACCCACAGCACTGGGGAGCCTGGATCTGGAGTGCCCTAAGCCCGTGTCAGCACACCCCTCTGATTCTCTGAGCTCTGGCATTGAGTCTACATCCCCAGCTCAGACGCCCCTTTCCCTTATAACACTGACCCTTTCTGGGGCCTTCACTGTCTTTTTCTATAATCTGGTCTTGATTGGAGCAACTACAGTATATCACCCACTTGATTCCTTTGAGCTTCAAAAAGAATTGGTTGGGTTCTCAATCCCATCTCTCCTAAGACACTCCTAGAATGAAAGCCAGGTGAGTTCAAAGGGATATGGTCTGTTCTAAGGGAGAGCATTCAATACCTAAAAATAAATAATCCCCTGGAGTGACCCTAGCTCCATCGATTCACAGCATCTAAACCCTAGGCATTTGCCAAGATGAAGTGACTTCTTAAACTTCTTTCACTCAACAGATATTTATCACATACATACCTGGTACATGTCAGGCACTCCACTAGACCAAGGACACCCAAGGACTTGAGATGTGCCTGCTAACAGTCTGGTAGGGGAACAGATAAGGTTATAGATGAGGATATGTTATGTTAACAGAATGATTCACAGGAAACCTAATTGTTTTCCAGGCAACAATGGGAAAATGATGTTCCAAGTCAAAGGACAGAAGAAGCACAGAGAATTGGCAGCAAACACAGCACATGCACTGGCACACAAGCGAGAGAGTAGAATATAACAGTGGTATAAATTCTGGATTTGGGTCCTAGGTTCAAATCATAATAATGACCATCAGTTGTTAACTGTGTATCTTTGGACAATTACCTCTCTTCTTAAGCTTTAGTTTTTCTATCTATTAATGCAACTAACAATAGTTCTTATGTCATTAATCTTTAGTAAATGAAAAGCTTATGTAAAACATTGTTTTGCCAATCTTCTCAGATGGTAAGAGTCATCATGATGTTTTTGTGTTCGTTTTGTTTTGTTTTATTGTAACTTCCAAGGTTCATTTCCTGAAGATTAGGATTCAGAGGGTCTGGAATAGAGACCAGGAATTGTATTCTTAGCAAGCATCCCTGGTGATACGTATCAACAGAGAACTTTGGAAAATATCGATTTAAAGATTTTAGCATAGTTCCTTGCTTAGGGTAAGTGCTCAATAGATGTTAACTATTATTATGTCTAATAACACAGGTTGTAGCAAGAGAGGGTGGATTGGAGTGAGAAGACATCTACGAAGCTGCAGACAGAGATGGGAGCCAAGTCACGAAATGTTGAAACGTGTTACAGTGACGAGTTGATGTTTAATCTTGAAAGCAATGAGGATCCATTTAAAGTCTTTCAAGCAATAAAGTGCCTTGATCAGATATTCATTTTGTAAAGATCCATCTGGCTACATTGTGGAGGGAATTGTAAATGAGAAAGACTAGAGGCCATAAATCTACTTATGAGTTATAAATCTACTGCAGCAAGCCAGATGAGAAATTAAGAAGATTGCATTAGAATGCTGGGAGAGGGTATAGAGAGATGCTTAGAAAGCTAATCTAGAGGACTTGATGATGATGACTCACTGCAAGTGACGAATGAGGAAGATTTCTAAGCTGTCTCCCAGGATTCCAGTTAGGAGAAATTAACAGTGATTCTATGTCTAAGGAGAGAAGCCACATTAGCAGAAGCAAGCTTGTGGGCAAGAAAATGAAGCCAGTTTTGAACAGACTGAACTTGCATTGCCCATGAGCCATTTCATTTAGCAGTTGATTCATATACACATACAGCTCAGGACAAAGACCTGGATTGGAGAACTCTAGTTGGGAAGTATGTAGGTGGTGGATGACATCATTACTTGTTTTCCTGGAGACATTTCATGATTGTGACCAAGGTTATAAGCCTCATGGTATGATGATAAGCTAATTATACTGGCCTAGTTTGTGGAGTCAGTTACACTCTATACATAAAGAATCAGGTGGCTTGTAGTCAAAATCAGCTAGACCTCTTACATGTTGTATTTTGTCATTAGAAGACAGCATCTTAAGGCAGCACCCCTACAGACTGGCTGTTTCCTTCTCTGTTGAAAAATTATTCCCCCCTGGAAAGGAAGGACAGAAGGATTGGATACAGTTGCAACAATTTCTGAAGTGTTATACAGGGCATGACATATTATGGGCTATGGGATCTGGTGCCGACTAAAGATGATTAGGTTTCCTGGATATAACAGTCTAAAGATTTGACTTTCCCCCAAACTCATAATAGGTCTGACGTAACTTGGATTAAAATTTACCCCTATTTGGCAGCCTGGACTCACTGTCTGTTCCATTTCTCTCTCTGATTTGACTTGGAGAATATCAACTTCTTGGCTGGTTAATTGGAATAACTATGCATGTGACCAGAATGACCTGTCACAAGGTGTCTTCATTGGTCTCTACTTCTCCCCCTAGGCCAACCACTAAACAGTGAGTAAATAAATATCTACTAGATACTTAGAGAGAATTTATACAGTCGAACTACTTCTATGGAAAAACTGAGTGACACTGAGAGTAATTTCTCAGTTCAGGAATTTGAATTAAGAAACAGGAGACAGCTTATAAACAAAAATACCCCTTTATGTCATTCTCAAAAAAGTATCCTTTTGAGGATAAATTTGAACTATAAGTTCTTGCAATGAAAATGAGATTTAGCTGGACTTAGTGGCTTAGAGCATGTCTCTGGTTCTCTGCACATGTTTTTCTAGGTGCCCAGAATCCTCTTTCCTATCACCTTTTATGCCTGGAAGACTTCTTCTCTTCCTTCAAAATTCCAGCTTAAGTTTCACCTCTCCTGTAAATCTCCCCTGGTTCTCCCAGTCATGCTTAAACACCCTTTCCTCAGGCTTCCACCAAGCCTTACACAATACACATTTTTATATTCATTCTAGCAATACTCATGCATACCTACTATGTGCCAGACACTATTCAGGGTACTGTTGTTCAAGATGGATATAAGGGACTTCATAAAGCTAAGGGTCCAGTAGGAATATCAAAGACTGCTCAAATAATCACAGAAATAAATTACTAATTCTGGTGAATGCTATAGATAAAAAGTCCAAGAAGCTACAAGATCATAAAATAAGAAGGCAGGACTAATCTCCGGGGAGTGGGGCTCAGGGAAGGCCTCCCCTGAGGAATTGAATTTTGAGCTGTTTGATGAAGGATGTTATACAATAATGACACTCTGGGCTTCAATTCTGAATCTAACAATAAGGAAACTTTATCTCACAAAACACGAAGTCCAGGATATAAGGCTGGCTCCCCACATTGTACCTCCCCAGTCCCACATCTCTGGTTCTCCTGGTTCTGTCTTCCTCTATGAGTGTGCTTTATCCTCAAACTGATAAAATGGACAAAAATAAAGAGACTCACTTTTGTGCCTCTTTCTTAAAAGCAGAGAAATCTTCCTTAAAATCCCCCCTGCAGGTTTTCTCTAATACCTCCCCAACCAGAATGGTGTCAAATATACTCCCATAAACTAATTACAGCTATAGGAAATGAAATTTCCATGATTAACTCAACTGAGTCAGGATATACCCTCAGGCTAGGGGGGTGGTCCCTGGTGTACATGACTGTGTGGTGGAGTGCATAGCTAAAAATCTAGGATGAAGATGAACGTTAGATGACATGCAGACAACCACCAGTGTCTGCTCTAGACAAGAAATATTTGTCTTGGTAAAAGGAGAGAGAGAGCAGGCAGGGTCAGCCTACCAGGAGAACAAAAAGAGTAAGAGCTCTGACCTAGTAGGCAAGAAGCTACTCTTGAAAAAACAGATCAAGGCTGTGAGTCTTGCTACTGAGTAGCCCACCAACAGTGTCCAATAGATTGTGAACTCTTTAGGCAAGAGAGATTTTTATTTGTGTTTCCCCAGTGCCTAAATATTTGTAGAACAAATGAAAGGAGCTAGGAGGAGGATTGTTTCTTTGAGTATTCTCCATTTGACATCTTGATGAAACCCAAATCACATCTCCAGGAATTCAGTCATCTAGAAAAGTCCCAATTTTTGTACCCCGCAGAACTTCATTTCTCTTCCCTCCTAACACATGTCATCTATACACGTACTCAAAACAAAGCCTCAAATGCTTTCCCGTTTTCTACCAGGATCAGCCATACACCATTTTCAAACGTCCCAGCAGGGAATTTCCAGTTTCCAGACTATCATATAAGGAGCTTCAAAGTCCTCACTTCACCCTAAAAAAAGGTAAAAAGCTAAACAAATGGAAAAATCAGTAACTCTTCTCAGATTCATCAGACAAGGGAAGTCGCAGGGCAAACCGCTGCCTCTGAAATTGCAGAGACAAACCAGCAAGTACAGAGAATCACAACTTCCCGGAGCAGCAACCTCCGCAGGAACCAGTGCCAGGGCAGGGAAACCTGATGAGCAGTGGACAAATTGCTAAAGGCCCCGCATGGACAAACCTAAAATATAAAAATTCCAGAGGGACCCAGTCATAGAGAGGCCTTCACATTTCAGGGGGGTTTACCTCCAGGAGCTCTGATAGCTCTTCATAGTGAATATCAGAAAACTTGCCTGTGTTTCCAGGAGGGGACAGACCATTTTGAAATTTGCCAGGTTATTCTGTTCTTATCAAGGCCTGCTCCCAGGAGAAACTTTTATCAGAGACTAACTTACCTGGAAGAAGGAGAAGACACAACTCCAGACCCTTCCAGCCAGCCTGTCTCACCTAAGGGGCTGAAACGAAGAGGCACTGGTGAAGTTCACCGCCCAGAGACACAGGTTCACCAAAAGACTGAGGCTTAATCACAGGACTATAGCACACCCCCTCCCCCTTCCACATCTTACCACTACATAATTGCAGATGTATTTACCACAGTTCATTTTACCTAGTACATCATGTCACATTTCCACAAAAAAAATATATATATATATAAAGCATAACAAAAGACAAAAAAAAAAAAAAAAAACAGTGCGAAGAGCCTGAAGAAGCATTGGAACCAGAGTCAGATAAGGCAGTCATGCTGGGATTATTAGACCAGGAAATTAATTTTTTTAAACACTATGATTAGTCATAGCTAAAGGCTTTCATGGAAAAAGTAAACATGCAAGAAGAGGTAGATAATGTAAGCAGAAAGATAGAAATTCTAAGGAAAAATTCAAAAGAAATTCTAGAGCTCAAAACCATTATAACAGAAATGAATATCTTTGATAGACTCATTAGCAGAGTGGACATAGCTAAGGAAAGAATTTCTGAGCTTGAAAAAATAAAAATAGAAATTGCCAAGACTGTAAAGCAAAGAGAAAAGAGACCAAAAAAAAAAAAAAAAAAACACAGAACAGCATATGCAAGGACTTGAATTTTACAGCTTCAGGAATAAACTTTTTAATTTTTAAAAAGATTTTATCTGTTCATTTTTAGAGAGAAGGGAGGGAGGGAGAATGAGAGGGAGAGAAATATTAATGTCAGAAAAAAACATTGATCAGTTTCCTCTCACATGCACCCCGATCAGGGGATGAATCCATAACCCAAGCATGTGCCCTGACCTGGAATCAAACCCACAAATTTTTGTTTGGCAGGATGATGCCCAACCAACTGAACCACACCAGTCAGGGCAATTTTTAAACTTTTTTAGTTGTTATATATGATAGTTACGACTTTCTAATTATAGTAAGTGATGATTGGTTTTCATTTATGGTAATGATATAAAGAATCTTTTAAAATTAAACTTAAGTAACTATGGAAAATAAAATGTCTCTAGTAGTACAGGTGATGCTATTTTGAAGGTGATATTCTATTGACTGAAATTTGGAAAATGTGGATCCTTTTATGAACAAGTAAATGGAATGAGAGAAGAGAAATTACTTCCCTTGGCCTTGAACATTGAGTGCAGAGAGCCAAAATTCAAACACAAGTTTTGATTTTCAGTTCAATTCTCTTTCTCCTTTTCCACACTGTGAGGATTTTAATTTCATGTGGAATTAGGATCACTCCTTGCTATTTCTAAATGTCTGACCAACGGCTTTACCTTGCACTCCCCATAAAGTGACCCCACAGGTGATAAAGAGACAAAAAGTGAAAGGGCACAAAAGCCATTTGAGGGTCTAATAAACATGAGAATCTAAATCAGTGCAAACGTTCTCAAATTATGGAATGTGTAAAAATCACTGAGAATCCTGTTGAAAATGCTGACTCCCAATACACCCTCACTTGGATCCAAGAGGCCTAGGTCTAGGAATCTTGCGAGTTAACAAGCACCCCAGGGATCTGGCTCTAGGTGGTCCATGGACCACACTTAAAGAAACAGTGCTCTGTTCACACAGTCTAAAAGAAGCATTCCAGACCTGGCTTAAAAGGCCTCTGGGACTTTTCAATGGCTACACGTTGTCTGCGTTTACTTCACTCTCCTCGCTCAAGATTTTATCTTCCTTCAGTGCATCAGTGGTGAAATGAGATGTCAGAGAGGGTCTCCCTACCCTACTCTTTGTCATTACGGGTCAGCAAGTAGATCCTTCTGTTAACCCCAGGAAGCCGATTTCTTCCTCAGTCTCTTGCTGAGCACACACTCTCCTTATAAACCGAACTTTTCCTCGGCAGCATTTATCATAACGGTAATCAAAGGGCTTTCTGTGTAACTAATTGTCCAGGTTTCCGCCCCCACACATTCTGGTATTCACAGTACACAGCATATTCGGGGCTCAGGAGACCCCTCAGTGAATTGCTGCTGAATACTCAAGCAAAGTATCACTTTTGGGTACTGATTTTTTTTCCTTTTGAAAAGAATCCAAATTTTTTATTTAGTAGGTAGAAAAGAGGAAAATTTCTCTCCCTTCCTTTTATTTTTGGAGACCACGACACTTCCAAGGATCATTCTATAATGTAGCCTGGAAGATACTGGTTATAAATGGCCTCAAATGGCTGAAATCCATATAATGAGAAAACATTCACAATAAGTGCAAGAAGGCTGCTTTGGGCTTATTTATGTATAATGTAAGCAGTGGCCCTGAGCTAAGCTTTATGTTCTCTGGAAGACATATGGAAAATATCACTGTCAGTGATGTTTGATGAACCCAAATACTGTTATGGTTTCTCTCCAAGAAATCTCCGTGTGCTGACCCAGCTGCTTAGTGTTCATTACATATTTAAAGACGTAAATCACAAGGTTCCCCTTTTATTAGATTTATACAAAATTACCGATCTTACCACCCGAGTTGTTCTGGATTAAGTCATACACAAAGAGACCTAATTCTTCAACCGGTGGAAGGGAAGCAGGGTACAAGAAGACACAACACACATAGATATGTGGTTTTATTTTAAGACATAAATTACAGCATTTCCTCTTAATACGTTTGGGCAAAATTGCAGTCCTAGCTGCTTTGAGTTAAATCAAACACAGAGAGACGATTCTTGGCCCAGCGGTGGGGCAGATCCAGATGGGGAAAAGGACGAAATGAATATAAATACGCACATGAAAAGAAAACTTATTTAGTGGTTTCTGTTTTCCCCCTATACAATTTGCTTTCAAATTTTCAGCAGCATCTTTGAAATACTGGATTCAACCAGAATTAAAATGAAACCCTCACGAAAGCTAGCATTTAATGATCTCTGGGAGAGTCCTCCACCTTTTCTTGGATACAGCTAAAAGCACCGGTGGTGATGAATAATGGACCTGCTTTCCCAGGAACGGAGGATCCCGAGTTCGAAGAGGCCCCCATCTGAAGCTCCCACCGAGCTGCTCTACACTGGAACCATCTGCTGAACAAACTGGACCAGGATCCAAGTGGAAACTTCTTAAGAAAATCTAAGATGTCATTTGCTTTCCCTTAGCAATGACCACTAATTATGGAGCATTTAAAATTAATTTTTTAAAAAACAACAATGTGGTACTTTTTTTAAAAAAAAAAAGTACAATTTGTCTAATAGACCAACTGAACCAGATGGTGCTTACCTCAAATGCTGACACTTGGCCATTTTTACCTTTCACATTTTGGCACACAACAACGACCAACGTGGCTCAGCAAGTATTTGTGATTGAAATAGGAAGTCATAGCCAGCACTGGGGACTCTGGGAATGTGTCTCATCTTTGGACAGAAGTGTCCTGAGAGTAACTTCAGCTGAGTCCCTAATGATTCGAGAGATTCGTAGCAGAGCCACTTTAATTCACTGATTAAGGTATTGGTACTGAAATCACCAAACAGATCAGTGACATGGAATAGAGAATCCAGAGATAAAACCTACTGTGTGAAAAAAAAAAGTATTATATAACAAAAATTGTAGTTCAACTGCAAACTTAAAGGATGAATTATTTATTAACAATGATGACACAACTGTCAGTCCTCCTGGAAAAATAAAAATAGAAACCCCTTCATCCTAATCTTATACCAGTTACAAAAAAATAAATTATAAGTGGATAGCTTAAATTTTTTAAAGAATAAAATCTTGGCAATAAACCTAGAAGACTGCATGTACAATCTTCACAGAAAACCCAGAAACTATAAAATAAAAATCATAGCCATCGGAATACATAAATTATTTTTGCAAGGCTTTTGTCTGAGTAGCAAATCAGCAAGGGCTGTTGCTGGCTCCCTACCAAAGATCCCACCTGATAAAACCCCAGCCTTAAGAGGAAAATACGGATTCTGGAACCATCAGGAAAATGTGAGGCACCCTGGAGAGCATGATGAGTATCTTGTCCAGGTGGTGTAGGAAGTGGGTAAATGCAGTATTCAGCCGTAGATGGTCTGAATATCAGTGAGAAGATAAGTTGGGGGACATCTTTTAAATTCTCTTCTTTGTTGCCCTGGCTCGAATGGCTCAGTGGATCAAGTGCCAGCCTATGAACCAAAGGGTCGCCAGTTCAATTCCCAGTCAGGGCATGTGCCTGGGTTGTGGGCCAGCTCCCTAGTAGGGGGTGCATGAGAGGCAACAACACATCAATGTTTCCCTCCCTCCCTTCCCCTCTCTCTAAAACTAAATAAATAAAATAAAATAAAATAAATTACTGTTCTTCTTCGTCTCATGCTTCTCACCTTGGGAACATCATGACCTGACAAAGCAACAACAATATCCAGAGCTGCAGGGGTCCACTGGGGAAAATGAAGGCAGCTAAAAAGCCTCGATGAGGTGAAAAATTGTTGAAAAGAGATATGGCCTTCCAGATCCTACCCCTCTACTTCCAAAACCACAGGACTGGCAATGTGACAACCTATAGCTACCACTTCCTCACCATGCTCTTTTTCCCTAAGAGTTTAGAGAGAAGTTACCAGATGAAGTGGTAGCTCACAAAACCCAGAATGGTCTATGGTCTGCCACCGTGCTGTGGTGCAGGGCCTCCTGCTGCTCCTCTCCTTCGACTCTCTGAGGAGAACGGACACTAGGGCCTGGCCCTGGCCCTTCATCAATATTCATTTGCAGAGAAATTCTTACCCCTAGGGCAATATAATCTCACCAAACAAAATAATCAGTCATCTGAGGATATGACCACCACAAAAGAGAGGCAGCAACTGAAGAGCAAGTCAGAACAAATGGACCAATAATTTAAAATAAACAAGAAAGTATAGATTTAAAGAGATAAAGGAAGGCAGTAATATGACAATAATAAAAATTTATTTTTTTAACTTAGTCAAAATAATAGATATGAAAAACACAGTAGTTTAAATAAAGAGCATAATATATGAAATACACAGCAGGATGAGTTCAGCTAAGAATGAATTAGGGAACTGTAACATATGATTAAAAAGAAGCAAAAAGATAGTATAGAAGGAGGGAAGGAAGGAAGGAAGAAGGAAGGAAGGAAGGAAGGAAGGACAGAAAGATGAGCAAAAGTAAGTCCCAAAATAACTGCAATTACTCTAAATATAAAGGGATTAAACTCATGAGTTAAAAGAAAGGAAACTTCAAGTGGAAATTTAAAAGATTTTTAATCCAATAATATGTTATTTATCAAAGATACTTAATCAAAAAAACAGGGAAAGGAAAAACATACAGGAAAAAAATATATGAGACAAAAAATGGCTCAGCACTCTTTCAAAATAGTATTTAAGACAAAAAAAAATCACAGCGCACAAAGAGGAACATTGTACTACACTATACCACATGTAGTGAGCACTGTAGGCCACCATATTTCCCTCAGGAAAGTCATTCATTATCCCAATTACTACGAGTACTGGCTGCTGACATCTCACAGCCATTATCCACTAAAAGAAACTAGAGATCCTAGGAATGGTGGTTGACTCCAGAGCCGTCAAACGAAGATGACTTCAGATAAATAGGAAAATTACAGGTTAAGCTAGAATGTCTTTTGCCACAGAGAAAAGAAGTGTCTTAATCATCAGAATTTATGTCAAAAGGACACAAGAGCCAGCTCGAGGGGATTCCATTGACAAAGTATAGGCAATCTGAGCACCAAATAAATGACTATGGCAATAGTTTGCATCAAGAGTAATTCCTGAGTCCATACTAACATAAATGAACTGACGGAGGTGAATATAAAGCTCTACCTTTCAGGAGAATTCATAGTAATTGTGTAAACTGAATAATGGAATTAGGAAGCCACTATGACAGTAATAATTGATTCAGATAAAAACCATCAGTGAATATTCAAAACTAGTGGGTAAAAGTTTGTTGAGGAACAGCATATTTACATAGTCTCAAAGTAGTTCACTATAAAATACTTATTAATTTCTTATTAACATAATTACTTATTAAGAATAAGTGTAAAATAGTTATAAGAGGACCTTAACGTACCATCCTAACTAAATAATAGAAGACAATATTACAAGTGATAGTTCAAATAGGCCACATGTGCTTCCTTACATGAAGAACTAAGAACCCAGCATCACTTTGTACTATTCTTGTCAAAAGAAAAAGTGAATAACATTTACCTAAACCTGAGAAAATATGAAATAGACCAAACTAAGGAATATTCTACAAAGTAACTTGCCTGAATCTCTCAAAAATGTCAAAGTCCTGAGGAACAAGGGAAAAAGTAGGAAATCCTTCTAGATAGAAGGACACTAAAAAGATACGACAACTGAACACAACAGGTGATCCTAGACTGGATCCTGGAGAAAAAGGAAAGCACATTGTTTGCAAAGACATCATTGGGGCAGTTGGCAAAATTTAAACGTGGGGTCTGCATTGGAATGGTAGCATTATCTTAATATTATTTGGTTCTAATAACTGTCCAATGATTTTATAAAACAGAGTCTTCTATAAACTACGAATGTGGGGGGGAATAAAAAGGTAAATATAGTAATATATTAATTTTTAAAGAACCTGAATTAAAATTACACATAAACCCTTTTTATCATTCCTGTGACTTTCAGTAAGTTTGAGAGGAAAAATGAAGAAATGAAGGAAGTAATTATTAAAGTGGAGATCTATCTACCTACAGATTTAAATAATATGTGTAGAGTGCTTAGGGCAGTGACTGAACCCTAGAAGATGCTCACTAGACAGCAGCTACTAGACAAACTGAAGCTCTCAAAACATACCTGTGCAGTGGTTCAAACAGGCTTTTAAGAAGTTTTCTAACAAGTTTTTACTTTGCTTTAATTTAAAGGGTTATTGTAACATGCAGAAATATTTCAGCTATGGGAATATTGCAGAGCTTCTTAAGTCTATAAAAATGCTTACTACTCATGTTTTTTGTCCAAGAATTTTAGTGAAAAGTGAATTCTGAGAGTCCCTTATATGAACATAGGACATATTTCCAAATAGCATCTCATTAGATACTCAGAATGACCCTGTGTGAAGTCAAAATTATTACTCCTATTTCCAGATGAGAATCTGAGAACACACACACAAAGTTAAATGATTTAAATCGAATGGGAGGGTGCATAATCCCATTTTTTTTCATTCTAAGTCTAGTATATATTCTACAGCTGTACTGAAAATTAATGTTAGTGCCCTAGCTGGGTGGCTCAGCTGGTTGAAGTATCATCCCATGCACCAAAGGGCTATGGGTTTGATACACAGTCAGGGCGCATACCTAGGTTACCAGTTTGATCCCCAGTCGGAGCACATATGGTGGGTGGGGGGAGCTGATCTATGTTTCTCTCTCTCTATTTTCTGCCTTTCTCTCTAAAATCAATGACGGAATCTTCTATGACTCAAATAAATTAATTTCTCTGAGATGTGCAAACTCTGGCCAAAACAAGACTAGCAATACCATACCAATTAGAGAAGGCAATTTGAAAGGAAACTTGGAATAGAGAGGAAAAATAAATCTAGCAACATAGATGAAAGATTTAGATGAAAAACAATGTTAATTTCACTAAAGCACATAAAGAGACCTAAACAATGCAGAGATACCATGGTTCCGGATAGAAAAGTTCAATATTATAAAAATGCTGGTTCTGTTCCAATTAATTAGTTTATAATAAAATATAATTAGAACCATAATCCCAACTGGATCATTTATGAACTATAACAAGTTAATTCTAAAGTGCATGTAAAAGACAAATGGTGCACGACTGGCCAAGAACATGAGAAACAAAGTAAACAAAGAGGAACAAGGGACTTCTACTCTACCAGATGTCAAATAAACTGTGCTGTAGTAACACAAAACACGGTGTTGGCACAAGAATAGAAAACTCTTTCGTGGTATAAGATAGAGTCCAGAAACATATCCATAATGTTATTTTAATAAAAGTGATATTTCATATCAATGAGGAAAAGATGTTTTCCCCCCCAATAAAAAGCACTGTAAACTATTGGCTCTCCATTTTGAAAACATTACATTTAGACTATTCCCCTGCCTCCCTACTTGCTGCACTCTCTATATAAAAATACACTCCAGATAGATTATGGAATTAAAACAAATGCAGATAATATGAGCATATGATAAGAACTATGGAAGAATATTTTGTAATCATGGAGTATGGAAGACCTTCCCAGGTAAGACACAAAACCTAGAAGACAAAGGAAAAACTGCACTTAAAAAAAACAAAACATCTGTACGAGAAGCATGAAGATAAAGATCATATAATAAACTGAAAATATGTTCAAAATATTACCCAAATGGCATTGTAGACAAAACAAAGGATTACAAATTATTTTTTTAAACAACAGCTAATTAAGAAATTGTAAGAAGACATGAACAGGCAACTTCTGGGAGAAGAAATGTGACTGACCAATCAATATATGCAAAGATGTTCTATCACACTAATAATTAAAAATTATAAATTAAAAAATACATTCAGATCTTTTTGTTTATCAGAGTAGAAGAAAAACTTTTAAAGACTGGCATGAAATGGGGAAAAGACACTATGACCCAGAGGACTCAGAAAGACAATGTTGGTCAGATGAGGAAGTGTGGATAAAAATAATTATTCCTTTTTTTTCCTGAAGCAAAACCAACACGAATTAGGGACAAAGCCTCAAATTTAAATCAAATCCAGACTTTTTAATTGTTACTTGGGACTTAACATGGTAAATTAGTTAAATGAGATGGTATTTTGTAATGTGACGTAGTCAGAGAAAGCATGGGACCTAAATGTTCTTTCATCCAGGGCAGGAGAAGAACTGGCTCCCCAGATGAGAACAAAGGGACAGTAGAAAACAAAATTAAAATTTTGCTTTATGATCATATCTATGATTTATGCTTAGTAACAATTATATCGTATGTGTGTATGTATATTTACATGTATGCATGCACCTCTGTATAAGATTATGTGTGGATATGTATAACTAGAAAGATAAAACTAGATTGCTGCCAGAGGTTTCCTCTGGAGATGGAAGTGAGAAGGTGGGAATTTTCATAAATGGTGCATCAATATTCCTTTCAACAGTGGTTCTTAAGCAATTCTTCCTAAGGAGCAAACAGCTTAATTCTGTGGCAATCAAGGTCGGCATAATGAACTGAAGGAAGAAAGGAAGAATGATTCTGAGGCTACAAAGCCAGATCTGATTCAAATAACAAAAAAGGAAAAAGTCCATCCTTCTTCTGTCCTAATTCTTTCCCTCATCATTTCTCGCCCGACCTGCTAGAGTCCTGCAAACCTGGCTCAGTTCTTTCAGCTTGGTTTCTCATTGGCTGTGTGGTCTTGGGCAAGCCACTTCATTTATCTGAGCCTAAACTTCCTCCTTTGTAAAATGACACAGTCAATAATCTAGAGGTTATTATGAAGATTAAATGTTATATAAGAAATAAATGATAATATCTTCAAAAACTATCCCAGTGATCTTAATATTTATGATGAACATAAATATGTAATTTTAATTTATGATTAATACAAATACTTTATTAATATACTATATTTGATCCATGTAATAGTCATTGACATTGTAAGAAATTCCTAACTAATCACCCACCCTTCCATGTCCTGTTCTCACTATCATAAAATTATCTTTCCAAAATAAGAGTGTATCAGTTCTCTATTTTAAAATTTCAGGATGGTTATTTATAACATACAAAATGAAGTCCCAAATCCAGAAAGAGTCATCCAAGCCACATTTTCTCCTCCTTCCCCTACCATCTCATGGCATCTCTACTCTACCAATGCCAATTTCTAGTTTCCCAAATGTGTCAGATGCTTTGGAGCCTCTGCATGCTGTTGAGCCTGTCCTTTCTATTCATCCTCTAAAGCTCAGCTTGAACATTATCTCCTCCATGAAGCTCTCCCATTTCCTTCCATATTGTTGGAGGTGGCCTTTCTTTATTGCTCCTCCATATTATCCTCGGTTAAAAGCTATTTCACTTGGCATTATATTTATCTAATATATTGAATCTCCCTTATTTGGTGGAGCTACACAAAGTGAGAGAAACTAGCATATACTGAATATCTATAATGTGAAGACACTAGTTAGCATTCCACATCACATTATTTTTTTAACAGGTAAAGAAACAGATGCTAAATATCTTAGGTAAAGACAGGTCTTTCAGAACAAGCAAAAAGCATCCAAAATAGTAAAATCTGAGTAAATTAAAAAACATGTTTTCTTTCTTAATATCTCTAAAATACATATAAATATGCAAAGCAAATATTGTTGTGAAGGTTAATCGTATGGGTCAACTTGACAGAGCTGTGGGAGGTCCAGGTAATTGGTAAAGTGGTAAACTTTCTGGGTGAATCTGTGAAGGTGTTTCTGAAGAGGATTTGCAGGGCAATGGAAGTTTTCTGTATATAGTGGTGATACAAGTCCTTGTACATTCATCAAAACCCATTGAACGTACACCACCAAGCGCGAGCCATGACGTAAACGATGCGGACTCTGGAGGATGATGATGGGCCCGTGTCAGTTCATCAACTGTGACAAACGCACCACCTGCGTGGAGGTTGTTCACAGGTCAGGGAGTACACAAGAATTCTCTGTACTTTCTGCTTCATTTTTCTGTAAACTGCCGTAAAGAGTATTTATGAATTTAAAAACAATTTTTAAAAACTGTCTCTAAAAGCACATTTCCCTGTTCAACATATCTGTCCCTCTTGGCTATGGATGTAGTGGAAAGCCAAAAAAGTAGACTCTAGTATTTTTCAATTACCAGAAGGAATTTGCTTCTTAAAGTTTTATTTTACTGTCTGCAGTGATCCTGAGTGGGATTCAATCACGTAAATGAAAAAAAAAAAAAAAACTGAACTGAATCAGGCTCAATTCTGTTTGGGAAACTTTTGAACAGTTTTTATCATTTGTTTCTTCATGAATGCCCTTCTTAACCTTGCCCTTATTTTCTTTTTTGGGAATTCTAGGCAGAGGAGGGTGTTCAGGCTGCCACATGGTCATCCGCACTCACTGTCACAGGGGGAAGGATGATAAGGAGGAGGAGAAACAGAGGGTGGGAGAGAAAGAAAGTATGGAGAAAAAGTGGAGGAGAAACCGGAGGAAGTAGTCTTAAATACTTTCTTTTTATAATTTTGCCATCTGCTTCAATGGCAGATTTTAATTTGATAATCTAAAAATAACCATTTTTTTATTGTTATTCAATTACAGTTGTCTATTTTTTCCCTGTTGCTCTCCCCTGCCCTGCCCACCCACCCCTGGCGCTCCACTCCCACAGTCAATCCCCGCCCTGTTGTCCATGCCCATGGGTCCTTTCTACATGTTCCTTGATTGAACTTTTCCCCATCTGTTGGGAACCGCCCTGCCTGGTTTCAGAAGCTATAACACCCCCACGGCTAAGGCTGAGTGGGCAACCTTTGGACCAGAAGCCACTAAGGAGACAAAGCTTATCTCCCTGGCAGAAGCACCACTTCTGCTCCTTTTACTTCATCCATAACTGGCCCCCAATGCTTGGTTGGTTAGCCAATGATGGGTAACATTCCCCAAAGCCTAAGCCAGGCACAATCACATGGGAGGCCCCCAAGGAAGGACTTTGGGGAGTACAGCAAAAGGGGTGATGGACCCTCACCCCTTGGCTTTGACAAAGCCTGAGTCCTCATTCTGTCTGCAAGAAGTCTCCTAATCTCTTGGTTGCCTTACTACCCCTGCCTGACTTAAGCCTGAGACAATGCCTTAAGCCTGAAACAATGATAGAGGGTGGTGCAGCCCTGTGCTGGAAAGGGCAGGTTCCCCAGGCAATCAGGCCTAAGAAAGAATATGTAAAATCCTGTGAAAACTGCTTGGTTTAGAATGCTCTCAATTAAATGATAAGGGTCCAAGCAAGAAGTGAGTTTGTTCCTCAAAAGTTTTATTGCTCTTTAGCTATCTGACCCTGAGTCAAAATAGGCCCTCAGAGTTCTTTGTTATCTATTGTTTAATCCTTATTGCCTGATAATGATTAATGAGCTTTACCTGTATTCTTGTGCAAATGAACCCAATAAAAGCCCATTGAGGAAAAGGCTCTTGGCCCTTCCCCTTTGAGAGATTGGCCACTTTTCCTCCCCAAGCAGATCATGTCTTGGTAGATTTATTCTCATCCGTGGTGGCCAGGGGGGCCCTGTGGGTGGAGCCCCACACACACCCACCTTCCCACTCCATTTCCTCCTCCGCTCCCCTCTGGTTATTGTCAGTTCATTCCTTATTTCCATGTCTCTGGTCCTATTTGCTTGTTCATTTTGTTGTGTCCATTAGTTTCCACTTATAGGTGAGTTCATATGATTTTTGTCTTTTGCTTCCTGGCTTATTTCACTTAGCACAATACTCTCCATTCCCATCCATGCCATTACAAAGGGTAGGAGCTCCTTTTTTCTTTCTGCTGCCTAGTATTCCATTGTGTAAATGTACCATAGTTTTTTGATCCACTCATTTACTGATGAGCACTTAGGCTGTTTCCAGCACTTAGGTATGGTAAATTGTGCTGCTATGAGCACTGGGGTGAATACGTTCTTTAGAATTGGTCTTTGAGGATTCATAGGGTATAATCCCAGCAGTGGGATCATTGAATCAAAAAGCAGTTCCATTCTTAGTTTTCTGAGGAAATTCCATACTGTTTTCCACAGTGGCTGTACCAGTCTGCATTCCCACCAACAGGGCACTAGAGTTCCCTTTTCTACACATCCTCACCAGCACTTGTTTTTTGATTTGTTAATGATGGCCATTCTGACCGGTGTGAAGTGGTATCACACTGTGGTTTTAATTTGCATTTCTCTGATGGCTAGTGATACTGAGCATTCTTTCACATGTCTATGGACCCTCTGGGTGTCATCCTTGGAGAAGTGTCTGTTCAGGTCCTTTGCCCATTTGTTTAGATTGTTTGGCTTCCTGGTATTGACTCATATGAGTTCTTTATATATTTTGGAGATCAAATACTTGTCTACCACTGGCAAATGTGTTTTTCCATACAGTTGGTTTCCTTAAAAATGACCATTTTATTATTGTCAGGTCCTGTCCTTATGAGATAAGGCTTTATCATAATATTTGGGATTAGAAACAAATGTAGACCCAATGTCAATTTTGCCACATGCCTTATCTGGGTTTTCTTGTCAGGAAATCTCTCTGCATAGAATCACAGTCAGTGAATTCAGTATGAACTGTATTTTATGGGGCTTGTAAAACTTATTTTGAAGGAAAAAATAAATTTAAAAATAGCATAATTTTTATAGGGTCAGAATAGAAGAGGCTTTTTGTGGTTTTTATGTGATCTCAAATCCTATATAGCTCCATCTGGACCTAAAATAGAAGAGAACAAGACTGGGCTAGAGAGCTCCAAATTTAATAGATGTCTACACACAGAAATGCTGACAGACCAGCAGAGACTGACTTGGTGAACATTTATGCCCCCACCACAGTATGCATGCACCCTTTCCAGCCTCCTGAATGGGCTTGCACAAAGCAGAACGGTTCCCTTGATGCAGAGATGTTCACCTCTCCTGCCTTGAGGACTTCTCATTCCTGGGGTGGCTAAGTCCTTTACTAAAGCATTAAAAATGATCCAGATGTGGAGCAAAAGGTTCAATACCCCAGCCAAATTGATACTACATCTTCCCACATACTCTGCACCTGCTCCTCCACCTCATCTCCTAACTCAGTGAAGGGCTTCACCATCCATCCAATTGCCCAAGCCCATAACCTATGAGCTGTCCATGCCTTTCCCTCCCCCTCAGTAATGGCATCCCATCATTCATCTAACCCCTTTTGATTCTACATCTGAGAGTTAGATACTGTATGCTCACCTCTATTTCCACTGTCACTTTCCAAGCAGAGGCCCCACCATGTCTTTCCTAGATTAGTGTAATCAATACTCTCCTCCCTAGTCTCCCTCTGATCTTATAGGGATGCCTCCTGTCTATTTTTCCCTTGAAAGCTAGACCAGCTTGCAACACACGAATGCAGCTGATCCTCAGCTGTTATGTATCCGTATTGCTGCAACAGTTGTTTAGGACTGAGCAGTCATCGCAGGTAGCAGGTGCTAAATATCTAATGTCACCCTGACAGCTGATCCTGTCACTGTTTCCTTTTTTTTTGTCTTTTTTTTTTAATTTTATTTTATCACTGTTTCCTTAAAACCTTTCTCTTAATTAAAATGTATTGCTTTCAGGTAATGGTCCAAACTGCTTAGCAGCACAAATAAAATAAGATTACTTCCCAAATACCAGTTTTTTGTTGTTATCTCCATTTCTACCTAATGCTTATTCCAAACAAGTAGCAAAGCTTTTTAATTTCTTGCTTTAAGGATTCTGATGAGAGGAAATTAGATGCTGGGGTATTTTCTAAAGGTCTAAATATTTTGAAAAAATTAGATTATGTTAGATTTCCTGGAAAGTAGAGAGAGGCAAGAGGTGATGAAGTCATAGAAAACCATTGTCAGGCATTGCAGGGGGAGAGGAGAAGTTCATGGACAGTAGAGATCCAAGCCCTATGCTTCAACACTACAGCAGGAAGATGGAGAGAGCTTCAGAGGAAAAGCAGAGTGGCTTATCCAGGGACACTAAACCCTAACACTAGAGTTCCTACCTCAGCAAAGATCCTCAGGTGACAGGAAAGCATCTCCATGACGATGACTATGGGCAGTTTGACAAATACCTTAAGGGGTCTTTTTAAAGACATGGCTTGGGAGCATGGGAAGCTCTAAGAATAACCAAAGAATGCCTCTGTAGTCAGTATATTTCTCATCATAAATCTTACTATACGCCACATAGTTACTATTATTTGTCAGCCCAGGGGATGACAAACTTTTTCTGCAAAGCACCAGATAGTAAACATTTTAGCCCCAACTTATAGCCTATGCAGTCTGTCACAACCATTTAACTCTACCACTAACTTTGGGCTGTAGCCCAAAACAGCCAAAAATCCATGTAAAGGAATGGGTATGGCAGTGTTCTAATAACACTACTCACAAACACAAGGGGTAGGCCAGATGTGACCCAAGAACTGCAATTTTCCAACCCCTACTTTGGTATATTTAACTATAAACTCACTGAGGTCAAAGATTATATCTTTCCCTGATTCAGTGAAAATTTATTGAGAATTTGCCATCAACATCCATGAAAAGGTGAAACAGGGGTTGGGTAGTGAGTAAGATAAGAAACGTCTATGCTGTGGGTAGCTTAAATTATAGCACATGGGAAACTGCCAAAAAGCAAAACCAGTAAAATCCAAGTTTTATTCACCAATGATATTCTACTGCCTAGGGTGCCTAGTGTTCAGCACCCTATATATACTAAGTATATGTTCGTTGAATGAATATGTCTAGTTCTATAAAGTTTATACCCAACTCTCAACTCCCTTCTTCCTAAGGATCCAAAGGCCCAAGTTGCTGAGACTTCCAATAGAAAGTGAAGTCCCAAAGTCACCCTAAAGTAGCTGGTTCAATGAATCACCATTTAATAAAGTCACCAGACAGAGCCTCCCTCAGCTCCTACCAGAAGAGTGGTGAGGACCAGCAGCTGAAGAACAGGCACCTCCAGTGTGGGTGGTTCTGCCAGGACTTTGTATCACCTACTGAAATGACAGAGGATGAAAACCCTTGTGGTCACCTGAATAATGCCCCCAAAGATATTCACAATCTTAATCTCCTGAATCTGTGAATATGATCCTACCTGGCAAAAGAGACTTTGCGGATGTAATTAAATGAAGGATTTCTATCAATAGGTGAGATTAACCCAGATTATGTTAGTGGGCCCAAAATAACCACAAAGGCCTTCCTAAAACCAAAGCAGGAGGGTCACTGTAGGGAGTAGACATAGAAGAGAGAAAAAAAGATGTATGAGATGTCCGGGGGGAAATGTGAAGACACCGAGATGCTGGAAGACAGAGAAAGGAGCCAAGAACCAAAAAATGCAGGTGGTCCCTAGAAGGTAGAAAAGGGGAGAAATGAATTCTCTCCTAGAATCCCCAAAGGGAAATCGCCCTGCCGACACCTTGATCTTAGCCCCATAGGGCTCATTTCAGACTTCTGACCTCCAGAACTGTAAGATAATAAATTTTTATTGTTTTAAGCCACTACGGTTATAGTAGTTTGTTACAGCAGTGAAAGGAAACCAATACAGACTCTCCCTCTAGAACTGGAGTAACTGAAGAGGCCACTGGTCCTTTGGGTCTTACCGTAGATGCCTTGACAGGCACCACCCGCTCTGTGTTCGGGGCCCCATTGGAGGAGCAGCTCTGCAGACAACCTAGGCGCCACTTCAGAGCCGAGTAAACCTGGGGCCAGCCCAGGACTGCGGTCTGCTCTATGTCTTTCTTCCCCCTGGACGGGGTTTCTCTAACAAACCCAGCCAAGGGTTCTGCGGGACTCTCCTCTCTCAGTCCCCACCTCTGTGCCAATGTTGACTCTTCCCCAGGCCAGCTGAGCTTCCAGTGCCCTTGAAGAGAAACTCCTGTTCTGGGACACATCTCAGATGTGCAGTTCCGCTCCCTCCAGTCAAACTCGACGGCCTAAGGAATGGACCCCAAAGGAGCCAACTGACCACCAGGCACATCAAATGCACTTGTATTGACTCCAAAAGTTCAGGCACAAGAAAAAGAATTATTTAAAATGGTGCTGAGCCTGGGGTTTTTCATTGGACAGGCCTCCTAATCAGATGGCATTGCCAAGAAAGGTTCCCTACGTCTCCACCTATCCATACCCATCACTGGGATTGCGCCTTTTCATTCAACAAAGAAATTGGACTAGATGACTTTTCTAAGGAAGCATCTATTGCACCATGATCTGTGGGCTAAGTAGTCAATAAGGTCTAAGAGGTTTTTCTTCAGAGATTTACAGTATTCACCTCAAAGCACTGAGGGTCCTCTGCTCTAGAGTCCCTTCCACAGTCCTGCGAGGTCTCTAGAATTTACAGGCCTGGCTTAGCAAGTACAGCCAAGGTTGTTTTCACATGATGCGGTGAGACAAAGAACTCCTAATGCTGCTGGGTCCCCATCCAATATTTAATTGATTTAGTGCTTATAAACTTAAACCTGTACTTACTCTCATCTCTTTTATTTTTAGTTTGATTTACCCTTTGAATCTTTTATTCCTTTTATTTCAACTCTTACTCTATTTTCATTGCCTTTGGTCTACTTTGTGTTTTTATTATCATTTATACTGCTCTCTTTTTTGTTCTTTTTAGGGCTTTATTATGATTCAAGTTTATTTTGTTTTATCCCGTTTTTATCCTAATTTGAATTGCTGTAGCATTCTTTTTTGTTTTCTAGTCAAGTTATTTTTTGTTACAGCTTTTCTGTGTGTCTAAGCCATATCATTGGAAAGTATAAGGACATCATCTGCAGGAACATCCCACAGTCGGACCGTGAAGAGTGGAATGTTTTCTCCTCCAGGAACCTGTCAACTTGTTGTGTGAGTCATTTCTGAGAAGTTAGCGAGAATTACAGCAGTCTGCTTTCAGAGTGGGGGGAGGAAAATGAAGTATGATACAGGGTCTTGCTGAGAGCTGGGGGCTAAAGTACCCCCCGCAGGGGAGATAAATGACCACAAGTAAAAGTAAGGAGAGTGTGAGATGACAGCTCTGGGCAGCTCAGGGGCAGCAGTCAGGACCCCGGAGCCTAACTGTACAAAAGCTTCTCTGGAAAAGTGGGTCTGATTTTTTTAATACTTATTTACTGATCAACAAATTAGTTTTATTGTGTTACTGAATGTATGAAATATATCATTTTAAAATTATTTCAGTTCATTTCAAAAAGTTAAAATGACATGCCTGTGTACATTAAATAATTTTTAAAACTTCTTTATATAAATACTGTAAACATTGAAAAAAATAACTGGGCAGAATATTATTGGAACATATACCTGGGTTTCATGATACTGGTTTGTTATTAAATATTTTGTTTTACAGAATCTTATTTTTAGTTTTGTCATAAAATTGTCAGCAAGCTTCAGAGTTGCATTTATGGTTAGTAAATTGGTGACAACTTTAACTGACTCTTCTCAGTAGGCTATTATACATTTAATTTAAAAATACTTTATATGTGCTGATGTTGATAGAAAATTCAGATCAACATCTGCTAAATAGAGAATATTAGCATTTTCTACATTTTTTGGATTAAATGTATAAAAGTTCCACCCAAATATGCCCAGAGACACTCTCTTTTTGGCTGTGTTTAAAATATTTTTATTTAATAAATATTTTATTACAAGGCAACAGTTTTGGTGTTTTTTTTTAAAGTTATACAATCAGCCCTGACTGGTGTGGCTCAGTGGGTTGAGCACCAACCTGAGAACCAAAGGCTTACCTGTTCAATTCCCAGTCAGGGCACATGCCTGTATTGCAGGCCAGGTCCCCAGTAGGGAGCACGTGAGAGGCAACCACACATTGATGTTTCTCTCCCTCTCTTTCCCTCTCCCTTCCCTTCTCTCTAAAAATAAATAAAATCTTTTTTTAAAAAAGTTGTACAATTATTTTGAATGTGTCACCAAATTTAGATGCTACAAAATTGTAGGACTTTTTGTTTCCTTCTCTTCTGGAACAGAATATAAACACACCTAATTAAAATTAGAAGCTCCATTAAAAGATGCTTCCCTAATTAGAGACATTCCTAAGCATCATCAGTTCTTCCTGGACTTTTGTCTTTTATTTGGAGTATTTAGTCTTTGGAAGGCCCTGATTACCAAATTTTACCTCCTAGCTCCATAATACTGCCAACAGCTCTGCTTCTCCCTTGTCCTCTTAAATGTACCTTTTACTTGCCTCTCCCTCTCCCTTCCCCACTTTCCCTCTCTCTATCTCTCCTTTTCTCCTTCCATATTGGTTTTCTCTTTTTCTCTAAAACAAAACAGGGAACTGGCTCCCCAGATGAGAACCAAGGGACAGTAGAAAACAAAATTAAAATTGCATTATGATCATGTCTATGATTTATGCTTAGTAACAATTATATCGTGTGTGTGTATTTACATGTATGCATGCACCTCTGTATAATGTTATACAATATTATACAATACAATAATATTAGCACTATAGGACCTCCCAGCTACAACACCCAAAAGCCACTGTGCTAGTTTCCATAATCAATCCCAATTCCTGAAGGAAAACATTGGATTGGCCTTACTTACTCTAGATGTTTACCTGTTGTGCTTCCCCTGGGCCTGTTCGACCTTCCTCTGCTTTGCTCTACAGCCCAGGTCCTGGTGCTTTGTAGAAAGAGTTTCCCAAGCTTCTTCTCAGCTGGCTTCTGGTAAATCTAGCCACTGAGAGGCATTATTGGAAGACTGGAAAACCAATGGAAGGAAAAGTGAGGATAGTTCCCCCTCCTGCTCTGCTTTGGTGGCATATCAACTAGGGAATGCATCTTTCCCTTGGCCCCAGTTCCAGGTTCTGTTTGGTGACCCTCTGCCCTGGGCTCTGGTAATACCACCTTCTCCCTTCTTTCTTTTCAGCCTAGAGGTAGTAATGACCTCTTGGGCTGTGTTACTGCCTTCTTAGGCTTCTCAGCTCCTCCATTACTTGTGTAACCAGTTACCAGCATCCAACTTCCTTTGGACCCTGATGGAATCACCCTGGTCTAGTAGGCTGGGATCGGAGGATAATATTGCCCTTTGCCCAGTCTTGGACAAGGGTGGGGTGAACAGGGAAAATGACAAACGTGCCCCCAGCTACTGACTGCAAAGAATGCAGAGGTAAGGGAGCTGAACAGTGGCAGAGTCCTCATGGAGCACTGAGGACACTGGAAAGAACATCTTCAGCCCTCGATTTTGTTTCAGACGCCTTGACCTTGGTCAGCCTAGCAAGGAGGGATTCAGAGGTTACTCAGTGTGAAGATTTCCCAAGGCTAACCTTAGTGTAACCTAGTTCCTCATCTGGCTGAGCTAGAAAAGAAACCATTCTTTGTCAAGTGAAAAGTTGTGGATTTCTCACACAAAAGGGAAAGGGGCAAACTCCATGAATTGTCAGTTCATGTCTAAATCTCAAGTGTGAAAACTTCTGTGGTGAAATTATCAAATGTTGTGAGTTTTTTTTAAAGATCATTTTTCTTTTTCAAAGCTTTTATTTATTCATTTCTAGAGAGGGGGAAAAGAGGGAGAGAAACATCAATGTGTGGTTGCCTCCCACGTGGCCCCCACTGGGACCCGGCTGGCAACCCAGGCATGTGCCCCAACTGGGAATCAAACCAACAACCCCCTGGCTCACAGCCCATGCTCAATCCACTGAGCTACACCAGCCAGTACAAATGTTGCAGGTTTATAGCTCATTAAATTGATCCATACTACGTTTAAATTAATGGAGTTTTATTTGCAGAATAAATGCACACTTGCTTCTAGTAATCCTTGCAATAAAAATAAAGTTAATCCCAAGTTCCTTAGCTATGGGGTAATCAATATCAGTCAGAAAACCTTAGCACAACTCCCAGAAATAGAGGTTAGCTAGCTTCAGACTTAGTCTGAGTTTATTTACTACCTTGCTTGCCTTCAAAATCCCATACTGGGAGAGTGACCTGTGTTTGCAAGGTTTCCTTTCAAGAAATAAAGAACTTTTTGCAGGACAGGCAACACTTAAGGGTCATTAAATGAAGAATAAAACACAATACTGGCCATCTGGCGCTCAAAACGGGGAAAGAATTGAAAAGGTAAATGTTTGTATAGTTGTCTAAGAGTAAGGTGCTATGGGGTACAGAGTGACCCATATTTGAGAGAGTTGCTGAAATAGTTTGGGAGGAAGCATGATCCACAACAAGGCAAGATTACAGAGCCCTTTGGATGGATTAGGGTTTCATCCAGTGCCCCTAATTCACAATTTTATCTGGAGGAGGAAATCTGTGGGATTGAAGTACTTGAGCCTTCGAGTATGTTCTTTAGGCAGGACCTCCATCTAGTGGTATGCCCTGGAAATTATCCCTTATCCCGCAGCCTTTATCACACACACACACACACACACACACACACACAATTTCCTTTCACAAACTATATGAACATAGAAAAAATAGAGTTCCCTCTTGTTGCCTGGCAGGGTCTCCCTGTCCCTCCGTGGCCACAAACTACAGATATTTTTAACCTCTGGATTTTGCCATACCATCACCATTCAAGGAGATCTCATATCTCATTTATTTCATTGCACACAGAAGAAAAATGATTTCTAACAGCTAAAGGTAACAAAGCTGTGTGTGTGCCCGTGGGTGCATGTGTGATGGGCTGAGGCATTCTGAGAAGAGCCCAGTCCTAGAATAAAATGGACAATGGCAGTGGCTAAACTGGGGACAGAGATTACATATCAGTAAGAACAACAGGAGAATAAAGGACTAAGGAAGAGGAAAAGGACAAGTAGATAAAAGCAGATGCACAAACTTTCAAGGGAGGGCCAGCATGGTGCCTCACAGGACTGAGAAGCAAAGTATGGCCACAGTGAGACATGTGTCAACCAGGTATTAATAGTTCACAGCCCCAAATAAGCGACCTTGGGCTGCCAGAGCCACCCTTGTCCTCCCAGCATGTGACTTTAACCAAATTCATCTCTGTCTCACTGTAGTTCTGAAGACTGCTGTGGACCGTCTCCCATTTATGTATAATTTTACACATAATTTTAATGGTTTAAGGATGTCCCCCAAAACCCATCCCTGATCTCTGGATTCACTCTTCCTTTCAAAATAGGCCTGTAGCAATTCTTGGCACTGGTGCAATTTTTCACATTTTGAATATTTTCTGCTTTCCAGAATATTTTCTGCTGGTCAAAGCACGGCATAGGGCTAGCCCCGATTTAAGGAGCAGAATAACAGATTTCACCTCTGGATACAAGGAGCAGATTGACTTGCAGGAATGGAGTAATAGATGCTAGCCGTCTTTGAGCACCACTATAGGGGAAGTCAGAGATGCAATATGGCTCCGGCAGTAAAGGTGGCTGGGAAATGTTGGACTCTCTGTTTAACTTTCTCTGACTGTATCTTTCTATAGCCACAGGCTTGGCTGACTACCCAGAAAGCACACCGTCCAAAAATAAATGTCATGTGCCCAGGAAGCAGGTTAATGAATGTACAGAGTGCGAATAATTACCTGATGCTATCTGTTAATGCTATCTGTTAACTTAGAAATGCATTGTCCTTTCTGGTGGTGTTCGCGACTACGCACCATATGGTCTGGCTATTAACCCCTATTAAAAACAGACCCTGTCCTGGGAGGGCATGGATTTTTTCCCAGTTGGCCAGACCTGGGAGCCAACAGATGTTTTGCCCATGTATGTAAGCTTCTTCTATGAAAGCTCTCATGGATTTGAATAAGGTAATGTGTCAGTTCTTCAGAATAGATCACAAATTTAGACTTTTGGGGGTTTCTCCCAACAATCACTTATCACACTGAGTTTTCAAAAATACTTTAAAAATTTACTTAATAGGGCAGCCACCAAACCTGTGAATCTGCTTGTACCACGGCACACCTTTAGTTACCTGACACTTCTTTAAAATTGGACCGATGGAATCTGTTCTGCCTACTTCACTGGGTGTAGCCATCCTGGACAATTGCTGCTGAGGTTGCTCTTAAAAAGGAAAGACTACCGGGAAGCACAGGAGAAGCATTCACGCCAGGCCACACCCTCCCCAGGGTGCTCCCAGCCAGTGACTGAGCAGGGCAGTGGAACTGGAACCAGGCCATTCCTGCTTGTTTCAGGATTCCTCTAGAGAGCACTCTGCTCAGGGCACCCCACCGGCCCCCAGAGATGCACTCACAGCTACACTGCAGCCTGAGGCTCTTCCTACCCGAGTCTCCTTCCTCCTCTCAGCCTGTCAAGGCTGTCAGACCCACACTGTGCTTGAAGGTCTTCCCTGTCTGCTCCTGCTCCCTCTCCCCTCTACCTTTCACAGGCATTTCCCTCAATAAATCTCTTGCACTTTTAATTGTGCCTAAGCATCTGCTTCCAGAGGGTTCTGGTTTGACACACAGGATGCTGCGACAATCAAATGAAATGTTTACACACCCTGTAAACATCCTTCAAAAACAATAGCAGGAGGAGCAAATATTAGGTTGTATCTCCTTTTAAAAAAAAATTGAGGGCAAATTGTTTCATACAATTCAATAGCCTATTGGAACTTATTGCATTGCTTTCCTACTCATTGACGCAGACATTTCATTCAAAGAATACTGATATTCTTAATGATAATGTTCAGTAATAAAAAAAGAAAGACAAAAAAATAGATTATATTCATTTATTTTTTTAAGTTTAATTTTTATTGTATACTTTTTCCAATACGATATAGTCCCCTTATAAATGGGCACTGAATTGAGAGATTTTAATCCAAAAGAGAATTTCATTTTTAAAGGGATAAGTTTGTTATCTGGGCAATTTATTCATTGAGAGTGAAAAGCTACGCGCCTTTCTGTATTAATCTTCCCCAAGGACATCACCTTTTCGTGAAAACTGGGGGAGAGCCAGCTACCCTGGGTGAGCAGCCTCTTTTGCTGAAGCCCACTGGGGGCTCCCAGCTCTCAGTGGTCGATGAGGACCACTCCCCTCCTTTCAGGACATTAACCCACAGAGCAGGAGTCCCTCACAGCAGCCCCTCCCCCAGGCCTGCAGCGTTCGCCCTGCTCCCACCCAGTCTAAGCTCTATGATTGCCACCAAGTGTTGTCATTCCTCTGCCAGACATCCTTATTACCTTAACTCGCATGTTGAGGATAAAATCAAAACACCTTAAGATATCTGATCTGACTGAAAGTTACCAATTGCCTTCCTCACCCTGCTCCCTGCAACATACACACACACACACACACACACACACACACCCTTTACTTTAGCCCCATTTCTTCATTCTCGGAGATGAGCTTTTTTTTTCATGTCATAACACTCTTAGACTGGGACATGTCTGAAATTTGTAACAGAACAGGCAACAGTTGCTAACTAATTGTTTTGGCCTTACATGCACAAACATGAAAAGCATCAGCTTCAAACTGTCAGCATGAGTGTTAGCTTGTACGAAAAGCCCAGAAAGAACTGTGGACCTTGTTTTAAACCCCAAGCACCAAATGTTGTGGGGAGGTGTAGAGGGAGGTAGTGAATCAGAAGCATTTAGCAACATTACCCAAGTGGGAATCAAAAGAAGACTAGGAATTCTGCAAATTCACAAACCTAGCTTCAGAGAGCAGCCCTACTGACTGTCAGTCTGTCCATGAGTCCTTTTAAGAAATGCTGTGTTGCCCTGTCCAGGTAGCTCAGTTGCTTAGAGCAACGTCCAGATCTGCCAAGGTTGTGGGTTTGATTCTTGGTCAGAGCATATACAAGAATCAACCAATGGGTGGAACAACAAGTCGATCTCTCTATCTCTCTCACCCCCTCCCCCCACTTCCTCTCTCTCCCCATTCCTCTCTCTCTCCCTAAAAATCAACCAATCAATAATTTTTAAAAGAAAGAAAGAAATGCTGTGTCTAATGATCTTGACCATATCACATGGAAAAGCTCGAGGTTGATGCCTCTGAATCAAAAAGGCCCTTTCAGAAGAATCCGACTCTACAAGTGAAGTTTCAGAAATAGTGAAAGCAAACTATTTCATATATTGTCTTTCATTTGCTTCTAACCTTTATTTAAGGATAGTGATACAGGTTTACTCTTTTATGTTTGGCTTCTTTTTAAAAAATATATTTTATTGGTTATGCTATTACAGTTGTCCCACTTCCCCCCTTTATTCCCCTCTACCCTGCACACCCCCCACCCACATTTCTCCCTTTTAGTTCATGTCCATGTGTCATAAGTTCTTTAGCTTCTACATTTCCCATACTATTCTTGCCTTCCCCCTGCCTATTTTCTACCTACCATCTATGTTACTTATTCTCTGTACCTTATCCCCCTCTCCTCCTCCCACTCCCCTGTTGATAACCCTCCATGTGACCTCCATTTCTGTGGTTCTGTTCCTGTTCTAGTTGTTTGCCTAGTTTGTTTTTGTTATTGTTTTAAGTGTGGTTGTTAATAATTGTGAGCTTGCTGTCATTTTACTGTACATGTTTTTGATCTTCTTTTTCTTAGATAAGTCCCTTTAACATTTCATATAATAAGGGCTTGGTGATGATGACCTCCTTTAACTTGACCTCATCTGAAAAGCACTTTATCTGCCCTTCCATTCCAAATGAAAGCTTTGCTGGATAGAGCTATCTGGGATGTAGGTCCTTGCCTTTCATGACTTAGAGTACTTCTTCCCAGTCCCTTCTTGCCTGCAAAGTTTCTTTTGAGAAATCAGCTGACAGTCTGATGGGAACTCCTTTGTAAGTGACTGTCTCCTTATCTCTTGCTGCTTCTAGGATTCTCTCCTTCATTTTAATCTTGGGTAATGTAATTATGATGTGTCTTGGTGTGTTTCTCCTTGGGTCCAGCTTCTTTGGGACTCTCTGAGCTTCCTGGACTTCCTGGAAGACTATTTCCTTTGCCAGAATGGGGAAGTTCTCCTTTATTATTTGTTCATATAACTTTTCCACTTGTTGCTCTTCCTCTTCTCCTTCTGGTACCCCTATAATTTGGATGTTGGAATGTTTAAAGATGTTCTGGAGGTTCCTAAGCCTCTCCTCATTTTTTTTTTGAATTCTTATTGCTTCATTCTTTTCTGTTTGGTTGTTTCTTTCTTCCTTCTGGTCTACTCCATTGATTTGAGTCCCAGTTTTCTTCCCACCACTATTGGTTCCCTGTGCATTTCCCTTCATTTCACTAAGCATAGCCTTCATTTTTTTCATCTAATTTGCGACCAAATTCAACCAATTTTGTGAGCATCCTTACCACCAGTACTTTAAACTGTGCATCTGATAGGTTGCTTATCTCTTGGTTGCTTAGTTGTATTTGCTGTGGAGCTTTGATCTGTTCTTCCATTTGGACCAATTTTTTTTGTCTTGTCATGCCTTTTACATATGAGGGGCAGAGCCTTAGGTGTTCATCAGGGCAGGGCAACCCAGTCTCTGGGTTGTGACGCTGTATATGTGGGAGGGTTCAGAGAGGGAACAATGGCACTTGCTGTGCTCTCTGTTAGATTTCAGTTCCTTCCACCACTTCCCCCAAGCAAACTGGGCCCTTCTGGTGCTAATTCCCAGGTGGATGGGCTTGTGCACATTCTAGGACCCTGTGGGTCTCTCCAACAAACTCTCCTGTGAGGCTGAGAGTTTCTCCTGGCACCTCAGTCCCCACAGGTGTTTTCAATCAGTGCCCCGAGGTTTTATCTCCCAGCACTGGGACCCTGGACTGCACAGTCTATCTTACTCCCCAATTTCACCTGGTTCATCTGCACACGAATGTGGACCACCCGGTCAGCCAGCCGCCTTGTGCGCAGTGCCTCACTTCACTATCGCCACCTCGCTGGGTCTACCCATTACCACCCCATGCCCGGGGTCTGCCAGCTGCCACATGCATGCCCAGGGCCCACCTGCTGCCATCTTGTGTGCCCGGGATGCCTTACGCACCCAGTGCCACCACTTTTTGTGCTGTGACCCCTCTTCACCCGGTTGCCCCACTCCGTCCCTCCTACCAGTCTGGATGAATGTGTCTATTTTAACTACTTGGTTGTCCGACTTCCAATAGTTCAATTTTATGTTAGGTCTGGTTGTTATTTTGTTTCTAAATTGTTGTTGTCCTTATTTTGGTTGTGCAAGGAGGCACAGTGTGTCTATCTACACCTCCATCTTGGCTGGAAGTTCCTCTCATAAATATTTTTCCTCTGCTATATTTGATAGAATGCTATATAATAAAATATACTGTATGTCCAATTACGAATAAGGAAGCCTCTTTCAAAAAGTATTAAATCACCAAGTGATAAGAAAACCATATGCCACAGTTTGACTGACAATGCTTGTTCTTTCCCTTAGGGGTACATAAAATAAAGGCATATCTTAAAATGAATGGCACCTCATAGGAGATGAAATATGGTAGAACCACTTCATTCTCTTGCTTCCTCCAACCGCTGGTCTTTCGTGTGTTCCGCTCTCTCTGCCTAGATCAACTCTCTCCCTCTTATTGCCTGGCTAACTGCTACCCATCCTCTGGGTTTTGGCATAACTATTACTCCCAATAAGTCTTTCTTAACTTCCCCACCTCCACCCTCATACTGAGTTACCCAAGCTGTGTACCTTCACAGCACCCCATACTTCAGCTCTCATTAAAATTGTCATCCTTTACTCCAACTGCTCATATAATTTTCTGTCTCCCCTACAGGCTATAAACTCCTTGAAAATAGGAAATTTCTCTGTCATGCTGACATTGTGCTTGGCACAGTTGGCACTCAATAAATATTCACTCAGCAATGAATAAGTCAACAAATAAATGTCTCCATTGCATAGCAGTTATAAACTCATTCAATTTTGAATGGTGAAGCAATAGGAATTTTTATCTTTCAGATGAGCAAACTGAGGCACAGAAGAGTAAGAGGCTAATTAATGATAAACCCAAAAATAAATGTCTTACAGTCCCATGTCTCGGTAGTGATACCAGATGCTGACTGGGCATTTACCATGTGCCTGGCACTGTTCTGACTTCTATCTATACATAATCTCACTTAACGCTCACAATAACTTCATCAGGTGGGTGTTACTACCACTGGCATTTTATGAAAAGGGAAACTGGCATGCAAAGAGGTAAAAACTTTCTAAAATGACAGAGCTAATAAGTGGTACAGCTGAGATACACACGTAGGGAAATTCCTGAAGTTGCACCTTTGACCACAACCTTAGAGATGCTGGTAAACTGAGTCAGAATATTTAGCAAGCATATACTATTAGTTACCAGCAGATCATTTCTTCAGAATGTGTTTTCAAGCTGCTTCAGAACAAATACTTTCATTTCAGCAGATATTGATACCAAAAAAAAAGGAATTGAGCTTACTATAATTGAAAAGGCAGTCTAAAATGAGTTAGGAGCCCTTGGTTCTACACAGCTCACTCTTGAAACAGCTATAGAATCCTGGGTGAATCACCTTCTGTGGGGCCCAGTTTCTTCACTATTTAGAAAAGAGTGGGGTAATGAAAGTGTACACAGGATCCTCTGCTAGGGTCTGCCACGTTGCCTCAAAGCAATTAGCCAGTACATCAAGTGAGAGTAATCACCAGTGATTCCCATGCCAAAGACTGAATTCAAGGATGTCCCTTAAACTCCAGTGCTGGTTCTACAAAAGTCAAATAATGTTTGGCAAGGTGAAGGGCTCTTGATCCTCCACATGAAAGCAGAGGTTTTCAGATTCCAGCCATGGACATTTTTTTCCTTTCCTTCTATTGACAGTGTTTGCCTTGGTGGGGAGAGGGAAGCCCAGACTTGTGTTGACAGAGTTCGACTGTTGGGGAAAAGTACATACCTGGAGGGGAAACAGTGTTTAACAAGAAACACGGCATCAGTCTCCACCTGACTCATTCCACGCTGGGCCTCCCTCCACTGTTGCTTTGTTCCAACATTAGATCAGAGGTTCATGTGGAGGCTTGCTGAAGTCAAATGCTATCAAAAACTCCAGCCCAGCTATGCTGGGGCAGAAAACAAGATTCTCGCCAGAGGCGTGCCAGAGCCAAGGCTACTGAGGAGATCTGGAGACACATACCAGGGCTCCAGGGAGTAACCAGCCCTCACTCTCAGGGTCACAGGGCTGCTGAAACTATTCATATTTATCCAAACCTTTCAGGAAAGTTTTCCTAGGAAGCAATGATACCCATTTTCTTTTCTTGGCTTGGTAAGAAGTGAAAGGTCCTTCTTAGTCAATGCCTCTAAAGCTGTAATCCTTTTCCAAGGCATTCAGTATCTTCAGGCTTCATGCTTGCACTTTGAGCTATATAAACTTGAATGAATTGCTCAACCTCTTAAAGGCTAAGTTCCTTTACCTATAAAATGAAAATAATAATGCCCACACTTGAGGACTGAATGAGATAACAAGTACACCTATAAACAGTGTGTTTAAAAGAGGGGGCTCCTTTATAATACTTGTCATGAAGGGTACCCCAAGGTCAATCATTTTTCAATTCTCTAAAGCCAACCAAATTTGGGAAGGAAGCCCTTGAACTAAAAGATTTTCTAGAAAATTGTTTTTGTGTGGCTTAGAACAATTCTTCCTCATATAATTAGAATGAAAAAAAATGTTGAGATAGATGAGAGAGAGAGAAAGATAAATTACATTCCAAATTTAGTATATATTCTTTCAACAAACATTTAAAAGCACCAGACTTTGGAAAAAGTAATATTACTTCCTTTTTAAAGCACTTTTGACTTACAACACTTTGCTCAACAAAGCATTCATTCATTTGATTCCCTACCATATTCTGTGAGGGCAGACACCGATCCTTATTCATCTATGAGGGGGGAGCAAAAGCCAAAAGAAGCAGTTGAATGAGTGCTATAAAATCATAGTCCTTGATATCAGACATTGCCTGGGTTTGAGACACCAGCTGTGTATCACCTTGAACAAGTTACCTTTTTGCATCTAATTTTCCTCATCTGTGATTTGGGAATGATATAACTATCTCCTAGAGTTATTGTGGGAATTAAATGAAGTAATATATATAAGGGACTTATTATATACAATGTCTAACACACAGCTTAACACACTATCACTTAGCAATCATCATAGTCATTATTATAGTTTTAATTATTGTTCAAGGTCATGGAGCTGAAATAGCAGAATCCGGATTGTTTGTTGATTTCCAATCCAGTATTTTTTTCCATACTAATAGTCTTCAAACATATGAAAGCACTGAAAACCCTCTTTGAGAAACAATATTGTACATTGCACATGAGTACATAACATGCCAGAACCACTCTTGCTAGAGTTGGGGAGAGGGGCCTGAAGTGCCTTTCACCCATCCCTCCTTTCCACCACCACAGGCAAATGTCTCCCCACCACCCCATTCCACTGCTATCAGGTCTGCTGCTCGCAGGCACCATTGCCTGAGATTCACCAGGGACTTGATCTCAATGAGTTAAGGGGACAGTTGGGCAACAATGCTTCCATTTGTCTTGTTCCTCCTCCTACCTGTCTTGCCTTGCTCCTCATTTCCTGTCAATCTCTTGGTCATTTGACCATCCACCTTCTTCTAGCTCATGATCTCCATCAATTTTACCAGAAAACCTTGCCTGTCTCCTGGCCTGAGCCCTCACATTTTGTTCTGCCAATGAGAATCTGTGTCCTCCTAGTCCATGGAGGTTCATCCCCTTCCCACCCATCTCTGCCTCCAGAAGAGGGGATGTTTCCACCCCTTTCTTCATGCATGAAAAAATTCTGCCAGCTCTTCCTAGCCTTCTACCTAACCTTCAACAGAATACAAGTTACTAATCTGACTGATAAAAATTCCAGATCATTTTCCATGTCACATTTTGTCCAGAGTTAGATTGCTATGTGCTAAAAGTACAAACCCATCAATGTACCCCTTTACCTTCTCCATATGGCTAGGAGTGCACATCCATGAAAACCAACCATATCTCCACATACATGCCCAAGCATGCCGGCCCTTGCTGTTCTCTGTAACTGAGCTGGTCCATAAGATTCAGATTGAAGTTTTCCAGACTTATAACCCAATTTAGTGTTCTAGCTTTTTCCCCAGTCATCAGCATTTTCCCTAGAAGTCCACAGTGAGGGTTATTGGGTACTCCTGGGACTATTAATTTCCATTTAGCTGTTGCTCCTTGACTCTATTTCCACTGGAAGATCAACTAGGAGGAAAACTATCTGGTAAGGAAGGTCTAAGCCTTCCCCGGTCCCTTGATTCCTAATACCTGTATGATCTACCTTCTTTAAGCCTGGCCCTTTTCCTTTGCTCCCAGCCATTCCCAGGTCCCTCGTCTGACACATACACTGGTGATATACAACATTACAGATAACTTGGCCTATATCCCTCTGGGCCTTGAGCCCAGAATGCCTTTCCCCAGCTTTCTTCTATCTAATCCTACTATTCTTTAAGACACTCCACAAAACAGTCCTCTACCTGAAGCCTTCCATTATCTCTGTCGGAATAAGTTATCCTTCCTCTGGCTCACACAGCACTTAATGTTTCATTCACTTACAGCACTTATTTCATTCTGCCTCATGTTGCAAAAAGTAGTTTTCAATAGGACAGTCTTTCCACATGACTGGAAGTAACTCAAAAGCATCAGGGAGCCTAGTTCAGTCACTTTTGATATCCCTCAGCATCTACTCTTATGCTTTAGAAACTACAGGTGTACGATGATATATTTTGGGAGCCCAAGGATACCTAATAAATCTGGTCAGAAAAATTATATATTATAATATATTATTAATATAATACATGTATTGTGTAATGCATCTTTTGTTTGCAAAGAAATTCCAGTGACATTGAACATCTTGTGGGCCTTCTGAAGCATGAATGGAAAACATTTTGCCAGAAACAGGAAGAAACCCATTAAAAGCAACCATCGTCTTTGGCTTGCCTGTAAGTCTACTTGCTTTCCTGTTTTCCTCTCATTTTTAATGACAAAACAAGCTGCCTCATGTGTTTCCTTTTTCTGCTATAGGAACATGCTGTCAGGGAGCTTTGGGTGTTGGTCCAAACACCGGCTCAGGAAGTACTGGTCTGCCAGTCCGGGCTTTGGTTTCAAAGACCCGTGGGAGATCCCAACACCTGACGCCAAGCATCAGACTTTGTCATGAGTTTCTGCTTCTCCCAGAAGACCCGGTGCATCTTCTAGGACAGGGGTGTCAAACTCATTTTCACTGGGGGCCACATCAACCTCGTGTTTGCCTTCAAAGGGCTGAGATAATTTTAGGACTGTATAAACGTAACTACTCCTTCACTGTTAAGGAGTTGAAATTACATTCGGCCCTTTGAAGGCAACTGTGAGACTGATGTGGACCCCAGTGAAAATGAGTTTAACACCCCTGTTCTAGGAGGTGGTAGGAAAGGCACAGGTGTGGAGACTAAATGCTCCATTCAAATTTTATCACCATCACTTGCTTCTTATATGCCCTTGTGCAAGGTGCTTCACCTCTCTGAACCTCAGAGTTTCTTCATCTGCACAATGAGTTCTTATGAAAAAGCAAGTGTGGAAATATTTCGTAGCCCCTGATGCTCTGAAAAATAAGGTGCTATCATTGTCATATATCAATCAACTTTGTCTGCTACAGGGATGACAGGGCCTTTCCTGGAAAGAAATAGCCATGGTCCAGTTTGGGGTGAAGGGTAAGCAGTAACTACTGAAAGGCAGTTGCAAAGAAAAGGTCAGATACTGTCTCCTCTGCGGACTCACAAAAGACCGAAGTGCTCAGTGACTGCTAAAGATGGCCTCTCGTAAACACGGGGCTGCTTTCCTCCTACTCTTCTCCAAAATTCTCGCCCATCATCAGGCTGACCCTAAGGAGAGAAACTGCAGGCACAAAGGAGCTCAGCCTGTAGGTGCCTCTACAGAGCCTGGCATGTTGCTCTTGGCTCCCCTGTTGGTGATCTGCTGTCACATTCAGTTCAGGAGGCCCAGACAATGAGGCTGTGTTACCACCCGACATTTCTTCATTTGCCATATGCAGGCAGGTCTGTGGAGCCAGCAGCCAGCAGCTGTGTTTACAAGTTCCCATCACCCTCATTAATTACTGAATTCTGGGCCTGTTTCTCACCCTGAATAGACTTCTGCAGCGTGGGCTGGTGGCAGGTTATCCCTGCAGGACAGCTGCACAGCATCTGCGGATAGGTCTTAATTGGGGGCAGTACAGGGTGTGTCGTGGGGATGATGAAACGGTGGCTGATATATAGGGAGCAAGCTTTATGCATAAGGGCTAACCAGTGGCTTCTCCCGTTCTATAAACTCTCATAAAGTTCAAAGAGGTTCTCTGTGTGTGTCCATATATTTGAAAACACTGGCTTCCCAATTACAAATGTTCAGCACATTTCAGATCAAGTTCCATAAGGAGTGCTCCCGAAGATGTAAACTAAAATTACAGCCACTTCCACTGAAACATCAGTTACCTCATGGATTGCAAGGTGTCCCAGTAAAACTGATCAGAGGGGTGAAAGAAGCAGCCACCAGGTCCCATGGCAATTCCAAAGGAGAAAAGAATCCTGCCTCTTTTTCTCAGGAGTCCTGCTTCGTTATGGACTCCATCCTTGGAAAGCTCTAAACTGGGAAGCAGAGGGGTTGAACCTGAAAATAGCCTCAGACTTTACAGTGTTACTCTCTAAAAACCAAAAGTGTCTACTTTGTGTAATTACAATGGTAAATGGATTTTATCCTCAGACCAGGTATAAATGTGTGACTAGGGTCAAACAAAAACAATGTGATAGAACAGAATTGCTATCAAAATGTTCATGTGGTGTTAGAAGATAGCCATAAACAAAAAAAAACTTTGGTCTTCATTAAAAAGTGGATGTTCCTATCTTTTAGAATACAATAGAATCTATACATTAGATCTATTGAATAGTCTTTGTAATTAGCTGGTAAAGAAAAAAAGTCTGTAATACCAGGTGAGCATAATTAGAACGCAAAGTTTTACATTCTGATTCTGGCTGTATCACCGGCCAGCTGTGTAACCTTTGACCACTCCCCCCTCCCCCCACCCCATCCAGTCTTCACTTTCCTCCTCTGCAAAACGGCAGTGACGCCACTTGGCCTGGCTCCTTCACTTCTCCCACCACTGATTTCTTACGGGATGGATTTGCAGATGTAAAGGAGGAGTATGGTGGTGAACATTATATTCTATGATAGAGTTTTTAAAAGTTGCTCTTGTTATTTTCCCTCTAAAAAGGAGCCTTTAGAGCTCTTGGTTTCACAAGATATATTTTTTAATTGCTTAAATTTCTTCCACTTGGTAATGTTTGGTAGGACAGAGAAGGTGTATACTTAAGAGTTCCACCCAAAATGTGATTCGCAAAGACAGTTAAGGAACACCATTCTTTAAAAATATTATTCAAAAAATAAAAATAAAGAAAATGTTAGCCTAATAAAGGAAATATGAATAACCATTTTATTTGGAGCAATTATGGCAAATGCGTGCCATCATGCCAACTGCCCCATCCCTCGCCCATAGCAGACATAAGGAATTGTTCAAACGCATTTTCCTCCTGAGCCCAGACAGAACCATTAGACAGAGTCCAGCAGAGGGTGGGCACCGCTCTGTGGGAGTGCTTGTGAGAGCTGGAACCTACTGGTCGCCTTGACCTAAAGTGCTCATGTGAGTCCCATCTATTAACAATACTAAGAAATCCACTTAGAAAACCCACTTTCTTTCTCAGCCCTTAGTGTCCTGGCTCCAAAGTGTCCTAGACAAAGTAGCCAGTTAATTACAGATCCAGCTTTCCTTCCAGCAAAGAGAAGCAAGCTCGTCTTTCTCAGTAGGCTGCAAATGACTTGAGTGTAGGGGGGCATATGGTCTACTTCTTCGAGTAGTAACTCCCTTCATCTCTCTCTGGGCCTCGCTCATTTCTTCACCTACAAAGTAAGGATAATACTATCTCAAAGGTTTCTGTGACAGTTAGTAAGAAATAAGCGTGAAGCATTTAGAATAGTAGTTTACAAAGACTAAGACTCAATAATTGATAACTGTTATCATCATTCCCCTGCAACACAAAGCCATGTGTATGGCCAGTGTTCAAAAAGTAGTGCTGTAGGGAAGCGGAGGGGCAGAGTGGAACAAGCACTGATTGGGAGCCAGCAGGTGGAGGTTGCCACGTCAGCCCTGCCCCTCTTCCTCTGAACTTTCCTGCCTTCGGTGCAATGAAAAATCAGATAAATTATTTTTATGATTCCTTTTAGCTCTGACATTCTATGTATTGAAAGCATGACATAACACTCTTGCACAACACCGCAGCATTTTTAACATGTTTAGAATCCAGAATATCCAGTTGAGTGCAAAAGAAAAATGTATCATAGTTCCAAAACCTTGTTTAGGTGAAAACTTGAGTTCTCTGTTTTCACCTGAGTTATTTGTTTCCTACCACTGGAGGGCGTGCAGGGCTCGGTCGTAAAACATCCTTCTGCGTTTTAGCTCTCTCGCTGACAATTTCAATTTCTGTCCATCGAATTGGAGTCAGAGAATCAAAGAAAGTACCTCCTTTATTCCACAGACTTAACAGATGAGGTTCCGCCCTGAGAGAGATGTGGGTCAGTGAAGTCAAGAGAGAGAAAAATCTAAGTTCCTTTGCCCTTTTCACAAATCGCCAACTGAAACTAGATTCTGGTTCTTTTGGGTTTAGTTCCCAAACATGCGGAATCCGTTCAATGGGTTCTAGAAGATTTTCTTCAGTCTTCATCTGGGATATGAATGGTGAAAAGGGTGGAAGAAATGGTGCTGTGTAGCTAGCGAGTTTTCACTAGGACTCTAGTGTCCACTGAACAGCCCGAGGAATGGGTGATGCTGTGGAAATAAGACACAGTACCAAACATTAAAGAGCCCCCAAACTAATTAGGGTGACTAAATATAGAACAGGAGAAAAGGGACACAGGGAATGGCAAGCTTGGTAGGAACTTTAGCGAGTCTTAGGAATATAGACTTCTCTCTCTTGCTACCTGTGACCAATTGATGGAAGTCCTATGTCGAAAACAACTGAGAGGTCTCTCCCCAGTTGAGGGACAATGTGTGCTGTGATCAATTATTCCTGTCTGCCAGGGTCACAGAATGCGGGAAGGTATGCATGTACTGACCAACTAGCCGTAATTTCAGTTTCAGAAACTAAGGCATAGGGAATGAAAGGGACCTGGTCAAGGTCATTCAGCTAAGTGACATGGGTTAAGTTTTCAAAGCATTATCACCCTGAGGCAGGTCAGTCCAGAGGCGGAAGGTGGGTAGAGGAGGAGCAGCCAGATGCTTTTTGTTCTGAAAGGCCTGACTGGTCCTCCTGCCTCAGTGAGGTATTTATGGCACACTTTGGACCCACTTATTTTGTCTGCTGAAAAGATCCTATAATTTTGGTCTTCCTTTTTTATTGCTTTCTTATGCAATTGTTGCTATCTACAAAGTAATGTATTTAACACACAAAAGTAGTAAAGTATAAAATATAATAAACACCATAATCTACCCCTTAATTTATGAACTAGAAGCTACTTGTGTGCCCCTCCTTCAGGCCACCTCTCCACCACCCTGCCAAGAAGTATCCACTCTCTTCAACTTTGCCTTTGTTCCTCATTCTGTTGGTTTCTTTTTTGAGCTTCACTGCTTATAGCTATATCCTTAGATGGTGCTTCCTTTTTTTTTTGTTTGCTTGTTTGTTTCAATTGTTTTTAAATGACTTAGAAATGGAATCAGACAGTTTTCATTCTTCTGCAGTTTGATTTTTTTTATTCAAAATTAAATTTAAAAGAAACTCAAATGGTCTACCACTCATGTCCTTAACATTTTTCCTTCCTATGTTCAATATTTTCTTCATGTAAAGGATATTGGGAAATGGTCTGGGGCTTAGAGAAACTGGCTTCCCATAAATAAAACTACTCTATTGTGGGAATTGAGACATGTGGTCTCTTCACAACAGAATCCCCATTCCCACTTGGCTGTTAGCTCTCTCTGGGTGAGCTGTGTCCTATTCCTTTCTGTCCCTCTAGCCATGCATGGGTGTCCCTCTGATTCTCTGTAGTGATTGTCACAAATCTCTTACTCCCCTTTGGATATAATCTCCTATTCTGTTTTAGTCTTCTGATTTGTTTTCAACCTCAAGAGGAGCCTAAATTGGGCAAAGCAGGTTTGGTCAGTTTATTTTCAAATTCAGCTGAAGGGAAGTCTTGGGTATCAATCATATAAGATGATACCACTTCTGGCCAAGATGGAGGTGTAGGTAGACATGCTGTCCCTCCTTGCACAATGAAGATAGGAACAACAACAATTTAGAAACAGAGTAACAACCAGAACTGACAGAAAACTGAACTGTATGGAAGTCGGACAGCCAAGGAGCTAAAATAGACACTTTCATCCAGACCAGGTAGGAGGGGTGGAGTCAGGCAGCCGGATGGAGAGGGGTCGAAGCACAAAAAGTGGTGGGACCAGGCTCATAAGGCATCCCAGGCAAGCAAGACCACAGCAGGGGGACCCTGGGCATGGGGTGGCAACCAGCAGACCCAGCAAGGCGGCGATTGTGAAGCAAGGCACTGTGAGCAACCCAGGGTCCCAGTGCCAGGAAATAGAGCCTTGGGGCACTGATTGAAAACACCTGTGGGGGTTGAGGTGCCAGGAGAGACTCCCAGCCTCACAGAAGGGTTCACTAGAGAGACCCACGGGATCCTAGAATGTGCACAAGCCCACCCACACAGGAATTAGCACCAGAAAGGCCCAGTTTGCTTGGAGGAAGTGGCAGAAGGGACTGAAATCCAACAGGGAGAGGAGCAAGTACCATTTTTCCCTCTCGGACCCTGCCCCCACATATAGCATCACAACCCAGAGACTGGGTTGCCCTACCCTGGTGAATACCTAAGGCTCCGCCCCACACTAGGTAACCAGCCAGACAAGACAAAAAAAAAATGGCCCAACAGAAGAACAGATCAAAGCTCCAGAGCAAATACAGCTAAGCAACTAAGAGATAGCCAGCCTATCAGATGCACAGTTCAAAGCACTGGTGATAAAGATGATCACAGAATTGGTTGAATTTGGTAGCAAATTAGATGAAAAAATGAAGGCTATGCTTAGTGAAATGAAGGGAAATGCACAGGGAACCAATAGTGATGGGAAGAAAACTGGAACTCAAATCAATGGAGTGGACCAGAAGGAAGAAAGAAACAACCAAACAGAAAAGAATGAAGAAACAAGAATTCAAAAAAAAATGAGGAGAGGCTTAGGAACCTCCAGGACATCTTTAAACGTTCCAACATTCCCATTATAGGGGTCCCAGAAGGGGAAGGGGAAGAGCAACAAGTGGAAAAGTTATCTGAACAAATAATAAAGGAGAACTTCCCCAATCTGTCAAAGGAAATAGACTTCTAGGAAATCCAGGAAGTTCAGAGAATCCCAAAGAAGCTGGACCCAAGGAGGAACACACCAAGGCACATCATAATTATGTTAGCCAAGATGAGAGATAAAGAGAGAATCTTAAAAGCATCAAGAGAAAAGGATAGCGTTACCTACAAAGAAGTTCCCATCAGACTGTCAGCTGATTTCTCAAAAGAAACCTTACAGGCCAGAAGGGGCTGGAAAGAAGTATTCCAAGTCTTGAAAGGCAAGGACCTACATCCAAGATTACTCTATCCAGCAAAGCTATCATTTAGAATGCAAAGGCAGATAAAGTGCTTCCCAGATAAGGCCAAGTTAAAGGAGATCATCATCACCAAGCCCTTATTACATGAAATGTTAAGGGGACCTATCAAAGAAAAAGAAGGTGATCAAAATTATGAACAAGAAAATGAAAACAAACTCACAACTATCAACAAGTGAACCTAAAAACAAAAACAAACTAAGCAAACAACTAGAACAGGAACAGAATCACAGAAATGGAGATCGCATAGAGGGTTATCAATGGGGAGGTGAAGTAGGGAGAATGGGGGAAAAGGTACAGGGAATAAGAAGCATAAATGGTAGGTGCAAAATTGGGAGAGGTTAAGAATAGTATAGGAAATGGAGAATCCAAAGAACTTATATGTATGACCCATGGACATGAACTAAGCTGGGGAATGCTAGGGGTGCAGGATGGAGGGGAATAAAGGGGAGAAAATGGGACAACTGTAATAACATAATCAATAAAATATATTTTTAAAAAGAAGATGATACCTTGCTTCTCTTGCTTTTAAAGAGAACCCCAATTTCTGTTCTGGACCCCTAAAGCAAGATCTGGTCTTTAAAGTCTAATAAAACCTTTGGTTTTCTCAAGATCCCCCTATTGTATCTTCTCTCAAAAATCTGTCAAATGGTGAAAAAGGCATCTAATAACTCTGCTGTGACCATAAAGACAATATACTATGCCTAGTCCACACTGCTCTAGGTTTTGTGAAGAATGTTTCCTAAATTTTCTCCCTTCCTTAATTATGATGCACATTGCTAAGAACTTTGTGTTCTGTGTGAATTGTGTATTAGAGGATTTCAACTGGATAAGGATTCCTGACTTTGCCCAAATCCTGCCCCACTCATACTGATAACCTAGTTGGATTAAAAAGTGATTTAAAGCAACTTTTATGCTCTACCAACTAACAATAAACTCTTAATATTTGCCTGATATATGTCCTGAGACCTCTGTAAATCCCTAATTTTGAGACCACCGTGGCATACGATTTTCCCTGGTAAATGTGTATTTAACCTTGCAATGCAATCCTCATCGTACTTGATTCCAGCTGACATAATTGACCACTCCCTCCCTTTCAAAATATTCTCCCTTTGGTTTCCATTCACTCTGTCTATTTTGTCAGCTTTCCCTCTTCTGTTAGACTAATGAATATTAAAGTCCTCAAAGCAGAGAGCTGAGCCCTTTTTCCTTCTCTCTTGACTTTTTAACCTCAAGGGTTCTTACTCATTTCCAAGCCTTCGAAAACCATCTATATACCAATGCCTGTCATATTTAAATCCCTATTCCACATAGCTCCTTGGGCTTCCTAATCAATACCTGCATCTGCTTATTGCATGCTTGTGCTTCGATATTTGCTTAACATATCTGTAACTGAAATCTTCTTTTTCTCCTTCAGGCCCCTTATTGCAGCAGTCTTCTCCATCTCAACAATGTCACCGTTTTCTATCCAGTTGCTCAAACCAGAAAACCTGAGTCATCCTTCACTCCCCCCCATTCAATCCACCACCAAACCGATAACTCCTATTTCTAAAACACAACTTAAATACATCCACTTTTTTCTGTCAACATTGCCACCCCCCACATCTATTGTCATGGCCTCTTCTGTCCCCTTACAATGCATCAACTGCACAAATATTAACTACATAAAGTAGTCGGGATGACCCTTTAAAACTGTACATCAGGTCATGTGATTGTCTGGCTTCATCTCTGCAATGGCTTCCCTTTGCACTGTAATAAACCCTCCATCCTTTTCAGGGTTCACAGGGCCCACTCTGAACTGGTCATGCTAGCTGTCCAGCCTCATCTGCTACTCTCCTGGTACTCACGCTGCCCACCCACACTGTCCTTTCCTGTTCCCTGAAATGCACAAAATCAATATAGAGATACTTTAACAAACTGGGATGTTCTGGGTAACTGGGGAATAAGAAAAACAAGTTTTATATGTATACTACATTTGGTTGAAAGTCTTTCAAGTAAGCATGAATCTTCTGTGGCTCTCGGGAAGTTAAAATTAGCGAGAAATGGTAGCAATGGTGCTTGTCAACTGAAAATCTGACCAGACTTGGGCACCATTTTCTACCAATGACAACTCTACCAGTTACTGTTTAGGGTGAATTTTTTTTAAAGGCATAGGAATAAATTTTTACTGTTTTCACAAAATTCACTTGTATTGACTGTTACATTTTTATTGCATTTTTGAAGAAACTATGTTATTAACTGTCTACTCTTTGGGCTTTTGCTTTTAACAGTGGAGTATGGACAGAGATCCTCATTAGTTAACATCCAAGGGATTGGTAGGTTATCACTCCCACTGAGTCAAGGTCGGCTCCGTCTGTGTATTTCTGTGTATGTGTGGATGCGACTCTGCATCATGGGAAAGTCCTTTAAATTTTCTGACCCTCAGTTTTCTCATATATACAAGGGGATGATAAAATCAAGGTTGCGATAAGTCTATATAAAGCATTCACAACATTAAGTTCTTAAATTGATAGTTTGTATTAGCAAAGGGGAGGGGAAATTCATAAATAAATTTACCACTTATATTTTACCTCACTTTCACCCAAACCAAGATTATCTTACTTTGCCATTATCAATTATTAAGATTTTAGGCTCATAAATACTATATAATTTCATCTTCATAAAGACACCTCTGTAGTCTCCAAAAAGACAAACCAGGGGATGGTGGATAAAAGATCCTATTTGTGCCATAACAGCCATGCTTTGGTGCTTTGCAAAATTCCTCTTTCTGGAAATAAATGCTTGTTATCAAGGCCTGGCCTCTGGGTTTTAGATAAGCTGAGATTCTCCATCAGTCTTCTTCCATGCCCATGGTAAACATCATTCCTCTGAGTACACCCTGTCTCCCTTTCAGTGATCCAACAAGTCAGATATTCAAACAAAAGGCTCCTGACACTGCCATGAAGAAGGATGGCTCTGGAAGGGGTTTTTCATGTTACACCAGATTTGAAGGCCAAAGGGTCAGGTTGAGCAATGCAGGGCCTCCATCAATAATCCATTCAGGACAGGATCATCAATTCCCTTCATTTCAACCAGGACCTATGATCATTCAGTTGGAGGCTGAGCCAATGGACCTGGATAATCTAACATTCCTTCTCTTACAAGATTAGCCTCAAATAGAACATCATGGGCCTATCCAAAACCAGCTGAATTTAAAGAAAGTTGGGAAGTTTCCAGCTGTACATAGAAAACACCTTTACAGTACAGGAGATAAAAATACAGGAGAGACATAGGCCTCTTTGGGAAAACTTATTAAACATTTTTAAAGAGTCAAATGTCTAAGGCAGAAGACTAGGGAAGAAAATCATATGGATATTCCTTTAAGTTCCATAATAAACTTACATTGCAAATCTGTGTAAATGAATGTTATAAAATAAAAGAATGTAAAGAATGACCCTTCCTTGTAGGATGAAATTGTAAGTTATTTCTGAGCCTCCTGGTGGTCTTCATTCATTGAGTCTCTTCCTTTTGTTTGTGTCTTGGAAAAATGCCCCTTGAATTTCTAAGCAGAATGTAACTCTTCATTTGTGAAATAATACATATTTGAAAACTCAGAAATGAAACATATTTGAAAACACACACAGACACACACAAAGAATGGCCCTTCTATTTCTACAAAAGAGATATTTATGCTAGCAGATTATAGGTGATTGATCAAACATAATGCTAACCATTTCAGAAATTCCTGAATATAATGATGCTTCTTGTTTTATTAGTATTGGTTTCTAAACAAGAGAGTCAATACAACTTCTGGTCAATATGTAAGACATTATAAGAACCAATTAGTAAAAATTTTCTGTACCAGAAGCATCGTGGACAAACATGGTTCCAGTTATTAAAAAGGAAAATGCACACAAGTGAAACAAAATGAGTATGGTCTGTAGCTCAAGAAGAATTGGAAACGGATATTTAAGGAAAACCAGTTGTCAACTGCACAGCAACCTCGGTCCAACACACTGCTTTGGGATTCATTCCATACTGGTGACAAAGTATGAAAGGGATGTGGTATGTCAGGAGATTTCTGTTCTGACAACTAAGTACTGGTTCACCGAGTCTTGTGTGTGTTGCAATCTGTTTACCAAATTAATCTAAAAAAGAACAATAAAGGTTTGTGTTTGTAAAGAATTTTTCTTTTTACCTGCTTCAGAAAAAAAGACTCGAAAAACTATGCTCAAGCTTTCAATTTCCCTTCTTTTTTTTCCTACCCTTCTGACCCTTCCTTCCTTCCTTTGATTTGTCCTTTCTTCATTAATATCCATATTTCTAACTTGTTAGGTTTTTAAATATACCAGTCTTTGCATAACCGAACTGTAGTGCTGACTTCTCTTCAAACAGACTGCAATGCATAACATTTAATTTCCAGAAACATAAGGTCAGACTATTATTATTGAATTTAAAAATTTTAAAACTGATTAATTTGAAATGCAATAGAAAGTGCCTTTTTAAAAAAGCTAAATTATTCATGTTTTTCCAAAATCAATCTTCATTTTTTTTTGTCCCAGAGCAAAAAAAAGGAAAATGCTGTTAATGAGGTTATTAGCTTTTGTGACTGGCCTCCTGTTTTATTCTTAAGTTCCACTAGGTTTCCACATGAATGCCAACACACAAAAAAACTCTCTTTCCCAAACTTTTAGTTTTAAGAATTGAACAACGCAGACCAACACAAACAACCATGTACTTTCTCAACCCACTCTTCCCAAAGGAAGCAGGAGCAGAAGAATGACAAAGGGAAGAAGGAGAAAGATGAAATGGAACCCGGATGATTTTCAAAACATCAAACTACTCAGAACATTTGCTTTGTCCAAAGCTTTTATGTCTATCCACAACCAGAACAGCCCATGCCCTTACAGAGAAATTCAAGAGCCCCACACTTCTCCTTTCTCTGTCTCATCCCCTCTCACGCCCTTAGCTCCAGCCACACTGGTCTGCCAGTGTTTCTCCAGACACACTCTGCTCTTTCATACCCAATTCCCCACTGTACAGTGGGTCTCTTACAGACAACGGCTGGTCTCAGCAGTACTTGTATTCTTTCCAGCTTGCAGAATGCTTCACTCACACTTACTGTCTATGAGTGTTTATTAAATTGAGACTCCTGGATAGTATTTAGTCTCCAACTTTGTCAGCTTCCTTATACTACTTATTGGTAGGTTAAGAAGTCACCACGTGTAGGCTAAAGCATGGAGGAAATGCACACTCGTAGATAAAATGTAAATAGTATAGCTTTCCAGAAGAGGAATTTAAACACATATTTTTAACTTGTTAAACATATATTTTTAAAAGTGCAGTTGTCACTCCTGATCTGGCAACTCCACTTCAGAAAATTGATCACAGCAATGCTTATAATATCACAATTTTATACAAAAAAAAAACCAAAATTCCAGGCAATGAGAGATTCATTAACTGACTTATGACTTATTCTTTAGTGGAATGGAAGGGAATCTAGCCTGTAGCCCAACATCGGGGAGAGTGTCTACTCAATAAATGTGGAACAAGAAAATGTGATAGAAGTATTTGCAACCTTGAAAAGATGGCAGTGTTATGTTAATTAATTTAAAATGTACTTTGTATAAATTCTAACTTTTAAACAGGAAAAAAGTATTTTCCTTACAGAAAATGTCTAAAAGAACATGTGATTATTTTTATTTGGGTGACTAAAAGATTTTAACATTAAAAAAAATAAAATATTACCAAGTCAGGTTGTCAACACTGGACCTCAATAGGAACATGTCAGCTTGCTGTAGACAAGCTTCCATCTGCAAGAAGCAATCCAGGGGAAAAGCCGTTAGCTGAGTGTCTCAGAGCTCACAAGCCAGGGAAAGCCTTCGCCACATTAGTGGGACACCCCAAACACGTGCTCGGAGACACCCCTCCATGGAAAGCAGAAACACCCCCATTACATAAGCAATAATAGTCTTCACATCAGCTAATGCATTTTTTAAAGAACCCAAAATTGTATTTTAGAACTCCTCCTCTTATTACACCCCTCTTACCACCCACATGCTCAGTTCAATCATTTCATCAAAGTGAGAATGCAACTGTTTTTCTACATCCTACCCTCCATCCCATTTGAACAGACTTAGCTTGAAACCCATTCATCAGCCAGAAAAATCTCAACTAAAACATCTTAAAAACACACAGAGAAAGATAAACAGAAAATTGAATTACACCCTCTTGGACATTTCAATCCCGGGTGGGTTTTCAAATTCCATTTTAGGTCATTATTGAGTAGCTTCATTGATTCCCTCCTAACCAGGCAGCCCCATGGCTTAAAACAGAGCTCTTAGTCTGTGAAAATGAAGATGTTATCACTGAGAAAGTAAAGGGCCTGGGAGGCAGCTGGTTGCTTTTACAGAGACTGACATATCTGGAAGGAGACTCAGCCTGGCTTCTGAACATAAACAGGAATTATAAAGGTAGAAGCAGAACAAATAAGCACAGTGACTGAAAGACTTTTCCCAGAGAGCAGGTTTCCCCTGGGAGAGGACAGGACACCCAAACTTCCCCTGGGTCTCCGCCAGGCTCAGAGAAGGAGCACAGGCTTTGGAGTCGACAAGCCCAATTAGAATACCGGTTCAGCCACTTCATAAAGGTATGTGCTGGTCAAGTTACAGAACCCCTGAGCCTGTTTTCCTGCCAGGAAAATGGGTGCAATAACACCTACCTGACAGGGTCATTGGAAATAATTAGAGATATAGGAATTCATAACAGCTAGTATATCATGAATACTAAATGTGCATTAATATTATTATTTAAGGTAGGGAAGAGATTTCCAAATATTTTCTTCTAACTTCTGATCAGCCAACATCTAACAACTAAAGTAGAAAACACCAGCTAAAAGCACTCTCTCCTTCCAGCTAGATGTCAGTGTAACTCCAGTCTCTCTGAGGAAGAAATCAAGGATCCTACAGCTTATTTTTTAGGAACTCTGCCTTTCCAGCCTCTTGCTTTTTGGTGTCTTTTCCTAAAATCTTCAGGATGGATTCACTATCACAGGGAAGCGTCTCTGTGTCATCAAAAAATTTCATCAACCGCCCACTGATTGTTGTGGTTTGGGAGACCTTGAGGCATAAATTAAAAAAATAAAGGGGGGAAGGGATTAAAAGAGAACAAGAATTACCAGTTGAAACTGGCATTCTTCACGGATGGTGCATTTGAGTTATTGGAGTTTAATCATAAACCCATCATTTGGAAATGCAAAACTCATTGATGTTCAGGGGCCTGACATTTTTCAGCTGGCCCACTCCCTGCCAAATGGATCTCACTTGCTTGAATGAGGCACAAAGGGACACTAGGGTCATTTGCAGGGGGCCTCCCAGAGTCATTTCCCATTGCCTTGCATGCCAGCACAGCCTCTTTCTCTCTGTCTCACGGTCTCAGTCTCTTTCTGTCTCTGTTTGTCTCTCTGTCTCTGTCTGTCTGTCTGTCTGTCTCTCTCTCTCTCTCTCTCTCTCTCACACACACACACACACACACACACACACACACAGAGTTTCCTGTGAGAATGATAAAAGCAATGGCTAAAGTGAAGTGACAAACAGCCATCCTGGAGCAAAAGGTTCACTGGCCTGGAAGAAATCTCAGCCATCATGTCCCCTATCTGCCTGATAAGATTTCAATCTAAAATCCTTCCCAGCCCAGTGGAGATCAGGCCAGTCTAAAAGATCCCCATCAAGTCGATCCTCCCATATTCATTCATTCACTCACCCCAACAACAGGTATTTATTAAATGTTAACAATAACAGTAGTAAAAGCCTGTATTCATTAAGCCCCTACAATGCATGAAGCATAATGATGAGCAAGACAGGCAAAGTACACAGAGCTAAAGACCGTCCATAGGAGGAAGATATTAACTAAATGACTACAAATAAAAATATATATAATTACAACCTGTAGCGAGTGTCATGAAGGAGAGGTTCAGAGAGTTGTAAGAGTGTTTTATGTAAAGACCTAACTTCATCTGTAGAAAATCTTGGTTTGTTCAGGGAACCCAATGAAGGTCATATACTCAGAACAAGTGGAGTAGGAGTCTAGAGAGATGGGGAGAGGCTGGACCACACCAGTCTCATTAAGCATAGAAAGGTCTTCTGAGCAGTGGGAAGACATTGAAAGATATCCATGGAAACAAATCTTAAAATAAGGTAGACAGACATCATAAAGCTAGTTTGCATCTACTTCATTAGGGCTATAGACTCAGATCCCCTTAAAGCTAAATGGTCACAGAGAGATAGCATTCTATAGGCAACCCCCATGCCAGCCACAGTTCCTCAGAGGCCATTTATGACCCACAACCATTTGAATCTGATATATTTACTGAGTTTTCCCCTACTCCACCCCATGTCTGAGTCTGATCCTGTTTTGGCAGCTGGAGAGAGGCAAGTAGTCAAAATAAGACACAGATAAATAACTCAAATGCCAGGTAAAATATTACAGGTGCTATAAACGAGACACTAAAAATGCAGTCAAGAAGGACAGCAGAATTCAACTGAAAGATATGGGATCTAGACCCTGGGTTCAGGTTGGTTGTGACTGTGCTACTTAATAGCCATGTGACCTTGGAGGGGTCACCTCTGTGACTCCAGGTTATTTTGATGCCCTGAGAGTTCCGTATCCTGAAGACTGTATCCTGAGAAGTGTATCTTAGATTTATGAGCTAATGGTCAACTTACTAATGTTACACATTTTAAAATATGTTTTCTCCTTGGGTTTTACAATCTACTTACAATTCTTATTTTTCTATTTATAAGTGGAGCAAATTTTGACCATCACTTTTTTTCAATCACTTTGAAAGGGTCTTTAACCATTTGCAAACTTACATTTGCAAACGTAGGTCACTGAATTCCTTCAAGTAGTCTAAACTGCATTTATAAACTTAATTTTCATTTTAAGCACATCAATTATCTGATCAACAAATGTTCCCAATTAGCTTCATAAATTATGCTTACAAATATAATTGGCATGAAGTTCCACTTAATGTAGTTATTTAAAGTTGTGTCTCAATACTTGTTCAATTATATATTTTAAATTACAATTACAAGAATATCATTTTAAGAGGCCAAATTTTCTTAAACAGTAGAAGTATACAGAAATATCAAACACGGCCTAACTCTTCCTTAATATAAAAACACTTAAACTATAGTTTTAATTATTTTAAATGTGTGTATACATAATCTAAAACTTCCAGAAAATGAAATTTGCTTCCTCGGTAAGAAAGACAATCATCACCCCTGTTAACTAAAATTACCTTGCACAGTAAGCTACTTGGCTGAACATGTGATTTGGAAATTCAGGCTTCTTGGGTGGCGCTTTTTACAAAAACTAAGAAAACTATTAAATCATCCCAAGAGGTATGGGGAGTTGCCATCTCAGCATTCCTAGGATGACCAGTGATCAGAGATTTTGGTAACCTTGATGTGACATACTGAACTCTATTTTTATAGGTTATGTCAATGATTCTGTAACTTCAGATGGGACAGGGTCACATCCTGGAACTCAAGTTATACAAAACCTCGCTTTCGCCTCACCAACATGCTCAGTCTGATCTCTTGATTAGATTATGTTTTCTTTGACACTTAAGACTTTTTGTAAGTCTCTTCCTTCTAATGTGGTAGACTTCTTAATGTAATAAAATCCAAAATTATGTGAATATGTCTTTTCTGTCCAACTTAACAGAATCCTACACTCTCTGGCTACGGAATTTTAGATATTTCACATGATTTTGTCTGACTTGTATCACAATTTATGAAGCCAATGTACTCTCTGGACCAGTGTGTCTCTATTTTTAGTATCATAAAGTTGCTGAGAATTAAATGAGAAGATGCACAGGAATGTCACTCTGTGAGCTGAAAGGCATGGTACAAATATTAGTACCCAGCAGAGAGTACAGTACAGAATAGATGATTGATACACGATAGATAGATAGGTAGATAGATAGATAGATAGATAGATAGATAGATAGATAGATAGATGAGAGAGGACAGAGAATTAAGGGAGATTATTCTCATACTGTGAGAATATGTGGAAAGGAATGATTACTTCCATCTGGAAATTCAAGGAGAGCTTTACAGAAAATGCAGCCTTTTCGATGGACCTTAACAAATGGGTAGGATTTTAACTGACTGGTAGTAATGATGGGAAAGCCTGCAAAAGCTGACTTGGGAAACTTTACAGAAGGCATTCGGCGTAGAGCTGGCATTGAGCTTCAGGAAAGCATCGGGCTTCTTTTGGCATACAATATTCTCCCATTCGCCACCTTTCTGATCCTCCTAAACTTCTTATCTCCTACATTTTAATGCAGTTTTAACTTCCTGTGTTTATTATCTAGGACTTCTCTTACCACGTAGGAAATGCTCTAAGAAGACCCTAGGGGAAGCCCAGTGCTTTCCCCTGAGCAGGCTGATAATGTCCAGATTGTTCACTCTGTCCCACGTGAGGATTTTTCTTGACCTCAGATATAAGGATTTTGTCCGAGAGACAAACCAGTAAAATTCATGTACAAGAGGAACTCGCATTAGTGAGGGAGAACCATCCAAGAAACTGTAGCAAATATGTAATGATGCTTACATTACACATTTAGATGTATACATTAAACTCCAATCCAGACAATTCAGGTTCCCAGGTCTTTTCCATTTGTTAGGACTCATAACAAAATTTTTTAAAATGTCAAAACAAATGTGTCCTGTCACACCAGGAACACACATCCCCTCGGGGTCCATGACTACAGCTTCCTCTTAATTCAGGTCTTAGTTGAAATATCCTCCCTTCTGGAAGGACAGCCTCTAAAGCAGCTCTTCATCCCCGACACTCTCTTCCTCACTGGCCTGCCTTCTAAGGTTCATACAGCATTTATCACTCTCTGTCATTATTTTTCTCCTTTATTTGCTGTCTTTATCTCCTCACTGGAACTCAAGTTCCGAGACAATTCAAATCTTGTCTGCCAAGTCCTGTGTTGTGTCATCAGAGTTTACTCAACTGGCATTCAATAAATATTAGTTAAATGAATAAAATCACTCATTTCTTCACTCAACAAATGTTCATTAAAAGTGTATTAGGTGCCAGGAATTGTGCCTATAAAGGAGAAAATTTCACCCACTTATGAAAAATGTCTTCCAGCCTCTCTACCACTTCCTGCCTCCTCTCACCACACTCTCCCTCAGTCCCCACAAACAGACACACACAAGCCGGCTCTGTCTTTGTGCCTTGTGGCCCAAAAGAAAAGAACCCCAAAGTTAGGGTGACCCTGTCCTCATGGCCAAATGCAATCGGAGCTGGCCCTGGCAGCTGGCCAGACAATGGATTCTGAATGTTTCCTGGGCTCAGCCTAGTAAATATGCAGCTGCAATAAAAGCCACGGTCCAGTGAGCAATTAGAGAGAGAGGCCCAGGTGTCCCTAGAGGAGCTGGTTCCTATTTACAAGAGCACACAAAGGCTGGCTGGGCCCCAGCCCTCCTCCTCGGCCTTGACTTTATCACAGCAAACAGGCCTGACCAAGAGCTTTCCTCCAGACACTTGCAGCTGGCTGGAAAGTGAGCATGATAGTAAACACATGTTGCTTTGCCTGGGACCTGACAAATCAGATTACCTGCCTCAGACACACACGCGGGCTTTGCTGGGGGGGCAACCTGGAAACGGAGCCCTCTGAAAGTACAGCTGGTTTGTTGTTATTGTTTGTTGGGGGTCTGAAGTGACTCAGAAAGCCTCGCAGTTCTGTGGAATGGAATATCTTTCATTTATTTTGTTGTCCCCTATTCCAAAGGAGCTCACATCAGCCTTGTTCTTGTCATGGAGCCCAAGCATTCTCATTCAAAGGCTGTATTTACAAACTAAGTGGCATGGCCATAAAACTGATGACCTTGCTGCTTCTGGAATCTCATAAAAAGTTTCCAAGCTGCTCCTCCCTAGAGTAAATAAGGGTGTTGCAGTTGCTAGTCCCCTGGCAGGCTTCCAGCTGGGGCTATTACATTCCTCCCTCCTCAACTCTCCTCTGAACTCCAACATCAGGGTGCTTAACTCTGGAGGAGCTGCTTGTTTGGAGCATTCCAACTGAGAGGTGGGGGCAATCAGAAAAAAAGGGGAGAAAGGGAGAAAAGAAGCAACCTTGATTGAGATGTGCCAGGCCCTGTGCACAGGATTTATCCTCAATTTTCTCATTCAAGCTCCATAACTTTTTCATTGGCTAGCCCTCACTGGAAGCTTTAACTCATGTGCCTGCATATTGAAAATATGCTCATTTTATTGAGGTCACGTGGATACAGTTTATTAAAACCTAGAGATTCCAATTGGCCTGTGCAGTGGAATGTCCAGGTGATGTGGTTATGGTTGCTAAGGTCAATGAGAGGAAATGGATGTGTATGGATTAGACTTCTGGGAATCTATTGCTTTACTGATAAAAAGTCATACTTAGCTGGTGTGTCTTTTTCTCATTCCCATTATTCCTTCTTCAAATGAATGTGTGAGCCGAGACTATCAACATCAATCTTATGACCAAAAGGATGAAAGATAGTAAAATGGAAAGAAGTGTCAGCATGGAGATGCTCCTTCAATGCCCATGTACCTGGGCTCAGGTATCTTGGTACCATGGAAAAAATAGCCCCCTTTCTTGTGGTGGTGAACAGACTGGAAGGTGGCCCCCATAATCCCCAACTAGGGTGGCACATCTTTGTGTGATCCACTCCTCTTGAATAGGGGAGGGGCCTGTGACTTACTTCTAACCAATAGAATACGGCAAAGGCAATGGGATGTTACTCCCTTGATAACGTTACGTTGTGTAGCATTATCTTGTTAGCAGACTTGCTCTAGAGACTCTCCCTGCTGACTTAATAAAATAAGCAACCAGACTGGAAAAGCCCACATGACAAGAAACTACCAGTGGCCTCTAGAAACTGTGGGAAGTCTTTACAAACTGAGAGAATCTTCTAGAAATTGTGAGTGGCCTTTAGGAGATGAGATGGCCTCCAGTCAGCAAGAAGCCAGGGCCTTCATCTATAGCTGCAAGGAAATACATTTTGCCAACAACCTGAATGAACTTGGAAGTGAATTTTTTTCCAGCCAAGCTTCCAGATGAGAATGCAGCCCCGTTTCGTCGCAGCCTTGTGAAAGGCTGAGCAGAGGACCCAACTAAACCATGCCCTGAATCTTGATCCACAGAAACTGTAAGATAATAAATGCATTGCATTTTAAGCCAGTAAGTTTGTGGCAGTTTGTCATGCAGCAATGAATCACCAATACTCTCATTATATACTGTTCTGGTCATCTTTCTGTTACATGCAGCGAACTATTGCATAGTTGGTGTGCACACAGATGTGCATCTAGGGAGACCCTCCGCCCACCCCAAAGTGCTGAGGGGTGGAAGCTGACTTGCAGAGAAGGGAGAAAAGCAGGACTTGTTGGCAGATGAAGAGAAAGCCAAGGTCTTAGGTTATTCTCCAAATAGAACCGAGTATTTTCATTCAAAAAGCTTTAAGCTGCTGACCACTTAGCTGTTTGCCAAAATATTATCGGTGACCAAAGACTGGAAAATAGAAAGTTTGTGAATTAACCCTTTAGGGTAAGTCTTTGAACTAAAGGTGGGACAGCAGACAATGTATTTCTCTTTCTTGTTCTGTTGGACATTGTTTCCTAATCTGAAGATGATAATACCAGCTGGCATCTCTTGAGCATTTACTGTGTACAAAGTGCTGTGTACAAAGCCCTTCACCTGGATTCTCTCTTTAATGCTCACAGCTAGACTACAAGCTTGGAATAATGATTATTACTCCCACGTGTCCTAAGTGAAAACTAAGGTTCAGAGAGATTAAGAAGTGGGTCAATAGGCAGAAGGGTTCAGACAAAGGTAGACTGGCTTCATACCCAAGATGTTTAAACACTGTACTATTCATCCCATTGTAAGAGATCAAAAACAGACAAAAATAGTGATAGTAAGAGGAAAGGAACCCTTTTCCATACTCCAAACACCTGGGAACAAGCACGAAAATCTCTTTGATATAGAGGGTGGGGCACAAGGACATTTATAGTTGTGACTACACAAAACAGAGTTTATTCTTGTAGTATAATTTATTAATTATTGTATTATTTTCTATATGATATGAACAACTGTAAACCTCCTTTTGCCCCTCTCAGTATTTCCTAACAACACAGAGGTCAGACTACACACACGAACATGTGTCCTACATTTTTGTTTTCTCAGGGAACAGGCCACAAGCAGTTTCTCAGGTTCTTCAAAGCTCCCCGTAAGCATTCTGTTTGTTCCATGATCTGGATGTGCCGTAATTTACTAAGGCGTCCTCCTAATACAGACAATTGGAGATGATCTCCAATTAGGGCTATTATAAATAAAGCTGCAATTAACATCCTCATGCCTACAGTTTTTTTCCATATTTTGAGTTTGGGCAGAAGCCTCCAAGCAGTAGGACTGAATCAGAGAGGATGAATACAATGAGCATGACTGACAGTCCGTGCCCACTTGGCTCTGACTCAAAGGTGACACTGTAAGACTTGGAGACAAGAGAAAGGAGACAAAAGAAAGTTTCTTCAAAAGTGCCATGAGGGCCTGTTTACCTTTGGAAGGCCTGATTTCTTATTGTCATCTGGAATACAGTGCTTCTTCCAGAAGCTATAAAATTCTAGCCCGATATTTGGTAAACTTCCGTGAGGGTTGTGTTTCATAAACTGTCCCAGGGCCATAGCCTCAGCCACTTTTATATGTTCCTAAATCAACACCAGGGCCTCCCACTGCTTTCTGGTGGGCGCTGACCCCGGCTACTTTCCGACTGGTATCCACCAGATCCACCGTTCTTTCCATATGCTCAAAGAACAAAATGTCCCTAATCCCAGAGGCACAAAAATAAGCTTTGTTTTTGAGGGAAAGTAATTGAAACTTTTAAAAGTTTCAGCATGGTGGCTCCATAACCCAGGAAAATCAGTTTCTCCTCCCATGTGCTGCAGATACGTTTCTAAGTGGGGTGCTGGAGCCAGGTGTTGGCACGGAAAGGGAACTTGGGCACCTAGTGATGAACACAGCCCGCACTGGCTGGACATTGACTGCGTGCCAGGCACTGGGCTAAGCACTTTGCACATATTGTTTCCTGTCACCTCAGCAGAGGTCCATCGGGCAGATAGATTTATTGCTCAAGTTTTGCAGTTGGGAAAATGAGGGACAGAGAAATAGTAACTTTTCAAGGCCACAGATGTTCAGCCTAGTTGTTAAAGTTAAAAGAGGTCCGTGGAGGTCTTACGCTGTGCTCTGGGGCTCCAGGGACCAGTGGGGAAGCCAGACATAGGCAAAGGCTCCTACGCATCCCACTTTCCTCCCTTGACCCTTGTGATAGGCAGAATAATGGCCGCCCAAGGATGTCAATGTCCTAACCTCCAGAACCTGTGAATATGTTGCCTTACATGGCAAAAGAGACTTTGCAGATGTGATGAAATCAAGGGAGATGGGGGGATGACCCAGGTTTATCCAAGTGGACCCAATCTAATCACATGGGCCTTTAAAGTGAAGAACCTTCCCAGGCTGCAGTGACAGAAAACTGTGATTACTGAAGGATGGTCAGACAGATGTGACCTTGCTAGCTTTGGAGATGGAGGAAGGGCCATGAGCCAAAAAACTGCCACCTCCTGAAGCTGGAAAAGGCAGGGAAATGGTGCTCCCTGAGAGCCTCAAGAAAGGAATGCAGCCCTGCCAACATCTTGATTTTCACCCAGCGAGACCCCTCTGACTTCCAGCCCCAGAGCCACAGGATAATAAATCCGTGTTGTTCTAAGCCACTAACTGTGTGGTCACGTGTGAGGGCAGGAGGGGAAATGTAGAACTCTGGCCCAGCTTCAGTCAGAGCCCTTCCCCTACTACGTTTTGGTGATCAGACTTCAGTGTGATAGTTCGTTTGGAAAATGGAACAAAGGGGGATTTTCTTACTTTTAAAAAAGTTTAAAATAATTCTTCTTTCTCTCTTTTTGTTTTTGGTTTTTTTTTTCCAGAAGAAAAATGTTGGTGTCCAGAGAGAGGAATGGCTTTGTCCATGGTCACACAGCGGGCAGGGCAACTGGCCCAGTGCTCATTGCACTTCTGGCCCCAGCAAGTGCTCGAGATCTCCTCTGGACCAGAGCTGCAGCTCTGGGCTCTGCCACACGAGCCAGCACTGCATATGTGAGCAATAACTCACGTCACTCCACCCTTCAACAAGCCTCCATCAGGATGGACTGAGCACTGCACCAGGCATTTGTCAATGAAGGGGTAAAGGCAACACGGTCCTACCTCCAGGGAAGCCCTGGAGGTACCAGCAGGTACACCACAGCATGACTAGAATTGTGTCATGTGGAGTGTGAAAGAACACAGAGAAAGGCTGCCTAGCCCAGTCCTGAGAGCCAGGAAAGGCTGTCCAAGGGAAAGAGTGTGTAAGCTGAAGCCTGAAAGATGAGTGAAAGTTGGCCAGAAGGGAAAGACGAGTGTTCTGTGCAGGACAGTGGTGCAATGGTGTGGAGAGAGGAAATGGGCAGCTTCCACAGGTTGAGAATGGATGAAATGTAGGATTGAAAGAGAAGGAGATGAGACAAGAGAAGCAAGCCTGAGTCAGTACAAAGAGCCTGTGAGCTAAGTTAAAAATTCACCTGAGTTTACCTTCCATCAATGCCCATTATCTGATGACAGTGGGAAGCCATGGAAGATCTCTCCAGAACTGATGCACACAGACAGAGAGCAAGCACAGGGCAAGGTCAGAGTAGGGACACAACACATTTCTGTTGACTGAATTCGGCGTGGTGACTTGTATAATTGAGGTGTATGCAAAGTGCAGTGAGAGAGAGGAGAGACTGCCTATCTCCTGCCTAGAGGGAGTGGGAAGGTTCAAAGAACCTGAAGGCTCAAAGAGCAGGTGGAGACCTGCCTCTCAAATGATTAGTACAACAAAGGGCATGTTAAGTAACTTATTTTTCTCTGCAATATATTAGCATGCAACAATAGTCTTTGGAATCCATCACTTTCCTATAAATGTTTGTCTTGAAAATTTTGCAAATTCACATGTCTATCCCTGTTTTTTTTTAATTCATTAATAATGTGTCATGATAATGTTAACTAGCTTTCTTAAGGGTGTATGACAGAAACCATTCCTCTGCCCCCAATAAACTTTTTCCTTGCCAACAGAACACAAGTTTTACTCAAGATGAAAAGGTGCCCAGCCTTGCAGGGGTGGAACGATGATTGGTCTAAGTCAATCATGGCTCTTCCATTAACATTTACCAGATGATCATTTTCCCAGACTCTTTTGCAGCTAAGGACTGACAAGTGACCCAATTTTGATTAATACTATTCTGGTCAATTAGATCTATGTAAATCAACTGGGAGGACTTCTGGGATATTTTTGTTCCATCATTGATAAAATGGCAAAATGATTCCAGGAAAAGGATGCTTTGCTATTCTATATCCTTATCCCTTTGCCACCTTTCTACCTATAAATACTGTTGTGACGTCCAGAGGTGTGGCAGCCATCTCGCAGCCATGAAGCAAAGAATAGAAAAATCAATGACCTACATACATATGGAGGATGAAAAACTGGAAGAATGGAGAAGTACCTGACCTCTTGATAACACCATTGAGCTTCTGTTATCACTTTAGAGTATGTAACTTCTAGACTCCTGTTATGTGAGATAACTGAACATCTTTATGGCTTAGGCTACTATCAGTCAGGTTACTTGTAGCCAAATACGTCCTAAATTATATAGTTTTCTCCAGAAGGAGGACTACCTTTCATCTCCCCAGAGTTATGAAGCTCTAAAACTGTTAACAAAGTGGGAGTCTTAGGCCAACTGGCCACACGAAGATTCAGGATAATGTTTCCCCGATCCTGGAAGCAGAAAATGTTCTTTCTCCAATTCTCCCTTCCCAATGATGACTCTTCCTTGGCTGAGGGGAGATATTTGCTCTTCTGATTTCATGCCTCCAAATATCACCCATTGCTTCATCGCCCTTTGCATTTGGCCAGATCTTTGGTCATGTTGGTCTCTCTGGAGGGCCTGGCTAGTTCGGAAAGTTGAACTTGTCAAAAATCAGAGTCAGAGTCTCCTTGGCAATTGCAAAGGTAAGCTGTCACCAGCCCTGTCAACAGTCACAGCAGAAAGAGAGCTATTTATTCCTCTAAGACCTTTATGAGTCACAGTCTAAACATTCTATGAACCCTTCTCTGGCAAGTCATACCCTGCCCCAGTCTCTGGAGAGAGTGCTTCCCACCCAGTGCCACTTCAACATAACAGACTCTTGGCTTGTGGCTGTCTAATCTTTGGGCTGCACAAGTGGTCATATTATTAATGACTCTGAGTCATCGTTTAGTTTAGGGCATTCCTTCTGGAGTGTGTGTGTGTGTGTGTGTGTGTGAGAGAGAGAGAGAGAGGGAGGGAGGGAGGGAGGGAGGGAGAGGGAGAGAGAGGACATGGACCAAGAGAGAGAGTGAGTAAAGGGTAGGGAGTAGTATAGGGGTCTACTGTGTCCCAGACAATATATGAGACTTCCTGTGGTTATGCCTCTGCCTTACTGTATACCCTTCAAAATACAACCTATTGCTTTCATGACAAGGTTTCGAGTCTCACTACCTCTTGGTGACAGGCCTTTTTAACACCCTCTTGTTTGTGTCAGTTAGGACTCAAAGAATTTAACCATGCCTAGATGAGTCTGCCCTGCACTGAGAGTGAGGGGGATAGAACAGAGGAGCTCTGACCTTTTTTTATTTTAGATAGGTCTTTAATTAGAATGTTTCACCTTTTTGTAATCTTCTGCTCAGTCCCAACTTATACAGTGAATATGACTATCCCCTTTAGAGTAAGAAAATGCTCAAGCCTTGATGACACAATTTATGGAAAGTTTCACTGCTTTACCAACTCCTCACAAGTGTGGACAGAGTTTAGTTGTCCCTTCTTTCAGGAAGTCTTCCCCGATCTCAGGTGATGTTCCATTTATGAGTCTCTGGAACACCTGGTACTTCCTTGAGGAAAATGCTTATCATGTTGGCAATTCCCTATTCTCAGGTCAGTCGCCCCATGGGATGGCGTATGTCATGTTGCCAACATCCAGAACATCCCCTGACACACAGTAGGCACCACAAGTAATATATATTGAGTGAATTAGGTATAGGAAAGGGACCACCTTCCACAACTTGGCAGATACCAAAATGGCCATAAGACCCCTAACCTGGAAGAAAGAATGCAGGACAGGACTGACCAGAGGGATATTTCTAATGTTCCATTAATCTGTGTCCATGAAAATATCAACCCCTTGAGGACATGGACCAAGGCTGACACTTTCTGTCCAAGAAAAGGGAGTCTAATCTTCCCTCCCTCCAAGGGGCCATCAGAGCATTGCCGAGGTAATTGCATAACAACCCACAAGACCTTGAGTAAAATGTTACAAGGACACTGGAACCAACAGGCTACCTAAAGAGACCTGGGGTGAACACTGTAGAACACAGGTAAATAGGCATAATAGGGAAGACTTCTCAATGAGCAGGGACATTATTCAATGAAGGAGAAAGCTTGAGTTCTGTCCTGAAATGCCATTAACTGTCAATGGGTGGGCCAGCTTTGTGAGGGACCCAGCATGGTGCTGCTACTCTGGGTCCTCTAGCCTGACCTCAGAAATCTTGCCCCCACCTTGAATCCCTAACCCTGCTGAGGGAAGCCCTCCTAGGCGCAGGGAGCCAGAGTCAGCCGAGGGAGAGAGGGCACCCCAGGTCTTTGTTGAGAAACCCCAGGTGGGACAAATGACAACAGCCAAGAAAATTTTCTGGTTATCAATTAGACCACACAAGCCTTTCAGAACCCTGCCAGGGGAAAAAAGAAATGTGGATGGAGAAAGTTCAGGAGCCCAGAAAAAAAAAATACTGAGAGAGAAAACCAAGGAGTCAGAAATGACTTGTCCAGCCTTCTGTTTTCTATTTGACCAATAGTTAGTCACAGTATATTCTTGAACCCCAGCTTCTTCATCTCTCAGATGGAAAAAATAGATCCTAATAGTACAGGCTTGCTATAAATGTTAAAGAAGATTGCCTGTTCACAGTCCCTGATCCACGGTAAGTGTTCAATACATGCAAATATTATCATCACCACCTAAGTAAGGGCTGAGGACCAGAGTCAGTTTTCCTCTCTGTTACAATGTAATCTCCTCACCTGAATGTTTGTCCCCGGGCTGGTGTGTTCAGGGAATCCAGGTTTTACCTGGCTGTCTTCCAACACTGGATACGCCACCTGAACAGCTGTCCCACCCCCTCCTGCCTGTAGCTAACACCTGGTGCTGTCACATACCATGTATCCTCTTTGCCATAAATTCAGGTCATATATACCTACCTGAACTAATCTAGAACCACCTTCACCTGGATCTTGGCCTTCCCCAGATCCAATGCAGCTTTTCAGTTTGTATATAATCTCTATCCCTCCTGACCTCACTGGTCTCTAATAAATAACTCTAAGCAGCTACCATGGACTTTGGTACAGGCTTATCTGTGACTCCCCTGGCTTTCTTCTTCCTTGATAGAAAGCCCTTTCCAGGTGCTCAATGCCCCCAGCCAAGGGCACAGCCTATCAGCCAGCTGGCTTCCTGGTTGAATGGCCAAAGTGCTGGGTTCAGACACCTGGCACAGAGACAGTGCCCAGGAAAAGTGTATGGAGTCCAGTGGTCTTGTGTTTCATGTCCATTTCCAGCCCATCACTGAATGGTGCTGAGACCCTACACCCAACAAAGCTAACACATCATAGGAAGTTGCCATCTGCTTCAGACTAAAGCAGAAGGAAATTGCTGTTTGACAGATGAATGTGAGCGTGGGAGTGAATCAGAAAACTATCAGTTCTCCTGATCTGAAAAACAGTTTCAACATAAAATACAGGCTATCTGAAGAACTCAGAGAATATCTCGAACCAGTTTCAGAGTGCGGCTCACACCAAATAACTTCACTCCTCGGGACCATGGTATAAAGCAGAGGAAAGAAACCCAGCTGCGCACCCACTTCGTGCTGCCGTTTTCTCGCGTCATCCGCACAGCACCTGAAAACCTTGACAGTGCCATTTTTCAGGTGAGCTGTGAAACTCAGATCGGTTCAGGGACTTCCCCTAACAGTCACACACCAAGTGGCCAGGCCTGGATTCAAGTCCAGGGTCTCAGCACTCTCCTCCAGTACTAGCCAGAAAAATGTAAACCTCAGCTTCTGGAGGGGGAAATGCCACAGAGATATGATGTCTCTCCTTGGCAGCCACTCCACCCATCTCCTGGCCAGCCAGCCAGTGATGGGGCTTTATTGTTTTCAAAGCCCTTCCCAACCCATGTACTCCTACCTAGAAAAGACAGTTTAGTCTAGCACAGTCATTAAAGCTGATTCCAGAGCCAGGCAGCCTGGGTTCAAATGCTGGCTCTACCACTTGCCAGCTGTGTGACACTGAGCAAGGTGTTTAGCCTGTCCGTACCTCAGTGACCTCATCTGTAAAATGGGGCAATAATAATAATCTATCTCATAGGTTGTTGTGTAGCTGCATGGAGTCCATACACATGCTGACACATAGTAAGGACTCAAGTTTTAGTAACTGCTATTACAAGTCAATTTTAGAACACTTTGATGAGGTTTTGTTTTGTTTTTTTCCAATCATTGGTCAAAAGAAGGAACTGAGGCAGAGAATAGTTACTCTCATACCCGTGGGTCACACAGCGCATCAGAGACCAGGCTAAGCTTAGGAGAAAAGGCCCCCAGTTCCACATCCAGGGTTTTCTCTCCTCCTGCTCACTGAACCCAGAGGCAGAAGAAGCAATTAAGCTGTTGATGCAAGGCATCATCTCCTCGCCCCTGTCCCGCAGCCTGCCCTGTCACATAACCGCAGTGAAGTCACCACAGACATTCATTTATTTATAAACCTACACCATTACCCTCTTCACTTAAAAGCCTCTTGGAAACTTGCTGGTTAAAAGCATTTCAGAGTCTGTCAGGGAAACAAGCTCCCACTGACATCTTGTCTCCATATGTCTTTGAGAACTTGTTCAGACCCCCCTAATCCCTCACCCAGGGACCTTCCCTGCTCTCCATTCTTCTAAGGTTTCCACAGTTGGGCGTGGGTCTGCTCTGAAAGCTCTCCCTTTTGAAAAATTCCCTTGCTTTGAGTCATGGCAAAATCGGAGGAAATGAAGGCTGCCAAAGGTTTGAACATTTACATAAGCTCTTAATCAGCCCTCCGGTTCCTTACAGCACGAGGTAGTGATTGCACTGCCGTCCAGGCACCAGAGTGGGGTTTTGGAGTCTGCTGTTCTGACTTAGAGGACACAGAGGGACAGTGGAAACTGTTCTGTGGACAAGGCTGGGGCCTTGGGAAGAGGTTCCAGCTTCTCCATTTCTAAGAGTCTACTCTTGACATTGAACCCAGGTTTGGCTGCCGGCCAATCAAAAGCCAATAATCAAGAGACAGGGGCTGGTGGAAGGAAAGTGGGTTTATTCAAAAGCCAGCCACTTGAGAAGAGGGTGGACTCTCTCATCACTAAGATCATCTTAACAATTGGACACAGACAGGAGTTTCTGTAAGGGGGGAGAAAAAAACAACAGAGAAGTCAAAAGGAGGGGTTGAGGGTTCTTCCTCGAGGGGATTCCATGCAAACCAAGTCCATTCAGCTGACGGGTTGAAGGTCGGCAAACCTGGAAGCAGAACGTCCCAAGGTTGGAGTTTGCTTCTCCTGGAGGTAGTTCCTAGAATTCTTAAGCAAACAGGCTGTGTACCTGTGGTCACATATTAGTTAACAGGTCATCATTTACAGAAATAACATAAAAGGAACGGTGGGGTGGGTTTTACTCTTACACTGCGTTCTTGTGTATTCATTCACTTAGTAAATATTTATTGGTTTGCCTTTTATGGGGATCATGCTAAGTGCTGGAGATATATGGAGAGCAGATATGACCTCTGGCTGCATGACTCTGGATAGGATAACAGACGCTACTCAAAATAGATGACACTATGAGCACGTGTGGCAGGGTGACATCAACTTGACAATGTCTGAAGTCAGGGGAACATGTCCTCTGGTAAATGATGCTTCACCTGTGATCTGAAAGTTTTGCAGTGGAACTTTCTAGGCAGTGTATATACAAACAGGATAGATGAAATGCAGAAAGAGCCAGAAAGGCAGACAGGGCATGAAGCCAGTGAATCGGGAGCATCTTTATTCTAGAACAATGGGAAGCCTCTAAGAGAGGGTAGCCAGTGTCCAAGGGCTGCATCCTCCTGGTTGTTATCAGATAGTCCCCCCTTATGTTCAGGTTATTTCTCTTTAACCTTACACCAACTGCCATAATAGCTACCATCGTTAAGTGCCATGTGTTTTCAGCTCTTTACTTCACATGAATTATCTCATTGAGTCCTACTCAAACCCTGTAAGGAATGTACTATCATTATCATTTTACAGAAGAGAAAAATGAGGCTCAAAGAGGGCAATTAAGCCCAAGTTCACACAGATGAGACTAGAGTCCAGGACTCTCTGATTCCAGGTCCAAGCTTTTAGCCACTGAATACAGCAAGTTTCCTGAAGGCAGCTGCTGGGTCTTTCTGATTCTGCTTGGCTTGCTGGTGGTGGCCTGCTGGCAGTGCCTGACCAGCACTGGAGTTCGTTCCACGTGAGTGGAACTGCTCTTTTCTCCAAGCCTTCTGTCCATCATTCCCTACCAGCTGATGCTTCCAGGCCACTTACTGCACGTGGGGTACAGTAGAAGCACTTTACATGTATTTCTTCAATTTAGTCTTTATCACAGCCTGATATTTCTTCCTCTCCATTTTACAGACAAGCAATGTGAGTTACAGGAAGTTTGACAGCTTGGCAGAAGGCACACAGTAACAAGTGGCCTAGCAATGATTCTAACCCAGGCAGGCTGGGGCCTCACCCCTAGAGACTAGTAGTATTCCTCTCACTATCCGGCCACACGGACTTCCATTGCATTTCTTGGGAAACGTGCATTCCAGCTTTCACAAAAGCCAGTTTCTCTTCCTGTACATTCCGTCACCCCACAGCCTAACTTCCTTCGTCTTCCCTTGGGCTCCCTCCTGTCCATCCTCCAGGACTGTGAGTCAGGGTCTGCTTTCAAAACCGGGTATTTCAACTGCCGGTTCACTTGCCTACCTCCCACATGGGGTGGGGCCCAGGCTGCCCAGGCTGCCCAGGCATTGGCACGCCCACAGTGCCTGCGACCTGGCAGGGGCTCTGTCATTATAAAATGAGCCAATAAATGCATAAGTGAGTGCATACTGAATAATTATCTTCTGTACCTCATCGTGCTTGACGCGTAGCAGTCCTCACTTACTGCTGCCGGATGAATAACTGAGTATATACTCTGATTCCAGAATTTACTTTTTCCTTTTGGCTTTTTTTTTCCTTTTTCTCCCTCTTTGTTTACAAAACCTGAAGAAAGATGACGGAAGTACAAAGATCAAGAATGAGGCAGCTGGTTTACAGAAAGGGTAAAGGAAAATGAGAATTCAGGAGTTTTCATCTAGCTCCCATGTGAAAAATAATCTATACCCTGAAGTCCCAGACCTTTTTTAGGCATTTGAGCAGCCCGAGCCTTGGCCCCGCACACTCATCCCTGCTTGTCCCTCCTGGAGCTCCCAGCCCGCAGCAGCTGGCCCAGGGCTCCAGCCCAGAATGCGTGAAGCCCCGACAGGAGCGCGGAAGCTGGCGTGAGCTGTGATTGTTCCTGAGCTTCGGGGACAGTGGCTGTTCTGGGCACTTCAGGAAGTACTTGCTCCAAGAGGCCCTTCCAGCTATTGTTGTTCGGGCCAAGCCTGCTGGGCTGGCACCAGGACAGGCTGCTCCCTCCAAGCCAAGGGTGTGTCCAGGGAACCGGGGGCAGGAAGGTGAAAGGCTGGGGTCAACGAGAGATACTCAAACCAGTAACAGGCGTTGGGCTTAAACTTCTTCTTTTTTCAGGCCCTTCATGCCAGGAGCTGGCTGCCTCTAAGTTTAGTTCTGTCTCCTCCAACCACGCACAGCGCTGACTAGGGATAAGGCAGATGCTAGCAGCAATGTCTGGCCGGGCCAGCAACAACTATCTGATGCCACACAAGAAGCATGGGTGCAGGCTTGGATGCCGGCTCTGCCCATTCCTGTGCCCTTGGACACTTCTGAACCTCCTCTTCATCTTCCTCTTCCATAAAGAGGCACCCGAACCAGCTTGAGGGGTTATGAGCTAAGCTAAGATTGATGACCTGTCAGAAACACAATGACACTGGGAAAATGCTAGTTTCCTCCTTGTCCTGAGCAGCTGGACAGGAGCAGGCAGTATGGGGATGTGGTTGGGCAGCAGATGTCACGTTTCGCTGCATTCCTCCCTATCACATGCTGCTGGCCTGGGCACTACGCCCACTGCAGCCTGAATTCTCCTGACAGCTGCCCAGCTTCCCTGCTTGGCCTTGCCCATGACTCCTATTTGAACCAAGAAAAGCCTCTGCTCTGCCCCAGTCACAAAAAAATAACAAGAATGATGCAATAGGTGTCGCTCACAGCCACCAGCCCTGGCGAAAGTCTGGCTTCCAGATCTCTACCCCAAATCCATGCCAAGATAGCAAATTAATGTCCTCCTGTTCCCATAAATCCTGCGTAATTCCCATGCTACTGGTCCACCTGGCAACAGCTCTGCTACCCTCTTATCTTGTGACCAAGGCCACCGATCCGGCCTCTGAGGCACAAAATTGGCTGGAGGCAGGGAAACAGTTTCCAAGCACCGAGACTCTGCAACCTGACCTTTCACAAAAATAATAACAGTGATGCTTAGTGAATACAATATGCCTACACTGCTTTAACTCATTTAATTTTCACCAACATGTTTTGAGGTCGTGGCTGTTTTCTATCCCCATTTTACAAAAGGTGAGACTGGGTCTCAGGCAGTGAGGTCTGCATCGTGGTGGTGTAAGACATCCTACTTTCTCGTCCCCCTTTTTGATAACACATCCAGCCTCGAACAAAAGTGCCTCGGTGGGAGCTGTGAGACCCAGCACCATAAGCTAAGGGACCCAGGAGAACTCACATTCACCTGTGCATCCAAAAATAGGCAGAGACAAAATGTAGGCAGAGACACCTGAGTCTCTGAGAGTTTAGTGGATAGCCCAAGGCCACAGAGTGGATGAGTTGCAGGTAAAATTCAAACCCACTCCTTCAGCTGCCAAGTCATATACTTGTTGTGTCCCCGCCATGCCATTGACTCCCAAACTAAATGAAACTGGCAGCCAGGGCCCTGTCAGAGTGACACTATAAAATAGAATTGTCCCCAGCAAACTCAACTTCTACCATCCCAATGTAAATCTGATGAGCAAAGCAGCAGCCTGGGTGCTCCTCAAAGGGAGAAAAGCAGAAAGCATGATCAGTCCTCTCTGCCACCTGCTAGGAGTGTGACCCTGGGCCTGCCACTGTGGCTTCAGGCAGATCCCTCCCGACACCAGCAATCCAGGGTCTCAGGACACAGCTGCCATCTGTAGAGCATGTCCTCGGTGCCAGGCACTGGTCTGAGCATTTTATATAATCACAAAATAATCGTAGCTCTTTGCCAGGCTCTGTGATGAGAACTTTCCCCTGTATTATCTCATTTAATCCGTAGAACAATCCTATGAGGCAGATAAAAACTATCCTCTCCCCCTTCTAGGACTCAGATCAGTGATGCAAATTTAACCTCAAGGCACGCAGCTAATAGGTGATGTTGGTGGGATTCGAATTCAACTTGTCTGACACGGAAAGCCACAATTTTCATGACCAGATGACTTACAGTGCTTCCTCCACCGCAAGCAGGGACAGATGCCAGGAACAGGCAATGCTCTTTTTCAATTATCCCACCGCCTGCCCATCCACATTTACTTTTTTTACCCTTCCAATCATCCATCACAGAGTGATTTAAACACATCGGGGAGAGGGGCCTCAGCTGCCCGTGCGTGGCCACAGCAGCCCGCTGCCCACAAAGTCCTTCCTGTGGGCTTTATGTCAACATCTGGGAAAGCCTTATCTTTGAAAACAGACCGATCCACTTGGGGGGAGGGTCCCCATGATTCATTTCGTCACAGCCCCAAGGCTAAACTGGTGACCTGGCAGCTCCAAGTATTTTCTCTGAGCTGAAAAGCCAACTCCAAAGGTTTGGTTGGTTGGACAGGTTGGGAAACCTGAGAACCACGCAAACATCAGGGAAAATTCCATGAGCAGTTGCCTATGTTGAAAGAGCTATATGGCCCAAAGTTCTCTCTCCCTTGGATAACTTACAAGCTGCCCCCTCTTTTCTGTCCCCTCTTCCTCCACAACCAAGTAAATCAAGGAACTCTAAGAAGCTGGCCTAAGGAAGCTGGCTTTTCCAGGAAGGGAGAGAGGCAGTCCAGGTCCAGCAGTCATTTGTCTCAGGGCGGAAGGTCACTCAGAAGTCACTGACCCACACGCCAGGGCAGGTCTCGCTGGCCGGGTACAAATCCCGCTAATCCTCTGCACCGCACTGCCGGCCCCAGCTGACCGCAGAGAGGAGCAGGGACAGAGTTCCTCTCGGTTAGAGGAAAGGTATCCAGCATGGCTCAGTCAGCGAGAGCACTTCTCAGAGGAAGCGTTCAGAAGCCACCAGAATTTGCACTGAAGACGCTTCCATGCCTGTCTGTGAGGCCGCTCTCAGCCACCAACTTCAGCATGTTACACTTATTGTGCTTCGCTCCCTGAAAACAGCCTCTAAGGTTCATTTAGAGCTTATCAGATGAATTTCACAAAAGCAGCCATTTCTGGGACAAAAGCACTTTCACAAACACGGCAGACAGGGGAAAGGATTCCATTCCTTACCCGCAGGAGGCCTCCCTTTCACCCCATACTGTGTGCCTCAGGCTGGACCGGTCACCAAGGGTGTGCTCAACTGCACTGAGACGTGTCTAAACACCGCCTGGTGCACGTTCCCTGGCCTTCAGTCACACTCGTGTAGTTTCATTCCTGGGCCCTGGAGAGACAGCTGGCTTTGATGCCACAAGGGTTTGATTTCAAGTCCCAGTTCAGCCATTTATTTCTTCACGATCCAAAACAAGCCCCCTACACTTCCTGGGCCTTGGTTTTCCCATCTACAAAATGGGGCTAGCATTACCTCTTTTGAAAAATCATTATAAAACTCAAAAGAGATAATGTCTATAAGAAGCAACTGGCACATAGTAGGTACCTAACTGATGGATGCCATAGGATGAGGACACTATAGGCCATATCTCACAAGACCACCATAAGGACTCATTAAGATCATTCTTTTAAAATATGTACAATAATACTGAGAACATAATTAATGCACAATATACAGTTATGTTTTTATGACCTGACCATTAAACATTTCTGGACCATTTGTATTCCTAAAATTTCAATTTTTGCCATTCTTACCCCTCCCAAAAAAAACGGTAGGATAAGGATAATACCATTCCAAAGGAAATTTGTCTAAGTTGTTTGAAGAAAAGTAAAGCATATGGCTTTGTCAGACTCTGCTTAGGCACCAGACATAAATCCTCATTCAATCCCCATGATACATTCTGGAGTAAATATTTCCCTCACTGCAGGTAAGTAGAGGAGTGGTTAGGAACACACCATGCCTGTGCTCTGGTTTGGCCACTTGACTGTGTGATCTAGGGCAAGTGGCTTGACCCCTCTGGGCCAATTTCTTTGTCCAGTGCAATGAGAATAATGACACTTGTAATGTGATCATGAAGATTAAGTGAATTAGTACACACCAAGCAGTAAGAAGAGTGTTAGGTACACAGTAAGCACTTAATGCATAACGGCTACTGTCACCTCTTACAGAGCCTGAAGCAGAGGTTTGAGGAGGTTGGTTCATGTATCCAAGCTCACACGCTGCTGGTAAGTGCAAAAGCAAAATTTAACTCCAAGTCAAACTGACTCCAAAGCCACTAGGATGTTTACCCCACTACTCCTTATCACATGCATGGTAAGAAAATACTCAAGACCTTTCCTAGTCAAAAAAGGTGATGCCAAAGAAAGTGGAGTCTGGGCGTTAGTGGTGGTACCTCTGGCAGAAGTAAGAAAGACAGAAAAAGGGAGCTGGTCTAGGGAGAGAGATGCTCAGTTACTTTATGGCAGTAGAAGTTAACTCTGCAAATAAAACAACATTTTAGGCCACAGTGCTGCTTGTGAGTACAGCTGGCATTCTGGAACCCCCCTGTGGGAGAGTTCCAGACACTCTGTTTAAATTCTGGGCAGGGGAGGGGGGTCCTGGCAGCTGTGTGTTTCTGCGGAGCTGGTTTTGCTGCGCACAGACCCTCCCTGAGGTCCAGCCCTCTGGGAGGCATCGCCCCAAAGCACTAAAACAAACACTCTCGTGCCTTTCTGCCAAGCCCAATGCCTTCAGTTCACAGAACGTGAAATCCTAGCACAGGGAAACAAAGCGAACGGGAGGGAAGGCAGCCGGCTGGGAGGCCAGGGTGGGGCAGGGCATTCAAAGGCTTCATGTGACTATCATCAGCGCTGGGATTAGTGGTGATTAATTTTTCTTTTGAGTGTTTGCTTGAACTTGGGGCACATATTGCTTCGGTGATTAGAATAGCTGTTGAAACAAAACAGCTAAAAAACTGCATGTGGTCACCTCTGGGCTGTGGGATCACTGGTGATTGTGTCGCTGCCTCTTTGTGTGTTTTCTGTTTTCCTACATTTTCTGCTTTCAGCGGGCAATGCTTTCGGATCTAACAGAAAAAAGAACAAACGTTATTAAAAGCCAAACAAGAACAATTTCATGTGAGTGTGAGCTCTCCCCACCTAGGCCTCCCTGGCTCCTGTCACAACATGCTGAAGGTGGGATTAGGTAATGGCCGCCCTTAGTGAAGAGAAAGGAAGAGAAAAACCTGCAAGAGCGGGTGGCCAGTCTCCCAGGGGCATGGGACACAGGTCAATCACTCTGTCACCAAACTCACGGGGTTCACACTTGAGAGCCACATCAAGAAGAAGATGTGGTTGTCACGAGGTAGTTATATTTACTTGCAGCAACTGAAGGAGCCAGGGGATGCATATCCAAAGCTCTGCCTCCCAGAAGGAAGGCTTAGCATTGCTAATGTAGACTATTTGTTTAATTACATGTTGATTTCTTCTTTGTGGTTGGCTACATTTACCAGGTTGGGTTCCTATCAAGCTTATCCTGTTTACAGCTGATCTGAAAAATACTGTGCCACATGATAATGTTTGGCAAGAATGGCATTTAGTAAGAATGGCCTAGACCTTGAGACCCTTGTCTTAACATCCACCAGCACTACCAAATTGAGAGGTAGGTGTATTTTGCTGTTGTTGCTGTTCAACCGATTAGCTTAATTTTTACCAATTTTTTTTAAAAAAATGTGTTTCCCCACAATCAAAATTCATGTTTTGTCAAGGAGCTCTGTTCTTCAAGGAAATGTTTAGGTTCCTTGGAGAAATCTTTGAGGGCTGTTGATTCAAATGCAAATGTATAGGAGCTCCTGGGGATATAATTTCTGCCTGGAAAGAAGAGCCTGGGCCAAGGTCAGTGGTCTCATCTCTGTGTGTATGTTTCTTCTCTGGAAAGAAGAAACAGAGGCGAGGAGTGGAGAGGGAGAAAGGAAAGGAGGGAAGGAAAAATGGAAGGAGGGAAGGAGGGAAAGAAGGAAGGAAAAAAGGAAGGAAGGGAGGAAGGAAGGAAGGAAGGAAGGAAGGGAGGGAGGGAGGAAAAAAGGGAGGGAGGGAGGGAGAGAGAAGGGAGGAAGGAAGAGAGGGTGGGAAGGAAGGAAAAGAAAGAGTGGGGGGAAAAAGTGAGCTATGAAAAGTAAGGAGAGTAGCGCTGACGATTAGAATGCAATGGCAATAATATTTAGGACAAAAGGGATCAAACAATGGCTCTTTCCAACCCCTCTCATTTACCAGATGGAAAAACTAAGCCCAGAAAAGTTAGGTAATTTGCCCATTTTAAACAGTTGTACAATGATGGAAGCAAGATCAGAAGCCAAAATTCTCAGTTCCGGACCTGGCCTACTTTCAAGTCTATATACTCTGCCTTCAGGTACAGGAAGGTATGTGTGACCTACCCTGTTTATTACAAAAGCCTTGATGTTTAAAGGATTAAACATGCGGATGATGCCTTGGGAGTGTTCCTTCAAAAACAGTTCTCTTGCCCTGGCTGGCATGGCTCAGTGAATTGAGGGCTGGATGGCGAAGTGAAGGGTTGCCGGTTCAATTCCCAGTCAGGGCACGTGCCTGGGTTGTGGGCCAGGTCCCCAGTAGGGGGCGTGAGAGAGACAACCACGTACTGATGTTTCTCTCCCTCTCTTTCTCCCTCCCTTCCCCTCTCTCTAAAAATAAATAACAAAATCTTTTAAAAAACAACAGGTCTCCCAAAAGAGGTAGATCAGACAAGGCTGGTGGAAAGAGGGATCTACATGCACTATCTGACTCACATTGGCTTAAGTAAGAATGGGAATTTTGTTGAAAGTGCCATGGTGTGGCCACTTTCAGAGGAGGCTGCCTGCCAGTGGCTAAATGAAATCACAGAACGTCCAGCTTCTCCCCATCTCCTTGCTCTGCCTGTGGTAGTGGCATTGTCTTTGTGGCCCTAAGTCAGAAACCCTCAGCACATCCCTTCCCTTCCCTGGACCACAATTCCCTGATGGGGGTGGTCACTGAATGAACTCTGAGTGCCCTTCCACCTCTAACAGTATCTCTCAAAAGGTAGACCACAGTTGTCCTCATTGGAATGGCCACTCAGAATGTTTGTTAAACCCTGCTGTTCCTAGTGCATCCCAGCTCAACTCCCACCAAATCATAGCCTCAGAGGAGCCCAGGAATCTGCTGTTTCAACCAGCTCATGCAGAATGGCCCTGTGTCCACTGAGGTTCAATAAACATTTGTTCGCAAGGCGAGAGCCTAAAACAAAGAGCATCCGGAGGCTGGTGAGCCCCATTCTGCCTGAGTGTTAAGAATGGTTTTTACATTTTTAAAGAGTTGTCAAATAAAATACTCACACAAAGAAGAATATGAAACAGAGACCTTACTGGGCTCACAGAGGCGAAAATATTTACTACCTGGCTCGTTACAGAAAAAGTTTGCCAATCCCTGGCCTGGAAAAATGAGGTCATTGGGTGGTGAAAACAAAGGCAGGGGGTGGGTTTAATCAGTTTACAGGCCTGAGGAGGCCAAGAATTCGTGGGAGCAGGAGTTTTCAGTGCTCCATCAGCTCCATGGAGAATCAAGCAAATACAAAAATAAAATGTGCTCAAGTTCTGGAATTTTGTTTAAAAAAGGTCCCTTCCAGGGGACCTCCTGTAGCATCTGGGTGGGCCACCCGATGTCTAATATTGCCATAAGGGCCAGCAGCGGTAAAGGCTCAGGAAAGACAGAGTCAGTCCCTGATCTGAAAGCCACCAGCCAGGTCTCCTTTGTACCGTGGGGACCATTTGGAGACCAGCCGGTTATGGCTCCTTTCTATGCCTTCCCTCCAGCTGCTGGGCAAACACACTCACCTAAGGACAGGGCTCTCAGAGAGTCATCCCAGGTCCACAGGTAATTTCCCAGGGGCTTGACCAGGAAGAGATCCCAGTCCTTTTTCAGATACTGGGCAAGGCAGGCTCTATGTTAGGGGCAAGAATGGGCACACCCATGGCTTTGAGAGTTGGACAGATGTGAGGTCTGGTTCAGCCCTTGAATTTAATCACTGTGACTTTAGACCTGCACTGACTAAGATGGTAGCCACGAGTCCCGTGTGGCTACTTTAATGTAAGTTCATCAAAACTAAGTAAAATTTAAACTTCAGTTACTTTGTCATAGTAGTCACAGTAGTAGTGACTAGTCAATTCGCTGCACGTGGCTAATGTCTGTCCTGTCAGACTGTGCAGATGCAGAAACTCGCTACCATCATGGAGAAAGGGCCACTGGCCAACACTGCCGCAGCCAGTCTCTGCCAATCATTGCAAATCCACTCTCAGGCCTCCTTTCCACCACCCTGTGGCCTCAGTATTCTAGGCTCCATTGCCTTAATGTGGACCAAACGCCAACCCAAGCCTCAATTGGTTCAGTTGTAAAATGGGCATAACAGCATGTCAGAGCTGCTGTGAGAATTACAGGAGACAGAACAGGTAGCACAATGCCTGGCCCATAGGAAGTGCTCACCAAATGGCTCTTATTGTGACTGTAAAATCTCATGCTCGTTATTATTGTTAGTACTCGCCCCTCTTTCTCTAGGCCAGGGGTTCCCGAACTCTAACAGGCATAGGACTCTCCTGGAGGGCTTGTTAAACCCCACAGCTGGGAGAGCCCCCATTCAGAGTGCCCAGTTCAGCAGGTCAGGGAGCCTGATCATTTGCGTTTTTAACAAGTTCCCAAGTTCTGTTGATGTGGCCGGGCTAAGAACCACACTTTGAGAAGTGCTCTTCTAGACAGCTCTTCTTAAGCCATTGCTGCCTGCTTGGTTGGGGAAGTTGCTTTGTGTACATGTGTGAAGGTTGTCCTTTTCTAAACATACCATGCTAAGAGATCCACCTGCCCTCTACCCCAGAGCTCCCCCTTTTCTGCCGCTTTTCCAGCCCCAGGTCAGACTCTGGCAAACCTGGCCAACAGCTTTCTCCCAACTTTCCACCTCCGGGTTTGTCACTCATTTCCCTGGGCCGCCTGCCTCCTACATTTTGTTTATTGTTTGTTTGCTCTAGCACGATAGTTCTTTGTTCCCCTGCCTGTGCTTCCTAAAGTGTACGAGATGTTCCACTGCTGGTACCTAAGGCCAGTTTCTGTGGTGCATCTGTAATTTTTAGATGGTTCTCAGAGAAACAAACAGCAGCGAACCACAACATGAGGAAGTTATTACTTTCAGTTTTTTCCAAACTTTGATTACATCAGGGGAAAGCCCCAGCCTGGGGCCCATGTGTCTTCACCCCTGGCTAACAGCCTTCCAGCTCAGGGCCTGAGTCAGGTTATTTGATCATCATCATCATCACCATCATCAAAACAATGGCAGCTTAAATGCAAATAGCACTTTCTTTGTGCCTGGCAGTGTTCCAATGGCTTTCCCTACATTCCCTACACATATTACTGATTAAGCAACTAATGCAGTTAATAATCCTCACAAACCTAGGAAGTAGCTAAGATTATGACTTGCAGATGAAGAAACTGAGTCACAGAGAGGTTATGTGACTCACTCATGGTCACACAGCAGGAAAGTGGGAGAGGCAGGGTTTCAGTCTAAGCAAAGTAGCAAAATGTGCCCTTGACCACAGTGATACTGGGCTAGAGTTTAACGATACTGTTTTGTTTTACCCGTGTGTTCTCTTTCAGACAAATATATTCATTTTCTATTGAGATGGTGATAAAAAAAATCTCTTTCATATGTTATATGTCAATTATACCTCAGCTTAAATAAATGATGGATCAAAGAAAGATTTAAATGGACTAATGTATGGCAAAAAAAAGTGAGGCAAGTGAAGCAGAAATATTTAGCACACAAGAGGAGAGCTGGTTCTTGGATGCGACAGCAGCTGTGAGGGTGGTATGCACAGACTGAGGTTTGGGATGACGAGTCCAAGCTGGCCGTGAGCTCCCCAGGGGCAGGATCCTGTTGGTGTTAGTCAGGGTCCAGCCAGGGAACGGAGGGCACACTCAGCAGCTCCACTGGAAAGAGTGTAATGAAGGCAGTGTTCACAGAGGTGCGGGGAGGCAGGAGGTAATGATATGCCAGGGACTCGCCGCAGAGGGAGGCTGTTACCACCCTGGAAGGAACAAGGGGAGAAAATGATATTACCAGATTATGGAGAGCGGGAGCCAGCTGTAGCGGTGGAAGGGAGGTCAGCAGACAGAAACTGTAGCCAAAGGGGAACCAGCTATGGGGGTGGGGGGCGGGGACCTGTTTCCCTTCTGACCTGTAATATCCATCCTGCCACTCCTGCCATGGACGGACTGCAACTGGAGGCCAGGGTGCCAAGAGCCCAGCGATGCAGTCAGGAAAGGTCAGCCTCTCAGACGCAGAGCAGGGCCGAGGGAAGCGGCCTGATTGCTGGGGCAGTGTGGTACACAGAGGGTGTTGCTCTGAACTGAACTGAACCAAATGGAGAAATGGATTTCCAGTAAAGGGTGCTGTGTGGTCAAGGCAACTGGACCCTGGACCTCTGGGGTTTCACTTCCAGCTTATCGGGGTGAGTGAATCATCATATTTTGGTGACCTCTTGGGGGCCTGAGTCACACACATGCAGAAGGAGCTGAGTTGCTGGTGCATGTTAAGTGTTTCAAGCTGTAATTATATCCTCCACCTCCTCAGAGCGTCTAGACTAGATTGCGAGAGCTGGAAAAAAAAAAATGACTGCAGCTTTCTGTGGTCCTTGAACAAATGGGAATTCCTGGCGGAGGCCCTTTTCCCAGAGCACACAGGAGCAGCAAATCCCCAGAAGCAGCAGCAGCCTGGGCCAGGAAGATGAAGAGAAAAGGGGAAAAGATGTGCTTCACTGAAGAGTCTCAAAAGGAAAGAGATGCCAGTCAAGAAGTGGCTATCGGAGTGGAAGGGATCGTGTTGTGTTCTCCAGAAAAACTGCTCACATGACTTACTATCAGTAATGTTAATAATAACACTGCATGTGCACCACACATTTGTTATGGGCCAGACACGGTGGTAAGCATCTTACGCACTTGGATGCACTTCATCTCTACAACTGCCCTATGAGGTGAGTACAATTCACCTTATTTCTGAAAAGAGAAAAATGGAGCTTAGAAAGGCAAAGAAAACCAGGGTCGTAGCTACAACTGGTCGAATATTTATTATGAGCCTGGCACGAGGAAAGAGCCCACCAAAAGGCTGAGGGCGCTTTCTAAAGGGCAGCCAGCTGGAGGTGAAGAGTCACCCAGCCACTCTCCCCACTCCTGCTCCGGGAGGCCCCAGATCCCAGATCCCGGGCTGGTGCCTCAGAAGTCCATTCCTGTATCAGGGGTGAGTGCCCAGTAACACAGAGGCCGGTCTCCACTGCATTCCCTTACAAAGTGTCTTCCTCACCTTTCTCCCAGGCCCTCCACCCCACTGATCAAGCAAAGCCATGTGGGCCCCTCATCCAACCTGGTGCTATCTTGACTGAGAGGCAACATGGTTGCCTTTTAACAGGGGTCTCCAATGAGGGGATTTCCCACAATATTAAGGAACTGATCTACCTCCTCGACTGATTTTTCTCCAGTCTCTGCTACAAATACCTTTATTTTAATTTTTAATTGTAAAGGGTACGGGTAATGTAATTGGCTCAAAATGATTCTTCACTAAATCGTGATCGCTATTATTTGGCAACTAATCAGACAGTGCCCAAGCATTCCCTGCATCACCATCCGGAGCTCACTGCTGTCTCGAGAGGACAGATTCGCCTCCATTTGTGGAGCTGCCTCATTTAGTGAAAAAATACAATATGGAAGGAAAAATGGAGAAACAGGACGATGTAACAGGTGATGTATTTGAAATGTTTCATTTAATAAATCAATGCTTTAAACATGCATACACATGCAACCCCACAATACAATAAAATTGTGCAATTGACAAATAATAATAATTACAAGATTTACGAAAAACAAATAATGCATTGGGCCTGCCTTGTGTAGGCAAGGTGGCCTGGTGAGGAGACCCAGGTGTGGAAGACTTTGCGACGTACAGAGCCTTCTTTCGGGCATGTCAGTGAAGCTCAGTGACTCACTGGTACCATTTGGAGATTAAAACAAAAGTCTAAAGTTGGTTTTTGTTGCCAAATTGCCTTCCTCAGGCACCTCCTCCCTTTACCAACACCAATAGATTCTGGTTGCTATTAACCTTTATTTTTATTTTTCTTGAATATCAGCATTTTTCCATGACTGGGCTTCCCAACCAGAGTAAAAGTGTCGTCATATATACAACTGTAACTTTTTATGCTTATAACAGACATGTAACATACTAATTGAATGACTGATATTTGTTGAATATCAAGGTTTTATTAAAAGTTCTAGCTTAAAAAATGTACTTTTCTCCACTGTAACTTGTCATTTTTTCTATATCCTCCCAAGATATGCATCTATTCTCCAAGCCTGATCTATCCTATTAAAGGAGAAAACCTCAAATCAATCTTTTTTTCTTTGCTTTCCGTCCAAACCCTTTTGAGCAAGAGCATCACCCTTTCCTCCTCTCCCCAGAAGCCTAGCGTGGCTCTCTCCGCAGCTGCTCCTTTCATCCCTCGCAAGGCAGACACCGCCTTGCATTGTTATTTCAGTTGATCCAATGTGACTAAAGCATCAGATGCACTTTCTGTGAACATTCAACCTCTGATCACTGAGAAGCGAGAGGTCTGGATGACGGACTCTGGCAAGAATCTTCTCCCATCTGGTTCTAGTTCAGGGCTGGCCTTTGACGGGCCTCCGTCTCACACCAGGACTCTAAGCGGGTGTGGAAGCTGCTTGGCTCTCTGGCAAGCTGAGTGGGTCCGTGGAGAGCTGTTTATTTTTCCGAACAAGAGCAATGAGGCGTTGGTGTCTCGGCATCATGCAGATTGAAGCGTATTACCAATTTCTCCCAAACAGGTATGTCTTATTTGACTTAAAGAACTGTCTGTTGTTATCAGACACAAAGGTTCTCCCAAATTATGACCTGCCTATAAGGATATCACAGTAGTTTTAAAGGTAGAAGCAACTAGTGTCTCCACACATTCTCCGAGGATGTCGTAAAAGATCCATCCTGTCCTTGTTGTTTTCTCATTCTCTTCCCTTTGGTTGAGGCCATCATTTCTTGTCTAGAAAACAATAGCTTCCCAAAGTATCGCAGGTTCGATTCCCAGTCAGGGTACATGCCTGGGTTGCAGGCCATGACCCCCAGCAACTGCACATTGATGTTTCTCTCTCTCTCTCTACCTCCCTCCCTTCCCTCTCTAAAAATAAGTAAATAAAATCTTTTTAAAAAAAGAAAAAGAAAACAATAGCTTCCTCATTGGTCTCCCTGCCTCCTTTCCCACCCCTTACCAACTTTCTTCTTTTTACTTGCTGCCAGAACAATTGTTTTTAATACACAAAATCTGAGTATGACCACCAGCCCCCTTCCCCTTGTTCAAATACCTGCAGTAGCTCCTCACTGCCTATAGGAGAAAATACACAGCCCTTAGCAAGCATACAAGGCTCACTGTAACAGAGGCAGTAGAAACTGGTGGAATCTATAAATGGAATTCTTTTCTTTTTTTAAGGAAGCTGAGGCACACCAGACATAGCATGGTACACACTAGGCCCATGGGGACAGTTTAAAACCTTCACTCCAGGTGTTCACTCTGGCCAGTCCCAGTGCCTGCACCTCAGCGCTGCTCGCCACTCCGGCCTCCTCACCTAGCTCATTATTCATCTCATGGAACTTGGTTCCGAACTACTATCCTCCAAGCATCTTTCCTTAGTAGGGAGTCTGGGTTAGGTGTCATGGCCCTGGCTCTCAAAGCCGTCTGCAGCCCTTATGTGACAGCAGTGACCACCCCGTCACTTGCGGGGCTCCCCCCTTGGACCGAGGCTTCCTTGATGAAGGTGAACATCTTACTCCTCCTTGAGTAAGTATATGGGATAAACGTTTACAGTGGGCATGTGTTTTGTCTACCCAGGACCTCCTCTTCCCCTCTCCTGGAAAAAGCAGCTGCTAGCCCCCTCCTCTTTAAGGAACTGACCTTTTCCTGTACCTTATGGTCCTGACCATGCTGCTAAACCAGATGATTCCAGCCCCATCCTAGCAGAGGGCACATGACTCAAGTTGGACCAATCAAATTCTTTTACTTGGGAATGGGAAAGGTGCAAAAAGGCAACTGGAGCTATGGCATCAGGTGGGAGCTCTCTAAAGGGACCACAGGTGCCCTAGCTCCTGGATTTTATTCTTCTCAAGGCTGTGGTATCAGTGAGCTTTTGCTGGGTAACAAATAATACCAAATTTAATAGCATAAAATCATATCCTTTTATTTATCTCAAAATTCTAGAGGTCAGTAATTTGGGCTTGGTAAGCTGAGCATTTCTCCTGGTCTTAGAAGGATTTGCACATGGATATCTGTGATCAGCTGTTAGTGAACTGGAGGCTGGTAGTCTAGGGTCACCTCAGCTGGATCATCTCTGCTCTCCATGGTATCTCATCTCCCAGCAGTCTAGCCTGATCTTATTCACATGCACCTGGGTGGAGCTCCAGGAGAGGGAATGGAAGCACACGGGGCTTGCTGAGACCTGGGCTCACACTTCAACATCAACATCTCCACTGCATTCTATTGGCCAAAACAAGTCACAGGACCAGCCCAGACTGAAGGGAGTGAGAATTCATATCTACCCCTTGATGGGAGGAGCTGCAAAGTCACAAGGTGAAGGGAGTGGATACAAGAGTGGAAAAGTGTGGTCACATCTGCAGACGACCACGACTTTGTTGTTCAGTTCCCTGTTAGTCTTCCAATGCCTCCCTTTTTAAATAAAGGTCTTATATGTCAGCTTCTGTTGTTTGCAATTTAAAGACCATAACTTATGCAAACTTATGCATGCTTGGGAATGAATGAATGAGGATATGTTACAGTGGGCCCAGTGTCATCCAAGGGAGAGTGTTACAAAGAGGGGAGGGGTGAAGGGTAGCAGACCACATCTCGGAGCTGAGGGAGCTGCAGAGGATGCTGTGTGCTGATTGCCTGAGAGCACGCACCTCAGAGGTCTTGATACTGCTTTCCCTCCCATCTCCCTAACTCACCCCCTGTGGTCACAGCCGCCAACAGCTGGAAATCTCTCTGAGGGCTGGATGTGGAGAATAAGCTTTTCACTTGGAACTGCTCTCTTGTCACCACCCAAACTGAATCTGAGACCCTGACTGTTTGTAATAGGTCACTATCCTCAGTTGTAGGTTAATAGAGTGATATTTTGTATTTAAGATTAGTTTAAACACAGGACATAAAGTTTTTAAGGAAAGGGTTTTTCGATAATGGAAGAGTCTAAAGGTTGAAAGGATCCTTAGTTATGACCCAGTGTTCCCCAATTTAAGTCCTTTTCACCCCCCACTTTCCATACCTTTCCTATAAAATTCCTGTTTCCTTAGGAGTGGATCATAAGGATGTTAGGAGAACAAAAACAGTTTCTATAATTAAATAACACTGAACTGTGAATGATTGATATCTCATATGCCTCAGTTTCAAGGATAATTTATAATGTTAAGGGGAAGATTTCTTAACTCAGAAATATTTTTTATAAGTAAAATCCTGGCAAATATGAAGGAGAGGTCTTTAGGCAGTTATAGGCAAGGGGAGTTTTATTGTTATTTTTTGTAGTGGTGGTGGTGATACAAATAATGAAAAAATAGTGTCTGTGTATAGATAGGACAGTGGATTTTTGTCATGCTTAGAACTTTCTCTTCTTTGAGAAGGCATGGTCACCTTGGCCTTCAGAATATTCCAGAAATTGGTATAGTAATTTACAATGACAACCAATGAAAATGGAAAGTTCCTCAAAGTTCTTGCAGCCTTAAACCCAACCTTTGAGAGTTAAATAGCACCCTCAGATAAAATGATTGCCCTGCGGTTCTTTGAGTGCTTCTCACCATCTGTAAACCACAAGACTGTCACTCAAAGTGCTGAGATTCACATCTTTGCGGGTGAGACAAGGAGGAGCCATATCTGCTCTCACGAAGTCTCAGGCTCGGGCCGTGCGCCAGGGCAGCCAGATAGGATCTCCAGGGCTGAGCGGGATGGTGCGATGCTCCCTGTGTGGGAGGCCTCCTGGGGAGGCAGACTGGTGACCTCACTGGGAAAATGAAAACAGTTCAATAAAAAAGACTTATCTTGGAAATGATCTGCCTGAATCTGAGACCAGTGAAGGGATTATATTTCCAACACCCTTTCAAAGAAAAAGGCCATTCTCCATTAATCCTGTATAGGGAAGAAATCCCACAGTGCTTCTACTTGACTAAAAGATGATGATTCAGGCAAAAAGGATCTCAACTCCAGGTCTACACAAAGACACAGTAAGGGGATCTCCCTTAAAAGAACAAATTAGAATGTTTTCCTTCTCAGACCAGAGCAGTGATGTGCTCCTGGGAAGCACAGCTCTGGGGAAGACCCAAGGATACAAGTAACCTCAACTTTTGACCTCTGATACTTTCCTTCCCTCTGGGATTTCTTTCATGATACCTCCAATGCTGCCGATGAAGACATAGAGTGTCCCAGGGTCTACAGCCTCAATGCAGACAAAGGAACAAAGGTTGGACATTTCAAAAGGACTTGTACCTAGTATGCAAAAATACAGTAGGCAGATTGATGTCAAAATAATCTAGACGCAATATCAGGCCGAAAGCAGGCTTCTGATTCGACCCTGGTGGACCCGTTTTGTTCTGTTCTGAGCCTTGTTCCTTGCCTCAAGGGCTCTAGCAGCAATTCTTAGTCCCCAAGCCCTTGGGCATGCATCTTCCTGGAGACTGGGAGGACCAGCCCTAGTGATAGGTAGTTTGGTGGGGATTTCATATTCTATCAACATTAGTATAATATTATCACCTTTGCAAGAGATAGTTACAGAAAATTAACTCATTATAGTGGGCAACATCTCTTCTCTGTTTGGCATATAGCATGTTTGGGCCCAAGGCCTCCGTTTAATTTGCAAAGGGTTCTGGCTAGAAGCATCTGAGAGAGTACAGTTTGATTTGGCTTCACCTGAGGTCTTCTCTTGCCCACAAGTTTCTTAGCTTCTGGAACTACAGGCATTTCTGCCAATCTAATAAAAAGCTTCTTTAGCTTTCTGTCCAAATGAAAAATCAGACCCAAGACAATCAGACTGTGTGTTTCAGAACCTTCTATGAATATGACAAATCTTAGGAGGCCCCTGGCTCTGACTTTGCTTTGAGAGCTAGAAAGCTCATACTCGAATCTGCCATTCTCCCTCAGTGAGTGTGCAAGACTTTTGGGTGTATAAATGTTTGAGTCTAAGTTTAGACTGGATTCACTTTATTCTTACTTTTCTGTCTTGAAATTATCTCTTTAACAATATTTGTCCATTTCCATTTCTAACTATGCAGTTTTGTCAGCTACCTTAATTATATATTTCCACCACCTTAGCATCAGAAAAATTCTCTAGAACTTAAAAAGCAGTTTCTGGGTGTTCTCCTGGGGTGGTGCTCTTCTTGATAATCTATTATCTGAGCTGTTTTATAGCCCTGTCGGGGCAAAGGCTAACTCGTACATTTTTGTATGGTTAACATGGAAATAATTCCTCTCCCATGCAACAGATAATCTCAGAATTTATGACTTCTGACAAGGTTGGACAACAACCAGTTTTGTATCTAACTTACCACTCTTAACCTAACATTGGATACCTAGCTTCTGAAATGCTATTTAAACTGGTTTTAATACATTATAATTTCCTTCAGCAATTAATAAGTTAAATATAATCTCTGACACACCTTATATGTGTATGAAAGTAATTTTTTTAACTTCTGAAAAAATACCATAGCAGCAAATAGAAAAAAATGGGCAACGCTATGTATTTGTCAAAATCCATAGAAATCCATAATCCATAGAAATGTTCCGTATGAAGAGTGAATTTTGACATGGGCAAATCAAACATAAATCATTTTGGAAGTCAAGGAAATCTCAGACAGAATGCAAAAGGTGACCAAAAAAAAAATTCTACCTGAACTGCAAACGTATGAAACATAGCTCAGTGAAGGCGGCGGGGGGAAAGGTACTGACCTAAGTAATGAAGGTAGTGGCATCTGTAGGACTAATGGAAAAAGTAACTGCACAGAGTACTGTACTCTAGTTGATCAAATTGTCTTCTGCAGGAATATAGGTTAACAAATCTCCAACCACTCCATGCATATATACTGGAATTAACAATTAAGTGCGTGAATAGCCAATGATAGGACCCAGGTTTCTTACTGTTAGAGAGTCCATAAAGAAGCAAGAACTGGCTGGCATAGCTCAGTGGTTTGAGTGCGGGCTGTGAACCAAAGCATCGCAAGTTCGGTTCCCAGTCAGGGCACATGCCTGGGTTGCAGGCCACGGCCCCCAGCAACCACACATTGATGTTTCTCTCTCTCTTTCTCCCTCCTTTCCCTCTCTAAAAATAAATGAATAAAATCTTTTAAAAAAAGAAGCAAGGAAAGGAGGCTGGAAGAGACTTGGAGACATCAGTATGAATTCATGTTTGACTTAACACAGAGACAGATAGTTACATAGAGAAATAACAGATACATGGGCCACTATACTTACATATAATTCCTTCTCAGTCAGCTGAGAGGACCTGGCACTGGCAACACTCCAGGTGCAAGTAACACACCTAGCACACAGATTTTGGTTTCTAATACTATTTTCCAATAAAAGAAAATAAGGCTTTTGGAGAAATGGCTGATTTTAGAACTGACACAGAAATTCTGTAAGATGAGCCTGAAGCATCTCATAGTGCCAAAAAGTAAGCAGTTCTCCAATAAATGAATGAATGAATGAATGCATACATGCATGCATGAGTGAATAAATGAATGCATGCATGCGTAAATGAATGAATGAAAACATGGAGCTGTGTCAAAGGGATACAGGAGCCCAGTGACAGAGCTCCTGATGGCAGACGTTGAAACAATTTAAGCAACAAAGTAAGTGGTGTGATATTAGATTATAACGCAAGTATAAAATAAATTTTGAGTCCATACTGACATAAATAAATAATTGAACCAGTAAATGGGAGAGATAAGACAGAGCTTACAGGCAAAAGAATTTCAAATAATGTATGTAAATACTCTGCCCTCAAGGAGGTGAAGCTAACACACAACTCCCCATATCCTTAAATGTGTACTCTGTGCAGTGATGTTCTTACAAAGAATACAGCATGAAAAGGGAGTGGGAGAGTAAATTTACAATGGAGACACCTGACAGACACTACCTCCGCCAAGATATCAAGGTCAACATCGACAGTCATAAAATATGTTAACAGTATGTACCTTTTATATGATGTGATAAGAATGGCACTTTACCTTCACACTCTTCCTCCCATAAAACCACAACCCCAGTCTAATGATGAGGCAAATGTTCAACCAATCCCATCTGAAGACAAGTTTACAAAATGCCTGCCCTGTATGCCTCAAAACTATGAAAGTCATCAAAAATAAGGAAAATCTCAGAAACCGTCACCAATCAGAGGAGCCTAAGGAGAAATGGCAACTAAATGTGCTTTGGCATCCTGGATGGGACCTTAAAATAGAAAAGGAGACATTAGATAAAACACTAAGGAAGTCTGAAGAAATGGTGGAGTTTAGTCAATAATAATGTATCAGTATCTGCTCATCACTTGTGACAAATATACCACAACAATGTAAGCTGTGAAAAATAAGAAAAAGTGGGTGTGGGGTATGTGGGCCTCTCTGTGCTATATTTGCAATTTTTGTAAATCTACAACTGTTATAAAATAAAAAATTATTGAAATAAATAGGTGTAGCAGACAAACCCAATAGAGAAACATTCTGCATGCAAAATATTTCTGAATGTCATGAAAAAAAGAAAAAGAAAAAGTCAAAAACTATCACAGGTAAGAGAACAATAAGGAACATGACAATTTTTAAAAATGTGAAGTCCTGGATAGGATTATGAAATTTAAAAAAAAGACACTAGTGGAAAAACTGCTAAAATCCAAAAATAAGGCTATAGCTCAGTTACTGGCAAGGTACCAATATTAATTTCTTAGTTCAACAAATACATCATGATTGTATAAGATGTTAAGGAAGGTTGGGTGAAAGTATGTGGGAATTCCCTTTGGGTAAAGGTGTATGACAACTACTTCTGCAACTTTTCTGTAAATCTACAATTTTTCTGAAATGAACAGTTTTTTAGGTATTTTCTTGAATAGGTGAACCATGAGGAATAATGGCTATGTGCAGACTAGAAGCAAGGGGCGCTGTTTTCCTTTAGCCAATAGAGAGGCAAAGCTGCTATCAACAGAGCTGACATGTTTTGAAGAAGGAAATGGGCCTGAATCACAGTGATTCACCCCCCAGATGGGCAGGCAAGTGTAACAGTCTGGATAATAAGTCTTTGGTTAGCTTAGGCCAAAGCTCAGAGAATTCTGCTTTTCTTAAAGCTCTTGGGGACAAAACGTACCTCTCTCAACAACCTCAACGGGAGTGGTCCATTTCAAGCACTGGGTGTTAAAGATAGGGACACAACTGTTCATGAGATCTTTCCTACATCTGCCCTTTCCACACACAGGAAGCTCAATAGCTATAACCTCGTGGACATAGGAAGAACAGCTCTTATCTCACTGAGCAGTGAGAAGGCCAGCCTCTACAGGATGGCCACAAACAGCCAAAATCCTGCAGGGACTGGAAGGAGCTTCTGATCCTTGCTTGGCTGAGTTACTTCTCCAGGCTTTTCCCAAGGTAGTGAGAAATAGGTTTCCTGGAATTGTTTATGAGGATGTCAAAAGGTCAGCCAGAGTTCTCAGCCTGAACAGTCATTTGTTTCTCCTTCCTCTCTGGAGTGATAATACCATATGTTACCCCAACAGAACTACTTACACATACTAAATACCTGTAATGTGCCAACAACAGTGCTAGGCGCTAGAAAAGAGGGAGTGGACTTGGGGGAATAAAAAAAAAAAACATGCTGGGCTTGCCAAAATGTCATGTTTTTTTCCACAAAATAAAAGACATATTTTTCATTTTCACCAATAACTTTATTCATTTGTGTATTTTGAATATGTCAGCAATCTCCCTCCGTGTGGTGTAACATTGATTGTTCTCAATTTGATCACTTTCAACTTCAACTGCTCTACCCAACTGTGGAGCATTGACGGTGAGAAACCTCCAGCATGAAACTTCACACCACCTTTGACATGACTGATCAGTCACAGAACCTTCTCCATACACTGCCCCAATGGTTTTTGTGTGTTTCAGTTGCATTTTTACCTTTCTTGAAACCATAACGCATAATATGCTGAAAATGTTGCATATTTTCTTCCATCTTCCCTATTAATGTGGCTACACAAAAATTCACCAGTTTTGATAAGGTTTTTTTAAAATGCACGCTGATATAACAGCTGTCACCAAACAATCTAACCAAATTGTTTTGAATGAAGTTAAAGACAACCAAATGCCACTAGAGACATCTTATGGAAAAAAACTGAATAAACTTTTTGGTCAACCCAATAAGAGTAATAATGTTGCCAATTGATGATGACGATGATGATGATGGTAAATATGTGATAGTATATATTTGTAACAGCTCAAGCCCTATGCTACAAGTACTAATCTAATTCTTACAACAATTCAATGAGAAAGATTATATTATCTCTATTTTATGGGTAAAAAAACTCTTCTCACTCTAGGAAGCAAAGATCAGAGTAGCTTGTCTAAAGTCAACTAGGAGGCATCAAAGTGGCTAAAAACATAGTCTTTGAGGCCCAGCAGACCTAGAATCTGTGTGACTTTGGACAACTAAGGTCACCTCTTTGTCAGGCAGATAAGGAATAAGGGTAAAATCAGCACAAATTTATCAATTGCCTTGGTCCACTTAATAATGTCTTCTACAAATTTGGGGGTAGAAGGGGCCACACAGTGTGCAGAATTTGCCAAACTGTGCCAAGTACCTTACAGGGAGGAACACATTTTGTCCTCACGGTAAAACATGAGATAAGGACTTCCTATTTTACTGGGGATAAAATGTATGTTCAAAGAGGTTGAGTCAATTTCTTAAAGGTCACCCAGCAGGCAAGTGGTCCAGCTGCAGTTTGAGTCCAGCTCCGTCTGCCCCAGTGCCCTGAGTCTTGAACACTCAGCTGCTTCCCACTCACCAGTCCAGAAACTCCAGGCAGCTCAGTTATTCCAGGTAACATATTTTTCATTTTAACTGAAGGCAGGACCCCAAAAGATTCACCATAAGTGGTATAAATCTGGCAGAGGGAATCTTATTTGAATTCAGTGGGCTTTTTAATAACTGATAGCATACACTTAGAAAGCAGAGAACTTTCCCTGGGAAGCTAGAGTGCATTTTGAAGAAGTGTCAAGGTAAGTGGGGGAGAGGAGAATAAAGGTTCAAGAAGTCTGAAGACCAAGGAATGAGTTTCTTTTGGATTCTAAAGCAAACCTACAATTTAAACAATTAACCTGGTCTTTGGTCAAGCCTTTACCAAGAAGACAATGCCTTTTGGGCCTCAGAGAAATTTAGGGTAAAAACAAAGATGCTAAATAGATTGCATCCCCTACCCCAACCTTGATTACTGGTAGTAGCTCCTGGGAGAGTTGTATTAAGAAGGATCATGAATCCAGACATTCCTCTTCTGAGTATTTATCCAAAGAATATGAAAACATGAATGCAAAAAGATATACCTGCCCTTATGTTCATAGCAGCATTATTTAGAACAGCCAAGATATGAAGGCAACCTATGTGTCCATCAACAGATGAATGAATAAACAAGATGTAGTACACATACACATGAAATACTACTCTGCAATAAAGATGGAATATTACCATTTGTAACAATATAGATGGATCTTGAGAGTATTGTGCTAAGTGAAATAAGTCAGAAAAGAAAAAAATTGAATGATTTCACTTACATGCAAATATAAAACAAAATAGTAACAAACAAACAAAATAAACACATAGATACAGAAAACAGGTAGTTACCGGGAGGGGGGGGGGGAAGGGTGGAGGAAGGGTGAAATGGGTAAATGGGGTCAAATATACAGTAAACAATGGAAACTAGACTTCCGGCGGTGAGCACCCAATAGAGTTTACATGTACTGAATTATAATGTTGTACACTTGAAATTTATATAATGCTTAAATAATGCTACCTCCAATTAAAAAACTAAATTCATTGTTTTTAAAAAAGAAGAATCACAATTGTACCCAGGCTCAGCTGGGGGAAAAAATAATTCCTTGCTCCATTAGCAATTTCTGCCACAAGTTCTGAGAGTGGAAAGAGCCTCGCATGTGCCCAGAATTTGCTTGGACACACTCTGCAGAGGGAGTTAACTGAGCTCAAGTCCAGGTAGGGAGCCAAACTGTCCCAATGGCACCCTGCTTCCCAGACCTTGCAAAGTAGGGCAAAACAGCACTGACAGCAAGAAAGGGCCTAATTTGAATTCTTTTGGTTTTAATTATTTTGAAAAGAGACACAGACCACCAATGCCAAGATCCTTTAGGAAGAACTAAAAACCAAAGAGATTCAGGCCAGCTGGAGGGAGTGGAGGGGGGAGCCCTAGCCAATTAGCCTTCCTTTGTGACATGGTCACCCTTCACCCCACCCTCCAGAAGCCTTAATAACACTCATGTGTCAACAGGATCTCAGGAGAGGGGAAAAAGCGGTGAGCCAAACCTCAAGAGTGAAGGGGAAAAAAAGCAAAATCTGGAATTTCAGCTCAAAACTGGACCCTTGAATGGCTTAACTGCTGTTATTATTTTTTATAGTGCTCTCACTGGGCTTTCCTGACCACCAGGAACTTGGCCTCAAAGCTCAACCCATCATGTCTTCCCTCCATAGCCTTGCTATTGCCTTGCCAAACAGGCTCAACCACCATCTCAAAGTCTACAGCATTCCACGTCCGACCTCCCCAAGTCGGTCAAACTTCCCAGGGCTAGACTACTAAAGGGAAAGCAGTCCTACTGTTTCCTTTAATAAACAGTTTTTACAGGGTGCCAAGTGCCCTTAAAGGAGCCCAGCAGCCCAAAGGAATCATCTGGGTTCCAGAAACCCCAGCCTAACCCAGAGGCAGGAGGGGGCAAAGACCCAGGCCCGAAATTGTGCTCCAGGGAATCTACCTAGTTCATGTTGTGAGGAGACTCTGGAGGTACCATTAGCATTCATCCGAGAAGGTTCTGCTGGGCCCTGGCAAGAATGAGCCCGGGCTCAGCAGGGCGGTGGTTCTACAGGGTGGGACAGGAAATTTCTACCATGTGCCTTTTAAAAGGGAATTGGTTATATCGAACGCCCTTGTGTTCTATTGAGCACCTTCATGAATATGGATTCACAAAGATGAGCATGAAGCCAAATTTGAAGCTAAAGAAAACCCAATGGCTGTACTTGATAGAACAAGAATAAGGTACAGTTTGGGGGGCAGTCCAGGGCAGAAGGTGAAAGGGACCAGCAGAGCATGTGGCCTGAAGCTAGGACAAAGCCCCTAGTGCAAGGTCTGAGGACTCAGGGGCTGGGGTGTCTGGGAAAAGGGATTTCTGATGTTCAATTTGAAGTTCTTTGCTTCTCAGTCATATAAACTATTGTCCTATTCCCCAACCACATCACAAAATTTCAGTAAAATCTAGTAAATACCTGCATGGCTTTCTATGATTGGGGCTTCGTGCAAACCCAGGGAAGGCTGGGTTTCACTCCTGGGTTTCAGAGAAAAATAGTTGGCAGACTCAGGTTGCAGGGCCTAAGGACCAGGGGGACACGAGGTTCAATCCCTAAGAACAGACTAAATCTTCCAGTGCTTTCTCCATTTCATTCTAAGTGGACAATGAATTGTATTGATACTCTCTATCTTTTTAAATTTTCTTCTCTATATTTAGGACATAGCAGGTACTATAAAGAAACCATAAAGAATACAAAACTTAGCATTTGAATAGATACGGGTCTGAATTCTGGCTCCACTTTCCCGACTATGAGATTCCAAGCCTCAGTTTCCTAATCTGTTGATTCATGATGATCATTCTTTGTAAAGGATCAATGAGATAAACTCTCTGCACTGTTCCCTGTGGTGACTGACACATAGCAGCACTCAATGAACGCTGGTTGCTCTTATTCACCTGTTGGCGATGACAGTGAGGGTGATGGTGAAGACCACACAGACAAGGACTATTCCTGATGGTAGAGCTCCTATAGTTAGGGGAGGGGTAAAAAGGACTGGTGAAATAGATTTCAAGATAAAAGGAAGTAAATTTTACAAACCTGTTCTATTGATCTTCACTGGACCGTAAAGTGAACACAAAATAAACTTCACTGTGCTTGTCACTGACATGGGAAGATTGTTTCTTGTCAAAGTTAGCTACATGTGCTAATGCAGGCGCCGCCTCGCACCAGCCAAGCCCAATGGGAATAGGGAGTGAAAAAAGGTTGATGAGTTGAGTATGACTTTATATAAAGGGACAAGTGAATGATGACCTCTGTCAAAAGCCTTATCAAATCAAATGCATTATGCTTAACCTTTCTCTTGTGCTATCAAATTCTTCCCCTATTACGTTCCAAGTGGATTATTTTTCTCTCTGAGATTACATATTCCTTTTCTCATTATACATTTAGTTAATTCTAATTTTCTATGCTCAGTATGCTTTTTCAGATATAACCATCATTCTTTTTTTCCAACCTTTATCAAGATATAATTAACATCTAACATTGTATACATTTAAGTTTATAGTGTGATGATCTGACACACACATCTTGGCAAAATGACAACCACAGGAGGATTAATTAACACTTTCATCGCTTCACATAATTACCAATTCTTTTTTGTGGTGAGAACAATGAACTTTCTTAGTAACTTTTAAGTATACAACACAGTATTGTTAGTTATAATCACCATGCTGTACATTACATGCTCAGAACTTAATCATTTGCTAACTTAGAGTTTGTACCCTTTGACCAATATCTCCCCATTTCCCCACCTCTCCAGCCCCTGGCAACCACTGTCCTACTATTTCTCTAAGTTCAGCTTTTTTTAGATTCCACATATACATGTTTATCTTTCTCTGTTAAACTGATTTCATTTAGCATAATGCCTTCAGGTTCAGCCATGTTGTCAAAAATGGCAGGATTTCTTCTTTCTTGTGATTGAATAATATTCGTGTGTGTGTGTGTGTGTGTGTGTGTGTGTGTGTGTGTGTGTCATATCTTCTTTATCCATTCATCCATTGATGGACACTTAAGTTGTTTCCCTGTCTTGGCTGTTATGAGTAATGCTGCAGTGAATATAACTTTCTTCAGAAAGCTGACTTCTTTTCCTTTGATATATGCCCAAAAGTGGGATTGCTAGATCATATCTGCCAGAGTTTGTTTTCATCTTTCAATTCAGTTCCATTGGTCTATGTGTCTGTATCTATGCCAGCACCATACTATTTTGATTACTATGGCTTTGTTATATACTTTAAAAATCAAAATAAAGTATAAATAAACCAAGGTGTGATGACTCTAGCTTTGTTCTTTCTCAAGATTGCTTTGACTATTCAGGATCTTTTGTGCTTCATATGAATTTTAGGATTTTTTTAAATTTTTACATAAAACGCCATTGGAACTTTGACAAGATTGCATTCAATCTACAGATAGCTTTGGACAGTATGGACATTTTAACAATATAAATTCTTCTGAATGAGGTGAAAGAAAAAGGAACCTTTTTCTCTTGACAGAGTCCTGCACAGGTGGGGAAGCTGAGTTCTTGCTTACACACTCTCACTTTCCCCATAGAAGAAGTCATGACCAAGGTCTCTCATGGCATTGACCTGTGCTGCCTTGAAGGGGAGGGTAACAGAGTAAAGTCAAACTGTTCCTCTTACTCTATTAAATGTATATTTATTTCCCGCCAGTGGTGTGCTGGAACTTCTTTGGGGAATCCTCAGCATCCAGAAAGAATTTCTTATCCAAAAGTGATTGTGTAAGAGAGTGTCCTCCAGAGCTCCCAGCTAGAGCCAACTCATGGACCACTGCAGAGTCTGCAGCTGGGTCTGAGATCTGTAGATCCATATGCCTATTAACCAGTCCTTAAGTGGAAATACTCCTGTTGGATCCTGTGGCATATAGTGCTAGATCCCACAGTTCCCACAAAGGCAATTGTGTCTGTAGATGGTTGCCAAATTGTTGTTGCTAAGGAGAGTATAAACAAGGGACATCTTATCCAGCCCGGTTGCTAATGTTCAGAACAATCACTCCTGATACCTCTGGCCAATCTCTTTCTGACATAGCTACTCTGCACTTCTTCCTCCTGGTCCAGCTACCGCAGAGGAGACTGTTGAACAGAACTTGGCACACACATTTTACCAGGTTATCTCTGTCTGGGGCCCATCATTTTGTTTTTAGTCTGAAAGATAATACCTCTCCTATAGAAGCCAAAAGGAATGTATTTCCTTCAAAAGAAGTTTCAGGAGATGCTGTATCACTGGCTTAGACAAATCCAGTTTGATTACATTCATTGTCTCCTTGTCTCCCTTCACACGGCAGTCAGGTTTTTCACTGAAGGTTTAATGTGAAACTGAGCCCTTCCAGTTTCACTTTTCCATCCAACTTTCACTACAAAAGCGCGCTGCCTTGGGAAATGACAGTGAGGATTGTTTCATTAATCACTGGTTTCAGACCTTTACAGTGGGCAGTAAGGAAGATGAAAATAGTCCTTTATAAGAATCAAGTCTTGAGGACACAGAAGCATACTAAAAAGTGAAGGTCCTTGAAGCCAAAAGAAAAATCAGTTTGGCGTTAAAAAAAAAAAAGAATCTAAGTGACAAGCTCTGTTTGGAGGGTGGAGAGAGGGGGGAAGCTGTGTTTCATGACCTGACATTGACAAATGTCCGTTTTATTGTCCAAAGTCACTTCTAGGAGATTGGTTTCTTTAAAAACAAATCTTCTGAATACTCCATCATAACTAGAGTATTTCAGCATGCATCTTGCTGGCTACTAATCTTACTATTTATTCTCTCCCCTTTAGGTGGGAAATCTCGTTTTATGCAATGAAGTAAAAAAAAAAAAAGCTTCCCACTTTGACCTAGTTCTTGAATCACAACTCTGTTATCTAAATTTCCCTAGGCCTTAGGGTTTTTTTTTCCATTTGTAAAATAAGGAAAATAATATCTGCCTTATAGAATTATTTTAAGGATAAAATGAGAAACTTTACTTACTATCACTGTAATAAGTAACATAATTATTTGTTATTACTATATTATTTATACTATGCAAAGTACTTTTATGTTTGTTAATTGGTTTAATCTACCAACAATTAATGCTATGTGCTATATACTAATACCAATCCCATTTTGCAGATATAAAAACAGAGGCACAAAACAGTTGAATACTTGCACAAGGTTACTCACTGTAAGAATCAGGGATGTAGGCATGTTCAAAGAGGACCAGAGTGTTTCGTGTGTGGCAGAATTAAGCAAAAAATATAAGATGGATTCAGGGACTACCCAACATAAAGTCATTATCACCTCTAGGCCTGAAGGGACAAGAGGAGAGATTGATGTAGTTGAAACCAGGTGAGAGCTGTCCACATGGAGAGATGGCTGTAGATAGAGAAACCTAGTCACTGCCAAACCCACAGTTTGGCAGGAAAGAACAGAGGGAATTAACATTCGGATCTCTCTTTTCTCCCACCCTCTAATCTTCTGCCAGTGCCTCCCATTTCATTGATCAAGCTCAACTGGAAGTCAGAGATTAGGTGAGTTCAGGGGACATAACAGTGTAGACAGAGGTCAGCCTCCCAGGGCACAAAGTAATGCTGAGAATGGGAAGGGCAAATGGAGAAACACTAACACATGATAGGGCTAGGATTCTAATGCATATTCTTAATCACTCACATTATTGCCTCTTGAGCATAAACCAGCTACTGGCCTTTCTCCAACTTATTTGCAAAACCTGAGTGTGTTAGCTTGAAGTCCACCTTGAAACCAAACGGCTCTTTCTCTGCAAATCATGACTCGTAATTATAATAAAGATTTGTCAGCAGGAGGGCTCACAGCACAAGGAGTACAAATGGTTCAGTTAAAGAGTCTCCAGTAGACAGATTTAATTCCCACATTACTCCTCCTGGTTCAAGCCATGGGGTGGCTCTTTTTTCCTCACCCTACAGCAGTTCTTGGAAGCTCTATATCCTCCTTTTTACCCCACTTGCTAATACAAGGAGTCCTCCTTATTTTTCAACCTGGGGATAGACTGAAACCCCTACCTCCAGACCCCAAAGGCTTGCTTCCACATCTCAGTGAGTTGAAGAAACTTCTCTGCAAAAGATGTCTCTCTCCACAAAGAATTCTCACATCCTCTACTAAGAAAATACTTGTTCTTTCCCAATGCATAGGCTTGGCATAGTGCTTGCATAACAGAGGACTGATTAAACTGAAATTAGTAGTAGTAAGAGTATTATTCACACTTTGCCTAAGTGAGATCAAATGAAACACTTACAGGGACTGTAGAGAATAATGAAAATGTAGCAGAGCCAACTTGATAGGGAGACAAGGCAAGGGAGACAAGGCTTCCCCAAGCGCATCCTGAAACACTTCCCAGAAGATGCACAGCAGCCTCGGATGCCATAATGCATTTCCACTCAGCCTCCTCACTGTGGCCTTTCTGTGTTACTGTGGCAACATTCTTTGGACCGCCTTCTCCAGAGTCCTCTCCTAGGCACCTTTATCCACCAGGAGATTTTTAAAAACATATTACAGATGTTTTCCTTTTCCTGAGAAACATCCCAATGCATATTATTTTTCAAAATGTTGCATTTCATACCATGAAAATTGTATTCCTGGCCTTCAGTTAGCATGATATAAGAAACTTGAATAACCGTGACCAATGGAGGAATATTCTTTTGTTTTTTAACTTTTAAACAGACATTTTTGAAATTGTCCATAAGTCTTCTATCCTTGAGGACATTTGTCTGAAACAAAGTGCATTATCCTGTCCAAATACACAGCCCATTCGAGTTTGCTCCCATTACATCACCTTCATTTGCCTGTACAATCCATCAAATGTGTTAAATAAAGAAGACATATAGGTGAAAGAGGCTTCTTTGCAGGTTATTAAATCATTCATCAATTTCTCTGTTTTAAATGGTAAACTTTGATGTCCACAAAATGGGCAGTTGGGTGAGCAGGCATGAGAGCAGGCCTACGAAGTGGAGATAATGCCCCAGAGGCAAGATGTTGAGAAATCAGTGGTCTGTTTTAATGCAAAAATATAGACATTTTTATTCCAATGCAAATTTTCACAAAGTGATTGGGATAGAATCCAGGGAGCTGCTCACTTCTCAGCACCTCCCTAGGGCTGTCCAAGTCTGAGCCCCCATCATCTCTCACTGCACTTGCTTCTGGATCAAACGCCTCTTGAGTAGGTGCCCTCACTGTGCCTCAGCAGCCCCACAGAATCTTGCTTCTGTCCCTGCTGCCTGGAATATGGGATGTTGCAGGAACTACTCCATCATTCTGCCTCATGCACAAACCTGGCAGGCCAAGGGGATGAACACCCCAGTGGGCAATCGTGGACCAACGGAGGACAGGAGCTGAACAGTTCAGAGGTAAATTCCCACTTGGCCTCCCAGACATCCTTGGTGAAATATAGCCCTGACAATGCCTTCTTTCTTGCCTCACCCTTCCTATGTCTCCCCTTCTGTTCCTTGAATCACTTCCCAAATACACTTCCTATAAACAACCCCTTGTCTAGGCTCAGCTTGATGGAGGAATCCAGGCTACAGTGGTCTCCTAACTTTCTGCATCTATCCCTTTTAACCTTCTACAATCTGTCCTACAGCAGCCAGAATAGACCTTCTAAAATATTAATGTATCAGACCATTCCTCTGCTCAAAAACTTCTAATGGCTTTTATCACACTCAGAACAAAATCCAAAGCCCCTTCCATGACTCCAAGGTTCACCATGATCCAGCCACCAGTCCCTCTCTGACTCTATCTTTTTCCATACCACTTATACCACATGACATTATATTGGGTGTTAAGAGACCATTTCCTCCGTTGGAATGCAGGCTGCATAACAGCAAGGGCTGGTCTATCTTGTTTACCGCTATATCCCCAGAGCCTGGCTCAGTGCCTGACTACGTAGGCATCAAAAAATATTTGTTGAATCAATAATGGGACATGTGATTTTCATTATGCACATGGTTGTAATGCTAGAACTAACATTATATCAGACAAAGGGAAAAAAAACTTGCTGTCAGCTGCTTTGTTTGAGTGATTCTGTGATGTGTTTATCCAACAATGGGTGAAAAATGTGATAAAAATGGCTAAGAAGCCTTGTGCCAACAATAGCCTTGGTGAGGATTGAAAAACAAAGGCCATGCCTCCTGATCAAAAGCTAGATGTAATCAAAGCTGGATTGCCCAGGGATATTTAGCTTTATAACTATCGACTTAAAGCTATAAAAACATCAGTATTATTGAAATGCCTACAGGCAAAATTACTCTATTATTTTGAGCCTAAATCCTCTATTTTCTCTTTGAAATAATTATTTTTAAAGTGATTTTTACAAAGAGGCTTCTTAGGAATTCAACTATAACACCATAGCATAGATCATACCCCTGTCCCAATTAATGAGAGAAAGAAAAGCTGAATTTAATCTATAAGAAAGCTTTACCTGACACATAAAGGGGAGTCTTAGAAAGCGTAAACTACGGCAAAGCCCTCAGAATTCATGGCTATAATCTTAAAAGGAAATAGGGGCCCAAAGGATACATCACCTGTTGAGGCCATAATTATAAAAATTAAGCATGGCTCACAACTCTAGAAGGCCATCTGGCATTTGGTTGCCACCCACTGGGGTGCTAGTCCTCAGACGCAGCCCCGATCTAACACTTACTAGCTTTGTGAATCTGAGTAAGTCACTTAACCATTGAGTCAAATCCTCTTGAGGACAAGAACTGTCTCACTCCCTCTAGATCCCTGTAGGCCACAGTGCCTGGCACCAAAAAAGTGAACAACAGATGAGTGTGTTTGGAGAATTAAGCAAGACGTCATTTTTTTACTCTTAAAGGCCTAGTGTAACTTTTAGCGAGAATCCAAGTACAGCATAAGGAATATATAGGTACTAGACTTATCAGAACAAACACTTTGTAAGTTATATAAATGTCTGATCACTATGTTGTACAACTGAAACTAATATAATGTTGTATGTTACCTATAATTGAAAAAGTATTGAGATAGTTCCGGCCAAGATGGAGGCATAGGTAGACACACTGGGCCTCCTCGCACAACCAAGATAGGGACAACAACAATTTAGAAACAGAATACCATCCAGAACTGACAGAAAATTGATCTGAATGGAAGTTGGACAACCAAGAAAATAGACGCATTCATCCAGACCGGTAGGAGGGGCAGAGTCGGGCTGCTGGGCTCAGGGCGCCTCTCAGAGAGCAGAGACCGTTGAGATGGGTCGTGTTAGGCATCTGGGGTGCGCAAGACCACAGCGGGTGGACCCTGAGTGTGCAAGTGGCAGCTGGCAGACCCCTGCCGAGGGGTGGCAACCGGCAGAGCCAGCGAGGTGGCGAATGTAAAGCAAGGCACTGCGAGCAACCCAGATCACAGCACTGGGATATAGAGCCTTGGGGAACTGATTGAGGACACCTGTGGGGATTGAGGCACAGGGAGGGTCTCCCAGCCTCACAGGAGAGGTCCTTGGAGGGTCCCACAGTGTGTACAAGCCCACCCACATGGGAATTGGCACCGGAGGGGCCCAGTTTGCTTGGGGGAAGCAGCAGAAGGGACTGAAATCCCACAGAGATCGGAGCAAGTGCCATTGTCCCCTCTCAGACCCCGCCCCCACATACAACGTCACAACCCAGCGACTGAGGTGCCCCACCTTGGTGAACACCTAAGGTTCCGCCCCTCATATGTAACAGGTGCAACCAGACCGCCCCCCCCCCCCAGAAAAAAAACGATGGCTCAAACAGAATTCAAGTCCCCACAACCAGTTTTTTTAAGCGACCGAGAGATAGCCAACCTATCAGATGCACAGTTCAAAGCACTGGTGATCAGGATGCTCACAGAATTGGTTGATTTTCGTCACAAATTAGAGAACAAATGCTGGCTACAATAAGAGAAATGAAGGAAAATGCACAGGGAATCAATAGTGATGGGAAGGAAACTGGTACTCAAATCAATGGTGTGGACCAGAAGGAAGATAAAAACAAACCACCAGAAAACAATGAAGAAATAAGAATTCAAAAAATGAGGAGAGGCTTAGGAACCTCCAGGACATCTTTAAATGATCCAACATCCAAATTATAGGGGTACTAGAATGAGAAGAGGAAGAGCAACAAGTGGAAAAGTTATCTGAACAAATAATAAAGGAGAACTTCCCCAATCTAGCAAAGGGAATAGACTTCCAGAAAGTCCAGGAAGCTCAGAGAGTCCCAAAGAAGTTGGACCCAAGAAGGGACACACCAAGGCACATCATAATTATATTAGCCAAGGTAAAAATGAAGGAGAGAATCCTAGAAGCAGCAAGAGACAAGGAGATAGTAACCTACAAAGGAGTTCCCATCAGACTGTCAGCTGATTTCTCAAAAGAGACCTTGCAGGCAAAAAGGGGCTGGAAAGAAGTATTCCAAGTCATGAAAGGCAAGGACCTACATCCCAGATTGCTCTATCCCACAAAGCTTTCATTTAGCATGGAAAAGCAGATAAAATGCTTTTCAGATAAGGTCAAGTTAAAGGAGTTCATCGTTACCGAGCCCTTATTATAGGAAATGTTAAAGGGACTTATCTAAGAAAAAGAAGATAAAAAAACATGTATAGTAAAAGGACAGCAAACTCACAATTATTAACAACCACAACTAAAACAAAAACAAAAAGAAACTAAGCAAACAACTAAAACAGGAACAGAACCACAGAAATGGAGATTACATGGAGGGTTATCAACAGGGGAGTGGGAGGAAGAGAGGGGGGGAAGGTATGGAGGATAAGTAGCATAGATGGTAGGTAGAAAATAGGGGGAGGGCAAGAATAGTATGGGAAATGTAAAAGCTAAAGAACTTATGACACAGAGACATGAACTAAAGGGGGAGAATGTGGGTGGGAGAGGGTGTGCAGGGTAGAGGGGGATGAAAGGGGTAAGTGGGACAATTGTAATAGCATAATCAATAAAATATATTTTAAAAAAGAGAGTATTGAAAAAATCTGTATGAATCATTTCTCTACTTTTTCTGAAGATATCTGTATTTTAGCCAGCACTTTACTCCCTGGGCTCAATTAGCTGTTAATTTCCATGAACAACATGAATCTCATGAGATATTTAAATTATTCTTTCAAGTTAGACAAGAATTATATACTGTCATCAAGACTGTTGTGTGAGTAGATAAAAACTGTTATATACAAGTTGGATACCATGACATGCTTTTGGTTTGAAATTTCTTTTGAAACTGAACATATTCTCAGGGCTCTCAATGGAAGGAACATTGAAGGCTAAATTGGAAGACCTAGACAAGTGATGTGGAACAAGTTACTTATTCTCTCTGAGTCTCAGTGTTTGCATCAATAAAAGCAAGACATCTGAGGAGATGCATAATCTCCTCCCAGGCTAAACAAGGGCTGCCTATTGTGAACACCAAGATTATTTTTTGGAGGTATAGCAGGCAATGCTTCCATTTGGTCTGTCCATGGGTCCTATATCATGAGTGTATTTCTGGGGAGGAAATACTTAATAACTTGAAGAGGCTGGCCTGCTCCAGCCAGAGCAATGGATGCCCAGTGGTCTGGCGCAATCTGCAGAAAGAAACGGGTTCTTCGAGAGCAAATGACAAGAAGAAAGAGACTATATGTCCATTATTTATTGTTACATAAAGACACCCAAAATTCAATGGCTCAAAATAACAAAATGTTATTATATTTCATAAGTCTCTGGGTTGACAGGACTTCGCTGGGAGGTCACTTGGAGCAGAGCCAAGGTCACTCCTGTGCTGCACTCAGCTGTGAGCCCAGCTGAGGCATGACTAAGTTGGCTCTCATCCATCAGGGTCTTTCCACATGGCCTTGTATTATTTAGTGGCCCATCCTGAGCATCTTTACAGTGTGGAGCCTAGATGGGAAGAGGAAGTGTTCCTGGAGGCCGTTCATCGAGACTCTGCTTGCATCATATATATCAAGAACCCATTGGCCAAAGCAAGTCACTGGCCAAGCCCAGAGTCAAGGTGGGGACAACACAAGAGCATGAATACCAGGAGGTATGGTTCATTGTAAGAGCAAGAAGTGCAAAATGGGAACAGAATTTTGTAAATAGTTTCTGCAGAGTTTGATCATTTGCTCTCCAAGAGCCCTGTTCCTTCTGCAGATTGCACCAGACCACTGGAGGTCCATGGCTCTGGCTGGAGCAGGTCAGCCTCTTGAAATTATTAAGTATTTCCTCCCCAGAAATACGCTCATGACATGGATAGCAATTTTACCATTATAAGATTTATCTGGCATTTATCACACATGAAACATTTTTTGTTACCATTAATTAGCTTCACTGCAATTGTTCAGTGAATAATGAGGGAGGCTCTATTGTTGGGCTAGAAGAAGAATGAAGAAAAAGACTTTAATTTTGCTTTTGCAAGAGCACAGCAACAAACAGTTATTGAGGCCCTGTGGTATACTCAGATGTATAATGGGCAACTAGACTGAAAACAGAGAAAAAGTATAATAAAAACTTCCCTACACCAAACTATAACTGGAAGAGTCTTAATTTATAAGCATTACCTACTAATAACAATAATAGCAAGTATTACTCTTTTACTTTTTAAAAATCACTGTACTCTATTTTAATCCTCACATGCAGTCCTATAAGAAAGGCACTAGCATCTGTATTTTTTAGATGAAAAAAAACAGGGCTTCAGGAGGTTCATCAGCTTTCCAAGGTTGCTTGAAAATTAGAGGCAAAGGCAGGGTTGAAATCTGTCTACTAATTTACCCAGCCACTAAATATTTATTGTATGCTTTCTATGTGCCAGACTCTGAATCTTTATTTTATATATTTACCCATTACATGTTCAACAGTAGCTTTTCCATGATAGGCCCAGAGAAGTTCGAAAGAAAATGGGAGGGGAGGGGAACTGCCATGAAATAAGTTTCTGCACTTAATCGAGAGTTGGGTCTCTAGGTCCAAGTACCATAATTCACCTCCCCACCCACACCCCTTGAGAGATTGCATGTGATTTACACTCTTCCTTGGAAGCTCAATGCATCAGACTCCCTAATCTGGGGCTGCTGCCCTGCTATCCTGCTGATCAGGTGAGTGGGCTCTGCCATAACAGTGAGGTGCTCTTGCTTCACTGACATGATCTTTCCTCACCACTTTGGTCATCATCTTGGACACCTCAAGTGCTGTTGATGATTACAGGCCAAGTCTTAAGGGTAAAGAATGAGGGAAATGATGCAACCCATGGATTCTATATTTTGCTTCAGCCATAAAGTTTTGGCAATAAGAACCTTTTCCAGGATGCTGCAACTGCAAGTATTTCAAAAGCTATAGAAAGTGTTCTAATATTCTCTCATCTTTATTAAGGAGACATAAAAGAAGAACTAGTTGTTTTGAATATATTCTGAGGGGAAAATTCTGCTTAGTTTTGAGTAATACATTTGCAGTAAGATGTGCCATCCCTAAGGTCCTTAAGCATTCTGATGAAACTTTTTTTGTGTGAGGCACAGATCTGGCCCTTGGAGTCATGTCTGGATGAAAGGCAGGCCTTCTTCATAAGAAACAACTTGAGAAAAATACCAGGCTGGAAGGAGGCAAGTAGAAGAGACAATAAAGCATAACAGGAATCCGGAGAAGACTTAGACTAGCTGGGTGGCCTGCCTTAATAGCTGTCATCGGGAGTTGGAGAAGTGCCTGGGCATGGAAAGTGAGGACCAAGATGAATAGTTGAATGAAAATAGGGGAAGAGCATTAAGTTGCATCTTCTCCACATGGGATCTTGAAGAGAAGGGATGCATTTTTGAAGGTGGAGTAAATGACTGTCTTATTGGTTTCATTTGAAGAAGGCAAACAGCCCCTTCTTCCTAAGAAATGTTTTGGCAGCCCTATTACAGTGAATAAAATGTTCACCAATAAGCCACTCCTTGAAATTCAGGAATTTAAAGACCAGTTAGCTTAGAATGAAAAAATTCTTACCACAGAAGAGGCATTATTAGCCATAAATAAGCTCCTTAAACCAAATGGATTTCTGATTGTTTTTAAATAGAGGGGCTTTTTCGGGAGGGTTGAGCAGTGAGTGATGACCTCTTCTTCTTTATATTCTTTCTGAATTTTACAAGTTATTGTCATGTTCAATAGTATTTTTGGAGCCAAGGAAATCTCTCCAGTGGGATACAGATAGATGCTATGAGGAACTAGTACTCTGAACAGGTCAGCTTTGATGAGTGTCGTAAAGAGTAAGCCCAGCTGCAGTGGGGACCATGTGAAGTCATTAACTGAGGACAGAGAAATGATAAATGGAAAAGGAAAAATAATTTAAATGTATCCATTCCACATTTTTCCTAAAAATAAGTTTCGTAGGAAGGCAGTATCAGTACCATCCAAAAGAAAGAAAGCACAAACTTAGAAAATAAGATGCAAACATATTTTAAGTCCTCTGAGATAAAATGAGGCAGGACTTAATTTTCCCAGTCCCCGAAAGATTATATGCCTTCCATCACCTACAGGACATCTTTTGATCCTATTTCTGTGGAAAGGGAGGTTTCATAAAAGAAAGCACTTATTTTTAGAATAAGAATATAAGTAAAGTCTTCATATATATAAAACATGTATGTTTCTCATTATAAATGAGAAAGATACATCTCACAATAGAGAAGAAATTTGCTCATAATATAACTTTTTATTGTGCTTTTCCCATTTACTATGCATCATTATTCCATGTTCCTACAGTCTTCAAAATGATCATTTAAATGTCCGCCAACTACTATGTACCATAATTTATGTTGTTTGGTTTTTTTTCAAATATGTTGACTGTGTGAAGAAGGCAATATATCCAATTTGAAATGTCATCTAGACAACTATAGGAAAATTTGTTTCTTGGTTAAAATATTCCACTCTTTGTTTTATATTTAAAGCAAGGGTCTCTAATTTTTGCCAGGGGCTCATTAAGTTTTCAATGCCTAAAGAAAGAATTCTCTCTAGGGGCATTCAACATATTTGCTAGAGAACCATAGGAGGGCTAACTAGCATATTTATCAAATTTCTAAGTGGCCTCAGAGATGAGAGGCATAACCACTATGGTAAATGAGCAACTGTGAATCCAAAAAAGAATTTGATAGGCTGAAAGAACAATAGGCTGAATCAGACAAGATGGCATTTCACAGGGTAAAAACTTAAAAAACTAGGAATTTTTAAAAATAAGCTGGATATGTTTTGACTAGAGAAAATAAGCCTTGAAAAGGACAAGAAATGCTCTTCAAATATGTGGGGGAGGGAGGGGGTCTCTTTTATTTAAAGGGAATTCCAAAGAGAAATGTAATAAATGGTAACCATAGCTACAGGGTTCAAATTTTAAAATTACTTCATAGCAGATGGAGTTGTTAAACAAAAGGAAATCCACTGCTGTGTGTTCACTTACCCCGTACGTCTTCACTGAGCACAGCTACTCCATGCTAGGTGCTGGGGACACCATGCTGAAGGTTGCGATCACAAGCCCCACTCCAGGGGCCACGTTTCAGCCAGCCAGACAGGCTGACACAAAACAAACCATCAAGTAAACTAATAAATAATTACAAACAGTGCATCATAAAGTAAGCAATAAAAGGGTCTGAGATATACATTAGTCAGAGGGACCCACTGTCAACAGATGGCCAGGAAAAGCCTTTCTGTGTAAGTGACACTTCAACACAGGCCTAAAGAATGAGGAGGAGTCAGTTACTTAAAGAGTCATGGAAAGAGCATTCCAAGCAACATTTCTGAGGCAAAAAAAAAAAAAAGACTTTGTGTGTCCGAAGGAATGGAAGAAGGCAAGTTGTGCTGAAACTTAGTGTGTGGGTAGGAGAATGGTGAGAGAGAATGATGGAGAAATAGGTAGAAAGCAGGGCTTTGGGGGCATGGCATAGCAAGGAGAGTGGATTTGGATCAAAAGGCTATGAGAAGCTGTACTGACCAACTTGGTTGATTTCTGGTTTTTGAACAGCACTCTGGCTGTGGCATGAGGAACAGGTTAGAGACTGAAATGGATGCAGGGAGAGCAGTGAGGAGGCTTTGACAATGGTCCTGGTGAGATGAGGCGGTGGCTGGGACCAGAGTGGTGGCAATAGAAACTGAGAAAAGTCAGCAAAGTCGGAAGAGATTCCTAGGAGAGAGTGTGGTCAAGATCCTGGGAAGAGTTCAGTGTGGGGACAACCTCTCTTCAGTAGGCCATAGAAGAAATTCAGATCTTATAAAGCCCCTTCCAACTCTGCAACTCTCCAAGAGACGGAGAAGAGGTTCTAAAAGGGACATCAGCACGTGAGCAAAGCCCACTGTGGGCCCCAGACATGGTTCTCACTGATTTACATGCAACAGTCCCTGTTTTTCTGAAACTCTTAGCAATGAAAGACACTAGGTTGGGCCAAAGTCCTCCAAAGAGTTAATTACTGGCCTGTCCTCTGGAGGATCAGAATAAAACAGGAGCATGTGGAAGGCATCAAGCTTATAATGGGAACATGAGCAGCACTAATGGGAACACTCCATTGCCAGGCACCGTCCCCATAATTCTACAAATTAGCCAGAGCCTCTGGAATCCCAGGTCTGCAGCTGCTGCACAGATGTGTGCTGAGCACTGGGATGGGAGCAGAGAAAGGAGGTTGGAGCATAAAGAGATTTATCCAAATCAACCTGGGACTCTTGGCATTTGAGGAAATGACCACCATTCCGGTCTCTGAGGTGCAACCTGAAAGGTCTTTTCAAAATGCAAATGTGATCCTATCTTTATTCTCATCCCCTTAAACCCTGCTTCGCATCGTTTTTAGAATAAAGACCAAAATTTTTACTGTGGCCATTAAGTCAGGGGAGCATGTGCCCTGGTTTGTCCAAACCAGTTGGGGTTATGCCAGTTTGGGTCGTAATTGATGGCGCCTCATATCACTCTCCTGAGTGTTGTGGTTTGGACGATAAATATGCAGTCTTTCCACGGCCCAGGTCTCAGTCCTCATCTCCTGCTCCGCTGTCATCGGCAGCCACACTGCACTCCCTTCTGTTCCTCCAACTCTCTGTCCTCCCTCCTGCTACAGGGGTTCTCCATGAGCTGTCCTCTCCAGCTGTTCCCTGCCCTTCACCAAACCACAGATACACTGCCTCCAGGTTCTCCCTCATCAGGAGAGTTCTCCCTCAGACTCTTTCTTAGCTGCATTACGTCCCTCTCCTCCATGGCACTCGTCATGTAGGCTTTGTTTTGTTTGGTTCACTTTTGTTGGGGTGATTAGTGTTCAACCCTCTCTCCCATTTGAAGGCAGGCAGTGACCATGTCTCCTTTGCTCTTGAAAGTCAGATGTCAAGCAGATTTTTGACTGACTGAATGAATAGATAAATTTATTCATCAATCAATCAATCATTCAATAAGTTGATGATCAAATTACTGGTTATTTACTGGCTGTTCCTGCCAAAAATGAAATAAAATTAAAATAAAAAATAGAATAAAATAAACAAAAAACAATGTATTAATACTAAGGGAAATGGTAAAAGGCAACCTGAGTGAGGTCTTTGTAATATATTTCTTGGTATGCAGAGGTATATGTGTCTGTCTGTATTCCAAACAAGCACTGAATTCCACAATGGTCACCTCTTTAAGCTGGATCCTTGTCCCAAAGACATAGCAACAATTCAGTGAGTTTCTAAAACTCCTCTCTGGAACTTGCTTAGTATAATTTATTTGACTTCCTCAGTAATAGCAAGACTACAGTCTTTGAAGAGGGGTTTTGACTTTTGGAAAAATCCAACTGGCATTTTGTACCAAGTTTTATGTACAAGCCTGCAGAACATGCCAGACAGGGGTGTTTTGGTAAAAAATCAGGTGAACCTTTATAGAGACCAAATCCCTCCTGTGTCTTCTAAACTGTCTCTGAAAGTAATTCCAGACACTCTCTGAGCCCTGGCGGCATATGTGGAAGAAGACGATAAGCTTCCAATGGGACCATTTGAAAGATAAGCCTTGTTTGGTCTCTTGGAAACACTTGTGGGAAACCAATCACGAACAAATTCCCTGGAATGACAATCCTTCCTCCCAACGTGTGGTGCTTTTGAACTTGTAAAGTGCTTTCCCCAAAGTGATCAGAGATGTTCTATTCAACAAAGGCCCACTCTAAGACATTTTGCTATTTTCATTTGGAAGAACAAGGTAACTCTGACCAGAGTGGCTCAGCTGGTTGACCACCGTTCCACAAAGAGAAACATCACTAGTTCCATTGCCGGTCAGGGCACATGTCTGGGTTGCAGGTCCAGTTCCCAGTTGGGATGTGTGTGAGATCGATATTTCTCTCACATGCTGATGTTTCCCTCCCTCTCTTCCCCTCTTTCTAAAAATAAATAAATAAAAATCTCTCTAAAAATTTTTTTTTAAAAAAGCACAAGGCAAACGGGGTTGGGGAGGTAGAGAAGTGGAATCTGAGCTCCTGTAGGGTCATGAGTCATAAAGGCTTTAAGGAAATCTAACACCTCCCAAGACTAAGCATGACTGGAAAAATAAATACCAGCTCCCCGACGCAACACCACAATACGTTCCAGCCAAGTGTAGACATCCCTCAGAGCCCACCTGTTTGTGCTCCTCCACCCCAGATCTGCTGGGGCCCGCCCCAGGATTGACAAACAAAACTCGGCTCCGAAATTCCACAAGCACCACCAGAATGTTCACCTAGCAGCTTCTGGGTGGAACTCGAGGAGGAAAAGGATTTTTTGAGCCCCACCTTAAATAGGCAGGAGCCAAGTACAACAGTGAGCTACAGACCCTAAAGCTTAGGATCATGTGATCTTCTTTCTGACCCTTGAGATGCATGGGGGAGAATTGAGAACAAATATGCTTTCAAGTCCTGGTAAGCTAGTGCCTTGAGGGCTGTCCATCTTCCCATTCTTAACCATCTGGTGTCAAATCTGGTTTTTGTTTCAGAATTTCAATGTCATAAATTGGTCTAAAGGTTATGCCTCCTTGCGACTACTTACACATTAGCCTTCTACTTCCAATCTAGAGTACAAAGCACATCAGCTATTTGGAGCACCATGTCTTCTATCCTAAACATGAATCAGGAGACACAAAGACCAAAGAAGCCATCTAAGATTTACAGAAATGCACTCTTTGTTGTGTCATTGATGGCAACAGAAGTTCAAGAGAGTGAAAAACACAGTCTGGCCCTGGATGATGGCAGAATAACCAGGCAGACAACCAAGGCTGGAGAAGTCAGAGGTCAGATCCAGATGACAGGGTATAGAACTGGCACCAATCTGGGAATTGCTTAAACATGCCAGGTGACCAACATGCCCCAAAACACCTGGTATCAGGGTCACTGATTGAGGGGGAATCTTATTCCTGGCTTTGGGCCTTAGCAAAAAATAGAATCACCAAGTCCCTAAAAAAAGTCAGCTTCCTTTTGTATCTACTGTAACTGGCGTGATCACAATTTATCATTCAAACTGAGACACATTTGGAAATGAAAATGGCCAGTATTCAGAATTTTTCCAGGAAGCCAGGTGTTAACTCGGGACTGTCCCAGGAAACCCGGGATCTGCCACCCTTCTTGTAACAGATGCAGTCTCAGTGGATGACCTCCATGCCATCCTGTGTTTCCCAGAGATAGGAAACAAATAGAATGATGCCCCTTTCTGAGCCAACTGAAACCAACCAACATGTCCTCAGGCTGGCATCTGACAACCTACAACAGGTCCTGAAACCACAAACTACATCACCTACAATTCCTGGACAAACAAGACCTGGTAATTATTAGGACAGCCACACATTTGCCTCCATGACTAACCGTCCTTTGTCCTGAATCTCAGGGAAAGCCACCACCTCCCCATCGAGAATCCAAACCCCATATCACCACACCTGCCCCACCCCTAACCTCATCTATTTTCCAAGGGAGTAGAGCATCTTCCATTACTATGAAAGCATCTCTGAATAATTAGGTTCAAGAGCATGATGACAGACTTTCAAAGGGTTGATTTAAGAAAATTATCAAAGCTGTAGCAGTGTTCCTCACACTTGAATTTTCATGAGAATCATATAAGTTCTGGTTAAAATGCAGGTTCTGTTTCAGTCAGTCTGGGGCAGAGCCTGGATGCTGCATTCTAACAAGCTCCCAGGTGATGCTCAGGCTGCTGACCATGAGCCAGTCTTTGAGTAGAAAGAGTGTAACAGCATTTAGTTTAAGGGCTTAACAATATCTTAGATGTCTTTAGTGCTGACATGAGGGAAAGCTTGCTGATTAAATCTGTATCCAAAAGGCAATATGGTAGAAGGAAACGGAGGAAAAAGAGAACAATAGAGAAGAAAATATAGGAAGACAGAATGAGAGGAAGTAAGAGCAGAAAGAAAGAGAGAAAGGTAAAAGGAGAAATAAGAAGAAAAAAAACATAAACACACTAAATTAAGTTAAGCTAGAGAAGAAGAAAATAACTAAGGGTTAAGTGAGTTCCTTTGGCAGAAATGAGAAGAAGTGCTCCATTCCCATCGCCTAGAGCCCCAGGGGGAAGTTGTTTCCATTCCGAAGCCCACTGCAATAAAAATCTCAAATTCCTTCATTTTTACAATTGTTGGCCAGTTACTTACAGACCCATAGCATAGAGTCCTCTAGTCCAGGGTCTTTCAAACTTGCTGATCATGGCTCACTTGAGAAAAACCTTTTACACTGGGACCCAATAAACACACACAAACTCTACAAATGTCTCACAGAATAATAACTTTAATATGAGCAAAATGATATGTCTTAGTCAATATAATATCATACTCTAACCTACTCATCTTTCAGTTCATCAAATTGCAGTCTGATGGGAGAGACACTCGCCTAAGTGTGAAAGGGCTGCCTGTGAGCAAGGCAGAGATGGGGACCTAGGGCTCCGAACTCACTCTCCATCCACCTCACAGCCGCTGTGCCTTACTTGGGTTCACTTGACAACATGAACTCCAGAAATGTGTTTAAAGGCAAATTATCAAGCTGAGACTTTGATTATATGTTAGGGTAAGATTTTTAAAAAATATTAATAGCTTCTCTCTCTCATGTTTCATCATCCCCAGCCCTCACCAGTTAAGTAATAGTGATCTCCACAGTGGTTATCTTTGAGAGGGAATGAGACAGTGTAGAAATAGAAATCACCTTTAGGTCTCCCCTCAGCTTTAGTTTCTAAAAATTTAAGCCATTAAGGGAAACTTACAGTTTAGCCAGAAACAAATAACTACTCTAAAAAAGATCTCTTAACCCTCAGCCACAAGGTGGGACTAACATGTCCCAGATGAGGGTAAAGTGGAAGAATGAAGGACAAGAAAGACTTAATGATACAGGAAGGGTCCGGTGGGTCTCAAAGGGAAGGTTCTGTGCCTTCTTTCCTGTACAGGGTCTCAAGAAGGCATTCAAATTCCAGATACTTTGGAGAGAGACAGGAATACCTCAGGAGAGAACGGCAATGAGATGTGCCCAGGCAGGTGAATCTCTTCCAGCCTTACCCTGTGGCCCAGGGAAGCACAGAAGAGGTGGCAAATAGCACTGACTCAAAGGGGTAAGGCAGATAAGAGAATGTCTTAACCATAGTCAAGTACATGGACAACCAACCAAATGGCTCTAGATGTAGGCCCCAGCACCATGCTATTTTGTCATCATGTTGAGAATTTAAACATGGCATCGAGAAAAGCAGCAGGTTTCCACAGTGGCAGACTTAATATCGACCCTCCACACAAAATAATGGCCTCCCAAAAGTTGAACTAGTAAGCATCAACTAATAAAAAGTTTTATTTCTTGAATATAGAATTGGTGAGCCAAGAGTCTTTTTTTTGTACTTGTTTTTTTTTTCAAGAAACAATAAATAATCAACAAGTTAACTTCCCAAAAGATGTTTTGACTTTCATCAAATACATTTTTATATTGTTTGCATGCCCTAAATCTGTGCAAATATTAGCCTTGTAATTTTTAGTACCTCCTCTGGCTAATAGAAGCAATGGAAATTACGTATTACAATTGCCATATACAGAGTCGCAAGAATCCATGAAAAATGTCTAGAATACACAAGATACTGTTAACACCTGCTGTGCCTAGAGTTTGGGGTGGAAAGGAGAATTACTGTTCATGTACTATTTGAAGTGTTTTACCATGTTATATGTTTAATATATATTATTTTTCCTAATTAAAAAATATATTTGATCCAACACTGGTGTCTTCTTTTTATGATCTCCAATGACCATGAGTCTGTACAGCCCAGATGAGCACTCCTGGTCCTTCATCACATACCTCTCCCATGGGATGGTAACAATGTCAAGGACAAATGCCATCTTATTCCTTGTGGTACAACTCTCACAACACGAAGCACAAGGATGAGTACAGAGTCAGCACTTAATTGCTACTTGTTGCAATGAACTTTTTGCCATAGTATTTTTGTATCTATTTGTGAAACTCTTTGCTTAATGATTTGTCTTCCTTACTGAACAAATTAGGGAATTAATGACTTCTGTTTGCCACTGGATCTCTGGGACTTACCTCAGGACCTGGTACATGGTAGGTGCTCGATAAAAACTCCTTGAAGGATAAATGAAGAAGTAGATTACAGGACAACCAGAGATCCATATAGTTTCCCTGAATGTCTCCAGTTTCATTTTACTTTGTATACTTAGACTATACACACAAATAATCATCCAGTGAATTTTGTTTCTTACAAGCACTAAATGCAAAACTTTGCCACTTGGGTCACAGGCCAAGAATCCTGTCACAAGAATGAATGTCCAGGATTTCCCTGAAGATTAGCCTTGGTGAAAACAGCAAGCCATTTTTCCAAAACAAATAATTCCCAACAGCAACATTTATTTCATTTTACTTTTATCTGAAATTTTACAGAAAGAAGTGAGATTGCAGATACAGGTACACAATGGATTTTTTTTTAGTTCAAGATTTTTACTCTGTAAAATTGGCCAGATTACTATGCTTTAAGATAGTTTGAGGAAAATTGCCTCTGCAATAAAAAAAAAAAAAAAGAACAAACAGCCATTTCATGAAGATGGCATGAAAAGCAAAGAAGGATACCCCTGCCCCTCCCAAAGACGAAGCCAAAACAAAGGCTTTGAAGACAAAGACAGCAGTGCTAAAAGATGTCCACAGCCACAAGAAAAAAAAAGATCCACACATCACCCACCTTCCAGTGGTCCATGATACTGCAGATCTGAAAGCAGCCAAATATCCTAAGAGCACCCGCAGAAGAAACAAGCTTGAATACTATGCCATCATCAAGTTCCCCTGACTATCGAGTCAACCATGAAGATAGAAGACAATACCTTGTACTGTGGATGTCAAAGCCAACAAGCACCAGATCAAATTGGCTGCGAAGAAGCTCTATGACTTTGACTTGGCCAAGGTCAACACCTTGAGCAGGCCTGATGGAGAGAGGAAGGCATATGTTCCACTGGCCCCCGACTGGGGTGCTTTGGATGCTGCCAACAAAATTGGAATCACCTGTACTCAGTCCAGCTGGCTAATTCTAAATACAATTTTTTTCATCATGAAACATCAAACAAAAAGAAAAAACGACACAGGAGGGAGCTACAATAAATAACAAGAGTGGTTAGCTTTGTATGGTAAGATTACAAACTTTTTAAAATCTTCTTTTAATGTTTTTTATGTTCCAAATTTTCTAAAATTAAGAAATTTTTCTAAGTTACTTCTTCCTGCTCTCCCATACCCAAGCTGCTCCTCCTCCTAGGTTTCCTAGTTCAGTGACTAGCACTATCGCCCACACACCTTCCCAAACCCAGAACCTGGGATCCTCCATGGGCCTCTTCTTCCATGGCCAGTGGAGCACCACTCATTTTCATTGCTACTTGTCATACTCTCAGTTCAAGCTGCTCACACCAAATACTGTAGACTGAGTAGATTAAACCACAGACATTTACTTTTCACTGTTTTGAGTTGGGGGAGTCCAAGAACAAGGTGCCAGCAGATTCGGTTCCTGGTGAGAACTCACTTCCTGGCTTGTAGGAGGCCACCTTCTCACTGCATCTTCACTTGGTGGTCAGAGAGAAGCACAGTCTCTCTGCCTCTTCCTATAAGGACACTAATCCCATCATGGGAGCTCTACCTAATGACCACCTAAAGACCGCACCATCGTGTTAGGAGTTACGGCTTCAATGTTGTGTTAGGAATTAGGGCTTCGATGTATAAATTATGCAAGGGAGAGACAGGTTCAGTCCATAACACTAACACCCCCAAACTCAGTGACACAAATACTTATTATTAACTCTCCTGGTTCTGTGGGTTGACTGGGATCAGCTGGGTGGTTCTCATTTGGGGTCTCTCATGCATCCATGTGTCAGCTGGATGTCTAAGATGGTCCGTTCACATGACAGCTGATGACAACTATCAGCTTGGATGCTCAGCTGGAGCTGTCAACAGAAGGGCCAACATGTAGCTTCTCCATGTGGTCTGAGCTGCTCGAAGCCTGGCAGCTGGATTCCAAGACAGTGCAACTCAAGGAGAACCATTCCAAAAGGCCCACACTGCCTGTGCCCTGAAAGTCAGTCCTTTGTAAGTTCTTCCTACGTGGAACAGTATTCACCCTATTGGATCATGGGCATATCAAGCGACATTGCCATTGCCTTCATGGTCCCTATTAGTTGAAAGTGTTTTCCTAAGTAACTTTGTGATATCCGGTATCACTTACTGCTGGCCACAGGGTATTTACAATAACTTACTCCAAGCAATGCTGCATGTGAAAAAAGAGACCTTGCACTGCCCTATGCAAAGAGCAGACAGAAAAAGGGTTTGGAAGCCCACCAAGAAGCAATACTCTTGTCTCTGTCCAAGAGAAGCCAAGATTTCACCACAGAGCTCAAGTCTGGGTGGCCTTTTGGGTTCCCAGTCTGCATCAGAGGCACACACAAAAAAATGACTTTATGATAATTAGGCTCCACAGCATGCTTTCAAAGGAAGCATTATTAGACCCATGTTATAGGTGGAGAAACTATAGCCACAGGGAAGTTATTTTTCCCACCCAAGGCCACCCAATGTGTCTGGGATGAAAATGAGGACAAGAACCAAAACCTGTGGGTAATCTGCCCTCAGCATAAGCCGTGACACATTTCCTACAGGGGATGTTTATGCTCTGGTTAAAAGGGCTCTGGTACAAGTGAAGGGTAGAGACGCACCAAAGAGCTCTAGATAAAACATTTTGTCATTTGTTATAATTTGTTATGGTCTTGAATGTATTCATGGCCACAGGCGTTTTTCACAATCATCATTTCTTGAGTGTCTTTTATCATCATTACGCCTGTGCGACTTGGGCCTGTTCTTCAACCCCCCCTCTGTCTCCATTTCCTTACCTGTGAAAAACCGGGGTAAGTTCTTCACTTGTGAAAAATGGTGAGCCTCACAAAGGATGAAAAATGAGTTAATGCATATGGGGAACTTGAGCAGAGGCTGGCACATGGTATCATGAAGGTGTTAGTTATTCCGACATAGATGATGTATTTCCTCAGTCATAAGCTGAGCTGGCCCTCAGCAGGAGCCACAGGCTTCACTGTTCTTCTGTTCTCCACGAGGCTGGGGCGGTGCTGAACCTGGAGTGGACTTCGGAAATGATCTCCTGTCTGAATCTCAAAGGCCAGGCTCTGTGTGACTCAAGTCCCTTCCCAAGCTTCATACCGTGCAGACAGGCCCTCTAACCTCCCCAGAATCGATATTTTACCATTATGTGCATGAGATTCCCAGTTGCTAAGAACATTTTCTAAGCTATCATGATTTCCTCATATTTTATAACATTCAAAGTGACTTCACAAATATCATCTCTTTTAAATCTTATAACAGTACTATGAGGAAGACAAAACCTTAACCTGTCCATTTTATGGATGGTGAAACTGAGACCCTCTGAACGAATTCCCTTGAGGTCAAACTGATTAATAGTAATAAGTTACCGCCACTAACATTTTTGAAGACTTAATATTAGGTTAAATATATGAGATTGCTGAGATGTTACCATTTTAACCTATACAAGAAAAAGAATTTTATGTATGCATATATTGTGTCTATAGAATCTACATAAATTGTGTCATTTAATCCTCATATCAACCTGATAGGGTACAAAAAAATTCCCATTTTTATCAACAAAGGGAATGAAGACTTAAAGGCAATTATCCAAAATCCAACAGTGGAACCAGGATTCCAACCCAGGCCAATATGACTCCAAAACCCCACTAGCAACTCAGCCACACCCTCTGTCTAGTATATGGCTGGGAAATGGTGGAGCTTGTGCTGCTACCCAGATCTCTGACTATTGAGGCAATAGTTTTTTTTGTATTAAAAATGTAGCACATTTACACTTACTCTTCATAACAACCACATAACTTAGAAAAGATCACCCCCATATTAAAGATGAGAAACCTGAGGCCTGGGAAGTTTCCATGGCTCAGACAAAGCCACACAGCTATTAAATCTTGGGGTTCAGACTCAAACTGGGACTATGCAACTTCAAAGGATGGGCTCTTAACCATCGTGTCTGTAGTTCTAAATGACCTGGGGACCGTTGGAAATTTCAAAGTTTCCAGGTGACCCTGTAGACCAACTAAATCACAACCTCCTAAGGTGAAACCTGGGAAAGAGTAGTTTTTGAAACTCCCCAGGGGGTCCCAGTGTGCAGACAAGGCTGGGAATCACTGTAGTGATCCACAGCAGTGATCCTAATCATGCCTTACACAAACAAATACCTCCATCCCAGACTCACTTTCTTCAGAGAGCTCCCGTCAAGAACCAAAACAAGTCACAGCAGTGGACCAATCACAGAATCTTCCCATTGACAACAATCAACTGTCACTGAGGCCAAAATGGAAAATGTTTCATCAAAGGAGGTCTGCCACTCTCCTGAGCTTTTAGCCTCGGCCTCAGTGGGTACCCTGAACTGAGACAGCTGAGCTTGGCTGGTGACTTGCTGGGCAGTGAGTTGGGAAGCACTGGCTAGCCCTGCAGAGTGGGACAACCCTCCGCCTTCACCATTGCTCATGTTGGCTGTACGTAGGGTCAGGGCCAAGCCCCTGAATGTAAATAGGAGGCATGCATTCCTGTGCGCTGTGTCCAGGCACCACCAGTTCAGAATACTTCATCTTCACAAACTTCACTTATTTTCAGAATTATGCTTCTTTGACTCCTGCAAGCCAAACCCATGGAAAAATAGGGGAAACCGAATGCCAAGGAAATGGCGCCAAGGCAAACACATGTAAGCCCTGAAATAACAGGAGATACTGTGGTCATGTCTGACCTTCTGAACTGTGCTGCGAGTTGAAGCAAAAACAGCTATTGCTACTGCTGAAAGGGTGCACGGTGATCGCTTATTTGTAATGCTGAAGAGCATGGGTTTAGAGAGATCGCCTTTTGAAACTATAGGGATTCAGCCAAAGGGCCAGAAATAACATCATTTTGAAGAATGACTTTTTTTAAAAAAAAAAAAAAAAAAGGAAAGCCACCTTTCACCTCCATGATCAACATAAGCCCAGAATCTTCTGATATTTATCTGTCAGATGACTAAGACCTTCAGAACATCTACAAATGTTTCTCTGCTGATAACACCACTAACAAGCAAGAATGCAAGTTCACGTCTTTATTTCAGGAGCTGCCAAGAGGTAACTGCGGAAGGGCCCTGATGGAGAAGTAAAATGATGCCCCAGCGTCAATAGCTGTGTGCGGAGAAGGCCCCTGGTTGCCACACTAACCAGCTCAGCCCCTAGCAGTACTGCAGTGTCAGACCTGCTGGGGGGCTGCCAGCAGCTACATTCCTCCGAGACGCCAGGAGCTGCATTCTTGGGCACACAAAACAAGTCACCAGGAGGAATGTGCACCATGTTAACATTACCAAAAAAAGACCACAAGCTACACAGAGGTCATGCAGAGGAAGACTGGTTCCCATGAAAGAGATCCCTGTATTAAAATGATTGCCAAGTTTGCCTGAGAATGAAATACTCATTTTCATGTTGTTTTTCAGATGATAACACTCTCTCCCTTTGGTTACATCATTTGCTGCATATCCAGAAGATGTGTCTTGAAGAGAGAAAAACACGTGGGAAATTTAGTTTCATTGTAATTATTGAGGGGGAAGATACCCTGTAAAAGAAATAATAGCAATTGCCTGCTAGTGCTTAGTATGTGTTCAGACACAGTGAATGTTAATTGCTTTTCATATAATAATATATTTAACCCTCACAATCTGTGATTACTATTAGTGCCCAGAAGTTTTATTTTTCTTTTGACAGTCATATTTATCAATTATTTTATCTGTTCTTTCTCTTGTTTAGAAATCAAAAAATCAAAACATTGTTTAAAATTTTTTTAAATCCCCCATATCATAAAAGTATTTTTCCTTAATTCCTTCTATAAGTTTTAAATATTCAATTTTGATATTTAAGTTTATAATTTATTTGGACTAAGACATGAATGGGAATATATGTTTTTCTCAAATGGAAAACTGAGTTTTCTAGGCTTACTTAATTCCCAATCCCACCATCCTTTGCACACTGGGAATGTCATATTCTTCATATGCCAAGTTTACATACCTGTGTGGGTTGGCCTATGAACTCTGTTCTGTCCATTCCTGTCATGATACCACACATCCTAATTACTGCAGCTTTGTGATATTACGTGTGGTGGAACAATTCCAGCACGCTCCCTCACCCATCTTGTCTCTCTTCTTGTCTTTGATGTTGACCTTTACACTTTCATATCAATTTTTGGGTCCCCTGATTGAGTTCCAGAACAAGCTCTGTTGAGACTCTTGTTGTAATTTGCAAGTTAATTCATAGGAATCGATATCTTCTTGATACTGAGTCATCACATCAATGAGCACAGCATGTTTCCCCGTTTCTTTAGTCTTTGTCTCCCCTGTTGACAGGAGTCTTCGTCTTGTTCACACTTGTAAAGAAAAAGATTTTAACACTTCATCTTTAATAATGTTTGCTGTAGGTTTTCAGTAGATAGCCTTTATTAATTAAGAAAGTTTCTTTCTATTACTATTTTGCTAAAAATTTGGCTAAGGGAGTTTTTAATCATGAATAGATACCGCATTTTATCAAATGCTATTGAGACATTCACAAGACTTTTCTCCTTTAACCTTGTTCATGTCAAACCATCTTTTTATTCCAATGATAAATCCAATTTTCTTTTAGTACATTCATTAATTTTTCAGTATTTGCTTGCTTATGCACATATATTTATACATGTGGCATTTTTTTTCTTACACTCTCTTTGTGTGAGTTGACAAATGTTCCCTTATTTTATATTCTTAGCTAAAATCAGCATGCAATTATGTTTCCTCATGTTTATCCAAACTCATCTAGTCCTATGGAGGAGCAGGGAGTAAACTTTTAACAACTGCTTCCATTTCTTTAGAGGTGAAGGTTAAACTCCTGTTTCCATATCTTCGTGGGATGGTTTGATGAGTCATATTTATCTAAGACATTGACCATTTCCATGTTTTCATGTTTCTTGGCATAATGCTGCCTTCTTTTTCATCTTTATTATATCTGTAGTTAGGACTCCCTTTTCATTTCTAATATTACTTGTGCATGCTGAGTCTTTTTTACAAAATATTTTGCTAAATGTTTATTCTATTGGCCTTTTTCCAAAGAATCAATTGGAGTGTACACTGTGCCCACTCAATCCCACTCTTACCCCCAGATTTCCTGGGGTCCTTTTATCGCTGTTCCAGATTGAGGGTGGTTTTGCTTCCAATGGTTGGCATCTAAAACTGTTTATTAGAGGGCTGGACTCAGGCTGCTGCAGCCACTTTGGCCACCTGTTCAGGAAAGCTAAAGTGTGCAGGAAGGTGTGAGGGACCTTTGTCCGCAGAGCCCCCCATCCACCACAGATGAGAATAAGTCTACCAAGACATGATCTGCTTGGGGAGGAAAGGTGGCCAATCTCTCACAGGAGAAGGACCAAGAGCCTTTTCCTCAACGGCTTTTATTGGCTTCATTTACACAGGAATTCAGGTAAAGCTCATTACTCATTGCCGGGAAGTAAGGATCAAATAACAAGGAACTCTGAGGGCCTATTTTGAGTCAGGGTCAGATAGTTAAAGAGCTGTAAAAAACTTTAAGGAATAAACTTACTTCTTCCTTGGACCCTTATCATTTTTTGACAGCATTCTAAACAAAGCAGGTTTCACAGGATTTTACATATTCTTTCTTAGGCCTGATCACCTGGGGAACCTGCCCTTTCCAGCGTAGGGCTGCACCACCTTCTGTCATTGTTTCAGGCTTAGGAGGAGCAAGGGAAGTAAGGCAGCCAAGAGATTAGGAGATTTTCTCACAGACAATGAGGACTCAGGCTATGTCAAAGCCGAGAGGTGAGGGTCCATCACCCCCTTTTGCTGTAGCCCCCAAACTCCTTCCTTGGGGGCCTCCCATGTGATTGTGCCTGTCTTAGATGGTTCCCCCCTTGGGGAATCTTACCCATCATTGGCTAACCAACCAAGCATTTGGGGCCAGGCAGGGTAAAGTAAAAGGAGCAGAAGCGGTGCTCCTGCCAGGGAGATAAGCTTTTATCTCCTTGGTGGCTTATGGTCCAAGGTCATTCCCTCAGCCTTAGCCGGGGTTACAGCTTCTGATACCAGGCAGGGCAGTTCCCAACACACACCCACCCTAGTTAACCTTCAGCCACTAACTGACAACTGTAGGGGTATGAAAACCCCCAAGTGGAACAACTCTGAGGTATAATTCGTACTTCAGAAGCCCACTATAGAATCAGGCTGAAGCTGTTTTCCATGGGACCTAGCCTGAAATTGTACCTTTGCTTTGCTTCTTCCCTAGCTGGCTTTCACCACCCCCTTGCACGCTTCTCTAGGGAGAGAATAGATAAGAGATCTAATGGTCAAGTTTAGATGACTAGGTCTAGGACACACTTATCTTCAGAGTCTGCTTCTGAGAGGCCCAATGAGATAACAATTCTATTTGTTTTCAATTCTCTACACTGTTTTGTTTTCTGTGACTTTCATTAATGCATTTCATCTTTATTCTTTCCTTTTTTCCACTATTTTTGGAATACTTTATTTTCTTGAACAGATAGCTAGCTCCTTAATTTTCTATGTACTATTTTAGCTACATCCCTTGTTTTAATATATTATATTTTCATTATTTTTAAGTGCACATGTTTTCTCATTTTCATGATTATTTTCTCTTCATGGCAATCATCAGAACTGGCCACTGGCATGTCCAGCTCTCCTTTCCCTCGTCAGGCCCTCACCCTCTTAAACTCAGCCACGGCAATAGGGTCAGTAGGTGTGCTTCGGCCTACATTGTGAATGGAAGTGATGTGTGTTATTTTGGTGCAGAAAAGTTTAAGAATTGCATTCTTTTTCCTCTACCACTGTGACTGGTAATATACCAGGTGGTGCAGGCACCACCCAGGTGGGTGCTGGATTGAGGAAACTGTAAAGAGAAGCTCTCAGCTGACTTACACTGGACGTGTACCATGAATAGGAAACAAACCTTCATTGTTTCAGGATATTCAACTATTTTAGTCTGAGCATCGCTGCAGCATAATGTACACTATCCTGACTATTGCACTGACCAAATAGTCTTTAAAAGTACCTTTCCTTCTCTCTAATTTTCAACTCTATAGAGTAATTTCAAGCATCTTTTTCAAGTTCATATTTTATTGGAGTGTGGTCAGAGAATATACCCTGTATGTTACTGAGCCTTTGGTATTTGATGGATGTCCTTTGTAGTCTACAAGCAATCACTTGTTGGGTCACATAAACTTTGTGTAAACTAAATTGTGCTGGTTAATTGCATTGTTCAAACCTTTAACATCTTTATACATTTTTAACTTTTAATCTCTCAATTACTGTGAGATGTTTTTAAAAACCTATTACACATAGATTTTTAAATGTCTCTACAAGTCAATTTGATTTCTGCTTTAAACATGTTTGAGGCCATTTTATTAAGTACGTTGACCCTTGAACAATGCCAGGATTGGGGGCACTGACCCAGGTGTAGTCCGAACTGCATTTATAATAACTTTTCACTCCCCTCAATTTAACTACTACAGTTGCCCCTCAGTATCCATGGGGGATGGGTTCCAGGATCCCCTGTAGGTATGAAAATCTGTATATAAAATGATGTAGATGAAAGCATATGGTTGGCCCTCCGCATACACAGACTCCAACTGCGGATTGAAAACAGTACAAATATTTATGGGGAAAACCTGTATGTGAGTTGACATGTGCAGTTCGAACCCCTGTTGTTCAGGGGTCAACTATACATGCAAGTGGTCAATTGTTTTTTTTTTTTTATATTACAAAATGACCTTCTTCATCCCTAATAATGCATTTTTACCTTCATATCTGTTTGTCAGAACGGTTGCTTCTGCCAGATGTTCCAAAAGTTATCACTGCCTGGTGGGATATCACTGGCTTTGGGGTCACTTTTTATATTGATTTCTCAGCTGGGGGGTAGGGGGGTGGCAAGCAGTTCTCGACTATACACGTAGTTTAAGTCCAAAGCCCACATGAGGTCGGCCTCTTTTCCTTGTCGTCTTCCTGTGCTAAGGGAAGATTTATTTTCTAGTCATCCTTTAGTGAAGCCAAAACCACTGGATAGTTCCAGCTTCATAAAAGGGGACTCAGTTCCAACTCCTTACCTTAGAAAGGCACACAGCTCCACCTCCCCTTCCCCACCCCCGGCTCCCCCGCCCCTCACGGGGATTGTATTTATTGCACCAGAAAAAGGAATTTCCTAGTAGGAGGGCTTTAGGTAATTTAGTACCAGCAGAACTAGAAGATTTATAAGTTATACTTTATAACTGCATGCCGCTAATGCGTTTGCCTTTCTGAGCAGAGATCAGTGGGTTGAAAGCAGGGTTTGTGGTAGGGTGGGAAAAAGGACAGTGCGTTCCTGTTCTTTGTAGGACATCCTCTTAATTCTACCGAATCTTAACTAAAGGATGATCATCACCATCACACCCTAGTTTTTTATATTCCCTGTGTTTTATTTGTTCCCATCTCTCCATGGAGGCGAAAATCAGGCACAGGAGATTCAGGGAGATTAAGAGGGTAATTAGTGAAAGAACAGTGCTGATGATAATAACAGTATTAATAATAAGAGTTGACATTTATTGACATTTAAATAAGCCAGCTCCTGAGCAAATGCTTTACAAGTGTTCTCTCACTGAAACCTGAAAACCCTACGAGGCACTGGATCTTAGCATGCTAAGCAATTTGCTCAGGTACACACACCTCGGAAGTCGTAGAGATCTCAATCTTAGTCATTAAAGGCGGGGCCTACAATGGCCTTTACTCCCCCTCCAACATTCCAGCTTGAGTGTTTAAATTCCTATTTCTTCACTCAATATCTCCTTTATCTCTTCCCTACCCTGCCACACAATATCTACTTAGTGGTCATCTCTTGTTAAATGGCAAAGCAATGTTATGTAAATATATAGATTTCTGAGGGACTGTTGCTGAAGGCTCTGCAAGATCCAGCTCAGGTGACACCACTTCCAGGGGCCTTCATGGGTGTCTGCGGGCTGGTGACCCTCCCAGGCTTCCTGCAAGCATACTGAACCACAGCCATTTGACTCTATGAGTCTCTCCTACCGGTCCATGGGCTTCCAGAGAGTGTAGGCAATTTCTTGTTGTTTTTTGTATATCAAGCACATAGCACAAGTCCTGGCACAGAGGAGACTCTTGGTAAACATTTGATGAATAAGTGAATGGATGAAGGGATGGGTGAACGAACGAAAATTATCTTCCATGGTGCTCACGACCTTACCTAAATATGTTTCCAAGAATGGAGCTGTTTCTTTATTATTCTTGTAAATTAGTATTCCTATACAACACTAATTCCTTCTGCTTTTCTGAAAACCTGCAACAATCTCTCTGGAGATGCTTCTTGTTCTGATTTGTGTGTAAGTCTGTTTCAAAATTACTCTGTTGTCACAGGAAAAATACAGCCTCACCCGGGGTCCCGTAGCCTCACTCAGCTCAGTGTTTTCCTGGGCCTTGGGCAGTCTGTTGCCTCCTGGCTTCAGTCTACCTGTCTCCCATACAGTTGTGAGGAACATTCTATTCTGCCCTGTGCCCAAGCATTGCTCTCCCCATGGTGTGACAGCATGATGACCAGATGCTGCTGCCTCTGTGAGTGGCCACAGTAGGAAACCCTGTGAGTTTTTACAAACTGATGCATTTATCCTGAAAGTAGCATTTTGCTATCTTTTTATTCTCTTTGCCCCCAACAGGAAACTTTCATGGGGATGCCCTTAAAAAAAAAAGTAACAAATCCAGGCACAAGTATAAACCCATCTGTCCAAGGCTGACATTGTAGCAAATTTGTTTCCCACTCATGAAAGGTGATGAACAGTCTTGCTTTCTCAGAAATAACACCGAACTGCCTCAGTCATCCAACCCTACTAAACCATGACGTACTTCATGTACCAAAGAGTTGCTGGAACTGTTTCTCTCCAGAAAAAAGAAAAGCCACATCTACTCAGGAAAACAGTTCTTTCTAAGTAACCCCAGATGGGATGTGTTGGTATCCCTCCTCTCATTCTATAATAAATACTTGTATTAAATAACAAATATTATTCTTGTGTATGCAGAAGCCAGAAGTTTTCTAAGCATGGAAAAGGGTGAGAGCTGAGAGGATAGAGATGAGCAAAGTGGCAGTTCTTTCATACTTAGGTGAAGTAGAAAGGTTATGCTACAGATAGGCCTGGACAGACCTTGTTTGTTCTGGGAGAGCAAGCAGGAGCATAGGAGAGAGGCCCTGAGACAGCACAGGAGAGGCTGCATGCCCTAGGTAACCAAGCTAGTGTGGTACGTGATGACAGATTCCCCACCCTGGACAAAGACACTGCCAGAGGAAGTCATCGTGCTGAGCAGGTGTAGTGAAATGTTGGCTAAGGGAAAATCTCCCCTTTTCCCTTCTGGGCACTAGGTGTGGATGACACCAGAGGATGCAGCTGCATGCGACCATACAGGTCAACATGGCCATAGGGGGAGGTGCTGTCCTGTCATCTAACCTGGGAAACGGACGGGACGGCTGGTAGAGTGTGGGGGAAGAGCCTCCCAGAGCACACAGAAGTTTTGGCTGGGAGACTTAAACAGAAGGAAGGGAGAAACATGCTCTCTTGAGTTCACCTCATGGACATGCAGGGCCAGGGCTTGCAGGACCTCTTCTGGCCCTGGAAGCCTTGAGACAAATGGCAGCACTGACAACGCATGTGGACTCCAGTAGGGAGCCTGAAGCCAGACAGCAACCTGCTTAGCCACCTAGGGCTCCAAAAGACAGATTGGGATGGAGTGGGAATTCTGGGAGTTGTTTTGGGTTTTGGCCCTTTTGGGTACAGCTGAGTTTTGCTTGTGTTTTGCAGAAGAGATGAGCCTGGAGATGAGGAGTTTCCTGTCCTTCCAAATTGTGCAACATTTTAATAAGGACCTCTTTCCTTCTTCACCAGCCTCTGCCTCTGGCATTTGCCTATGGGTGATAGCAGGCTGTCAAACACCAGTTTTGTCTGGTAACAGTTGTATTCAAGGTAGACACAGCGGGGTTGGTCTGGGAAATTTCACTGATCCTAGGCTTCTGCCCTATTGGTTGACCAGAGAAAAGGAGACCGCATGGTTAAGAGCATGGGTCTCAGTCAGACTGACCCTGGTTTGAACCCTCTCTCTACAATAGTAGCTGTGTGATACTAGACAAATTTCCTAACCTCTCTGAACTTTAGTTTGCTCATCAGTAAAATGAGTCTTGAAAGTGAGGCTTGATCACAATGTTGTTACAAAAATTGAATGAGAAATCTGTTAGGTCCTAGGCATAGTACCTAAAAGATAGTTAGTTATAGATAGATAGTTAATTATAGTTACTTCTATAATTAATAATCATGGAGAGTATGAGCTGTTGGTGTTGTTTATGGAAAACAGAATGAGTCCCATATAATAGGAGATGCATAATATGAACTTGTGCTAAGGGGCCCAGAGACCAAAACAGTCTCTGTACCGTGATAACCATATCCCTCCCCACTACAAAGCCACTCTCCAAGGGCCCTCCAGAGACCTGTGTTTGACTGGATTAAGGAATTACGATGCTGAGGCAGGCAGATGAAACAAGAGTTATCCCACGCATTATCGAGGATTTGTTAAGGGGGCCCAAACCCATTAAGAGTCCAGGTCACAATGGATAAAGACAACTGCTGAGAAAACCAGACAGAGGACAGGTTAACTTTGATGAGGGAGAAGGGCAAGAAAGAGGTAATGAATGGCTCATAGAATGATACTGCAAAGGGGAAACCTTGGAGATCAAATCACTCATGAAGCATAAAATAGGAAGAAAGAATGATTTTAAAAAGGCAGTAAGAGCGGAAGACTGGAGTCCAAATTTGCCAGTTTCAAAATTTTCTTTAGGTGAGAACAAAAGTAAAGGTTAATATTTTGAAAATGGGAGCCATTTCTAAGATTCCTATCGAATGCTCTAGTTGTGAAACAATGCATGAGTAATCATGAATCCACATCCTGAATTTCATTTCAGGCTTAAGTTGGGCTGCACAGAAGGAAGACATACAGGGAATCTCCAGGCCCGGGAGGGAAGTGGGGCTGCCCCAGCCCACGCAGTTGCTGAAAGTGCAGCCCTGGACCTTGCCCGAGGCTTAGTCCTCACCTCAGGAGTTGAAGGCTGCGTTGTTGCCTGAGGAGCTGCCAGAGGCACAGAGAATGCCCAAGTCCTGGGCCAGAACAAGTCAGTTGCCTAACAATATGTATTGTGTGCACATTCTATTCAAGACAAAGGATTGTCCCCAGTGAGTAAAACTGGGCTAATGAGCAAAAGCCACAGAGAGATAACTCTAGACCCAATATTAGGAAAGGCTTCCTAACAGAGCCGTTGGAAGGACAGAATGTAAAGTAGTAAGATCCCCACGGCCAAATGTGTTTCAAGCAGAGGCTAGCTCCTAGAAATTCGTATATTAAAGAGGAAATTGGACTCAATGAGTTTAAAGTTCACTTTCAATTTTCCAGTCCTATAAAATAAAAGGCATGACTTACAATTATAACACTTATCAGATAACAAAGAAAACAGAAATTGTGCAAATATTAGCATATCCAAAGCAACATACCAATAAGCCAAATAAAAAGTCTAAAAAAACTCAGTATGGCAATTCCAAAAAGCAGCTCTCCTGAGAATATTCAAGAAAAAAAAAAAAAAAAAGAAGTTCCTTAGCACCTGAACAAAACTCAGCCCTTAGTGAAAGCAGTAACTAGAGGGGTTGCACACACAACTCTCAGGCGGTCAGTCCCCACCGGACTCCTGCTTAAAAGCAGTACAGAGCATAATGCTTGCTGGAAAAACAAAACAAAACAAAACAAAAACAAACAAAAAAGACCTCAAATAAATACCTGTTTTTCCATCCCATAGGAAAAACCAGATCTGCTTGAATTCTGCTCTCTGCATTCTTGCACACTTCAGGTCTATTCTCAATATTCTGCTTGGTAATAAATTAAAATTCGAAGTCATGGTGTACCAAACTTTATTGTTAATTCTGAAGATAGAATCTGTGACCTCGTGATTTCCCATGGGCTTGAAATCATTTATTCATTCATTTCTGGCAGTGCCTGAGGATTGAATTGGAAAAGGTATTCTGTGTCCTACCAATATGCCTCAGCTGGAAACAGGAAATAGAGACAGAAATTAACTAGGGCCTTGCTTCTGGTGTGGTCCAAAGACCAAGCCATAGGTATCACCATCTCCTCCCACCCCCACCCAAACCCACCCCAACCCCACCCCATCCCACTCCAAGCCCACCCCAGATCTGCTGAATCAGAATGCCGTGTAACAAGATCCCAGCGATTTGCATGTGCCTTAACATTTGAGGAGTTCTAGATGATCGTAGCTTGCCTTCTGACCTTCACCACCTGAAAGCTGCACGAAGGAACAGCAGGCCCTGGAAAACCAAAAGGAGAGAATTACTCAGACTGTAATCATTCATGGAACCATCGATCAAGTGTTTGCACTGTTTTAGAAATTTTCCTATTGCTCACAGGGTACAGCCAGGCTTAAAAATAGGCTGCCAGAGCCTCTGGCTTGTTTTGACCCAAATCAGCTGATTAGTCTCGGTTAGTTATTACACTTCAGGGGAAAGGAGAGGAAAGCCTTCAACAAGTGTCTCTACAAGGAAAGGCAGCTGTTTCTCATAAACGGCAATGAATGATCCTAGCAGGGCTTCATCCTTTATAACCTGCAGCCTCTCTGTCAGCAGAGCAATCCCTTCCTGCTAAGGTCACTTCTGAGACGCCAGTAGTTCCAATGGGAGCATGCATGTGGCCACAGAGGAGAGGAAGCTTTGTGAGCGCCCAGGTGTGAGAAATACACAAAACAAAAACAAAGCATTTCCTAGAGTACTTCCTCAGTTCAAAAAGGCCACTGGCTGCCGGAAACACCACAGATTTCATAATAGCTTTTCAGGAGGGGTGTGACCACCCCTTTAAATACAGTTTTGTTAATGGATATTAGCCAGGAAGTTTTTACACAGCTCCCTGCAAACATATGTGAAAAAGTGATGTTTGCCATGTTCTGCAAGCGTCTGTTTTGCTGCAGGACTGAAATACAGCCTGAAGGGCTCGAAGAGGAGAAATACCAAGATTTCACCTTCTCCAAATAAATTTGGATTGACAATCAGATAAATCTAAGAGCTTTGTGCTCCTGTAAACTTTGGCTAAAATGATCTGGGGACTAATTCTGGTTACTTAACATTCAGGTTTCGTGGAGAAAGACCATATGACCATGGGTCCATATGTGTGAGGGAAGGAGCGTGGGGTAGTGGTCAGAAGCAGAGAAAGAATCCGAGAACCTAAAAGGAGCCAAAAATTGTCCCCAAAACACACAGTGAGTCGGTGAAATTCTGACTCCCTAAAGTGCAAGGTCAGCATCTTTCACTCTCTCCCACCTCCTGCTTCACACCATTCTGAGTACTCTGGTGGAACCGTCAAGCTCTCTTAAATAGGATTCCCCTCATTCTAGTCCTGACATGAGAAAAGCACACCAGTCACGTACTGCAGAGGTGCCATCAGGAAATCCAAAGCAAGAGTCCTAGGTGCGTGCCAAAATTAGACAATGTACTTCCCCATCCTGCCAGGGTACAAAAGTCCTCAGTCATTGCCCTGTGCCACACAATTTACAATGAACCATTTTGCTAATGGAAAAGTACTTTCTTCCTAAGGCCTTCTGGAAAGTTGTTTTCTACTTTTTTTTTTTTTTTTGCGTTTAAATTGATTCTACATAAAGACTAGGATTTCTCACAGACAATTTACTACTGAGAAAGTCAGAAGGATGGATCCCACTGGTTAATGGGTGGAAAATCGGTGCCACAAGGAACTGTGATCATAGTGGCTTTTATGGACCTTTGTGTAACATTTTTAAAAGAAAGAAAACTCTAAGTGGATCTTTACAAAAGGCAAGTTTTTTGAAGAACTCATAGGGGCCTCAAGCTTTCAGGGAGTGTCACTGGCTTATCTTTCCCTTGAATCCTAAAGCTCCCCCTAGTGACCAAGAACATACCACTGGCTCCCTGGGAGGAGAGGAAAGATTTTCTAGCAGGGGCATCCAACTTTTTGGCACTTCTGGGCCACACTGGAGGAAAAAGAGTTGTCTTGGGCCACACATTAAATACATTGTGAGACATAATCACACACACAAAAAACCCTCGTAATGTTTTAAGTAAACTCATAATTTTGAGTTGGGCCTCATTCACAGCCATCCTGGGCCGCAGGTTGGACAGCCCTGTAAGTCTCTTGCTTCTAGATGGCAACGCAAGTTTCTATAGCATTTTCACACACATCTGATCATTCAACACAAACACAGTAGGAATTAAAAGTATCCTTTCCCCCATGGAACAGATAAGTAAACGGAGGCTCAGATGGGGGTGAGACTTGTCCCGTGGCTGGTAGTAAGGGACCAGAACCGAGGTCAGGTCCCCCGTGCGATTCTGCCACACTGCCTCCTGCTCTGTGACAATGAAGTCAAGTTACTCATGAAAAGCTCTCATGGAAGCACTTTCAGGGGATTTATAGAAGTGACCCTTGACTTTGGGGATTCCCTTTGAGAATCCGATGAGAATTCTGGGCCCATACCTACACAGTTTTCCCTACAACATCAGAACGTCCATGGATCGCCCTGAACAGTATCTATTGATCCTCCAGGACTCCAAGGACCCCAAAATTAAGAAGTTATCGACACCTACTGGATATAATCTTGAGATATCAAAGAACTTGAGGAAGACGAACTTTGGAGTGCTTTACTCTTTCCCTTAATTAGGACATTTTCCATGCCTATCCAATTACCTCTTCATCCTGTTGTTTGGAGTATTTAAAAGGAATGAGAAATTAGTACATGTTTACTAACATTTAAGGAAAAGCCTGTGGATATTGCCATTCTAGCAAGGCCTTCTAGCATTCTCATAGGCATGCCTGGAATTAGTGGCAAACTAAGATGTTTCTAGGAAAGTAGCAATTTGGGAGATTCTTTTTTTTCCCCCCAAATGTAAGAGCATACCACAGTCTCACCAGCTGGGTCTGTGGAGACTAAAGAAAACCAATACTGCCTCTAAATTCTTAGCTCTTTGCACCCTGGCATTTCCAACAGCTTTAACTGATGGTTTGCCAGTTCACATAAGTCTCTTCTATGTAAGCCCCGTGAGGATAGGGACCTTGTCTATAGAGATCAGTCATATTCCCAACCAGCGAGAGTGCACAATCAAAAAATACTTGATGAATGCAAGTGGGGATGGTCCTCGTCATTGAGTCAGCTCCTCTGGGAACCTGCTTATTTCCCTCCCTCATTAATCAGTAGCCTTTGGCTGCCTGGGACATTCCCCTGCAACACTCCACACAGGCAATCTCAGGTTCTGGATCTGTGGCTGCTCTTATGAAAAGTTCTGTTCTCTATTCCATGACTTCCACTGTCTAGTGAGGTTACAAACAAACCTAAGCATGATAAAAGCTTCCTGCCATAGCCCTCCCAGAAAGTGCATCACAGCATTAAACTATGAGTAAAAATACAGCACTCTAGTGACTACAGCACTCGGCCATCAAAGCAGACCGTTAAGAGTTTGTCTGAGTTAGGAAGTCCTTTTTAAACCATCTCACACACCCTCTACTCATGATGCCTTTCCATACCTCTGAGCTTTTATCTCGTGTAACTTCCCTGCCCACCTGGTGAACCATCATCTCAGAAGCGTCTTCCCCAGCTCTCCTCGTTAGCACCTCTCGCCTGTTTCCACAGCACGTGACTACGACGCTGTCCAAATGGCACACGTTGTCGCCCCTCAGCTCCCACACGCAGCCCAACAAGAGGGGCAGGACTGGCTGAATTCAAGAATGAACTGTGTCACTCTCCAGTTCATGTTGCTTATCTTTCTGGAAAATTCCATTTTTTCAGAAGTTCCTGGCAACATCCTCACGAAAGCAAAGGGCTTCTCAAGGCGGAGTCAAGGCCTGAGCCTCTGCAAAGCTGTGCTTCTAGGAGCAGCTGAGGTCTCAGCTCTCCTCAGCGGTCTTTGCACATAGCATTCCGCATTTCCCAGCTGCCCTAGTGTCTGTCTTACTTAAATGGTAAAGTTCGCCCAAATTTTGAGCATCACCTTTGGGATTTTTGTCATATGAATATGAAAGTAGCACCTGAGCCAATATTTACTGAATGTTTTTTCTTTAAATTAACTCAATTTTTAAACAGCATTTTTGCTTTGTAAGTCATATTCATGAAACATTGTTAGAGATGCTAATTGGTTTTTCCTAATGTATAGTAAAATTAAAAATCACAGAAGTAAATAAAAACCTTTGCATTAAAATAAACTGTTAGCTATTAAAATTTTAAAAACAACTTTTCTTAGGTATCCATGAAAACCTCCTCCAAGGATCATGCTCGCTCCACTGTGAAATTCTTTCCTAAGCCCTTTCCACCCTGCCCCCGGACTTCTACCCAAACGTACTCCTTCGTTGTCAGCTTGCTCCCTCACTCCTTCCCCATGAGAAGAGTCAGTGAATAGGCTTGAACTCCCTAAGGACTTGCACCAAGTTTTCCCAGTCTGCACACACACCGGAAAGCATTCCTACAGCTGCTCGCCTCCTCGCCTCTTCCTGTTCTGCTCTCCGAAGACCAGCCGCCCTTCTTTCTGTTCAAGAAATGCCCATTCTCTTGTTCTGAAGCCCATCCCATTGCATCGCCTCAAGGATCTTACTCAATTAACTCCTCTCTTGATTGTGTCTGTTTTAATCACTTTAAATTGTGAAATATGCACATGCATATGAACATAGATGTTCAGATTAAATAATAGTGAGAATACAAGCACGTGTGTGCCCATCACCCAGACGGATAGGGCACTGCTGGCACCTTCAAACACACTTTGTATACGTGTCCATGGTCCCTCCCTCCCACTCAAGAGTAAGCACTGGCCTTTCTTTATAGTTTTAATGCCTATGTACACAGATTTAGGAAATATATTACTTAGTTTTGCTTAGTTTTACATTTTATGTAAATAAGTCATACTGATTTATATTGACTCACTTCTTTTATTCAATATTGTGCTTTTTAGATTTAACCATTTTGGGTATATATATATATATATATATATATAGCAGTAAGTTCCTTCTGTTGAGGATTTCATTTCACAAGCCACAAGTTTCCTTCACTCTTATTTCTATAGAATATTCTATTACATGACTAATCCACAATTTATCATGTAACTGCTGTGGGATATTTGAGCTGTTTCCAGGTTTTTGTTATTATAAGCAATGCCATTATGCACATTTTACAACTCAAAATGTGTAACTGAACCATATAAAACCATACTATTAGCAATCCAAAAAATTAACGAAAGATATATAACCTTACTATCAGCAATGTCTGCTGATATTTTCTATTTCTATTCTGTTCTTTTAATTCTATCATACCCTGTTCCCATTTATTTTATAATTTTTTTTTAAACAGCTGCTTCACTCAATTAAGAAAAATCCAAACTTCTCTAGGACACATACCTAGGAGTAATATTGCTGGGTTGCAAAGTGTGTTCATGTTTTAACTCGCCCAGGTAGCGATAAAGCATGTCCAGTGCTGCACTCCCAATGTCTATGCCCACAGCAGGACATGTAAGTCGCATTGCTCTGAGTCCTTGATAACTTGATGACAAACGCACTTTTAATTTTTTTCCAGTTTGTTGATATTACATGACAGCTGTTAGTTTGAATTTGCATTTCCATGGTTACTAATGAGATGGAGCATATTTTCCTAAGTTTATGGGCCATTTGTGTATCCTCTTCCATGAAAGGCCTGTTCATGTATTTTGGCCACTTTTCTATTTAGATTCTATGTCTCCTATATTCATAAAATTTCTTCATATTTTTGAGGCACTGATCCTTTGTTGGAAATAAGTTACAAGCATCATCTCCCAATTCATGTCTCTTGTCTCTTGACTTTATTGTGTGCTTTGATGAACTGAACTTACATGAAATACTTTATCAGTCTTTCCTTTTGCGATTTGTATTTTGTATGTTTACAGCCTTAAAAACGCCTTCTGTGTCAAGGTTGTATTAAACCACATAGTCTTCTAAAAGCTCTATGTTTATGTTTTCACAGTTAAGTCTTTCATCCACCAAAGACTGATTTTCAGAATGTACAAGGTAGGTTCCCAGTTTTATTTTTCATATCCACATGGATCACTCCAGCACCATTGATTGAACGGTTATCTTTTCTTCAGTGATTGCAATGACTGCGGCATGAATGCAGCTTGCATGCAGGAGTGGGTTCGTTTCTAGGCTCTCCACTCTCATCCGTGGATCTGTTTTGTGTACCTGTGGGTCAATACAATGTCTTAATCATTATAGCTTTATAAGGAATCCTAAGTCTTGGCAAGGCAAGCCCCTCCATACCTTGTTCTTCTTAACAGAAATAATGTCCCTGCTACTCCATCTTCACTGGGAGCAAGTTTTGAATATTGTCCTTATGTATTTTGTGATTTTTAACTGTGAACTGCAAATTTTCCCTAGAACTTTGGGGGCAATTTTTTGAGACTTATTTCCTTCAGAAAAAAAAATTATATTTTCTCTTCTCAGTAACTTGGAAACACCATCAGGTAAGGACCACTGTAATATTAAATTCTTCACTTGTGTTACACAAATAAGTGTGTACTTACAAATTCTCAGGTGGTCTTCCCTACCTCCACTCAATGCCAGTCTTGAGAGAGGGAAGCTTTCTCCCGCCTTCATGGCAAGCCTCCTTTCTTGTTCACTTTTGTATAAAATCTTTGGACTTTGGAGGTGCAAACTGATGCATGTTTCTTCTACTGGAAATGCTGCGTGGGGAGGTCCTCGGTGTTATGTCTTATACCCCACACTCCAGGTATCTCTCAAAAGAGAAAGTTGCTATCTCCAGGGTTCAGAAAACCTCAGAAGAAAAGCTATCTTTGCTGCTGGTTTAGCACCCAGGGTTCCTTCTTTCACATGGTTTCAAGTATCTGCAAATTCCTTAATTGCATGGCAATTCAGCAATTTGGTTTTAGAATTCACTCCTGAATTTTAGCTGTTGCGATTTCATGATGTCTATTCTGACTTGCTGACAAAATCAGGACTCACTTTACCTTCAGCTTCTTTTCTACTGGTTCCTTCTCACCATTCAATAACACATTCAAGTGTCTGTCACCCTTAAACACTCACCTAACCCCGGATCCTCTCTCTTAGCTACAGCCCTCTCTCATATCTGCCACATTTTTAAAAGGTGTGGTCTACAGTCATCTCTGTTTTCTATTCTTTGACTCACGCTCTAACCAATTGTAGTCTGTATCTGCGTCCACACTGCCAATGCAGCCAGTGCTTAGAAAACCAACAAGGATGGCCTCCACCTGCCAAATCCAATGGACATTTCTTGTTTTGTTTTGTTTTTTTTAATTTTAATGTAACATCTGGCACTATTGATCCTTCTCTCCTCTTGGGCTTCTTTTTCATCATTCTTTCTTATTCTACTTCTGCCTCCCCAGTCATGCCTTCCTACTAGATCCTCTGCCTTTAATTCTTTTCATTGCTCTGCAAAAATTTTTCCCTAATTTTTCTATTTGTGGCATCTGCTTTCACCCAGTTTCATGAACTATATATTGCTAGTTGCCAACCTGGAGACCATTTTTGCTCCCCTCCTGACTCCTTAGTAAAAATCCCATTTTTATCTGGCACAGCACTGCCCAGAATTCAGCTGGGAAGGACCCGTCTCTATGCTTCTGTTGTTCCTCCGTCTTCATGACATAATGAAGGATGACTGGAGCTCTAGCATCCATCCTGGAACAAGAGGTGACTTTGAGGTTGGACACTCTACAATAAGAGAACGAAGCAGAAAGGAGAGGCACTGGTTCCTACTGACCTAATAGAGCCCTATCAGTCTAAACCATCTCCCTGTGGACTTCTTTTATTGGACAGGAGGAAACCTCTGGTTTAGCCTATTATTCTGGAGAAGAGTAGGCATGAGTAATACATCTTCCCAACTCTGAAACCTCAGTCATCCTGAATTCTTTTCTCTCTTGCCTCCCACATAAAAAAAAAAAGTCCTGATTTTGACCCGTAAATATCTCTGAAATTTTTCCTTATCTCTCACTTCATACGGCCTGAGTCTACTAACTTCAAGGCTTCAGTGGTTTTTTTTTTTTTTTTTGCTTGGACTTACATAGTGATTATTTCACTGAAGTAAGCTTTCTAAAACATAAGCCTGTCTTATCTCCTGACTCTTTAAGACCCTACACAAGCTCACTACCTCTGGAATAAAGTCTAAACCCCTTACCATTGCTTTCTTGGCCTTTCACAATTACATACTCACCTTCCTTTTCTCACCTCCACTTCAAACTTTTGGCCAGTAGTATATATGAGGTGACGGGTTCTTGTTTATGTCATGTATGTGGAGTGCTCTTATGCCTCTATGTCCTTGCACACGTTGCTTGCTCTCTGTGGGATGCCTTGCCCTTTTGCTAATACGATGAACTCTTTTTGTCCTTTAACTTCTAATTCATATATGAGCTCATCCAGAGGGTCTTCTTTGATATCCTGAATCCCTCACCCACATTTTCTCCTCTCTGCTGAATCTATAACTTATAAATATTTCTAATGCTGAATTTATTAATCGATAATTTGTTGTACACTTTTGCCTTCCCTCCTAGACAATTGGCTGAGGATGGGGAAAATACACTAATGATCTCCGTAGAGCCAGAAAAATAATATAGTGGAGTTCCTAGCTTATAACATGTCTAAACTAGGTACTGCATAAATGAAATATGTTTTATGAAAATTAAGCAGAAATTAATGAGTGAGGCATAATACTTATGATGACTTTCAAGAATGTTTTCTGTAACATCTGAAGAGCTGGGTAACAGTGTTTTAACAAATTATACAGACAAAAAGTCACCAGTGAAATGACTATAATAGCATCTGCCCCGTGGAGGTGTTGGATGAATTCTGTGGGCTATGCTCACCGTGGGCTGTCCAAGGTGTTTGGAACACAGTAAGTCCCCACTACTTCTAGCTACTGTGGTTAAGAATATTATTAATGTGCAATGGTGCCACAGAGCACCAAAGAAAAAGGTTATGAATGTTTCAGAAATCCTCACTTGGTAGGAAGACATCTAACACACCTTTAACACATTGTTTGAAAATTAGTTTCACAAATGTAAAAATGTTTCCTTTCTAAGAATGAGTTTGCTATATAACTTCCTGAAATGGTAGTTATTGTGGGGTGTGGACGGCAGTCATTTATTTGTATGAGGCCATTTGGTTGTTGGAATTGGAGCCATAAATCTAGCTATGTGACCTGCCTTTTTTTTTTTTTTTAACCTGCATGAGGAGCCAAAACTCTGAATCTCCTTCAAGAACTCAAGCCATATTTCAAGAAGCTGAGCTTGGGTGTTTGCTTGCATTTTATGTAGATGTATGTATATCCAAAGCGGTGTTTTAGCAGGATACAGGCAGAGTGTGCACGGGAATTTAAACACAGACACACTGTCTAGGTCTTCTCTGGTCTGAGAGATTAAAGGGGTGATCATAGCTTCACACATACTGCACATGATTGCGCAGCAATTATGCTTTACAATTAGTTCTGGTTTCTCCATTAATGCCAAAGATTCTTTTTTAGAATGTGTTAAACCTTTTTGGCTCCAGCATACCAGTTCCAAACATTCCTTGGACTTTTTAAGGCTTAATGATGGAGTTTTAAAAGCTATACTTTGTGTAACTCTTGGTGTGTGTGTGTCTGTGTGTGTTAGGGCCATGAATAGGGCTGCGGTTTACAGAGAGGAAAAGAGAAAATGGGGCTTGGAGAACTGACTATATTTTTAAAGTAAAGCCACATGGTGACCTTCCTAGTCAAAAAAGATAGAAAACAAACGTGCAAAAGAAAAACAGCCCCACAGTATAATTGCAGGATTCTTACTAAATTCATTCAGGGGACGACAAAACCTGCTTATACACGAACATGTAGATACCCATCTAGAGATGATGGTCTGTTCTTCTTCATGCCTTGCCTATGTACATCCATTCAAGTGGCCCCCCAAAGCAGCAGCAACTGTTTTCATATGTGTTATGTCATGCAACAGGGTTGGAATCAAATGTGCTAAAGATCAGTTTAATTTCACTCCGGTGCCTAGGTTTACATCACCCTAAATAGGCCCCATGAATCTGGCATTTTTTATGCCCTCTTCTTTCTCCAATACTTATTAGTAAAGGCACCATGAGAACGGGAAGAATTACTATTATTCTGATATTTTCTCTAGATACCAATAATATAGTTACTATTTTCAATCCCTATTACTTGTCAGTGTTAAGGCTAGGTAGTTTGAAGCCCTATTCTACTGTTAACTAGCAAGCTAGCTTCTCTAATGTCTTCTAGAGAGTAAAAATGGTGCTAATGAAAGTACCAATATAACAGAGTTGTAAAAATTAAATGAATATCAAGTGCTAATGTTTACTATTATTACTATTTACTGTTATTTAAATTAATACTCAACATCACCCTTGGAGCAGGTATTATAGTCCCATTTTACAGATGAGGACATTGAGATCTGGAGGCTAAGAAATGTGCTCCAAATTACTCAGCAAATAAGAATCACAGCTGGAATTTGAACCATTCCCACGTGCCTTGGAAGCTCACGCTCCACATTATGCTGCACTGCCCTCTCAATCTGGTAACTTTTTGTTCTTACCTTAACTGAGAGTGGTCTTAACCCCTCTTTGCCTCAGTTTCCTCATCTATAAAATGGGGATAATAATAGTGCCTACTTCCCAGGGTTGATAGACTAAGCACCCCACAAATGCTATTCTGATGTTTTTCCTAGTGATGAAACTTCAACTACCTTAAGACTTTCTAGGCAAGTAAAAAAAAAAGGAAGAAATATGACTGGCTACAAAGTTAAGTGATGACCAATTTCAACCTCATCTTTCACCTAGTGACATATTCATCAGACGAAAGGTCCTTTTAATCTGCTTAACGTTTTATTTCTAAATGTCTCTTTGAACCTCTCTTGGAAGAACCCCTAACATATTTATGTAAGAATAACAGTCTCAAACCACCTGAAATAACAGAAGTGGGGATTTTAAAAAGGGGATCTGTTTGTTCTGGAATACCATGAAAGAAGTCAGCTAATTCAGCAGATTACTAGCTTCAAAGCAGTTCAACTCGACCAACTTGGAAGCCAAAACAGTCCTCATGGTCAGCATACAAATGTGAATTTAACAACTGGCCTGACAAGTGCATTATAAAACTTGTGTGCAGAAGAATAAAGTGGGGGTCCAGGGAAAGAGCGATGCTTTGTTCTGATGGGAGTTGAGCTTAGGATTGTGAACTTGTTATTGCAACAGCCACAGTTAATACTTCATGTTGTCCAGTCTGGCATAAGTTGTTACTCCCAGTTGGACTCTTTTTTTTTTCTGAAATATGACTTTATCTTCCTTCTCTCTGAAATATGACTTCTCTTCCTTCTCTTAAATAGCCAAGTATTTCCAGTGAAATTCTCCAACTCAGGGCACGACCAGGACAATTCTTCAAAAATAGGCATGTCAAAACTAAAATTTGTAAAAACAAAAACTAAACTCCTACAAGGAATTAAGCATCAAATCTTTCATCACAGGATTGCTTATCACATGTGTTTTATCATCAGCTCTTGATTATGCACATTAGTGGAGGGGGCCAGTGACCCAGATAATGCAAAAATCATTTATTTGATTTTGAAATGTGTTTTTATTTACATTTGATCCTGTGTCTATCTGGAGTCCTTGGGATTTGAAATGGAAACAAAATAATGAGCTCACACTCTTTGACTCAGAGGCCCAGGAAAAGCAGTCCCAGATCCTCGACCTTGAACTTGTCTCCAGCTCTATCTGTTTTCAATTCTGAGTTAAGACTTCATTTGCAGGACTACCAACTTGAGTGAACCTTTCCCCTTTTCAGCCTGCAATGTTTGTGGCTTATTATATTATCTTCCATTAAGTGGGAGAGCAAATTAGGTTTGGGAGTGGAAAAACATGTCTTTTAGTGACAATAAAGCCACACAATAGATGAAATAATAAAAAATATATTGGATAATCTTAAATAGGTTATTATGCTCTGTACCCTCGGTTTCTTTTCCACACAAGCTGATTCTAGTAAGGCTCGAAGGCAACGGTGTGACAAAGTTCTCAGCCTAGTCCTTGGTACATACTTAGTTCTGTATAAATGACACTTCCACTGTATTAGCTCAAGGTCGAAGGAAGCTCTGCTTCCGCCAATCACATGGTGAATTATTAATCCATAGAGAAGAATTAAATGTAATCCCACAGGAAAATACATTGTAAGCATCTGTGCAGAATAAGTGAATAAATCTTTGCTCCACTACGGAATCAGGCCCTACATAAAGTGGTGTGTTTAACAAGTGCAAAATATCAAGAGGTCAAGAGGGAAGAAAACCTTGTAATACAGGTGAAAAACACAGAGAGAAAATGGATCTAACAAAAAGGCTTTGCTCAACTGCTTACAATTATTTCCTTATATTATCTAAATTTAACAGACTTGTTTCATTTCAATTACTTGCTACCAGCAAGCAATGTACTGTCACTTTTATCTGGTGATCTTTCATTATACTGCCGGATTACTTATTAATGGTTTGTTTACTGAACTCTTAGGGCCCAGATAATTCTGCATTATCTAAACACAATACCTTAAAAAGCCTCTGCTCAACACATTCCAGAACGTCTTCGCAATAGCAGTAAATGATGTAGGGTTCCTAAAATATCAGTAAACACTGCTTCGGGGGTGTCATGCAGCAACTGTTTTCACAACTGCAATTTCAGCTTTTGGAAGAGAGAGTAGCATTTCATTACCTAATTATGTCCTGGAAGTAACAAGTGTTAACCAATGATTTTGTTTCCCTGAAGTAATTCTCAGGTGAGTTGGGATCTGTTAAGTTTCTAGGATTTTAACTCCATGCCCTTAAAACTGTATCAGTAACATTCATTGGTAGGCACATGTCAAAAAAATTAATTTCCCAAATACCATGTTGAACGTATTGTTTGATGAACATACGCTTTCATTGTTTATTGTCCCCATAAATACCAACTTAAGCTGAACTTCCAGTCTACCTGCGTTATTCAAAATGAAGGTATTAACTTCTCAGTCCCAGTGGTTCTCAAAATTTAGAGTACAAAGACTCCAGGAGAGCTTGGACTCTCAACCAGCAGACTGCATCAGTGTATAAATCCAGAGGCCAAGATCAAGGATCTCCATTTTTAACCAATTCTGATGCAGATGGTGTGCAACACACATTCTTAGAATCACCAACTCATACTAACACTCCTATTACCTTGAAAAGGAATTTACTAAAAAGTGAATTTGAACACTTTTAAATTTGCTCAACTGAATAATCCTAAGAAGTACACTTATAGGGCATTTTTTTTTTGGTTTAGTGAGTCACAAGTTTAAATATTTATTGCATGCCTATTACATATGCTCTGCACTGAAGCATATAAAAAATAAACACAACTAGATTTTGTTCAGCAGGGCTTTATAATCTAGTTATGGAGGCAATTTACAACCATCAAGAAGTTAAGTCAAATTATTTAGAATGAATGATTACATGGCAAATAAGGAGAAATCAGAGAGGGCACTGACAGGGACTGAAATTTAAAAAAAAAACAACAACAACTGGCTTTTCCAGGAGCTCTGGGGCAGGAAGGAGGAGGTAAGACGACCTGAGGCCAGGTTAAAAAAAGCTGGAGGAGTGACTGTAACTTCTAGTGTTTATACTCTGGGACTGCCAGAAACACATGACATCTCTGCAATGCATGTTTTGCCTCCGAGTTCAGAGATGCCAGCTATAATCAAGCCCAGATGCAAATACAAAGTCACTGCTTACTGTAAAAGGGGCAAAGCCCCAATCTTACATCTTCTCAAACTGTCCATATTTTTAATGCCAAAACAACCCTCATCCACAATCAGTAGTTATTGGAGAACGGCCAAAACTGAGGGAGAAAAGACCAAGAAATCTAGCATAGAGGTAATTTAAAAAAATGAAGAAAACTTTTCATTAACTAGTTCAAGTTTTGTGCTGGAAGAAAGTGTAGGAGTGGCGGGGAAACGGATATGCCCCGCCCCATGACATGGATTAGAAACCGTAAACACAAAAGTTAATGAGGGCAGCAAAAGAAGGTGAGTGACTAATGCAGGCCAGGGTGGGAGGCAGCATAAGACCTCTGGCTGAAACAACTGTCACGTCCAGAGAAAATATAAAAAATATATTTGTTTAAACAAAACCTGGTATTCTAATGTCCATAGTAGCATTATTCATGATAACCAAACAGCAGAAACAACCAAATGTTCATAGCCTATGAATGGATAAACAAAATGAGGCATAGCTGTCCAATGGAATATTATTCAGCCACAAAAAGGAAAGAACTGATAAATGCTACATTAATCAATCTTGAAAACATTATGCTAAGAAACCAGACACAAAAGGTCATGTGTTGTATGGTCCTATCTATATCAAACATCCAGAATAAGCAAAATTAAGGAGACAGAAAGCAAACTGATGGGTGCCAGGAGTTGGGGAAAAGGAAGAATGGGGAATGACTGCTTAATAGGAACTGAGTTTTAATTTGGGGTGATGAAAAGTTTTGGAAAGAGACAGAGGTGTTGGTTACATAACATTGTGAATGTGTTATGTGCCACTGAATTGTTTACTTTGAAATGGTTAATTTCATGTGAATTTCACCTCAATTTTTAAAAATCTAGATGCAAAAACAGAGGAGCTTGCCGACACACCTTACAGTTGGCATCTACCTCTGTCCCCGCCAAGTGCTGCCACATGTGGACTTTACTGTTTGAGAAAGAATGAAAACTTGGGTTTTTAAGTAAAAACTCAACATTTTAAATATTGGCAACTAATTTAAAAATTTTTAAATTGTACTGGCCAATAAAAACATATCCCAGGCTAAAGACAGCACATGCACCACCAAATGTGTAAATTCTGGCATAGCCCATTCTAATTTAAATCAGAATATTTTGATAGTCTATATGCTCACTATATTGCTTCATGATTTCAAATTCTTAAAGATAGTTTAAGTAAAAAAATTTGTTATACCTAAACATATACTAACTATGCTTTATATATAAAATTTTATGCAGATGTATTTTTAACAGAAGACACAATGACATTAAAAATAGGCTATTTTCCCCCTAGTAGCAGTTCCATCCCATGACATTATAGTTCTCTTTCATGCGTTTATTCTGAAATTGTACCTTTTCCTCTATAGTCTCTTAAAAATATTCCAAATACAAGTTCTTCGCTGCTCAGTAAAAGTATTACATCGAATGAAACATGGTTGCCCATGCGCATGCATAACCTAAGTTGCCTTAGCCTTGACCATGATTCAATTTGACTTTAGTTCTGTTTAAGACCTACTGTTTACTGACAGATAACTGAAGATTTTCCCTTCTCCAGTGTCCAGCCCACTTCCAATTTTAACCACCTACGAAAAAAGTGGGGTAAAGCCCTTACTTTAAGTAAATGCCAAGCACTTATAATTATGTTTAAATGCTCTCCTGCCAAATGATAAGCTATGTTAAAATGGAACAACAAATAATAAAAATCTGATATTTAAAAGAATAAACAAACAAAACAAAGCCTCTGAGCTTGAAAGTATTTCAGGAGTAGCATATTTAACTTATTATTTTAAAATAATTTTGATTAACAAAAGAGTTGGAAACATAGTTGAGAGTTTTCATACACCTTTCACCCAATTTTCCCTTAGATATAACCATTTACAAGCACTTATATAACTGTGCTACATTCATCAAAACTAAGAAATTAACATAGGTACAATACTGTTAACTAATCCATCGATTTTGTTCAGATTTCTATCCTAGGACCCAGTCCAGAGTACTGTATTGCACATAGTTGTCTCTGAGGCGTACAGAGGGGCAGACTTGTCTAGTTCCCACAGCACAGGTAGCAGAGCACATAGTCAACCTCAGGTGAGTCTCCACTGCTCCCCTGAGCAGGAAGGCTTCCCGAAGTCAGCTGCCTTTATATCTCAGCCTTAGAGGGAAATGTGTGCCCTCACAGTCCTTACAAGAGATAAGCAGTGACTTAAGCCCACATTCTAAAAACACAAAAGTGAGCCACTCAGAATAATACAAAATTAGAGCAGAAAGGGGCCTTTGAGATTCTCTAGCATAATGTCTTCACTGGACAGCTAAAGAAGTTGGTGAGAATTTCTCCTATTTTGGGGGGAGAGACACCTTTTAAAATTTACCTTTTAGAGTCACCTGTGGGGCACTTCGCATTTCAGCCTGCACCGAGAGGGAAGCCCTTGGCTGAGGGAGTGGGAGTTGTAGACAGGTAGGTGATGGATGGTTGTTTTGGTAAATTTATTCAAACTAAGAAAACATTCCGCTCCCACACCACCAAAGAGAAACAAAGATCGTTCCATCTGCCTCTGGCCCTCAGGTGGTTCCCAGGACCATGAAGCTGGTGGGAAAGTAGAGGCTCCTCCTTTTTTTGCCAAGTTCCTGTGCTGGTTCTATCACAGCTGAGAGCACACGAACGGGAAAGGGAAAGAAGACGGCCCTGTGGTTTCTGGAGGGAAAAAGGGTGGTGTTTCTTCACAACTGTTTTCTCCTGCACATAAGGTACAGCTTTCTCCCTACTGACAGATAACTGAAGATTTTCCCTTCTCCAGTGTCCAACCCACTTCCAATTTTAAGAGGTAATTTGAGGGACCCTGCCCTTTCTGAAACATGTTCTCTTTCAGGCAGTTCGCCATTATCAACAGTAGTGGGTAAATAGTCACTGTAAAGTAACTTTGTGTGCTTTATTTTTTCTCAAGCCAACACAGGACATTAATTCAGTATACTGATGGGCATGGTAAACACTTGGCTATTATATGCTGTGTTTTCTTTTTTGAATAGAGAAAAATAAGTTTTTAGTTTTAAGTCATGACGTGTCATTTGTTAGTGCAGCATAAACTTCTCTGTGCTTTGCTATCTGCCTGGGCCATGGGTATTATAATAAGCAAATCTGTGAAAGTCCAACTTTTGAGTTGCTGATGAGATCACTGACAATTTATTTATTAAATAAATAGCCCCATCTGTATTACTTCAAGGTGTTCTTTCCCATAGAATTCTAAAGGTTTTCTTTAGAAGTGATTAAGGTTTTAGAAATTTTCCTTGTAACTTTGCAGTTGGGTGTCATGCACACGAGCCATCTGAAAGTGCCTTTGACATTCAAAAGCTGTCATATCACCTATCCTTGGTCCTTAAAAGAAAGTTATGGGTTGAATCATCATTGTTCCAAGACCATTCATTACTCTCCAGCCTCCTAAATGATCAAATCCAGGGCCCGGCACAAATAAAGCCCCTCTTTTATTACATAAAAATCTTGTATTATACAATCAAAAGCATGCAATTCTGTAATATAACAATGTCACACTCAAGCCCACCATATGACATTTTAGGTGAAATGTTCAAGTTGCTGTCCACCTCATGCAGGACATTCACATACCCTACCTACCAACCACACTCAAGCAAGCTGGACCCTGTACTAAATTTTATGTATTTGGGTGGCTCAAAATTACTCTCAGTGTAATCACTTCCTCTTGGAAGCTTTTCCTGACCACAGCAAAACTTGGTTTCCTCCTACTATGCCCTGAGAGCTTGTGCTGTGAGCTAAGAACTGTTGTAACTGTCACCTCCACTAGAGTGTAAACTCAGTCAGGTTCAAGATTAGGTCCATCTTGCTGACCACTGTACCCCCAGAATCTAGCACTGTGCCAGAAATTCATTAAACACCAGTGGAACGATCAAAGGGAAGGCTTCACTCATTCCGTCTGAATGCTTGTGTAGTGTGTGATATTACAAAAAACAGCCCACTCTCCCTTCCTCAAAACTTCCTCTCAAAACGGGAGCACTCTCCTCTCACCCTCTCCCCACCTTTCTCATTGCCCTTCCAGTGGCTTCTTTCTCTCCGCCTTATCTTTATGTTCTTTCTCTACATTCCAGCCTAGTGCATCTTCTTGCAGTAGGCATTTGATATACAGGTGTTGAACGAAACACTGGAGTGCCTCAGACTCTCCTAGCAAAGTGTTATCCATCTCCATAGCTTCAATAATTATGTTAAACTGAATGTCTAAATATCTACACCCAACCTTGAAGTTCAATATCTATCCCTGACCTAAAAGTCTCACCAGGGCAACAAACCTCACCTCCGGGAGCACCCGTATGTCCATACATTAACAACTAAACTTAGACTTTCCAATTAAACATAACAGGTTAATCATACATGATGATCTCCTTTCCCTCCCCAATCTCTGCTAAATAATGGTAAAGGAATTGAAGGGGGAAAAAGTACAAATCCACACAGGCAAAAGGAACAGAGGAGAATATAACAGCTAACTAAAGAGTTCCACACATTTTTGGAAGGTGGAATGTGGATGGAGGTGAACTAGCTGAGCCAGGAGCGTACCAGGGTTAGGATAGTAGGTAGGTAGTAATTTCTTCTCATGGCTAAGAATATAAGTTGCATTTTTTTCTCCTTTTTTCATTGGCTGTTTCCTCATGTGCCTTTTTTCCCTTTTCTCTTTTACCATTCGAAAGTTACTAAATGCTAAATTAGGTACTGGAAAAAGAAAAGAGAAGAGAAAAGAAAAGAAAAGAAAAAAGAAAAGAAAAGAAAAGGAAGAGAAAGGAAAGGAAAAAAGAAAAAAGAAAAGAAAAGAAAAGAAAAGAAAAGAAAAGAAAAGAAAAGAAAAAAGAAAAGAAAAGAAAAGAAAAAGAACTGATTCAGTCTCAGCCTACAGAACCCTGGAAGGACTCAGCATAGGGAGACCCAGGGGCCAAGAACAGAGCTTATGCCCTAGGTGGAGGTAAAGTGGCAGTTTACATAATTAACTGGGACACACGGAGCCACCTTCCCAGACTCAGGAAAACTGGCAGCTGGTTTATATTCCCAAGGAAGATTAGATTTATCTCTAAGAAACTGAATAGCCAGGTATGTGAAGGTTCCCTCAACAAAATCTATATATCATCAGCAAGCCCTACCTGTACCCACATAGCTCCCATTCAGCTTTTTAATGCTCTATTCTTAAATATGAATAGTCGGGAATGCTTATTATGAACAAATGTCAGACTGCAATTACCAAATGTCTGAGTAGTGAAAAAGAGAAAATCAAGAGAAAAAAAGCCACTGAAGGAAACAGAGCCAATTAAGACAGAAGAAAAAAATTAATCAATGTCCTTAGAGATAAGAAAAGATATTCCATCCATAAAATAAGTATAGGATGGTATGAAAAAGGAAGATAAAAAGAGAATTCAAAATTCAAAATAAAGTAGCCATAAAAATTATTCAAGAATTAGAAAATAACAATCAAAGAGATTTCACAGGGAGTAAAAAAGAAAGTCAGATTGGAAGAAAAAAACCCATTTAAAAAATAATTAAGAATTGGTTCAAGACTAATAATTGCCTAAACAAATTCCAGAAAAACAGGACAGAGAATAATTATGAGAGGAAATTATCAAGGAAATAATACCAGTAAATACCCCCCTGGGAGCACGCCTGTGAAGTGGCAAGCAGCGAGGCAAAACGGTTTTCCATCAACAAACTTTCAGCACTATTTGTTTTTTAAACTATGTGTGCCAACTATTTTACAAACAACTTGAATGGAAAAAAGTCCTGTTTCTTACAGCCAATCTGCTCTACTTTTCTTTATTCCTTTTCTCCACTAATGTCACCATCACCAGTTAGCTCTAAAACAACCACTTGAGATGGAATGTTTCTCCTTTCTGTCCCTCCTGTCACCTCTCCCTGGAATTATCCCACCACATCACTCTGCTGGCCCTGCCCTGGGTCTCTATGCCACCAGCCATCCTGCTATCAGCATGCTTCTGAAAGCCCTTCCTGCCTGCGGTGCACTCCTGACAATGCTCTCCCTTGGAAGCCCCCACCTCCAGGGTCTACACCTCAAGGCCTGGAGTCATCAGTAGGTGTCTTCCCTACCTACCTGACATCTAACGGTTAGCATTCCTGTTTGCTCCACCTACAGAACAGATCCCAAATCCACTTCTACTTCTCACCGGATCATTGCTGCCATTTTACTAAACCATCATGCTTTCTTTCCTGGAGACTGCAAAGCACTCCCAGGGAGTCTCCCCCTGCTCTGATTCTCTGTCTCCCACAGGCCAATTTCCTCACAGCAGCCGGAGTATCTCAAACAATAAACCAGATCATATCAATTCCCTGCTTAACACCTTCCAGGGGCTTCCCGATACAATTAGAATAGAATCTGAACTAATGAACTCAGGATTATATATGATCCGGCCCCGCTGACTTTCCAGCATCAACTCCTACTGTTTCCCCATCACTCTCTCCACTCCAGCCAAGCTGGCCTTCTTTAAGCACAGCGAATTCGTTTACTAGCTGTTCCCTCTGACAGGGTATCTCCTTCCCCAGATTTTAGCAAGGCTGGCTCGGTCTATGTTACCACCACAGAGAAACCCATCCATCTAAGGCAGACCCTTCTCCTCCGCACAGTCACTGTTTATCCTGGTGATTTTCAACTGTTTTCATATCATGGCACGCATAGCTATCAATTACTAAAATTCTGCAGCACACCACAAAATTTGTTTTGTGCCGATCTGACAAAGGAAAATACGTGTAATTTTGATTCACTCACACCAAACAGCTGTTGTTGTGTTGGCTGTTGTCATTTTTTATTTGACAATCCAAGGGGAAAGAGGTGGTGCCCCTGACTAGTCAGGAGTTAACATGTTTTAAAAATTCTCGTGGCACACTGGTTGAAAAATCACTGGTTTATCCCAATGCCCTGTTTTATTTTCTTTACAGCACATACAGCCAAGTAAATTATTTGTTTACACACATGTTTGCTTCCTATCACTGTCACAGAAGATTCCATAAAAGCAGAAGGGACCCTCCCTTATTCACGGCATCTAGAATACTAACTAGCACACAGTAGGTACTTCATAAGTTATTATTTATTGAATCAATTTGAAGAAAATAAAACTGATAGTATTTACTTCTTGCTTTTAGCATAGGGCTAAATGAAAGTCTACCCTAAGCACTAACAAGTTAACTTATTTTTCATTTATCATCAGTCAAGATTGGTACGTTAGCCAAAGTCAGTTTTTATGTAAATCAACTATCACTAAAGAAAAAGGAATACTGGTACATCTTATCAGAATTATTGTTATATAAAAAAGAAACAAATTTGCCTTTTTAGGCACTCTCCCCATGATACATTTCTCAGTTAGATAAGGCATTGAACACTGAAAACAACAAGGCACCCTCCAGAGGCGCAGACATGAAGCCAGGACTCAAACCCAGACTTGGGTCTACAATGTGTGTGTCCTTCCCATTGGATCATGAACTTGACTACATTACAGGTGACTAAGATATTTCAGAGCACTTCTAATCAAAGTAGTCGTAGAAGTCAAACAGGTATTTTAAAAACCACAATAGAAATTTCAAATACTATAATGTAGTTTGTAATGCCTAAAATATCAAGTATTGTATATTGACTTTAAGAAAAATTGATTCAGGTTAAAAACACTACATCTCCTGGGAATCAAATATGTTGACTGGTTTGAAGAAAAATGAGATTTTAATATTCAATGAGTATAGTAGTCAAAATCTTTTTTAAATATATCATTCAAGTAGCAAAGCAGGACCTCCCAAGCCCACAGAACCAAGTCCAAATTCTGCAGCACAGAGAGAGCGCCTTTTCACCCTGACCCTTGCTTCTGTACCAGCCGCTTTTCATCTCGCATCCATGAGTGTGACCAGCCTCAGGACCATCTAGAAAATTCCTGCTTAATTTTCATCAGCTCAAACGTAACGTCCTTTGTAGCCTTTCTTAATCCTTTCACAGTCTGTTCCCAGGTGAACTCTGAACATAATTTTAAGCATAGTATGTTATAGCATTTACTTGGTCATACTTTCCTGGCTAGGCTGTAAATGTTTGCTGCTCTAATACGCAAAACATCTGTCACAGAGTAAATGTTCAGTTAACATTGGTCAAGCTCATTAACTACTGATTGAATGAAATGTCTTATTATTAGGATTATGTTTATAGCTAAATGATGCCTGAGTAATTTAACCTACTGTGTGAAATTGAAGGTTTCTTAGATGTAACAACTGTTACCGAAACCCCAGGAATTCAAGCCTATGCACATTATGTTTTTCACATACAAGTTTATTGCTACTCTGGCAAATTCTTCAATCTCTCTACATAGGTAATTTTACTCAAGTAGAATGATCATCTGTAAATTTCATTGTATACAAGATGTTCTGAGAAGGGGTCAGGCCTCTGAACATCACCAATATTCTGGTCCAACACACCCTACTGACGTCTCCCAACCTGTTTGTTCTCTGCTTAGAATCTCCCTACATTTCTGATGACATGAATACCCTTCAAAGATCCGACTGCTGCTTGCCTGCATTGAACTCCACTGCAGGTTAATCATAGCAAAGCTGGCAAACAACTAAAATAGCAGAAACATGGAATACATTCTAAGTAGAAGTCACTTTTAAATGAACTTACTGACTTTATATTGCCACAATAAATGTTCATTTCTTGATGGTCCCCTAAAAAAAGATACAAACTTTTAAAAGTGAATAAAAAGTGCTGAGTGCTATTTTAGTTAACCTTTGAACTATTATCCTCAACATTTATTAATAAAATCTGTGATCTCAACTTTGGTAAAATATCACTTAACATTTAACACTAAAATACACTGTACTGATAGTCCTAATTTCAAAATTAAAAATCTAGTAAGTATTTGTACAAAGTACAGCATAATTTTATTAGTGTCTCAAGATTACTAACATCCAAGATCCAGAGCACAAAATGTTTTTAAATTCCCTTTCAAAGTCCCACCCCTCATTTCTTTGTTTTAAAACATGGCTTCACTTAGTTATTTAAAAATATTTACATAGAGAAAAGTCATCCAACAAGACTGGTTTTGACTACTATAAGATTCTAACTCATTTAGATTCTTCTAGGAGTTATCTTAAGCATGCCATTTAGAAGTGCTTGAGTCATTTAATCTTAATCTTTTACGCTGATAAGCATTAACACAAACAACATAGAGTACAAAAGAACACAAAAAAAATCTGTTGGTTTTATTGGTATCACAGTGGTTTTAATACAAGCTAAATACAACTGTTAGATATTTGATCACTTATCCTTCAAAACAATATGCCAAGATCAACCTTAAAGCATGTACAAAAATGAAAATGTATAAAATATCTTCAATTAACTCTAAGAACTCCATATATAAATGCAAAAATTTGAACTTGTCAATAATCACATTAAATGTTGAGCTACTGACTGAGCAGTAAAAACCCAATTTCTGATTTTAAAATTAAACAGCTACAGGTAAAAGTGTGCAGTTGCCCACGTCTGCTATCTTTGTACCCTGCACAGAGTTCCAAGGCAAAGACTGCTTCCAGCTTTATGGATTACCAGGGACGACGGCCTGTGTGGCTGACTTATCACAGGCCTTTTAGTCTTCTTTCCTGACAGATCCTTAGCTTCTTTGGGAGGAGGCATATGAATTGGTTTCCAGGGAATCGGGTTATAAAAGGCTGGTTCTGGATAAGAATTTCCACTGTAAAAACCTACAATTATTAAAAAATCAAAACAAAACAAGATAACTTGATATCAAAGAAACTAGTTATGTTTAAATTCCTAGAAAAATCTTAAAGCATCAAAAGGGCAAAAATACCATTAAACTAATCTCATTTAAAATGAACTCTTGAATACTTGCAAACAAGTAACACTTCCTAAATACAGCAAATATTGCAGTAAAAATTAACATGTAAATGATAAACCTGGGTTCAAAAAATGTTAATGCTAAAATCTCTATAAAAACTCCTAAAATTTTACTAAGAATTTAAGTTTGGAACCCTTAAATTGAACAAATCTTCATTTTCTTACCTAAAGGTGGGGAATAATCACTAACCATGTACTAGTTTCCCCCAGTCTGACACTAAAGTTTACAGAAAAAAAAATTACACTGCCTGTGTAGCTACAGTGAATCAAGATTCTTAGCTAGAATCACTGAAATTCTAAATTACTGTCATTCAAATTACTAAGATTTAATAACATAGCCCTGGCTGGCATGACTCAGTGGATTGAGTGTGGGCTGCGAACCAGGCATCGCAGGTTTGATTCCCAGTCAGGGCACATGCCTAGGTTGCAGGCCATGGCCCCCAGCAACCACACATTGATGTGTGTGTATGTGTGTGTGTGTCTCTCTCTTCCCTCTCTAAAAAATAAATAAATAAAATCTTAAAAAAAAGATTTAATAATGTCACTGTAATTTTGATTACTAATTAGGGAATGTCCTCCTGGTAGAATGTCTATGAAGTGTTTAATGAGTTGTGATGTCCAATATCTAATAATTATGAAGGAAAAACACATGTAAATTATATTCAAATCCTCCAGTCACTGTACGCATGTAAATGCCTTTATTTCACAATTTCTAAAAATGATGTGGGCTTAAGAATAGAGACTTAAGGGCATATGCAGACAAATATGCTTATTAGACTAAAACTCATTAAAAGCAAAAAAATCCATTATTTTAGCAATTAACTTCTAGTCAATATGCAAATTTCCTCCTAAAGTTTTAACCAATCGTTTGGTCCGAAACACTGCTCATCACACCTCTTTCACAGGAGAAAGGAAAAAAAAGAAGCAGAGCAGACCGTGCTCAGTAGCCGGAACGGATGACCTCTATGACATGCAGGAGAGGTCTGAGCTCTGACAGCAGGAATGTGTCATTCAGACACTGGCAACCCACTCTGACTGCACGGATATGTCAACACACACTTCACCACGATGGTCAAAACAAAGTCTGGAGTATGTTCTATTGTGTGAACAAAACAGAATGGGAGTATTTTTAATAATAAATCACTTAAACAAGTGAAGGCAGCTGTCAGCAAGGTATGAGCTTCCAACATGAAGCACAAAGAAAGACATGCACTACCATTTATAACCAGAGCGAGCCTGAAGGCCAGCCGGCTTTGTGTCTGGTTCGTGTGTTGTCTAGTGTTCCACCTGCGCAAAGAATGTGTCGCAGACACTGGAAACTCTGCCTCACAGAGGGCTACAAGGAGGAGAGGAAAAATCACCCCTTAAATATGTCCTGTTTAAGGCTTTCAAGTCCAAACAAAAAAAAAAATGTAAGAAAAATATAACTTGTTTCTTAACATTAGAAATCATTACTTTGCAGCTTTGCAATTACAGCCTTTAAAATATATCTGACTTATAATGACAATAAATTTGTAGTATCTCCACAGGATCATAGTATACTATTATACAATGTTGCAGAAAATAGTACTTTGAAAGAAAAAATGATTTCACACATTTCTATTTCTGTCAAGAGAAAACAAAATGGATACCATTCCCTCCTGCAAGCCATGTTTATGTAAGCCACCGAGCACAAACACCGACCTGTAAGTTTTCCATTGGCATAACCATAGCTCTTTGCAGCGGGACGAGGTTTATTTTTTGCATTTTCCAACCATTCCTTAAACTTTTTTTCTGCTATTTCCTTTTTTTCCTGTAATTCGGCTTGACGTTGTTTTTCTTTTTCCTTAAAATGACAAGACCAAAGAATCTCCAGGGATATTCTGTAACTAAAGTTCTACTGACTTTTCCCCAGCAGCTTCCCACCCCAGTGACTTACTGATGAGAAATAACGAATCATATTTCTCTAATTGAGAGCAGAAATTAACATGATCAGGGATGTGATATGAAGGTGGCTACCTCTACAAAAGACATCAAACCCAAAAAGAAAAAAGCAATTTGCTATTTTGAAATGGAATAGTACTTTAAAATGATATCATAAAAGCACCAACAAAAACATTTAAAAGCATTAACAATGATAAAAAGAGTTTGAACCTAACTGAAAAAATATCAACAGGCTTATTAACATTTTTCAACCTAAGAAAACTACAAATGCATAATCATTTCCGAAGCTTAAACATAGTATAATAAGTAGGGATAGCTTCATATATTTGTTTTATACTAAGACGGTGCCAATTTTCTATTAGTGACTTTTTATGTGATACAGTGGATATACATAAACACCAAAGCCATGAATTCTAACCCATTACTTTAAATACCTTTTGTCTCCTCTTCTTCTCACATTCTTCAGCATTTTTTTTCTTTAACCATTCTTGATATTTTTCTTTTGCTTTTTCTTGTAAATGTTCTTTCTCCAGTTCCTTTGCTGCTTTTTCTTCCATTTCTTTACTGATTTTTTGTTCCCTTTCTTTTCTTTTCTTAAATAAAAATAAAGGAATTTTAACTGGAATATCTATAATTATCTTCATACAAAGGAGTGTTATATACAATAATCTCCTAGACTTCAGTTATTTCTTAAAATAGGTGGAAAAGTGGTTGCCACAATTTGGCTTGTGAAAATGTGTAACAAAACTGCAATTACCTCCTGTACAATTCCAGTCTACCAACTTGCTATAAGATTCATTATGGCAGTAATAAAGATATTTTTCTCCAAAGTATACTCAGAGCCTGAGACAGTACTGAGTAAATAGTATGTGCTCAATAAAGATTTGAATAAATTAGCAAACAGAAATTACAGCCTGTATTTGATTGTCCTGAATTTGTTTTTAATAAATGTTTACCCTCTAAAATGTATGTAACACATATGTACACACTTCTTGTACAGTTTGCCAATATGATTAGTTGGACAAATCTTCACCATCAGTGAGTTACAGAAGACAAATAAAGAACATCTTGGTCCATTAAATACTGCTGTAAGGGCACATACAGACAAATCTTTGGCTATATAATTCTTGTTAAGTCTTACATAGACCAGTGGTTGGCAAAGTACAGCCCTCAGGCTAAATTACGGTCCACTGGCCCCCTTTTATTTTTAAATAAAGTTTTATGGAAAATGGCCACACCCATTTATTTACATATATATTGTCTATGGCAGCTTTTGCACCAAAACAGCCAAGTTGAACAGTTGCAGCACAGACTGCATGGCTTGCGAAGCCAAAAACAGCAGCTGGTGCTTTACAGAAAAAGTTTGACGCAGGCTATAACTCAATATTTTTCTTTTCTTATTCAAAAGATAATCTACCAACACAGCTAAATTCTAAACAACCAATGCCATGGGTAGCTGTCTGTAGCAAAGGTTTAGAAAATAATCTACAAGGCATAAAGTTTATAATACAAATGCCATACACATCACCCTTCATGGAGCAAAGAAATGCGAGCCAAGAAAGAAATTCTTGCCTTGAAAGCAACTTCTAGAATATTTTAATATAAGCAATTCAATTAATTCCCAAGTAACAAACATCAGTTACAAACAATATATGTTCAGTACTATTACAGGAAAGGCAGGTCTTAACAGATCAAAGTTCAAGTCATTCCCCAAGTTGTATTTCCTTCTTGTTGCAGCCAATAGCTGCAAAAACGAGTCCATTCTTGCTGAGAACTCAATATCCATCAATTTTATCCACTGAATATTGGAGTTCAACAACTTCATACTGCCAGCAAATCTACAGGGTTAAGGATGCAGGAGCGTACCGCGCTGAATCTTTGAGTCATGAGACTCCTCCATGATTTCATCAACAAGGAGTCATCTAGTCCCTACATTGTTTTTAATTATAACAGCTAACATTTATCTAGTGCTAACTCTGCCTGTTACAATTCTATACATTTTATATGCATGTACTATGTCAATTAATTCTTATAACCACAACATGAGGTAGATCCTGTTATGATTTCATCTTATAAATGAGGAAACGAAGACACAAACAGGTTAAGTAATTCGCCTAAGGTCACAGAGACAGTAAATGGCAGATAACTGCTGATCATACAGACACTGAATTCAGATAATGTTAAAAACACTTAAAAAAAAAACACTTTTATGCTGATAATTTCAATTTAAATAAAATGTCAAAATTGCTTAAAATATACCACTGTACAAAGCTGATTCAAGAAGAAATTAATATCTGAGTAACCTTCTACTTGTAAAAACAATTCTGAATCGAAAACTTTCCCACAAAGAAAACTCTAGATAGCTTCACTGGTGGATTCTACCTCACATTAAGGAAGAAATAATACAACTACTACAAAAATTATTTTAGAAAATAGAAGACAAAAGAAACATATCCAGGCTCACTTTAAGAGTCCAGTATTACTCTGATATCAAAACCAGACACAGAAATTGTAAGACAACATCAGAAATAAGGCAAGATAACTACTCTCGTCTTCAAAAACATGACACACTTAGTGGTACATTTAACAAGAGATGGACAATACCCCTGTACACTGAAAACTAGACAACATTACTGAGGGAAATTATAGATGACCTAAATAAACAGAAAGAAAAATCATGTTCAATGATTTAACATTTAATATTATTAAGATGGCAATTTTAATTATCTATTAAAATTCTATTTATATTATCTATTAAAATTCTATTTAATTATCTATTAAAATTCTATTTATCTATTAATATTCATTAAATAGAATGCCAATAGAGTCAGGCACTTTAATGCAAGCATGACTAGGAAAATTGATTAGATGACTCTAAATTGTATGTGGAAAGATGTAGAGTAACTAAAACAATTTTGGAAAAAAAAGAATTGCACATTCTAGAAGCATTGAGCTCCAACAACAGGCTAGTGTGGTGCTGACATAGAACATAATAGATCAATGGGACAAAAGACAGTCCAGAAATAAACTCATATGTACATGACCAACTGATTTCCAACAAAAGTGTCAAGGTAACTGAATAAGAAAAACATTATCTTTTCAACAAACAGTGTTGAAACACTTGGATATCCATATATGGGGGGGAAAAAAGGAACCTTGACCCTTAACTGTAACCACATATTAAAATTAATTCAAAATACACATATCAGGTAAAAGCTAAAGTTATAACACTTCTAAAAGGAAACAAGAATATTTTTACATCCTTGGTGGTGTTTAATAGGACACAAAACCCACAAACTGTAAAAGAAAAAATTTAAATATGGAACTTTATAAAAATTTAAAACTTCTGCTCTTTAAAAATTACTATTAAAATAAATTAAATGGGAGGGAATATTTGCAATACAGCTATGTGACAGGACTTAAAGGAATATATAAAGAACTCTTAAAATTTATTGATAAAACACACCTTCCACAAGATGGGCAAAAATTTAGACACAAAACAAAACGAGAAAAGATGTAGAAATAGTCAATAATGCTATGGACTGAATTGGGTGACCCCACCCCCAATTCATATGTTAAAGCCCTACCTCAACATGAGTGTGTATGGAGAAAAGACCTTCAAAGAAGTAATCAGTTCAGTAAGGTCATAAGGTCACAGGACTGGGTTCCTTACATGAGGAAAAAGAGACTTCAAGAGCACATGCACAGGGGAAAGGCCACGAGAGCGGGTGGAGAGAGTGGGTGCATACATGCACAAGCCAAGGAGAGAAGCCTCAGAAGAAACCAAACCTTGCCGACACTTTCATTTTGGATTTCTAGCCTCCAAAACTCTAAGGAAACAAATTTCTGTTGTATAATACCCAGTCTGTGGTACTTGTTATGGCAGCCCTCGTAGAATAATATAATAAATAAGTGTGTACAAAGATGTCAAGTATCATCAGATCTCAGAGAAATGAAAATTAAATGACACTGATGTACCTCTACAAACTTACTGAAATGACTTAAAATGAAACAAACTGGCAATGTAAAGTTTGGAAAGGATGTAATGCAATTGGGATTTTCATACAATAGTGGTGGGAATGTAAAATGATACGAGCACTTTAAAAAGCAGTTTGGGGATTTCTTATAAAGTTAAACACATCCTTACTGTGCAACCCAGCAATTCAGTTCCTAGGCATTTACCCAAGGGAGATGAAAACAAATGTCCACAAAAAAGACTTGTACATAAGTTGTCATAGAATTTTATTCATAATACCCAAACCAGAAACAACCCATTGTACATTAACTAGCGAACGGAGAGACAATTTGTGGTATTACATAGAATAGAATACTACCCAGCAATAAAAAGGAACACTCTTAGTACATAAAATGGGGAATTTTAAAAATAAAAGAATACATATTGTAGGATTCCATTTAAATAAAAGTCTAGAAAATGCAAATCTAACCTGCAGGGACAGAAAGCACATTAATGGCTTCCTTGGAGTGGGAGCTAGTTGGGGATGGGGTGCAGGGTCTGAATGCAAAGTGGCAGGAGGGAACTTTTTGGAGTGATCGGAAGGTTCTGGATCTTGACTGTGCTGCCGGTTATACAGGAACATAAGTTTGTCAAATCTCATCCAACTTTAAATAGGAGTATTTTGTTGTATATAAATTATAGCTCAAAGAAGTTGGTTTTAAAACATCAGATAGGCTCTCCATAGGATTTAAGCTGGAGGAGAATGTAATGCTGTTAGTGAGCACAAGGAGAGCAGAGAAGGTCTCAGAGACAAGTGCTGAGAGAGAGCAGCCAGCCACGAAGTGGCTATGGGTTTTCCGGGATTTAAGTTCTATACTGCACAGCGCACTACAACAAATCTTCCCTTTTTAAAGATGGTGCCCTGAGAGAAGCTTTGTTTCTTGAACTAAAGGAAACTAACAAAACAACTGGCTAAAATTTCTGAATTTCTGCTCTGGCTCCCTCAGTAGTACCTGGTACATAGTAAAGGTGTAGAATGCATGAAGGATACACTATAACAATGTTACCAATTATACGCATTGTTGACCCAAATTAATTTTTTACATTAAAAAATCAGTTCCATGTTTTGAGGATTAAACATTATTTTATTTTTAAATAACTGGGGTTTTTTTACTGTTGGATATATTTTAAAATAACTTTTGAAAACAATGAAGGTAAAGACCCTTTTACTAAATATGTGATAACGCACTGCAAAAAACAAGTCTAAAAAAATAAATCAGTTGGCAACACAAATGTTAGAGTACCAGATGAGATAAGCCATTTATTTGAAGCAGATTTAACAATTTACAGTCATAGTATAAGAAACCAGCTTTGCTAATGGATACATAAATTCTTTTTGTCTGATTTTTTGATAGAACACAGTGAAACTATGTAGAGAAAATAGGGCCGGAGATACAGCTAAAATGTGAATGAGGCTGGAGGCAGGGGAGGACCACACACCATGCAATGTAAACAGAGGAGAAAAACGCTAGACGCCAGACAGAAAGAAAAGAACCAGGAGGGCAGTCTTTGCAAATAGAAGCAAATGTAACTGCGACTGAAATGAGAAATCTGATAGGTTTTAAAGAAAAAAATTTTGAGTAATCAATTATTTCTTAAAATGAACAAAACTTCTGCAGAATAGGTAAACTTAATTTCTCAGGGTTCATTTTTGAACTCTTCTCAACCTTGTGTTATCCTGCTTCCAATAATTAGTGACTGATGTCAGGGCATGCCATTTCCCTCCAAAGAAAGAATTTTTTTCTCAAATAATTGGATTAGATTGAGTGCCACTAATTAAAACAGAGAATACATCATCTCTCAGCAGTATCTTACATTCTTAGACAAACAACAACTACCTTTGACTGGCAGGGCAAAATGAGCTTAATGGAGTTAGAAGATAAGAGAAGCTTTTAGAGGAGAGAGCATGCTGTTATTGTCTATATGTAAAACTATTTTCTTTTTCAGTTATAAACTTCAAAAAAGTATCAGCCAAAGGTTGGTAAGGGTCACAGAGACTTATTTTGATTTTGGCATTTATTCCCAAAGAACTCTTTTTTGTTGTCTTATGGGATGTTGCTACATTAATTATAATAATAATATACTTTTAAAGTAAAGAGCAAATACATTTATGGTCATTACGCACAACGTCTAGCCCATTTCCTTCTCTCACTACCTAGAGGAAGAAAGCTGTGTCATCATCAACTTACTGAAAGGATTTACAAGGTACTCTTACTAATATCATGGGGCGTTAGATAGAGCAATAGTTAAGGGAAAATATCTATAATTAAAAACTTAACACTTTGCCTTATAATTTAAATATTTGACTTAATTCATAAAATTAGATTATAATAAAAATGCAGTCTCATTCTAAATATGAAAAACTCACAACAGATAAACTGATAAGTATTTAAGAACTTTTTAATTTGTGATTCAATATGAGAATGCATTAAAATTGAAGAAAGATAATACTGTTCATTCATTCCAACAACAAATGTTGTTGTAAAGCATTATATTAGATCTTGTAATGAATTAAAAATAGAAAAATTAATTCCTATCCTTAAGTCTTAAAATTACAAGGAAAGGGAAGATATATGCATAATACAAAATAGCAACAAAATATATACATAATATAAAGCAGTATATGCCAAAGTGATAAATATGAATAATGATTCAGGAAGGAAAGAATTTTTTAGCATGTGAGCAGCAAACGCTTCATGCAGGAGGAAATGCTGTGATTTGGGTAATAAAAGGAAAGGTAAGGTGGAGGATATGATGAGACTCCATGCTGATAAAATATCATAACAAAAATAAAAAGTAAGAAACAAAAGAAAAATGTTCTTAAAATTTCTCATAAACACATATCCCTAGGGGCTGGAGAGTATAGTCCAAAGCTCAAAATTTCCTTGAAATAAAAAAAAATTCTTTGAAATCTATTGTATATCTTAAAAGTCATATAAAATTTATATTCTGCTCCATTAAACATCTAGAGTTGCTTTATCATAAAGATAACATTTTTCTCTCAAAATTTTCCAGTAAAACTAATACTCCAAGAAGATGGGCCATGATTATCCTGTGTACACTGCTAAAAGAATGCCCTAAGAGTCAACAGCATAGAGTAAATGAACCACAGGTAGAAGACGACATGGCCCCAAGAGCTGAGAGTAGAAGGTCTTTAACCAGCCAGAGTGGAACTGTTAAGACATTATTCAGAAGACAGTGAGGAATCATGAAACATGTTTTTTGAATTGGGAAATGACATTCGACTGTTTCAACAAGGTTAGTCTGGCAAGAACACAGAGGATGGATTCATTGATTCAACAGATATCTTGGGGCATCTATTAAGTGTTAGATACTGATCTAGCTGCTAGAGAACTGGGCAAAAAAAAAATAGATGCCCTTATGGAGCTTACATTACAGTATGGGAAAATAAACAAACAAAAAAACAAAGTTGAAAAATATAATGAGACCCAACAGGAAGAGATCACAACAGGAGAGCGGTGATTGAAAGGAAAGGAGGGGATGACTACAAACCACAGAAGAATTCTGATTATGCCTAGGTGACTGAGGTGACAGTAACCAAGAGTTAGGAGAACAGTTCTCACAAAGGACAATGGGCAAAAGTGGGCTGTTTTAGATTTGTAGGCTCAGAGGTAGCGGCCAACCTCACAGATAGGAATCCAAGACTCCAGAAGGTCAGGTGCAGGGGTACAGACATCACAATTACTTGAGCCAGATACAGGAAGAAGCCACATGAGGGAAGGGGAGATAAGCTGAGAGCAAAAAGCAGAAGACAGAGACTTCATCAATGTCCATGAAGGCAGAAAAAGAAATCAGGTCAGAGAAGAAAGCATCTAAGAGATATGAGAGAAACCTAGGTGACGAGGAGTAATAGGGAGAACACTTTGCAGACGACACCTCGGGGGGGGTGTGTGCATGCATTTCTTCTCTCCTTACCTGTTCGTTCTTTTTCTGAACCCATTCCTTGTGCTTTTCTTCAGCGATTATCTTTCTTTTTTCACGTTCTTTCTCTTCTTTTCTTTTTTCTAGCTGTTGATTTAATTCCTGTGAATATTATTCAAACAAAAGGCAACATTTAAGAGAAGTACTCAAATCACATATTTTTTAAAAGGCTGACATTAACCAAATTAAACAAGCACAGTTTCCTTTATAGGAAATATACCATTAGTGACAATAACTTAAGTAACTAGTCTGTGATGAAAAGAAAGCATTGGTAAAAAGTATGTCATTTTTTAGAAATGCAAATAATTGCTTGGCAGCAAAACACTAGTTTCTTAGACTAAACTTCAGCTAAATTACCCTCATTGAAATCAACTTTCCCACACATAAATTTTGGCATCACTGTATGCTCTTGGCAGAAGCTCAAGGGAATTGCAACCTTTTTTTAGTTATAAAAAGCTTTTAGATTCTTACGGAAGATAAAGGGTAGGAATTAAATAATCCCTAAATTTAAAAAATTAATTCAGAGTCATACCAAAGAAGAGATGTACAGAAGCCATTCAATTTTCTTTAGGGGAAAAAAAATCCAGATTTTTCTTTACTCATTTTATAGCTGCTGGAGTGTAAAACAAAACCACACTCATATCCCATATGCCTTGCTGTCACTGGAATCTACACGTTTGGGCATTTCCTAAGGAGAAAGAATGTGGAAGGTATGGCCAAATAAAACTCCAAGCTGAATGCCACCACTCTGTCACTCATCAGTTAAATTACTGCATTAGTTGAGAATGCTGTTCAAACTAGACTCCTGGGACTCGACTACCATAATTACTGGTTCTTTTTCTTCTCTCTCCTTGGATAGTAATAATCAGATCCATTTACACATCTTCCACTGGACCTCCCTCGTCCTTCCCTCTCCTCCCTTTCTCAAAGACCAACCTACCTGGGCACTGTGGTTGTGGGAAGGACAATGATTCAACTCTCAGGCAATTCCAGTGTGTTCAACGAAATGAAGGTAAAACTTGACACCACGAAAAATATCTTTTGCACTTCAGAACACCTGAGGCACAGGACACCTGTCTTCCATGTCCTCTCAGCCTAAAATTCTGCTGCATAGAAAAAACTGCCCTCACTCATTCAGGAAGTCTTTCCACTTTTCAGATACTAGGCTCCCCTCAGTTTCTGATATAAAATAGCCATCTTGGTTTTAAAAAGATTCTTCATGACCTCTGTAGCTGCTATTCCTTGATTATTCACTTAATACTTCTTTTATGAAGTGCCTTCTATAAAGGTCGCATGAACTGAGATACAGGGATGAAATCCCAGAAGTCTCTGGTCTAATCTCCTTCTATATACACAGAAGAATGAAGCACTACATTGTGCGGTACTACGTATGAGTTCAGAAATGGGAAAAGAAGGGAAGATGAGAGGACAAACAGTGTAGACCAGGCTGGTCAAAACCAAGCACTGTAAGAGGAACAGTGAGGAACTGGCTTTCCTACAAGACACTGCGGTGGTGGGAGATGAGGGTGGTAACTAGGTAGAAAAGGGTCTTTTGAGGCAGGCAGAGTAAACTGAACACTATGAGGCAGTAGCGGATAGCAAAGGGATGATTTAGAACTCAATGGTAAAGGTTAAAGACTGCGTTAAAAGAATCGGAACTATTCTGAGGGAGGCTGACTAGGAGGCTGCCGCAGTGTATGAGTTGCAAGGGGAAGAAGGCCTGGACTTGTGTCAAGAAACAAAAAAAGGGGAATTCATATATGTATGTATGTATATATGAATGATAGGCTAGATACAGACCTAACAATTGTATGTCCAAAATTTCCCTATACAGTCCTCAATTTTGTTTTCAAGAAAATCATTTAAATACACAGCTAAAGATATGACTGATTATATTTATGTACCTTTTTAAGATTCTTCATATCATTAAACTCAAAAATTAGGGGAAAAAATCAGCTTTCGTGTTCCCATTTTATGGCTCACAAACTTTGGTTGATTCTGACATTAGAGCTGAAGAAAAAGGCAGGGCCAAAGGCGTGTGGAAATGACTACCACTGACCCAGGCAGCGCCCCTATCTCAGAACGCCTGTGCAATTCTCCACCCCAAAGTATACCTCCCCTTCTGAGACCTGACCCTCCCTTCCAAGGCTGGCTGTCTCAGAACTTGCCATCCTCAACACCTCCAGGGCTCAACACCAGGGCAAAGCTCTTCCGGACACAGCTGGAGCCTTCTCTCACAAGGCCCCTACATCGTCTCCTGGCACACCACCGAGTTTCAATGGGATTGCAGCTATTTTCCCACAGAGTAAACAAACACCTGATTACAGAAAATGAAATCCAAAGAGGACGCTAAACAGCATGTTTATTTCAATAGCTTTTATCAATTTTCAAAGACCGGTGTCTAACACCGAAGGTAACAATCATAAAAACTGACAGTTTTGAGTTTCACCAGCCCAACATCTGGAATAAGTCCTTCGTTACGAGCTGATAAGCGAAATGACCGAAGCAAAGATAGTGAGGGGGAAAAAGCACCCGGATTATTCACAAACTAGATACCTTTTATGATTTAGAACAGATAGCACTAAAATGTTTAAGCAAATGTTAAAAATTAACATTACCAAAAGCCATAGAGAATTCAGGGCAGCCTGTTAAACAATTTCTTTAAATAATAAAAATATAAATAAAATTGACATGACCTACAAAACTGTTAGTTTTTCATAATACTAATATTCCACATTTACCAAATGTATCACCTTAACCTAGTTAAAAAATTTAAAAATTCGATTCCCAGCCAGGGTACATTCCTGGGTTGCAGGCCATAACTCCCAGCAACCGCACATTGATGTTTCTCTCCCTCTCTCTCTCTCTCTCTCTCCCTCCCTTCCCTCTCTAAAAATAAATAAATAAAATCTTTAAAAAAAAAGAAAGAAATTTGTCATAATAAAAATAAAATTCAGCGAGGTGCTTTGTTCGAAGGGATATTAAAGTTAATTGCTCCTTACTTTCTTTAAAATAAAAAAAATTTAAAAATTTTCTAAGCAGGTAATTTTAATGGGTTAAAATAATTTCTTAACTCAATCTTACAGAGATGTGTGAAACAGATCTAAATGTCTGTTGCTGAAATCAAATTTATGGGAAGAGATGATCTTTTTAATTAGCAACTATTCTTTAAATTTTCCTTTAAGTTTTTAAGAAAGCAAATAAGAAATTCATGGTTAAGTTCAAAATTAAATGCTAAGTCTGACCTATTTATTTCCAAAATGCATCTTGGTCTTGTGGATAAAACACTTATTAAATTGGAAGTCAAAAGAACTAGGATCCAGTCCCAGCTTAGCCACTAACTGAAAACCTTGGCAAAGTTACTTTCTGCCCTCATGTTGAATAGGAATCTGAGATGAACTGTTGTTTATGGTCAACATTCTGTACTTTTAATGATATATTTGTAAATGAATTAGAGAATGCAACAAATAAGGACAAGAAAGCATAACTTATAAAAAAGAGAAAGGCATCTAAAGAATGTGAATACCACAATATCTGAAAATAAGCTTACAAGAAAGTGAGGAGTTGGCCTATGAGTTATGATATCCATGGCATGACTGATACAATAAGATTCATGTTAAAATATTTTAATTGCTTCAGAGTTACGTGATGATGTAGAAGTAATGTTATAAGAAATGTCACACTACTAAATACATGAAAAGGTTTCAATCATTCAACCAATTGTTCTGCCAAATGCTTCATCACTGTGGTAGGGACTTTATATTCATTATTTTAGTCTTCTCTCAAAACAAATCTTCAGTAGTTTATTATCCCCTTCAACACATGGTAACAACTGTCACTGAGTGCTTCCTATAGAGCGGGCCGCTTCCAGATGTTCACTTAGTCCTCATAATGCAGTGAAGTAAAGACTGTTTTCTCCCTTTCACTGGTCAAGAAATCGAGGTGGGAAAAGGTTGAATCCAGCAAGTACAGCTCAAGAATACACACTTTTTAAATCTCTACTGCCTAACGGTTGGCTTACCAACGAAGAGACTGAGTTCTCAGAGAAGTGAAGTAGCTTTCTCAGGGCCATGGAGTTAGAAGGGCAAGGCTAAAATTTCAGCCTCATTCTATGTGACTCCAAAGCCCTGGCTACCCTTACAAACTTAATTAACTTCTCTTATTGTACGTCGATTCTAAAAATGACCTGAGGCGATCCTCACTTCAAACGACTTCTAGTGAGGATAGAGATAAAGATAAATACCATAAACTGAACTCCACTCTACTGCTGACCCACTAGATCAGTGTTTTCCAAACTGTGGCTCTAAAACCAGTTAAATGGGACATGGCCTTTAAAAGAAAAAAAGAAAAATAATAGAATACCAGGTTTTGCAAAAATTAAGATATTATTATAAGTGTGTGTATGTATGTGTGTGTGACATGAAGCAAAGTAAATTTCTGACCGTGAACACTATTTTGAAAGCTACTGAACTAAGTAATGGAGTCTCAATACACAAACTAATTCTGAAAATAAGTGAGGCTGTGAACAGCAATGATATGAATAACAATAAAACAACATGAGCTATCTTTATACTTTGTTTCATTTGAACCTCACAAAAATCCTGTGACACCTACATTATTTTATCCTGACTATAAAGATGAGGAAGTTGAATGGAGCATAAAGTTCAAATAAGCCCGCCTGACATCAAACCACAGGGCCTTTCTCAGACTTTTTGCCCTTCTAAGAGGAAATAAACACTACTGTGCAGCTTTCCAGGGGTAAATCTGTATTTTAGAATATAAAGTATCACAAAGTAGGGAAAGAGCAGAAGGTATTGGGTTTTTACAATCATTTAAATCATGCCAAGCCTCTTGAATATGAGACTGAGTACCTGCAGAAACCCGTCACAGCAGTAACAACTAGTTTCTAAACTGACACGGAAAATTGATTCCAAAGATCATGGAGGGCAAACTTTTAGTTCCAACAATTTTTATGACAACACAATTACTAATAGATTAGAAAAAACTTAAATATCCAACAATAGTGAAATGGTTAAATATATCCTTACATATATTTAGTACACTGTACATATTTTAATAATCTTAGCCAGCCACTTAAAAATTACATTGTAAAAATATTTAATGATATAGAAATATACTAATAAGTGTAGCCAGTAGAAAAAAGTGGGTTATAAAAGTTTGCTCCTATTTCATTAAAAACAAGAAGCACCCCTCACCATTCAAACCTACTTGTTTTCTGTGTTGGAGGGGTAGAATTCAGATTATGAATCTAGATATGGCGGATGCCTAAGTACCCAAATCTGTTTGGCTGCTAGGTTCTAAAGAGCAAATTGCACAAGTTCAAAGAATGAGGGATTCGTGTGAAAATGTATCTCAAGCTATTGTCTGAGCTTGGAGAGTGGGAGTTCAGAGAGAAAAAATCCCAGAGACAGAAATACCCACAAGCAGGGCAGGGAAGCACAGAGAAAGTGGAAAACCCTGAAAGCCTGGTAGGTTACGGTCTGCCAGCACAAACCCACTGCAGGGCGCAGGCTCTTGAGAAACACGTGGGTAGATTACTACCTCTATTTCAACTTTTGTTTCTCTCCTTTCTTGAAAATTTTACCAAGTACGTGCAGTTGAGTTTACTTTAGTTAAATGTACATACGGTGAAGCTCCAGTGTATGCATCTATATACATATATATATGTGTGTGTGTGTGTATAAGTGTGTATATATATATATATATATATATATATATATACTTGCACATATTTATTTTTTTAATTTATATGAAAGAAAATCTGGAAGGCTATACACCTTGATGTTAACAGTGGTTATCTTCAGGTAGTGGGATTAGAGAAGATTTTAATTTTCTTAATTCTGCTTGGCTGTATTTTCCCAATGTTCTTATGATGACCATGTACTATTTCTGCAATAAGAATTACTGACACAAACAAAGGCAAAAACTTTGTTTTGAGGGATAATATTAACATTTTAATTGCAACAGCAGCTCTGCTTGGTGAGCTCAGGGATTAAATAAAAAGAACACTGTCTAGTTTCACCTCCAGAGCTTTCTGGTGCAGACGGCCACGTTCTTCTTTTTCTTTGCCAACAAACCACATTTCCCATGGGGTCAGGCTGCTTTCTGGTGAGCGCACCTGTTTCTGTTCTTCTTGGTTATCTTTGGATCTGGCCACACTGTTGCAAAAGAAAGGACACTGAAGCACTCGCAGTCTCTGGCTTAACAGTCAAAATCACTTAGCTGTACAGTAAAAGCAGAGTTTAATAATATATAACAATACTGTGATTCTTTTATAAGTAAATATATATGAATCACATATAAATATACCTTCGAAAAACCACAAAAAGGAACTCTAATATTTGAATTAAAGTTTATCCACCAAACTACCTTTAAAGGCCTTTATCTTCTAAAATTACATCATTTTAAAAACCTTTTGGGATGACACACACCCAGTCCATTTGCCTCAATGACAACAATATTTTATTCTTAAAAATCTCATATCAGGACAACTAATTACAATGCATAATTCTAATCAGATCCTACAGCAGACATTTTCCTTCTCCTCCCTTAAATAGTTTAGGGAGAAGAATATGTATATATACAGAATAGGTTTGTGTGTGTATATATATATATATATATATATATATATATATATATAACAAATGACTTAACAATTAGGGATTCTGGGTGAAGAGTGAATAAAAATTCTTTAAATGCTCCATTTTTCTCTGAGTTTAAAATTGTGGTTGAAATCATGGCCGTTGAACTCTTTAACATTATGGGTGACTCCCTTCTGCCAATTCTCAGACAGAGTGTGTATGACTCTTCACAGTGAGATCTCCTTCTACTATGCTCACCATCTCCACGATGGACCTCTCTCAAGTCTGTCTTTTCTGGGTATAGGGAAAAGTGTCTACTCACTCAGGCTAAAGAGAAGACGGGAGGGGAATATACATAAGTATATGAAGAACACAGGGGTCTGGCCAAATACACACGCTTCTTAAAACAGGAAAAGCTGATTGGCACCCATGGAAAGAAAGGTTGTTTAGAACCCAAGGCAGCTCTCCTTGCTACAGGGTTGGCCAAAAGTTCATTTGGTTCTTTCCACGTGATGGCTCTAGAAGCACTTGGTTATCTTCAACTTCATCTCAAACAATTTCATTAGACTGTATTGTGACAGCTGCCACATCAGTGTGCATTTAAAAAAATGGCTTCTCAAAATTGGTGGATTTTTGTGTAGCCATTTTAATATTGACGATGGAAGAAAATATGCAACCTTTTTGGCATATCATGCTGTATTGTTTCTAGACAGGTAAAAATGCAACTGAAATGCAAAGAAACATTTGTGCAGTGTATGGAAAAGGTGCTGTGACTGATCAAACGTGTCAAAAGTGGTTTGCAAAGTTTCGTGCTGAAGATTTCTCACTGGACGATGCTCCACAGTTGGTCAGACCAGTTGAAGTTGATAGCGATCAAATCGAGACATTAATTGAGAACAATCAACGTTATACCTTGCAGGATATAACCGACATACTCAAAATATCCAAATCAATAGTTATTGGTGAAAATGAAAAGTGTGTCTTCTATTTTATGGGGAAAAAAAAACCCATACAGACTTTTTGGCCAACCCAATACATTATATAAATTTAGTTCCTCTCCATTCCTACTTCATGCAACCAACTGCCTAACCCACTGCAATACACATTTTCTACTTCATAGCTTCAGCTTACCTGTTTTGTTCTGCTGCTATTTCTCAACCCAACCACGCCCTGCTGGAATTATTAGTCTAGTGGGGAAGAGATACTAGATGTGTTGTTTATTTCTTATATGTATCTTTCATCCTCAGTGTTGTAGAACACCCTCACCTGCTCCCATAGTTTCAGCCATCACTACGTGCTGATGATGTGCAGATCAGTCATTCCAGACCAGATCTTTCTTTCTAAGCTCTAGGCCTTTATTTCCAACCAACTCAAATATCAAACTCAACCAGTCCAAAACAAGCCTAATCTTCCACTGTGCACCCACTACCCTCCCTCCCCACCAAGAAAAATTTTACTCTTCCTCTTATAATCCTGCTGCAGTGAGGGGTACCACCACCTACCCAAGTAGCCAGGCCAGGAACCCAGAACTCTGTCTCTTCCTGCTCCCCCATCCACATCTGATTCCCTCTATCTCCCACACGCATATAATTACCAGTCATGGCTATTCCACTTCTTTCAGTTTTCTCAAGCCATTCTCCCTTCTTCCAACCTTACAACCATTGTCTGATCATAACTGGCCTTTCTCCCTCCATTTCAAATCATTCTCCACACTGTTGCCAGGTTCACCCTTCAAATGCAACCCTCTACCGTGTCATTCCCCATCTCAAAATTCTTCAGTGGCTCCTCTGCCCACAAGATGCAGTCCAAACTCCTGACACCTGTGAACTGGCCCCTGCCCATCTCCCAGCCTCTTCTTTCTCCAATGGCTGATCCACACTCTACATTTCAGTCCTTGTTTGAACTTAAGCAGACTGATGAATGTGCCATGCCCTTGTGCTCCGCAGCTTTGCCTAAAACCCTGAAATTCCTTTCCTCCACCTTCACACATGGCCAAGAGCAAGCTTAGATATGGGAGTAAAACATTTAGGGTGAATCTCTACCTGCTTCTTCCTGGTGTACATTTTTAAACCTCATTAAGTCTCTATTTCTCATCTGTAAAATGGAGACAACGGCAGTGGCTACCTTAGTTACTACTGGATGAGACAGTCCATGCTAAAGCACTCAGTACAATTCTGAGCCCTAGTAAATATTTGGTGCATGTCATTTAGTAGTAGATGGGCGTGTAGGAGTATGGATAATTCCAGTGTCCCTTCAAGACTCAACTCAGGCACTATTTTTATTGCCTCAAGGTGAAACTCTGCAAAAAATCTGGACTAAGCACCTGGGGCTTTCTGTCACTTGTCCATCTATGCCATAGGTCATGCATTCCTAACATGTCTTAACTTACTCTTTGTTTCAAGAGTCTACCTTAGGGCCTAGCACACAGTAAGCTCCTAAGAAATGTTTGCTGAGAGAAGAAATTAATGAGATCAGTGTTTTAGAAAATGACACTTTAAATATTAGAATTCTTGCCTTAACATTTTTAACAAATGTGTTCAGAATGTTTGGTATATATACTAAAGCTCTCCCCATAAACAAGAGAGGCTTGATAAGCAGCTGTTTAGGACTAAAACATCTATTAAGACACAGGTTTCCTAATGGATAGAGTGATATAAAAACCATCATAAGTCTCAATAAACAACAGGGCCAAAGCATATTATAGAAGACTCCAGGAAAATACTTTCGATGATCTTGTCTGAAGTCAATTGTGAGCTTCACCTCAGTCCACTGAAAGGTCAATATATCCGCTAAGTGTGGCGATATTTACACCTAAAATACCTTGAGTTCATATCCATCATGTGCAGCTGATGCCTGAGTGTGGCTCAAAAAAGGGTTACCCTATAAGTTTTGCCACAGTCAGATCACCATAACAGATGAAGGATGGAAAAAAGGCATAAAGTTCCAGGCAGCAATATGTTGACTCCCTGGTCCACAGAGAAGATGCTTATTACCCGGAACTATGGTTGGACTATGGACTCATACCTCCTGCTTTCCTCATCCCATCATCCCCAAACTGTTCAGGGAACCAACTTAAGGTTAGGAGGGAGAAGAAATGAGAAAATTATTTTGACACTTATCTTTCCTGAACAGAGAAGTGCTAGATTGTCTGACGTGTTTGAAAACAATCACTGCATCTATCTGGTCCCTGGGAAGTGGGAAATAAGCATTCAGTCAGCACACATTTATTAAGCACTGAGTAAGTACGTCACACGTGCCACTCACAAGGCCTGACAACTCCTGCATTCTCCCCAGACCACATCTCACCTATTTCTTTGACCCACAGGGAATGAACTATGACAAGTAGCCTTAGCCCTATAATGCCATCAGCTCATTCTAGCTTTGGCTAACGGGGGACATAAATCTGTCCAGCTCCTCTGCTAAGCTCCACCTGGTCAGGGCTTTGGTTCTTGGAAGCCAATGAAAGGTCTCAGTAGCTGAGCTGTGGTTTTGATGGCCAGCATTCTTTAGGCTGCTAAACTGTGTCTACATCAGCTTGTTGATTAGACTCAGAAAGTACTTTCCAAAGCCTTAAAATGTATTCTAAAAATCTTTGGAGCTACCCTGGCTGGTGTGGCTCAGTTGATTGGAACATCTTCCTGTAAACCAAATGGTGGCAGGTTTGCTTCCCAGACAGGTTGAAGGTTCAATTCCCAGTTGGGGCACATACCAGAAGACAACCAACAGATGCTTCTCTCACATGGTGTTTCTCTTTCTCTCCCTTCTTCCCTCTCTAAAGTAAAAAAAAAAAAAATGTCCTAGCATAGGAATAAGAAACAATTTTTTAAGTCTTTGGAGCCAACTCAGTCCAGAAGAATCCCCACAAAGGCCTGTATAAAAATAGACTCCTGAAAGTCTAATTCTACCATTAGTTCTACTATCAGGATGATCAAAGGCCTGTTTCTTGTTGCCACAGCCAGTCTTGACAAGCGGCTTAATGATTACTCTTACTGATCTCAATTCCCACCAAAGAATTTACTTTTACTTCTCATTCTTAAGAGTCTCACTGTTGTTACTGTGTATGAGTCACTTCATATGGTTCCATATTCTATTCACTCACTCTGTTATGAATGCCTTATCTGAAGGGGGCCATCTTGCTGCTTACGCATAAAGCATGGGTCCTCTGGTCTGTATTTCTTAGATCTCCTGTATTATGCCTCACACAGATGGGCAATCAGAAACTTGTTGATGTTTTCTGAAGATGACAAAATGAGCCTACCCCAAAGTGGAGCTGCATTACTATGCCTGTCTCAGAAAAATATATTCCTGCATGGATGGGCCCTTTGCTCCTATTTGCATACTAACAGGCATCTAGTATCCACTAACAGACATCTAGTGTAGGGAAGAGAGAATGCAATAGGTATAGCTTGGTACTGCCCAGCTCTGCTAATAACTGAGTATATGCTTCTGAATCAGACTTTTTATTTGTATTCTGAGCCAAAGTTTTATTATCTGTACAATGAATGACTTGATCTAGGTTTTAATTCCATGAGAGTAGAGAACATGTTTACAGTCCCCAATATGTAGACTGATATGTGACACAAACTAAATGTTTGCCTAATGAATAATTGTAAAAATATACAAATTACGATGGTTTTAATAATCTTTGGTTCTGACATTCTGTGATTCAATGACTTCTATCCCACTGTTGAGTGCCCAGATCAGACCCAATGCTGTCTACAGATGCTGAGGTTGACACTGTTAAATGTCAGTTGACACTGACATTCCCTTATTTGTGACATAAAAAGTATAATGCTTATGACAATCTACTTCACTGGCAATCAGATTTTTCTTTTTTTTCAAAATAACTACCGGTACTACTAGGTGCAGCAGACCACATTTTGGCGTAAAGGGTTTGGACAAGAGTTCTGGTGCCCAAAGCAAGACTTTTGAGTATTCATAAGACTCCTGAGATGGTAGCAACGTTTTGTGTGTTTGAGACTATGTACGTTTTCCTGGGGAGTGAGACTGTAGCAATCGTCATATTCTCAGTTTGAAAAAGGATTTAAGAATCATTAAAAAAAAAAAGTCAGGTCATTTATAAGAATTGGCCCAGGGCTCTCTGTGTGCAAAGAGCACCACCTCGGGATGCAGGTCCTTGCACAGCCCTTGGGGTGGAAGGCGGGAGGGTGGTGTTTGGCAGGAGGTACAAGAAGGGTCTAAGGAATCCTGAGAACTCCTGTATGGGCCCGGCGGCCTCGTGTTTACCTGGCGCACCCCTGTAACTTCATTCCTTTCAGGCTCGCCCCCTCGGCCTCGGAGTCGTGAGCATCACCGTCCAATTCTTCATCTTCTTCGTCCCCATCGTCATCGTCGAACGGGAAGCTCTGGTGGCGGAGGGGAGACAACAGCGATGTGGTGGAATTGCTGCAGCTCAGCGGCGGAGATGGCGAGCTCACCACCACGGTCTCCAGCCCCGGCCCTCGGGCGCCCGCCACGAAGGTGGAGAAGGAGCCAGAGGAAGGCCGAGACCTGGCCCTGCAGCCAGCTGGGAACCGGGTGTCAAAAAGGGGCGAAGCAGCCCCCCAGCGCCCCGCCGCCCACATCAGGCCCGCCAAGTTCAAACCGGCGGAGCGGCGGCAGGGACGTGCACTCCCAGCAAGCCCCGCGCGCGCCGAGCCTGGCCTATCAGAGCCGGGACTGACCCTGAGTCGCCTTGGCGACGCGTGGACTCGGGGAAGGCTTTGTCCAGGCTTGTTGGGCGTGGCTTCCTGCGCTCGGGCCTCTCTAGTGCACTGCCCTTACACCACCTGGCCAGCCGCCCAGGTTAAGTCTGTGCTTCCGCTAGCTCAAAGGCCAGGTCCCGCTCCGCGCTGACAGCTTTAAGGGCCTCTCAGTTCACTTGTTACATGAAATATGCTGTCACTGAAGAAGGCAGATAGTTTTAAAGGGAAAGAGGCAAATGCCAATACTACCCCATATCATTACAAGGTCAAGAGTATAAGCATCAGTCGTGATTTCTTTCAATACACGGCCACATTTTTTGATGGGAGGGTGGAGAACTTTACCCAAGTGTACAAGTGCGTTCAAAAATACTCTTTTAGGATAATTTTTCACTTTTTGGTTAGCACCTCATTTAACTGTCTATGCATGTGAAATTTGGGTACTGGATATAGTTGAGTACGATAAAACCCCTGCACTTCCAAGTTTCTCATTTTCTTATGGTGAAAAATCACGCCACTGAAGTATTCTGTGATATGCATTTAATGAGGAAAGAAAAAAATGTGGGACCTCAGAAGGAGCACTCTGAGAGATTGGGAATGGGGATGACATGATGACAAAGGAGAGGTGACAGACAGTAAAACTGGATGCTTACTTCATGCTGACAAAACTGTATACACTTGCAAATAAATATGGCTTTTGTCCATAACGTATAATTGCTCCAGAGATATCCCAAAGTGAAAAGTAAAACAGCACACAAAACTTGTTAGTAACCAAAGAGTGATACAAAATCTTTGAGGAAATTTCGATCTGCAACATTTGACAAAGAATTAAATATGGTGGGAATAATAGCAACCTGGAGCAATTCAGAAGGCGGAAGCTATAATAAATAAAATATAACATGATTAAACTATTCAAATGAATGCTAAATTTTGCTTAAATTTTCAGTAAAAACAATGAAATGAAAGAGGAGCAACTTAAATGACTAATAAAACTACTCAAGGAATTAAACTTGCTTAATGGAGTTTTCATTCTCTACCTATTATTCAATATCGGCATATTTGTTCAAACCTTTTATGAGAGCATATTTGGAATCAATAACAACATTAAAAGGCCCTGGGCCACTTTAGAGCATCAGAAGGAGGTAAACTCCAAAAGCTATTCCCAACAGACATAATCTGACATAACTGAAGCATAGTGGGGGAAAAACACAGGTTTTAGTGTGAAAGGGATCTGGGTTTCAATCAGTGGTTTCCCTTTACCAGCTTTCCTTAAAACAAGCTGTGTGGCCTTCCCAAGTCCCTACTCCTCTGTATTCTACCTCCCAGTCCAATTTTATTCTCAAAGCTTCTAGCATAGGAACTGACAGAGAAAATGGTAGATGGTAAAGTATGACACTTAAACGCCAAGATTTTTCCACTTTACCTCTTGGTATAGAGATCTAAAGTGCCATACACTTCTCTGCCTCCTTAAAATGTTTTTACTCAACAAATGATGCCCTTTTCTGGATGCCTCAGAATCATCACAATGACCAACTATGGCAATGCTGGAGCGATGAGGCAGAGAGCCCCATGGCATGGCACTGGTGCTTGAACATAATCGAGCCCTGTGGTCTCCTCCCTTACAGTGCCTTTTCATTACTGGGACCGAGAAGCCATAATCAAGTTTGGTAGGATTATATATAAATGTATAAATAAGCTGAAAAGAGGGCCTGTCCCTTTATGAGTTAGAGCATTGACTTAGTATCTTTGCTTCTTACTCCTCATTTATTTTCAATTTCTTGGTATAGTTAATTTATATATTTTTTTGCTGGCTTTGTAACCTGTAAGTGTGGTGACTTTTGCTTAAAAATCCTATCTTGGTTACAAATATAACATTACCATTTAGCCCCATGGCAATGTATTATGCAACTTAAAAAATTTATCCCTAGACAGACTGAATGAAAGATTTACAGGTGAAACAACATGATGTCTTAGATTTGTTTCAAAAGAATCTAAGGGCAAAGGGATCAGAAAGGGTTAGTGAACGGGATGAAAATGAAACAAAATTTACCACGTGTTGATAACTGCCAAAGCTGGGTGGGTGATGGGTACTGGAGGTGAGGCGTGAGGGCTGAGGGGATGGGAAGAGGGGTAATTATACTATTCTCCTTTTTGTTATGGGAATTCCAAACCATACTTGTTTAAAACAAACAAACAAACAAAAACTATGTCTCCAATCCAGAAGAACTGGGTTCTAATTTGCTGTGTGACTCAGGTATTCACTTACATTTTATTAAGCCCTCTATTTCCTCATTTGTAACACAAGGGCTTGTTGACTGTAAACATTGAGTTAGGAATTCCTAAGAATATGGGTATTTAGTATTATGCAAGTTTTTGATAATTTGCTCTTAAATAAAAATCTAATTGGTGGTATTCTCTTAAATTTCCATTTGTTTTCCACGAACATGGTTCAGGCTTAGAATAAAATCTAAATTTTAGCAGAGTATTCTTTTAACATTTCTTCTAACACTCTTTACTTAAGAATTAACTGTTTCACTTTACTCGCTTTACCACTAAGCAAATTCAGTATACCTACTTATCTGTTAAGGCAAAGAGGATTGCTTTCTGAAAACATTTTTTTTTATTTTAATCATTGTTCAAGTACAGTTTTCTCCCCCCTACTCCCATTCCAGCCCACCCACCCTGAAAACATTTAATAATTCGGAACACTGCATATAATATTGTATTTCTGACCACATGTACAGCATGATTCACTACGTATTTAACGTATCTGCTATTCCATTTTTTAAAATGAATGCAAAGAAAGTGTCCAGTAACTTGAATTTTGAAGAAAAAGACTTTTAGCTAGGATCTTTTTTTACCAAGTTATGATTTAATATTTCTCAATGTGTAAATATACAAACATGATAGCAATTTTAAAAACTTGTGAATAGTTGGCCTTACAAAATTACAACACACTGTAAATATTTCCCTCCCACATTTTATACAAATTACATGATTTTGATATACAAAGATTCTGTTTTTATTACACTGACAATGTACAACCAAGACTATTTACAATGCAAAAAAGTATATAAACCACAATTTAACATTCTGCTACTGGCAGCCACTATAGTTTAGGAGGTAGCTTTAATTAAACGCAATGAACAGAAGCCACATTTCCCAACTTGTGTTCTAAAAATAATTTACATAAGATAAAAATTTATTATATGCACAGTATATACAGTTTAATTATTAAACTGCAACCTAGCTTAGTGTTTTTAGTATATCCTGAATAACTAATATGGCAGTGGGCCTGCTACTGATTTAGCATATTGTTCAAAAACATATTGAACATTTATAACTTTAAGACCCCCACATAGTGACATGTCAGAAGTCCACAGATGAGAATCAAGTAAAATTTTTCATTTTTAAAGACAAAGGCCTAAGCTTTATTCCTGTTTTATTCCTTTTTTTTTTTAATGACACATTTGTCTTATTTCACAAAAACACAGTATCTGAACTATTGGTGGACAACCTCTTTTGAAAATTACAGTATGGGGTAAATGTATGGAAACTTCTATGAAATAGCATAATAAGTTCAGGAGAATCCAGCTTCCTAAGAAATAAATGTAAGTGCTTTGTGTCATAATTATTCCCAGTTTCTTCCAATTAAATGAAATTACTTACCACGGTTTACTTTCTGTATAATTCAAACTGTAAGTAGATAACATACCAACAAAACTGGAAAATATCAGTAAAGCCAATGATATTAGGAAGTGTTTATTAATGGGACCATTACACAGAGTCATCTAATCCCTCAGACACTATGAAAATCCGGTATTAGTTAGTAGTTTAGCCAAATCTACTAAACCCACACAGCAATTAGCCCTTTACTTTTTCTAGTAGTGTGATTACAAAACACTGAGGGAAAAAAATGACTGATCGCACCAAAGCAATGTAAAATGACTAAAAACAAATGTTCAGCTATTCTTTTAAAAACTAACAGTTGTTAATATTGTTTTAAAAACATCTTCAGGTTTTAAGATTTACAAATCACTTCAAGAAAATGTATGATTCTATTATGTCAAAGATGGAAACAGAAAATGTAGTCACCTAATGCCTACATTTACTCTCACAGCCCCACCTGGGACACGGTCCCTTTTTTGGCCCTGAAGTAAGTTGTCCTGAGATTAATGACCAAACATTAGGTGAAATTAGCACGACTTTTTCTTTAGTTGCATGAAGTCACATTCCACAATATTCTTAAAAAAATATTAACAGCTGTTCTTGACCTTGTGCTTAATTCAGAAACAGGTAAAATTTTGCTTTTTATGGATCAAAAATACCTAATGTTGTAATGTTAGGATATTCACAAAACCTTGTCAAGTTACAGATTTGTTCCAAATAGACCACACATTGCTTGGACACTGCAGTTTTCACTGATTAATAGTTTAGGCACTTGTTCTTTGAAAATGTCTGGTTTAAGGAATAAACTGCCACCTTCTCCTTCTTCTAAGGGACACCTGGCAGTGATCACAGAAGTGCTTCCCAGATGAAAGATCAAACTAGGGTTTACTCTATAAACACTGTGATTTTGGTTGATGGGGGATACAGTCACACACACATTAATTCAGTCTTTAACTCTTGGTAGATTATACGCGTAGCGCACCAGAGGGAATCCTCGACTCTGATAGAAGCAGGCTCGTCCACAGGCCTGCACCTGGTCCGAACTGTCCGAGACAAAGGAATCTTCTTCATCTGCATAATCAGAGTGGGCTGACTGCGTGCCACAGTCGGACCAATAGCCGTCTGGTCTTTGGCAAGAACCCACTGCCAGCGCAGGACAGCTGTGTGACTTTATCAAGTGTTTGCACGACACTGGTTTTGTCAAGAGATATGATTCACAGCAGTCACACACAGTCAGGTTACCCTGCAAATGTGAGTACATGCCACAGTCATAGTAGAAATCCTGTTCCACACAACCAGTTTGGCTGCTGATGGAAACTGAAACCAATCCACTTTTCTTAGTAATATGTCGCTTCAGTAACTTCCAGTCTTCCTTAAACTTTGGGTTGAAAAAAACATACAGGACTGGGTTCAGGCAGGCAGGCAACGGGAAAAATATCAGAGTAACAGACTTCATTATTTCAGGGCTGATTGAGATGGCGGTGATCAACGGTGCAAAGGAGAAAAAGGCAACAGGGCAGAAAAAGATGCAGTTGGTGAAGATTAGCCAAGCAACATGCTTAATCATACCAGAATGCGAGTTCTCTGAAAGGTCCTCTTTTTCCAGGTTGCAGTAAAGTTTAGTGTAAATAATGGCCATTAATAAAAACGCTAATGAGTTTAACAGCACTAAGGTTACAGTAAATCCTAACGACGGTGTTTCTCCGGTGGGAAAGGGCAAGCACAGGGGGGATGATGAGTATTCCCCTCCATGGAAAAGGGGGAAGCAGCCTGCCACTGCGGCCCCTAGGAAAGCAAAAAGGGCAGCTACCCGGAACTGTCTGAGATGATTGCTTTTCCCATTTTTCATGATCTCTTTTGCAGATAAGCTTCTTTCGACAGCTGCTAACATTAATAAAAATATGGCACTTTCTGAGGAGAAAATGGCGAGAAACCCAGCTATTTTGCAGCCACTGCCAATCTCCCACCAAATGCCAAATTCAGCAAATCTGCCCCAAGACACAGCATCCAGAAAAGTTAAGATGCCGGTATAGGCTCCCATGAATAAGTTAGACACAGAAATCAGGCCGATGAATAATTTGGCGGAAGGCAGTGATGTACAAGGTGCGAATGTTGTTAAAATGACAAGCAGGTTGAAAACCAAGGCAACCAAGAAAATGAACCACACAGTAAGACGGATCATCCAGCTTCCCAGTAAATATTCACAGGGCTTAAAAGCACCTACAATGAAAAAGAGAAACAAAATAAAGAGAATTTAGAAGACATCATATTCCGCATGATATGGCTTAAGACACTCAAGACAGTTCATCTAGAATAATTAAATCTGCTACCAAACTGAATTAAACCAAACTAAAAAAGATCACTATTTTTAGATAGTTTAGTCATTGCACTAGACTATTTTAAAAATAGCTAATTTTTAAAAATATTTGCTATATCCATATAGTGATGTGTAAAAGAAAAATCTCGCTTTTTCTTATATTCAGTTAATAGGCACAGCACAGCATCTGGTGAATACAAGGTACTTGATCTACTAAGAGCTGGGAATTGGATAAACTGGGGTTTGAATTTAAGGTTCATAACTTGCTGCTCTTTTTCATGAGAAAGCAATTTAAACCTCTCTAAATTTTATTTTCTCACTTGTGAATAATGCTCATTATGAAATAATGCTCATTTCATAGAGCTGTATAACTTAAGTAAAATTATATACATAAGGTACTTAAGCAGGCTAATGAGTACATAGTTGGACTTCAATAAATATTAGGTCCTTTTCTTCTTCCTTCCTAGTATACTTAATAATAATCATATATACATATATATATAGTGTACACATTTCTTATGGTTTCAAAGGCAAGCAGATTAAGATAGACATCATTATCCCCACTTTTCACCTAGAGAAACTGAGATTTCAAATGTTCAATTGACTTGACAAAGGTTATTCAGTTAACTATTCACACAAAGCTATATCTAATAAAACCCTGTGTAACTTAAAGTAGGATTGTAAGAACTAATTTAGTAGCTGAACTATACATTCCGGTAACTGACTTTGACATGCTGGTTATGCACAAATGACACCTGTTTCATTTAAAAATCAGTAAAGAAAAACAAAATTTTGTCTGTAAACCACAAGAAAACGATGTATTGAAATTGCCTAAAAGCAGTGTTCTGACTCACCTTCCTCAACTGTCATGAAGTTTAATACATCCTATAAAGCATTTGATCATCAAGGTATTCACAAACCTAACAAACCAGGGCTACACCATTTATATCTGGCTTCCGAATAACACAAGAAACTTGTAAAGCTTGTTTTTAATTAATCAGCTCATTTTTTAAATTCCCCCCTCAGGGAGGTGTTAGGAAGCTTGCGCTGTATCCTTAATCTCTGTATCCCACATCCTCCTTCCGGAGAAATAGTTCGGCTGACCTGGGAGAACAGGACTCACTCACTGTGGGAAGTGTTTGACTACTGGGTAGAGTTCTGTCCCCTCATAAGCCTGGGAAGGAGACACCACCCAGTCTCTGTCTTTGGAAACCTGTGACTTCCTCCACTTCTGGCTTCTGATTGTGCACCTAGGTCTCTGAGTGGAGGAGATAGGCCTGCAGTTCATCTCTAGCACAGCTTGGGGAGAGGGGCTCAGACCTACTTTCCTCCTGGTTGACCCCAACATTTAAATTCAGCGTGGAGGAGATGGAACTTCAGCATGGTCAGGCCTAGCCTCCCCTTTAATAAAGCTGTCCCCTCTCATTGGCTTGTCAGTTTCTTAGGCACATTCACCACCACAAGAACCTGAGTGGGGCAAGTGGTGAGCTGCACCCTTAACTTCCAAAAATACAGAAACTAGATAAATTGCATAAAAAAAGATTCTTGCCAATCTCATTTACTTATCTCACTTTAAGCTTATTCTCTACACAAGGCACTGTGCTAAATATTAAAAGAAACATGGATAGCCCCTCAAGAAGCTCACAATTCAGGGGTAACTAGAGAATCATATGATTCTGAGTTATAAAATTAAATGTGCAGATCGACCTGTATCAATACACTAAAAAAGGAAACTACTTCACAGCATTCAGTTTAGCCAATTATTTAATTTTTTCTTTTACAGTAAAATTCAAAATCCACCTTTTCTGACAGATTAGGAAGAATATGATATTATGGTCACTGTGGACACGTTAGTAACTTTCTCCATCTACTAAATTCAATAAAATAAAAGACAACAAAACAGAAAGAATGCATAAAAAATAACACTAAGAATCCTTACAGACCAGTAAGTAACTTACAGAACCAGCCCTAGTGTTAAAGGAGCATCAAGAAAGTGCCTCTCTACCTTTAATGTTCATAACCCTCATTTAGGGAGCTGTTAACACAAACATTCTGATTCAGTGGGTCTGGACTGGAGATCCTGAGAGAGATGCCCAAGCTGCTTGTACACAGACCACACACTGAGTCAGCAGGCTTGATGAGATCATCTAGTCCCACCCCTATTACAGAAACCGCATCTAACCCCAGAAGTTTTAGATATGTTTGCCTAATGTCCATTTAAAGCAAGCAACTGCAGCAAAATCTGTCAGGCATACCTGTTGAGGGTGTACAGTGGATTATTACTTGACTGTGTTCTTCATTTTCAGCACTGCTAGTGACCCCTGCTGCATCAGCGGGACCTGAATATAAATCATAAATTGTGTTTTGAATTCTAGCTTTATGCAATTCAAAAGAACCTGAGTTTCCTACAACCTTCCCTCCTGTACATGATATAAGTTCAGATTGTTATGAGGCTTGATGACATATTAAGGATGCCAGTAGCACGTTAAACGCCATTTTTCTCACAGATTTCCTACGGATCCCTCCCAAACTGAATCCATTTACAGAGACGTTGATTAAGGCCATAAAGAGTGTTCTATTTTACATGCACTTGCCTTTGTCCTTTGCCACACTGTGTTCTTGGAGGCTCTTATCTTCTGGGTTTGAATGTGTGTAAGAGTCACAGCCCCAAAATGCACAGCACTGATAAGCATACGGCACAGATAAAGACCTGGAAAACAGTTGTGAAATCTACATTGAACAACGACTGCAGAGGAAGATATGCTTCTGTTTTATGAAAAGTAATTTAATCCCTGAAAGCCACAGCCAAGGAGTCAGATGCTTTAAGCTGGTCAGTATCCTCTCTGGGCCTCGGTTTCCTCACCTGTGGAAAAAGCCCAGGCATCCGCTGACACCACGAGTTTCTCCATTTGCATAAGATATGCTTTCAAAAACTGGATTTAAATCAATATTTAACGCTTAACAGCAAAACTACAATTAAAAGTAAAAAAGTTATCAGACTCCTTTTATGAATGAACCACACCCGATTTTTCATAAGACACTGGTAGTTTCATTTAAAATGAATGTCTCAAGTCATTTGTGACTTTATACCATTAAATGAATTTACTTTGTTTATATTTTTTTAAGTATAATGGAAATATTTATCCTTCCCCACAATAATATTCCCAAGCCCTCTCTCTGTTATATCTAATGAGGTCCCTACTCTAACATTTCATGTCTCCATGAAGGATTATACCATTATACCAATTCTCAATGGGTTCACGCTTATGTGGTTTCTGCCATCTTGTTGCTAATGACAAATCCACTATGTAAAAAACCTTTCTGATGAATATTCTCTCTTTGGGCAGCATCAAGGCTCCAATTCATGGTCTTAAGAACTACAAAATAATGTTCATGTTCTATTCTTTACCAAATCTGTGAGGATTTGGGTAGAAAACACTCTTAAATTATAGCCTCCCAGAAAATCTGGAAAGCATAGGGAGAAAAAAAAAAAACTAGTATACTCTATAATTTGGGAGCCTACCACAACTTCAATAAAAAAGAAAAATAAGCAAAAACACACCTGAGATTAACAAAGTCTTTTGCTGCTAAAGCTTCTTTCAGCTGGAAGTTGCCCACAAGTTTCAGCTGATTTAGTCCATTCAGGCCTTCCGTAGGAAACGAAGTTAATTCATTGAAACTTACATCTCTAAAATGTGAATGAGACATCAAATTAACTCCTAAGTGCAAATCACGTAAAAACACCCGTACATGTGTTAATATCATAAACATTAGAGCTCCAAGAGGAAGTTTAGTTATGTTAAATGACAGATCTAACATTCATCTTGCCATATTATAGAAGTTGTTACTATATCAGTGCAGCTTAGCATTTAACCAAAGAGAAAAATACTGTGATAGGTCAATGCTACAACACAATTTCTGCAGACTATTCATTACTTTCCTAAGATTATTCCATAAAGTCATCAACTTACAGGTTAGTTATTGACCCAAGGTTGATGAAAGCTCTGTCATGAATTTCATGGATCAGGTTTCTACTCAGATCTCTACAATGATAAGAATAACAACGTTAATCTTTTCAAATAAACTGAAATTGCAGTTACTTTGACTACACTTTAGAGTCTGAGGGAGTCACAATATCCCTGATAACAAAGACCTTTAATCGTGTCCAACAACATTTTTATTTGTATATTGAAACTCTCTTCTCAAAAATCTCTTTCCTTGAATGTGCTCCATGTGGCAGTGATTCTACTTGGTATCTGTTGCAACACAGTTGTGAATTTTCTGCAACTTACCAATCTGGTACCAGTTCAAAAATATAAATGATATGATATAACCTTTGGTACTGTTAACTAGGTGTGGAAAAGCTCAGCTCCTGACAAAGCTGAAAATAAAAGCAGGTTTCATATTATTTGCCTTCTCAAAGGTTAGTGATAAGGCTCTGAGAGAAGACAAATAATCAATAAGCAAATAAGAGCATTCCAGAAGGGCCTCAGATAATCATTTTTTCCCCCCGAGCAGGAAATAAAAATCATAGCAACAGCAGAACCTACTATAGTGAGGAACACACCCTGAGAAATTCTGATATTACAGAAATAATAAAACAGAGAAATAATCTCCAACCACACTTAAACTGAGCCTTACTGGAAATGTAGAGGTTGGATAAATTCATTCCATGACACATCTCCTAGATAACAGGAGAACCAACAAACTTAGTTTCCAATCAAGAAAAGGCCAGTCTTTCATTGTTGTTGCTTATCAGTGCTCCAGAGGTGATGGCAGCTGGAGCCAGTCCCCTTCCTCCTGGCGCCCAGACCCACGAGAAGCCAGTCACGGACAGCGAAAGACCCAGCAACCCAACCACCAAGAAAATGTTTTCTAGTAGAATGCATGTTTCATTTCTTAATGGGGATCTTCTGAAAAAACAGGACTCAATGTAAGTTCAATTCACTGTCAATTTCTCAAATTTATTCTGCATTAAGAAAAACGCTCACCAATTTAGTGATTTGTGTTTTCTGCACTAAAGTTCCAGGAAGGCAATGACCAGGTTTGTCTTAGTCACTTCTATAGTCCCAAGTGCTTAAGAACATAGTTGGCACAAATATACACTCCAATACACGTGATTTTTAAAATGAATGCTTCTGCTGCATATAGGCTGTATTTGTCATGATAGACTCACCAGGGTAGGGGTCAACAAACTTCTTCTGTATAAGGCCAAAGAGTAAATATTTTTTTACCTCTGGGGCTCACATGGTCTCTACTGCAAATGTTCAACTCTTTATATTTAATTTACATTTTGCAATATTGTTGTCAATATTTACAATATTGTTGCAACAGTATGGTGGAAATCAGCTTCAGACGATAAACAAAAGGGGTGTGTATGACTCTGTGCCAACAAAACTTAATTTACAAAAACAGGAGGCAGGCTGGGTCTGGCCCACAATTACAGTTTGCCAGCCCTAGCCTAATGGGTTAGCAAACCTCATTATTATGACTTGAAAACAAACAGACTGCATTTCTCAGGTTATACACATTACTCTTTTTCATTTACCAAGGTACAATATCAGAAATGAGCTAAGGTAAAAAAATACTGGAAAACCATTATCTGTAAAGTACCATGTGGTAAAGTTTGAACAACTATATTTACACATAACGAATCTTTAAGTGTATCTCTTAAAATAAGAATTGTGCTGATATATTTAATTTATAGCTTGACAAAAATTTTACTTCTCTCCAATAATCATAGAGAAACTTACAGTATCCTTAGGGATATGAGGCCTTGAAAAGTGCCTTCTTTGATTTGATGGATCTGATTACGTTGCAAAGAACTAGAAGAAGGAGAGGAAGAAAGAGGAGGAAGGGGGAGGGGGAGGGGGGAAGAGAAGGAAGAGATGGAGAAGATGGAAGAGGAGAGGAAAAGAAAGAAAAAATTATTTTCTACCTTGAAAAATGACATTTCTTAATTAAACTTTTTCTAAGTTTAAACACTCATTCCTAAGTACCATCGACTAATCTTGTTGAGAGTCAAGGAAACTACTATTTCCTTATCTATAAGTTGAAATGGTTGGACTAACTGGTATTCCCTCCCAAATTAGACTGGGAGTGTACTATGTTATCTAAATTCCTTTATCAGCGCTGCTCAGGAGTGAGAGCAGGAACAGGACACAGTGAGAAAGGCTCTAAGACAACACCAGTCAAGTACCAAGGAGGAAGGTTAGAGCAAGGAGGGATCAAAAATGGGAGAATCAGTACCAGTCTCTCCCCACTTCCCCATCAGCGTCCCTTAGAGATGCCCCATGTAGGTACACAGGAAACACCGTGTCTGGTTTCCCTCAATAGTCAGGACAAGTTTTGTTTGTTTGTTTTTAATTTGTCTTAATATACCACCCTCCCTCCATAGTGTCTCATAGAATGCGTGATAGGTAGATGTCTAATAACTACTGCTTGCATGAACGCACTTGGTACAACCGGACATTTATTCATAAGAACAGCTTAATATATGGCTCTCTAATTTATTAACATTAAAGCCCTTTATTCAAACTAGGAAATGCCCAATGGAATTAACAATACACCACAGCAAAAAGAATCAAAGAACAACTTACATTTCTTCCAGAGCATGGCAACCGTTAAAGCTTGGAAGCTCTTTTATATTGTTGTAAGACAAGTCCCTTAAAACAGCGGAAATTAAAATTAATGTTACATCATCAGAAAACTAAATCAAAAGAGCTATACTTAGAAGCACTGAGCAGTGCTAAGTAATAAGGAGATACAGCTCAACTAGAAAAGCAACAATTTTTTTCTAAGACTTGTAAGCTTCTAAAGCACCCAAGTGATACAAAGGGCTCAAGATTTGCAAACTTCAAGTACATAATGTTGAGTGCAGACAATATAAAATATATTTTAAACATTAGGTATATAAAAATATAAAATTAAAAGTGTATGGAATGTATATAAAATTATGTTTAAGTGGTAGTGTTACGGGTTTTTTAATTTATCTTTTACAATATTGTTGTTATTTCATTAAAAACCTGTATGAGAAGTGCACACTTTAAAAACAGTTATATTAAGTCAAATATCAGGACTAGTTAACTCTCAGTTAACCCCACAGCAGTTTTTCTCAGCTGTAATTATCATGTGTGATACTCCATGACACCATTTAATTACTTGCTTAATCAATGAGTCACTTATTTTTGTTACTCTCTCTCTCCACTGAATACTTATTAACAACTTAGCAACTTAATTATTTGTTCTTGTGACACTTTTATATCCTTTATTTACTTTTATTTCTCAGTCAGCTTCAAGTTTTTGGAAGCTCCATGCTTAGTTGGTTCCTGATGCAGGAAAGATTTGGGCTCTCCTTAGGCCAGGGGTGTCAAAGTCATTTTCACTGGGGGCCACATCAGCTTTGCAGTTGCCTTCAAAGGGCCGAATGTAATTTTAGGACTGCATAAGTGTAACCACTCCTTAACTAGGGGCAAGGAGCCCGGCACTGCCACTGGGTAGAAACAAGGTGGAAGGCCGGATAAACCAAGGTGGAGGGCTGGAGTCGGCCCACAGGCCTTGTATTTGACACCTGGGGCTTAGGTTATGGATAATGGTAGGATGTGGAGAGCTAGCTCTCCACAAAAATCAAGAAGAACCTAGTTTGGTTTTAATTTGTTCAAAGTTAAGTGACAATATGTGTGATATATATTGATATATTCCCAATACTAAATTCAGATGCACACTGCCTACTCAGGGGCTATTAACATAATCACTCATTTCCATGAAGGGGATAAGAAACATTAAATAATTTTACCTTAAAATCATCCAATGCAAATAGTTCATTAAAAAGAACACAACATGTATGAAGCACATAAAAGTATGAGAAGGGAAGAAGAATCCAACTTACAAAGTCCTCAGCATCTTTTGTTCTTGGCACAAATTACTGGATATACTGCTTATCTTCGTACCTGTCAAGGTCCTGTGGAAAAACGTGGCTCATCTAAGAAATGACTCAAGTTGAGGTGGTACACAAAATGCTATTCTCATACAGAAAAACAATGCTCACACATTTATTTGCATGCAGAGTCTATGTATCCCACTGCCGGATTATTCCCTAAAGTTAGGCATGTAGGAAAATCAATTAACCCTCCATGCTGTTATCATTTGCACAGTAATACAAAAAGCTCATGACACTGCATGTTAATATTGCCCAAACAACAAGCTTGATTTCTCACAAGGACCAGCAAAAAAACACTAATCCATAGTCATAGCCTCACCACAAGCAGCTGCAAGTTCTGTCATGCCCTCTGCACCCCCGAAACATTTGAAACCAACTTGGCATCCCATCCCCAAACCTTGTTTCTGTCTTTTCTTTCCATCAACCTGACTTAACAATCTCAAATTTTCTCTTACTTCCTCTCTTTCTCTGTTCCCATTTGCAGTCAATCACCAATTCCTATTCTTTCTTCCTTGGTCATGTCTCCAGCTTCTGACCCTCCATCTCCATTTTTACTGCTACAAGGCAGATCAGAGGGGAGAAGGTGCAGAAAGGGGTGGAGGAATCTCAGGCGGCAGGGAGAGCTTCAGTGATGGATTGCAGCCCGAACTCTCGTGGCTCAATGTTCACTGAGCCAAGTGGATCATTCCCATGGACTCCTCACTGTTCTTCCTATCTCTAGTCTTCCTTATCCTTCTCGTACCCCCTGCTCCATCATTCTCAACACCTCCAATTGCCTTAAGAGTCAAGGTTAAACTCCTTAGTTCAGCGTTCCCAACTTCTTTCCTACATCTTGGCACACGGGAAAATCAAAACATTGATGTGACACAATGTGGCTGGAGATCTGAGCACCTCAGGCCCCACCTGGCTGCCTTGAGGGCTTAAGTCATCAAGATCTTAGATGCACATGCCACCCATTTACAGACCATCCATTAGGAAGCTTTGCCAAAGCCAAATGTTCAATGTTTAAGATTTGCCATTTCAAAATTGTGACCCAAACAATTTCCCAAATTTCTCTATATCACTCCTCATTCAATTCTAGCTATATCTGATCATCTGTACACCATCCTTTTACTAAATCCTGCCTTTCTAAATAAAAGACCCAGCTCTGGGGAACCTGCCAGTATTTCATTCTGAAGCATTTCACCTTCTCCATGAAGCCTTCTATGATAACCTGCATGGATTGCTCCACTTCTGAATTCCTAGAGCACTGCTACTAATTTGGCACTTGAGGACTGCGTTATATTTTCAGGGACCTTTTCAGATCTGATCTCCACACACTAGGCAATATTCTACCTGAGCTGAGTGACCCCCGACCCCTATGTCTATCTCCATGCATGATATTCATAACAGGAGACTGCAGGAATCGAAGGCTTGCTTCATCATCACCCACATGCCCTGGCACGCTGCTAGCAGGCCGGTGTGTCACCTCGACACAACCCCTCTGCAAAGGGCCACACTTACAGACTCTCCAGGTGGACAGTCCCGGTCAGATTGGGGAACTGCTGAACCATGCTGGCACCTCGGATGACCCTTGAAGCAATTGGGAGAGAAGAGCTAACTTAAAATAAAATCTTCATGAATAATATTTGCATTTTATTTTTTAAAGTTTAAAATCATATTACTACAAGACCATAAAAATAAAATTGCTTTCATCTCTTGAATGTACCTGAAAGTGTGATAACTTGGCCAAATGTTCACATAAATGAAAACTCTCATAAAATGTCAGAACTATCCTTTGGATTTGAGCTCCAGTAAAAGAAACTAGAAGATTTTATTTTCTGGGGTTATAATAATCAAGTCCAGTTTCCCACAAAGCAACTGTATAAATATTCAGGTTCATTTTAAAGTTTATGTAATACTTACAAGGAATGCAGATCAGATAAATTGTGAAATGCTGAGTTCCCCACAAAAGATAGAGGATTATCATACAAATGTCTGTAAAAATAGCAAAAAAAAAAAAGTTTTAAGATGTTCACAAGCACTCCAAAACTAAATCTACATTCAAAAAGTTCATACATCTAAAAGTCTGAACTTCTATTCTCCACCCAGATGTTTGGCTGGCAGCACACAGACAGAGCTGTGTCCATGATTACATATTAGAAGAAACTTTCAAAACTACTTACATAGTTCTTAAGAGTGGATTACCATCAAATGCTCCATCAGGGATAACAGAAATAGAATTACTATGAAATAACCTAAAAAGATAGGAGGAAAATATTTTGAAATACATACGCCCTTGTAAAATAAGTTAAAACCCAGGTATCTACTCCTATGCAGTATTATAGAGCATACAACTGATAACAACTACACGAAAACTTCAAAAATGTAGAGGAACTGCATTTTTTAATCCATCTCATCTTCTTCAGGATAATTCATTTTAAACCCACTGCTTAGCCTACTATCAATCAGGTCCCTCATATACACTTAGCTGTACCTTCATCAAAGAACTTCAGACCACAAGAATCATAGCATGTCCTGACCCCAAAATGTCTCTATCTCCTGCATTTATTCTTTAAGCAATCCATCAGAGAGTCTGTCAGCTCATGATACACGATCGCTGTTATGCCGCATACATTCCTATCTCTGCCTTTGACAAATCCAACCTCTAAACTGCTCTCCTATTCTTTCATTTAAATATTTCCATCCTTCCAAGTCCAGTCCAATTTCTTCTCTTTAGCGATGCCTTTTCCAATGACCTCAGCCTCAATGAAGTCTTTTTTTCCAGAATGATTTCTGTCTCCTCTTCATTCAGTGGTTATTTCTACCTGGAAACTGCAGTCTGTCTTCCACGGTCAGCCTCCCCCGTGAGACCAAGACAATGAGTTCCCACACGGCCCAGACCACGTGTCACAGCTTTTGTTTCACCGCAGTCCAGCTCTCACTGGTCATCTGTGCTCAGTCGTCCTCGCCAGCTAACACATTCCAGTCTGTATGATTGTGTGGGTTTGTGCGTGTGTGCGCGTTCCACCGTGTGCGTAATGGAACAAAGATGTTTTTAAAACCTCATTGTTGGGACATTTGTGAGTTCTACAGACATTAAGGAACAAAGAAAGCAAAACAATACTCACAGCTCTTTTAGGCTAGGAAGGGCTTTAATAGCCTGAGGAAATTCCCCCAAATTATTGTAATTCAAGTCCCTAGAGGGGAAAAATGGGCAAAATACGTAAGAATATTAAAGAGTGGTCATTATTTATAAGACATTTTGGTATAAATGTATTTTTTAAATATCACATTCTCTGGACGATCATCTTTCTTTACCAACTCTATCGCCATTCAAAATCCTATAGGAGTTTAATTGAATTTACATGTTAGGGTACTGAACAGGGAAAAAAATCATAATTCTCCAATGATGTTTTTAGGTCAATTTTGAAAGTTCAAAGAATTCTCAGAATCCTATTACTGGTGCATTAAATAAATTACCTAAATGTCATTTCTCAAGATAGTCATCATAAAACAGAATTTATTAAATTATCCATTTATAAGTGACAATAGCCTGCAACTGAGGTTTCCATCTGGGGTTTAGAGTGGCTTCCTGAAATTCTGCCACGAGGGCGGCTGACCTCAGCCCAACCACCATCAGCAAGATGACCCACGGGATGCACAAAGGAGAAGAACCAGGATGAGTTCACATAACTATTGTCCTCTAGGAGAGTACCAACTGTGGGAAATGTTACATTAATTGGGAGAGAGAAATGCCACAGTGAAATGTATTAAAAAGTCTCCATTTTGAATATGTTGAAATGTTAATTCTTTTAACCTAAAGAGCATGTTGGAATATGATTAGTAGGGTGATTTCAGAATGAGAGTAAAACACATATCAAGTGCCCAGCTCCTTAGAGACCTAGTTCATCTTCCTTTTCTACATAGAACAAATTGGCAAATAAAAACTTAACCAGGAAGAAGAGATTCAACTGTAATATAACTGGAACAGTATATACATGGTCTAGGATCAGAAGACCCATTCAGTCTCCTGTTACACTCATTATTTACATAGAGAAGGGGAACTGAGTTTGTATCTGTCCTCTTCAAGAGCTTCAGCTTTCAAATACCCATCAATGTGCACCATCCTTTAGTTGTTCAGGAAGGGAAGTGGATTAACAGAGTACTAATAGTCTTCTCATTAACTGAGAGTTAACTAGAAAATTCAGTTAAATGAGATACTACAAACCCTAAACATTTCAATCAGATGTTACTCACCCATCTAATCGGGACATATTCTGAATCAGTGCACCACAGCAGCAAATATTACAAATCTCCAAGTAAAAGCGACTAATATAAACTAAACAACAAAAATCCAGACTCTACTCTCCCAGACTCTACTCTCGATTACACACGGCTGCACAATGTTTTTTGCTCACAATGTTGCAATATACAGTTGTAACAGCCAGAACTCCCAAAAACTTCAACAAGTAGAAACAACAACAAAAGTATCCTAAGCAAAATGGAAAACTTCATCATATTTAGCATATGAAAACAGAGATTATATTGAATCTCAGTGTCAACAATTAACCAGGCAACCGAGTTCAAGGAAAAAACACACAAAAACCTTTTTCCGGAATTAATCTGAGGAGGCTCAAAATCCCATAATTATCTATCATACATTTTAACAAAACCAAAAATTTCAGAAAGGTAATACAGTTTAGTAGACCAAGCTGCTTTTAACATGTACTTTGTTAAGTAATATCAACTTCAACTTGTGTGCCATTTTTAACCATAAACTCAGATTAGTATTCATAACTCCTATTTGATGGCAAGAATTTAGTCACATATTAAAGCAAATTGGTAATGAGCTGAACTCGAGACCTTTATTTTCTTCTTCTCCTGCAATGAAATGCAAAAGTGCACCCTCAACATCACAATGTGGACATGCAAATATGAATAAACTTACAAGGTCTCCAGGTTATCTAGTCCATCAAAACAGTGTCGACCCAGGCTTTTAATTTTATTGTTATGAAGATGCCTATGGCAAAAAAACACATTAAAATGACTTTTAGATTACCCAAGAGCAACGATTACAATGTTTTATATGCCTAAGTTTATATGGCTTAGAGAAACGGTATAGCAACAGACTGACAGCTGTTAGGGGGAGGGCGTTGGGGGTGGCAGGTGAAAAAGGTGAAGGAAATAAGCAAAAAGAAAAAAACTCATAGACACAGACTACAGTATGGTGACTACCAGAGAGAAAGGGGGTGGGGACAGTACAAGAGGGTACGGGGGATAAATGGTAGCAGGAGGAGACTTGACTTTGGGTGGTGAACACACAGTACAACACACAAGTGATACATTATAGAACCATACACCTGAAACCTATGTAAGTTATTAAGCAATGTCACCCCAATAAATGCAATAAAATTTTTTAATAAAGAAATAATATAGTTAAACATTTCAACACTTGACTAATGAAAAACAAATAGCACTAGACAGTTATCTTGATATACACTCCACAGACTCAGGTTCACGGCACGGAATACCAGTGAGGGGGGGATGTCTCGGGCAGGAAAAGGGTACACACATTAAAGATCCCCTAACATTCACCCCTGTCAGAACAAAAGCTTTGAGGAGCTTTTAATTTTAAGAAGCGAAATTTAGATGAGTTCTCCTTCGGGGAAGTGGGGGGAGTGACATAGAAGAAAGCAGGTCAGCTTACATCAAAAACTGGTGACAAACCCTGGCTGGCGTAGCTCAGTGGATTGAGCGTGGGCTGCGAACCAAAGTGTCGCAGGTTTGATTCCCAATCAGGGTACATGCCTGGGTTGCAGGCTATGACTCCCAGCAACCGCACATTGACGTTTCTCTCTCTATCTCCCCCCCTTCCCTCTCTAAAAATAAATAAATTAAATTTAAAAAATAATTTAAAAAACCCTGTAGGGTTAAAAAAAAAAAGAACTGGTAACAGTTTAAAAGAAATGCCATTTTATTACATCCAAGTTTTCAAAGCTTAAAAGTCACAAAAAATACTGTTTGAATAGACAAGTTGGTAAAAATACAAAATATCACTGGAAATCTTCTATGAACATCTCAAAACAAGTCCACTTCTTGAAACACTGAATACTTCACTGAGACATAGAAGTAAAAGCTATACAAGTGTTTGTTGAATGACCCAATTTCTTCTCATGATTACAAATGCTCACATATCTTAGAGAGTCAATAGTTATGATCAGATGTTACAGTAATTTAAAAAAATCATCCTATTTTGTATTTTTAAAAGTCATCATGTTAATATTATAAAGGCAGCCCCACCAAACCCTTGCTCTTTAGAAGCATAATTAGTAAGATACTTTCATAATAATTTGTCACAAGAAACCTGTTTTTGCTCCCAAATTGAGATAAATATATGGTATTAAATGGGGTAGATACTTACAGAACCACCAAGCTTGACAGGTTGGTAAATGCGAAGTCTGGGATGCTAGAGATTCTGTTGAGGGCCAAGGTCAGCGCCTGCAGAGCCGGCAGGTTGCTGAGGGGATGCACGGGCACCTCCGTCAGACTGTTGTCGTCCAGCCACAGGTGTCGTAGCTGAGCAAGCCCCTCGAAACTGTCCTCGGGGACGGAGGTTATGTGGTTGGCATCTAAACGCCTGACGGCAACAGAAACAACAAAGAAATGGCTCTAAATCTGAATCCTTAAAGAATCTCTGGCTAGAAGTAACTTAAGAGCAGAAAGATTAAAAAAAAAAAAAACCCTCACAAACCTTAATTAAGTTGGAACTGCATGTTTCAGAATATATCAAAAAATACAAAAAACAGTAAGAAACTAAGATGAGCAAGTACAGGTACTTATAATTTTACATCATGACTAATATTTGACATTAAATTTAAGTGTTATTCTGACTTGGTATCAAAGGGAAAAAATTATAGCTGTTGGAATAATCACTTTTTAACACAAAGACAACCTGGTATTAATATCATAAGGGACAGTATGTGTTCAGCAAATCACAACTCTCTTTACAATCCCTCGTTGATCTGTTTTCACTACTTAAAGTCACACCAAGGCTTGGACCTCTTGGTGAAAACTAGGGAACCACTACAACCACAAACACCTGGTGAAAAGTCACAATGACAGCACATTTTAAAAGAAACCGAGCGACAGCCCTGGCCAGGTGGCTCCACTGGCTGCAGCATCATCCCACACACCAAAGGGTTTCAGTTCAGTCCCCGGTAGGGGCATGTATGCCGGCCACCAATCGGTATTTCTCTCTCACATGCTCGCTCTCTCTCTCCCCCTCTCTTCCCTCTCTAATAACATATCAGGAGAGGATATGCCATTTAGGAGAAGAGAGAATTTTAAAAAAAAGAGAGAAATTGAGTGTGACAGCTTTCTAGTTCAGGAAATTCTGATGTTTAGAGTAGTTTGTGTGCCTCCTGTTTCCCTCTGCTGCTCTGGCTTCAAATCCTGCCATAACTGTCCCCTTTTCCTCCAGGCGAGCACTGCCCCCAGCTAACCAACCGCCTGGGCCCCACACACTGTCTCCTTCCCCAGGGTAGACAGATGAGCAGGGATTGGAGACCCCTGGTCCCCGGGAGGGTCAGATGGAAGCTTTCTGTTTGATAAAGTCAAAACTGAAGGGCCCTGGAAATGGCAGAACTCATGAAACTGAGCAGCTGCCTTAAGAATCCACTTAGAAACAAACATTTTTAGGCTTGCTCATTCCTCGGGCTTTCTAGAACCGACTCCTGAGAAGAGACAGGCATCCTTTACATAACAGACTGGCAAAGTCCTGGCTAAGGAACTGCTTAGGAGATTTCTTTAATGAGGAGATAGGAGTATGTTTAATCAGACACACACACACACACACACACACACACACACTTCACAACTTCAAGGAACTGCCACTTAAGGAGAGACACTGAACATATATAATCATACATTTAACCATATATATACTGTAACTAAGTAGTCAGTGCAATTAAATTCTACTTGTAGCTAATTTAACTCTCTGCAGTTCATTCAACACATTTACACGGAGCATCTTGTGAGGGGCAAAAGATGAATGGGGCAGCCTGTCCCCGGGACTCTGACATTCTACTGGGGGTGATACACAATGCGATGATTTAAAAAGTGATTATAGAGTGCTTAAAAAAGTGCTATGAAGTAAATTAAACAGGATACTGAGATAACAGATTAATAGGCATTCAGAAGGAAGGGTTCAGAGAAAGAGCAAGCGGGTGTAAGAGCAAGTGGCAGAAGGAGTTGGGCAAGGAGGCAAAGGAGTGTCAAGGGCAGATTCATTAGCAGGAATGAGCTGGGTGCGGCCCCAGCGCCTCCCAGAAGGTCACGGTGATCAGTACATGAGAGGGAGTGGAGGGCCCATCCACAGAGACACAGATGGGAATACAAACAGGGGGACCTGATTATGTGGACCCCTGTGGGCCAGGTAAGGGGTTTGGATTGTATTTTACATTGATATTCAAGTTCTTCCCTAGTTTCTCAGTGTTACAGAAGTTTAAAAGTTAAAATTCTTATGTTATAAAATTGATGATAACATGCATGTATATCCAACAAAATACTTGTTCCCCCCCATATACACACAGAAATCCTCGTTTAAATGGTTTGTTAAAATGTGGTAAAATACCCTAACAAGGAAAGCTGTCACTACCTTTTTAAGTGAAGACCAGTATTATATACACCACTCACGCTCCTGCAGAATTCTGTGCCCTACACCATCCAAGAAAGGGGCCGCCCTTACCTGCAGCAAGGTAACCAGGTATGTTTTGAGCTAAGACAGTAATGAAACTATTCTGGGCAAAATAATAATACTACATTAAACACGGAGACACACTTCCCTTTGTGCTAAAAACTTCCCAACACTGTAAGACTCACACATAAGTTGAGATCAAAGGGAAGAAGAACTTTGGAAAATGAAATCCTTAAATAAGTTAAATGAGAAAAAGAATTTGTGATGACTCAAATGATTAATCCTTACACCTCAATTCACCTGTGGGTGTCAGAGGCACACCCATAAATATAAAGAATTGCACTTACAATGCGATTAATGTTTCACAGAGAGTTCATCTTACAGCTATGGCTTTGTTACCAGTGACCTACGTTATTAATATTTATCCCAAAAGACAAAGAAAATACTACAATCAATTCATTTAGTAGATACAGTAAATGGCATCAGATAGCTCCCAAATAGGAGATAACAAGGGCTCGGTTACCATATTCTATTTTGTAAACTCCATACCACTATTATTTTATTTTAGTCTACTTTAGTTGTTAAAAGGTTAACAGTGTATTAAATGAATTCCTTTACTATTTGTCTTTAAAACATGCATTTATTCCCTATTCTCAAAACCCTTTTTCCATCTCATTGAGACTCACATACTTTCTTTATGTTGCCTTTAAATGAAACTGCAAAACTAAAGAATTTGGCATGTGATAAATGTCAGTGTCAATAGATACCTATTCTTTGTAATCAAAAGCTCTTCCTTTTCTCTCTACTTGTAACTTACCAATAATGTAAATATTATAGTATTACATTTTGTTACCAGATTCTAGTTTGAAATAGTTAAGATAGTCTGTTGTGGTGGAGAACTGAGAAAACTTAGCCTTTGAAATCCTGTCATATTCAATATGAGTGTGATCCAATGGAAAGAAAAAAAAAAATCTAGTGAGGCAAATTCTGACACGTCATTTAAATACCCTGCTCAGGCAATGCTTTAGCCACTCACTGTCATGACTCTGCGGAAGGCTGTTAATGCTCCCTCTTCATTAATATCTACGACTTGCTTAAAGATTTATAGTCATCATCACACATTTGCATCAAACCACTTCTGTTCAATTTCAACCCCTAATGAACTTTGCTCCTTTTAAAGCACTACTTCAAAACCACAAGGAAATCTTTCGTGTAATTCGGGTCTGAAGATCAGATTTTCAAACTGACTCAAGTGCTGATAAGACTGTTTTACACCACCACAGAATTTCAATTGTAGCTACCCTGACCACTACACCCACTATGCTAACAAACCCATGAACATTTCCTTTTCAAGTAAAACAGGCCTGACACATGACTCCTTGTGTTTCTGATACATGTAAAAATATCCTGATCCCTTAAAAAAAAAAAAAAAACTGACTCCTCTCCTCACTCCTACCCTCCACCCCAATTCTGGACATAATTTAAATTATGCAACTCACTCAAAGAATGATGCTTGCTTAAAACATTATTTTAAACAGAAACCAATGATTTCCATGAAAAACACTTTAAATCATCTAAATTACCAATAAATGTTATATATACTATAGTATACTTACTGACCACAAATTAAAAAGAATCTATTTGTATAGTGGGTTTTTTGGGGGTAATGTTTCTGTTCTAAAGTTCAAAGATACTAGTTTTCTCTCCTTTAGCCTTCAAAGAAGACAAAAATGACTGAATATTTGGGTTATTAAGTTTTATGAAATAAGAACCCAAATTATGTACGAAGGTCTTAAAGTAAAATGGATTCTGAAGAAGCAAAAGAAAATAAGGAACTATTTAAGCTGGCTAGTGAATCTGGGTCCGAAGTGGGACAGACAAAGCTCCCTGCGAACACTGTCCCGGGCTGCACACATGCAGAGATGGCAAAGCTGCATTTCTGTGAAGGAATTCCTTCCACTCACTTCCCTGAAAGTCTACTCAGAATCTCCTCAATTAGCTACGGTGAACAACAAATCCTCACAGGTTTTCCCAAACCTGGCATTTTGGTAAAATGAGCTACTTACTATATATTTCTACCTTAAACTACTATTTAAAGTAGACATTAAATGACCAATACCCCAGACACTCCTTTTTTATGACATTAGATACCTTGTAAAGTTTAACTGCTATAGCATTAGATACACTGTAAAGTTTAACTGTTACTTATTTTTATTTTCACATTCACTTTCCGTGAACCAGTAGAACATCTAATCTAAAATCAAAAGGTAATCTATAATTTACCCTTCCCAGTGATGTCTTTTGGATGCGATTAAAAATGGTTTCATATCAGCAAGTGGACGGGACAAGTAGAAAAACTCCATCACTTTCACCTAAGTGAAACTCACATTCTATAACTCATACTTCCTACAAAAACTGCCATTTATGGTTACTATAAAGGGCAATCAATTAAAATAACTAAGGAACAGATTAGTATATAATACATGATGGGGTTAAAACCTAATTTTATAACACATAAATGTGATAACTCATAGTTTTTTATTTGGAGTGAATCTCAAAAGTTCTGTGAACATAACAATTACTGGGGCAAATTTTTTGAACTATAGCTTCCTGGATCCTACCTTTAAAGAGAAAATATTACTTTTAGGATACGGCCTAGGAATCTGTATTTTAGAGACAGTTCTCCCCAGTGATGTTGTTGCAGGTCGTCAAAGAGCCATACTTCAGCCCTGGCTGGCGTAGCTTGGTGGATTGACTGCGGGCTGCGAACCAAAGTGTTGCAGGTTCGATTCCCAGCCAGGGCATGTGCCTGGGTTGCAGGCAATGACCCCCAGCAGCTGCACATTGGTGTTTCTCTCTCTCTATCTCTATCTCCCTCCCTTCCCTCTCTAAAAAAATAAATAAAATCTTCTTTTTTTAAAAAAAGAGCCATATTTCGAGAAACTATGCCCTAGTCTCACTGTATTTAGCGTTAGGGCATGAACTCAAACAGTGCACATTTGTATTTGTGATTCTAGTAGGATAATAAGCTAACAAAAGTCCTTGTTTTGAAGAATACTTTTTCATTACTTTCAAAGACTTTCCCTTCACCTAGGTAAGCAAATTGGGTAAACTAGAAATGAAAGGAGAAAACTAGTAACAAATATCATTATTCTATATATATATTTTTAAAGATTTTATTTATTTATTTTTAGAGAGGGATGGGAGGGGGGAGGGAAGGAGGGGGGGAGAGAGAGAGAGAGAGATAGAGATACATCAATGTGCAGTTGCTGGGGGCCATGGCCTGCAACCCAGGCATGTGCCCTGACTGGGAATCGAACCTGAGATGTCTGGTTCGCAGCCCGCACTCAATCCACTGAGCTACGCCAGCCAGGGCCTATCATTACTAATATTAAGTAATTCCTCAAAGTTTATTGAGCACTTTCTACCTGTCAGGTATTGTTATAAGATCTTTTCACACATTAATGAGCAAACTTCTACATGGAGAATTTTAAATAACCTGCCTAATATCACACAACCAGTAAATAGCAAAGGGGGGGGGGATTCAAAACCAAACAGGACTCTAATAAATCTGAACTTACTTGAATTTCTTTTTGAAAGTAATGCAAACATTCTGATAGATAAATATGCAAAGGGCTTTTCTTAATCTTGGCAAAAGTAAAATTCTAATAAGCACACATGCTTCAGTTGAGTGCTTCTCACCCTCTTCCTTTCAAGTGCCGCACAGACAGAGCAGCCCTAACACTAGTCCATGACACGCCTTCTGGTCAACCACAGAGATCTGGTTATTTAACGCAGAAACAGTCGTTTCTCCAAAACCCTCCATGGATTTGCGGGGCCCCTACACCACCACACTGCTTGCCTGCCCGCCCTCTAGAAGCAGAAAGGGGATGTGCACGCCCAAACCATAGCAGCCACAATCCCCCAGGCTCATGTACGTGCACACGCACATATACCTGGAAAGAATCCAAAAAGGAACCAAGTGAAGTGCTGTAGGAAAAAGCTGTGGAAATTAGTGGCTGAATGCGGTAAAAACCAAGAGCTAAAATCTTGAACACTCCACCTAAAACCAATCTTTCCTCCAAAAGAAAGACCTGGGGAGAAGGCAGCACAGGCCATTGAGTTAAGTTTACGCTACCAATGCACGTTCAGTGTCCACAGATAAGGAACTCCAACCCATGTGCTCTGACCATCATTGCCACCTGAAGCCGACACCTCTCTGTGGCTGTTTCCTGACTGTCATGGCACAAGACATTGGAACTTCTGCACACACATAACTCGGGTTCCAAAGAGGCGATGACCACCTGCCACACACAGGCTTGGGAAGTACACCCAGCACTGCATACCTATAGCAGTCTCCCGCTCCTGAGAACTGAATAGGAAAATCAAACCACCTCTTTCTCCCTCGCCAAAGGATATTTCCATAACAGCAACTGGCCATCCCCATTTTTATCCCAGATGTGAAGATAAACCTCCCCTTTTCCCTGGAATTCCAGCTCTTTACACGTGGAGCAGACAGATGGTCTAATGATTCAAGAATGCAGAAAACCAAAAAGTTACTTACAAAGACTGCAAAGCACTCAGCCCTCGAATGGCTTCACTGGGTACTGTTTTCAACTGGTTGTTTTGGAGGGTTCTGGAAGGAAATTTTTGGTTAGTGAATAAGCAATTGTTACCATTTTTTCTTAGAAGAATCCAGTCATATCTTTCCAAAAAAATTTTTCCCCATTGGCAGGAGAGGGGAGAGGTCAAGGTGGAAAGCGTCCCAAACAAGACAATTGTAAAAGAGCAAGAAACATTTGTCGTAAAGCCAGAATGAAACCCAAGTCATCTCCAAACACAGACCTGCTGGGTGATCTACATTTCCAGGGGCTGTTCACTCTCAGGAATTAAGGCACCCTTATTAACCTTCATCACCCTAGTTAATGTTAACTGGGAGGTACAACAAGTTAACTGGGAGGAATAGTAGCCAGCCCACTGGAATCCCTAAGGCCTTTTCACATTGGAATAAAGCAGAGCCCAGAAACATGCACATCAGGTAAAGCCAATTGTGCCAAGCAGGTGGGAGACCCTGAGCGCTACGGGGCAGCAGCCACGTCCTCAGTGAATGCAGCGCCAGGGCAGAAACAGGGCTCTAGTCATCTACGAGTTGGGGCCTGGAGCCTGAAGGCATAGGTCAAAACCAAAAATTAAGGTCCTGTAGTTTTTGCCTAAAGCCATCTCTAGTCACATTAATAAAATAACTGTGAGTCATAACCACAGAATGGGGTGGGGAAAGGCCCACCTAGCTCACTGAACCAGAGAGGTTTAGTGACCTGCAGACGGTCACCCAGCAAGGTAGTGGCAGAAGTGGGGCTGGCAGTCAGGTCACCTGTTGCCCAATCTGCCACTGTCCCCACTCCTGACCACCGCCAGGAATTTATGTCCTAACCCCTCACAAGCTATGGAAGTCACGAGCCTCTCAATACCTTCAGCTCTAAAATGACTTTAACATTTGCAACTCCAGAAGGCTCTTTCCCTTTAGGGTCAGCTAATTCAACGTTCTTGTAGCTATAAAATATGTAGAAACAAGACCCAAACAGTAAAGCTAAAATATGATTTTGACTCAGTGCATTAGCCACACAGAAAGTCTAACATTCAACTATAATGCACCAGAGGTCAGAATACCTATTATTTAGATTTCAGCTATTGTTATCTAGACCTAAATTTGCCTAAATCAACCTCTACCCTCCCATACAACTCACTGGCCACTCCTTAAATCTTTTAAGCCTGAGCTAAAAGAATCTGTGCTTAACCTAGCTCCAAGCATGTTGACTATGCAGAAAGAAACTACACAGCGAGCTGTGAAACTCTAAAATTGCATTACTTACAGAACTTTGAGTTCTTTCAACCCAGACAAGGCCTTGGGGTGGATAAAAGAAAGGTCGTTGCCAGCCAATCGCCTAGGAAAAAAAAAGTAACAAGAGAGGAAAAAAATTGTAATTCAGACTCTTAAACTTCAGAACTCAAAATAACCTGATCTGTGATTCAAGCTCTATGTTAAACATTTCTCAAGTCTCTCTGACATTATACATGGAATTAACCCTTGGCTATCCCTAGATTCTTCCAAAGAGATAAATGTCTGTAGAATTTTTTTTTAAATTCCCAATACAATAATTTAAGCAGGCACATTTTTATTCTGGTGAGGTCAAGCAAGCCGGAACACATTAAACCAAATTAAGTTTGCTATTCACGGTCACTCTCTGCAGCTTGCAGTATTTTCCAAGTGCCTCCTACATACAGACTACTGGCTGGTAGGCAGGAGTGTTTATTCAGATCAGAGTAAACCTGTCTGTCAAGGAGGAATGCCTTCAGGAGGCAAGTCAGCCTGTTATCTCTCCATTACCCAGAGCAGCCCATTCCATGCAAAGAGGCAAAAAGTCAAAGTTGTCACAAGTATAACTTTCAAAAAAACCCGACCTATCCACATTCTTAAAAATAAATAAGTGTTGTCCTAAAGAAGTATGAAGTGACAAATGTTAAGTGGAAGTTAAGAGTGGAATACAAGAGAACAGAATTATTGGGTCATTTTGTAAAAAATCTGAGCACGCCACTCATCCTGTGCTCCACTTTCCCATTCTCCCAGGCCCAGAGAAGTAGAAAGAAAAGTTAAAGAGAGAACTTGAAGGAGAAGAAGCAGGAAACGGGACAGCAACTCATATAAGTAATTTATAAGGAGATGAACTAAAGGAAGTTTTCAAGTAGGAGTAAAAGATAGAAAATTGTACTGCAACAACAATTAAAATTAAAAAAAAAAAAGATAGCTGTGTTGTCCACAGAATTAAACACAGGACTCTCCCAGTTTCCTGGGTATTCTTCCAAACAACAAGATTTTATATCTCTAATTAAAAACAAGCCCTGGCTGGCGTAGCTCAGTGAATTGAGCGTGGACTAGGAACCAAAGCATCACAGGTTAGATTCCCAGACAGGGCATATGCCTGGGTTGCAGGCCATGGCCCCCAGCAACCACACATTGATGTTTCTCTTTCTCTCTCTTTCTCCCTCCCTTCCCTCTCTAAAAATAAATAAATAAAATCTTTTTAAAAATCTTAAAAAAATAAAAAATAAAATAAAATAAAAACAAAAAAAGCTCTCTCCCCTTCATGTCTAGGGATCCCATAATCATCAAGTCATATTAATTCCTTCTTTAAAGGGTCTGTTTCCATTGACCTTTCTCCTTCCTCTGTTAGCACCCTGCACCTCTAAGCCTTATTCCTCTATTAATTCATCACTGAGATGTTTTACTCATTAACAAATACACGAGTAAGTGCCTACTAGGTGCCAGGCACACAACATCCTTTTAGACGTCAGATGTCCCCCTGCTTCCAATCTGTTCCTCCTACACACTTTGGTTTTAGGAGGCTCCTAAAATCTGAAGTCACTGAGTCTTGAAAACTCTATTTTCAGATGGATTGATTGTTTTCTTGAACTTTTTGTGCCAATTAAAGTGCAACCAGCCGTGAAAAGGGTAACACTTGGTCGTCACCTAGGATTAACACAGAAATGTGTACTGAGGATATGTGTGTGTATGTGTGTTGGGTGGGGGTGCAGGTAGAAGGGTGAACAGTAAAACAATCAGGGGATTGAGAAACCAAGGGCAAGGATGTCGTTTATTCAACAGCAAGGATAACAATGCTGGATTTTCAGGCGACACCACAGTTATAAGACAGGATTTAACACTCGGTGGCCAAAACATGGATACAACGGAAATGTCCCTCGAGAGATGACTGGATAAAAAAGATGTGGTGCATATACACAACAGAATACCACGCAGGCGTAAGAAAAGATGAAATACTGCCATTTGTGACACACAGATGGACCTTGAGAAGATTATGCTAAGTGAAACAAGTCAGAAAAAGCTAAGAACCCTGATTTCCCTCCTACGTGGGATATAAAACTGAAACTTATGGACACAAACAACAGTATGGTGGTTACCAGACGTAAGGGGGTGTGAGCATACCAAATGTACAGTGACAGAAGATGGTTTGACTTTGGGTGGTGTGCACACAGTGCAATCAATATACAGATCATGCATCACAGAAATGTACACTTGAAACCTATAAAATCTTATTAACCAATGTTACCCCAGTAAGTTTAATTTAAAAAAAGATAGGATTTAACACATGCCCCTAAACTAAATCCTTCCTAAATAGCCTTCTCACCATGCACTTTGGTTCTTATAAGGCACCCCAGCACCTAAACTCTATACTGTCTGCCATTTGAGGGTCCCCACAATCCAGGCTCATCCTATGTAAAATGAGAGACTATAGATGGTTTGAAGACCTCTTCAGTACCTTCACTTTAAAACATTTGTCCTCAGCAAATCCTCTTGATTCTAGACTAGTCAGTTTCACTACTATGTCTTTAAATGCCTTACCTCTCAACCTCATCTTCACCCCTTAAATACCCAACTTCAGTGTTACTTCCCATGAAAACTTCTGTTCTTAGGAACATGCCTGATGTGTGAATTCTTAAAACTCAACTGAACTTGGTCACAGGCTACCTTCTACTGTTTGTTCCTTGCAGAGTGGGCTTGCAGGCCAAGTACAAACACTTCCAAGTAAAGGACATGCATCTCATCCTTCTGTTACCACTCACCAACTTGCCCACTCCTCATTCAAAAACTGCTTTCTACCCTAGTCAACTAGCTCAGTTGGTTACAGCATTACCCCCATATGCCAAAGTTGTGCGTTTGATCCCTGGCCACGGCACATACAAGAATCAACCAAAGAATGCATCAATAAGTAGAACAACAAATCGATGCCTGCCTCTCTCGCTCCTTCTCTCTCCCTAAAGTCAATACTGAAATTTTTTAAACTGCTTTCTCAGAATTTCTTCCTGTACAATGCTTGCCATTCCAATACCACAGCATCCCATAGCCTACACCTCAGTGCGGGCTTAGTGTACGCCCCCTCAAGCTTCCCTCCATCACCCCATCCACCACTAATTAAATTCAACTGATACTGCTCACAGCTGTAATGCAGTGTCTAAAAGATCACACCTTTAAAAGACAAAATTGGAAGTTTTCTTTCATTATTTTTTCAAGGAGATTTCCAATTTCTTACCCCTTCTCTTCTCCTTCTGGCAGCCCTATGATGTGAATGTTGGAACACCTGAAGTTGTCCCATAGGCTGCTTACACTGTCCTCATTTTTTTAGATTCTTTTTTCTTCTTGATGTTCTGATTGGTTGTTTTTTGGTTCCTTATGTCCCAAATTATTGATTTGATTCTTGGCTTCATCCACTCTACTGTTGTTTCCCTGTAAATTGTTCTTTATTTCCATTAGTGTATCTTTCATTTCTGAATGATCTTTTTATGCTGTTCAGGTCCTCACTAAGTTCTTTGAGCATCCTTATAACCACTGTTTTGAACTCTGCATCTGACAGATTGCTTATCTCCATTTGTTTAGTTCTTTTTCTGGAGTTTTGATTTGTTTTTTCATTGGGCCCATGTTTCTTTGACTCCTCATTTTGGCAGCCTCCCTAAGGAAATAGACATGAAGTCCATGGAGCAGAGAGAGTCCCAAACAGGATGGATGCAAAGAGGCCTGCCCCAAGACACATCATAATTAAAATGCCAAAGGTTAAAGACAAAAAGAGAATCTTAAAAGTAGCAAGAGAAAAGCAGTTAGATACCAACAGGTGAGTTCCCATAAGACTGTCAGCTGATTTCCCAAAAGAAACTTTGTAGGCTACAAGAAATAGACAAGAAATACTCAAAGGTATGAAAGCAGGGACCTACAGCCAAGATTGCTCTACCCAGCAAAGATATAATTTGGAATTGAAGGGCAGATAAAGAGCTTCACGGACAAGAAAAACCTAAAGGAGTTCAATACCACCAAACCATTATTATATGAAATGTTAAAGGGATTTAAGAAAAAGATCAAAACTATGAATAATAAAGTGGCAATAAATACATACCTATCAACAACGGAATCTAAAAAACAAACTAAGCAAACAAAAAGAACAAAGAATCAAGGATATGGAGAGCGTTCTGATGATTGTCAGTTTGGAAGGGGTACAGGGGACTGGGTGAAGAGGTGAGGGGATTAAGAAGTACAAATAGGCGGTTACAAAATAGCTACAGGGATGTAAAGTACAGTATAGGAAGTGGAGTAACCGAAGAACCTATATGCATGACCCATGGCCACGGACAATGGTGTGGGGATTGCCTGAGAGAGTGGAGGGTGCTGGGTGGAGGGGGGCAAAGGGTAAAAAATTGGGACAACTGTAATAGCATAATCAATAAAATATTTTTTAAAAGAATAAACATAAAAAAATATAAGATCAAGTTGGACTATAAGGACTATAAGGGGCAGTAGCCTTCTTTCCCCCAAGGCTGCAAGTAGTCACATGACGATGACAGCTCTTCCAAGTTATCAGAACGACCGGCCTTCAATTGTCAAGTCTGCCAAAAAGCAAACACTAGAAATAGACTGAGGCTGTTACAGGATTCTTATTCTTCTGTCTCTAGTATTAGCTTTTAAAGTCCCTGTATCTATGGACTTGCCTTGAGTACAGTCTGTTGTACTGGAGCGCATGAAAAGGCGTGTCTTATATAACAGAAGAAGTGGCAAAATGCAGAGAACCTGATTACCTTCATTTGTCAACAGCAGAGAGTGTTTAACCACAGGAGCCAAAATATTTGCTTCCTCTCCCCACATCTTTGCCCCTTTATGAGCCATGGGAAAACTAAAGTAAGCTGACTTCAAAAAGCACCCTCTCTTTCCTCACCATTTATCATTAATGGAAATGACCAAATGAGCTCTCTGTGTGTGGCTTATCCTGAAATGCAAGCTCACTATCTGGAGAAATCAACACTGCTGGGATGTGGTGGATGGCGATAATGCCGAGATGGGGGCACTCTGCCTCACACTGCCTTTGATTATTTCGCTTCTCCCGGGAGTAAACAGATCGTGTGCAGCCCTCTGGAATGCATCTACCCACGTTTCACCAAGCTGCTGCCAATGAACAATAAACACAGCGGCTTGGTGAGGGCTCTGCAGCTTCAGCAGCTGCCCCCTCCGAAGCCCCTTTGCCTATTTTATGGGCCAGTGTTTCTCAGAGCAGACCCTAGTGATGCTTCATGTTCAAAATCTCAGATCCAGAAAGAGCAAAGTGAGTCAATCACAGGGTTAGGGACAAAGTCCCAAAATCTCTAGAAGGAAATATCTACTCTGCAATGAGCCCACAGCACTTACAGGCACTGTGAGAGTAGTTTACAGGCAATTCTTTTTCATTTTAATCATCTCATGACCATAGCCATGCTTCTCTGAGTCCCTAAGAAGTTTGCTGGCTTGGCATAAGTTACACAGCCGGTAAATGGAGGAGCCAACATTCCTGGCTGGCTCCAATGCTTATCTGCGCGGTGATGCCTCTGGTGTGTCACCAAGATTGGGAAACAGTTCCCAGAAGGATGGAACACAATGGACTTGGGCAGGAGCCTTGTTTGAGTTGCAACAGTTCTCACCCAGCAGACCAGAGCTCACAAGCTATGGCACCAGGAGCTCAGAACTGCAATTTTATAGAGGCCTTTCCAACAGACTCACAGTGTCATCCATCCCATAGCCAAAGATGATAAGTGCGAGGCGGGGAAGACAGCATCCTTGGGCGCCCAAAGGGGCAGGGTGTGCCCTAAACTCACTGGAACTCCATTAGAGTGTAGAACATTCTCCGCTGTGCCTTTTCAGCAACTCCCGAGGACAAACAGGTGGCCGATCTTAAGGAAGAATTTGTCACCAATGGCCCTCTCCTAGCATAGAGCAGCTACTTCTCATTCTGAGCCTTGTGTGGTCTCTGCTAAACCCAGCAGAGTTCTTAGCTTCTCACTGCATGGAACTACCGGCAGGCAACAGAAAAACCTTTTTACTTTGGTAAATGGTGATATTCACATTTTTAACTTATTCTTCCAATGGCTGTGAAGCCCTAAAGAAAAAAAATCGTTAGGGTGAGAACAGAGGGTTGAAGGCAGTGTGCTTTTCTGTGTGCTAAGGGTAGATGGTCCCGAGCATCACTTACTTCTCCCCCCTGTGCACCTTGACCCTTCTCAGTCTCCAGAAACCACAGAGGGCCCGGCTGCAGGGGTGTCAGTCCCTCCGCTCCTTTACTCTACCTGCTGTCACCTAAGTCCAGGCCATCACTTTCTTCCCTCCTATATTATTGCCATGAATTTCCACAAGACTCCTGCTTCAGATCACTTATTATGATATAGTAATTAAGTTAAATGTGATTAAAACGAAAAAGCACAACTCCGAGCATTTTCTCTGCTGACTTAGCCAGACCTGCAGTATGATTCGCTTTCTTTCCCAGGGTTCCCTGCGCCTGCAACTTAGTGCACTCTCTGTGCTTTCCCACCTCCCACTCTTTCCTCATGACCCTTCCTTTGAATGAAACATGCCCACACCGGCCTCTGCCCATCAAAACCTTATTCATCATCACTGTCCAAGTTGGATACTCCCGACAATGTGAAAGCATTTTGATAGCACCTTCCTCTGATTCCCCAGGTATCTGTACAGACCAAGTTCTCTCACTAGGCGCATTTACTTTTCCTGTAGTCACTATGAACTTGTCATATCTCCTGCAATTGCATTTCACATCCCTCAGGAGCAGGGACTAGGCTATCTTTATTTTGTACCCTCTTGCATGGAACCTGACACATGGCAGGCAGTTGGTATTTTCTTTGATGCTCCAACTAAGCCCCAACAGAAGGCTCTAAATTCAAAAATGTAACACTGCTACTTAAAAGGTGGGGAAAGCGTACTGATTATCTTCACTTTTCTGCATGTTTTATCCTCTTGTTTCACTTCCACTCCCTTTTGCTCTCCTAACAGGAGAACTATTTGGCTAGATTTTAAAGTGCTAGGGCAACAATTTTCTTTCTTAACATATTCTGGGAGGATATTTTCTTAAGGGGGGCAGGGGTGGACTTTAAACATGGGAACACCAGTCCACTGGTCAACAGTATTATCTCCACACACTGGGTCGTGCACGTGATCACACAGATTTAACACAGGTCTAGCAGGGCTTCAAAAGGGGGCCCAGGCTACCTCAGGGCAACCCCTGTTTATTCTGCCTGCTGCAACAGTCCCTGAAGCATAGACAGCAAAGACACAGGGAGGGGAGAGACCGAGAGAGGGTGGAGCAATCCACTACACTTCCGCTCTCCCATTGGATTTGGAACCCCTCCAGGAAACGGGACACAAGTGGCTCAGTGTGCAATGTCTTTATGAATCAGTTTTGTGTGTATTTATTATTCATAAGGTCCATGGATTCACATTAGGGGCTCCTTTCAGGGGAAGCTAGAGTTTTCAATTATATCCTCTATCCTTAATGCATATGCTACATGATATTTTCTCCCTGGCATGCCTCCCAGAGCAGCGAACAGGAAGAGTGCTGGTTCAACAGACACTGGCCAATGGTGTGCATGACCGAGTAAGCCACTTTCAGAAGGTAGTCTGTGTGCTCAGTTAGACTGGGATTTCTTCACTTGGGAGGCCATTGAAAGAAACAAGAGAGGCAAGTGTGTAATACAGAGTTAGCCAACTGGTGTTTATTTCTCTGAGAAATGCCTGGATTTAGGTTTCTTCCTGTCTGTTATAGAAATTTCATTGTAGCCGTTTGGCTGGAATTCTAGCCAGGAACAGTAGAGTAAGGACAACAATATGCACTGGCTAGACATATGTATGAGCTCGGGGGAGGGTGGATGAGGGTTCAGTAGCTTCCAGCAGCTGTTGGGAGGAGCCTGGCGTGGAGCAGGCGGAGAGAGGCAAGGCAACTGAAGCAGTAAGGCCCAAGCATGCTTGGCATACAAACCAGAGAGAGCTTTCTCTGGCGATTTCTCTATTACATTCTGAGGCTAGGGAGTAGGCAACAAAATCAGGAAAGGGCGGCCAAGCCTCCCATCCATTCATGTGACTGCCTTCATTTTGCAGAGGTGGTCCCCGGATGGCCCAGCACTGTGCTACCACCAAGTCCTGACCAAAGAGCACTCTGAACTCCACCCTTCCCATGGAGCCACACTGATCTAGCCCTCAGCAATGCCTTCTCTCCTCCCTCACATTTCTTCCTGCATCTACCTTTCCTCACGCAGCAGATCTTGAAGTGAAGCCACATATACAAACTGTCACAGATTGTACCTAAACACACCCAAGCTGCCTCTCCTGCAATGCCGTTCAACTTGCTCAAGTAGGTGGATTGGCACAGCCTGCTGCCGTATGGGAAGTACAATAGACAGAAGCACCATCTCAGGCACTACCTTCAGAGAAGGCATTTCCAGGTTGGACTGAAACTGGGCAGACAGAGCCACAGGAAAGTGTGGGTGACACCCTCTTATTCAGTGTGATTTGAAACCAGCAGGATCCAAAATTTGAACAACCTTTTAAAGTAAAAGCAAAAACCATTATAACACATACTTCTAATATAAGTCCTTAATCAAACACTTACATGTTAAGGCCCTACTACATGCTCAGAACTCTGCTGCCCCCATAACAAATAAAGACCTCAAGAGGAGTACTTGGGTCCCATTTAGGGATATTTGGTATTGGTACATATTAACAAAAAACTAACATTTATGCAGCGCTTTTTATTTTCATAATCCTACTACACTGGTCCTTCAAACAGCCCGGGAGAGTGGGCCAGGCTGGCTCATTATCACCATGTCCCTGCCTGTTTCATCTGTTTGTTTGTTTGTTTGTTTGTTTAAACAGAAGAGGAAAGTGAGTCTGGGTTTCCTCCATGCCTTGTCTCAGGTCTACAGCACAGCTAAAAACTGTAAGGCTTACAAATAAAAACAGGGTAAATAAAATAATGTGAAGTCCAGAAATAGAACAATGTTGTCTTGTGATTTTCTATAAATGATTTAAGAGAACCAAAGGATGCATTTATTTTCTTAGCGAGCACAGAGGGCTAACAATTAAATACTGCCCTTTATAGTTCCCCTGGGATATTCTTCCCATCGGCATTAAATAAGCCTCATCTGATACACAGTACACCAGAGAGTTCTTGGTTTTTAGTCAACCCACACCGTTTTACTTAACCTATTTCTTCACATACCAGGGGGAGTTTTACATCTTTGCGTAGCTTTTATGTAAGCATGTGTGAGAAATGAGTATGTTTTATGAACATGCATATACTAAGAACCCTTATTATGGAAATTCTCAAGTTTTTAAAAGTAGTCTTTCTTCACAGAGGACAATTATCTCACACACACACACACACACACACACATCATGTTACATGTTCTGTTTCAATGCACAAAAACTAAAGCAGTAATGCTGATCAAAAAGTAAACCTGTCCCTGCTGGTACTCAGGCTGCAGGCCACCTAGGACTCTGCTACACACTAAACAAGCTTTATTCGGGTTCAAAGAAACTGAAGTTCCACCTGCACCAATTGGCCTTTGCATCTTCCACTTCTTCTTCCAGTAACTCACAGAAGACTTATTTCACTGGTAAATCAATAAAAAACCTTGGCAATAGTTACATTTCCTGAGCACAGTTATCCGGACAACCTACTCATTTATCTTCTTGCATTGAACACATGCAATATCCACTCATATGAGGAAGTATGTTACGGCTTTAAAAATTTTTACAACCAGCTTCAAACAACACATTTGACCTTTGGCTCCAGCGAAGCACCACCGGTACGGCAAAGTAGGTACTGAGTTTTCCTAAGACATTTCTTGGTTTAGTTCTTAAATAAATGAGGATGATTTGTTGACCACAAAACATCAACGGAATTTAGTTTTTATATAGTCTGATAAGGTTTCTACATTAATAAATTCAAAATAAGAAATTCTTTGTCTTAACCCCACCCTCAATTTCCAATTCAAAAAGGTGGTTATTCTCATCAACGTTCATACAGAAAATTGTGACAAGCTCTGGCCTTAGAGAAAGTCAGTAGAGCTGAAGAAACAGGTAAAATGCTGACACACCTAGAGGACAACATAACGAGCCCTTAACCCCCCACTAAGAGGTGAGGAGCAGAGAAAGTGTGAGAGGGAGCCGGGGAGGCAAACCAGGGAAGGCCTCCTCTGGCAGGGAGGGCTCCAACGGACGGTAGAGAATGGGTAGGAAGAATAGTACAGAGGGGAACTGTGGCAGGCACTGTTGGTTGTCTACCAAATATCCATTCACATCTTCCCAGTAGAGGAGGGATTTTTTCAAATATCTCCTCCTTCGTAAGACTCAGCATCATGATTAAATTCCAACTGGTCTTAGCCAGTTATGCTGCTTCCATCCCAGTGACCAGTTTAGGAATGAAGCTATGACCCCCAGTCTGGTCACAGGAAGTCTGCTGGGGGTTCCTGGGAAAAGCAGCTTTCTTCCTAAACAGACGTACACTGGAAAGATGACCCTCTTCTCTTTCTGGATGCCATTACATCTGAGTATCGTTACGTGGGGAGACCACAGCCATGGTGCTGGCCTCACTGGGAAAGCCCACTAGGAAGATCAACAAAACCTGGGCTCTTCAGACCTAACAACTCCATTAACCAATCCTGGAAGGGTTTTACCACCTTGTTGTGTTTTTTTCTTGTTATACTAAATAATACATTCCCGCACTGTTTAAGCTACTTTGAACTGAGTTTTGTTTACTTGCAGGCAAAAGTATCTTAACTACTTGCCTAACCAATACCCATTCTTCCCTTCTTCATCTAGTAATAGAGCCCTGATTTTGGTCCAGACAACAATATGCCCAGCTCAAAGGCTGTATTTCCCAGTGTCACCCTGTTAACTGTGCCATGTGACTACATTCTAGCCAATGAGATGGAAGCAGACTATTAAATGTGTTCAAGAGGACTTGTAATATCCCCCTGTCTTTACTCCATCATTCTTTCTGCCACTGAGAACCGGGTCACGATGGCTACAGCTCTGGCAGACAGGCTGTTGTTTTTTTCATCTTGCCATGGCAGTCATATACCAAAGCATCAGGTCCCACTTCCCTGCTTTCTTTGTGATGCACCAGAGTAGCTCTGTGTGCTTATGTGTGTGTCTGTGTAACCTCACGTGGTTAAGCCACTGTTATTTTGAATGTTTTGTTACCTACGTTCAAGTCTAATCCAGATACAAGGCTTTAGGAAAATTGCCCGTTAGATTCTCATAAAAGCAGCACAAATACAGTGCATTAAATACATGAAGACAGGTAGAATAAGTATGTTTCTAAAACTGTTGTTTATAAGGACACAGAGTAAACACTTGCTCAGTATGAGATTGGTTACATAAAATGTGAAGCATCCAAATGATGAAATACTATACATTCATTAAATGATGGCAGAAACTAGATTCATTAATATGGAAATATTATAATACATGAAACAATAGATATTGCATAAATAATCTATATACTGGAATCCCATTTTAAAAAAGGAATTGCACATGTATACTCAGCAAAGTCTGAAAGGATATAAAACAAAATATTAACCATGGGTATCTCTCACTAGTGAGATAATGGGTGGCTATTTTTCCCTTCTTCTCCTTATCTGACTCCAGATTTTTAAAATTGAATATCTACTAATTTTATTATCATTTTCTTAATCAGTCAAGTATGTCTGTGATACAAATATTTTTAGCACCACTAACATAATATTGATATACATATATGGCAAAGAATGTCATATATATAAAATGAACTCGTAAGTAGTGAACAGGGGAAAATGATGAACAAATTCTGAGTAAAAGGTTCTACTGAAGCATAAAATATTGTGTCAAATAAACATGGCTTGGCTCAGAGTGAACAATACATGAAAGAAATGACTTAGCCTGTTTCCTTGCTGGAAAATTCAAACATGCTAGTAGAAAGTCAAATATGTTTTCATTTACTTGTAGTCACTACTACTTTTAGTCAAAGAACAAATCATCGCCTCTGATTAAAATAAATAAATAAATGAACCAGCATACTGCAGTTTCGTTTGCCGCTCTACACTTTCTGAATCCCATGTCAAATACTTTAACAATGAATTGCTCGATTCTCCTGCTTGATTTCTCCTAGTCCCCTATGAAATCCTGGCTTTTCCAGCCCAAAGTCTCAGTACATCACACCTTTCATCACTTCTACTTCTAGGCTACTAATCACACCATAGGACAAAGTCACAGAGCCTGTTGGTCCTACTCTAAATTTAAACTACACAGGCTTTAATGGGGACCTTTCTATTTTTTAGCTATCCTTTATTCATTGTTAATGGACCCAGTTAAACAAATATTTCCCACAGTGTGTCTAGCCACTAGATTATAATGGGCTGCCATAGCTATAATTTCTTTCTCCCAGCCATTTCTTCTCCCCACCCCCCCACCACCTTCTGCTTCCTTTGGGGGGAGCTTCTCCCTCCATCCAAGTAACTCTAGTGGAGATGAGTTCATGACCCAGGTTGGGCCATACCATCCTGAACACAGCAGAGTAACTGGTTCAAGGACAGGCTCATGAGGCAAGTCTGGCCAACCCCAGTCCTCCTAGTGTTTTTCTGTTGAAAGCAGGGAGGAAGACACTAGGTACTCATTTTGGATTTCAAGATGCAAAGATGTGCGTGGGGCTACCAAAGACTGTATTTCCCACTATATGGAGACAGGCTATTTGCAACAGGAAAGAATGAAGCCAAAATACAAAAGTAGAGACAACTGAAGCTAAGAAATGGAGAGCATGAGAAAACTCTCAAAACTCTGAAACCCTGAGATCCAGTACCATCTGAAGCCCACCCCACCTCTGGACTTTCTAGTTCTCCATGACATAAGGAATCCTATATTTCATCTCAGTTGGGCTTCTGTCTCTTAAAAACTCTGTGGACTTCTGTCAAATGCAGTGCATATTCTAAGCTTTATCTTCTCCTCCAAACCAGAAACCACCTACTAGCAGTCCCGAAATGCCTGCTTCTTGAGGAGCTCTTTACCTCAAAGTCACTCTCACAAGCCTCCTGTAATGATTCTTTAAAAACGCCAGGTCTTTTCTCAGTATCTGGCCACGAGCCCCTTTCTCCAGCATGTCAACACTGATTCTTCACTTCTTGTGGAAAAACCTCTCCTCCCACAGCTCCTGGGGCACAGTTCTGCCCTAATTCTCCTGCTTTTCTGGCACTTGGTCTTCTTCCCACACCCTGATTCAAGTGTTTCCCAAGGAGTTGTCTTTGGCCTCCTTCCCTTTTCGTTCACCCTCTCTCCCTTGGCAAGCTCTTCTAATCTAATGTTTCCAGTAATTACCTCAAAAATAAAAGGCTCCAAAATCTATACCCACGATACTCTATTCTGTAATTCATATCAATGAATCTCTATTCTCAACTTCACACCTGTATTTCCAGATGCCCCTACCTATCGTACCTAAAGCCAATATGTACATTCAAAAGTACATGTAATACCTTCTCTCCTGAAACAATTTCTTTCTGCATTGTCTTTAATTTTTTCAAAGTACCACTGGACTCCTTAAATAAGTCCAGATGATCTTAAAATTCAGTGTTATCAATGAGAACCCTGTCATCCCAACTGAGATGTCCTTTTGATGCAATTTCCACAACCTCTTTTGCACAGGCTCCCCCCTCCCTCTTATTGCCTCACGTCTGTCCCAGTTCAGATTCTCATCACTCTCACCTGCACCATGGCCGTTTGCGTCTTCCTGTCTCCTTACACTCTGCTGTTCCAAACATCCTACTCTGCTGTGAGATGATACTGATTGAAGGTTATATGTGATCGAGTCATTTCCTAGCTTAAAAATCTTCAACTCAAAAGCTGAAACTCCTCATTAGTCTTTCAAGAAAAGCTCAAACTCCTTCCTAGTTTCTTTACCATAGCTTCCTTTCAGGAATTCAGCACTCCAACCAAACCAAACACCACATCATTTCTATTACCTATCCCAGTCTGTCTCCATATCTATGCTCATGCTCTTTTTCCTTATCGCCTCATGAATAACTCCCACCATCCCTCAAGGCTCTCCAAAAATGCCAACTCTTTGATGAGGTCTTCCTTAATCTTTTTTTGATAGAAGTCGTTTCCTTTCTCCTTTGAACTCCTATAACTCTGGTACACTGTTCATCTCTCTTGAAGGCAAGAATCCCATTTAATTCAACACTGAACACAGTGTCACACCTAACAAAAGTCTGTTGAATTAATGAACTGTCTAATAAGCCTTTCCTCATCCTCTCCACAGCTACAGGAGCACAGTCAGACCCAGAACTGAAACCAAGTCCATTACTAACAATCTCTGTGACCTTGGGAAAGTTACTTAACCCCTCTGAGGAAAAACACAGTCTCCTCATCACCAAAATGGGAACATGTATAGTTCATACAGTTTATGAGTTAAAGGGAAAACACAACAATGTTTATTCTAGGAGGCTTTATCCAATACATAGTAGCTCTAGTTAGTACAAGATTTCTTCCTATTTCTCTCTTTGTACCCTAATCAGAGAATCCCCCAAATGACTTGTAGAAAATGGTGTGAATGAGACAAGCTGTCCTCCTCTGTGAGCCCACTACAGACATCCCACCAGTAAGGGCAGTGGTCTCTGCTACCAGGTCATCCTACCGAAGCACTCCCAGTGCTTTCAAGAGTATAACATTTTTAATTGTCAAATGTCACCAGAGCAACTGAGGAACTCTTTTGCTTTTTCAGAGAAATTACTGTAGTTGGTAGAGTTCATCTGAGAAGACTTCATCAAGGGAGTGTTCAGTGAGTCAAACTTGAGTTTAGAGGCCAAAGAAATTCCTTGTAGTAGAAGAAAAAAACAGTCGGCTACTTTCTACACCTCTAAGCCACCCAGTAAGACCATATGAGTTCACTTACACCTTTCAGAGACATAGAAGTCGACAGGATATAGTGGAAATGGCACAGAAGTATATAGGTCTAACTGCCACTCAGTTACAGACTCACTGCGGTACTTTGGCCAAGCCACTCATCTTACTAGTGGATCTTGACATTTTCATCTAGAAGATGGTATGGCTGGACAAGAATACTTCATTCTAGGAAGAACTCTTTGCTAATAAATTTTTTGTTCAGTGAACTGACTAAGGGAAATGCTAGGTAGCCAAATCACCTTTGATGGTTAGCTATGGACATACTTAGAGTAGCAGGTAATAGTGAGTGGCTGCTCTCAAGTTTCCTTCCAATCCTGTGACTCCTGAGGCAATATCATGGCTTAGAAATTCAGAAGTCTTGAATCACATCAGCACAGATTCAAATCCTGGCTCTGCTATTTGCTGTCTGACCACAGGGAGTTTTTCACCTCTCTACAACTCCACACCTTCATCTATTAACTGGGGTAACAGTAAATTCTTTTTTTTTTTTCCTTTTTTTTTTTGGGGTAACAGTAAATTCTATCCACCTCATAAGGATAGAGGTCTTGTGAGCATTAAATCAGGTAGTATGTACAATGCTTTTAGCACATAATAAGCTCTCGATAAATATTTCTCTTGCACCATAAAATAATTTCCTTTTGCCAGGCCTGACCAATTTTAACTATATGCATTAACTTGAAGATCACAAAAAATAGTATTAGAAATTTTAAACAAATTATGAAGGCAGTAACCAGATGCAACTTTTGGGTGTAGATTGTATCTTGAATGAGAAATTTGTTTCTTTTGCTATTAAAAAACATTAGTGAGGCAATTATTAAATTTGAATAAAAATTACAGATCAGATGATAATATATATTGGCATTAGTTTTCTGAGTGTGACAACTGTACTGCAGTTATTTAAGCAAATATCCTTGTATTTTTGGAATAAACAATAAAACATTTAGACGTAAAGGGGTATTATGACTGCAACTCACTCTCAAATGGTTCAGAAAAAATGTACCTATAGTTTACATTTTATGGTGTGCGTACATACATGAGCAGAGAGAGAAAGAGAATGTTAACATTTGGGTAATCTCAGTGAATGGTATGGGCAAAAATTCTTTATGCTTACAATATTTTGTGAGTTTTTATATATGTGTATACATATGTGCACATATATTATGTATATGTTGTATTAGCCAGTACTTATATATCACTAAAACTATTTAGTTTTGACCCACACTTTATATTTGATTTGAAATCCCCCTGTTCAAATTACTTACTCGTCCTCTTTTGTAAAGTAATGCAAAGTAAGTCCTCCATTTAGAATTAATTGTCCTATAGATGAAAAAACACCTGAGCAATCTTGAATTAGTACTCAGAGACCTAAGTTTCACTTGAGCACTGGGAAGCGTTCCAAAGTCAAAGCACATTCTGAAACAAATGAAATTATCCTCATCTTACAGCGTGCATTAAACAATAACTGTGTAAGTGCCAAGGCTGCCCATGGTTTCCATTGCTGTTGCAACATCCCAGCTCAAAGTAACATCCATGGACTTTTCAGTGGCTGCCTATAGAAAAGTGGATATGCCTTCACTGTTTCTAATTGAATCAGTTTCACAACTCCACATTTCGGCCATTCCCCACATGTCTACCAGTGCCCTGACAGGTCTCAAGGAGAGCCAAAAAGAGTTGTGATAGCGTCACATCAGACAACAGAGCCTGTCGATGCTAAACAAATGTTTTCCAAAAATTCTGACTTTCCTTTCACATCATGAACAGAAACCTCTTTTGGCCCTGTTCCAACTCCCACCCCCAGACAAAACAATCTCTCTCCCAAACACTATAAGAAAAAGAAAGACTGTGATGTTTAAGAATAACAGTGGAAATAGCATTTTATGGTCACAAAGCACTTTGACAAAAAATTACCCCATTTTCCTGTCATAATTCTACCATAAGAAGTCCCATTTTATAGAGTATAAAACTGGGGTGCAAAACCCAAGACTGTCCCAGAATTGCACACTTTGTATGTAGAATTTAGAGCCAGAACCTACGTTTTGTATCCTCTGGGGCAGGAGAGGGGGTAATCACTGGGTTATGATGTTTATAAACCATAAAACGTTCAAAAGCAAATTAAGTGTAAAAATAAAACAAATGGCAACAACAGTATTTAAAGTACATTTCATTGAAAAAGTTGAGTGTCTCTGAGAAAACATACATATCACCCAGAGTGTTTCAACGGGGCTCTGGAGCTGTGACTTCAAGTGCCAGCAAAACCACACACCAGGCACATGAACCTGAATAAGGCCCTCGATCTCTTCAGCTTGGCTTCTGCAAAACTGCTTCTCCTCACAGAGTTGTGACAATGGACTTTTATGCGTGTAAAACTCTACATGTGTGCTATTTACCATCATTATCTTTAATTAAAGTGAATTCTTCACCCCCCATATTGGCCCCAGTGGCAGTGAATGGCACCCAATCGTTCAGAGCAAAAACAATGACCTCGTCCCTCCTATCACTCGCCCCCATATCCAGTTCACCTCCTTCAGGATAATTGTCTAAACTCGTTGGCTTAAAAAGTCCCTCATGATCTGGCCTCATCTCCTGACATTTTTCTACCTTTTTCATTATTTCAAATTTCTCTGCTTTTCAATATGAATAACTAACACTTCCTATATTCTACGATGTCTACCTCTGAGTCTCTTCTGTACACGCCAGAAGGTTCTTCCTGGATGGAGCATCTGTACTATACCCATCCTCATCCGGCTAATTCCTGTGTGTTCTTTAAGACTCAGCTGCAGTTATTCTAGAAACCTTTCTTAAAGCCTACAGTCTCAAGTACACAGACTGCTTTAGACCTCCACGGAGTCTGCACACACTTCTATGACCATCTTCACCGCTGCTGCACCAAGTGCTCATTCTATCCCTTCCTCTGGACAAGCGACTTCCAGCTGGTGTGCCGCAGGAACTTTAAAACTGACCATTTAGGCAGGGGTGCTGACCTCTTTCCCCTCAGACTGCCAAATGAAAAAATAACAACAGCCAGCACAATGATAGCCATCCAGTGTGAGTGAAGCAAAATGATACCTACTTTTTGTCAGAGGCAAAAAATATATTTTTTGGCGTGCTGCAGAGTTTTAGTCATTAGTTCCTGTGCCACGAGATGAAAAAAGTTGGAAACTGCTGCTACTCTAGACCATTATTGTCCAGATGAACTTTCTGCAACATTGGAAATGTTCTATAGTTGTACTGCCCAATATAATAGCCACTAGCCACTTGAAAAATGGCTAGTTCAACTGAGGAAATAAATTTTAAATTTTACTTAATTTTAATTATGTTAAAATCTACATTCAAATAGCCACCTGCAGCCCGTGGCTGTGGTGTTAGACAGCCCCAGTGTGCACAGACAGCCAGCTCCAAGGACAAAAATACCCTTCTTGCGGGCCCTCTGTTCTCGTGCCTCTGTTTTCGGCACCAGCACAAGGCCTGGCACACAGCAGGATTCAGTGTTTGCTGAAAGACTAAGTGAGTGTGTAAATATCTGTAAACACTGCTTATGAACAGTCAGGAAGTGATTCTACCCAACACTGAAAGCATTCTGGATTATCATAAAATTTGGCCAAACTAGTCACATCTTGTAAAGCGCACCTCATTAAGTATCATGAAAAAAAAAAAATCCGTAAACCGTTCATTTCTGCACAGGGCACTTGAGCTTCGAGATGACTTTCCAATGACTTCCAGATGGCTTCTTGACTAATGGCTATGCTGTTTATGAAATATTATGATAGTCATGGCAGCATCATTTTGGAATGTCAAAATCAACTATAATGCTTTATAAAGAAAAAACATGGGCTTTTACCATGCTTATTAAAAAAAGAAAAAGAAAAAAAGAAGAAGCCCTTGAATGCCTGAAGCATGCCCAGAATATGAAGAACTACTCTGACCTAGTCTTTGAAATTAACCATCAGCTCTCCTAACTGGGTGGGTTTTGAAATCCCATCCCATATCTGAAGAGGGGGTACGTACTGACTTGATCTGACGCGCTCCATCACTGCAATGGCAAAATACGGAGCAAACTTGACCTGGCTACAAAGAACTAGCGGTCACATTCAAGTTGGTTCCAATTAAAAGTCTCGGTTGACAGCATTTAGGAGCTGGACGTGTGCTTGGTCATTTGAGATTTTAAGAAATCTAAAGATGTGAACTTCACAAAGCAAGAGTGTAAGCAGGTCTGACTCCACATCCGGGTCCTCTTTGCAAACCCCTCGGAGTGGAGCTGGCAGTCAAAGGCCCCTGTAAAGGTGGTCTGCACACAATCAGCCCTCAAAGAAAGGAGAGCTTCTCTCTACCTGGCCTGGTGCTTTGCACAGCCCACCGCAGTTCTCAGTTGGCTGAACAACCACTTCGTAATGTCCTTTCACTGCGTAATTACTTCTGTAAAGGGAGACTAATCCTAAGTCTAAAACTGTATGTGAAATAAGAAGGAACCGATAAAGTGTTTTTAAACTTGATTAGGAGCAGCAAGGAATGGGGCTTCAAATGCAGAGTTCACTCCTTTCAGATTCAATTAAAATGTTTAATGAAAAGTAAATAGCTATTTACTACAAAATAATTAATGTTCACTGAAGAAAAAATAGGCCAAAATAAAACATACATTTAATCCCTTTATCCAAAGATAACCTTTGGTATATGCCACTGCTTTCTTATTTGAATGCACTTTCAAAACAGGAAAATAAGTACTCGCCAGCATTTACATAACCCTCTCTCTGTCCTAAGCATTTAACATCTATGAATCCATTCTGTCTTCACCACAGTACGACGAGGGAGGGACCGTGGTTGTCTGTACCTTACAGACAAAGAAACTGAGCAGAGGGAAGTTAAGTAACTCGACACAGTTCACAAGCTTGGAAGTGTAAATAATCTCTGCTCAGTTTTGACTGTGGGAACATTGTGTTCAACTAAGCAGTGTGGGAAGAAAACTTTCTCCTTAACTTTATTAAATCCTTAACTACTATTTCAATACTTGGTCAGAAGCAGGGAGCGCAACCTGCCTGTCTTATATTTGATTCCTGTGCCCCAGCTGGGGGAGGGGCCGAGCTAAGCTAGGCTACATTCACTGACTTGCATCTAATACTCAACAGCTGGGCTGTAGGGCTCAGATCTGCTGTAATATGAATTTAGATTCCTTCCAGGCTGTATCTCTTTGATGTTCTTAGTATCAAACTGTAATCTTCTTATCTCCACATACTACACAATCAATTAGCTTGGTCATTAAAAGTCTATATTTAACTTGACTCGAGTCTGATTTTACTTTTTTCACCTGGGTTCTTAAAACATAACATTCAGTTTCCAATTCCTTTGGAATCTAAAAGTGCCTGTTTTAACTGGGAACTTCAAAAAAGTGGGGAGAGCACAACAAAATGGAGGTTAAAACAAGTGGAAAGAAATTTTGCACAATGTAAACTCTTAAACTAGAAATGTGAGGTGCAACTGACAAGTTCAGAAACACTCCAAAGTCAAAGGTGTTCTATACCTTCATCCCATTCCCAAAGGCCGCCCGCAAATGTCCAAAGTGACATACACTCAAGTTTTCTGCTTGTTTTGCCAGTATTATCTGCTGCATCGTGTCCCTGAAATGCCTCGTATTATTTTTTATGGTGTGTTATCCATACAGCAGCTCCTTTGGCAATAATGGTAATTACACAGCAGGCCTGTTATCTCAGGATAACACTGTCATTAACTTGTGTCACCGCAGCACTCTTGGTTATAATAATTGGAGCAAAAAAAAATCTTATGGAAGTAAGCATTTTTAGTTCTGGTGTTCAAAAATCACTTCAGCAATTACACTGTTTAAAAATCAAGTTGGTGTGCACCCCATCCTGCAAAAACATGATTTGCTCTGCACAACGCCCACTGAAGCTACCTGTATGTCCCCTAACAGGGCATGTTAGACTATCTGTTGTGAGGAGAAGAGGAAAAAAAACAAACAAATGACAATTCTCAAAGTGATACTTACAGCTCCTCTAGAAAAGGGAAGTTCTTAAACGCATCTTCTGGTAATTGAGTAATGTTGTTCATACTGATATCCCTGGAAAACAAAGTAAATAAGATTGTTAACTAAGTGATAATAGACATGAAGCACTTAAATTAACAGAAAAATAACTAGTTGCTAAGTGTTTATACAGAAATAAGAAAAATAAGCAGAGAAGACATATGCAGGAATAGTCATAATTCGGCTTCGGAATGCAGAAAACAGAGAAAAGTTGAATCTTTGAATATGAACTTTGTCCCATAATTTAGAAACATACACAAATCCTGGATTTCCCCCCTTTAAGGATCCTTGGGAAAAATTCTTCAAATTATCTACAATGAAAGGGCCAGTGTGGCTGCCCAGTGGTATAAAAGTGTATATGATATAACTAAATAAACAAATAAACAAGCAAATAAAGATCTCACGACTTGATTTAAAAAAAATACTGGCAAAGGTGGCTTCTTAAGTCACTGTCACGAACAATAAAACAGGTCCTAGCTGTACCCTATAAAACCCATAAAAGTCCTCCAGGTAATGGTGGTAAGTGGATTTCATTTTTAGCCTATGAACAGATTCAGGCTGGAGACAAGTGCATACACGACAGGTATGCAGTCCGTTCCAAGTTTCTCCTTAGAGAGGCAGCAGAAAGGAGAGACTGCACTTGACACCGTAACTCAGCAGAGTTAACTAGTTCAAACAGCTAAAAACTACTCTGTTCACCATTTCCTTATTCCCTGGCAGCTGCCTTTTGAGAATGGACTTTCTCCCTCCATACTCCACTGAACATCAGCACCACGAAAGACAGGTTAAGGGAGCCCCAGAAAGGACAGTCCCACCCAACGTGCAATGGGTTGGTTGCCTCACTCCAGTTCTCCAGCCTCTTGCCTGGTGTTAAAGGCTGTGACTGAGTCCTGAGGTCCCTCCTTTCTGCAAGTCACCATGAAAATTCACATATGTGACCTCCCCTTTAGCAGATCAGACATACTGGTATAAGAAGATGGAAGAGAAATCAAGCACACAAGAATCCAGTAACAACACTTGAGCCAGGTAAAATTTTCCTTTACAGGAGGTGACAACTTCAGTGCCAAGGCAGGTGAGTCCCTTCTCCCCATCTGCCCTCTCACTAGAATTTAGAAATGGAATTTGCAACCCTTCTAGCTACTAGCCCTTCCCCAGGTAGGTTTGGAAAACTTGGAGAGTAACAATAATCATAGCAGCAAAAACAGCAACCACAGTAGCAGGTAACATAAGGCGACACATAAAATCTCACTTTACAAATAGGGAAACTGAGGCTTACTTAACTTAATCATCTCTCCAACGCCACTCAACAAGTGGTATGACAACAGGAAAGGTGAATTCCTGAGTCCATGGCCTTAACTGCAAACTCTGAGTCTTCCAAAGCATCATCTGAATTCTCCAGTTATAGTCAAAATACGAAGGAAACACTCTGTCTTATTCAGATTATTTAAAAAAAAAAGAGTGATACTGCACACAAGACCTTGGCACAATCATCAATAAATCTTAAGAAGAGCACTTTTGCTGGATGATTAAAACAACTATAAGTAGCTTTAGCAATTCAGGAACCAAAGTTCATATAAATTTCAAAGAGCATAAGACATCTCTGAGATAAATCTTAGGACCATAGAAATTCACATGCATACCAGAATTTTATATCACTGAAAAGGACTCATATTCTATTAAAGGTAACTTATAAGAAATGCAAAGTTAATATACTTCTCCAGGACCTCCATATTTACGAACTAACATATGTTGTTAAAATAACACATGCTAAATAATTCTTTTTGAACTCAGGCTTCACCACTACTTTAGTGAGCCACCCCTGGGGAAGGGGAGGAGAGCCACCCTTTTCTTCACAGACATGCCAGCAAGATGCAGCAACAATGGCCCCGAAACAGGGGTCAGGAGAAGCAGGCTGTGCCCCGTGGCCGCTGTGCGATCGCAGGCCTCGCTTTGCTCATCTCTGACATGAGGGACTTGGCTGAGGGCTCAGGTGGCTTCCCAGCCTGACATTATATATTTCCACGATCTACCCTTTTCTTAGTTTTCATGGTGGTGCACACTCTTCCTGATGGAAATACATGAGCTTCATTTTATGAAAAGGGTACGTTCCTGAAAAACTTCCTGTAACACAACATTTAAAGACTATTAATCTGCCACTCAAAAAACTGAGTCGCTCCCAATGTAAACACATTTGGCCTGCACCAAAAAGCCATTCTTAAGAGCACAACAAAACTTTTCCTCATATTGAAAGGCAGACTAATAATCCAAGTAAGCAGTGATTCTATAAACTATCACACAATTTTGGTGCTATTTAGTCATTCCAATAAAAGAAGAGAGAAGGATAACCAGAATTTGCTACTTTGCAACAGGAGGTTGTCCACAGGGTTGCCTCCAAGTTTGCCACACCTGAATTCAGGTGTGCATCACGGTAACAGAAAAACTGATTAATTACCTCACCAGAAAAAGACACATAATTGGAGAGAATTTACACCACACTATCTCTGCATTCCAATTTTTTTATAACACATACGCCTATATAATTCTCTCATTTTTCCCCCCTCAGAGTAACAAGACGTAACAGGTAGTTTCGCTGTGAGCTATAGGTGTAATTAGTGGAACTCCGTATTTACAAACTAATATATGTTCAACACGAGCGAAGTTTTGCTTCAAAGCTTCAGATTCAGGAGCAACATTTGTTTTCAAATTGTTCTGAATTTCACACGCCCAGAGAGGCTCTCTCTTCAGGTGTAGTTTCTCTCCGACTTTGGGGACTTCAGTTACAAAACATTTGTGAGTGAGGTTAAAAAGGGAGGGTGGGGTGTGCTACAAGATGTTATCTCCAGAGAAGCTCTGGAAACATGTGGTTACAGAGTATCAGGTGGGTGGGCACTCATTTAAAATAATGAGGGCTAATGGTGATAAACAACCAACAGACATTCCAGCCCTGACATCACCGACTCCAGGGAGACAGCTTACAGTTGGAAAGAAGGCTCGTGGTGATGAGTTCACCGTATAAATTTACAAATGGATGCCCTACGTCCCTAACTATAAACGTATTAGGCTCATATGCCACAGTTGCATTAAAGTCCATAGATAACAGAAAGGCATACAGAAAATTTTCAACTAGGAGATAAACCTCCAGATCAGCTCCCTGACACTCAGTGAGCAACAGTCTTACCAGGAACATCTGCAACTAAACAAGTGATTTAGCACCCTGGGTTCCATAACGAAAATAAATATAACAACAAAACAAAAAAACCAAAAAGCATACAAGGCCAGGGCTAAAAACCAAAAAGCATACAAGGCCATACTAACAACTCGCAAACTCCTCTGAAGGGTGATTTCTAGAGAATCGATGGCCTTACTGGAAGGTAGCCAGGCGCGGTTGGAAGTGTACAGGCTCGGGGGCACAACACACCAAGGTTTTTACCTGCGGATTCACTACCTTGGGCAAGGGGTTCACGTTTTCTGAGCCCTGGCTTCTTCATTTGGAAAAACAGAAGCAGTGAGAGCTAGACCTTGCAGATTGCTGTGAAGATTAGAAAATGTCAAATCTCATATAAGAAACTAAGGCATAGGTATGATCTTATCAACATACAGGTGTTTGCTGCTCGGGAAGCTGTCTGCATCCGGTGGACTGAGAGCAGGCCAAGCATCGCACCGCCATTGGTGGCCTTCCTTCCCCAAAAGAAACCCCTTTCACACAAGACAAACACTAACTGGTGCAGAAGATCTGGAACCCGCAATAGCTCTACCTCCAAAACTACACTCTGAACTCCAGATCACCAAGTACCAAAAACTTTAAGCTGGAAGAGTCCTTAAAGATCACATACCTCATTTGTTTTAATTAACAAAAAAAGAATTTTAAGGCTTACTTGTTGATAGTCAAGCACTCTTTTAAGAAAAATTACATCCTTATAGGAAATTTTTGGGAGGACAAGGGAACATAGGAGGCATCTAAAAAAAAAGGATTAGTGTATCAGAAGCAACCCAAAACACAAATTCAAAAGAATATAAACACCCCTACACTCACTGCAGTGTTACTTACAATCACCAAGATATGGAAGCAGCTCAAGTGTCCATCAGTAGATGACTGGATAAAACAACTATAGTTTACACAATGGAATACTACTTGGCAATAAAAAAAAAAAAAGAAGAAAATTTAACCATTTTCGACAGTAAGGATGGACCTGGAGAACCAGTATGCTAGTGAAATAAGCCAATGAGAGAAAGACAAATACCATTGGATTTCATTCATAAGTAGAATCTAATGAACAAACTGAACTAACAAGCAAAACAGAAAGAGACTCATAGAGAGCAGGATGACAGCTGGGGGATGGGAGGTTAGGGGTGGAGGGATTGAGCAAAAAGGAAAAAGGACTCATGGACATGGACAACAGTGTGGTGATTGCTGGGGGGCTAGGGGATATAAGGAGACTAAATGGTAATGGGATAAAAAATATAATAAAGTTTAAATTTTAAAAAATAAAAAAGGATTAGGGTGACCTCAAGCAGATTAGTGATAAGCAGGGGACAGAACCTAGAACTCTTTCTTAGTGAGGAGGAACATTCTTGAACGTACCTTTACTATATATACCTGCTTGAATGTATCTTTTCTATATGTATCTGCTTGAATGTATCTTTTCTACACACATATATTTGTTTTGTAATAGATTTCATTACAGTTAGGTTTCTCAAGGTACACTAACTAGATCAGAGCATGCATTTGTATACACCACACCCACACAATGCAATACTCCCCCCTTTTACCACTTTTACAGATTTCAGAAATACAAAAACATCCACTAGAAAAAGTAAAGCTGAACACTCAAATACCAGTAGTCACTGATTTCAAAATTAAAATTTAAAGAGTGCAATTGTTTAATTGGAACTGCTAAATCTCCCCAGTGGTTAAACTCTCATTCTTTTCCCTCATAAAATTCACTAATGCTAAAGTATCTAGAGAGTAAAGAGGAGCGTCATGTTTCAACAAGGTACCTGTTAAAATCCCTGTAAAAGGCTCTGCAAGCGAGCCTGACCTGTTTGCTGACGGCCCAGCGTGTACCACCGTGGGCTCCGCCATTGCATGCTTATTGGGCCTGGGCCTGTTGCCAAGGAATTATTTAGTTTTAAATACACTGTGACTGACCCAGTGTTATCTCTGTTTGAATAAGCCCTCCTATTGGTATTAGATAAAATTGTACTGCTGCTGTCATATTGTGATTATATCTCAAATTTCACTCAGCAGTTGAAAAAGTCAATTAATTACATAAAAGTTCTAGAGAACACAGGGTTCTCAAATGTTCTTTGAAAAACGCTGGTGATGTCTTTAAACTCAATAAATGCAAGCTGATAGTGACTAAGAACTAGGACTATCCCAACGACTTTTCTAAGGTCTTTTTTGTAATCAACCAAAAATTTCAAGGCAATCTCCAGTTAACAGATGTCTACACTATGAACGAAAACAAACAAACAAAAAAAAACAAAACCCCCCAGAACTAAAACTAAATTTGGAGAATGCCTCTGGTGGGGCAAATCTGAAGAGGTCTCTCTTGTCCATAAGTAGTAGCAGAGACATATAACATCGGAGTTCCAGTCAAAGCTTATAAAGGATCATTTCTTTTCTGACACTATTCTGTATCTTGGAACAAGTAACCTCTTTTTCTCCCCACCTTTTTAGAGTAAATAGAGTAACCTGTGTTAATTATTCTTTAACAAATGAAATGCAGGGAAAACCATCTGCAATATCAATACCAGAAAGAACCACTATTATATTTCATGGGGGACCATTACAAATTCTTTTTCTATGTACGGTATATACTTTTACACATATGAAACTCTGTAATCCTGAACATATTTATCTCTTGACACCTGAGATTATTCATTTGCAACATGAAAATAAAATCATCTTATGTCTTTTAACAAAAGGGTACATGTTAAAATCTAATATGTCTCAGTGGTATTTTTGGCAGTCCATGCCTTGTGGATGGGAATGTCCTTGCTACCTGAAGCCACCATGCTCCCAGAAAAAAAGGTGAATTAAAGATTTTCCTTTACAAGAGAAAGATGGACTGTTACCCATTAAACAAACTTTTACAAAGTATCCATTATCCACTCACATACAGTCACTTTGCTAGGATGATGAGGCTTTTATATCAACAGATAAGTTTGGTTCTTTTAAAATGTTTTATTAAAATCTATCAGGTACACTCCACTCCTAATTTATTAAGACACTGTTTCCATGTTCAAGGAAACTTTTTAAAATGCATTATTGCATTCAGAAAGCAATAGGAACTGCTACATGTACATGAAGAAATGCTCTTTTACACTGAAGAAATGGGGCTGAAACAGTATATATGTTATTTTAGTCAGATTAGCCCCAGAGATATTTTTCTGACCTCACATGTTTCAGCACTGCTGGAATGCAACTCGATGTCACAACAGATACCCTTCTAATGCTGCATGCGACGTATCTATTAGTTTTAGGCAGCGGGATAAACTGGGTCCATGATCTCTGGCATCTTCTCCTGCGTTTCAAGCATAAAGACTCAGTGCGTCCCAGCAGAAAGAATCCAAAACTTACTTCCCTGCAGCCTTGCAATCCTTAAGAGGGTAGCTGCTACGATCACCATACCAACACTTAGAAATAAATGTGAATTACTACAGAGAAAAGTTACCACTTTGCAAAGTCATTATCTAGTGAAGGTACTGAAACATTGTGAGGAAGGCTAGAGAAAATACCAGCTTCAAATCTTAAAAAATTATAAAAATAAAAACTTTTTGCTATAGGAGATATACAGAAGAATGTTTAATTCATGTATCTACATTCATGGATTAAAACCTCTACTTTGGGCCTTTTAGAATTTTTACATTCAGGTCTTTCAAAGCTGCATTCCCTTTGTCAAGAAAAGGAAGAGATATGAAACAGACTGGGGGAAAATATTTGCAAAACATTTATCAGATAAAGGATTTGTATCTAAAATATACAAAGAACTCTCAAAACTCAGTAAGAAAAGAAGCCTGATTTTGAAATGTGTAAGAAAATTGAATAACATTTCACCAAAGAAGATTACACAAATGACAAAAAAGTACATAAAAGGTCATTAGGGAAACAGAACTTAAATCCCAATGGAATACCACACAACTATTAGAATAGCAAAGAAAGAGGAAGGAAGGAAGGAAGGAAGGAAGGAAGGAAGGAAGGGAGGGAGGGAGGGAGGGAGGGAGGGAGGGAGGGAGGGAAAGGAAGAAAAGAAGGAAGGAAGAGAGAGAGAAATGGTAGTTGACAATACCAAGTGCTGACAAAGATGTGGAACAATCAGAACTCCTAAGGGCTGGTGAGAACACAAAATGGTACAACAACTTTGGAAAATACTTTGGCAATTTCTTATAAAATGAATAGGCTTATGACCATATGACCAACAATGCCACTTAGAAACAATATTATTGCCCCAAATTGGAAGTAACCTAAGCATCCTTCACTGGTGGATGGATAAAGAAACTTGGGTGTTTCCATAAATGAACTAACAACATGGAGCAAACTACTGATACAAGCAGCAGCAAGGATGAATCTCAAATACCTTGTGCTAAGTCAAGAGGCCAGACCCAAAGGCTACTGCTGTATAATTCCATTTATAGGGCATTTTGGAGGAGGCGAACTTTCAGAGAGGGAAAACAGATCAGTGGAGGCCAACAGCTGGGGGGTGGGCTGGGAGAACAGTTGACTACAAAGGGGCATGAGAGACACCTTTGGAGTGATGGCGATGTTCTGCATCTTGATTTTGATGATGGTGACGTGACTGTATACATTTATCGAAACTCTTAAAACTATAATTAAAAAGTGCAAACTTAAACCTCAATACCTGTGTTAGCGTTTTAGAAATAAGAGCATGTATGATATCACCTCCTCACATTTCTCCTCCAGGAAAACAATAATTCATCTTTGGCTAGAGGTCCTCCTTCCCGGCTCTACCCAAAACCAAATTAATTTGAGGCAGTGCTGGCTTGGCCTGAGTCAGAAAATCTGCAGTGCTTTTTTTTTTTTTTTCTTTTTCTTTTTTAGGTTTTGGTTTGGTTCAGTTCTTACAACCTCTCCTATACACTTGCCACAGGACGCCTGGCCAAGCCTCTTCCTTCTCTCTTTACTGAGCGCCTATTAGGGTTGTGCCTGTGTGTGGGGCATCGGGTGTAAGAGAGAAGACAGACTTGGCATCTACCCTGAATGGCATCCAAAGCAGTGAATGAACAAGCCAATAATAAAACAACCACAAAAAGTGCTGTGATCCATGCAGCACTGCAAGGGAGATGCTCCACCGAACCCGGAGCTGGGGAAAGGCTTCCAAAGTGAGGGCTGCTGTGCTGAGGTGTCCAGGACACTCAGTGCTTTCCAGAGAGCTGCTGTTTCAGCCTGAGGGCTCGCTTGCTCACAAGGTCGGCCCTGTTCCTTTGCAGAGATGCCATTGGCCTGTTCAGCAGGATAATTCTTCAGAGTGCAAGATGCTGCTCGCTGTAGGGCTCTTGGCATCCCTGTTTCCCCAGCACACTAAGTAGTGCAACCAAAAACATTCCCCAAATACTTCCAACCTCCCCTCAGGAAGCTGCTAGCACAGAGAGGACATGAAATCTACTTGGTGGGTGGCAAATGGCATTTTTTTTTAAAATCCTCCCCCGAGGGCGTTTTTTTTTTGTTTGTTGCTTTTAGAGAGAGGAAGGGGGAAGAGAGAGACACACACACATTAATGTGAGAGAGAAACATCAGTTGCCTCCCATACATGCCCCTGACCAGGGATCAAACCTGCAACCTTTTCGGTGCATGGAATGACACTCCAACCAACTAGAGCCACAGTACCCAGGGAGGCATTTTTTTTTTAATCCTCCCTGAAGGATATGTTTATTGATTTTAGAGAGAAAGAAATGAGGGTGGAGAGACAGATGTGAGAGAGAAACATTGATTGGCTGCCTTCAGGACGTGCCCCGACCAGGGATTGAACCCACAACTAGGCGTGTTCCCTGACTGTGAATCAAACCTGCAACAGTTTGGTGTTCAGGACAACACCGCAACCAACTAAGCCACCAGACCAGGGTGCCATTTTTAAAAAGATATATAATGAATAGTTAACATCAAAGTTAAGTATACTACGTGGAAAAATAATAACATTACTTTACCAGGAATTTGAAATTTACAAGCACTATAGCTACAAGTGGCAAGAGAAGCTACCAAGACACTCAGAAAGTACACCCCAAAGGCCTTGTGTGGACTTCTATAAATCGGACCTACATTCTGAAAGCATGGAAAGCTACCAGAGGAAGTTGAACTCCACAACAAAGTTTGTTGTTGAATGATCACTCTGGCAGCCACGTTATTACCATGGGATGAGAAGAGGGGAAGAAGAAATTCAGCCCCTCTGGAACTCAGCCTCCTCTACTGTGAAATACTTTGTACTCACTAATTTCTAAGGTCCTTTCCAAATCTATCATTATGACTCCTACTTTGGCATCGCTGCTCCTGCAAATTCCATGCATAATTAGTAGAAAATAAGAAGCCCTTGGATTCATGTTTTTCCTATATGTGTAGGCACATTTGCTTGTGTTAGCAAGTGTGTGAATGAGTACAGACTTAAACATACCCTCTTCAGAATTACAAGGGTTCGGCAATTAAGAAAGACGCATGACTTCATCTCCAAAGGTAATATTTTATGCTGTAATTGTTTATGCTCTTGGTGAAGCAATGCAGCCCAGGAGACATTTAAGGGTGTGTTCTTCAAGGAGATGCTAACCCAACAAGTTAGAAATGAGAGAGAACAAAACACTGGTGTGTAAATATCATACCACAAATGAAAGATGTGCATGGCTTCAATTACACATCCTTAAAAGGATAACTCTAAAAAATAAAACTAGTTAGCCTATTATCAATATTCTCTACTTTTGAAACAAGTTCTGCTTGTTTGGGGGGCTTTTTGTTTTTTTAAAACAGAGCCTAGTTTTCAGTATGGGATGTGTTCTAAAGAGAAAAATATAAACTATTCTACATTTCGAGCCATGTTTACTAAATGGCAAAAAAAATGAATGCCAAAGACAAAAAAAAAAAAAAACATTACTTTCTTTTCTGTAGTTTGATCAAGTGCCTTAGCTTCCGGAATCACATGGAACAGATGAGACTTAAACTATAACATTCCCTGTTTTCTTGCTACTTAACGGGTGTTCTCAGACATTCTTTGGGTGTCAACAGCTGTTCTGGTAACCCTAACGATGACAAAAACAGTGCTTATTACCAGCCAAGACACACAGACAAAATGCTATTTCAATAGTCCATTTAACATCAACAAGAAGTATTGTAAGGATTTTCATCTGGGCAGATTAGAAACACTCAATTACTTCATCCTCCAGACAAAATGCACTATTCATAAAGAAATCAATCCAACGGCATTTATTATGGTAAATATTCTAATTAACTAAAGGGTTTAGGTTTTCCTATGGCTACACTTATTAACACCACTGACATAGGAAAACATTACTTCACAGCCCTCGCCTTCAAACATGCACTCCCACGACTTTTGTTTCGACGCGTATTTTTTAAACTTGAGCCTACAACCAATTAATGGGCTGTGAAATTGTTTTAATGGGTCATAGCCAACTTTTTTTTTTTTATAAACACTGAAACAGGGATAGAACAAAAAGAGAAAAAAATGTCAGACTGCATCAGTGCGGTAAAGGTAAGTTTGTTTGTTTCAGGAAGTTTCGTTTCAGCATGAGCGTGCTTCTGTCTTCCCAACTGCAATGTCGCAAATTCGCAGACTCCTATCGCTTAGGCTCAAGTTCATATATACCATCTGTGAAACACAGTCAGAACCATGAGTTCAAGGAATTGGCTATTGGAACGAAATAGTTCTTGTCCCTTCATTCAAACGGGAGTCAAAACTACAGCTGCTTTCCCAGCACCACAAGGTAGGCCCAATGGACTGAGCAACCCGTATGGTCTTTCTTCATCTTCGTCCACAACCCAGTACTTTCAGGTTTTTAGTGGTGTCGGCTCTACAACTGACAGTGATGGTATGAGAGAGCGTCAAGATGTGCTACTCTGAAATTTCTTATTAAAGATAAAAAAGAGACAGAGACATAGATACATATTTAAAAGACTTGATTACACTACTAGTTTCAACTGTTTCCACAAAATTGGCAATAAATAAGCTGAGTTAGCTCAATTTCTACTTGGCTACTCTTGGCTCTAGCGGGGTTTTTAAAAGTATATGATAACAATGTGACGTTTTCCATTTACTATGCATAAAATGTTTACAAATAACCTGACAAAATCTTAATGTAATGATTTAAAGGGTATGAAATAAACCCCCCCCCCCAAAAAAACCCACTACACTCCAGTAAATCCCTAGTAATGCCCCAAATCCCAAAGGGGCCTCCCAATCACTGACTGTACATCCAATAATTATCCCAAGCAAGACGATCTTCCCTCTCAGCCTTAGTCCTGTCATCTTAGAAACCTCTGTGCCCTGAGAGCCAAGTGGAGGAAGAAGCAACTGCAGAGGCTAAAGCTCAAAAGAAGAAAGACAAGGCAAAGGTTCAAGTAACCTGCTAGCTCATGCACCTAAGGAAGCCACAGGAGCAAAAACAAAGGAGGCCAGAGGCCAGGGACACTGGTACAAATTGTTGCACTGCATGTCTGCTGTCTAGAACTTCTCAATGGATCTAGAATCTATATGCATTCTGAATACTGTGACCACCTTTTGAGAGATCCACCCTGCTCTTACAAAAACAGTCCTAAGTCCTTTGCTCTGGACCTGTGACGTTCTAGACTGGTTCTGTTCCCAGTTGCGGCTGAATGTAATGTGTACAATAAATCATCTCTTCTGTCTTAGCTGAAGGGGGAAAAAAAAAGAGGAGATTCAATCTCCAAGACACTGAGGCACTGACCTCATGTGTTGAGGCAAGAGGAAGATTCTAGATTATGGGCCAGTCCATACCCTGAGGGCCAGCTGCCAACATCAAGGTCTGAACCTAGAGGCAGGCTCTCTAGGATTTCACAATCCCTGCAATGCAGGCTTTGTGGGGCAATCGCTTGCCTGTAGGCCATAAGGTGCGCACTGCTCCTCCCAAACACAGCGCACACTCTCCCCCTTCCTTTCTGATGGGCGTTTTTAAAAAGGCTTATAAAATGTATTCAATCTTTAAAGAAATGACTCAAAATTGTAACTGGGATGACACAATCATTTCTGGCTATAAGACAACAGACACTGATAATAATGACGGTTTATAAAAAGTCATTGAACGTATTCTCTTGGGAATGACTTACAACTCATTAAAGTCACTAATAATTTGTTCTATACAGAGGAGGCTATGCAATCAAATCTGAGATGATTCGGAATCTCTGGGAGCAAAGAGTCTCACATCTGGTTTTGTAGTTGCAGTCTTGAACAGCTCCATCTGTGACAAGGCTTTAAGTTCTAGCAAGTACCCCTCCCCCCCAAAAAACCCACTTTGATTCCTTTTCATTTTTCTAATCAATATGGGTCATGTGGTCCTTTGTTTCTTACCCTGGACAGAAAACAACAGGCTACCCTGAAATTTGTTTACTAAAAAGTAAGAGAGAGATGCACATACTAGGAACTCCAAACACATTCTGGGTTACTGTCCTAGGATGTTTATCTAAGAAAATCTCTCAATTCTGCAGTTGACTTCACGCTTCATTGAGGTAGTTTTATTACTAAATTGGTAGAAAATTCTCTTCCTACTAGGAAGAGAATATTTAATTATCCCAAAGACCCCAGACCCAGTGAGACCAGATGCACACCTGCACACCTCTGACTCATATTCATTCCCATCTTCTCTCTCTCCCCCCTCCCTCTCCCTCCGGCTCTCGCTCAAGTTTACCATCGTTAAAGAATAGATTAGAAGCTCAATTCATACACCAATATGGAGGATGACAACGCATTCCAGTTGGCCTGGGACAATCCCAGTTTATATCTATTGTCTCGGTAGAATTATTAATAGTTCTCTTTTTTATTCTCAAAAGGATGGTTGAGTAATAATCAACCCACTACAGCAGCAGGTATGAATGAATCGCACTGGATGAGCTGTGATGGGATAAAGTAGAAATCTTGGCAATATGAAAAACAACTTACCAAGAATTTGTAGTTTGTAAACATCACTGATTAATTTCCTGCTCTTCCACCTGGACCCCCTGCTCCACTAGGGCAGGGTCTGTGTTTTGCTCACTGCTGTATCCCAAGCATCTGGCACTATGTGTGGCCACAGCTGAATGGATGACATGCCAGACACTGTGTTAAATGCTTTACTAGTCATGGTAACAAGTAGTTACTTAACTTTTCAAAAAAAAAAAAAAGTAAAAAAAGGCTTAATCTCCCAACCATCTTTTTAAAGGAAGTCAAAGACCTGGCCACAGGAGAGAAAAAAAAAGAAAGGCTGTATAAAATATCCCCATCTTTACAAGTGACACTTGATCTGCTTCTGGGAAAAATAAGAACACAACATTTCTTAGGGACAACAAAGAGCATTAATGACAGATTTCCCCCCAAAGCCTACTGCTATAACCAAATAATAACCTTACATATACACACACTTGGGGAAAAGCAAGAAAGAGAGCAAAGCTTTCATTTAAATACAAGCTCCTGGACTTAAAAATAGCTTGGGAGGAATGATGTATAACTGGATTTCAGTAAAACTAATTTCTCTTCCTCAAAATTTCAAAATACAGGCTTTGTCCTATAAATAGTATCTCACAAAACCACGGAACTAGAAAGCATAGTGGTTAAAAGTTCCTCCCAGAAGCCAGACCTAGAGCCCTGGTGTTGAACACAGCAGAGCTCTGCTTGCTCACCAGCTGCATAACCCCAGGCAGATCCTTTCATCTCTCTGAGCCTCAGTTTCTTCAAGCCGAAATGGAGATAACACTTCTGACTTCAGAAGAGCGGAGCGCTGTGAGGATTAGATGATGTGACCTCCAGCCAGTGTCCAGCATAATGTCTAGCCTACAGCGTACTTTCAACCAAAATCAGCTTTTATCATTTTCACTATTATCATCACCCCCCAACCACCATCTACTCTAACCACTTCGTTTTGATAATGAGGCAACTGAGGCCCAGAGGGGTTCCATAAGTAATTAAATCAAAGAACCAAGATCAGAATTGAAAAGATAAGATAAATGCCAGTCCAGTCCAGGGTTCTTTTCTACCACCTTAAACTGGAGTGTGCGGCAGTCATGTTTCAGCAATATGCTTTGGAACCTGGGAAAACAACTTGCCCAAAAGCCATGTGTTAAATGAGGCTAATGGGTAAGAGTTGGCTGAGCCCCTCACTGTGGCTCAACTAATAAACAAGTGTTACAAACAAATCATGGAAATGAACTAAACCATACTACCTGTACTGGACCAAGTGAATACATGAAAGGTCTCTTCTTCCTTACAAAGAAGACTGGTCCTTGAAGAAGGGAGAAGTTGAAAATGAGGCAAAATTGCGAGAGTGGAATTCTGGATACCTTTAAAAGGTGTTGATGTATTGGTGGTAATATGGTCAGTTTTACCTTAAGGACTCACAGCTTTTGTTGTTGTCAGTAAATCTTTAACAGCATGATGAGTAAAACATTACCACTGATCTTTAAAAAAGAAAAGACAAACAAGCACCTATATGCAAAGCCAAGTAAAGAGGTAAAGAGAGAGAAAAGGGCCCTTGAAGCTAAAGGAACAGCTCCCATGAAGGTGGATTCCAGAGGACAGACCATTTAGGAGACAGCAAGCAGACTGGCCTGGCGGGAATGTGGAGGTGAGGGGTGAGGGGCAAACCCAGAAAGATAACACAGGCCCTGATTACAGAGAACACTCAGGTCCTATAATGAAGAGTGTGAAGACAGGAGCAAGCTATGAAAGATTTCTTAAGGAACATAAAGGCTGTTTAATGAAGACACTCCGGTGGATGGGCACAATTTGTGCATTCTCGACACCTTCACAACCCTTTTGTTACTGAAATTGTGGACTGGCACTCGGCTGCTGGCCACCCTGAGCGATGTCAGAAGCAGCAGCTCCATGAAACTGATTGCTGTGGATATCGTAAGAATGAGACGAGGTTATGATTCATGAAGCCACACATCTTCCCCTTATCAGAGCCCTTGGGATAAAGCTCTGTCCGACCTCAATCCCAAAACAGCTGTGTTTCTCCTGCACAACGTGTCCTTTTCATTTTATGGACAATGTGGAATCACAGACATGGATTCTCTCTCCCTCTTCCTAACAGCTAAGATTCTCTGAGACAAAACTATAAACCCCCTTTCACGAATGTAAACATTAGGTGGGTAGCTTCAGCCATTCCTGTCTTTGGTGGATCTTTTATTATCCTAATCTGAGGGTAGGGCGGGGGGCAGCCCCTGACTTCTCCTCTACTTATTTTGCATTTTATCTTATACAATTTTTGTAAGCTATTATGAATTCCTTTTAGAATAAGGTGGACTCTTTTAGGACTCTGCAAGCACTCCCTATGTGCCTGGCACACCCGAGCCAACAAAGACACTCACACGGTTTGGTGGTAGTGTGACAGGGTGGCTGCAGAGGCAAGAAGGCTGAGAAACCAACCGTGAAGGATAACGACACAGGGACCCAATCAACTGCACAGGGGGCAGAGAGGGAAAGAAGGGCCCTCTCAGAGTTGGACCCAGCAGCACTCAGTGAATTAGAGGCTGGGGAAAAGGGAAAGGGGACTCTTGAAGATGACACTGTGGTTCTTTTGTCCACGAGCTTTAGAGTGATGCCACCATCCACTGGGGGCAACACAGGAGGGAATCCTGTGTTGGGTCTGGACGGGTCAGGTGGTGCCATGCAGCGGGCGGTGGTCAACCCAAGCCTGGAACTCAGAAGAAATGTCGGGGAGGGGGGGGTAAAAGTGTGGGAGTGGGCAACACGTAAAATTAAAATTGCAGAACTGGATGGCATCACCCTGAGAGGGCGTGTAGAAAAATAAAGTGGCTGAGAAAAAAATTTAGAAATAACTCCATTTGAGGAACAGAAACAGGGAGTGATCAAACAGGTGAGGAAAGAATCTGAAGGAAAAGCTTCAAGGAGCCTGTGCTAACTGTCGAATACTGCCAAGTAATCAGTAACTCTATACTTGCCACAGGATTTGGTAATTAGATCATTTGTCAATAGGTTTATCACAGCATGAATCTCATGATTATTACCCAGGACTAGAATCCTTTTTTTTTTCTTCTTCTTATTTTGGCTCCAAGAATAGAACAAAGAAACGGAGAGAATTTCCTGAGGTAACTGGGCAAGGTTTAAAAGGGAAGAGGAAAAGAAACACAAGGTTTAAAGAGGATGTGTGTAAACATGTGAGAAAGAGACTGCCTGAGGTGGAACTGACTGGGCGAGGATCCCGAGGCAGGGGACGAGGACTGCACTGTGACTATTCCTCCCGCAGGGGACAGCACTGGCCGGACAGGGAAGGAGGAAGGGCAGGACGGCAGCAGGTGGGCTGCAAGCTGACCACAACCCCTACGGGGGCTATGAGGACAGGGCCCCAGATAGCTGGGAGCACTTGGCATCTCTTCCTCCATGCGCTAAGTCCAGGAGCATTTACTCCAGGCTCACTCTCACACTGAGTGTATTCCTCTCACTCCCACATCACATCACAGCTCTATTTTTTTTTTCCTAATGTGTTTTCTCAGCTCTTTCTCAGCTACAGTAATTAATTCAAATACACCATCACTTAAGTGCCAATCAAAGCTCCATCGAGATCTAAAAAGAACAAGAGCGTGCTTATATGCACAGTCTATTAATTTAAATTGCCAGTTGAGTCACTACATGCCAACAATTAAGCAATGACACAAACACACACACACACAGATTATATTCCACGTTACTATAGCTAAACTAGAGATCTCAGAGAACACTCAGTCCTGGACGGCCAAGTTTCCCAGATAGCTGAAGGTTCGCCCCCAAGGGAACAAGGTGCAGTCATTCAAATATTGTAACTTTTGATTCACGACTACTTTTCTAAAGTGCTCTTAGCACTTCTCCGCTCTCTAAAACAGCGCATATAAAATATAATTGAACTGCTTCCTGGGCCTCTACAACGAGCACCCAAAGCTGTGATAAACCACCAGATACAAAAGCAGAGGCATTCTTCGCCTAGCTCATCTCCACTCTGTTTCTCCCCCACCCTAATCCACGCCATCTCCAGCTCACCCCGGAACACTATGGTGGCCTCCAATCTGGTCTCCCTGCTCCATGCTTGTTCCTCTCCAATCCAACCTGCACTGAGCAGCCAAAGTAATCTTTTTAAAATAAGACACAGTCCAGGCCACTCCTCTCCTCAGAAATATTTGCTCTCTACCAAGGCCCTACCGGACTTTTCCTGCGTTCCTCCCCAACCTCTTCTCAAACCATTCATTCCCCCAGCCCCCAGCCCCCTTTCTGCTCACTGGGTCTTGAGTCTTTGCCTCTCCAGGTTCTCTTCTTTTCTCTGCCTACATTACTCTGCCCATCTCTTCCCATAGCAGGCTCATTCTCGCCTTCTGGGTTCAGAGAGTCTTTCCTTAGCCCCCTCACAAGGGCCCCCAGTTAACCCTTTCTTACCATCTAGTTCATTTCCTCTTTCCAGCTCTTATCATTGGAATTATCTTATTTGTTACATTTTCAATTATTTTTAAAACTCTCCCATTGTACTTACTATATGATAGCCCCAGACACTCAACCAGGGGCTCAAGTGGCCCAGCACCACCTGGGAATTGGGAAAAAATGCACATACTCCTGGGTCCGACTCCAGACCTACTGATCGGACACTGCAAGGGTGTCAACGTGCTATCTGGGTGATTCTGACATGTGCACCCACAACTATGGGTGCCACTGCAGTATATTACGCTGCCTCCATATGTGTTAATGGTCTCCCCACTAGAAATGAACATTCGCGAGGGCAAAGATCGAGTCTGTCTCGTTGACCACCCATTTTCTCACTCCTGGCCTGTGACCTAACACATTGTAGGTATTTTGGAGAAGAGGCTTCTTATGCCAAAACCAACATCCAGGCTACTCAACTAAAACAACACAAACTTCACGGTTGTTTAAATAGCCTGTTAGTCATTCCCCCAAAGACACTTCTGGGCTTTGGTCGCTCTTCCTTCTGCTTCTCCTCCTCCTTGACCCTTAGGTCACCCTTTTCCCCAAGTCTCTCAGTACTCGGGATGAAAGGATTATCCCTTCACCGAGCTGACTAACCCTCACAAGGTCACTGTGAGAATAAAATAAGGTAATGCGTGTAAAGTGCTTTGATCACACCCCCATACATACGGAAAGCACTCCATACAGGCTGGCTGTTCTACGTCACATCCCACTGGTTATCAGCCCTAGGTCTCTGGCAAATTCTTGGCCCCGGTAGTTCAGGACCAGACTGCTGGTCCTATAGCAGAACACAGCCACCGTCTCATAGGCAGGATAAAAAGACATTCTACACACGCGGAGCACTGATCCTGCTCATAATGGGCTACCTTCCAGTTCCCTAAGCACCCCTTCCCAAAGATTCCCCTTGTATTCCAGTAGCCTCCTCCACTTAAACTTCTCTCTCTCCAATGCCCACCTTGACCTTGCTTTCAGAGTGCTCAGAAACTGAGGTATTTGTTGAAAAAATTATAAATTTTCTGGAAGGTGACTGCAGTTGAATAAACTGCACGGAGGCGGTAAGGCAACGGGAGAGGGAGTGCGGGACACAGGCTGACCTACCCTAGAGCAAAGCCTCCATCAACCCGGAGAAGGTCCAATGGCAAGTTTCAAGGAGGACACTGGGCTTTGAATGATATGAATGGAGGAGAATGAAGAAAAATAAAAACCACGGAAGAGTGATAGGCAACAAGAGTTTACGTACCACATACATAGAGCTTATAGGCAGCAGAAGGTGCTGTGGGGTCACTGGGAATATCCAAGAATACCTTACAGCACAGCACTGACAAGCCAATTCCCTTGGCTAGAGAACTTGCAGAGGCTCCCCATGGCTCATACTGACAAATTTCAACTCCACTCTCCCCTCTTTGAAGTTGAGATTGTCAATAGGCTAACAACACCTTAACTTTCTTTTTCTTCCCACACTTCACCTGCACTAAGTTCTTCTTCTTCAGACTCCCAGTATCCAGTCCCCTTCCCGCCACCACAGCCTGCTTCTTCCCACTTCTGTCCACAAAAGACCAGAGCTACTCAAAATATGGATGGAAAGTTCACATCGTAACAGCTTGACAAAGTAATTTTATGTCTTAAATAATAAAAATGTGGGGTTGGTGATCTTCCACTTTTTTTTCCTATTTTATTTTTCTGAACATTAATCTTCATTGTATTTTACAAAAGTATCAAGCCACACTGGATCACAAATTAAATAAAACAAAACTGGTTCATCATTCATCACCACAATATTTTTTTAAGCAACACTGCATTAGACCCCTCCCTAACATGGGACACCTACCTAGTTTTTTTTTTCCACAACTTAATCTAATTTTCTTCAAGAACTCCTAAAAAACTCTCTCCCTGACCAATCCCACTCAATGCGGACCTTCTTCCCACAGTTTGTTCCCATCACCACTTCGGCTGCTGAGCTTGTTTTAGAAAGGAAAACAAATCACTGGCCTTATTCCTAGGCCAAGTGCTTGTGCTAAGGAGCACTGCTTCATTTGCTTTATGCTTGTCTCCACCCACTGCACAACACAAAGAGGGCCTGGTGTAAGTGCTTCAATTTCTGCACTAAAACCGGACTTCAAAATGCAGTCCAATTCCGCAGGTCCATGGCCAAACTCTGGCCATGTGGCCTGAGACAAGTCCCCTAACTCATCTGAGTCTCTTCTCCAGGTTCTCTTCTCGGGTGTCAGCCTGGCACTGTATGCAAAGTCTTCCCAACTCCAAACTGAAATGATGTCTGTCCTTAGAAAAGCTCTTGGGTCCCTCATGGGCGAATGGGAAACATCTACTCTGCCATGGGGGCTGGAGAGATGGAAAGCATTTTTAAAACTGTAGAGCTCTTTATGAACTTGAGGTATTGTTACTACTCTGCATATACGAGGGGCCCATGCAGAATGCATGAACCGAACACAGAAACAGTCTGCCTCCAACACTGAAGGGCAGATGGCGAAGGGCCTTGACACTCTGACTAGGGGAGCCAAGGAAAATACAGGCTATCTGGCCTGGAGAAGATGAGTGTGAGAGAGGAACCGAAGAGCTCTCATGTAGAGAAAGATGACGCACCCCTGTCGCTACAGATGACAGAATTAGGTACAACGAACAGACGCCATAGATGGGAAAGGAAGAGGAAAAGAAGCTAATAACTCCCCAGTCTAATAGATACTTACTGTTTATATCTGTGCCCCCTTTTCGGTTCCTGCCTTTTTGTTCAGTAAGAGAAGTCCCTGCCTTGACACCAGAGATACTTGGGCAGTAGCCAGAAGACCATTTGTCAAGGATGTGAGAGAGGATCCCTATCATGGGTGTGACTCCCAGAATTCTGGTAGAATTCTCAAACCAATGGAGCACTCAACCCCAAATTCCACACACCTGGGGACACCAACTTTTTGTCATATGAGAACACTCACAATATATGTATCAACCCATTTTAACAGGGAGGGAGTAGTTAATACCAAAATAAGCCAAAAGGGCATATGCTTAGAATAAAAGATGACTAAAAGTAGACATTTAAAAAGGATAACATTACATCTAGTTTTCATATTTCACCATGCAACTCATCACACAGGCAACTGGGAACCAACCCCCTTACTTTAGATGGACTTTCTGACTACTTATAACTTCAAACCTCAGATATTGTGATGCTACGGCTGGACACAGACTCTTTTGGTTTTTTTTAAAGAATCAAATTTCAATAACAGCATTATCCTTTCCAGATAATATTTATTTGACCAAGTCCCACATCCACTAGTCAACACGACTTTCAATAATAAAAACAGCCAGCATTTAGTGCCAGGCACTGAAGGCAATGATTCTCATACCCTATCCTCCCAATAAGCGTCAGACACAGACACCACTGCTGACCCCATTTGACAGAACTGGAAACGGAACTGCCCCAAACTCCCATCAGGGGTGTCGAGCCAGGATCCTGACACCCGGGCAGCCCATCTGCATAATCACTTTATACTTTCATAATTAAATAATACCACTTCATAATACTTAAAAAGTAAAAACATTAGGCACTAACAAATTATTTTAAGAAATGCTCTATAACTAAAACATTTATTGCACAGCTTTTCCGCCACAGTTTTTCATCATGGATGGGAGAAGGAAAAAAAAAAAAAAAGAAAGAAAGAAAATCTCAGGAAAATAAATCATGACAGCTGTAAAGATGTTTTCTAAGAGCCCTACAATTTTCGTAATTATAGTTTACAACATGGTAGTAAAAATTGCTACTGGACCGCTTGCCTTTGTCACAGGTGTGAACTTAAAATATTATTTGATCATAATGTTTTCGTGCAACTATCACACATAGCAAGTAACACTAGGCCTAAATATCATGGGTTTGCAAATGCCCTAGATGGCTGTACTTTAACTAGTCTTCTCTCTAAAACCAGGAGAAAGGCTGGGGGTGGAGAGGTGTGTTGGATGGATTTTGGGAGAGGGATGGGGCATAGCACTCAAAAACCTGGCACCCATCTGACCATTTGGGTTGGTTACTAACTAGTTTTAATTTCAAATAATGCCCCCCCCCATTTTATTTTGGTTCTTCTCTTGTTTCCACCCAATATTTAGACAGCAACATGAGCCATAAAAGTTGGGATGGGTCTAAACTTTGGGGAATGGCAAGGCTAAATGCTTGGCCCAGAGTGCAAACTGCCACTTATGTGGCTGAGTCAGGACAACCAATGTAAACATGTAAGTTGGTCCAAATATACACATACTAGTTTTTATTTTAAAACTTACTTTGCATCTTAGTAATTTCTTCCTTAAAAATAGCCAAGGAACCCTACGGTTTGGGCCAATTTTTTTTTATAAATTGCTATTTTGAAAAGAAATCATAATTATCCATGTGTGGTGGACAGACGAATGATATGCTATTTTCTAGTGCTGAAAAGTTTCAAAGGGAGTACCTAGGAGCAATCATTAAAACCAACGTATCTCCATAAAGTGCATTTTTTACAAGGTGCTTTATGAGAAAACACTGAGTTACAATTGGGAAAAAGTGGCTATTTTTACTAAATGCCACCCAGTCAGGTATTTCCTGCAAGAATAGGAACTACATTTGTTCTTCTAATCCTTGTCATGCAAGGCATAGAAAGAAGATGGTTCTACCTCTAAAGTCCTTGTGGGTTTTTACCTGACTCTCACTTAAAGAGCTAGCCATTGTATGTGTTGAGCCTAAAAGAAGTCACAGAGATGATCTAGTTCATCCAACACCAATGGCCCCACCCCACTCGTGACTTGTACTCGTGACTTAATCTAAGGCTCCAAATGGGACAATTTGCTGTACACCCAGAAATAAAGCCAGAATCTAGGTCTCTGCATTACTCCCTAAACAAACTGGTACTTAATGGCTATTACATTAAAACATCAAAATATAAACAAATGAGAAGAGGGCAAAGCAAATGCAAGTCTAGAAAGACTTGCTGAGTCAGAAACTCCAGGGGCAGAGCCCAACTAATCTTGCTTAGCCCTCCCGGTGATGTGAAGGCATGCTAAAGTGGCACAATTGAGAACCAGAGCCTAGATCTCACAAAGCACTTTTATACCCCTGATGTGATCTGGACTTCACAACAACCTGGTGAGGCAGGTAGGGCTGGCTGGGGTAGTGTCCCTTTGTACAGAAGGGGAAACTGAGGCCCAGGGCAGCCATCTGACTTACCTAAAGTGACAGAGCTAAGGAAATGGAGCATTGGAACAAATTAGTTTTAGTATCATCTAATGTGAAGTGCTAGGAAAAAAGCTGGAGATCACATGGCCAAGCAGACTTACATAGATTAGGCAAGTAGAACCCAGGTTACGTGATCTGAATAAGGCCACCAGCATCTTAATGGAAAGATTCTCTATCAAACCACTGTATCTGAGCAGTGAGCCTGTGATACTTCCTCAAACAATGAGTTGCTTTTTTTCCCTTGAGGCTCATGTAATAAGTACCATATTTTTAGGACAATAAGACACACCAGACCATAAGACACACCTAGGTTTTAGAGAAGGAAAATAGGAAAAAAAATTTTGAAGCAAAAAATGTGGTAAAATATTTAATAACCTGTAACCCCATTCCACCACCTTCCCCTACCTCCCCCCACAGCAAGCCAGGTAAGCTACATTTATGCTATAAGATGCACCCCCCTTCCCTCCCAAATCTGAGGGCTAAGTGTCTTATAGTCTGAAAAATATGGTACATAGTTTTGGACCTACTATGTATTTCACACACACACACACAAAAGCAGCAAAGATGACTAAATTAGACCACTCTCATCACTGATAAGTAGGTTAAAGGTATCAGTGAGAGTGAAAGAATAGAGAGTGGATCAGAAAAAGAACAATAAATGCAAGTGGGAACTCTCAAGGTTGGAAAATTTGTGTAGTGTCAAAGAGAAACTGAACTAATCATCATCATCATCATCATGATAATAGTAATAACAACAGGCTGCAGTCACGAGGTGTTCAACAACCAAAAGGCTGCCGGGAAGCAGTGTCCTCAGTGCAGGGAAGAACCAGCAAAGAGGCTGAGGATGTAGGGAAGTACAACCCAAGGAGAGTGTCAAAGAACATGCAGCAAGGGTTTGGGATGGAAAAGAGCAGCGAGAAATCAAATCAGAGGAGAAGAGACAAACAACCCACCTCCAACAGCCCCTTCCTGAGAGGTCTACAATCATAGCAGAACTACTCACTTTCCCATGGGAATGAAAACGCTATCAAAAGACCTCAGTAGCTAACAAATTGAACACTTGTTCAAATGAAACTTAATCCCATGCAGTTACACAACCAGGTTACCTGGCTCGCCCTGCCACAAAATTTTATATTGTTTTGTTTTACAATTTTGGGGACCTCACCCTTCCATTTTAAGGTAGTGATTTCTACAGAGTTCTTTAATACCCCTATGATGTAATCATCTTGAACACATACCTACAAAGTGGGTAGTGAGTTAACTGCCATTATCACTCACTATGTTGCCAATAAAGGAACACAGGCCGGCGTTAAAGAGCAAGAAAGCCAGGCCTCAGAAGACTCTTAAATGAAGTATGACAGTGGCTCTCAAAGTCCAAGTCAACATTCCAGGCTGTTCACAGATGATCTACAACGCATGTAGGGGCCATGATAGTTCTGTCCTAGGACAAGGAAAAAGAAAGCTGCAAAGGGAAGCCACTTATCGTCACTAAATTATCCCAAGGGGACTCAACCCTCTGCTACCTGAAAATCTGGCAGGAAAAAATCCAACTGGGTGAGAAGCCAAGGTGCTGGATTCTTGTTCCTGGCTTCAGCTTTTGGTATGACGAGCCACCCAGCAAGAGAAAGGAAACTAGCAAGCACAGTTCGAACATTTCTCGTGTATCAGGCGCTGTGCTAGACACATAACATGCTTAAGTCATTTAATTCTCACAACCACTTTGTGAAAGACAGGTAGTATTAACTCCAAATAAGGGAATAAACCGAGGCTCAAAAAAGTTTAGAAACCTGCCCAAGGAGACTAGGCAGTGTGTTTTGTCTACTATACCAGATACCGCAAAAGATTTTTTTAAAAAAAGGCCTAGAGTCTTCCTGAAGGAAATCAGGACTGACCCTCTTTCCCCAAGCCCCATCTCCAGCTCCTGCCCAGTTACCTAAGAGCACATCAGAGCAGGGTGGATCCTGCAAGCTGACCCCTGTGTCCCTCCCATTACTATAGCCCGCTATTACACATTCATTTACTGTCAAGGCATGATGGGGGATTCCCCCCAAGTTTTATTCCTACCACTGAATGCTGGAGAGGCCAGAACTCTGAACTAATGGCTAGGTGCTCTCTGAGCCTCATCTGTCCCACCTCAGCAGTCTACATAACAAAATAACTTGAGACTCAAGCAACACCACTCTGTCTTCCACTAATGACTCTACAACTTCAACAACTAATTGGGGGAGGGGAGGGCGTTAAAATTAAAATAGGCAAGTTGAAGTACTTTACACATGTACATATTAATGAATACATAACTTTAATGCTGGAATCCCAAACATAAAAAGCAGTTTGAAAAACATGTACACGGCTGTATTACTGTGTGTATGCACACTGACACACACGGAAAGGTTATCTTTAAAAAGGGCACTGCAGAACAGCTAGAACATTAAAATCATCCTTTCATCAATCCCAGGGCACATTCATAACAGGAGTCAGACAGATTTTGTTTTCTACCACATAGTTCTATAAAAATAAACTGTCATCACAACATCCTTGTGGTAGTAAAAGGCCATATTTGCCTGCAGTTAAATCCAACAGCAGCTGCTCTATGGAAAAAGACGGCCCAATAATTGGCTTCTTTCACCTCTGTTAATCACGAACAAAAGTGTCATTCAGTTTGAAAATGGACAAAATGCTCCAATGGATGGTCAGCTAGCTGAGCCAATGGGGTGGAATAACAATAACCCTGTAGCATTTTCCTTTTTCCTTTTGTTTGGTCTTTCAAAGCCCTTAATTAAGACCTGCACAAAGCGCCCCTACAGGCTTTTTTCAATGAGGCATTACACGCCTGTTTTCTTGTATTTAAAGAAAAAAAAAATAGCAGGGATTTTCTGAAACACATTAAACAGAATACACAATTTCCATTTATTTGCAACTGAAATACTGTTAAAATTTTAAAGCTTAAATATTATCATCAGTAACAAAGCAAGTTCTTTCCATTTCAGACTTGGGGACTGGAGGGTGAATGAGGGATTGTTTAGAAGGGAGGTGGGGAAAGCGGGAGCCCGAGTGGGAGAGGAGAGTGCCTGAATGAAGAAGTGCCGCATAGCCATTTCTCCAGAAATAAAACCCTGGTCAGACATAGTTTAGAAAGATCTAGATTGGTCTGCTAAATCTTTCAATAGTTTAATATATATTATTAATATTTAGTATATATATTTTATATATTATATAATATATATTTTTAATATATGGGGAAAAACAATAAAATGTAAGAGATACTCTTAAAAGCAAACAACTAGACAACTGAGACCAAGGGTAAAAGTTGGAATTGAATCTGCTTCTTACAAACTCCTTTAAAGAACTGAACAGAAAAAGATAGTGTTTTTACAATGAAAATCTGTGTAAGAACTTTGTGTAGTTCTATAATTGATTTCTGCCTCTAAATTTTTTTCTGTCTTGGCCTGAACAAAAGCTTCATGTAATTCTGGCGGATAAGAATCAGAATGTCTTGCTTTAAAAATACCCATACCCTAATTAACTTTTCATTATTCGCTTTTCTTTTTTGCACAACTTCAGAAAGCCTGTTGTGTTCATTTTTAAACGCTCTGAAATATAATCTTTTGGGGTTTTGAGCTGTTCTGAAAATACCTAGGTTTGCCCATAATTTGTTCTTCCCTCCCCCTCTCGCAAATATCCTGAGTGACAGCTTAATGTGACAGTTTTCTTGCCACAATTCAACCAAAGGGGAGTGGCAGGTAGGGTTCTAGGAGAACAAATACCTAACAAAGCCATCATTCTGGGGAGTTACTTCCAAACTGTCAATCCAATCCATCAAGTGGAATGTGCTCCACTATTCTCTTGTAAATGTGCTTATTTCAGACCAGGCAGAGGCCAGGCAGCTGCCCCAAGAAGACTAAATGACCCAGCTCAAATGTCACCTCTGCTGCAAAGCCTTACAACTCCCCAAGGCAGAGCAAGTTTCTTTCCTCTTTGCTCCCACAGCCCTTTGTTCATCCCTCCTTATGGCACTCCCACACTGTATTTGATTTGTGCTCATGCCCATCTTCTCCACCAAACCAGGTCACCCATGGACACTTCTGAGCCAGCAGGATAGAGTGGAGGAGGAGGGGACAGGATCTGCAGTAAAACCACTGGGGTTCAAATCCTGGCTAGAGATTCTAACATGACCTTGGACATGTTACTTGAATATTTTGTGCTTCCATGTTATCAAGAATACCTTTCTCCTAGAGTTGTTGTGAGGCTCAAGTAAACTAACAAATGTAAAGCTCTTCCCACAATGCCTGGCACACACCAAGAGCTTGACCAATGCTAAATCAGGAAGCACCCTTTCATGTGTCTATCGGCCATCTGTATGTCCTCTTTGGAGAAGTATCTATTCAGGCCCTTTGCCCATTTTTTAACTGGATTTTCTTTTCAGTATTGAGTTTTATAAGTATTTTATAAATTTTGGATATTAACCCCTTATCAGATGTATGGGTGAATATGTTCTCCCATTCTGTGGGTTTTTATTTTCTTGATGATTTCCTTTACTGTGCAAAAACTTTTTAGTTTGATGTAGTCCCATCTGTTTATTTTTCTTTTGTTTCCCTTGCCTGGGCAGATATACCTAATAAAATATTGCTACAAGCCATGCCTGAGATTTTGCTGCCTATGCTTTCTTCTAGGATTTTTATGGGTTTGGGTCTAATAGTTAAGTCTTTAATCCATTTTGAATTTATTCTTGTGTGTGGTATAAGAAGGTAATCTAGTTTCATTTTTCTGCACATATATGTCCAATTTTCCCAATACCATTTATTGAATAAACTGTCTTTAGGCCATTTTATGTGCTTGCTTCCTCTGTCAAATAGTAATTGACTGTAAAGGTATAGGTTTATTTCTGGACTCTCTATTCTGTTCCATTGATCTGTGTGTCTGTTTTTATGCCAGTACCACACTGTTTTAATCACTATGGCCCTATAGTGTAGTTTCATATTAGGTAGCATGATTCCTCCAACTTTGTACTTCTTTCTCGGAATCAGTGTTCCTATGCAGGGTCTTTTGTGGTATCACTAATCCGCAGACAAATACAGATTAAAACCAAAATGAGATTATCATCTTATACCTGTCAGAACAGCTATCAATAAATCAACAAACAGCAAGTGCTAGTAAGGATGTGGAGAAGGGGAAACCCTTTTGCACTGTTGGTGGGAATGTGGACTGGTGCAGTCACTGTGGAAAGCAGTAAGGAGAAACCTCAAAAAATTAAAAAAGGATCTGCCTTTGGACCCAGCAATCCCACTTCTGGGAATATATCTGAAAGAACCAAAAACACTAATTCTAAAGAACACGAGCACCCTTAAAGTCATTGCCGTGTTATTTACAATAGCCAAGATATGGAACCAGCCCAAGTGTCTATCAGTAGATGAGTGGACAAAACAACTACTGGGCATTTATGTGACGGAATACTACTCAGCTATAATGAAGAAAGTTTTACCCTTTGTGACCGTATGGACCTGGAGAGCATTATGCTAAGTGAAATAAGCCAGTCAGAGAAAAACAAATACCATATGATTTCACTCATGTGGAATCTAATGAACAAATTGAACTAAGAAAAATAGAGACAGACTCAGATGGAGAGCAGGATGACAACAAAGGGAGAACAAGATTAGGGAGTAGAGGGAAAAGGAAAAAGGTCCCATGGACAACAGTGTGGTGATTGCTGGGGGGAAGGGGTACAAGGGGACTAAAGGGTAATAGAAAAAAATACAATAAAAATAAAAAGAAAAGAAATGCTAAAACAGGAAGCATAGTCCGTATCTTCCCATCTTTTCCAGTGAGTATAGTAGCACAACTGGAAAATTAATTAATAAGGTACACACTTGATGTTCACGATATAAACTTTTGCTGAGTTAATTTGTTAGTAAAATGTCATCAGCTAAAACACAATTTCCAAAAGCAAACTTTCCATGTCCCTCAATTTATCCACATTTAAAAGTATGTTACGTACAAGGCCCATATAGGAAAGAGAAGAGCTAAGAAGACGCTGAGTGAGACTGAATTCCTGCTCTCAGAGAGCTTACAAGCAATTCTGCGCATCTGGAAATATATTGTGTTCATGGCTGATGTTATCCTTTCACAATATGTTTGACTAACATGCACTTTCTCAACAACGTACTAAATCGTCAAATATCTAAAAGATTTAAGTACAACAAATTTGTCTCATTTTGCCAAGGGAAGAGAAAGAGTTTTAGGATGTTATATTTCATATTTTGATAAACCCTGTAATTTTTAACTGATGCTCCATGTTAACAGAGCACGTGCATCAACCTCAGGCCCTTAACCTGTGGCTCTATGATAACAGTGCTGTTCTCTGGAGCACTGGAAGCGCCAAAACTACTCATGCATGAAGTTAAAAGATTTTGGGTCATGAAAAAATGTGTAGCAGAATCATTTTGTTTCCATTATTCTCTTTTCAAAAACTGTACCACGAAAGATAGCATCACTTGTTTAAAAGTAGCAGTTGTAGTATAAGGCCTACTTTAATGAAATCATTACTAACCTAAAACCATTATTAAAGTAAAATAAGTCATCTAGAGTTTTAGTGGTTCTTTAGTTGAAAAGAATGGTATGGAAACAATGATTTTGCTACACATTTGTTCGTGACCCAAATTTTTTCATCATAAAAAAATAATTGGATGAGAGTCTGAATAATTCATTAAATTAGCCACAAACAATATATTTGCATTTAACGACCCCAGGTAGATTTACTGCACCACGTGCTCTCTAGAAAGTAGTAACAGACTAACAGAAATGAGCTCCTTAAATCAACCAGGGGACCAGCCCCCCTGGGGGCAGGGAGGGGTACAGGCTCTTACCAGAGGAGACCACCAACAAAGGTCCTTTCTCACTGGCTCCAGGGGTGTTTCAAATTCAAATAATACAACAAAAAATACACACCATAATAAATTCTGGTGGTTTTCCTTTTTTTTTTTCCATAGAAGTATGCGAGGGGAAAGAGGAAACTCACCTACTTGACAATATTTCACTATCGTAAGTCAACTAGGCTATAGTAATACAGTCAAACTTTTTCAAGAGTCTTATATCCCCATCCAAGAAGAAGTGGTGCCCAGCATCTTAAAACAGTCCAGATATTAACTGGCTGTCTATAAATAATTGATGCCTACTTAAATATAGCTTAAATATAAGTTGATGCCTACTTAAATGTTTTAATCCTTAAAACATCCCTGAAAGTTTAAAAATATTGAATTTTTTATAGGCGTGATTCTCAAGAATATTTAAAACATGCAATACCTGACTATTTTTAGTCAGGGTCACAGACCTCTTTCCCCTTAGATTATTTGGTGTGCTGCAGAATTTTAGAAATTAGTTTATATGTGCCATGAAATGAAAAAGGTTGAAAGTCATTGTATTATAGTATCAGTATAATTAAATAACAAATCTATTTCAATCATTGTGTGAAGTTTTAAAAATATTTATGGGCAAAATTCTGTTGCCTGACATGCTACTTATGGAAATCTAACAGCAAATGTCTGCACTATGCTGAATATTTTTAACTTTAAGAATACTCCCGGAAATAGGCTACAGGAGGGCTTCTGCTGTTTCTGTTCTACTTCCCAGCCAATCCTGTAACAAGTGAACTGCTTGATTACCTGCCTCTCTTCAGTCAGTGGCCATTCTGTTTAGCTTTATGTGAGCAAAGTGAGCTGGTTCCTCTAAAAAACTAATAATCTACTGCAAAATGTCTTATAAGCACAAAAATTGAAGGTGGAACTGGCTACATAAAGCACCTCCTTTAAAAACATTTTTAAATTAGTATGATAAATGTGATATTGTGCTTTCTAACACAGTGTATCTGTACCCCAAACAACAGAGTGGCATGCAAGTACTTTTATTGTAGAATACCCAATTTCCCTATGATGCCATTGTTCTTCTAGACTTCTCTGGGGCCAATGGGGCAGTTACTGTTGTTTAAAGAAATAGGAAGAGACAAAATTTTGAAGCTGGGTGAAAGAGGATGCAGGAGTAAAGCTCTAAAACTATGTTGCCAAAAAAAAAAGTGATATTAAACAAACCTTCTAAATTGTCTATAGAGACGTGGGCATATTATTCTACTTGACACAAAGCCCTAGGTAGAATTAGTACCTTCAGTTCCTCCTGGGAGAAAACATATTTTTGATAACACAAACATCCATGTTGAAATGGAATAATTCCCCATAATGCTGCTGTGAAATTTAAAAAGGAAACACGCACATGAAAAAAATTGCTCTCATCTCCATTCCTTGCTTCAGGGACCTAGAAGCAACTACAACTATAGTAAAAACTGAACAAAACTGACATCTCTCTGCTGTCACCGCATAAACCTCTCAACTGCACCCAGCAAGCCTGATCCTCAGCATTGACAGTGACACATTACGTAACGCTCTCTTCTAGACAACGGTGACTGCATGTGACTGCCTAAAAATGTGTATTTCTTAAAAATACTGAAGTTTAAGAGCCTCACCTTATTTCAGAAGTTGGCATAATTTTTCACTTAACAATAAGAAAATGTTCAATTGAAAGAGACCAGAAGAGAAGTATTTAGTTCCGTTAAGTCGTGAACTTTTTCTTTCTGCAACTTCAGACAAACGCACCACACCACCACTCTAATGAGGAACATCCACCGGTCACATCACTCAAGCACTGAGGCCTCAGTCACCATGTCAAAGGTATAAATTATGGCCCAAAGACAGCTCCAGGCACTGCTGAGCTTGGATTTGCTTACTGAGCAACCATGTTGTTCCAAACAAACTAAACGCTTAAGAGGCTAAAGGGCAGTGGAGGCAATTATTGGAAGGAAATTTCTCACTAGGCCAGAAAGGAATAATTAAGTCTTTGCCTGCTAAATCACATTACTGGGGTTAACAATGAAGTAATCAAGTGTAAATGGTAATAAAGCCCATCTATAGGACTCATGAAAAGAAATTAAGGTTGTGGGTAATGTAGACTATTGTTACTTAAATACCACAAAAATTAGTCCCCAAAACTTCATTCATTTATCCTCTCTTTACACAAATGTGTGTGCTCTTTGTGGGAGGCAAGAAATTGGTTAATCCAGCAATTAAGGCAAATATACTGAATCATCACAAGTAAAACACCACTCAGCTACTAACTCACAGGCAGAGATCCAACAGCATTCCCCATACTGCTCAGGCTGTACCGAGCCCTCACTAACAAAATACCTCCATAATATCTCCATAGGAGATGCACAGGACTTTTACTCAAATATACGGCTAAAACCATTTAAATGATAAACCCAATGCAAGCTTTATATATAGCACCTTCTATGTGCAGGACATAGAAGAGAATTTGCACACACACACACACACACACACACACAGAGCTGTGGGGGATCTGGGGTGGTAAACTGGGGAGAAAGATGGAGGAGACCCACGTAATCTCCCAACAACTGCTCAATAGCAATGAAAACCGGTAATTCTCTAAGGGGTCCAAATAAGGTTGACCTGAGAGCTAAAAGGTCTAGATTCAGACCTTGGCTCTGTAACCTCAGGTGATATGATAACCTCACCTCACAGACTCAGTTTCTTCGTTTTACTTGAGGAGTGAGGCCAAGACTAAGATTTCTCAAGACTCTAAACTGACCTGATCTATCTATTATTGTTAAAATAATTTAAGACTCACCAGAAGTTACAAAAATAAATAGTTCATAGAGTCCCTATGTATCCCCCCTTCACCCAGCTGTTCCCAATGGCAACATCTTACATAACCACCACACATTAGAAAATTTATGTATTCACTAAACCACAGACCCTACTCATGTCCCACTAGTTTTTCTATGCACTCATTTTTTTAAGCACATGTATGGACTTATGTAATAACCAGTACAATCATGATAAGAAACTACTTCGTCACTACAAAAAGACCCTGGACATGTTACTCTGCTTAAAACAAAGCCCTGGGTGGAATTAAAACTTTCAATTCCTCCTGGCAGAAGGCTCTAGATGCAACTGCACCTGCAATATAAACTAAACAAAATACAACAAGGACACCCTGCCTCCTGCTTACCATCATTTTACAGTCACCCTGTCCTCCCATCTCTAACTCTAGCAACCACTGACCTGTTCTCTATCACTACACTTTTGTCATTACTAGCACGTGCTAAATGGAATCATACTGCATATAAAACCTCTTGACTCTGGCTTTTCCACTCAGCATAATACGCTTGCAATGGACCCACATTGTTGCCTGTACCAATAGTTTGTTCTCTTATTGCTGTGCACTACTCCACTGTGTTGATGTACCAGTTTGTTATGGCACGTTGATTGTATTCTTTTTATGTTTCAGTTATGTCACCATTATGGCGTGGGGAGAAACTTTTTAAACCTTGTTTTGCCATTGCTTAAGATGAATTCATATTCCAATAGATATTGACTGATAATCTTAATCAGTAATTATCTTAATCACTTCACTCAAGCCTTCCCTGAATACCCTGCTTAAATAATGAGCCCCCTTCATCCTGCTTTATTTTCCTTGATACTACTTAACATCACCTGACCTTATATTTTTATTGTGTTTATTTTTTTTTATTGTCTACCAGCACACCTACCCCACTCCATGCCAGGTAAGGTACACATCAGGGCAGGGATGCTGTCAGATATCATTAGTATCTGTGTCCCCAGCACTGACAGCAGTACTTAATACATAAAGCACTTAATAAACATATGTTGAACAAATTAGTTTAAGTACTGACATTATTTCAATAACTAATTATTACTTTAAAGTTGAAAGATTATTGATTCCATGAGCCACTATACAAATATTAGTAGCTCTCAAAACATAGTTTGAACTGGTCAAATTATTTGCATGAAAACTTTTTATTCACCCCTACAAATTAACTACTTCCTACAATTTCAATAAAGTATAGACCCATGAAAGACTGGTCAAAGGCACAGGAGAAGAGCCAGAAATGTTACCATCTGACAAGCAACCGAAGTCAAAAGTCTTATTAAGTGTTAAAGGGTTTACATAACAAAAGAAAAGACCATCAATTCAGATAATGAGCTTCCTTCTGCTTTGTTTTGTTTTTAGTGCACTCTGGAGGGCTGCCTATGGTTCTGGGCAAGTCGTACAACTACATACAACTGTTTTTGTTCCCTGTTGAGTGGAGAGTTTCACCAAATCAACTGCTTTCCACTGCTTCTTAAAAGAAGTAGACAGAGAAAGAAGGGAAGGTCTGAAAGATACTAGCAAGACTTTGGTGTTATGACATAGGTAACTGAAAGGTTTAGCAAACAATGAACAGATAGATAGCAGGTCTATAAACATGTAAATGCAAATACATGTCCTTTGGGAAATGCACTTTTTGTTTCCCCCATGGAAAGTCCTCGCCTTTCCAATGAGTGGTCCATAACACTCTCAGAGTGTTATGACCACTGCACCAGATGACCTTGAAGATTTAAGAGTCCAAATTTACATTCTAAGTTAAGAACACTTCAAAACAGATATAACCTCTCCAAAACTAATTCCTCACCTATAAAATGAGCAGTTCATGATATCAATGACATGCAACACAGATGAATAGCTACCTCTAGAGGCAGCACTGAAAGGACACTGTCATACAACCCACTCGACCCAATAACCCTGGTCTGAAAAACCAAGATTCATCACCCCACCTCCACATTTCATTTATTACCTGTGTGTCCTCATCACCTGTGGTTTCTCCCTCTCTAAAATGGAGAAAATAAACTAACAGCATGTACTTTAGAGAGATAATGCATATGAAGCACTTCTCATACTGCCTGGTACTCAATAACACGTATTATAATTAGCATCTGAGTTAATAACAAAATGATGCTGCTGGTTTATCTGAATGGCATAAAGAAGCTCCTCATAACAAAGAATGCAACGTAAGCGAAATGAAGAAGCCAAAAATGCTTCCAGGAGAAGATAACCTTTAAGTCACCCAGTAAATGACTATCCAGGATGGGGCTGACTGTCACCAGTGCATTCAAAACCAAAACTGTGGCCACAGATTCAATCATGAACAGACCTGCCGCTAAAGGAAGGAACACATAGACCCAAGCAGGAACCCATCTAGCCTGTAAAACATTAACAGTTTAATAAACATCAGCGCACACAATCAACACAGTGTTCAAATCAACTGAAGAGTACCAACTGAATTAATACCAAGTTGACCAAATGAAATGCCTTGGGAAGAAAAAAAGGCTCATGGGTGATTCACTTTTAAGCTGACTTCCCTATAAAAACATCTTCAACAGGAGAGGCAGGAAATTCCAGTGAGCGAAAGGGAGCAGCTATATGGAAACCATCACACTTTGCTTTTTCATTTACTTCAGGGTTTGGGTTTAAAGAAGCATATTCAGGAATCTCCTTAAGAAACAGAAAGGTGAGTATGCGAACAGATCTGATCCCCACACACCATCTACATGAATTCCGTGAAAGAAAGAAAAAGCAAGCCAAGATGCACACGACTGGTATTTTCCTTGCACAGAAAAACGCTATTAACATAGAAAATGATATGAAAGATTTTAAACAGGGATGTACAAAAGGCAAAGACTCTACTTTTAAAATTCTGCTATGAACAAAAGATAATTTTACGTGGTGAGCAGATTTTTACATATAGGTTACTCCCCAGTCAAATCAGTCTCTGAAGGTTATATGCATACGTGTGTGTGCTTCTTCAGGAAGTTTTATTTTCAGTTCTGTTTTTCCCCTGTAATAACCTGTAGCCTCTCACCATGTCATTCCTCATGTTACCTTTTGCTCGTCTGATGAACTCTGTCAACTATCCAAGCAAACTACAAACAAACTGAACTCGTGAGTCTGACAGACCAACAACCACCCACTAACTGTGGGACCACTGAGCAAGTTACCTAAGCCTTTCGAATTTCAGTTTGCTCACCTATAAAATGAGAACCATGCCAGGAACCTAGACGGTTCCTGGTGGAAATTGGTGTTAAAACATGTAACATACCTAATACACAAGTAGGCCTAGCAATTTCTCACCAAATTTCCATTTTTATGAATCAGATTTCCCAAACATGGTTACACTGCTAGTTTAGTTTTTTCATTGCAAGCAAAATGCTCCACATCTACAGAAGTCATTGGAGGTGCCATAGCAATGGCAGGATATCAAAAAGGGGGCTAAGAATTCTACTTTTTAAAAGTACAGACATTTAAACAAAATCAGTTTTCACAGCTTTTGCTAATACTAGATATGTACCATGCTAACAGTATATTGAGGCTCTAATTAGTGATCAGACCTTTATCTCTAAGACATTAAAATCTAAACAAATACTTCCTTATTAACCTATACTTATTAGCATACGACACAGGAATTTCCCTCCTAGGTATTTACACAAGTAAAATGAAAACCTACACTCATACAAAAACCTCTATGTGAAGATTTGTACTGGCTTTATCTGTAATTACCCAAAACTGGAAACAAGGCAAATGTCTCTCAACTAGGGAATGGGCAGATTGTGGCACACTCATATAATGAAATGCCCTTCAGCGATAAAAGTGAGTATTTTATATTGACACATATGCAACATCATGGTAGATTCTTCAACACGTACGTAGGAAAAGCCAGGCACAATACTACATTGTTTTGTTCCATTTACAGAGCATTCTGGTAAATGCAAAACAATATACAGTGAGAAACCCAAAGGCAGAAAATAGATCATCAGTTGCTAGGGGTGGTAAAACGGGTTGAGTACAAAGAACACAGGGAGTGACGGAAATATTCTAGGATCAGGGGTGTCCAACCCACAGCCTGTGGGCCATATGCAGCCCAGGATGGCTATGAATGCAGCCCAACACAAAATCCTAAATTTATTTAAAACATTATGAGATCTTTTTTTGTTTTCATTAGTGTTTATGTATTTAATGTGTGGCCCAAGACAACTCTCCTTCCAGAGTGGCCCAGAAACGCCAAAAGGTTGGACACCCCTGTTTGACAGTGGTGGTGATTATATTACTATGTACATTTCAAAATTCACAGAACTATGTACTAAGACTAAGAGGTTTGTGGGAGTTTTCCTTATAACTTCATAGTTATAAAGATCAGTTAAGTCGTCAGTTAAGGAAAGAAGATGGCACATCTAAGATTAAACTAACTGATTTAAGATGAAAGTATGGGAGTATGAAAAGAAAGAGGGAACCTCAAATAGACTCATTTATGAAGAACCATAAAACCTAAACTTTTAAAAATGTAACTTTCCAAGAGCCAACAAATTTGAAGAAAATCTATTATTATCAAGTACTACAAAAGGAATTTTGTGAAAAAATTGAAAAAATGTGAAAGGCGGTCATTTCTAGTGGCACACTGTTTTATAGTAATGTGTAGTAATATATGAAGAACCATCAAAAATACTTTCCAGATGAGGTACATATATACATTTAAATATTTGGCTATATCTGGTATAAAACAGGAGCTTACTTCCTTTTAGATAAATCATCAACTCCTGTCAAAACCAGCCCGCACAACTAGGAAACAATGAAACCAGAAATTCAGGCTGGGGTAACTTGAGGGTTAGAAAGGACCCCGATGAAATGTATGTCATTCTTCTGCCAAAGTCATGAATCTTTTCATCTTTGGATGTCGTGGGGTTTTTTTTTTTCCCCTCCTTCCATAATATCACCTCAGCCAGGGTGGTGCCAGGGGCAAATTCTTTTAACACAGAAGACGACCTGAGAATGACAGCAACTGATGGACCACTCTCTTACACATTCCTGGTCTTCTCAGTGTCACACCTGCTCACAAGCCTCCACACCATGGGTTCAGATGCCACAAAGCCAAGCCGTTAATGCTCACTGAACTGAAACCAAGTCCCCAAGTAGAAGGCCGGTTCTGGGCAACCAAAACCTTTAGAGGTCAATGCGGCAGTGCTCAGCCAGCATGAGAAAGATCCATCGATCTCCTTCTGTGAACTGACAAGAGACACATAAAGGCAAACAGTCCTCAAGGCATGTTCTGCATTCTGCATTCCTAACTTGTACATCCATCTAACACACACCACATATCCAACCTGGGAAAATAGCACCCAAATGTCACGCACACACACCTATACATATGCATAGACTCACTGCCTTTGGGGAAATATATAATTGAGCAGAATCCCCACCATGGAAGCAGGTCACACAGACTTAATTCAATCTAGTATTAGAAACTCATTTATCAGGAGCACAGATCCCTCCTCCACAGAATGTAATGGAGCTTTGGAAAATACAGTTTGATTGCTAACAGCAGAGCCTGTGGTTAGTGCACAGACTTGCCAACCTTCCATAAAGTATGAAGCCTTCTGCTGCATGCCCTCCCAGCCTCAGACAGTCTGCAAAGGACAGGAATGAAATATTCCATATGTTTTCTTTGTCGGTGACATGGCTATTGAAAGCAAGGCCACGGTAGTCTCCCTGCTGAGGGACTGGGTCAAGCTATTCATGTGTAACCGGGCAGATGTCAAGATGGTAATGGGAAAAACATCTCAAACTTTTTTTTTTTTAAAGAAAAAGACCCAGGGTAGAAAATGCACAACTGTATTTGAACCACTCGGCCAATCTAAATAGGTTGTGAGCGCTGTTGCATACATTAGCTGCTGCTCTGGCTTTATAATTCACTTTCCAATCAGGTCTGATTCAAAACCCAGAAGAGGTTTTAAAGTTTCAGAGGAAGATTTAACTGTGTTTAACCTGAATGCCATATAACTTTTTAGAAACACAAAAGATTTTAAAGGAAGGATTTTAGTTCTAAAATTACTTTTAAGGTAATAAGCTTGTCTTGATCCACAAAGCACAAGCATTAGTTTCAAATGTTCAAAAAAAAAAAAAAAAAAAAAAAGAATACATAGGCAGCCAATAATTGATAAAGTACCATTTTTGAAGTACTTTTTAAAAAGTTCTCTCGGATCTGTACATTTCTAGGAACAAAGTGACGTAAAGAAACGAGCACAGTTAAACTGCCGATCCTGAGGAAACCTCAGCCGTTGCCAACATGAAAGTGGCCTGAGAGCCTGTAGGGAGCCCTCATTGGCATGAGGGTTCCCTAAGAATTAGAGCATTTAATGGGAATCCTCAGTCTTCCAAAGTGTGCAAGCAGAAAATTAGTATCTAAAGATCACATTAGCACTGTCTCGGGTCCTTTGCCCTTCTGATGTGAGAAGAAACTCACAGAAGAAACTGTTTCCCTGTTGGGACATCACCTGGCTCCTTGACCAGCCACCTCAGGAAAGCAGCGCCAAGTAACCGAGAAAAAAAAATACGATGTCCTCTGAGCTCCCTCCTCCAGAGAAACTCCACCTCTCCACCATCAGGCTTTCTGGTTAGAAGGGGAGTCATACCACCTATGAGACAGTATCTTGATTGATAAAAACCTATGTGCTAGTCTTTCTCCACCAGGATCTTCCTGGGTTTCTAAATGAAAAATCTGCCAGAGGAGTAACCTCTTTTTCATTAACGTACTGGCTGACCTGTGCCATTTACAACAGGATTCGAACCTGATCCACATTCAAAAAAACAGAGAAATAGGGTTTAGAATTTTAAGTCACAAGATGGAAATATACACATCCAACTGCTTAGTCACTCCCAAAAGAAACAAAACAATTGGGTACTCACTGTCACTCAAAGAGATCATGCTTTAGAGTTTCCTACATGGGACCCTTGAAGGTAAAATCAAGCTGTCTTTTCACAGATGGGAAAGCCAGTGCTTAAGGGGTTTAGTAAAATGCCCAAGCTCACAGATTTAGGGGCTCAGGGGTCTTCATTCCTTGTGTCACACTCTCAAAAACAAAACCATTTCTGAAGGCCTGTTCACAAAAATATGCCTATAAAAAGAAAACTGGAGCGTGGACAGTGACATAAATAGCTGGATGACATGACCATGGACTCAAAATGACCTTGGAGAGAACAGAAGGCCAACAAGGAAATTTTTCTGTATTACAAAGATAGAAAAATAATTAAGATGTTTAAAAACCTAATCAAGATGAGATGAATTAGTAGAAGCAGCCCAGGAGGGATAAAAACTGGTATTAAGATAAACTACCAAATACAGTTAGTAAACCCATCAGGTGTTATTTTTTAAAGCATGCTAAAATATTTGAGGTATATTAAATTTATTTAATATTCCCTTCTTAACTCTGATCAAGTTATATGAGAATTCTGTATATGCTTCAATTGATGTGAGATATGAAGTGCTTGAAGAGGACCCAAGGGGCAATTATCATATTCAGAAAATGCAAAGATCAGGCCCTGGACAGGTAGCTCAGTTGGTTAGAGCACTGCCCTGATACACCACAGTTGTGGGTTCAATCCCCAGTCAGGGCACAAACGAGGATCAACCAATGAATGCATAAATAAGTGGAACAACAAAATGATGTCTCTCTCTCTCTCTCATACACACACACCCCTCCTCTCTAAAATCAATTTTATAAAAAGAAAGAAAATGCAAATACCAGATTTAGTGTTTAAAGCAGAAGCACACATGAACAGTCTTCAAGAACATTAAGAAGCCTAAATGTTAGTCACCATTATTTGCTTTCTCTCCCACCACTCCAGCAAAGAGCTGATAGACTTTAGAATACTGAATTTCCAAGGTGTCCAGTTATTCAAGACATAGTGCTCTCCTTCTCTGGAGAATTCTTGTGCAAGAAAGCAGCCTTCTGAGAGGGATCACACACAGGGGAAGGGCGACAATTCAGAACAGAGTGGCAACCATCGGTCTTCTCTTTCCTGAGAAAATCTAGGCCACCAAGCCTTTCACACATTACCCACACATTTTTTTTCTGAGAGTCTCTAAGCATGAAGCTTGCCCCTTAGCTAAGAAAATGGAAAAATCAGGAAGTTAATCAACACCCCAAACCAATGAGTTTGAGAAAAGGCTTGGAAGCATACCTCCTGTCCTGCACCTTTGAAACCAGAAACGTGAAGAGAGGGAGAATTCGTAACATCCATCTACCTTCCTAGGAAAACAGCTCTAATCCAGCTGCTCAGGGGAGTTTCAATGTCACCACTTGGACTAAGTTACTCCACCGTCTCTACTAGGAGCTACAGTGAGAACTTCACAGCCTGAGGGGAAGGGAGAAGTGAGACCAGAAGGGATTCCAGGCGCATTCCCTGGCCCTGCCTAGCACAGCTCCAACGAAAGGCGCCATCTCCCTGCCAATTTCTGTCACTCTTCCTAGGAGGGGAAATTTCCCCAAATAAAACTTTAAAAATATACTGGAATGGGGAAAATCTAACTGGGAATTTTTCTGGATAGCAAGTTCTAAAATCTGACTTAAATATCAGAAATATTTTGTTGATAGAGTGCACTGAGATTTCATTCTTTCAGTGGTCAATGTTATATTTAAAATTGTTTCTAAAAAATGGCTACATGCCCTGGCTGGCATAGCTCAGTGGATTGAGCGTGCGCTGCGAACCAAAGTGTCGCAGGTTCAATTCCCAGTCAGGGCACAAGCCTGGGTTGCAGGCCATGGCCCCCTGCAACCACACATCGATGTTTCTCTCTCTCTCTTTCTCCTTCCCTTCCCTCTCTAAAAGTAAATAAATAAAATCTTTAAAAAAAAGTGTTAAAAAATGGCTACATTCTTCTAGTGTAAAAATAGAGAAGAAAAACACTAGCTAAAGGGGATTACATATAAGCTTTACTTACATTGGCTCAGAATGCTGAAATACAAATTAAATATGAAGGATAAAGTCTCAATAAATATATCTTGAGATGTATCAGACATGTTTCCTCTACACATGTCACTAGCACAGACAACAGGCCAGCCTGGGATCTAAACGTATACCCATTCTTGGCCCAGCTGCCTCCCAAAATATCTATGGTTTACATTTCCTTACAAGGATATTCTTATATTCCAATGGACCAACATGTTGCCACAGGGAATTGGTCCAATGCTTTCTCCATAAGACCTTTTATTACAGAAGAGCTAGGAGAACTATAAAAATATATATTTAAAATATATTAATTTCCTGGACTATTAGAAGGGCATTCCTGAATTTTAACCGCTTGCATCTAAAATAGGAAATGCATAATGTCAAATTTTGCTCCTGTGCTTTTTTGACAATTAAAATATGTAGTGGTATCAAAACATGCTTTACAGACTAAAAACAACCACCTCAAACATTCAGTTTTAAGTGCTTGTACATGACACAGAATACTTCAGGATGCTTTAAGAATCTTACTAAAAACAGTCTCAGTCATATACATAGTTTAATAACAACTACTTGTCTATAGTGGGTGAATCAAGAGTACATACTACTATATAATTCCATCTTGCCATTTAAGGTGGGTATCTGAGTACTAACTTGCTAATGTCTTTAGAAAGTTGTAAAGTTACTGAATGTATATGAACTACAAAGTCATGATCTGTTTCCTGCCAGGATTGATTTCTAAACTCAGTTTTGAACTTACCCAACTTCAGACAATAGAGCTGATACCTCACCTACAGTTTAACCATCAAGCACTCTCTCACACTCACACACACACACACACACACACACACACACGTCAAGAAAGGCAGACAAATTAGCCTTTGTGTAAGAGTACTGATTTGCTAAATGCCCTAGATCTTTCTTTTTTACTGAAAGAATTTTAAAATAGAGGATTTTATTATCCTCAATGAAGCCTTTTAAAAAAACTACACTTCACTGAACACAGCTGGGGGAAAAAGGGAAAAAGTTATCCGTGGTTCTTTTAAGTATAGGAAAACAAGCTTTATCACTGCCAAAAAACATGAAGGCTGAGGGAGGCAGTTAAAGAGCAAGCTGTATAACGTATTCTGGAGCCAAAACCCTGAGATCTAGTTTTGAAAATTAAAAGAGGTAAGCTGTCTTATTCAAAACTCTGTTAAGTTATATTAGTTTCCAGAGTGAAGCACACACTTGGCAGGGTTTAACTTTTAATCCAGGACTGACCATACCAATGGATCCTGTGCTTTATGTAACTTTATATATTTTTTACAGAGAAAAAGTAAGGGACAGTCTTAGAAAAATGTCAGTAAGTCACTGCAGGATTCTTAAAATTTTGCCTTCCATTCTACACAGATTCAGAGAATCTGAAAGCAGTGACAAACATCAGCCATCATCTACTCCAATATCCACTATTTACTGGTAAGAAAATGAAAATACAAGGATAGGCACAACCAAAGAGTTCAGAAACCAAAATCCAGACTTGCAGGCTGTCAGTACTTTAAACTATTTAAAGATGACTAAAATAAGAATTTGAAAGATAGACTAACAGAGGCCAAGAAAATGCCTAAACTTGCCTGGACCCACCTACGAGTACAGAACTTTGATCTTCCCTAAGAGATTAAGTTGTCAATGTTACCTTACAACTCTAATGTTAAGAGCCAAGTGCCTGGACAATAAATGCTTATGATACCATAACCGTCTTTAGCATTTAGTTCAACTGAAAATCGTAAAATATCAGTGGTGATCGCAAGCCTTAAGGAGCCCAGAATGAGAGAATTACTGGTTCCAATCCTAGGAATTGCTCAGACCACACCCAGCACATTGTTGCCTTGTGAGGCAGTGAGTTCCCCATTCAGTGGAAATATTTCTCCAATAGAGTTGGGCAACTGGAGTTTTCTTGGTGGATGAGAGTCCGTGATTTAAGCACACTTATACTTAACAGAGCAAATCCTAGAAATGTATTTTAAAAATCAAATTAAATAGAAATAGAACTCTTGGCAATAAGAGCTGTTTACTTTCTTGTTTTAAGGTAAAGAAACTAAGGTCCTGAAGGGTTAAATATGTGACACTCTCCAGGTGACTCCACATTCCCCGCAGAATGCCCTTTCCTCTCTTGTAGTTAAACGGAACCCAGGAGTTTGTGAAGTGCAGGATCTAAAGATGTTCATACTGTACACACATTGGCCTTGTTTAGAACCAAGTTCACGTCTATATAATACAAATATATCTCTAGAAAGACACACCACACAAACTAACAATGACATTTACAGATAGTAATACAGGAATCAGGAAATATCAAAACTCTACCATTAAAAAAGGTATAAACATTTCATCACTGACTACTGACCTGCCAGGGAATGCACCAGACATTGGAGGAAACATTAGAAAATATTTCTTTTTGTTTTTATTGATTTTATTATTAAGAAAAGTCTAAATGATACTATTAAAAGAAGAGAGGTGTTTAGGGTAGGAAAAAAATAAAACCTTAGTAAAGAATCTCAGATGATGCTTCCAAAGGGAGAAAAAAAACCCAACAGATTATTTTTAAAAATACTTCAAAGTCCCTCAGGTAACCATCAATTTTATATAGAAAGCTCAATAACCTGCCCGTGTACAGGATATTCACATTGTGAAGGTTAAAGAGATTATGACTAATTATATGGAAGTGAGGACATTGAGTAACTTTTTGTACATTATCCAAATTACTGAAACAGGGTGATTTTATTTTCCAAGTGTTAAGCCATACCCACAGGAAACAAGCAGGGCTATTCTACCCTAGAAAAGCGCCTTAGCTAGTCATGCATTCTGCAACAAGTCTCCATGGCAAACTTCCTAACACACACTTCTAAACACAAAGAACTCCTCCTCCAAGTGAGTGGTAATAAATGGGCTTCTGCAACTTCAACTAGAATTATATCCTGCTCCTCCTGGGATCTTTTCATGAGAGGATCAGAACATGATCCTCACCTTGCCATCCTAAAATTGTGCAAGAATTATACAATCACAGAACTTCTGGAAGCTACCAGCAGCCTTAGATATAATCTAGTGAATCCAATTACTTCATTTTTCAGATGAGGAAATTGTGACACACACACAAAGTAGAATGACTTGCCCAAGGCCACACAATTACTTAGTGGCAAGGTCCAGACAACGATCAAGGGCTCAGACGCACCACCATCGCCATGAAGCCACAGAAACAGCCTTTATAATCTTAAAACCGTGTGCCAAACATAATCTAGGACATGGAGACTTGTGCTCCAGGTTTACAGCTCTCAAACTTTGTGGCATGACACACATACCAGAGGACAACCGTGCACTAACCTCCCTACCATCCTTGTGACTTCATCAATTTCTCCCCTAGTCAAGAATCTTGGAATATAGGTGATTAAGAGTGACTTTATTACCTTAATACAGGAATAACTTTCAATCCTTTTGACAAAATAAACTTTGAAATTTTAATACTAGTACGAGTACTTCCTTTAAAACACTTTAGGGTGAACTGTGACAAGCCAGTGCATTGTGACACAGGGTTGAGAAATGCTGCTGCAAAACATAAATAATCACTACAGGTGCAGAAAACGGTGTGAACACGGGAATCCCATCAACAATCCTGGGGATTACTACTGACTCTGCCCCCAGCCTCAGATAAAGCCCCTTTCAGCAGGAAACAAACACTGTTAGACTGAACAAGTCTAAACGAGCCTGAAGGAGAAGCAGCAAGTATCCTCTCTCTGGGGCCTTCTCAGACCTGGACAAAGACTAAGTGGTGAGAAGGCTGAATTGGCAAATGCGTGTGGGAATGGCGTTGTAATTCCAATTCCTGGTTCTGCCCCTCGGCATGGCCTTCAGTCCTTATTTACCCACTGCAACATTTTTTAATGCCTCCCATGGACCAGGCTCTGTCAGTTCTGAGGCCTTCAAGTGGGATGCACACACCCCTGAGATAGGTGAAGGCACAACACTACTGAGGAATGAGAAGAGAATAAAAGAACTTTGGTTAATAATTACAGTCTCATCTCTTTAATTTCCATTCTTGTATTTGTAATTTTGTATGTAACACAATTGGTCTTGATGAACATGCTCCAGAAATTAGGAGTCTGTGAACTGAAGTTTGGGAACCATAAATCTGGTCCCTTGTTGTATAACTGAAACTCACTAAAGCTGTGGTGGGAAGCGTTATCTGGAAAGAGACCTCAGATGAGCCCAAGGTGTCCTGTAAGATGCAGTGGAGCATGCAGACCCACAGTACCTGCCCCCCACAACTTGGCTTTTGAAAATCACTGGGCTAGCTCTTTTCCCCAAATGGAAACACACTGCCCTTGAAATGCCCTTTAGATAGGGTGGTCATATACTATATATTTTTGACGATGAAATGAAGAGTATTAGGGTGACATAAGGATGTCAAGGTGGAAGAATATATAACATACTTGCCCACTCACCACTTGTAGCTCAGAAAGTGCTGTGATGATGATAGTTTAGGCAATCTAATCTGGACTGGTGCCAGTTACTTTTCTGTTTCCCAAGCCATGAACAATACATTTTCTAATGCTTAAGACTGAGAATACAGCATTTCACTACTTTCAATGAATTCTAAAGGAAGATGCCTGACGCTCTACAGAGAGGAGTGTGCTCTCATAAAAACTTGATATTTCTTTGTGGTTTTAGGTACTAATGTAAAATAGCCCTTTTTCTTATAGGGCAAGCCTACTCATTAAACTCGAGGAATCTGCTAAACAAGGTCTTTACAATGATCAAAACAGTAAAATTATGCTTTTCTATTACAGAGAGGCTCCAGGGAGGTTTCAGGTAAAAGGTAGCTCTCCTGATTCAATTTCCTAAAAGTTTCAAGTAGACCTAGGGGGAAAAAACAGCCTGCTCCTCTCTACTCAGGTCTTCTTTCCCTCACTTCCCCTTATTTCCACTACAACTTTCCCACTTAGTGTGCCTTTGTGGGCAAACTGTTCATTACAAATGAACCTTTTTCAGTGTAAAGGTAAATTTCACCATACTGAAAGGAAATGTCTTGAAATACATAACTAACATCTGAGACTGGGGGGGTGGGCCTGAGAAAGGGACTGGAGGCCAAAAGTACCAGACAGGTTCCGAGGCAATAAACCCATACTAGAGGGCACGTAGAACACGTCCCGCTACCCACCTGGAAATACAACACCGCTCGGGCCTGCAGAGAAAGGATTTCTTCACCAGGTCTGTTATTCCTTTAAAACTGTCTATTCCTAAGAGGTCCCTTTCAGTAGCTATAAGGTAAAAGGAAATTCCCTCTATGCAAGGGCCTCTCAGAATCCCTTTCTCTCTCAGTTTTTTCACTGCTCTAGATTTAATCACTCAGCTGGTCACGCAACACAAGAACAAGAGCATACAGCATGCCTTGCACTCAATTACCTTACTCTTTCTCTATTGGTGGCATTTGCCAATGCCACCTCCAAGACAGATTTCAGATACTTCTTTTCTGAAGGGCATGTCTAAAGCTCTCGGGTCCCCGTCTGAGGAGGGAGCATTTTAAGTCAGAACCATTTGAATGTTTTCCCACCGCAGGCAGCCCTAAAGGAAAGTTCTGCTGGTCACGGTACAGCAGAAAACTGCTGCCTACCTTTCCAATTGGGCAGAACATAGGCTCTGCAACTTTTTCTTCCAACATCCTGTCCTTCAGGTTAGAATTCCTTCTTGAAAACGTCTTGCTGGGTAAGACGAGTATTTTCACCAAGAGAAACCTGCAATTTCCCCCTCCTCCTCCCTCATTTTGGCCTGGTTTCCCTGCCCACTCCAGAGCCCTGGCGTTTGTTGGGGAGTCCAGAGTGGAACTAGATCGAGGTGCCAGGTCGCTCTACCTGGGATAGGGTCAAGCTGGAAGGAGGTTCGCCCTCAGGTACAGGTGTTTCTTCTCCCCACATGCTGGAACCCAGGAGGCTCCAGGTGCTTCCCCAAGAAACATGCCTGCGTCTGAAGACTTAGGCCAAGTCCTAGGCACCCTTACCCCGCCGACTGCAAACCTCTTGCCAGCTGAGCAGGGGCCCGCGTGAAATGGGAAGGTCGAGCAAAAAGGGTGCCAGGGGCAAACGTTTCCAGATTTCTCCCTCCTCCTTGGCCCCAGATACCCAGACACACCTGGTGGAGGAGGGCGGGGGGTGACTGTGCCCGAAAAGTCTTTAAAAAGAGCTACCTCCGGCTCGGACACAGACTGGCCAACTATGGAAAGCCCGCGGCGCCGGAGTTGGTGCCAAGCACCCACACACACAGGTGACCGGCGCCCCCTCCCTCCTCGAGACAGGAGGGTAGGGTGGGCTGACCACTGACTCCGCCCCCCCCCACCGACCCCCAATCCTCCTTCCTCCGATCCCGCTTCCCCCCGCGCCCCGTCCGCCCCCGCCTCCCACACTCACAGCGCTAGGGTGAAGGCGCTGAGCCCCTCGGGCACGGACGTCAGCCCCTTCCCGGAGCAGTCCACCCGACGGTCGCCGTCGCAGCTGCAGGGCGCCGCGCAGAGAGGCGGCGCCGCGCCGCTGGGCTCGGTGGAGCAGCGCAGCCCCAGGGCGAGGAAGCACAGCAACCTCAGCGGGCCCGGCATTGCTGCGGCAGCCTCCTGAACCGGCCTCTCCCGCGGCGCCGCTCGCTCCGCGCGCCTCCGCTGCCCTCCGACGCCCCCCGCCGCCCCGGGGCGGCCGGCCTGAGGGTTCGAGCCGCTGCTTTCCTGTCTCGGCGGTCGCGGGGACTCGGCCCCTTCAACAGTCTGAGGCAACAGCGCAGGGACGCAGCGCTCCGGAGTTTCGCCCTTCCCGCTGCTCCATGGAAGCGCAGAGGCAGCCCTGCCGCTCCGATGGCTCAGGCCAGCCGGCTGGGCCGGGCGCAGCTGCGGAAACCGCGCTCTGCCATCGCACCCGCCTCCCAGTCCCCGGCCTTTCGCCGCAGCTGCTTTTCAAGGTTGCGGAGCGCAGCCTTCAGCCATGCCGGTCCCTCGCCCCAGCCCCCGCCCGGCTCTCGCACAAACACCCGGGATCTTTCTCGCTCGCTCGCCGCCGAGGCTCAATCTCCTCCCGTCCTTTTCCCTTCTAGGGTTGCACGCTCGGGTTCCCAAGCCCCCAGCCGCTGGGTTATGCAAATCACTTAGGTACATGCAAAACTAACCCTTCTCCCGGAGCGCCATTGGCCGGGGGAGGTCTCGAGCTCATTACTATGCAAGAAGTGTATCCGTCATTGGTCAAGAGCGGGACCAGAGGGGCGTGTTTATTGGGCCTGAGTGACAAGGTTGTGGTGGTGGTGGTTCAAGGCAAAAATCCCTGACTTGGCTCTATTTGTGTGGCAGGTTGTGGGTTGAAGGTGGAAGGATCTAAAGACGTGAAGTCTGGTTTTTCCCTCCCCCATCCGTCGTCTTCCCTCTGCAGAAATTGGATCTCCTAAATTGGATGACCTGAAAAAATAGAACTTGCCTCCAGCATTCAGTTAAGTTTCAAATGACTCTCCACTGTTAAGCGGGCGAGGACTTTGGGAACTATGCAAATAGAAAAAAAAAAGATTTTGAAGAGGAGAGAAAAAGTCTCCTTTATTCTGACGTAAATATTTGGGTTTTAGCTATATGGCAAATTAAAAGTGTACCTCCACAAGCCTGTCATTCATCTGAGATCTCTAAACCTATCTTGATATGTATTTGGTAGCTAAATCTTAGTAATTCTGTACCATTGAGGATACAGAATTTTGGTGACCGAAATTCAGACTGCTTTCTCACATACTTTAAAATCCTAAAACATGGGTATTTATTTTGTAAGGATCAAAAGTGTTGATATTCCTGAATACTGAACAGTTTCTCCAGAAAACAAAAGGTTTGAGCGTTGACTACCACTTAGTAGCCAGCAGCAACTTTGATGTTAATTATCAGCATTCCTTCCTCTTGTGGCCTTGTGTGGCTTAATAGACCCCACAGAATCATTATTTGTATCAAATACTGTTTTATGGGCACCTCTTTTCTTGCTTTTTACTATGCCTTTGGATTGTTTTACTCTATATTAAAGACATTTTCATGAATAATTTAAGGCAGGCAAGGTTAAAAATGTCATTGTCATAAAGTTGACTGCTCATGTCATGTAAGTCAAAAAAAAAAAAAAAGAAACGAAAACAAGTTGATGCAGACCTAAACCGAAACATTTTCATTTTTGCATTCAGGCATTTGTCTTTAAAAACAACGCCTTGGTTGGGCACATGGCTAACATACAACAAATTTACTTACATGCTAGAGAGACAGTGCATACAGATACACCTTGACTTCAAGCTTTCGAGATTACATATTTCATCTAATTGTAGCTGTGAAAGAGAACTTAAAGATAGATGGACAGCCCTCTGGCTTTATAGATAAGCAATCTGAAACGCTCTGATACTGTACTCAGACGGAGATCATCACAACAAAACTCCCAGGCTTCTGGCTTCTTGTCTGGTCCCCTTGGAGCCTCCCTTACATTGGTTTCCATTGTCTAACTCATTTCCATTATTTTCTAACGACTCTCATAAGTAGGTGAAGTGAGGAAATATGGTGTATTTGAGTTAATTTTCTGCTGTTTTTAAATAACGATTTTAGACTATACTTACTGATTTTATTTTGCCAATTAACTCATTTCCTTTCTTTTAAAGTAGTAGTTTTCGAACTTTAGTAAGTGTAAGAATCACCTGCAAAGTTTGATTAAAAATGCAAAGTGATTTAGGCCTGGCCAGATAGGTCAGTTGGCGAGAGCATTGTCCCAATCCACCAAGGTCACACTCGGGTTTAATCCCCAGTCAGGGCACATACAAGAATCAACTAATGAATGCGTAAATAAATTGAAGAACAGAATCAATGCCTCTCTCACCCTTTCTCTCTCTCCCTCCCTGAAAATCAATAAAAAAAAAAAGGAAAGTGATTTAATAGGGCTGGAGTGTAGGATCAGCATTTTGATGTACATCACATGGATGTGATACAGATGGTCCATGAACCACACTTAGGTAAATTTATTCTTTGCTTTCATGGAATAAAATCTTAGGGCTGGCAACTTAGGTGAAAGGAGAACATTAGATTATGGGGAAAGGAGAGATGTAGATTTTATTGAAGAATAAATTGCTGTTGTCCATCAGATGCAGGTAAAAAAGGAGGATTTAAATTTGCGACTTGTGTAAGACAAAAATTCTGTCGAAGTGTTAGTGTTTCTTTCAGTTGCTACATTACATGTGCTTTGCATTAAAGATAATAGGGAATTAGTCTCCACTTTTTAGATAAGATGTCCTAGGAGAGCAAAACAAACTAATTTTTAAGATACACTCCCAGATAACTAGAAAAAACAATCAGCTCTTACATAAACCATAAGAACCTAGAAAGATACAGGAATGAGTCAAAATTTGATGGCAAATAAAAAATAAACTTAATAGAGACACTGCCTCCAGACTGGTTCCTCTTTCTAGTTTTTCATGACTCCACACGAGTGAATTTGTAACATCCACTGGCTAGATCACAGGACGTGGAGCCCAGCTGCTGTGTTTCTGCACAAAGTGCAGGGTGCTTGAGGGCATGAAAGAAGGCACCCACTTCAGGTGATGCTCACCTTGGGGGTTTTGTTCAAAGGGCACAGGCTTGTTGCCAAGAAGACAAGCTGAACTTTGGCCCCACTCACCCCCTCACCCAAGCACCCTTGTAAATATAGAGCCTGCACAAGTGTATGCAAAGGTCGTACCTGCTAGGTGAATGCACCCAAGATGCTCCATTATGGGAACAAACACTTGGGAGACTTCGGAGAGGGGGGCCTCTCTGGCAGTGCTATAATGATTGACTGGATTAAAAGCCCTCAAACATACCAAATTTTACTTTTTATGAAATATTTCCAATTTACAAAAAGAACAAAAATCTCAGTTTCCTGCAACCAGCCAAAGAAATAAAATGTTACATATGTAATTGAAGCTTCCTTTATACGCCTCCCCAATCATATTCCTTTCTTTCTTCCTCTGCTTTGGAGATAAGTCTCTTCCTAAATTTTGTAATTAATTCCCATGCATATGTTTATGCTTTTCACATGTGTGTATCCCTAAACAATATATAGTATCATTTTACATATATAAATAACATAATTCTGTACTCTTCTGCAGCTTGCTTTTTTCACTCAACCTGTGAGCTTTATTCATAGTTATGAAATATGTGGCAACAGTTAATTCATTTTCATTATTATGTAGTATTCCATTTAAAAATTTTCATTGGCCATTGCTCATTAATATTAAACTCATTTCTGTTTTTTCTAACAATGCTACCATGAATAAATATTCTTGTACAAGTGTCCTTGTTCATTCACAGATGCAAGAGTTTCTGTAAAATGTATTGTGTGTGTGTGTCTGAGTGGAATTGCTGGGTCATAAATTATGTGCACTCACCATTATGGGATATTGTCAAAATGCTCTCAAAAGTGAATTAATTTGGCCCTGGCCAGGTAGCTCAGTTGGTTATAGCATTGTCTTGATATGCCAAGGTTGTAGGTTTGATCCCCAGTCAGGACACATGGAAGAATCAACTAATGCCCAAAATTCCACTGCTGGGACTATATCCTAAGAGCACTAAAACACCAATCCAAAAGAACCTATGCACCCCAATGTTCATAGCAGCACAATTTACAATAGCTAGGTGCTGGAAGCAACCTAGATGCCCATCAGTAAATGAATGGAACAAAAAACTATGGTACATTTACACAATGGAATTCTATGCAGCAGAAAGAAAAGAGCTCCTACCCTTTGCAACGGCTTGGATGGAACTGGAGAGCATTATGCTAAGTGAAATAAGCCAGGCAGTGGAAAACAAATACCATATGATCTCACCTTTAACAGGAACCTAAACAACAAAACAAAGAAGCAAGCAGAATATAACCAAAGACACTGAAATAGAGGACAGGCTGACAGTGACCAGAGGGGAGAGAAGAGGGAATTTCAGGGGAGAATGGGAAGGGTTTACAGGAACAAATTTAAAGGACACATGGACAAAAACTAGGGGGAGGGTGGTAATGGGAGGGAGGTGGGGACGGTTAGGTGGGTGGGCTGGATTGGGAGTAAAAGGGAGAAAACTGTACTTGAACAATGATGAAAGAAAGAAAGAAAGAGAGAGAGAGAGAGAGAGAGGGAGAGGGAGGGAGGGAGGAAAGAAAGAAAGAAAAAGAAAGAAAACAAAAAGAATCAACTAATGAATTGCATTAGTAAGGGCAACAGCAAATTGATGTGTCTCTCTCTTTTTTTTTTCTCTCTCTCTAAAATCAATTTCAAAAGGTGACTGTACTTATTTGTGCTTTCTTCAGCAGAGAATAAGAAATCCAATTACGCTACATCCTTCCAACAGCTGATATTGTAAGACTTAAATATTTGCAAATCTGATACCTGTGAAATGAAATCAAAGTGCAGTTTAAATTTTTTTTTCTGATGACAGCTGAATCTTCTCATGTACTTCGTGGATATTTGGTATGCTCTCCTGTGCTTGCCTATTTGTTTTCTATTAGGTTGTTCATATTGTTTTTATTGTATAGGGCCAGGTGGTAAATATTTGGGGGCTTTATGAACCATACGGTCTCTATCACAACTCTTTAAGTCTGCCACTGAAGCATGAAAGCACCCATAAATAATACAAACACAAATAGATGTGGCTGTATGCCAATAAAACTTTTTTTCTTTTTTTAAAAGCACATGTTGCACTAGTTCTGGCGCCTGGGCCAGAGTTTCCCAACACTGTTTTATAGGTGCTGATCCTATATCAAAATCTGATGATCGAAAACCATTTCCAGGATTATGGAAAATCAATGGAATGGACCCCAAAAGTGACCACCTTTCTCTGTAAGTGGAGATCAAGTGCTTCAAACTTCTGGTCTCCATGGTGAGCTCCTGCTGCAAATTACATTGCAGAATGGGCCCAAAAGAGCTTTCAAATGTCCCTCTTTCTGGAATGAATGGCCCAGAAGTTGTCCTGATCACTTAGGGTTTATCATACATTTCATCCAAAAGGCACCCCAGGTATTTGACCTGATGCAATCACACGACCTGTGAAAAACAGCGGTTGCCTTTATAAAAGCATAATGCCAAACCCACCCCCTAAAGTTAAAAGCTGAATATGTATATTAAACATATGTAAATAAGTGGTGGGGGGGTGGAATGGAGACAACTGTAGTTGAACAACAGTTTTAAAAAGTTAAAAAAATAGCCCTGGCTGGCATAGCTCAGTGGATTGAGCGTGGGCTGCAAACCAAAGTGTCGCAGGTTCGATTCCCAGTCACGCCACATACCTGGGTTGCAGGCCATGGCCCCCAGCAACCACATATTGATATTTCTCTCTCTCTCTCTTTCTCCCTTCCTTCCCTCTCTTAAAATAAATAAATAAAACCTTTAAAAAAAGTTAAAAAAATAAAGAAATTTAAAAATAAAGAATGTGTAAATATATACACACACATATATGGATATCTACATGCACATACACATATGTAAACATTTTAAAACATTATAGATTCAGGGGATAAAGAAAGAATATCAGGTCTAATCAGACATCTAATATGCATCTAACAGTCGAGCCCTCAAGATAAATGCCATTGTTCTCTGCTCTGATGCCTCCACGTTTGTTATATTTGGAGCTTTGGGATGGAGGAGCTCCCACACTGGGCCACAGAGGCTTGTGGTCTTGAATAGGTGCTTGTACTCATCTTTTTCTTCTGAGTCTCCCTGTCCCTAGAGAGGTCCTATTGTGCACAGCAAATAGCACCTATTTTTTCAGGGATACTTTAAAATAACAACAATCATTTTGAAGCACAAAAAATAACAATATGAAATGGTTAACAAAAACATCCCTTTAAGCTAAAGCAGCGATTGAATTTGGGCTTCTAGGCCCTCTCCTCTCCACTCCACCTGGTGCTTGGGCAAGGGTTGAGGAGGGTTGCCAGCAGCAAATGCCACCCGGGCAGAACAGATGGAACCTCGGGATATGAGGACAGCAGTGAGGCTCCCGATGTGATTGGCTGAAGGCCATCCTTGAAGACCGCCCTGTTCAAAACACCACTACAAATTTTTTTAGTCTCCTGACACGCTGTGAGACGCTGAGGCCGGATACCTTTTTTCATTACACCTGGGGACCCATATTGACCTCAGATTTCAAAACATTAGGATAAATATCAGAAATAGGCTCCTATGCATACCTAACTCTTCTCTAAATCTGATTTTCTTTCCCTGATCTTTCCCTTTTAAATCTAACCCAAGTGGAGAATGAGACTCAAGGGAACAACTGCTGAATTACAGAACCACATATGGATCCCACAGTCTGAGTGCAGAAACGACTGGTGAGAAACAGAACGAGGCAAAAAAAAAAAAATCCTATGAGTGTTAGAGAAACCAGATGTTGTAATAGAAAAGTAAAGGTCGAAAAATCACGATAGAAAACTGGGAAGATGATCACCTAGTCACGCTGAGAATTTGTTAAGAGGACCAAAGTATTAATACAAAGTTCCATCATGGAATTGGGTTCCTTTTCACGCCCTCAAAATTCCAAATAAAACTTTCAGCATTTTTTTGAAGTACTTTAGTATAAGACAGTTATTTCAAAGAACTACATACAAACTCTGTGTATTCCATGCACAAAAAAAAAAATGTGCGTGCAGCAAAATGCCCTTGGGGGTGGTTCTGCTACTGCGGCTGAAATATTCTGGAAAGCTCTTCTTCTTCTTCATCTTCATTGACATATTTGGAAAGAAATCTAAAAGAAAAGGCAATAAGGGATTTCAGACTCAAAGAGAAGCTGTGGTAGGATGTGGAAAGAAGACTTCACATTCTGTGAACTACCTTTTCCTGACCTAGATACCTGATGCCTCAAAAAAAGACACGATAACCCTTTCTTGTTGTCTAGTGACAGCTACCGTGAGTCTCTTCAAATGAAGGGACTTCAGTGGAAATTAGAATGAAACTATCAACAATCCCGACTTTTGAAAATGTCTTTAAAGTCATTTTCAAAATAAAAATCAAAATCGGAGGTAATGCTTTTAAAAACACAAGCAAACTACCATCTGTCATTTTCAACATACACCTTGGAAAAGAGCAAAGCAAACTATGCAGATTAGACCAACAGTGCTGGATGTTAGGATGATGCCGAAAATGCTATTCTTGGGGTCTGGGTGGCAAAATTTGATTCATTCTCTCCCACTCTCTCTCCTTCCTGTTAGTGGTAAACACATGTATCCATTTCATAAAACATTATGAGGAAATGTTTTCAAAATTTCAATGTGAAAGAGAAAATGGAGGACCTTGAGGTGGAAGAGAAAACATAACAACTTTGCCAGTTTGCTCCCTTTGTTTCAAAATAACACACATTTATGGAACTTTTCAACTTTTTGGGGGGGATTGCTTTCTTCAAGGAATATGTACCATATTTACCATGTTATCTATACCTCAGTATCAACTCTTGCTGGCGCCTGAAGAGTTTAGATTCATTCAGGCCAGTCTGGATGTAAATCGCCTGGGGAAGATTTTTAAATCAAGCGTGCCATTTCCATTGATTCTGCTATAGTAGGTCTGGGATGAGGCCCTGGATCTTAAGTACCCTGACTCTGACATAGCAATCCCCCTCCCCCCCAAAGCATGACTCTCTGCTAGAATATTATGCAAGTTTTGGTGCTTTGAGAAGCAGCCTCCTATACTGGATTACTCATGCAAAAGATTGGGGGGCATGTTTGTGAGGAAACATGGGGAGAACTGAGGGGAACTTCTACAACCATGAGACCAAGATGCAGTTTGGACTCTGCATCAAGGAGAGAAGAAAGTAGAAAAGGTTGCGTGAGTTTTAGGCTGCACTACAGTTCTGTCATAGTTCAGCAAGATGAAGTCAGCCCTCAGAGGTGTCCCTTGTCTCCTGAGTGGGCTTGACTTAGTACCTCTAAGGTACTAAGCATGACAGGGACCAGTGTGCAGGAAATGCGGTACAGAGTTTTCCGGCAGAACTGTTAGTTGGTTAGTCTCCCTGCATTCAGAAATGTGAGAGGTGCTTTTTCACGACAGCCTCAGGATATATGACAAGACATCAAGTCCCTTCCCCTCAAGCAGCTTACAAACAGGGAATTAGAAATTTAGGGTGAGGAAGGACCTTAAGACTAGTTCCATCGTCTGCCTAAGACTTAAGAATGCTCAATGGCATCTCTGTTACTCTGAGATACATTTAGGGTTAGCATGTTCACATGCCACTGGTAGTAGAGTCCATCTTTGGGCAGCTCTGGCTGTTAGAAAATTCTGCCCTATGTTGTGCCAAACTCTTTTCTCCATGATGCTTTGAAAGTCCTCAGAGATAGAAGGAACTTTGGAGATCATGTGTTAAATCTCATTTACCCATGAGAAACCAGGCCCACAGGGGATAACTCAGTTACCCAAGGCAACACACCTACGTATTGGCTGAACTGGAGCTAATATCTAGGTCAATTGCTCTTTCTACTCTATACTTGGTTTAATTTGTATCTGTAATTTTTATGGAAAAGAGAAAAGTTTTCATGAATTTACTGGCAGACAAAGCAAGTTAGTTGCAATGCCTCAGATGGTCTTTGGTTTAGTTAAAGGAATTTGCTATGTGCCCTCTTAAGAATGACTTTTCTTGTGATCAAACATCCTATTTGAGCTCAGGTAATATCTCGGGGTTGTAAAGCCCAAAATAATATCCAGTCAACTAAAGTTGTTCACGCTTAGAAGAAGGACCAAAACAATACTAAATCAATTTTTCTCCCCACCCCCAAAACTGATACTGAGTGGTAGATAGATATTCATGTAATTTCGTAATTTATATAGGTTTGTATTATTTTCTTTTAGAGTATGTTTGAAAAAAAATGTATTTCCACATTTACAAATCTTTGCATTTCATAAAATGCATTTAAATATTGCTTTTGAGTTTAAAAGAAAAGATAGGTATGTTCTTTAGTTAGCCATTCTTTAGATTGCTAGAAAATTCTAAAACAGAAGCAACAGCACTTTAGTGCCACCTTGTGGTAAAATATAAAAACATGTAATAAATCTGTAAGGTTCTACATGTTTACAGAAGGGGTGGGGGGAGTGTGCAGGTGTTGTGAAAAATATTCATCGTATATGATGTTACATTTGAGTATTTTAATCCAGTTCTGCTAATATTTGCAAATTTAGAAAATTATTGAAATGGTCATTTAAAAATTATGTTTTAATTTTAACAGCCATTCTGCTCAGAAAATTATTTATATGTTCATATTTTTATCTGCCTGCTGGAACACCACATTTTCTGGGTCCAACTTCTACCTCGGAGGCTGCCCCTCCCTTGGAAACACTCCATGGGAGATGGGACGAGGATCTGATGAAGGAAGAGGCATTTTTGTCCCTCACCTGCCCTTAACCATAGGAGGGAGTAAGCAAGCTTTGCCTTTGCAGTGTGGGGATGATAATTCAGTCATGGTCCAGAGTAGGGGGGGTCAGTCTGGTTGAATGTGAGGAAGCACATTTTCTTTTTTTTTCTTTTTTTAAATATATTTTATTGATTATGCTATTACAGTTGTCCCATTTCCCCCCCTCCATCCTGTACACCCTCTCCCACCCATATCCCCCCTTTTAGTTCATGTCCATGTGTCATACTTATGAGTTCTTTAGCTTCTACATTTCCCATACTATTCTTACCCACCCCCTATTTTCAACCTACAGTCTATGCTACTTATTCTCTATACCTTTTCCCCCTCTTTCCTCCTCCCACTCCCCTGTTGCTAACCCTCCATGTGATTTCCATTTCTGTGGTTCTGTTCCTGTTCTAGTTGTTTGCTTAGTTTCTTTTGGTTTTGCTTTAGGTGTGGTTGTTCATAATTGTGAGTTTGCTGTCCTTTTACTATATATGTTTTTTCTTTATCTTCTTTTCTTAGATAAGTCCCTTTAACATTTCATAGAATAAGGGCTTGGTGATGATGAACTCCTTTAACTTGACCTTATCTGAGAAGCACTTTATCTGCCCTTCCATTCTAAATGAGAGCTTTGCTGGATAGAGCAATCTGGGATGTAGGTCCTTGTCTTTCATGACTTGGAATATTTCTTTCCAGCCCCTTGCCTGTAAGGTCTCTTTTGAGAAATCAGCTGACAGTCTGATGGGAACTCCTTTGTAGGTTAGTGTCCCCTTATCTCTTGCTGCTTCTAGGATTCTCTCCTTCATTTTTACCTTGGCTAATGTAATTATGATGTGCCTTGGTGTGTTTCTTCTTGGGTCCAACTTCTTTGGGGCTCTCTGTGCTTCCTGGATTTTTTTGAAGTCTATTCCCTTTGCAAGATTGGGGAAGTTCTCCTTTATTATTTGTTCAAATAACTTTTCCACTTGTTGCTTTTCCTCTTCCCCTTCTGGTACCCCTATAATTTGGATGTTGGAATGTTTAAAAATGTCCTGGAGGCTCCTAAGCTTCTCCTCATTTTTTTTGAATTCTTATTTCTTCATGTTTTCCTGATTGGTTGTTTTTTGCTTCCTTCTGGTCCACTCTATTGTTTTGAGTCCCAGTTTCCTTCCCATCCCTATTGGCTCTCCGTGCATCTTCCTTCATCTCTTTTATGGTAACCTGCATTTTTTCATCTAATTTGTGCCCAAAATCAACCAATTCTATGAGCTTCCTGATAACCAGTGTTTTGAACTGTGCATCTGATAGATTGGCTATTTCTTGGTCACTCAAAAGGATGAGTCCTGGGGGACTGATCTGTTCTTCTGTTGGAGACATATCTCTCTGTCTCTCCTTTTTTTTCCCCCTGTCTGGTCGCTCTTGTTACGGTGAGGGGTGGAGCCTTAGGTGTTCAGCAGGGCTGGGCGCCCCAGTCGCTAGATTGTGACGTTGTATGTGGGGACGGGTGTGGGGGCACGAGGGAAGAATGGCGGTAGTTCCGTTCTCCTGGGATCACAGTCCCTTCTCTGGGATCCTGGGTTGCGCGCTCTGCCCTGGTCCACAATCGCTGCTTCACTGGGTCTGCCAGCCGCTGCTGGTGTACTCAGAGTCCACCGCTGCGATCTTGCGCGCCCCGATGGCTTACGCGCCGAATTCACACAGAGTTCTCCCCGCTCACCGCACGCTGCTGCCGACCCACCCCCGCCCGGCTCCGCTCCTCCTACCGGTCTGGATGAACAGGTCTACTTCAACTTCTTGGCTGTCCGACTTCCATTCAGATAAATTCTCTATCAGTTTTGGGTGTTATTCTGCCTCTAAATTGTTGTTGTTCTAATCTTGGTTGTGTGCGGAGGTAGGGTGCATCCACCTATGCCTCCATCTTGCCGGAAGTCCTCACATTTTCTTCTCATGACTCCCCAGCCTTAAATGGGAGGTAAGCTCCTTGAGCCAAGGGCATTGTTTTGTGCTCTACTGTACCCCTCCCTGGAACATGACTGGCACGTGGCAGAGATTCAACAAACACGGGTAGTATGAATGAATATGTAATACAGATGATATTTTGGTCCCTATCCACCAACTCATTTATTTCTTGCTGTATTCAGGGCCACAGAAAGGAAGAGAAGTACTATTTTATTGGGCTCTGTCAGTCTCCCCCAGATATTCAGATGAGTGGCTTCTTCAGTTCTACCATTCAGGTTTCCCTTCAGCTGTCATGTATGTCCTCAGAGAGACCTTTTCTGTCCTCCCTAAAATAATACCCCAGCATTCTTTCAGTGTTCTCTCATCAAATATTGTCTGCTATGTACCAGGCACTGTTTTCAGTTCTGGATATGGGACAGTGAGCCAAACAGGGTCTTGCCTGCCTACGAAAAGTGTATCGCCTTGGGGAAGCAGTGGGCTCCCAAAACAAAACAGCCAGTGTAAAACCTGTCATTAGACACATCTGAGGAGTAGAGACAGGGGGACAGGGTGTGAGGGAGAGCTGGAGAGGAATACAGAAATTGGACAATGCAGGGGTTGGTGGGTCGTGGTGAAGTGCTTAGATTTTTATTCTAACTAGGGTGGGGGAGCAATGGACACAATAAGGATAACTGATAGAAAGGGATCATCAGCACAAAATAGGTGCTTAAAAATAGTGCTAGTGTTTAGTAAGCATTGCGAATATTATGGGAAGTGCAGCTGATGCTGTGTGGAGGGTCCAAGGAAAACCACCAAGCTAGCTGCTCAGATGCAGCGGGCCCATGGCCCTGAGTCCACCTCAGACAGCCCAGAGAGAAGCGACGATGGGGTCACTGGGTGTGAACCTTGACAGTGACTTAATGTTCCCGAGATTTATCTTCCTGTGGCTCTCCAGCCCTCCTACCCTGTTGGAGGGTGACACTCATCACCACCTAACTTATGTCTCCTCTGGTTCTCCCGCCACAATATAAGCTCATCAGCAGGACTTTGACCACGTTCTTCTGGCAACTTTCTCGTCATTTCTTTAATTCCTCCTACCATTCTTAAGCAGTTATTAAAATGTTATTGTTATTTTTTCTTTTGCTATGGTTATAATTCACTCAAATTGATGTCATTCTATAGCATTTGAAGCTTAGAACTTTAAAATTACCACATTCTGCCCATTACTTCTAATTTGGTGATACAAAGTAATCCAACAGGTAGAAAGTGGTATTTCCCATGTGCTAATGCAATCTAACGGGGTACCTGGGTACTGGAGAGAACACACCAACTTGAAAATGCCTAAATATTGATGTAATACACTGGTTTAATGTATTCTGCTTTTTTCATATGTGAACACAGGGCTCCAGGGCTTTTCTTTCTTAAAAAAGAAAAATTAAACAAAAAGCCAAGAAACCTAAACAATATAATGATTGAGGAGAAAAAATATGAATGAGAATAAAAGCACACTGTAGCATCAGGAGAAAAGGGTTTTGAAAGCAAATGGGAAGGGGTGGCAACAGGGCAACTCAGGGCCCCCAGTCTGCTCGAACCAGAGCAGTTCTGGTTGCCACATATTAGACGTTAGCTACAGAGAACTTCTCTAATGAATAAAGAAAATTTTAAAAAAATTGGAAACCACCTATCCCTCTAATAAGGATGTGATCAAAGAAATCAGGACTCAAGGATCATGTGTTAAGTGGAAGAATTGTTAACAAGTTCAATGTTCCTTCCACTGTATTGTCGTTGCTGTTACTTCTAATTTAAAGTTACACAATGGACATTTTAAAAATCAGATCTTGGTCAGCAGTGCACAATTCTTCATGAAGTTCTAGTCATTGCAATCTCCAACTAACAAAAATCTTCATTCTTATTTTTTAAATCAGACATTAGTTACTATATAGATTTCAGCTACTTGCAACATATTTTTACAGAGACCAAAAAAAAAAAAATTTCAACTGCATTGTTGTGCTCCACAAATGGGTCTCATCATTTTCCTAGAGTAAGATGGTAAAAGGCTGACAAAGGAATTACCCCTTTAGCATCTTGGTTCTTCATTGGACATTTATTTTAATAAGATCAGCTGATGAATTCTGTGTCTAGCTTAGGCATGCATTATTATTTTTTTTGAAAATGCTTCCACTGCAAGTTCTTGACCTACCTGTGGAATTATGGAAAGTAAGTCAAATCCACAGTGTATAACACATCACCACACTAGGTTTTAGGCACTGTGTAACTTGATGGGGGAACAGATGTTAATGACACATTTGTGATCCACCTGTCATGGGGAATTTAATTAGAAATTAAATTCTAATGGGGAAGACACAATAAAGCACATGATTTAAACAAGGTGCCACCACATCAACAGAGGGTGAGAAATCTACTTTTAGATGGGAGTGGACAGAAGGCTTAACAGAGGTAGTGACTTTAGCTTACTCCTGACTGGGAGCAGCCAGTCAGAGGAAGAACCAGAGAGAGCATTCCAGCAAGGGGAATTTGGTGTGGGGAAGACCAAGTGGGGCAGTGGGTGAGGTGAGGCTTAAGAAAAAATGAACTATGCAGAACCTTTTAAATCATGGCAAGACATTTGGACTTTATCCGAAGGACAATGGAGAGTCTTAAGGATGGAGCAACACAATTGGTTCAAGGTGAATTAACGCATCAGGCACACGGACCTTAAGGAGCCAGCAGGAGCATGTAGAGGGTGAAATACCCCTGGCCAAAGACAGATTCTCATCATATTCTAAGTGGAGCTAATGCCACTGCAAGAAGGTCTCTCAGTGATGAATCTTCTGCCACTGCCAACTCCTGGAATGTCCTTGGGTTGGGAAAGATGCAGCCCTGCAGTAATTGGCAGCTGGAAGGAAATGAGGCAGTTCAGCTCTGAGGCTGGTGAGCCGCATTGGCCACTTGCAGGTATGAGTGCAATTATAGTTGCACAGGTGTCAGAGGACATATTTCAACTGTGGGAAACAAAGAGCCTGGCATTTCTCTTACCCCCAAAGGCCAGGAACCTTAGGCCTTTCTTGACATAAACCACTTCTACTGAAACCTTAGTGCACAAGGGGGAAGCCACATCATTTTTGATGATGCCACTGGAATGTAAATTCTTACACACTACTTTTCTGGGGCTGCCATAAAAAAGTACCACAAGCTGGGTGGTTGAAATGAGAAATTTGTTCCACAGTTCTAGAGGGTTTTAGTTCAAGATCAAGGTATCCTCAGGGCTGTTTCTTTTTGAGGACCTAGGGAAAATCTGTCCATGCCTGTCTCCTTGCTCTGGTAGTATGCTGGAAATTTTTGGCATTCCTTCATTTGTAGAAGCATCACCCCAATCTCTGCCTTCATCTTCCCAGCCTTCTCCGTGTGTCTGTGTCCACATTTCCTTTTAATAAGGATACCATCTATATTGGATTAGAGCTCACCCTAATCATCTGTTTAACCTTTCTCTATAAAGACGTTCTGAGGGGTTAGGACTCCAATATACTGTTTTTGTTTTTGTTTTTGGAGAGGGTGATCCCATTCAAGCTGTAATACCCTGAAATGTTAAATCAAAAAATTAGGTAGTTATCTAAAGTCTGGGCCCAAAGTGTATTATATAAAGATACCAGGGAGAAAAAAAAAAAAAAACCCTCCCTTGGCTATTTCATGCTTTCAAATTAAATCTGCCAAATAAAAAACAAGAACAAAATGAAAGGTTTGGTTGTTACTTGCTGATGCAATGTAAATGATGTTTAATACTGCCATAAAAATGGAACTGCAGCTAATGGGTATAATTTTCTCCTTTTTAATCCAATTATAACAATTCCAGAGATAACAAATTAGTATTCTTCCATACTTGCTCCTAAAGAAAACTTTGTACAAGAACCAAGTCTTGACTTTGTCCAAAATATGTCTGCAGCTGATGAGAATTAGGAAAGCTCTTACACACACCTGGTTGTCACTTAAGCACTTGTTCTTTTTTAAAAAGTCTAAAATCAAAGGAATAAAATTGACAAATGGGCTCTGTATGAGTTTACCTTTTGCTCTTTATAAAGATTACATCAGGTGCAGGTTTTCTGCCACCACAGAAATAAATGTACAAAACTTCAGTCATCACTTCATTATCTATATATTTTAAAGATTTTATTTCCTCCTGGCTGGCATAGCTCAGTGGATTGAGCACGGGCTGTGAACCAGTGTCACAGGTTCAATTCCCAGTCAGGGTACATGACTGGGTTGCAGGCCATGACCCCCAGCAACTGCACATTGATGTTTCTCTCTTTCTCCCTCCCTTTCCTCTCTAAAAATAAAATCTTAAAAAGAAATCTGATCCTGTAAACTTAAAAAAAAAAAAAAGATTTTATTTTAGACAGAGGGGAAGGAGGGAAAGATAGGGAAACATCAATGTGTGGTTGCCTCTTGTCCACCCGCACTGGGAACCTGGCCTATAACCCAGGCATGTGCCCTGATCTGGGAATCAAACCTACAACCCTTTGGTTTGCAGGCCAGTGCTCAATACACTGAGCCACACTAGCCAGGGCCACTTCATTGTATTAAAACCGAATAATCACTGATGGCAAATATAACAAAACTAGAATTGGGACACTTAAAGGGTAATCTTAAAAGGGTAACGGGTAATCTAGTTTACTGAAATTTTGAAGAAACTAAGAGAGCTAACAATAAATGTTTTCTGTTGTACCCATGGTTGCTTGGTATATTTCACGCTTTTTAAAGATTCATGATGGTGGATTGTACCTTGTACTGTTGGACACCCACTGCAACAATCCACTGTCTCTAGAGCTAGGTAATATTCTCCCCACAAATTGCTTTCCTGATTGAATTCCTTAATGAAACTGATATTCAAATAATTTTTCATTGTGTATATGACTTCAACCCTCCACTCCCCAAACCTGATTAATTTTATAACTCTATAGTTCATTCAGAATGGACAGAAATCTGAAAACTCTTCATGACTCTTACTTCTTAAAAGTTTTCAAGCACAAAATTATATCTTTTTTCTAGGCATCAAAAATAAGAATGTGTTAATTTTAACTATTGGCCACAATGTCTTCCTTTAGTTAATAAGATGTGGATGCTATTTTATGTGAAAATAGCAGCAAACACAAAGAGCACTTACTGTGCCAGGCATCCTTCTAAGGGACTTAATAAATATCATTCAAATATCATAACTTACGGCCATTCTTACTACACATGGCAGTGAAGGGAAATAAGGCGAAGGGAAGTTAAGTAACTTGTGCAAGGTTACACAGTTAATTGTGAACCTACGAGTTTAAACCGGGGCAGTCATGCCCCAGATTGTGCTCTCAATCACTTACCATGCTGCCTCTCTTAAAATAACACCAGAGTTTTTCTTCTGTGGTTATATTTCATGAAAGACAAAGCAAAATACGGGAATTTGACGTTTCATTCCAGTAACCCACGCAGATTTTGCTTTTGCCTCATTTAAAAGTTATCTTATACATAGATTTCAAAAACACATCTGTTATGCAGTTACACTGACTTTTTCAAGTCCAAAGAACAAGAACATAACTAATACAAATTTATTTTAAGTAAGCCTTAGAGTCAGAATTGATAAAGTCATCTATTAAAAACGTGTTAAACCCGTTTTGGATATTCTTCTTTACCTCAAACTACAGAATCAAAGTAGATGCATACTGCTCGTTAATATTTTTAAAAACGATATCCAGATACAAATCAGTTTGAAAGTTCTTGAAAATTTATAAGCAAGTGATTTGTTTTTTTCCACTATTTGCCTGTAACAGAACTGCATTAACCTTGGAAATAACACTATCAGTGAAATTTTGGACAATAAAAAGTATAAAACCAGATTGTTAGCAGAGGAGACAACAAAGTCGAAGTTAGAAAATCCATAAACATACATTTATTCAAGAAATACGATTACTAGAGTCCTTAATATTTTAATGACCATTCCGCATTATAAAATATTCACAACATGTATTCTTTTAAGTCTATACCAAGTCATGCTGATATTCTTTCCCGATAAGCCATAGCCATTTCTTCTATTAAATGCTATAATATCCATTTAAATTGTAAACAAAGTACTTGAGCCAAACTATGTTTGAGTACTTGAACAAAATAACTTTCAAAAATTGAGAAGACAATAATTTTGTTAAAAACATCTGAATTACCCAACCCCAAAGAACTAGGCCACTATAATCTAGTATATTGCTAATAAAGTGACCATGTTAAGACAGCACATAATTATCAATGACATTATTTCTCATCTGCAATTTTTAAGCATGCTTTCTCAAACGATAAACATTTACCTTTTAAGTTTTAAAAAGGCAAAGGGAGTAGAAAGATGACAGACATTAAAAGTTTATGTTTAAACTACTAGCAGATCTTATTTTTTAAAAAAGGTAAACTATAATTATTTCCCAAATAAAGAATGCCATGTACTTTTTGTTCCTAAACAAATTAAGAAATATAACCAATCATCGTTATTTGCTGCTAGTTAATAGTAGCTGTAAATTACTGTATTCTGATACTTCCAAACATAGTCCAGTGTAACTAGAACATTTTGTAAAGGGGAAAATTAGTGGTTCTCAACCCTACGTGTCGTTCAGAACCACCTGGAAAGTTTGTAAAAAAAAAAACAAAAACTGAGCATCAGGCCCCAACCTCAGAAAGTATGATTTAGCTGCTGTGGGATGGGACTCAGGTACCAATCTTTTTTAAAGTTCTGCAGGGTATTTTAATAAGCTAAGGTTCAGAACCACGCAGTTAACCCATTTCAAAATACACACACACACAAAAAAAAGGAAATTAAGGAGAGGCAATAATTACATTTATAATTTACAAATCAAACACCTATTATATATTTAGTAATGCGCCTAGTTATACTCATGAATCATACATTTATTAATGAAAAATTCCTTCATTTCCTCACAATACCAAACCACTACTATACATCTTTGCCATTTAATGATTGATTTTTTCTACAGTCAGGATTTAAAATTCTGGGATACACTGTGAAAACTGCTTTAATGAAAATGAACTACTGCTATTCATGCTCAACAGTAGCAAGCAAAACTACTGTATTTGGCTCCTTCAAGCTATCTTTAAGAATTATAAATAAGTGCCAACCCCCACAAAGAACAGATTGTGGATTACTGTAGAAGAAAAAAATAGCTTACTCGAGTTATTAAGTTTCAACACCAAAAAAGATTTAACTTGGCTGCAAGTTCTGAAACAGCTGAGATACTGAACCAAGAAGCTATAATTTATAATGAAATGTTGACACACCCTTAAAAGCTACTGCAGCTGTAGCTATACTAAAATAAGATTTCTTTAGGGTTTACTTACCCTGTAATGCAAGAATACAAGCATAATTTTACTGTTTTTATATGCACCAATACCTCTCTTTAATATACAAAGCTCTACAACAAATACCTCTAATAAATTTAAAATTAAATTAAGTCCATAATTCTCCTATACTACTTTGGTCTCCACATTTTAAAAACATTAATTAATTTGAAAATATACAATTTAACAACACTCCTATCAATAACAAGCACATTTTGTAATGGATTAAAGACACATTCAACCATGCAATCCAGTGTTCAATACCTAAATGATAAATAACAACGCTGATTGGCTTTTATTCTGAAAAGTCACTGAAAACTGGAATAATCTTTTAAGACTCACAGTGCTCACAAACATGCAAAATAAGGTACACATTGCTAGTCTTCCTGAAGGAATGTTACAAAATGCCCCCCCCCTTTTCCAACAAGGTCTCAAGTCCTCATATATTTCAAACAATTATCTTCTTTTCAGCATCTGTCATTTAAAAAAAGCATACAAATGTTCCTACAAGTTGTGACTGAAAATGAACCTCAACTCTCTCATTTTAGCTTTTAAAAAGGGCTCAGTCACAGCCTTACACTAAAGCTGCCTTTCAGTACAATAGTGACATCCAGTGGACAACTAAGAGTACCTCTCAGAATTCCCCTCATTTGAATCATAAACAAAGATCACATCTCTAAATCCAACCATTTTAATATGAATAAATTCCTACTCATTCTGACAAGTCTGCAGATTCTTATGAATACATTACCTCGTACTCTCTGTGTATCTTAAATATATTCTTCTATAATCCTATTTAAAACCAAGTCTTTAAACTGACCTAGTAAGAGTGTGTAACTCTTCAGACTAGTGATATTAAAGTCCTACTTTTTTTTCTTTGCTTCTGTTATTTCCCATCATAAACTAACTGGCTCATCTCTAGGAATGGAAGGACCAAAATATAACAAACATATTTAAACAGAAATGAAGAGCATTAAACAAATTTGCAAAGAATGAAGCGGAACCTGTTTTTGCATTTGTAATTGGACATACTGTTGAATACAGAGACCTAATCAGTAATGCTAAAAAACAAATTATATTCTCTTGCCTTGCTGCTCAATTATGAAAGAATACATATTTTAGCAATGACTGTTTTAGTGTTTAAAAATTTACTTTTATAAATCAGTATAAATGTGTATTCATTTTACATTATGTTTAAAAGTAAAAAACTTCCACTGTGCTGAGTTGATTTACCAATGACTATACATATTATGTTGTGTTCAAAGTACAAAATACAGCAGAGATGTTAACATTGACAGTGTAATAAACTGTTGTAGCTGAAACTGTTATGTTTAATTTCCTGGAAAACCATAAAGAAATTTTACAGGTTAAAAAAAATAAAGTAAGCAAAAAAGAACTGGAGAACTGTTGTTTTTAAATAAGCAGCCAAATGAAGAAAACTTTTTTCATAAAAAAAAGAATAAGAATGTAAAATACATCTTAATATTTAAAAAGTGTTTTTAAAAATCTATAACAACTTTATGACAAAATCTGCATTTGAAAAAAGGCCTGTAAAAAGAGGACAGAATTGCCCTCATCACCTTTTACTTTTTCTTGTCAGAAGAAAAGTATATGCATCTCTGGAACCACAAATGATTTTAAAACAGGCATTTATAAAATGGCAAGGAGCATTTCATGGGAAGTTTCTGGTTTTTTTTTTTTTTTTTTACAATCATTGGCATTGCGGCCATCAGTAGGTCACAAGTAAAACTCCTCTAGCTAGAAGCAAACTGGAATATAAAGTTCTGAACTGCATTAGGTCTGTTGTCTGCGTTTGGCCGATCTCATTTTCTCAAAACGTGACTCCATTTCTTCTAAAACCTTGGGTGTATATCGTACTACTAATTTAACCTTTCCTTGAGCAGCTTTTAGCAGTTCTACGGCTTTTTCATGATGTTCTCCTTCAACACTCTAGAAAAAAAATACACACACAATTAATATCTAGGTTTTGTAATTCACTCAAAAGGCAAAAATGCTTAAAATGCATATAGTAAGCAAGTTTTCATGTTATACCATTTCTACACTATAAACCTACGAAATAACCCAGCTTTATCATTTTAATCTGTACGAAATCCTCTGCTAAATCATTTTCTGTTTGTACTCCAGGAACTGGTTTCTAAAATCCAAATAATTAGCATATCAACCTGCATGCCCTATTATTCCACTAAGCCAGAACTAAATCAAGAAAGTAACATTCTAAAATGAGGAGTAGACTAGTAATTTAATGTGGCTACTTTAAGAGCTTGACTACTATTAAAGAGCTTAATCTTTTCATAAAAATCACACTAAGCATTGCTAATTTACATTGGAAAAAAGCAAAATACACTTAAAGTGCTCTAAATCACATCATAATTCAAAATAGTACTGCCTTGGATCCCAGCAAAGGATTTCAAAACTACAAAGCTTCCAAACCCCTCTCCACATCTCTGTTTCTGTAATTCACATACACCCCCAAGTGGTCACAACACATTACTACAAATAGAAATAAAACACCCTTACCACTCCATTAACAGAAAGAAGTTGATCTCCTCGCTTGAGGCCCCCATGTCTATCAGCAATCCCTCCTGGAATTATTCGAGATATATAGATAGGAGAGTTTTGTTCTTTGCCTCCCATAATATTGAATCCAAGGCCCTCTTCTGTTTTTGGTAGCTCAACAACTCGAGGATGAGAATGTCCTTCACTGGCAGCAAATGCAGCAACAGTAGCCTGAAAGAAAATTCTACATCTTTAATAATATGACCTTTGTTTTACTTAAGCTCTTGAGTCTCTTTTTAACTGTCTTTGAAGTGCACTTTTGATGTTTGAATACCCACAAATTCACTGGCAGTTGTAAGGAGAAAGTAAGCAAAAGTAATGGTATTTGAGAGATAATGGCTGGAAAGCACACCTTGTGACTATGTAGGAGATACTCAAATCAGCCCACCCAGTGTCCAGAACTGTGCAGCACTTGGCAAGAAGGCCGCTGGGCAAATCAACAATGACATTCAAGAAGAGAAGGCCTCCTCCAGCATGTCAACAATCTTGGGCTTTGGGGCTCGATAGCCTAGCTCCTTCAAGGGCCTTTGTGCAGGACACAGCCTATCTACATAACCTATAAGGAGGTAGGTGTCCTTATATGCAGTGATTTTGACTGTTGTACTATTTGTTCTTTACACTAAATAGCTCATCAAAAAATAACTCAATATCGAGAAAAGGAGTTTATATAAACATGAATGTTTTTGTTGCTCTAGTTAATTATCTAGTTCACTAGAACCCCACAGAAGATGAAACAGAGCCACATCTTTAAAACTTTCAAGTTTAGACTAATCTAGACTAAATCTAACACAAAGGTGGTATCTGGGGTTTATTTCGCTTTTAAAGATAATCAAGTAATCTGGTATAATTTTTTGTGATGGATCAAGATCTATGAGCAAAAACGGGAAGGGGAGGAGGAAATCGAGATTTGTTGAATACCACTATGTTCTCAGCTTCAAAAGAAGTCCCATTTTACAGATAATGGAACTAAGGCTCAAATATCCAGTAAGCTATATAGGTCAGCAGTCCCCAACCTTTTTGGCACCAGGGACTGCTTTTGTGGAAGACCATTTTTCCACAGAAAGGTAGGGTGGGGGCTGATGGTTTCAGGATGATTCAAGTGCATTGCATTCAAGCTCACTAACAGGTCCAGTTCCTAACAGGCCCTGACCAGTACTGGTCTGTGGCTTGGCGGTTGGTGACCTATGGTGTAGGTCACATAACTCAGGAATTAAAGCCAAGTTTCTGTGGTTTTGTATTCTTTCAAACCATACCCACGTTTAAGTGTTTGCATTCAACAGAGAATCTAGTACTTCCTTTTGTGAACTGGTAACTATCAATGAAAAATTACCTGCTAATAACTAATTCTAGTATAAATCACCTACTGCTATTAACTTATTCTAACCACATATAATGAACACTAAGATCAATGCCATAATTATTTGAGGGGAACATCAGTATAGGAAGCACATAAAACCTTCCACCTGCAGCTCTAAAGAGATAACCTACTACTGACATTACCTGCTCTTTGCGGAGTTAGGTAAAGAAAGCAAAGAGAAACCTGGGCAAGTACCCCTCTCAGCTCTACCATTTACTATTTGTGTGGTCTGAGGCAGGTAACTTAATCTGATGCTTCCTCAACAATAAAACAGGGATAATAATTCATACCTCAAAATTTAGATGAAAAATTTACATAATTGATGATATAATTAAATATGTACACTGTATAGAACTATGAATTATATATATGTATTATTATTTGTGTGCAACTGTGTTTTTAATGCATTGACTAATCTACATGGTAGGTTATTTTTGTAAAGGCAATAAACAGGTCCTATTTCTTAGTACTTGAGATATTCAGTGTAGACTGAATGGACACTATGTTAATTTTCAAAATAAGCCTATTATGAATCTAATAATTGCAGATTTAAAACCTCTAATATTTGAAGAATTCTCTAATTTTTAAAAGATTTTTTTCTTTTCTTTTCTTTTTTTTTTTGGAAGAGGGGAAGGGAAAGAGAAAGGGAGAAAAACATTGATGTATGAGAGAAACATAATTGGTTGCCTCTCAAATGCCCCACTGGGGACCTGGCCCAAAACCCAGGCACGTACCCTGAATGGGAATCGAACTGACGACTTTTTGGATTGTATGATGACATCCAACTGACTGAGTCACACCAGCCAGGGCAATTTTCTCACTTGAATTAAATGGAAAAATTTACCTTTGCAGTTGCATTAGCTTTCACTTCAGGACTACTGCTGATGTCCACAGTCTCATAGACATGTTCATATACCTGTAAAACCCAAAGTGAATAATAGTAAAGTTCAGAAAATACCATGCTTGAGTTCTATGAAGTTATGAATGTGTTAAAATTTTAGGAAAAACTATGCATCTCTGTAAATTGCTTTTCTATTCAGAAATTCCAAAAAAATGTAAAGCACAGATTCGAATGTTTTTCTAAAGTTTGTTTTCTTAAGAAATTCTAAGCCCAAATTTCAGAGTAGTATCTAATTAAGTATTTAGTAAATTTTAATCCCATGAACTCACCTCTCTTACAGCATTGCAGAATTCACTTTGAAGGACTCTTTGTAAAGCCTGAAGTTTCTGTGGTGGTACCTCTCCACTCCTTTGTAGTTTTTCCAATAATTCAATTGCTCTACATATATCTAGAGTTAAACAAATACGCACTGATAGACAATTTTCTCCAGAGATTCTCTAAACACGTATGTAACACTGTAGCAGTTACGATTAATTCTTCAAGGACTAACAATATGAAAAACATGGATAAAAAAAAGCATGAAAGTGTAAGCTTGTGTGTGTGGGAGATGCACATATACACAAGGATAGGAATGTAAAAATCTTAGAATGCTAAATGTTGTAATAGATTAGGAAGAAATACTGATATTGCGTATGTACAAAATCTCAGAAAAAGCATCTTTGAGAGACAGGAAAACTGAACGTAAAATACTAAATGTCACAGAAAAGAACTGGGGCTAAAAAATGTGATACACAAATGAACACTGTCTATGCTTCAGAGAAGCATAGACAGTGTTATCAATAACTACTGAGTTAATGAGAGTTCACCTATCATTATTAGTCATCAGGAGACTGAACAGTACAAAACACTGTGTGCTAGAGAAATCACTGCTCACTTCCTAAAGGAAAACACAATACATATGTAAACATTAACTATTCAATTACAGATGTAGTTAGTGGCAGAGATACATTTGTAACAATGGTACAAATGAGTAACATAACTTAGAATCAAAATAGTGTTTTAATTAAGACAATCAAATACACGTTTACAAAATAAAAAATTAAAAACAATTTTGTCAATCTGGTCTCAATACTAGCTGTGTGATCTTGGGCAAATTACTTAACCTCCCTGTGTGTGTGTCTCAGTCTCTACTGTAAAATTACTCGATGACTAAACCCATCCAATATGCACGTAGAAAAACTAAATGTTAGGTTACATTTGGCACCAATTAATCATAAGAAACAGTACACATTTTCACACATATATTAAACATGTCAGACAATTCTCATTGAGAAGTGTGAGAATAAGTGTTTTATGAATCATGAAATTTTATGAGATTCAGAGTCATGTTACAACACTGTTAACAATTATCTTCTTCCATTTTTTTCTTAATTGTTTTTGTACCCCAGAGGGCTAGAGTACTTATTATTCTACTATTCCTTTCCTTCTTTTAGGTGGAAGGAGTTCTATTTAAAACTTTATATTATACCAAAGAACTAGAACTTTTTCTTTACAGAATTAATATGGCTTTCTGCTGGGAATGTTAGAGTCTGTCAAACAGAATTCCAAGAAATCAATCGGAGTTGATGTATTGACTTTCTTATCCTGCTAAATGGCAACCACAAGTAATTCATCCTACTAAGGTGCTGAACATTCTACTGTGGATCTCAAAACAACTCTGAAATAGCTAAAAACAAATCCATGACTACCAAAACTAAATGCCAGAGGTTAAATTTCACAAACTGCACTGCCTAAAAATACAAAAGACTACCAACATGTTAGAACCTACAACTAGCTTCAAAGAAAAACATCTACTCCTGTTAACACCAAGCACACCCGTTCCCATCAACAAAGCACAGTGCCTTTGTGCTCAGGAGGAAGGTGGCAGTCCCTGGCCTATTTAGTAAGTCTTCCCAGACCTGTTACTCCTCTGTCAAAAATTATGCTTTAATTAATGGTCTGGTGGACTGGTGGGAAACAATGTCATTGTCATTTATAAAGAGGCTTACAAAAGTGAACACCATAAAGAATAAACAATGTTAAGTGCGAATTTGTTTGGTTGAATACATGAAAAGAGAGGTTTCTCTAAACACAGTAATTCTAAAAAATGTATTCCCTTCTTAGGGCATTAGTTAATTAATACTGAGACTATAATTGCAAATGATGATTTTGCAAGGTATTTCAAATCTCCTCAAACTATCTACTACAAACTAGTACTCAAAATGCTTAGTGCGTACTTGTTAACTATTAATCAATGACTTCTACTACTGGTTTGCCAAAAGCATGCATGAAATTGGTTCAAATAAAGGATGTGGGGAGGAAAGAGCCGAAATGTTAAAAATCTGTAACAGAACGCTAACAGGAACATAACCACGCATTTTCACAGGCTTTGGGCTTTTAATTCCCCAGCAGAACAGGTGTATTCTTCTTGACTGTCTACTCTAAATAACAAGCAACCAGCCATAACTTGCAATTGTAGATTCTGTAAAGAAGGAATACGACTCAACTTTCAAATATTTTACAGTCTACCACTATTCCACCTAGTTCTGTAACACTCCCAAGTCCAGATCAGCAGGATTGTTTTTAAAGCACCTTTTCTGTACATGGGAGGGGCACGAAAGCCAGGATATACTCCAATACAACTAAAAGGTTGCAGTGAAAGTAATGATGGAGTTTGTGCGTAAATGGGGGCGGGGGCCCCGTGGGAGGGTCCCGCGTGCCTGGCTCGTGTGCGATACGTGTGTGTGAAAGTTGCTGCACACGTAAATACGGGCTGTGCCGGCAGCCCGTCCCAAATGGGCGTGTGATGTTTGTTTCTCGGGCTAACCCGTCTATAAACACCGCGTCGCCTGTGCCCTCCAAGGGAGCGCGTGTACACCGTGCCCCTCCGAACACGGACAAGTGGTGTTCAACTGTGCAGTGCCCCGGGACAATCTACCCGAACAGACGAGGGATCTGGGTCTCACTCAAGAGACCACAAACGCCCTCCCTGGGGCCGGGCACAGCGACGTCGGCAGTGACGGGCGCCCGCGTGAGGGACTGCCTGACTCCGGGTCTCGGAGGCTGGACTCGCCTCCTCCCACGTTGCGACACGGCAGTTCTCCACCCACCCCGCCCTTCTCAGGCTGGGGATCCGCGGCACTTACCCCTCTCCAGCCGCACAGGTTCCCCCAGAGCCGCCATCTTCTCCCTTTGCCTGAAGACCCACAGGAAATGACGACAGAGGGGCTGAGGTGAGGGGCGGGGCCTAGCGGGAGCCAGAGGGCGAAGGCCGGACAGTATCGCGAGAGGCGGAGCCGTGGTCTAGGGCTCGCCTGGGCCTCGAGGGGTGGAGGTACCTGAGCGTAGGCGCTGGAAGTGGGCGGGTGTTCTGCCACACCTTCAGCGGTTCGAAGGTTCCTGAATATCTCCGCTTCCTAAGGTTGGAGAAAACCTTTTCCCGACTATCGAGCCTTGTCACAGATTCAAACCTTATTCCCAACTTCACCATTGGCGGCTGTTTGCTCCCTTGCCCACGTTTGGCCTCAGTTTCTCCCTCTGAGTGACAGGAATCCTCAAGGTCTTTTCCATTTTTCAACTCTGGGATAAGGTGACACTTAAATGTAAATGAGGTATGTCAAGTATTGCTGTCATTTTAAAAATTCAAGGCGAAAATCTTCCCTACATATCTTTTTGACTGTAGGGATGGAGAGTACCGAACTCAGGACACACGTCTGAGTGATCAGGAGCACAAGGCATTTGGGTGAGCCACGAAGTAATTTTTAAAAGTTGATCTTTATAAATCTTATAAAAAGGAAATACTATAAAGTAAATAATATTTTCAATGCCTTACAGATTTTTAGGGAAACACTTGAAAATTTCATGGACCAAGAGAGGTTTTGATCCTGGATTTAAACGAAATATTAATTTCATTTAAATATTAATTTTTATTATGCCTGGTATTTACATTCCACAGACTCTTAGTCCAGCCCTAGTCTGTGCTGATATGTCAGGTGGTCTCACATACAAGTTTTTAACAACCACCATTTCCATTGAGCTGTAATATTTTCTTTCAATCCACCATGAATGTCACCACTATACTCTTTTTTACTTTCCTCCCTTGAACCCTGATTTCATCATTAAAGCTTTCTGTTCAGAAACTTCCAGTGATTTCTCCATTTTCTATTTCTAAAGACTTTCATATTCTGACCCTAACTCACCCATTTAAGCTCATGTCTAATATCCTTCAAGTGCTACCACCACTCCAGTCGAGGTGGTACAAGAGGCCCCCCTTATCTGCGGTTTCAGTTCCCATGGTTTCGGTTATTTGCGTTCAACCGCAGTCCAAAAATATTAAATGGAAAATTCCAGAAATAAATAATTCACAAGTTTTAAATTGTGTTCTATTCTGAGTAGCATCTTGAAATCTCACATTGTCCTGCTCTGTCTCACTCTGGAAATGAATCATCCATTTGTCCAGCATCTCTGTGCTGTATATGCTCCACCCACTAGTCCTGTTGTAGCCTTCTCTATTTATCAGATCAGTGTCCCAGTGTCACAGTGTTTGTGTTCGTCACCCTTACTTTACTTAATAATGGCTCCAAAGCAAAAGAGTAGTGATGCTGGCAACACCAATATGCCAAAGAGATGCCGTAAATTGCTTCCTGTAAGTGAAAAGGTAAAAGTTCTTGATTTAACAAGGAAGGAAAATCGTATTTTGAGGTTGCTAAGATCTGTGATAAGAACAAATCTATCTGTGAAATTGTGAAGAAGAAAAAAGAAATTTGTACTAGTTTTGCTGTCACACGTCAACCTGCAAAAATTACACCCACAGTGTGTGATAAGATGGAAAAGGGATTATGTTTGTGAGTGGAAGACTCCAGTGGAAAACGTGTTCTGATTGACAGCAGCAGGTTGTGCCTGAGAAGCATTGAATCTGTATGAAGACTTCAGCAAGGGAGCCCCCAAAACAAGTGACAGTGAACCATTTACATCAAGTAAGGGATGGTTCCACAGGTTCAGAAATAGTTTTGGCATCTTATCACTTCACATCATTATGAGGAGAAGGATGAGTACATTATAGTTAGATTTTTTGGTCTGATCTCTCACTGTGCCTGAGTTATAAAGTCAATCTTTATCATAGGCATGAATGTATAGGGGGAAAAAACATAGTATATATAGGGCTCGGTACTCTGCCATTTCAGGCACTTACTGGGAGTCTTGGAATGCATCCCTCTGAATAAAAAAGGACAACTATTCAAAACCACATTATTGTCGCTTCCAAGTCTTCATTTACATGTTCTTATGTGGAATGCACTTCTCCATCTCCTCCAATTCTCTGAACTGTATACATCCTCAAACTGAACTCATCCTTCGGGTCTTTGCTGAAGATATGCCACTTCTATTAGGCTTCTCCTTAGCCATACTGTTTACCTTCTTTGGTCCCTGATGGTCCTTATACCCCACAATAGCACTCATGTGCTTTCCTCTTATTCATTGCTGTACTGCAAGTGTATTCAAGAAGTGTTCATCAAATGCCTGATGTCTACCAGGTGCCTTGCTAAGTACTGAGAATACCATGTAGAACTAGATAAAAGCAGACATTACCCTTATTTCTTCAAATACTTTCTCTTCCCCATCATCCAGCTCCACTCTTGATGACTCCACTTACACGTACATTCTGCTGCCTGACAGTGCTGCACAGTCCACTGATGTTCTGTTCTCGTTGTTTTGTTTTGTTTTTTAAGATTTTCTCTTTTCCTTTTTTCAGTACATAATATTTTCCTTTCTTTTTAAAAATTTTTATGGTTGTTCCATATATAATATTTTCTTAATCCCATATAGTTTATTTTTTATTTCAGGTGTTACAGTTTTAATCTCTAGCAGTTTTATTTAGGGGTGTGTGTGTGTGTGTTTCTACATCTTTATGTCCTCATTTAACATGCTGAATCTTTCCTCTAGTTTCCTGAGCATATAGAACACAATTATAATGACAGTTTTAATGATCTTGTCTACTAATTCTACCATCTGTGTTATTTTCGGCACAACAGTGCTAAATCAAATACATTGATTTTTCTCTTCATTATGGCTCATAATTTCCTGCTTCTTGCATGAATAGATCCCCTTGTGAAATTTACTTTTTGGTGGGCACTGTATAGTTTTGTAGCCCTATGTTTTTTGAGATTTCTTTTCAAATGCAGATAGGACACTTGAAAATAATTTTGTCCTGTTGAGGCTTGATTTTAGGCTTTGGTATGTGGAACCATTTCAGCCTTTTGTGTAAGGTTTTGTGTCCCACAATCGAAGGACCCATGAATTATGGGATTTGACTCCTCCTGGTGGGAACGGGAATTGTTCTCATGAACTTGGATTGTGGATTATTTACTTTGCTTCTTTTGAATGATTCTTTCCTTGTACTTGTTAATATATTTTTTGTAATTTCTTTTTTTTTTAATTTTATTTTAATCATTGTTCAAGTACAGTTTTCTCCCTTTTACTCCCAATCCAGCCCCCCCTCCCAACCCTCCCTACTTCCCTCCCATTACCACCCTCCCCCTAGTTTTTCTCCATGTGTCCTTTAAATTTGTTCCCTTTTTTTGTAATTTCTTAACGTACATACTCATCATGAAATTTCAGAATTCTATGAATAAATAGAAAATCCTAAAAGTTTTCAGATAGACTAAAAAGCCACATTCGAAGGATTAGGAATCAGAACAGTCAGATATCATTAACTATTTGAAGATAAGGAAGAAAAAAGTTTTAGGAGATTTTGATCAAGATATGATTCAATTCACTATCAATCCATTTGTATTTAATACACAAAAGAAATGAAAGAATCAGCTATTGTGTAAGGAGAGGTCTCCTAAAATGTCCCTCCTTAATTCACAAATCCTCAAGGATTAGAGTCGGGAGAGACCTAGAGAACCCAACTCCTTCACTTTACAGAAAAGGCCCATTGCTGTCTCATGTCTCAAGTGAGGCCACTGTGAGCATGAATGAAGCAGAGCTGCTTTAGGTGTTATGCGTCTGTCAGGTCATTGAATCACCAGGCTTTCTATTTCTTTAATCAAGAATTGTTCTTCTCGTGGCAAAACTCTTCACCTGTTGCTTCCTTATATTACCTCCTGCTTCAGAGAAGAAGAGAAACAGTCATATTAGAATAAGAAGACTGAGTCTAAACAAATCCCAGTGATACTAAGTTATGCAAGTTTAGTCTTTGTATAAAAAAATTAAAGTCCTCAGTAGGCTAAATATGAAAGTTTTCTTAACCTGTTGCAAATACAATGGATTGAGGCATCAATTAAGAAAAAAGGAACTGAGTTGGGGAAATTGGGGGTAGGAGGCTGTCTAGAGAAACTAGGGAAATGGAAAATAACATGAGGAAGCAAGACACTCCAAATGGAATGTTTACTATATTATTGCCTGTTGAACCACACACAGATAGGCACTACTATATAGAATAGACATTTAAAATAGTTTTGTCTTATTTCAGAATAAAACATTACTCTGAACTAAAGGGATCTATTCAGGCATCTATCAGTACAATTAAAGTCTCAGTCTTCTTTCTTTTCCCAACAGAGTTTCTATAATATACTTCTCAGAAAAGCAAAATTTTAGATGAATGTCTTCCTTTATTTGCTATGAATGATATCATCAAATGTGAATTAGCTTGAATTTCAAAATAAACTGAACAATATATAAAAATACCTGGTCTAATTAATTAAACATAACAAAGTGGAGAAATCTCTTCAAAAACATCATTTGATGGGAGGTTTCCTTAATTACAGATCTCAGGTCAGAACACAAAGTCCCATCTCCAAGTACCAGCGATCTGAAATAAACCCCCCTACTTTTCGTTAGGATAAGTTGCAGATTATATTAAAATGTAAGGGTTTACTTTTTTTAATGTCAGTTGTTTCATCATCACTCCACAGTACATGTAAAGGCACAGATTGATGTATTTTTCTGGCATCTTTCTGACGCACCCTTGCCCTAAATAAATCTGTTTGCCAGGATCTTGTTGCTTAAATTAGCCATCTCAAACTCTTGGTCCTGCCAACACAGGCGATTGTGCCAATGTTCTCAGCATCTACTGGCACACGAGCTGTTGCCTTTTCTTTGGCTCTCTGTGTGTACCTGGGGCCATCATCCTTCCTTCACAAGGCAGTCTGCCTTATGTGTCTCTGAGACAGACTTCAGAATTGTTTGGACTCACTCTGGTTCTCTCCAGGGTATGCATCCTGCACAATATATTTTCAGCCACACAATATATTGTTCAGAATTTGTCATGCATATACTTGCAGATTGGCAGAGCCACCTGCCAGAGATGAGAACCTTTTAAGTTGTTGTCGTCAAACGTCATAAAATGTGTTCCATGATTAATTTTGCGGGCCCAGATTGGTTTTTGCACAGAGTCCAAAATTTGGGATATGTCAGAGTGACTAAATGGCACCGGCATGCTGAATGAATTTGGAATTTGTTTTGTCAAGTGTGGGAGCAGGCACACAGATGGGCTTTGATCCAGTGGTGCTGCTTGGAATTCTCATTATAGCAATGATGTCACTTATCACGTGTGTGTGTGTGTGTGGGGGGTGATAATGCTGCAAAATTATGGACAAAGCAAGGCAAATCACAAAGTACACAAGCCAACAGAAAGGGCTCGTGGTGGTAGCCACTATTAGCTGACCTCTGCTTAAAGGATTTAAACTTTGTGTCAGGGCTGCCAAAAATCTAAGTACTAGAAATAGAGAAGGACACTTCCAACAGAAAGGCCCTTTAAGACAGGCCCATGTAACCTAGAAAGTCTTCACTTCACAAAGAAGACCAAGTAAAACAAATGTGCCTATGCTTTTCAGATTAGGCTGAACCCAAAACAGCGCATTTTGTTTTATAAGAAAAGCTTCACTTACTCAGAAGTCCAGCAACCATCTTGGGAAAAGTAGGGTGGGGATGGGGAAAAAAAGAAAATCTTACAATGACAAAGAAATACATCATGTTTTCACCAAGTGTGCACATCAGCATTCTCTGCAGGGCTTTAAAAATACATGCATGATGCAGTTAAAACAGTGAAAAAAGACCTCAAAACAGTAACCTGCCCTATTGTCTTAAGACACCAAAAAAAGAACAAACTAAACCTCAGGTAAGTAGAAGAAAGGGAAAAACATTAGAGCAGAAATAAAAGTAAAATATAGAAATTAAATATATAATAGAAAAATATAAGAAATAGCAAGTAAAAAAATCAATGAAACAAAAATTCAGTTCCTCAAAAAAATCAATAAAACTGACAAACCTTTAGCTAGACTGACCAGGAAAAAAGAGAGAAGATCAAATTACTAAAATCAGGAATGGAAAAGGGAACTTTACTACCGGCCTTACAAAAGAGGAGTATAAAGGAATACTATGAACACTATACAAATATATGTAATACTCATGCCATCTACTTTATCCAAATTGTTGACATATATAATAGTGCATGCATATGTGTGTATATATCTATGTGTCTATATTTATATCTGTATCTATTTATGTCTATCTATCTGTATATCTATATCGATACCTATAATCTATTTTATTCCAGAGTTTCACCATGTAAAGTTTGATTCAGAAAGTCTGGGGGGCAATATGAGCACTTGTATTTTGTGAAAATGATAAAGGTTTTTGTGATGTGCTCCCTTTGTGGAGAGCTACTGCACTAGAACATAGTGGGACTATACAGGAAATAAAGGGGGTTTCAAGTAAAGTCAGGGAAGGTGTGGAAGAAAAGAGGGGTTAACATTTAGGTTGAGATGGATGATGGGGCTCCTAAGTGCTTAGACTTATTCTTTGCACTAGAGTGAGCCACTGAAGGATTTTAAAAATTGAAATGCTGGGATTAGAACTATATTTTGGAAATAAAATCAGAGAGAAGCTTTGATTATTATGACAGATAGTAAGAACATTTGTTTAAGGGAGAGAGAGTAACCTTTGTTTGGGTCATACCCATTTTTTAACTCTGATTGTTGGAAATTGCCAAAACTTCAGAGAAGAGAGGATAAATTCTGAGTAATCGGGCCAGGGTGAGGTGGTATGGACTGTAGTGGGAGGGGTAGTCAGGAGGTGAGGCAGGGTGGAGAGAGAGAGAGAGGTGCACTGCCGAGTTTTATACTGCGAGATCCTTCCTTGAAGCCTCTACATCTGAAGTAAGGGTTACAAAAATCACAACATACCCATATTCGGACTTTTCATGGGAAATGACTATATTGGTGCTTCCTGGGGATTGGGGGCAGCAGGATGGTGAGCATGGGTCCATGGTGGCTAGAAGTGGGGCAAGGAGTTTGGACACTTATTCAATAAGCAATGTCATATCCCACTCCTTCCTTTCAGGTTCCTCTAGTCCTACCCCTACAGAATTGTTCATGCTCCTCAAATATTACATGTTTATCTTCTCTTCTTTCTGCTTGGCATGCTTTTCTTTTTTTTAAAGTTGTTTATTAAATTTATTGGGGTAACCTTTGTTAATAACATTATATAAGTTTCAAGCATACAACTTTATAGTATGACATTTATATACTCTATTGTGTGCTCACCCCCACCCAGATCCTAGTCTCCTGTCACCATGTACTTGATCCCCTTTATTCTTCATCCTCCCCCACCCCCTACCCCTCAGGTAACCATCTTTCTGTTGTCTGTACCTATCAGTTTTTGTTTTGTTTTGTTAGTTTTATATACCACACATGAATTAAATCATATGATTCTTGTCCTTTACCCTCTGAGTTATTTCACTTAATATAATACTCTCAAGATCCATCCATATTGTTGTAAATGGCAATATTTCATCATTTTCATAGATGAGTAGTATTCCATTGTGTAGATGTATGACATTTTTCAATCCAATCATCTGTCAAAGGACACTTCAGTTGTTTCCATGTCTTGGCCACCATGAACAATGCTGCAATGAACATAGGGGTGCATATACCTTTGGGAATAAATGTTTTCAAATTTGAGGAGTAGATACCCAGAAGAGGGATTGCTGGGTCCCGTGAAAGCTCTATTATTAATATTTTGAGAAACCTCTATACTGTTTTCCAAAGTGGCTGTGCCAATTTACATTCCCACCAGCACTGTGAAGGGGTTCCCTTTTCTCTACCTTCTCTTTGGCACTTGTTATTTCTTATTGATACGAGGTCTTTATATATTGTAAATATCTTTTCCCACTTGGTTGGTTGCATTTTTGTTTTGTTGATGGTTTCTTTTGCTGTGCAGGAGCTTTTTAGTTTGATGTAGTCCTATTCATTTATTTATTTTTTCCTTTACTTGCCTTTTGGCATGCTTTTCTACTTCCCTGTCTAGCAAATTTCTACTCACCCTTCAAGCCCACTTTAAATGGGCCACTAATATTGTATTGTGTTTGTTAAAGTGTTTGTTTTCTCCAGTCAAATAGTGATACAGGCTTACCATAGGGGCCAAAAATGTTATTTCACTCTTCTCCAGTAGGTAACAAAGTACATGACATATTTCCCATGCCAACTGATCATTCTTCGCATGAAGAGTGGGTGAGGACAGTGATTTGCAGAAGGACTGTAGCTCTGTGTCTGCATCGCCTTGCCATGGTTATTGTTAAAACTATACTTTCTTTCTTAATTTTAAGTTTTAAATTTCATCTCCTCTCTTAAATATTTTCTTCCTCTAGATGATATTTTATCAGGAAGAAAAAAAGAGTATGGCTTTAAGCCTTGAATGAATGGTCTAAAATCATGTTTCAATATGCTTTTTAAAAATACTTTCATGTTATTAATTTAACATTGACCTGCTTGTTAAGATTCCATTATAGAGGAAACTATTGTAAAAATCATTAAGCATTTGTGCAGACCTTAGCCACCGACTCATCTTGCTAGTTCTCAATTAGCTTGACCTGAACATCCTTCATTCAGAGTATCAGGTAAAATGCTATTTTTCTAATTATTAGTAAATATTTATCTTGGGGCTGATATTTGTTTGTTTTTACTGTTATTGATGATGATGTGAAGAAAGAGTTACATAGGAACAGCTGCACATATGGGACGATGCCCAGGCCTTTCCAAAAAATACTTCACACCCAGATTGTGGGCAAGGCCTCTGGTCTCAGCAATTAGTAAGTATTTTCTGTGAGTGAAAGCATGAAGCCTCTAGTCATACTAGTTTATTTTGGGATAGGGTAAGATACTTTTGGCATCAAAAGCCTATATTTGGAATGTGGATATTTTGTCCTTTCTGTTTTTTTATTTTATCTTACATTCTCCTGGAGGATTTAGTAAACCTTTTTTATGAAAATGCAAGCTGGCTTAATTAAGGGGTTATCAACTCTTCAGAGCAAGGTTTAATGGGAGCCACTCATTCTAAGTGTTAGGAAGTAGTGGAGATGACACCAAAGTTTCAAAGGAGCCCCAGAACCCTGGCAAAGTTCTGGCGTGATCCTCACCTTCCCACTTCCCTCAACACTCACAGCCACCCCACAAGAATCTCCCTAAGAGACCATCAAGAATAATCCCACCGCCTCCCTTATTCCAAACTACCAGATCATTCCTGATAACCTACACTTACATCCCATCCGTATGTTCCCTGTACCGAGCCCATTCCCCATTCCCTACTTCTCCCCCGTTCTGTGCTCTGTAGTCCATCATCAGCAAAAGCCTTTGTACCCTCAATCTCTTTTCTGAGTGTTTCTTTTACACATTATTGTTCTAACTGAAACCAGAGTCCTCATTTCTTACAGCCTGGTGAACGGGTACCTGTTTTCTGTCCCACTCCTTTGAGTGTGGCAGCCCATGGCCATTCTAGCTTCTTTGTGGATAGAATATGATTGTGAGATCAGTAACTTGTATTTGGAATGTTAATTTGAAATAAAATCCTAGACCCAGAGCTTGAGACATTGTGACTCTTTGGTTTTCATTGCTCCAATCAGACCACGTTCTCTTCTCCCTTAAAGAACTTCGGTGTGAAACTTATGAAATCAGTACCAGCTGGTCCTCATTATTGTGGTCATCTGCTGACTTTGGGTCACTCTCCCATATTTCTTGAAGATTTCAGCTTTCAGTTCATCACTCATTCCAACAATATGCCTGTTACAAATTTTAGGATTTTAATCTTCATGTCAATGATCGTTTCAATACTCTTGGTTTCTAACTCCCTCAGCCTCTTCTAATGATCTCCTTCTCTCTCAACCCCAGCCACTCCTCCCCACAGAATGGGCCACTGATCCCCTACCCTAGATCGTGTCCTTATCAGTAAACACTACCCTTCCATAATCTGAATCTGAAGCATGAGTCTCTGGGACCTCCACTTCGTATCTTCCAGTTTACTCCTTAACACTCTGACTTAAAATTTTTTTACTTCATAATGCATTTGTCCTACCATCTTTCCACTGTTTTTCATAATGCATTTGTCCTACCATCTTTCCACTGTTTCTCATACCCCACATGTCTTTACTTACTTATCTGAGATTTTATAGTCTATTGTAATAATCACCCACTTCACACATTCTTAACTCCATGCCACCCCTCTCACTTCTTGTCCTTCTTTGGAAAAACTCAAATCCTGGTTATTTACAACTCTCTTTCCACTCTTCACCTGTTTTCTGGTTGTTGAGCTTGGCTGGAAGGAAATACCCAAACTTACTGCATAGTCTCACCTTAAACTCATGGCCCACTGAACTCAAATGAGTCCAGCAATTCGAATTAATTTTCCTAGTCTATTCATTCTTACTTATGAACAAGATTTCAAACTTTCTCCTCTCTCCTCAAACTTTCAATACTTTCTTTTTAAAATCATTCTCAGCTGATGACTTTGACTCCTTTTTTTTACTGAGAAAATAGTAGTCAGAAGAATCCTTGCATTTGCTGCTGCTATGACTTGTACCAATCTACTTGCCTCTTTGCCCATGTTCCATGTTCCATTCTGCTACTCTGAGCAACTGTCCATGTTCCTCTCTAAGCCACACCCCTCTTCTTGTGCACTAGGTCCTAGGACCTCACATCTACTCAAGATCTCTCTAGCAGTTTTAGAGAGTCTCTCTCTTCTGTATTATCAATTTATTTTCACCAGCATATAAACATGCTATAGATACCATATTAAAATAGTCTCTCTTGGTCCCATGCTTCCTTCCAGCTACCTTCCTATTTCTCTTATCCTCTGTGTAGCAAAACTCCTTCACAGAGTTGTCCATAGTTATAGTCATCATTTCTTCTTACCACACTCTCTCTTGGACCACCTTAATTAGACTTTTATCTATATGATTCCACCCAAAAGCCTATGTCAATACTCCAAAGACTTTCATGTTGTCAAAGCTAATTGTCAGCTCTCAGTACTCATCTCGCTTGAGACAATTGATCTCTCCTTCTTTGGAATATGTTCTTCATTTGACTTCTGGTATATATTACCTCCTGACTCTTCTTTGATTTTAATGATACTTTCTCAGTCTTCTTTAATGATTTCTCTTTATCTTTATCTTTACCTCTCTTGCCTCTTAATTTTTCAGGGGCCCCAGGATTCTGTCCTCAGACTTCTCCTGTTCTCTGTAGAAACTCACTTCTTAGATGATCTCAGCCAGTTTTATAATTGCATACTACCTATATCAGCATCATCCAATAGAATTATAATGTGAGCCCCAAATGGGAAACATAGGTGTAATTTTGAATTGTCTAGTAGCCACATTTAAAAAAGTAAAAAGCGTCAGTTTGATTATTTTAAATAATATTATTTTAATAATATTTTATTTAACTCAACATGTCCAAAATTTTAACATTTTAGTGTGTAATCAATATATAATTAATGTTTTCCTTTTTGTCATACTAAGTTTTTGAAACCTAGTGTGCATTTTACACTTAGAGCACACATCAATCTGGATTAGCCACATTTTAAGTGCTCAGTCCTTCGTAGCTACCACATTGGACAACCTGGCTTTAGACATTGGCTTTTACTGAATGAGATGAAGAATCACTGGGAAGTTAGGGGGAGGGAAATAAGTTACTTATAAAAGGTCATTTTCGCTGCTGTGTTGAAAATAGACTTGGTGGGAGCAAGGAGGAAGCAGAGAGACTAGGTAGGTGAAAAGAGGCAGATAGTGGGAGAGTTTATTTTGCTTATATTTTGAAGGGAGAATGAACTGGTTTTCCAGATGGACTGTAAAGAGTGAAAGGAGTCCAGGATAACTCTTGGGTTTCTGATGTCAACTACTGGAAGAAATGGAAGAATGAGTTGTCTTGAAGTGAGATGGGAAAGACTGATGATGGAGCAGGCTTGGAGAAGGGAAATCAGCATCTCAGTTTCGGTTATATGTTAAGTGTAAGTTTTCTATTAGACAAATAAACAATGAAGATAGTTGCTGATGGTGATATGTGTCATGAAGAAAAGGAAATAGCTTCAAGGTGATCAGGGAGGTGCTCCTTAGATAAGCTTGTCAGTGCAAGTATCTCTGAAGAAGGGGCATTTGAATCAAGTCCTGAATGATGAAATGAGGCTAGCCAAGCAAAAATCTGGAATAAAAGCATTTCAGTTAGAGGGTACTAGAAGATAAAAGCCCTGTGGCAGGAATGTCTGAAGAAGAGAAAAACAACCAATATGTCTGAAGTGATGGAAGGATGGCAGGAGACAGCCATATAGTAGAGACTTGTCAGTCATTATGAAGACGTTTGGCTTCTATTCTATGTGCAATGGGAAGCCTTCAGGAAGTTTTAAGCTAGAAGTGGCATGATCTGATTTATGTTTTACATAGAAAACTCTGGCTCCAGAGTGGTGAGGGGAATTATATCAAACATATCATATCATGTCATATCATTATTATTATTATTATTATTATTATTATTACAGGGGATGGAGCAGAACCAGAAAGAGCAGTTAGAAGCTTTTACAGTATGTAGCTTTACCTTTGTTACCTCTTAAATCTTTCCTTGACTTCAAGGGATTTCTGGAAGTAGACAATACATATTCCTAATCTCTACATCCTCCAGTATGCCCAGCACTATGTCTTTCTTGCCCACAGTAGAAAACAGTGCACGTTGTTGAGTGAATTGTAAAGCTCTTCTCATCAAGGCTCAGGAGTATGTTTTTCATATATTTGTCTTTCTTGTATGTCACATTTTGCCTGCCCCATAATTAAGACGCAGTAAATGTTTGTTGGGGTGGGGCAAAGACTCACTTTAGATAATCAGTTTACTGAGGTGGATCTTGGATAGCCAGAGGCAGTAAGGAGGGTTTGAGCCTTGCTGGGTGGAAAGTAAGAAGACAGAGAAGGTGGAACATGTTGAAAGAGGGGAGGCAGGTAGAGAGACACCCAGCTTTGTGCATGCCAAGGACAGGTTTGGCCTATTTTTTAATTTGGCCTAGGGCTGGCCTGTTTCCATTGATGGCGATGTGATCCCTCTGTGTAGGAATGACTGAAATGGTTTGATCACCATGGGATGGTAATCCATCATCCAAATCCTTCATTAAGGAGATCTTTCTGTTCTGCCTTGTAGAAAGCCTACAGGAATTTGCCATCCAGCACCGAATTCTCTCTTCTGATTCCGATGCTACAAGTCCCAGCAAACGCAGGATGGCGGCCTGAATTCAAACTCTCTGGCACTCCTCCTTTTCTGGCTGGGACAAATGTCCTCAGGCTTAATCTTAGACTGGCAGAGAGTTAAGTGCTGGGCCGTGTCTGTGCTGTGCTGCATGTGCTGGGCTTGAGTCTGATTCTCTCCCAAGAGGTCTACAGACCAGAGGGATGGCAGTTGGCACCAAGGAAGCAAGCCAGGTGTCTGGCTGGATCCAGTCTCATAAACCTTGTGTGTTCTTCCTTCAAGTCTCTGCAATCATTCGAAACCCATTATTCATCAGCCCGCAGTTTCGGGGCTTTCAGATTAGAGATCTACACCCATTACTGATAGTCCACTGGACTCCCATCCTTGGCATCTGACCAGAGGCAACAGGGCTGGGTACAACTTTGTTGTTAATTATTGTGTGTCATCACATTAAACCCAATGTTGGAGACACCCTTTTTTGTTGCTCTTTTGGACCTGAAATGTGTATACTTAAAAAAAAAGTGTCATGTTTGTTTTCTAATTAGGACATAGGAGTTTAGAGTGGCATCATTGTATTGTTATTTAAGAATGCTTTTTCTGGGAAGGGGAGAAGAAAAGATGTTTCCTTTTTCTATCAACAATTGCTTTTATTTTTGCACAAGAGGGTGGAAACTTGGTTCCCCCCCCCCCATATCCCCTTTAGGCAAAGAGTGCATGGCTCAGATTCACAAAGCTTGTTGATTTTGGTTTCCCTACTCTGTTTTTTCCTTTCTCTCATGCTACCTAACCCAGTAGGTAAGTCCTTCTAGCCAACATTCCCTAAGGGTGGGGTAAGAAAGGGCCCATTTAAGTTTATCTTTTCTTAAATTTTGGGTAATCTGCTTTTATATTCACCCAAATAAACCAGATTGGTGGCATATTCTCCTTTGTCCTTATATCTGAGATGAACTTAAAATTATATGGTGGGAGGTGAATGTAATAACCACTACACTGGAAACAGGACAAACAGAAAAAGCCAAGAACCATATGATTTTACTCATATGTGGGATATGAAACTGAAAGCAACAAGGGAACAAACAAGAAATATAAACAAACTCACTGACACACAAATAGTATAATGGGGGGAAGCAAAGGGTACAGGGGGTCAAATAGATTGTGATGGAAGATTTGCCTTTGGGTGGTGGGCACATGATGCAATACACAGATGATGTATCCTAGAGTTGTACACTTGAAACCTATATGATATTATCTACCAATGTCACCCCAATAAATTTAATTAAAAAGAAAAAAATGGTCCTGGCTGGTATGATTCAGTGGACTAAGCACTGGCCTGTGAACTGAAAGGTAACCTGGTTTGATTCACAGTCAGGGCAAATGCCTGAACTGTGGGCCAGGTCCCCAGTTGGGGGTGTATGAGAGGCAGCCGATGGGCATTTCTTTCACACATTGATGTTTTTCTCCCTGTTTTTCTCCCTGCCTCCCCCCTCTATAAAAATAAATTAATTAAAAATAGATTTTTAAAATCTTAAAAAAAAAAGAAAAAGAAAAGCATGTATATGGTGCCCAAATGAACATTGCTTGCATTCTTTTAACTATCTGCAAAATAACCCAGGGATTCTTGGAAAGTAGAATGTAGGCAGTGTCATTGCTGCCATCGGTTATTCACTCCCCCTTCTAACCGCTTGCATTTATTATCTTCTGCCCCACCCCCGCAGAGAACTGATGCCATCCTAATATCATTCTTGCCCATCATCTGTCTCCCTTTAAGCTGGGTCACTTCCCCTCTCCCATCGACCTCATTTACACTTTGTGGTTTTATAAGCTGTTGTATAATCTTGCAAAGCCTCAGTTTCCTCATGAGTGAAATGGGAATAATAAGACATACCTGACTTGCCATGGGCCAGAGAATTAATGAGAACAAAAGGAGACAGTGGCTAGAAAGTGATCTATTTCTACAAATGTAGGCTATTGTTATCATTTGCTTACTGCTGTTTGTTAGCCATCTACCTGTATAGCCTGCCTTGTGTTTTGAATGTGGATACCTGTTGGTCCCGGTAAGTTGAAGATCATTTCAAAGCCTCAAGAAAATGAATCAATGCAAGAAAAATCTTTTGGATAGTCCATTGAATTTTTGTGTATCTTATTTTTCCATTGGATTGAATTTGGCTGGCAGTGTAGTGAAATAACAGGCATTATTATAAGTCTTTTGGTGATTGAAATACCCACCACTCATAATTTGATTTCCTCTTGATTTTCAATAAATGGAGGTCAATAGAATGTGATCCATTCTTATTATATGGCAATAGGAATTCTAAGCATTGTTTTACATATGCTTTTATGTCATAAAAATGAGTTTTGAGGTGGGGGAGAGCTCTGAGCATTTTAGTATATTTTTTTGTTTTCTCTAATTTATTCATGTTGAAAGGTGGACAAACAGAGGCATAAAGAGCATAAACTCTAAAGCTACAGAATTATTGTCTGAGTTGTGACAGCTTCTCACCTCCTTCTTTTTCATTTATCCATTTTAAATGTTTTCTACAAGCATTATAAAAATAACTGAATAAGTCTATGTTTACAATTTTCACACTGACTTTTAATTTATTTTATTTTTGGTTAAAATTTTGAGGGTTTAAAACTGCCTGCAAAAAGCTGCTTTCCCTGTCTCCAAAGAATCTATAAACCACTTCTGTGGAATTATAGTCTGCTAGGTGAAGCCCATCCTCACAATGGAAAAAAGTAAAGGGAACTAATATTTATCTAGTATCTATTATATGCAGGGTCTCATGCTGGGCTCTTTACATGCTAGATTCTTTATTTAATCTTCATACCAACTCTACAAATTATATTGTACAATTATCCTCCTTTTAATGACAAGTAAACTAAGTCTAGTAAGTTGCACCATAAGGTTTTAAATATATCTGTGCTATCTACCTATAAAATATTTAATTCACTCTATGTTCTGGTCAACAACTTTTACATTTTTGAAATCTTTAATCTTGCCAAAACTATAGTCATACCCACCCCCACCTTTTGCTTTTGTATTTTCAGAATGCAAGAGGTGTCCCTGGGTGGGCTTGAACCATCAACATTTCAGTTAACAGCCAAACACACACACTAACCAATTATACTACAAAGAACTGCCATGTCCCGCCCCCACCTTGATAGACTGTACTCTGATTTTTTTAGAAAAGTAATCCTCTCCAACTGCAAAGTAGTAAAGATTTAGTTATATTTTAAATGTTAAATATAAATCTGCAAAGATGCTAATAATTACTTTATTAATAATTTTAATCAAATATAAAGATAAAACAACATATTAGAGTTCCTGCATTTGTAATTTTAGGAAGATTTGAGTTTTAATTATGTTGTACATCAAATACCTCAAATGGAATTATATGGATTTAGTAGAGCATGTATACAAATAGGATCCATAAGAGTTTTTTGAATTAGAGGACTTTCTACATACAAAGATTTCTTGGTGGCGGGGAACGACCAGCATGCACACTGACAAAAGTGTACGGAATATATATATAGAGACCATCCTGTGGTCTGCAGCTTTCATCACTGCAGCTGCATCAGCATTTGTTTCTGCCTCTTCCCAGGTGGGAAAGTTTTAACATCTTTCCCAAGGTAAGCTCCAGCCAGGATTTAAAGCCTCCTTGTAGTTAGTGTTATCTTTTTCTGCCAAATCGGAGCCACTTAAAATAAAACACCACTTTTAGCACAGAGTGATTACCCCCAGTGGGAACTTGCAAATGATGTCGGCACCAACAAGGCAGCCAAGCAGGAGGACATTTTTTAAATCGTTTTTCAGGTGGTGGGGAGAAAATACTATCAGTTGTTGGACAAACATCATATGCCTGGCTTTACAAACAATCTTTGGTTTACGTCTCATAACAATTCTATGAGGAAAGTGTAATGATTGCATTTTTTTGACAAGACATAGTTAAGGATCTTAGTATAATTCCCAAAGTCATGTGGTGGCCCAGATTCAAACCTAGGTCAGGCAGCACCCCGCCCCTGCTATATCAACAGTGGCTCCCTGGGGGAACAGTTCCTAGGACTTTCTCTATAGAAGAGTTCTTGAAAACCATAGAACAAATATGTTTAAAAAAAAACAATATGAAAATTTAAAATGTTTACAAAAAACCTAGTCAGTTGTTATTCTGGTTTAATATCAGATTGGCCTTTTACTAATTTATTTTATTTCCTTCAGTCTGCCACAAGCTGGAGCTACTGTATAAAAGCCAGTCAATTAGTTCAAGGTGTAACTCTGGAACAAAAAAACTGGACTGCTTTCTCCCTCTAACAGCTGGGGATAAGCTCTGGAGAATTAAAGACTGAGAAATGCAGTGTCATAGAGGGCTACAGAATTGGACTTGGCCACATGCTAGTTATGTGATTCTGGGAAAATTATTTTGACTTCAACCCACAGTTTTGTTAGTTTTAAAAAGAGATAACAGTGCCATTCTTATGGGGATCATTGTAGTAAAAATGAAATATACTTCATGTATGGTCTATTAGTATCACTGGTAGTTATTATTACTAATGCTATCATCAGTATCACAGCCAAATGATGCTCAATTAATTGTGGTTACAATTCATATTATTACCCATCTTTGTATGGTCACACATCACCAAGAATGTGGGAAATGCAGCTTAACTCCCCATTACACAGTGTATGATTTGAGGGTGGATGGTTTGGATGGTACTGTGGAGTTTTAGGGATTAGGATCATGCCTTAACAGTGAGTGATTTGTTATGTCAATTACTCAATAAGGCTAGAACCCCAGTAAGTGGCAAGACCCAGAGTAAAACAAAGCTTAAGTTTCTCTTGGATGAGATGTCCTGGCTCACCAGGAGACAGCTTCAGTGTTGTGGGTGGTAAGATGGCACCCACACACAGAGGTTTTCAGCTTGGAGATCAAAGGAAGGGAAGATGCTGAAGGTGTTTTTGAGGTTGTCTGGATCATCTGAGGCAAAAGCAGTGTTTCCCAATATACTCATGGGGAGCATAGAATTGTGCTCCTGACACCTAATAATTTATTAACCAATGACACTTCAGTAAATACAGCATTTTTTTTTCCAAAAGAAAAAGAATGAGAATATTCTTTTCCCACTCCAGGGAACCACAAAGCCTAAGAGTACATTTAAGGCTTTGAAAAATGCTAAGAAAATGAACCCCTCTATGTATGCTAGATTGTAAGTGATTCCTTCATTTTCCCCATGAAAATTTTAAAAAGTAAATTTAGGGGAGCTTACACATGTAAACCTTGGAGGTGAGTAATATAGTAATATGTCTACTTATAATATTTGATTTATAAATTTAGATGAACGTTGGTATCCATAATGACACAGAAAAATAAGTATTTAGGAATACACTAAAATTTTATGAGATATTCTCCCTGCTTTATAAGAAAGATACCAATGTTTTCCTCATTATTAGGATTGCCTTTTGAGTCATCTAACAAAGTTGACTCCTCTCATTTTTGTGAGGCACAGAACTTTTTGAATGTGTGTGTTCTGCCGCAGTAAATTTATCTCCAGTTTCAAGTACTCATTTGTATAAAACAAGGATGTTGGTTTTTCAAAAGAAGTATTCACTCTGCAGGTATGTATTTGTGATTGTTATACTATATCAAATGATCTTTAAAAGATGCTTTCTTAAAACAACTAAAATTGTGAGATTGCAATCCCAGGAATAACTACTAATTTTTGTTAAGTTGATTTGCCTTCTATGATTTCAATGATTTTGTCAGGTAACCTCTATAAATTAGAGACCACAATTTGCATTGTTTCAATTAATGTGTCTGTCCTAAATAGTGCATACATTATTCTTTAAAATAATACAATTACAACAGAGTCCAGTAATATGAAAAACTGTGTAAGAACTGGAATATACAATTCTTTATTTTCTGAGGAATAACTTGAAAAAAGTTGGCTCTTATATGTATTTGTCTATCTGTAAGCATGCTGAAATACCAGCTTACATTCTGGGAAACACTCTCTTGGCAACAGTGGGCTAGTGGGTAGCTGTTGCCATCAGGATTTTTGGTGGGAACAGGCTGCTGGCAAGTGCTATAGGTGACTGAGACTGCAGTCAAAAACTTGTAGTTATAACCCTACTGATTTTTTGTGCATTTATTTATTTATTTACTTAAATGAAATAAAAAAACAAACACAAAAAAATCACTAGGGTTAAACATTAAATCATTTCTTCTTGTTATTCTATTATAGTTGTTCCAGTTTTTCCCCTTTGCCCTCCCTTGCCCATGCTGTCCTCCTACAGTCAATTCTCACACTGTTGTCCTTGTTGGCAAGTCATTCATACGCGTTCTTTGTCTTTCCTCCCTTTCCACTATTATCACCCTCCCCCTGCCCCTCTGGTTACTTTTAGTCTGCTCCATGTTTCCATGCCTGCGGTTCTATTTTGTTCATTAGTTTATTTTGTTCATTAGATTCCTCTTATATATGATATCACATGGTATTTGTCTTTCACTGGCTGGCTTACTTCATTTGGCATGATATTCTCTAGCTCCATCCATGTTGTCTCGAAAAGTAGCACTTCCTTCTTTCTTTCTACTGCGTAGTATTCCATTGTGTAAATATACCACAGTTTTTTAATTTGCTCATTTACTGACGGGCATTTAGGCTGTTTCCAGCATTTGGCTATTGTAAATAGAACCACTATGAACATAATGGTGCATAGGTTCTTTTGAATTGATGATACGGGTTCTTAGGGCATATTCCCAGTATATGGCTGGCCCATAGACATATGAAAAGATGTTCAACATCATTAGCCATCAGAGAGATGCAAATTAAAACCACAATGAGATATGAATATGACCTCACACCTGTCAGAATGGCCTTCATTAATAAATCAACAAACAAGTACTAGCAAAGATGCAGAGAAAAGGGAACCCTAGTGCACTGTTGGTGGGAATGCAGACTGGTGTAGCCATTGCATGGAAAACTGTATAGAATTTCCTCAGAAAACTAAAAATAGAACTGCTTTTTGACTCAGCGATTCCCCTGCTAGGAATTTTTGTGTTTTCTTGGTCACTTTAGTTCTCCCTTAAAATATAGTCAAGTCTTTTAAAAAATCATGACCAAATCAGTACCATCCCTTGAGACACTTGGCCTTGAGCTCAAGTGAGGATGGACACTTTCTTGAGGTCAGAATGACAGTGGGTTGGCAGTAAGAACACAGGAGAGCCCCCACAGGAAAGTAAAGGCCTGGGGACACACGCTTGGTCCATGCTATTCTGTCATCCCTCTTTTCTTATAGTTTGAGCAGTGACTACCCATTGCCACCTCCCTGGAGGCTTAAGAACTACATGATGCCACCTGAAAACAACTAAGTCAAAATTTCTGGGGGTGGACCTCAGGTGCTAATGATTTGCAAAATCTTTCCCAGGGTTGAAAGGGTTAAAATCTTTTCCGATGCCATCAATCCTTTTATGTCATTCTCCAGGAAATCTGAAGACTAGTGACCTCTCAGAAACTAGGAGTTGAATCTGAACTAAGTAGCATCTGTATAATATGTTCTGTTTCTTTATGTATCTCTTCCCAACTCTGATGTCACTCCTAATATTCCCATTATAGAGTTAGACACAGAAAGCCCTGACCTAGCCCGGATGAAGAAGCTGCATGCTCCCAATGGGATGAGATGTTATTGGTAATGGACAGTCTTATTTCTGAATTGAACTGGAGTGCTGGGAAAGCATATTGTCTAATGTTTCAGTCCTTTGGCTGAATTTGTATCTTTGCCAACAAATGCCTGTGGATGGGCTATACAATTCTCATCTCTTTCCATTTCCCCTCACTTGGGCAAGCTTCCTCTATGTATTGTTTCCTCTAATGGAAAAGAGAATCTTCAGTGACCCTTCCTCTCAGACATAGGCTGCCTCCTTGTAAATGATGAAGAGGGAAAATGAGAGAGTAGGATGCAAAGACTAGAATCCTTCTCTTATAGAGAGGCCTATTCAGAAGACAGTCAATTGCAGAGATTAAAACCAGGAACACCAGTGGGGATGCAATAATAATAATACCTTACAAGTGTAGGATGAGTTATAACTTTTTAAAAAAGATTATTTATTTATTTTTAGATACAGGGAAGGGAAGGAGAAAGAGAGGGGGAAAAATACCAATCTGTGAGAGATAAATTAATTGGTTGCCTCTCACATGCCCTGTGCTAGAGACCTGGACTGTAACCCAGGCATGTGCCCTGACTGGGAATCAAACCGACGACCTTTTTGATTCACAGGCTGGCACTCAATCCACTGAGCTACAGCAGCCAGGGCTGAGTTATAACTTTTAGAACATATTCATCACTTTTCCTTTGAACATCCTGGAGAGATTGATAGAACAAATGTCAATCAGCTCAGTTTAGGATAAAGAAACAGAGATGTGGTGAAGAGAAATCAGTTCTCTATGAAAACACGAGCGAAGTCAGAGGTGGGACTGGTGCCTGGGTATTCAAGGCATTACTCCCCTTGAGGAGCTCTAAAGGTCAGAAGGTAGACCACTGATCCTCAGATCTGGGTACTTACTAGAACAGCCTGGGAAGATTATAAAATAATGCAATTATCTCAAGTCACCTGCGAGACTCTAATTTAACAGGCCTACATTTGAGCTCAGAGAAACTGTAATTTAAAGTAATTTTCCCATGGTTATTCTCAGTTCTGATTAAACATTATTATTACCTGGTGGGTCTAAAAAATCTCAGTCCAGGTTGTAATCCGAAGCAACTGAGTCAGAATCTCTAGTGTTTGTACTCATACATCAGTGTTTGTAAATACAGTCATACCTCAGTACTCATTGGCTTTGGAACTCATCAAACCCTGTACTTGTTGCATTTTGATGAGAAAAAATATTTCACACTCAGCACTTGCTTGGGACTTGATGCACTTGCTAGAACTTGTATGAGTTATGATGTCACCCTGCAAGAGAAAATGCTTCATTGTTTAGTACTCATTGGCTTTGGTAGTCGTCACAATTTCCAGAATGAATTGACAACTAGTACCAAGGTACCACTATATCTCCAGATGAGTTCAATATGCCACCAAGGCTGGAAAACACTCCTCTAGACCAGAATTTTTCAAACTCTTCCCCATTCTGCCCAATTTCACCACAGCCAGTAAAAGTGAAAGATTTGGGATGATAAGACCAGGATTCAATCCTGTTTCTGTGTCTGGGAAAAAATCACTCCATTCCTCTGAGCCTCAGTTTTCTGTTTTATTAAATGAAGAGAATAATAGCATATACCACTCAGGGATATCATGGGAATTACAAGAGATAACATATGTGAAATCACCAACTACCACACAGTTATCACCAAGTTCCCAATGCATAGTTATTCCTACCATTTCCCAAAGAGCTACTTTAAGGAATGTGTTTTTCCCCCTTCAGATGTTTCCTTTGTATCCGAAGTTTCCACCCTCAATCTTATAAGAGTTAAAATTCTAGGGTATGAAGCAGCACTCCAAAAGTTTCTGATGAAATAAGATTTGGAAATACGAGATATGTTCTCAAAGCTTCTTTTTGCAGTTACAATTGGCATATTCGGCCCTATGCAACTGGAGTTATGAATCTGCCAGTTTGCTAAATGTTTACTCAGAAGGGCAATTTCATTTTTGTAATACAGGAACACTTTAGCTATTACTATTCACCTTTCCTATTCCTCCATCTAGTTCTTTTAGTTCCCCTGAATGTGCCCCTAAGCACCTCTTGTTTAGTCCCATACAGCCAATTAGGGAAGGTTCTAGGATGTGTTTCTTACTCAGTATATGCTGAGTTCACGGTAACCCAGGCCCCCTGGAGAACAAGAAAACCCATATTATAAACACCCACTTCCTGGCCTAACAATTTGTACTGGTTAGAATGGAATCTTCTAATATTAGGACTTGGTAGCGTGAGGATCATTTCATAACTGCAAACACAAGAAAAAACAGTCATGAAATTATAGATGACTCATTGTCAAAGGAACACTTGAATCATCTTGATCAACCCCCTAGGCTGAGCAAATGGGGAAGCTTCTGCACCAAACTCACACTGAGCCATTAGTCTTCTCTCTAATTAATTGTTATTGCCGGGTTTGTCTTGACCACATCAGACCTATTTTTAAACTTCTCACAATTTTCTCTTCACTAAATATTTTTTGTGAGTGCCTTTCTCTTATTTCTCATATATTTACTTATTTCTTTCTCAAACTAGACAGTGCATTGAGGACACAGGTTACATCCTATTTACCTTAAATTAAATAGTGCCTGACACATATTAGATGTTAAATATACCATTAATCCTACATTCTTTTTCAGGGAAGGGGATTTTTTTCTAACAAGCTAAGAAAACTAAGATTTTTTTGTGTGTGTACTGCTTTTTCTAGGATTCCATGAACACAGAAAAAATGCTATGATATGTATACATATATATTTCAGAGAAGGAGAAGAAGGGGAGGGAAGGGAGGAGGTGAGCAAGAGAGAGGGCGAGAGAGAATACTATCTGCTAGATACTATTCTAGTCTTGGGGGTACAGCAATGAACAAAACAGCCAAAAATCTCAGTTCCCATGGAGTTCCCATTCACGCGTGTGTGTGTGGTGGGGAACGGATGCTAACAACAAAAAAGTAAATAAGTACAATATAACACTGTTGGATGGAGACACATAGAAAAATAAGGTAGGGTGAAGGAATAGAGAATACTGGGTGGAGAGTAGGTTGTTGGAATTTTAAATTGAGGTTTTGTAGGGGAAGAACATTCCAGGTAGAAGAAGTAGAATGTGTGAGTGAGCTCCCTGAGTTGGGAGAGAAGGAGGAGTGTTCCCAGAACAGCATGGAAGCTCGTGGGCCTGGAGTGGAGCAGGTGTCAGTGACAGCAGGAGAGAAGAAATGACAGGGGTTCCTGAGCAGGACATGATGGGTGGCAGGGAGGGCAGAATTTGGAGAAACCTTGTAGCCATTGTAATGACTGACTTTTACTCTGACCAAGGTGGGAAGCCATTGGAGAATTTGATCCGACTGATGTTTAAAAGGCTCATTCTGACTGCTGCGATGAGAACAGCGGGAGAAAGAGTAAGGGTGGAAGTGAGAAAACCAGTTAGGAAGTTAAATAGGCCAGACGGCACAGCTCATGGTGATGGAGAAAGAGACAGCGAGGATGAAAAAAGTCTGAATAGACTTTGAAGGTAGAACTAGTGAGATTTGCTCTCAGAGGTTGTGAGTTATGGGGAGAGTCAAAAACTACCCCAAGTTGTTTGATCTGAACAACTGAGAGGATGGTGGATGGAGTTGCCAGTAATTGAGAGTGGGACACCTAAAGGACAGGTTTGGTGATGAAGGGGAAGATGATCTGTCCATATTTCTGTCTGTCTCTGTCTCTCTCTTATCTCTTCCTATCTAATAAGCCCTATTTAGTATATGTAATATCAAAACTCAGATTAAATAACTTATTGAAGCTCTCATAGTTAAATTGCAGTGATGCTGGGTTTGAAGTGATTTAGACTTAGAAACCCTTACTTCCCCCCACAACTAAGCCCTTTTAATATATTAATCACTTTTAATCCTCACAACAACTGTACCCCATTCTACTAAAATTCACTTATATAGATTTAACTCAGTTTGTATCAAAATTCCAACAAGGATTTTGGGAGGTATATAAAAGCTCATTCTAAAATATAAATAAATAAATACATAAATAAAATTTATATGGAAAAACAAAGGAACTAAAATATGCCAAACAAATTGGGGGAAGGGATAGCAAATAAGCACATAAAAATGTCCACTAGCCATTTGGGAAATGCAGATTCAAACCACAATAAGATACTACTGCACATCTATTAGAATAAGTAAAATAAAAAAAAATATTACTAAGTGCTGGTGAGGACGTGGAGCAACTGGAGCTTGCATACATTGTTGGTAGCAAAATGAAAGCCACTCTGGATTCATATTTGACAGTTTCTTATAAAGTTAAACATATAATTACCATATGACCCATCAATCCCATCTAGGTATTTGCTCTAAAGAAATGAAAACTTATGTTCACACAAAAACCTGTACATGAACATTTGTAGCAGCGGTATTTATAATAGCCAAGAATTAGAAACACTCAAATGTCCTTCAATGGGTGAATGTATAAACAACCTATGCCACATCTGTACAATGGAATACTACACAGCAATAAAAGGAACAAACTATTTATACACAAAACAGTTTGGATGAATCTAAAAGGCATCACACCTATTGAAAGAAGCCAGTTTTAAGAAAATACATACTGTTTAATTCCATTCAGATGCCGTTCTCTACAAGGCAGAACCACAGTGACTGGGCAAAGACTGGTTACTTCCAGGGGTAAGGAGGGAGGAGAGCGTTTGACTCCAAAGGGGTTTGGGGGCAGGGAAAGAGTGAAGATATGGAACTGTTCAGTACTTTCAATGTGGAGGTAGTTACACAAATTCACACAAGTGTTAAAATTCATAGAATGAAATGCAAGAAAGTCAATTACATTGTATGTTAATTTAAAAATAAAATAAATAGGTCTGGCCGGGTAGCTCAGTTGGTTAGAGCACCATTCTGATAAGCAGGTTTAATCTCCAGTCAGGGCACAAACAAGAAGCAACGAATGAAGGCATAAATAACTGGAACAACAAATCAATGTTTCTCTCTCTCTCAAATCAATAAATAAAAAATAAAAATAAATAAAATAGTTGCTTTAAGAACTTGTGCTGAAGGACTGAAGGAGTTGGAGCTTAAAATGAGGTTTTCTAAAACTTGATTGCATACCTCTGTTGCATTTTTTACCTTGGATTGTCTATATTCATGTATCAGAGAGAGAGAGAAAGGGAGAGAAAGAGAGAAATGGGCTTATGCACACATACATATTAATAAATTTGAAATAGCTTTTGGATAAAATATAATGATTTAGTTATATATATATATATATATATATATATATATATATATATATGTCTTAAGGTACTTGTGGGGTATTTCTGGTGGAGATATTTGTTATATACATATCTGGAACTCAGGAGAGAAGTAAGAGGGGGTAATTCCATTTAGGAAATTGGGGGTGTGTGTGAGATCACCCAGGGAGAATGGGTAGAGTGAAACAAGGACTGAGGATGGAACCCAGGGATATCAGTATTTGAGGAAATGTGAAAAGAAGAACTCATAAAGGAGATTGAAATGAGAGTAGGATGAGGAATAAGGCATCAGAGAAAGGGATCATGCAGGTTGAGAGAGTTCAATAAGAGTTAGCAATCTCTAGTGGCACAGAGAAGTTGAGTAAAATGTGGTTTGAAAAGACATCATTGCATTTGGCAACTAGGAGGTCACAGGTAATGTAGCCAAAGCACATTTAGTGTTGATGGGGGGGAAAGCCAGAGATATAGCTTAAGGAGTATACTCATATGAGAGGTAAGGGAGTGCCTCATAAAGCCTTGGCTTATCTGGATTTGGATTCTTGAATAAGGTTTGGCCTGAAAATTACTTTCTTCTGAAGTCACCAAGCTAAGTTAAATACAAATTTCAATGGAGTTTTGCATTTCTGGCAAAACTTGAAGTCAAGTAACAGTTAAGTGAATTTAGAATTTTAGAATTTATTCACAATTTTTTTTGCAAGATTCAAAATCAGTCAATACAAAACTGCTAATTGAGAACCTAAATTGTTGTACACAATGAAGGTATGTGAAGATATACAAGAAATAAGAACTGAATTTATTTAATCTAACCTCTTTATTTGAAAGATGAAGAAACTTAGAAATGAAGTAACTTGGTCAAAGTTATGCCTAATCTGCTTCCCTATGCTCCCACTACCATATTAATCTTCCCCTTTACATAAAACTATTCTCCACCACAAGTATAGTACACGTGCAGCAGATGGTCGTTATCTCGCGTCTGGCCCACTCCTAAGTGAATTTGTGTAGTTGGCTGAACCAGATATTTATCGAAAAGGTAAATTACTTGCCCTGGCAGTAAATAGGCAGCAAATTCAGTGTGTAGAAGGTATGACTGTGATCTTGATGGATGCACAGATTTGGTAGAAACAGAAAATAGAGATATAAGGAAAGAGACTGCCTTTTGAGGGCAAAACAAGACCTCTAGCAGAAAAACTTTGGGGTAGACAGGTACATGTGAACAAACACTTGATTCTCCCCCTATATAAAATTATCCTTCCAGAATTCTCTGCAAAACTCTGAAAGATCCTGTGGTTTACTCTAATGAGAGAGATGGTTCCCTTAATATAATTTCTGATAGTGTTTTAGGGAAAAACAGGGAGTAGGACAATTTGGCTGGAGTTTGGTTAGAAGATGCGTTGGAGGTGGAAAATGGATGGGGTCTTTTCAACTGGAGGTTGAGTTTAGGAGTGTAGTGAATAAGCATGTGAGTGTTCAGGTTAGATGGTAGATCTCTGCTTGAGTTCATACAGTTATAAACTGGTTGTGTAACTGTAAATAAATATCTTGACCTCTCTAAGCCTCACTTTCCTCCTCTGTAGAATAGGTAATGTGTGGGTCCTGAAGAGATGACTTACTGTAGTGCCAGGCTTATTAAACAAAATACTTAATAAATGTTAGGTTTTACTTTTATTATTAATTAGGAATGTGGCTCTGTGCTGTAGGAAATGGCCGAAGACAATAAAAGCCAACATTTCCAGGCATAAATAGTTCCTGTATTTTGTAAATTGATCTTTATGTGGCTTAAGCTGGCATGGCCAGACCCCTCAGTGGGAATTGTAGAGATATTTAGAGTTGAATGCAAAGGCCTGACCTCAGATAGGATGAAGGATGAGACAATACGAAGGATATAAATGGAAAAGGGCACTGTATTAGAGGACTGGAGGTGGGGTAGGGTAGAAGCATTATTTGTAAAGTAGCATCAGTGTCCCTGTGGGAGGAGGGGAAACTGGATGGCAGTCACTGCTGCAAAAGGGGACTGGAAACAGAGAGTAGAATGAATCAGCTGCCAATCCAATTTCTCTAGGGCGATGAGGGGATTATAATGTTCTGAGAGATTACTCAAGTTTAGAAAGAGGAAGTAACAGGAACTCATTTTCCTGCCCCTGAGAATTTGTGATGTTAGATGCTGTGTTTCCAGTGCTTGTGATTTAGTCATTCCTTTAAAAAACTATTTTTAAATTAAGGTGACAAAATAGTGATGAAAAATAACCACCTCATTTGTTTATTGTAGATTTACCCTTGGACTCCAAAGTAAGGCAGTGATGGGACAGGGAGTACAATATACATCCTGTCATCAATAACTGCTGTGACTTTCTTAAAAGTATATGTGTGCTTACACACAGAGGCAGACAGACAACAGATAATCTGTAAAACTCATTTATGATGGCTCACAGTTGCATCTCTCAAAAAGTTCCCATTCCAGTCATTATGTTTTTAAAAAATCTTTTTGTAGGATTGTAATTCAGCTATCTCTACCCCACAAGTAAAATTCCTGGGTAGGCTGAAAAGCTCACTAATGAGCCCCAGTGGTCCTCAACCCTGGCTATACCATAAAATCAGCTATTGAACTTAAAAAAAAAAATGTGTGTGGCCTGGTCTCCATTCCAGGGCACTGAAATTACACTCTCCAGGAGTAATTTCCTTTAATTTACTCTAAAAGAATCTAAGATTTTAAAAAATTGAGTTGGCATAACATTTATGGCTCTTATAGTGTAATTCTTGGCTTAATGAATCTTCTGTGAATAACTTTTAGAGTATTAAAATTTTGAAAACTCCAACCCAGCATACCTATCCTGAGGAACAGAACAGGAGGAAATGGTCATGGATGCATGCAAAAATATGTTTTTTGGGTTTGTTTGTTTTTGCTCTTTTAAAAAATAATTTTCACAGATGATACAGCATCATGGCTACAATCCTGGATTTATTTATTTATTTGTTTTTTACTTTAAATATTGTTTTTAGTTTTCAGTTACAATTGACATACAATATTATATTAAAGTGATCATAACAATGTTTTTAATAGTAATAATTTAAAATAATCTAAGTGTGCAACCACAGAATATTTTTTAAAAATATTATGGTACAACCATTTAATGTGCAGCCATTTAAAATACTGTTGTAAGAGAGCTACTTAATGCATATAACATGTGTACAGCTTAAGAGGAGGATAGATGTTATATAATGCTATATATGGTGAGATATACTGACTTGTTTTTTTAAAACTGTGTAAATAGAAAAAGCCATGTACATATTCCAAGATAGTAACATTTATTATAAGGTGATAGGATGGGAAATGTGATAATTTTTACATCATTTCTTAGACCTAATGTTATTTTCCAGATTTTCTATGTTATGCACAAACTATTTTTATAATAGAGCAATGCTATTAGGTTAAAATCCATTCTAGAAATTGAAAGGAGATTTATATAAAACATTAGTCTATAGAGCCGCCCAGTTCATATGCTGAAAGTAATTGACACCTCCTTTGGCACATGCTACCTGATTTCATAGGTAAAATAGCTTTACAGAAACACCTGTGAGTTTTCTGTGGCAGTAACCGTAGACAAGCCCTGTACCACGTATGACAGATTTGGGAAAAAGAGTCTGGAACAATTGGCTTAATTTGACAAAGACAGAGGAAGATGGGTGATTGGTTTTTGAAGTTCTTCTGAACTTCAGCCTATTTGGGCTGCTTTCTTCTTTAAATATTTTTAAAAATAGGAACAGTTGCTAGGATCTTTTCGCAAAGTTTCTTCATCATCTCAATGCCCCACCTCTGGAAGTTAAATCTGTCTCTGTAGTTAAGGAATTGGTGAAATAGACAAAGAGGTGGGCTGGCAAATTTGTATACTACTTCTACTTTAAAACATGTAATTTAAATGTCCTGTGGAAGAACTGAATTGCTCAGATACAGGAGTATAACATTAACATTTTCCTACGAAACATCTTTCAATATTAGATTGGAAGAACACATAATATTAATTGCTTGGGAAGTTGATGTAAACAGTCATAAAAGTGAGCAGACTCCTTTCTCCCAGAATGGAGTTCAGATCAGTTAAGAAGCTAAGGATGAGTTCAAGATTGCACTGTTCGTGGATGTGTCATAGTCCTGTTGGAGAAGAGGAGGTGACTCGTGGTTGATCTTAGTAACTTTATGGACTAAAAGAAGAAAATATTCTCACTTCTTTGTATATCTTTCTTAGTAGTTTTGTGTATGTTGAGATAGGCTTGTTTCTAAACTGATGGAACCAGAAAGCCCCCAAGGCTCCTTTCTTCGAGGGAAAAGTGCATCTAGAAGGGGTGGGTCTCTAGTGATACTTTGAGGAGTCACAGATGATTTTTCTAGCCTAACCTCCTCAGGTTACCCCCTGAGGTAACCTGTCATCCCCATGACACTGGAGACTGGGTAAACTTTGGAGAGGGCAGAATCTGCCTGTTAAAGATGAGTATTGGAGATCATCTGCTTGCCTGTATAATTTCCCAGATGATGAGGCTCATGCCAGTTTACCAAGACTACCCAGAGTCAAAGATGGAATTCAAACTTTGCTAAGCCAATGTTTGCCCAGTGATTTCTCTTTGGCCCTCCCATGCAGTGCTGTCTCTCATAATGAAACTGGGCAGAATTGTAGGGAGGAAGGCCGTGTCTACTGCCCCTCAAACTCATACTCATGGGCTGATGAGAGGAGATCCCCTAGAGTATTCACTGTAGAAATAGAGGAAGTGGCAGAGGAAAGAGCTGGGGAGGAGCAGACTAAAGAATAAAGCAATGGCCAGGCTCAGGTGTGGAGTGATCAGGTCTGCCTGGGGCAATGGCAAGCTCTGATGGGAAGGAAGGACCCAATATGAGAACACAAAGGAAAAGCTGACATTTATTTGGATAAAGACTGGATTCTTCTGTTCTTTCCTAATTTAATTAAATGAAAAGTTCTGAGCACCTTTGCTCGTAAGTACTCAGTAAACATGAGCTTTACTGACGATAAACTGGGTATACGAGTATATAGGCTATCAATGAGAAAGTCTTTATACTTGAAGGTTCCATGACCCCATTTCTAGGCCAATTTTATATCTTCACTGGGCTTCCATAGGGTTAGCATTAAAAGTATATTAAAATATATATTACTGACTTCCGGCATGATGGAGGAATAGGTGGATGCACCGTACTTCCTCGCACAACCAAGATTAGAACAACAATAATTTACAACAATAATTTACAGTCAGAATAACGCCCAGATCTGGCAGAGGATTTATCTGAATGGAAGTCGGGCAGCCAAGAAGTTGAAGTAGACGTGTTCATCCGGACTGGTAGGAGAAGACGAGCTGGGCGGGCACGGGGCTGGTGCGGGTCAGCAGCGCGAGGAGGTCAGGGAAAGTTTGGCGCGAAATCGGCGCGACAGCCACCTGGGGCGCAAGAATGCAGCGGTGACCCCTGAGTACGCAAGCTGCGGCTGGCAGACCCAGAGGGTAGCGATTGTGGACCAGGGCAGAACTCGCAGCCTGGGAGCCCAGAGAAGGGACTGAGCCCAGGAGAACGGAACTACCACCATTGTTTTCTCCCGTCCCCGCTCCCGCTCTCACCCCTGCCCCCACATATAACGTCACAATCTAGCGACTGGGGTGCCCAGCCCCGGTGAACACCTAAAGCTCCGCCCCCACCATAACAAGAGCAACCAGACTGGAAAAAAAAAGGAAAAAAAGGAGAGATAGGGGAAAAATATGTTTTCAACAGAGCAGATCAGTCCCCCAGGACCCATCCTTTTGAGCGACCAAGAAATAGCCAATCTATCAGATGCGCAGTTCAAAACACTGGTGATCAGAAAGCTCACGGAATTGGTTGATTTTGAGTGCAATTTAGATGAAAGGATGCAGGTTACCATAAAAGAGATGCAGGAAGATACGTGGAGGAGAGCCAATAGTGAAAGGAAGGAATCTGAGTCTCAAAACAATATAGTGGACCAGAAGGAAGATAGAATCAACCAAGCAGGAAAGCATGATGAAATAAGAATTCAAAAAATCGAGGAAAAGCTTAAGAGCATCCAGGACACCTTTAAACGTTCCAACATCCGAATTATAGGGGTACCAGAAGGGGAGGAGCAACAAGTGGAAAACTTATTTGAACAAATAATAAAGGAGAACTTCCCCAATCTGGCAAAGGGAACAGTCTTCCAAGAAATCCAAGAAGCTCAGAGAGCCCCAAAGAAGTTGGACCCAAGAAGAAACACACCAAGGCACATCATAATTACATTAGCCAAGGTAAAAACGAAGGAGAGAATCCTAGAAGCAGCAAGAGATAAGGGGACAGTAACCTACAAAGGAGTTCCCATCAGACTGTCAGCTGATTTCTCCAAAGAGACCTTATAGGCAAGAAGGGGCTGGAAAGAAATATTCCAAGTCATGAAAGACAAGGACCTACACCCCAGATTGCTCTATCCAGCAAAGCTCTCACTTAGAATGGAAGGGCAGATAAAGTGCTTCTCAGATAAGGTCAAGTTAAAGGAGTTCATCATCACCAAGCCCTTATTTTATGAAATGCTAAAGGGACTTATCTAAGAAAAGAAGATAAAGAAACGACATGTATAGTAAAAGGACAGCAAACTCACAAATATTAACAACCACACCTAAAGCAAAACCAAAAGAAACTAAGTAAACAATTAGAACAGGAACAGAACCACAGAAATGGAGGGCACATGGAGGGTTAGCAGCAGGGGGATGGGAGGAGGAGAGAGGGGGAAAAGGTATAGAGAATAAGTAGCATAGAATGTAGGTTGAAAATAGATAGGGGGAGGGCAAGAATAGTATGGGAAATGTAGAAGCTAAAGAAGTCATAAGTATGACACATGGACATGAACTAAAGGGGGAAATGTGGGTGGGAGGGGGGTACAGGGTGGAGGGGAGAGAAGGGGGAAATGGGACAACTGTAATAGCATAATCAATAAAATATATTAAAGAAAAAAATATATATATTAAAGACACATTATGGTGCTAACATGCCTTTAGAATATTAATACATGTCTTTATAGATATGTCACTTTCTTTCTCTCCCTCTCTCAATAAATGTACATACATATACACGTTCATTCCTCCCTATACATACATAGGGCATGAAAGCATTATCTAGAAATAAATACACATGCATTGAGCACGACAAAATTTACATGCTCTTAAAGGCATAGTAGTTTTATCTAAGTATATCTCTTTATAATATACTATATGTCTATGTGTGTATCTGTTTATTATTCTATCACTCATCATGATTTTCTGGCTCCCCACAGAAAATGACCTGTGTACTTTGTGATCAATTCAAGAACAGAGATTTTGCATATTTAAATTGCATTCAGAAAACAGTCTATGAATTAAAATATCATCATGTAAAATACTGCCTTTGGTGTTTGCACATGCCTTCATTGTTGAACAAAAAACTGATTCATTTTGTGGAGATAAGTTTTATAAATGCGATGAATGAGATTTTTTCCCCTCATCCTTAAAATCACGTTGTAAAAAATTGTATTTCTTCTGCCTGGAGATGAGACTACCCAAGGGGTATAATATTTCCAGTATGAATATTATAGAAGTATTGGGAAGTTGCTGTATCTCATTTCCAGTGAAGCCACAAGAGAAAATGATTGTAGCAGGAAGTTGTGGTTTCAGCTTTAAATTGCCTTTATTGTGAAGCAGCACAGAAGAGTGGGCCATTAAAGGGGGTTGCATATTCTTTCTTTTCTTGATGTTTTAAAAAGGCAACAAATTATCTGAGATTAAGTCAGTCTATTTTGTAGACCATTCTAAGGAGAAACGTCTTCCTCCCTCTCTCGACAATCTGTTGAGATGGTGGCTGAGGTTTAGGTAGCCAGTCTTCTATCACCCCGATCCCCACCCTCTTTTCCTCCCCCCCACAACACCAGCTGAGCTGACCAGGGTTGAGGATTGTAACCATAAGGACCAATCAGAAAGCCAGTCAGAGATGCCACATGGCCTGGCATTAAAACATGAGGGGGACCTTTCTTATTTACTTCTTCAAGACATCACTAGAGCTCCGATATATACATTTTAGCAGTGGGAGCTGATGTTGAGAAGAAACCATGAAATAGGGGAGGGTTGTTACTAGCCATGTGGTAAAAAAAGTAGCAGACAGTACTAGTAAGCAGGGGAATGAACTGATGTCTAAAGAGAAAAGATGGAACAAATGCAGGAGAGAGAAAGTGAGTTAAGAGAGCTCATGTGACTAATGAGAGAGCTGCTTTAATTCAAGATGGCTTTGCAGACTAGGGGCCAAGCACCTTACCTTCTTTTTTCTAAAGAAACTTGAGTTTCTGTATCAGTTGGATGATTTTGGCCACAGGGAAGAGAAAACCCAACTAAAGTGATTTAAACGAGGCAACATTTATTATGTCATATAACACTATGTCTGAAGACCAGGATGGTTTTAGGAATGGTTGCATGATGTTGTGGGGGCACAGTTTTATTTTGTCTTTTCTAATTGCTGTATGCAACATTTTGGCCTTAGATTTAGGCTTGTTCCCTCATGGATGCCAAAGGCCTTTAGCAGCTCCATTTATCAACCTTATTTTCTCAGAGGCATATCTTCCAGAACTTTTTAACTTCTGTCAATGTGTGCTGATTTCTCCCTAGAACCTGCTCATCTGTCGTGCTGAACTCTCTCATTCTGGAGTCCCCTAAGTCTGTTTCTTGTGTTGAAGCCCTTACGTACCAGATTTCTGGGATTCAATTTTTTTTTTTGTTTATTTCCTTGTTTTGGTGGAGTAAATCCTCCAGTAGCTTTCCAGGTAGGCTACATAGGACATAAATTTTTGAGACCATGAATAATTGGAAATATTTTTACTGTATCCTAATATTTGATTGATAGTTTGGCTACATATACATTATAGTTTGGAAATAGTTTTCAGAGGTTTGAAAGCCTTGCTCCACATCCTCCCTGCTTCCAGTGTCATTGTAGTGACTTCCAACACCATTCTGATCTTGATCCTTTTCCCACTTTGACCTTTAGTATGCAGTATGATTTTCTTCACCTTTATAATTCTCTTAGTTCCCATCATTTTGAAATTTCATGATAATGTGCCTTATTGTGGGCCTAATTTTGCCAAATTATATTTGTCACAGTAGCAAACTTCAATTTGGAAACTTATGACTTCCAGTACTGCGATTTATTATTATTGTTGTTGTTGTTGTTTTGTTGTTGTTGTTGTTATTAAATTATATTTTCCCCATGGTTTTTATTTTCTACAAATTTTATTATTTGGATATTGAATGGGTTTGCTTCACTGTTGACCTTTCTCCATCCACCTCTTTTTACTTTTTGCTCCTTTTTGGGGGACATTTTCTCAGCTTTATCGTATAACCCCTTTATTGAAATTTTTCATCTCTCTTATTTTTAATTTTCAAGATTTCTTTCCTGAGCAGTATGAAAATACCTCAAAAAATTAAAAATGGATCTGCCTTTTGACCCAGCAATCCCACTTCTGGGAATATATATATGAAGAAACTTAAAACACTAATTCAAAAGAACATAGGCACCACTACACTCATTGCAGTGTTATTTACAATCGCCAAGATATGGAATCAGTCCAGGTGTCCATCAATAGTTGAGTGGATAAAACAACTATGGGACTTTTACAGAATGGAATTCTACTTGGCTATAAAAAAGAGAATTTTACCCTTTGCAACAGTATGGATGAACCTGGAGAACATTATACCAAGTGAAATAAGCCAGTCAGAGAAAGACAAATACAATATAATTTCACTCAAATGTGAACTCTAAAAAACAAACTGAATTAACAAGCAAAACAGAGAAAGACTCATAGATGGAGAGCAGATAACAGCTAGTGGGGTGAGGGGAGGTTAGGGGGTGGAGGGATTGAGCAAAAAAGAAAAATGACTCATGGACATGGACAACAAGGTGGTGATTTCTGGGGCGAGGGGAGTATAAACAGACTAAATGGTGATGGAAAAATATAATAAAGATAATATATTTAAGAACACACACACAACACGTAAGATTTCTTTTCTGTTCTTTGCATTTTTCTCACCTCTTTTGTAAAAACTAGGATCTTGTTCTCTCTCTGACATTAATGATAGTTTCTTGAAGTTTTCTTTTCCCTTATCAGAGCCGTGTTTTTGAAATTGCTTTTCTGTATTTTCCTTGGACTCTGTCCTTCATGTTAGAACCTTTCTCTGATGATCCTTTACAATCTAATTTTATTTAAGAGTAGACAATGAAGAAGCTAATTTAAAGTTCTTTGCATGTGATTGAGTCTTGTCAACTGTGAGCTTCACTGTTGTATGGTCTGGCCGAGCATATTTACTGGAGAAATCCTTGCAAATAAAACCTTTAAGTATTTTGTTTTGGCTGGACAGGTAACCCAGAAAAAAAATCCTCCAGTGTCTTGCTTGGAGGGAATAATCCTGGCTGCCAAAATTTGGGGAACTCAATTGGTGGAAGATGGCCAAGGATGTCAATAATGAGTGTGTGGAATTTCACTTAGTCTCTTGTTTTCAACACACCACTCTGTATTCAACCTTGCGTGGTGTTTCCTGTGCCAGAGATCCTCTTACCCCTTCTGGAGAGTAACCCTGCAGTGTGGAAGAGGCAATTACTAGATATGCAGAGGGGATATGTGGATGTCCTTTTTTTTTCTCTCTCTTTCAATCTTTCTTTTCTTCTTTCTTTCTCTCCTTTTTCTTTCTTTTACTTTAAAAGATAAAAATATTCTGTTTTCAGCCTGACCTTTAATCCTATGACCAAATTTCTACTTCTTGACACTTTCAGGCATTCTTGTAAAATTGGGTTTCTTCTAGGCGTTCTCTACTGATCACTTAGGATTCGACTTTCTTGGGTCTGCTGAATCAGTTGCTACTTGTCTGTTTGCTTTTTCACTTTTAAAATTTTGTTGGTCTCCTCTCCTTTCCTATTTTCCTTGTTCTTACAAATCTAGGCCTTAAAAAATTCCTTTATTGTGTTTTTAGTGAGGTTTTGGAAAGGACAAGTGGCAAATACATGTATTTACTCTGCCAACTTTATTGTGAAGCCCTTTGGACACACACTCTAAGACTAAGGACATTTTCCCAGAAGTTTCCCCACTAGACCTGCTCTCCTACATCAGTGGGCAGGATGGGCTGCAGGTTAGTAGCTAAACCAGTCACTGGCAAAGGGAATGAGGTCACTTTAATTGGCTTAGATAAATTGCAATTCATTCCTGGCAGTGAGGAGGAACCCCTTCCCTGAGCGCAGGGCTTTATGGAGGGCATCATCCAAAGAGTAATATTCAAAGTATTCAACATTGGATATAGCATGGCACTGAGCAATCAAAATGGACACACTACCTAATCAAAGCAAATAGAATGCCATGAATACCCACTTGAGATCTGATTCTGCCTTCCAGGAAGAAGATGGGAACGGATGTTTCTGTGTAAGTCACCAATGGTAGCTACAAAAGCCTCTGTTCCTGGCGCCTAAACAGAAATCATAGAAAATAATCTGCAAAGCTACTTTGGAGAAAGGATCACATCATCTCATAGGGACCGGTCTGGCCTATAAATTTTCACCTCAAACAGAATTGCTCCATTTAATAATCTTTTATTAGAGCAGTCTACCAACCTCTACTAAATACCATTGTGGGAGCCAAGAATACATACAAATTACAGAGTTGAGGGCACTTTCCAATTCCAGTACAACAGAAGACTTTATGTAAAAGGTTGTTCTAGTACTTTAAGAGTAAACTTTGGGAGAAAGGTTCTGCCTCGATGGTATTTACAAGTAATTGGCTTTATCTCACTTGCCAGCTCTTGATTGATGATGGCTGTCTAAAGGGCTGGACTGCGTAGAATTCCGAGTTCAGGCTGAGATCAGCAGGAAAGAACTCTGTGCTTATTTAGCAATAAGCATGTGGGTGTTCACACAGAGAGTGCCGGCATGTGGACTGTAGATTTTCTCTCTTTTTCCAGACCATTTCCACAAGGGCTGAGGCTCCATGGAATCACCCAAGCTGAGGCTCTGGGGCTGCAAACTGTAAGGCAAGGAGATGACCTTTTTTTTTTGGAAGACATTCTCAGATGAGGAAGAGAAGCATCCTCAAGGAAGAGTTCTCAGGAATTTTGCTAACATTGGGGTCAAAGGAGAAGGAAGTTTTGTTGAGGTTCATCTTTGAGAAGGAAAACCAAGGTTCAAGGGCTCTTCAGTTACTCTGAGATAGTGTGGCTCAGAGAACTATAAAATCTTTCCCGAGTTCTGTGACTAACAACACCAAGTTTGCTATTTTAGTTTTCTGGGGGTAATTAGCAGTCCAACAACTTGTGTTGTTTGGGTCATCAAATAGGATCATGGGTAGGGTGAGCAACCTGCCTGGGAGCAACATGATTCCTGGGGTTGGGTGAAGCGATGGCAGTTATTACAGCAGAGGAAAGCCAGTAGAATCTCTGGTACCTACTGTAAAGAGGAAAAGAGAATTCGAGGAACATCCTAAGAGGGAGTTCTGGGTTGAGCAATAGAAAGGTCCTTCTGAAAGTTTCCAAACATAGTGCCTTATACTATTCAAAGCCCTCCTTCACTGGTACTTCATGTAATTCTCTGACAACTCTTTGAATTAGGTAACAGTTAATATTTTTAGTTCTGTTTTCCTAATATGTAAATTCATGTATCCTGAATTTATGTATCTGTAATTTTCAGACAGGATAAAGAACCCAAGGTACACAGCTGCATGGAAGTTGATCTAGGGTTAGAAAAAAGTTCTCCAAGCCTATAGATCGGGGCTTTCTCACTGTGCCATAATGCCTCTAGAACCTAAAATAGCACTTCTTAGTCTGGGTGATACTTAAAAATATATTAATCAAAGGTGAGATTGTGCATAAGGAAGAGTGTCCCAAGCAGAAGGAACAGCACTCACAAGGCCCAGAGGAAGAAGAGAGAATGATACTTCTTGAGAACAAAAAGCAGGCCAGTGTGTATGGAGCAAGGGAGACAATGTGGACATTAGCATAGTTAAGGTTAAATGTGTAGTAGGGGCCACATCTTGAAGGGCACTGAAGGCTTATTTTTCACTTTTTCAATTGGAAAGTCAAATCTCCATCAGCAGATTCTTTTTTAAGCAGTATGCTGTCTTCTTTGGGCCTTTGGTACAACAAATGGTACCAACCATTGAGCTATTAGTGGTGGGGTAGGGAGAGGGCTTGGGATTATTGTAAGTGTATAACTCTATTTGCACAAAAACCTTAGTCTGAATAAATAACATGTTTTACACTTTTATGGACTACTATTTTCCAAATGAATATAGATGTTGTGATGACTAAAACTCAAATTCATTCCAAAGTACTCCTGAAATCCTAGAAGCTTTTGGCTATTATGTAGTATACCCTATGTTTCTGGCCTCAACAACCTGTGACAACACAGTTACAACTCCTTTGGCTTACATATCATTGTGGCTTCACAGTTGCCCCACTCAAAGATCATCCAGCTATTTCTGAGTGTTTCCATGGGCACAGAATAGGTCTCTTGGGTTTCTCCTATTAGAGCCTCTCATTTTATCTCTGTACTCTTGTCCCTGCTCTGCTTCCTGCACCATTCCCTGCTCCTCTGAGCCTATCCTTCTTCATTCCCACCTTCCATTTCCCCACCAATGTGTCGATGTGGGGTATTCCCACCACTCATATCTCCCCTGCTATCTTTGTTCATTCCCACGGGTCATGTCAGCACTGCTGCTGTTGGTCTCAATAGCTCAGATAGCTTGCTTTCTATTTCTATGGGAAGTCTGACATAACCAGAGGTTGAGGATGGCCCTGTCACTTCCCTAAGGTTGACCTTCCCTCCAGCCATCATCTGCACATCTACATCTGCAGCTGCTGCTGATATAACCAGTGCCAGGGCAGATGCTTGTGGAAAGTGAACTCTTGCCCTTGTTATCCTCTTCCAGCTCCCTCCCTAGCACAAAGGCAGCTTACTCTCAGCAAAGAACTCTGAATGTCTCCGTGCACAGGATTCTGGTCTACAGGCCCTGCATAAAGAGAGGAAGGCTTTTGTTTTGATATTCTGGGTGTCAGCAAACTATGACTCAAGGGCCAAATCCATTGTCAGTCTGTTTTTGTAAATAAAATTTTACTGGAACACAGCCACACTCATTTTTTACATATTGTCTATGACTACTTTCGCACTACAGCGGCAGAACTGCAAGGTTGTGACAGAGGCAGTATGGCCTGCAAAGCTAAAAATACTATCTGGATCTTTACAGAAAAAGTTTGTCAACCCTTTATTTAGTTCTTAGGCCTACCATATTTCCTGCCTGGAGAATACTTCTGTCTTGCAGAAACATCATTCTTCTCAAAGAGGAAAATGATATTCCTCCTTGCTAAGGTATGGTCTTGTCTTACTAATTCCACTTAAGGATCACACTCTGCAAATTCAATGATAATTTTTCTAGAAGCACTGTTATTCACTATTATTTCTGTTACCCTTGTCATATGTACTTTTTGTATGTCAACAACAGTATCAGTACAATTATGTTAATAGTTTTTCTATCATTTATCTAACTCTATCTCTCATCTATCTTCTATCTAAGCATTATTTGGAACGATATATACATCTCCATAATATAGTATTTTTATAAAATGACTGTAACTGTATTCACTGAATAATAAATAAGAGATAATTATTATTTAAATAGTTTTATTATTTATATAACAAGACTTCTATTATTGTACATTTAAGTAGATCACAATTTTAACCTTCTTTATGCTAACTTACTGTGTCTCCAGAAAGATTTCATTTTGCTCCAGCAGAAGTCCCATGGAAGGCTCTCATTGGCCCATTTATGGTCATGTGACCATTAATGGAATAGGGGTGTTGTGCATAGGGAATAGCATATTCTGAATGACCATGCTGGGGTCAGGGCCCAACCTTGGAGTTTGAATGTGGCATCAGTACCACACAATACAAATTAGAAAAGAGAGGTACCTTAGACAAAATAACATGCTTTTTACAGGCAGACACAAACTTATTTATTCCTTAAGGCTACAAAGTAAACAGAGTTGGATATGAAGATATTAGGGCTTTGATAGCTCTTCACTTTCCTTAGCTGGGCTTCCTTACTTTTTTATAGGCCTCACTCCCCCTCAGTCACTGCACCAAACCAGGTATAAGGAAGAGGATACCTTTCCAGTCACAACCCATTATTTTGCAGTTCAGTGGGAAAATGAAATATTCAATCAACAGAAAGCCAACAACCATGTTTAAGAAACCAGTCTAAGTGCTGAGGATAGAATGGTGAACAAGAACAGTAGAGGAGCTAGACTGAGAAAATTACAACATGGCAGGAGAGTGAATGATAGAGAAAACATGTGATACTCTAAGAGCACGTTGCTAAGGCACTCAGCTGGCTTTGGTATCTCAGCTGAGAGGAAAGGAGAGCATGCATAAGCAGATGAAGAAACTGGACAAGTGCTCTAGGCAAAGGAAACAGCAATTTTTACAGGCCTGGGGGAGAGAAGAAGCTTAGAAATTTGCTCATTATTTAGGGTGCCCCAGTATTAGGAACCACGTGGTGAGAAATGGAACTGGAGAAGTGAATGAAGACCAGTTCATGAAAAAACTTGTTAAGTCATATTAAGGACTTAGACTTTATCTTGAGAAAAATGGAGTTACAGGGAATGGTTTTAAAATGGAAGGTGGGTGATAGGATCAGATTCATACTTTTTAAAGGTTACTCCAGTTGCAGTGACAAGAGTGAACTGAAGTTGAGAGAGAAAAACTGGAGGCAGGAAGGTCATGTAAATGGATGCTCCAGCAATTCAGGGAAGAGGTGATGGTGACCTGAACCAAAGCGGCAGCAGTGAAAATGAAGAGAAGTCATGGATTTGAGAATTTTTGAGGAGGTATTTATCAGGTGTCTTCTTGGAGATCTAGCCCCTAAGCTCTGGGTACCACAGTTCTGACGATGGACATTCTGCCTAGTTTCTGGAGTCTCCCTATTCCTGGCGCTCTGAGTTTTCTCACACCCACTGAGCTCTAGTGCATTGTTCTCCTACTTTTGCCTGATTGCTGGGGCTCTGCTACCTCCTGACAGTCTTCCATGAAGCAGTTGGAGGATCTGAAGCCTCCTTCTCCACCCCCATGTTTCTTGCCTTTGTCCGTATAGGGAAGATGCTTCTTATTTAGATTTGCATTGCCTTCTGATACCATGGACTGGAACCTCTGTGGAATTCCATGATTTGCCTCTCAGACTTAGCTTTTTGTTAGCAGTTATGTATTTCAGGGAATGAATCTGGTTACAAATCCATCTTTTCAGTTTACTTGGATATTTTGTCAGTACTTAAGATATGCTGTGCCAATTTCAAATTACAACAAAAGTAAAGAGTAGGTGGATGCCCTGTGGCTTCATGATATTAAAAATGCAAATTCTGTACTTTTTATTCACTTATCCTAACTGATTGAGAATTTTTTATTGTAATGAGAAATAATAACTCTCTCCTGCTCTCCCAAGTTCTTTCTTTGTTCTGTCTATGTTCTTATATGCTGGTGACTCCCAAATTTATGATTTCTGTCCTAAAATCTCTTATATATACACTTCCCACTGGATTCCTCCACCCAGATGTCCCCCAACACTTGAAGTCTAATACACCTAAAACATAAACCTTTGCCTTATTGCTCCTTTCCCTACTCTTCCTCCCATACTCTTTGTACTGATAAATGGTTCCATCAACAACCCCCATCAAACAAACAAAAATGTGAGAACCATCCTGGTGTTTTAAATCTTCCTAGGTCTTTGCTCTATAATTTATTGGGATTCTACTTCTTAAATACATTTTTTAAATGCCACATCTCTTCGATATTATTACTTCCTTAGTTTAGTCTTTCATGTCTCCCAATGTCTAATGATTTCTTGGCTTTGCTCTCTGCCTCTAGTCTTGTTGTGATCCAATCTTTTAAGGATTGGAACCAACTAACCATCATCTTCCTACCCTCAGAACAGAGTAAAAGATGGGCACATGGAGGTTCCTTGTTGGATATGCATTCAACTTTGAATTAGGAGGACAATCAAGGCCACGTGTGTTTCTTTCTTTTGATACTCCCTCTAAACTAAGGGCTTATCTTATCAGTAGTTTCTTTCTGTGTCCTAGGAAACTTCTCCTATGCTTTGGAAGACCTCAAGTGAGTTTTCTATCAAGACTCTGAGAGGATTTGAAGCTCTTCTAAAATAAGAAGCTTAGCTTTTCCACAGGCGCTGCTCCTTTCTGGGGTTGAGGAGGCCTTTTGCTGGGTGAGAACACAAGTCAGGCTCCTGAATTTTCATAACAGAATGTCAGCCTTGCCACCTGACAGTCTAAAACATGTGCCTAAAGCATATGGATATCTTTCCAATCAACACAATGTCTTCACTTCCTCTAAAGATCTCAATCTTGGACTGACTGATATTCAGCCCTGTCAAAAAGCTTAGCCAAGAAGAGTGATATTTGAGGGATATTTGGAACCAACCATTCAGTCTTTATGTTTTAATCTTAAACCAAGTTAAAAATTTGTTTGGACTATAGCTCTAATTCCATTAGAAATGTCATTGTTGGATAACATTTAAGTAATATGCTAACTGCTTTTATGTAGCAAGGGCAAAAAAAAAGTCTATTAATGACGACCCAGCTCATGTATTTTTTTCATTATCTTACTAAATGTATCTTCAGGAAAAAATATTTCCAAAGAAGTCTGACTTATTTCACTTCCCATAATATCCTGAAGGTCCATCCAGGTTTTTGCAAATGGCAATATTTCATCTTTTTATGGCTGACTAGTATTCCATTGCATATATATCACATCTTCTTTATTCAATCATCCTTTGATGGGCAGATAGGTTTTTCCATACCTTGGCTATTGTAAGTAAGGCTGTAATGAACATAGGGGTGCTCAGGTCTAACTTCAAAGCTCTTATCCACAGCACTACCCTAGTAAGGATCCATTGGAAAAATGCCTAGAGGCACAGGTAAGTAGGCACAAATAAGAGTCACTCCAGCTATTTGGTCTCCTTAGGCCCTAGAAGGACAAAACATAGAAGAGGAAACAGTTACCTAAGAGAATGATGTTATTTGAGGTGGGATAGTTTCAATAGATTTTATCTATCAGCTCTCTGAGAGCACATCTCACTTGTTTGTTGTAGAGTGATCTCATAATGCATTATAATTTCCCCTTGCTAGGTTTTCACAGTTATATTCATAAATCACCTTATTCTAGATGTTTCCCTCAAATATTTTTCTGTTAAAGGTTTATGCTTCAAAAAGCTCTTTCCCATCACTTTATTCAGTTAATTGAGAGCTAAGCTGAAGGGAAACCAACATGTTTAAAATAAGCTTTTTAAAAGTTGGAGCCACTATGCTTTTTATTATTTTTTCTTACCCTAATATCTCATTAGTATTATCACATTCCTGAAATACCTAAAAGAGTTAAACATGTAAGAAGCCTAAGTATTGAGAGGCCTTAGGAGACCACATTTGGAAGTTCTCAGAAAATGTGAACTGGGAAATACGTACAACAACTCTATTTGTCTGGATTAAGGTCGTGGGAAATACATCTGTTTGCATTTGTAGAGTATACGGTCATTGTAAACTACGCCGCGTGAAGCTATGGAGCAAGAGCACAGCAGCAATGTGCGGTTACATCACCTAGTAAGCATGTATGTCACAAATTGCTTGAAAGCAATCATTGTAATATTCTGGGTCCCACCAAAATGTTATGATTAAACATCCACAACAAAGGCTGTGCCCAGAAGGCCCCACTTTTGTTCTGAGGAGGGTTTATTTGAAGAAAATGGAATGTGACTGTAATAAGAAGCCTGGGCTGGCTCTGTCTCTTCAACTCATTAGGCTGCCATAATGTGCAACAAGCTCAGGGTGGAGGGGGACAGGCTACTGAGCTCCACACAGCACTCTGGGGCTTGACAAGGGAAGAGGGGATGACAGGTGCAGGGGAGATGTATGAAGTCCTCCATCAGATAATTCCTGCAGAGTTGGAGTCCTAGCCTTCAGGGCAGAAGTCTCAGGAGGGTGCACTCTATCATAGTCAAAAATTCCAGTGATACATTGTTCATGAGAAAAATCAGACAAGGCAATTACAGGAAAGAGCAGGAAGCCACCTCCGTCTTCCAATCAGATTTTCAATATTTAACCATCACTTCCTAAGTACAGTTGGGCTTGGTGAATTATGCAGCATCCACAAGGCTGTCCGAGGAGATTTGCTCCTAATAATGGATTTTTGCATCACAAATGAGTAGGGCTGTTTGTCTTTATATTCATCTCTATTTCCTGTCATTACTTTTATCCAATTTGCATTTTTATCTGTGGTTTTGGTTTTATTATAAGAAATGCAAAAAATATGAAGAATGTTCTTTTATTACCATGGTCTACAACTGCCCAAAATGGTTGATCCTGTATTAATTACCTATGTACACTTGTTTGGATATTTTGTTCTCACTTGCATGTAGGGCTTCAAATAGGTATAAGTTATAAGAGAGTCAAATTCAAATGTGCTCTTTCCACCAGAAGAATAAAAACAGGCACTGGCCTACTAGCTGCTGAAGGTGACCAAGTAGAAATAGGCATAGTTGAGATGGATCAAATAAGAAGTGGGAAGCTGAACACAGAAACAGAGTAGAATGGTGGTTAGCAGGGGCTGGATGGTAGGGCACTTGGGGAGATATATTTACGTCAAAGAGCACAAACGTCCAGTTAGAAGATGAGTAAGTTCTGGGAATGTACTGCATAGCATTGTGCTTATAGTCAGCAGTACTGTATTATATACTTGAAGGTTGTTAAGAGATGACCTTAAATATTCTCACCACAGAAAAACAACTAATTATGTGATGTGATAGAGGTGTTAGCTAATGGGGGTATGTACATGCACTGAATCAACAACCTGAAGCTTGCACATTATATGTAAATCATGCCTAAATTTAAAAATCTAGTTATTTGACATTACACAACAACAACAGTGGAAGCCTGGAGCCTTTTTTATAGCAGCACTGCAGTTAATGCTGGCTGGGAATTGGCTGTTGTCCTGTAGAAGTAAGGGTGGAGATCCTTTTCCTGAGGAGGGAAGATGCTCACTTGTTAAGAGACTGCGTGGGCTTTGGCCTTTTCCAGGCACAATTTAACTACTCGGATTTCCAGATAATACTTGGCATTAAGGATGTCATAACAAACTCCACTTTCTGAGGCTTCTGATCCTTACATAAAATTCATGGGAAGTAGTGGTTTATTTTCATCTGCATATATTCTCATGCCTTTATTTATTTTTTTCTAGCTTTCTTCAGATATTATTGACATAACAACAATGGGTAAGTTTAAGGAGTGTAACATGGTGATTAGATATATACTGCAAAATTGTTACCACCATAGCATACATAGCTAACAAGTCTATCATCTCACATAGTTACCATTTATTTTTTTGCGGTGAGGACATTTAAAATCTACTCTTTTATCAGCTTTCAGTATATAATATGGTATTATTAGTTCTAATCACCTTGCTGTGCATTAGATCCCCAGAATTTATTTGCGCCTTTGGACCAGCAGCTCCCCACCCCCCAAAGTCCCTGGTAACCACCACTCTTTGTTTCTATGATTTCTGCTATTTTAGAATCCACACTTGAAAAGTGATATCATATAGTATTTGTCTTTCTGTGTCAGATGTATTTCACTTAGCATCATACCCTGAAGTTTTATTCAATGTTGCAAGTGGCAGGGTTCCCTTCTTTCTCACAACTGAATAATATTCCATTGTGTATATATCACATTTTCCTCACCCATTCATCTGTCAATGGACATTTATGCTGTTCCTGTATCTTGGCTATTGTGAGCAATGCTGCAATAGACGTGGGAGTTCATGCCTTTATTAAGGTTGTGGCAATGCAATGCAACAACAACTATATAATGAGCAGCCTAATGTCATCTTTTCTTCCCTCCTCCCTCCCTCAGCAGTGCCCATCATGTGCCAGAGAGGGGCTGAGCTAGGCTCTGGGAAGATCATAGCTAAGAAGACGCAGCCTCTGTCCCAGGGATGACTTTGTCTTCCAGTGTGGACCATGGAAAAGTAAACAGGCAATTGCAACTTGGTGTAATAAGTGGAATAATATCTTATGATGATAATGATAACCATAATAGGGACTTATGTTCATTAGGTCATTCTTTCAACTATCCCTTGAGACAGGTACTAATATTATTCCTATTTTACTGGTAAAAACCTTAAGGCTTAGTCAATTTTGCAAGTTCATACACTTAGCAAGTGTAAAGCTGGAATATGAATCATGGCCTGTGGAATGCAGATCCTGTCTGTGCAGTGGTAGAGCTCAAGCACTTTGACACTAATTGGCTGTTATCGGAAAACGTGGTGATGGGAACATGCAACCAATTTAGTCTTAAAGGTCCAGAGGGGTGGTCAGGAAAGGCTTCTTTTTTTTTTCATCCTCACCTGAGGACATATTTTCATTGCTTTTGTTTTGTTTCAGAGAGAGAGAGAAATATTGATGTTAGAGAGAAACATTGATTGGTCCACTCTCACAGGATCCCCAACTGGGGATTGAACCTGCAACCTTTCAGTGCACAGGACAAGCTCCAACCAAATGAGCCACACTGGCCAGAGCAAGGAAGGCTTCTTTGAGGAAGATACAGCTAATCTGAGAACTGAAGAAAGATCAATAGTGGAAAGAATAAGGCCTGAAAAGTAAGATAAATTTGGGTCTGACACGTGGCTATTCCCATTTCCTAGCTTGGGTAAAATGTTTAACTTCGTTGCTTCAGTTGCCTTGTGTATGAAAAAAAAATAATGAAACAAGACAGCATATATGAAAGTTCCAGCAGAGGGCCTGGCATTAAGCAATGAATGTTTCTTTTCTTCACTGCACCAGTATTCTGGATTTCACTGTGCCAGGGAGCATGTGATCTGCATTAACCCCAAAGCTATGGGATAATTCAGACAGTTTAAAATGATGGTTTAGATTATTTATTCTAATTTACATTACCACTAACCCTAATATTTCCTTGGTTATTTTGGGCATTTCATTTATCTACTCACTTAACAACTCATTCAGCCATTGCTGGATACATTTTAAGATAAACATTCATAGAGGAAAAAGATGTTTGGCTATTTCTCAGAAATAACAGAGCCTGAAAGGAGCATTTATCAAAACAACTAAGTCAAAATCACTGTGACTGGAATAAAAACAAGACATGAATCTAAAGCATCATTAACTTGCTAATTGTTTCTCAAGTTCATGGTCATTTGTAACATTAAAAAATGTGTACTTTATGATAGAATCACTCCAAGATATAAGAAGTCCCTCTTCTCCACACTATCTAATAAAACATTAGATACCAATGAAACAAACTTATATAATTTGTTTAAGACAAATGGATGTACTGCTGATACCTCAAGATGAACAATCTCAAGCAAGATTCAAGATCTTCTTCATTACATTTCTTTTTCTCTCGTGTGTCAGTCCTCAGTTAATGACTATGATCTTAATTACTCAGTCTAAAAACGTTGAGTGAGGCAGAATTCTAAGATAACTCTTAAGGCTCCTACCCACTCACGTAACACTTTCTGTACAATCCTTCACCTTGAGGGTGGGCAGGTCCTGTGTACGTGACTGCTGTCATGCCAGTGATTAGGTTGCATTATACAGAAAACGTAAAGAGATTTTGCAGGTATGATGAAGGTTCCTAATCAGTTGATTGTGAATTGGTCAAAATGGTATTGTTCTGACCTAATCAGGCAAGTCCTTTAAAAGAGGTCTTTAGCCTTCTTTGAGGCAGGAGACTGTAGGTGGCAGAGATTCTATTGTTGCCCAAAAGAAATAGAGGACAGGCTGACAGTGACCAGAGGGAAGAGGGGAGGGAATTTCAGGGGAGAATGGGAAGTGTTTACAGAAACAAATATAAAGGACACATGGACAAAAACTAGGGGCGGGGGTGGAAATGGGAGGGAGGTGGGGAGGGATGGGTGGGTGGGCTGGAATGGGAGTAAAGGGCAGAAAACCGTACTTGAACAATGATTAAAATAAAAAACATATTATGTTGATTTAAAAAAAAAAGAAGCCTCAGTATTGTGAAGGGTGGGAGCATGAGGCAAGGACGTGGGCGTGCCCACTAGTAACTGAGAGGTGTTCCCTGCTGACAGCTGCTGTGAAAATGAGGAACTCAGTCATAAGACCACAAAGAAGTGAATTCTACCAATAATCTGAATGAGCTTGGAAGTAGATTATCTCCCACTACAGCCTCTAGATTTAAAAAACAAAAAACAAACAAACAAAAAAAGCTATAGTCTTGTGAGACCCTGAACAGATTCAGAAACTGTACGATAATAAATGAATATTGCTTTAAGTGACTAAGTTTGTGTTAATTTGTTATGCAGCATAGAAAATGTCCTCTTTTCTTTATTGCTATTACTCTCATTCAGGCACTCATGTCTCTCACCTGAACTTACAACTTCTAATTAGTCTTTTTACTTTCAGTTTCTCACTTCTCTAGGAAGTCCATTGCCACAGATTTTGTATCTTCCAGAAACACAGATCATGTCATTTTGGCTATGGGATTTGGATTTAGAGAGCTATGTATTTGACTCTAAATTCTAGCACTTAACTAGCTGTGTGAATTGGGCATGTTCATAAAACTCTTTAAGCCTCAGTTTTTAAAGTCAGGATCATAACTGTATCTTTCTCATAGGGTTATTATGAGAATTAAGTGAGATAATGCATTTAAGTTTCTGTTACATGGTGTGTGCTCAAAAAATTGTTGCTATTATTGTGCTTATTATAGAATTAATCTCAAATTCCTTATTGTGATATTTAAAGCTATAGATGATCCTCAGTAGTTTTTCCAGCTACATCTCCTATCTCTTTTTACAAATTGTACTGATCAGTCACATCGGCCTATTGGTGAACTTGAAGTTCTCAGCTACATATTATGCAGTCTATTTGGTTGTCCTATTTTTATTGTCTTTCCTTAGATTAGAGGGGATTTTTTTTTGCCATATTATACTTATCAAATTCTACAAATCTTTTGACACTCAGATTTATGAGAACTCCCCTGTAACTAGGGCTAACTTTCTGCTGACATCTACCAATATCACTCTACAGAGTACTTAATGCCTAAGTCTACTCTGATTTGTCAGAGGTCCACTCTGATTGGTGGTATCATATGTGTGTTACATATTTTTAGTAGCAACTCTGCCTAAAATTCTTTCTTTTTTTTGCTCTCCTAGCTTGGAATTATTGTTACCTCTCCTTATGTTTCTGTAGCAATTTGCTTGTACACATGCTTGGTATTTCAATCTATGTTTTGAAATTCAGCCTGCTCACATGATTGTTTTCCTCATAGTACAGAAAGAAGGGCTCACCTTTAGATTTCCAGTTCACTTGGCATATAATAAATGCTCAAATATTTTTTTGTTAATTAAGACTAGACTTCAGGTGGGGAGCACACAATAGAGAATACAGATGTCATATCATAAATTTGTACACCTGAAATTTATATAAAATTGTTAATCAATGTTACTCCAATAAACTTAATTTAAAAAATAATTAGTTTCATTGATTTACTTGTCAGTCTTTGGGAGGAGGCAGCAAATTTTTCCAATGGATGATATCTACTAATGGTTGACTAGCTTTAACAGCATCTTATTTGGCTTAAATAATTAAATATTCTACACAAGAATGCATCAAAGTAAACTATGTATGATTTATAAAGCCCAATAAAATCTATAAAGATTTGGATGGCCAACTTATGTAAATGAGCATATCTCTGTCTCCATGAGTGCTTCTTTATGAGACTAATTTCAGATCTTCATTGCTATAACAAATCTTTTTATGTCAAACAATTGCATTTATGATCCTGGAAGAAATATGAGACACCACCTAGTCTATGGATCTGGAGACTTGAATCCATGTAAAGTAGTAACTTGGTCTTCCCCTGTCTCTCTTGTAACCTATTTTTGGTACATACTCTTTTTCCTGGCTTCCTCTTCTCTTTCCAATTGAGGACTATTTTCTGGATAGGAATGTTGACCTCAAATAGAACTTACATCTATTTTCATCTGGTAAAGATGAAGAGAGTACATGTATTCTGTTCCTCATTTTCTTACCACAAAATGTAGCTGAAGAAGTTTTGTCTTTAGAACTGTGACTTCATTTCTCTCTGTGCCCTGTCCTTTAAAACTCTATTCTTAGAGGTTTGTGATAGATTTTGGTGTTCATTCTTAGTCATATCCTCTTTTATTTCATCTTCTATTCACTTAAAATCTAAGACAGATAGACTAGTCACTTTTGTGAATCCCTCACTTCTTTCTTAGAATTTTAGAACTCCTAAAATATGTATACAATATGTGTGACCATTTTTAAAATGTTTACTATTTACCAATTTACCAAACATAGAGCTAGGTATCTTATGTGAATTTTTCTTGGTCAATTCTCCCAACAAATCTATGTGGTATAATTACTATGTGTTTTTTTTTTTAACAAGCTTAGAAAGGTTAAGTAATTTTCCCAGGCAGTTTGTGCCATTACTTACTATCTCACTTTGCAGAAAAGAACTAAGATTTAGAGAGGTTAAATATTTTGTTCAGTGTCACACAGCCAGTAAGTGGCATACCTAGGTTGCAAACCCACGTTTTTCTTGAATCTGTAGTCTGAGCTCTCACCCTCATGCTGTAACTCCTTCCTTTCCTTTGAAGCTTTTGACATCTGCTTTCTTAAGCTCTTCAGCACACATCAGCCTCTGCACTATATTTCCTTTTCTTATTACAAATTCCAAGATGACAGGGTAACCATTCATTTATTTCTTGTTAGAGAGAAGCTGGTCCAAAATAGCAGTCTCTTTGCCATTGCTTCTGTTATTTCAGAGATGATGTTGTCAGTAAGGTAAGTAAAACAATTTTTAACCATTTTACTTTGAGCTGTAAAAGACTTCTAGTAGATGTCAAGAGAGTTGAGATTTCCCATCAACATATAGCTTCCTCAATGCCATTTTTGTCACAGAGGCAGCCCATTATTTTAGCATATGACAGTCTCTAAGACTGCAGGAAATCAGGTTCACAGATATTAAATAGTAGATTGGGGTATTATAATTGAGGAGTCTGTTTCCAGAATAATGCAAATCCTTAATTATACCACAACTTTTAGGGGGGGAAAGTTGATGATAGTTCTGCTTTTAAATATTTATTTTTTTTCTTTTACAACTAAGCATCAACTTGGCAGCTTAATCCCAATAAGCTCAGTTGATGGCATGGAATACATTATTTTTGACATAACTAATGACTTCAGTCTTGGCTTTAATTGTAATAAACTTATGAGAAACACATTACTTGTTAGTAACTTTGATACTAATCTTTCTATTCCCCATTCATATTTTAGAAAATAACCACAGGAGTGTAATAGGATACTCAAATATTTGCACAAACTCTGCAGTAAGGGCAAAGGTGGCTGCTATGTTGCTGAAACTAAGCTGTTTGGGCCAACCAACAGATCATGCCAACCAGGGAGAGCTTGAAATGTTTGTTCAGAAGCTGATGGATGAATGTCCAACTTCATCATATAAAAGTAAGTTTAGGAAGGAGCATCAGTGTGTAATTATGAAAACTTGGGACTGCTAGTATATTTTAGGAAGACAATAATTAACCTGTAACTTCTATCTGATCAAACTGTAGCATGCTTCCACATTAACTATCGATTCTGTTTTTTTCTCATTTTATCTTCATTCACATGGTCTTCACTATGCTTCCAGTGACCACTTTAAGAATTACCACTAATCCGTATTCAGATTATTTCCTTTAATACCTCATCTCTTTGTGTTAATATATGAAACTCCGTACAGGGGCTAAATCTTCACTAGTTCCCAGTAATTTGTAGTCACTAATAAAATTTGATTAGACCAAATGCTGAATATATTTAAAACAGGAGTTTGCATAGCTTCTGAAACTTGATATATATATATATATATATATATATATATATATATATATATATATATATATAAATGGTTACTGGATTGAAAAATTATTGAACTAATAAAGCCTTGTGAATATTGAAATAAGCCCATGCCTTGTGTTTCTAGATATGATGTACTGAGAAGAACACAGCGTTGTTTCTGGGCCAAAAATTCGAACCATAAATACAGTCATGAGAAAACACCAGTCAAACCCAAACTGAGGGACACTCTAAAAAAATGTATAGCTTTTCCTCTTCAAGATGTCAAGGTCAAAAAGAAAGAAAAGCTGAGGAACTGATCCAGCTCAAAGGAGACTAAATTGATAAAAGCTATAAATGTTTATTTTGATAATTTTAACATTTAAATATATACTGTGGGTTAGATAATCTAACTGTATCAATATCAAATTTCCTGATTTTGTTAACTGAACTGTGGTTATGAGAGAGAATGTCCTTAGAAATTTCACTTAAATTATTTAGGGTTAAAGCATATGGTGTCTCCAACTTACTTTGAAATGGTTCAAAAAAAAAAGCATATGTGTAAAATAATTGGTGAATCTGGATACAAAGTATAGTACAGTTCCTTTTCCTACTTTCCTATTTGTCTCACAGGTGGTCTTGAAGTTTGAAATCTATCAAATTAAAAGATTAACAAAAAATGAAAAAAAAAGAATTACCACTAATCTTTAACCTTACTTATCCCTGGGCTTTCTCCCTTTCTTTTATATTTGATCCATTTCTTTCCAAAAAGATATTTGTTTGGGATGCCATATTCTTGACACTAATTCTACCAAGTGCCAGGAATACTTATGAGTTACAGTTATTTTCTTGTATTATAATACCAAATTTACATCTGTTATCTGTTTTAGTCAAGATTCTTTATTTGTAACTAACAGAAATCCACTTAAATTAGCTTAAGAAAAAGGAGAATTTACTGGGAAGGAACCAGGATGGCTCATTAAACCCTAGGAAAAGAAATAAAACTGAGCTTTTTGAGGATTTGAAACCAGCATGTGGGAACCTAAGAGCTAAGACCTCTCTGCCTCAGTGGGACCACAGGCTACAAATACAGTGGGTAGGACCACCCCTTTCCTATTTGTCTCACAGGTGGTCTTGTTGAGACAGGTGTCTCACAGGTGGTCCCTTCTATGGGAGCCATAAACAATGAACCATTCTCAGAATGCATGGTTCAAAGATTCCCATGGGATCTTTCCCCTTGCTCTTTATATACATATTTATTGCTATTGTAGTTAAAATTTCACAAACTCCCATCATTTACCAGGTGGGCATAGCATCATGTACATAGTAGATACTGAATAAGTATTTGTTGAATAAATAAGTATTGTATCTCACTTCTAGAGTGCTATCACATATTCCTTTGTGTATATGAAGGAAGCGTGACAATGACATTCATCACTCTATTGACTGACAGGATTGGTATGACATTTAATCTTTTTGTGTCCTGTAGGCCCTAGTTTTCCATATAATGCATGAAAATCTTAAAAGATCAAATAACACAGTTTTATGATAGTGATCTTAGAAAACTATTTGAAGTCCACGTTTCTGATGTGAAAAAAATTTTTTTTAATATTGACTGAATTAAAGACCTGAATTAAGGAAATTGTTGCAAGAGTATACATTATTTTAATTTTTTTGTACAGATTTTACCTCTACTTGAGTGTCAAAAACTTCATGCTTTGAGACACACTGGTAGTGAGCCAGGTCAATAAAAGCTGGAGGAAACAGTAGGAAGTTCCTTGGCAAACCCGTCCCACACCAAACCCTCCCTGTCTGGGACTTCTCACTCTCCTATATTCCTGATCAGGTTTGGTCCCTGGGACCCAGGTCCTCAGACCTGCTTTTCTCTCAGCATCTTAGCAAGTCCTTTCTGATTCACAACCAAACTGTCCTGACCCCATTCTCACCAATTCCAAGTTGGTTTTCTAGAATTTATCTTTAAATATCTCTTTATCATTTTATGAAAATACTGATTGTGCGCCAACTGTGTGATTTAGCTTCATCTCCCACAGTATGAAGACTGATTTCCAATCATGCACACCTATTACAGATTCAGCCTCCTCTTGTGAGGGAGCAGTGTTCATTAATATATTTCCAAGCCTGGGTCTTTGCACCTGCTCTAATGAAGAGATATGGCTCATTTATTATTGTTAACATCAAATGTGGAGTTACCATATAATGTATTGCCTGCACTAGGAAATGGTTAGGAGTGAAAAAGAGCACTATTAATATTTACTCTGGAAAAAACAAGTATAGGACTGCCCTGGAAAAACTGGAACTATTGTCATTTGTGATTATCTGGTTTCTCTAGGAGATGTACATATTTTTCTATTGAGATTCATTTTTTAAAGAGCCTTAAAATAACATGTTTTTATTTAATCTTCACTGTATTTTTTTTTCATTACCATTTAGTCCCACTTTTACCCCCGCTCCACCCAGGAATCACAACATTGTTTTCCATGCCCGTGAGTATTTTTACCTTTTTGATAATTTATTTTTCTTGACTTTGACTTTGCTAATTTTTGGAAATGAGTGATTCAAGATATAAATTAATGATTCAGAATTATGGAATGGCTTTTTAAAAGCAAACACCATCCCAAGACAAAATAAAGAACATTTGACTTGAGAGGGACATTTTTCTTTTTAAAATAAGGAATTGATTGCATTATTGGAAGGAGTTACATACTCCTTTCCTTATTTGTGAGTAAGTACCAGCTCTTTACGTTAAGATGGTGTTAGGTCTTTAGGTTCTTTTGAGTACCCTCTGTGACTTGGACCAATGTGGACTGTCATTTAAGGTTCTGCTAGAGAAACAGACATCCAAAATTGACTAAGTAGTTTAACCTGTTTTATGCAGCAATTTGTGGATTTCCCAGTTTGAGATAATTCTTTTTATATACATATATAATTATAGACTATTTGAATTGACATGTGCCTTAAAAACCATCTAACCCAGTGGTTCTCCATCACAACTATAAACCTACATATTTGGGGAGCTTAAAAAATACTTTGGGCTTTCCCACTTTCAGAAATTCTGCTTTAAGTGCTCTGGGATGGGACCCAGGCATCGACATTAAAAAAAAAAAAAGAAATGCCTCAGGTGATTTTAATGAGCTGTCATGACTGAGAACTTCTGATGTAATTCAACTTCTTCATTTTACATCTCAGAACATCGAGGCCCCCTTCCTTCAGCTGTCACTGTGGGTTAACAATCTAAATATCCCTGTGAATTGTGAGATGTTTTTAAAAGGGCTCTGTGAATGTGACATCACCTTCTTTATTTAGAACTGATCATAATTTTTATGGCTTCCAACAGATGTCTTGGTTTCTTGAATTATCCTTTCACGTCACGGGGCTTCTAAGGCACTGGCTGCCAAAAGAGCCGGAAGGTAAGCCTCTTTTTTTGTTCTCCAGGTAGTAGAGCATATTTTAGCTTTTATTTCTTGCCAGTACTTTTGCTTCAATTTCTTCATTTATCTTTTTTTTTTTTTTTTTGTCCACTAAAGCTTGTCTTCTAATACCCTAGATTATGTGGATTATATCCCCAAGGATCTCACAACTTCAAAAACAGTTTTCTTTTGCCTTTATACCTGAGTGATAGTGTAGCTCAGGAGTCAGCAAATTATGGCCCATGGGACAAATCCAGCCAGCTGCCTTTCTATGTACATGAAGTTTGGTTGGAACATGGCTGCACCCATTCATTTATGTGTTGGCTATGACTGCTTTCAGGCACAACAGCAGGGTTTCAACAGATTGTGTGACCCACAAAGCTGAAAATACTTACTCCCTGGTCTTTTCCTGAAAAGGTTTTCTGACCCCTGGTTTAGCCGGTTTTAAGATTCCTGGCCTGCCGGACATTTGTAGACACTGCACCTCTGTCTTCTAATATTAAATGATATTGGGAGGTGGGAATGTCAGAGGTCAGCTGGGTTCCCTTCTCCCTAAAGGAAGGGTTCATTCACCTTTACCAACATCAGTGACTTGACCCTTTTGGCTGGTTGCCCAAAGACTTCTTTCTTTATCATTGAAATCTAGTAACTTCTAGGCTATATCTTGGTGTCAATTGTTTTAATTTTCTTGGACCACAGTACACTTGATTCTTGTAGATTTGTTGAATTCCATCTTGATTATATAAAGAATTAGCACCTATAGTCCAAGGATACCAGTTATGCACAATTTTAATGTAACTTTGGCTTCCTTAGAACTATTTTTTCCTATTTATTTCATTTTGCTCACTTTTTTAGCCCTGTCTTCTGCATATCTTACAATATTCTCAGTAATGACTATTCATTCCTTCCATGACTCTTGTATTCTTCCTTGAGATTGTTAAAAATCTTAATAAATTCTTAGGGTGTATGGCAGTATGCTAGATCATAATTTTACCAGCCTGGGGGTAGCTATTTTTTCTCAATGTTCATTTGCCGTTATATTTTCTGGTTCTTTCCTTCTTTTTCTTGTAATATATTTGTATACCCTGGGGGTAGGGGACGGCAGAAGCAGGATTACAGTTGTTCACATGGAAAATAACACAATAATTAATAAAGAATAATACAGAATAAACTCTGTGTTTGTGTACTCACAACATTAATACTTCTTTTTCACCACCCTGTAGTTTGTGTACTGGGTCCTTTTAACATCTGCACACTGCATTGTGCACACATCACCCAATAAAGTCTCTTTATTCCCATTTATCCCCCCTTTACCTACCTCCCCCTCCTCCACCTCCTTTTCCCTCTGGCTGTCACCATGATGTTGTGTGTCTATATGTTATAAGTGTATGTTTTTTAATCCTGTCACTTCTTTTCATCCAGCCCCCCCCCCCAACCTCCCTCCCCTCTGAGAGCTACAGTGAAGAACAAATAGGAACAAAGGCATGGATGTATGGTTCCTTTTTAATTACAACATATCTTTGAGAGAGATAAGTTCTTTCTGGCCTAGATATTTGCAGTGTGTTCATACAGATGGAACAAGGTCAGATTTCCAACCTATAAAGAATTATAGTTCATAGTAGTGGCAGAGATTATTGGTCGCATTCTTCAACATCCATTTATTTCTGCTTCTATAATAACAGAAACCAGATTCTATTCATTGTCATTGTGCCCAGCTGAAACCCTAAAATCCCCAGTCTCCTTTATAACTGGTTATGTCCATGTAACAACTTCATCTAACAGCATGTAAAACAAAAGTGTCGAGTATGGCTTCCGGGTAAGCTCCCTAAAAGTGTAAGGGAATGAGGCCTTCTTCCTTATCTCTGCAGCCAGGAATATGGATGTAATGGCCATGAGATAATCTGGAGGATGGAAGCCATGCACAGAGGGTAGCAGGGCAACAAGTTAGGAGAGGGTTCCCTGATGACACTGTGAAGCTGCCATACAAATCTTACTTTTGAAATTCCTTTAGATGAGAGAGAAAAAAATCATCTAACATGTTAAAGCTTTTTGTGTTTTCTATTATATAACTGAACTTAATCTTAACTGATACAGTAAAACAACTTCTTATAACACAGGGCTGTGTGAATGAGGTTGGGTATGTGGGTGTGCAAGAGAGTTGCTTTTGCCTTTGGTTTTTACTGTAACAAAAGGTGGCTGGCAGCTGGTGTTCAAGGTCTTCTCCACCTTGCTTCATCTCACGGATAGATTGCCTCCCGTTGAGAGGTCATGTTCATGTTTCTGTGTTCAGCCCCAGCTACCCTACATCTCTGAGGTGACAAATGAGGACCAAAGAAGCTTCTATTACAAGCCAGCACGTTCCATTATCATTGTTTAAACAAGGAATTAAAGGCTTTTCTCCTCAAGGTCTCCCATTTCTTAGAACCTGTACTTTGAAGCTTTTACCTGATCTCAGCATTTTCCAGAGGGTCCTGGTATTGACGCCCCACTGGTGTCCTGGAGGTCTCTGCACTGAGCAGCCCCTTCCTCACATACTGTGGTCCAGATTTCTAGTTGTTTCCTAATTTTGTCAAAGATGGAGCTTGCATTTCTGTTGTCCATCTCTGTGTTGTTGCAGTGTAATTTTGGAGAAGGGAAGGGGCACAGGTATCTTTACTCCACCATGTTAAAACCAGAAGTCTCCTTGCCTTGTTTATTCATTTATTTTTTTATTATTGTTCTATTGCAGTTTTCCCAATTTTCCCCCTTTGCCCTCCTCCACACAGCCCACCCCCTGTTCCCAGAGTGAATCACCCCACTGCTGTCCATGACCTTCCTTTATTTTTAAAATGACATTTTTATAAATTAGAAAAGGATGTATATTCATTGTGGAAATGTTAGAAAATGCAGAAAAGAAAAAATGCAGGTAAAATTATTGATAATTTCACCAATTAGTGGTAACTCATTAACATTTTAGAGAATATTTCCCAAATTCTCTTTTAATTTCTCTAAGTATATGGATAGATAGGTTATTTATATTCACCCACATGTTATTTTTTTAACCTATTTACTTAACTTTTGGGGAACATAATAAGGAACATCACTGAAGAGTCTGCAACATTGTTTTTAATTTCTTGTTGGCATTCCACTGTATAACATAAGGTATTAATCAACCCCCTAATTTTGGACACTATTTTTTTCCCAAAATACTGCCTATTCTAAATAATGCTATAATGCACTTTTTTCTTACTTAAGAAAAAAAGAATGAACTAAACATGTCTTATTTTTCCTATTTTTCTTAGTAAAACCCTTCTATGGTTAAATTTCAGCTCAGGTCAGATGGTCATTCATTATGAATTAGTAGCAGACTATGAGGTTCCTATTGTTATTCACGGTCAGCCAGGAGGCAGAATGGTAAATGGGAGCCCTAGAGCTCAGTAATTATTTCATCCTCCCCACTAGAGCTGAGCTCATTTTCTTCACTGCTGTGGCAGGCCCAGGCTGAAGCTCTGTGTGTGTGCATGGAGGCACGCAAGCCCACCGACATTCAAAGACTGAGACCCCAGTCCTGCCAGGGATTCCTAACCTTAAGACCCAAAGGCCCCATCGACCTCCCTGGGGGGTAGAATTTTTTTTAAAGACTATTTATTTTAAACATATATAATAGTTGCAAAAACAAGAGTTCCCCTATGTCCCTCAACCCACTTCCCTTAAGATAACCATCTTACATAACCTTAGTATAATTATCACAAACACGATACTATCATTGGTACAATAGTGGCAAGTAAACTATAGACCTTATTTGACTTTCTCCATTTTTCCTACTAATGTCCTTTTGTTGTTGTTGTTGTTCTAGGCTCCTAAGGGCAATCACATGTTGTATTTAGTTGTTATTTCAACTTAATCTCTTCCAGTCTACAAAAATTCCTCAGTCTTTTCTTGTCTTTTCTGACCTTGACACTTTTGGTGAGTGCTGGTCAGTAACTTTGTAGAATGCCACTCAATTTGGATTTTTAGTGACTTTGTTTCATGGTTACATGGAAGGCACGTGTTTTTGGCAAGAATAGTACAAAAATGCTCTTGTATATAGGGGTGGGCAAAAAGTAGCTTTACAGTTGATCATATGGAAAATAATATAATAATTAATAAATAATAATGTAAAAATAAACTGTTTCACATACTCAGAACTGTAAACCTACTTTTGCTCACCTCTGTATTTCTCAGGGCATCGTATCAAAAGGTTCATGAAGTTGACCTGTATTATTTCTGGTGATATTTTTGTCTTGATCACTTGGTTAAGCTGTGTCTGAGCAGTTTCTTTACTGTAAGTTATCTTTCCCTTTGTAATTGATAAGTATTTTGGAAGAAATACTTTCAGATTATGCAAACCCTATTTCTCCTCAAAGGTTCATTTGTATTTCCATTCCAGTCCTCCTTTCCTTACACTTGTCCATTTTAATTATTTGTTTATTTGGGGGTTATGTGAAAGGTGTATGAAATGTTACTGTAAGTTCTAGGAGTCAGAGCTATACAAATATATATATGAATATGTATATTTGTACTATATTTGTACTATATATGATATGCAAATATATATTCATTCAGAGTGTCACTCAAGTTTTTCTGTTCCCATTCCCTACTTCTTTCTAACTCTTCCACTCACTCTCTGTAGCTAACCACTCTACTTATGCTTCCTTAATTTCTTCTGTGCAAATGAACAGACATTCATATATATTTTCTTACATCTCCCTCTTCTTACATGAAGGATAGCATCCTAGAGATGCTCTTTTGGCTTTGCTTTTTTTCTTTACATTTAACAGTATGTCCTGGAAATCACTCCATATTTGTTCAGAGATTGTATTATCCTTTTTTTTAATAATTGCATAGTATTTCATTGTATGGATGTATCATACTTTACTCAACTACTCTCTTATATATGAATATTTTGGTGGTTTCTAATATTTTACAACTGCAAACAATGCTTCAAAAAATGTCCTTGTTGTATGTGTATTTTTGCCTTGCTAGAAGTGTATCTTTAGGGCAGTTTCCTAGACGTGGGATTGCTGGGCTGTATGTAGTTTTGTTAGAGATTGCCAAATTTCTTTCCAGAAGGGATGTGCCAGTTCCCATTTGCACCAGCAATGCATGAAATTGACTTCCACTCCACAGCATCACCACCGGAATATGTTGCCCTATCTTTAGAGTTGTGGCAATCTGATAGGTGGGAAATAATATCTCATTGTTTTTGTTTGTATTTTTCCAATTACTAATGAATTTGAACATTTTTCCACATATCTGATACCACTTTTAATATCTACCTTTTTCTTTGTGCCAAATAAAATAGTGTGTGAGATGTAAGGACATGTGGTACATGGTCTCTGCTGTGAAGTAGCCTGCAGCCTGGCTGAATACATGGGAACAAGCACACAAAACTCTAATACACAAAAAGCGGCTTTCCAACAGGAATTAAGTTTTAACCTTTGCCCTCAGTGAGTTACCAGCAACCAGATCTTCAGTGACCAATAAAAATTACTCTAATTATTATGGTGATTACAATAAATGTATGCATCCCTACCTTTTCTTGTATCACTTCTAGTAGAGAAAGAATGGGGCTAAAATTAAGAAGTCTGGGGTTCAGTCTCTCCCCGTCTCTAGGATTCAGTTTCTTCATCTATAAAATGCGAGTGGGGCCAGGTGCTGAAACAGTGACTGATAGGATTTTTCTAGAGGTAGTCTCATAAAATTCTTAAATAATCTAAATGGCAAAGTGAATATATAAGGGGGTAATTGTGCAAGCATCTTCACACCAAAGATAACTTCAAAATACTCTGAGTCATCACAAATGCAGCCAGAAAAATGGACCTTATCTCATATAATCACATACTGAACTATACATGAACTTAAAACATGCAAAAGGAATATTGAAAATTTTTTTCATACAACAAAAAATAAATCCCTGAGAACTAGAGAACAATGCCTTGGCTAGAGGAGTATTGATATTAGTTGAACTCTAAGTGTTCAAGAATTTAATATTGATTACAGTTGAGTACAAAAAAGACATCAGGAATGGCATGGACTGCTACCAGTCAGGAGAGAGTGTTGTACTTGGATTCATGAGAAGTATGTGCGCGTGGTCAGGGTGCTGAATGAACAGGACGGAAAGGGCTGTCAAGAATGCATGAATGATTAATGCCAGAGTGCAGTAATGGGGATTGGGATATGCTGCACATTTAATTCAGTGGGAAAAGTGTGTGGGAGGGCACCAATACCTATAAACCTATGTGACACTGTTTTAGTAACATGCATTAAAGGACACTAGCCAGATTAATGATGAGGCTGTCACCAAGACGCTTCAGTTCTTCTTAATTATGTTTCATGTATTTATGTTTCCTTTTCATTTCTTCTGCCTCTTCTCCAGTTTAGACCCACCATGCCGGTCTTCACCAAATCAAGTTGACCACACCTAAAACCACTAGGTCAGTATTTCTGAAGCATCACTTTAACTGTGCCACTCTTCTGTCTCAATCCCTTATTCCCTGTCTTCTTACTCCCACAAAATTTCCCAGAATAGTGGGCTTCAAGCTGCATTCTAAGGATCACACACAGTCTGCTCCAGAAACAGAGATGGTGTTTCCCTTTGTTCAGTCATTGTCTTTTCAGTATCTAGAACAATGCCTGGGGCAGAGAAAGTGTCCAGTAAATATTTGTAAAATGAATGAACAAATAAATGAGATGACTCACTGGTTGCTGGGAAATGGAATTAGACCAGGAGACTGGCTTTTGGCCTCTTATTTCCTCTCCAATTAGCAGCTCCATTGTCATCTACTTTTTATGTTGGTGTTCCCAAGTTAAGTTTCATTTGAAAAAGAGTCCTGTTGCTTTTAGTGTCTGAAAGTCAATAAAGATGTCTTATCTCTTACATCTGAAGTTCAAAATCCCAAATAAAGTTTCCAAAGGCAATTGCTACTACTCCATAAAATGAAGAGGATGTTGTCATGGTTTTCTTGCTCAGCAGTCCTCTCCAAAGCCCCAGGGCTCCATGGGGGCTGCCACATTTGTTCCTATCTCATCCCGTTCCTGACAAACAGGTTTGACCCTGGCCTGGCCTATTAGAATGCCTGGTAATCCAGGCTGGAGTTGGTTTTCTTAGGATGGTACCCTGACTGCGGCTGGGCTCTTCATTAGTTTTTCCTGGAATTTAGAACATTTTTTAAAAATCAGAAACTAAACAGTAACGACCTGTCCATTTCTTCTGTGAAGCCCATGAGAAACTTCTTATGATCAGGTTTCCAGTATTTGAAGTGGAAGAGACAGAAGCAAAGATTCAGAGAAGAGAGACAAGAGACGGGGAGAGCCTGCTGGTGGCAGGTGAGCCCTTTGTTCTACATGCTTCCAAGGCTGTTAAAGGTTGGGTTCTGTGCGATCTGACTCTGAGTGGACTTTGGGGTGTAGGGTATGTATTAGGGAGAAACACTCAAGGAAAGGAGGGGAGGAAGTAAGTTTGGGTAGAAGGAGAAACTGAACTGCAGTGCAGGTCTAGCAAAGCATTAGCTGACCCTACAGATTGCTGTGTACCATACACGACCCATCAGAATTGTCCTGTGTGCGCTGAGATGGCCTGGCCTTACACTTCCACAGTGGCCCGTCTCTGGGCATGGGCTCCCCAGGGAAGGACATGCTGCTTAATGAGGCAGCTCTCCATAGCTGAGGCCCATCCTGAAGTAGCAGAGAGCCACAGACTGTCTACTGACTATGTGGCCAACATCTGAGGCAACACATTCTTCTTTGAATGGGGTCTTATGTCCACTCCAGAGGCCCACCTTCAGTCTGCCTTCCCTATACTTAATGTCCCACACTCTTTTAATTAGGTGACACACCCCAATATGCTTTCAACACATTTCCATTTTTGCCAAACAAGGGCAATTTAGATTTTTTTTCTAATGACTTGCCACCAAGAGAGTCTTGACTAATACTCTCCAGCCAGGTTGCTCACCAGAATACCCTCTCTACTCCTTTGACCATGAGATGCCTATATTTCCACCTCTCGCCTCATTCATTCATGCAACAAGTATTTCCTGAGTATCTGCTCTGTGCCAGGAAAGAATCTCAAACCTACCTTTCCTAAAGCTCCAGGTGCTGCCCCAAGGCCTTTAGAAAGCCTTTCCTGACCAATGACCCCTTAGCAAGGTAGCTGTCCTTTGAATGCCAATAGCATTCAGTATCTCTACCATTCACTCCAGGGTAGTTTGCCTCTCACTGCACCACTGGACTCTGGCAGAACTCTTTCTGTGACACTGTTCTCTGAAACAATAGGCCTTGATGAAAAATGGGATGAGGACATTCCTGTGAGACTTGCTCCAGCCCCTATGGATGTCGTTTATTACCCATCAATCTTCTTTCTATGAGACTCTCAGAAGAAATTTCTTTCCTACCTCAGTATCGGCAGCATGTGTGCTTCTGAGTATCTGCTTGGCTTTCATCTCACCACCCTGTGCACTGCATCAATGGCTAATTTTCTTTTTTTTGGATTGGTTGCTACAGAGCTGAAACCACATTTATGACACCCTCTTAGCAATCAGGTAACATTCTTTGTCGATGTCACTATTTCCTCCAGGTAATTGAAGGTGAAGATATGTTTTATTTGTTTAGTTGGGGGTTCTTAAAAATATAATCTGAATACCTTCGGGCTAAGCACACAGTCTGCTGGTTGCCAAAAACCCATCCCTTCCCTGTTATAAATACAACTTGTCGCTTCAATTGTGTCTGCTATCTTCTGGCCTTCTAGAGCACAATGTATTTGATTTTATGATTCTTCATCTGTAATGTGCATTAGAAAACTCTAAAAAAATATTTTATTTAACCTACCATATGCAAAATATTATCATTTCATCTTGCAATCAATGTTAAAAAGTACTAATGAGGTTTTTTATTAAATACTAAGCCTTTAAAGCCTAGTTTCTTTTTCTTTTATTGTGACAAAATATACACAACAAAAACTTACCATTTTAACCATTTTAAGCATATACAGTTCAGCGGCACTAAGTAGGTTCACATTATTGTCCAACAATCGCTGCCATCCTTCCCTAGGACCTGCTTATTTTCACAAACCGAAACACTGGTACCCATTAGGTGATACATCCCACTTCCCCCTCTCCCAAGCCCCCGGCAACCACCATTCTGTTTTCTGTCCCTATGAATTTGACTACTCTCTATACCTCATATAAATGGAATCATACAGATATGTGTCCTTTTGCATCTGGCTTATTTCCCAAGGGATAATGTCTTCAAGGTTCACCCATGTTGTAGCATGTGTCAGAATTTCCTTTTTTCCTTCCTTTTAAGAATATTGTTGACAGTATTACAGATGTCTCCCATTTTCCTCCTCCTTATTTCCCTCCATCCAGGATCCCTCCGCCTTGGCCTTCACCACATTGTTGTCTGCGCCATGGGCTATGCATATATGCATACATGTTCTCTGGCTAATCTCTTCCAGTCCCCCTGACCCTCCTCGCCTCTGACATCTGTCTGTTTCATGTATCTATGCTTCTGGTTTTATTTTGTTAGGTTATTTTGTTCATTAGATTCCACATATGAGTGAGATTGTATGGTATTTGTCTTTCTCTGACTGGCTTATTTCACTTAGCATAATAATCTCCAGATCCATCCATGCTGTCACAAAGGGTAGGAGTTCCTTCTTTTCTTTCTCCTGTATAGTATTTCATTTTTTCAAATGGACCACAGCTTTTTTACCCACTCATCTATCGATGGTACCTTGGGCTATTTCTAGGCATTGGCTGTTTTAAATAACACTGCTATGAACATAAGGATGCATATATTCTTTCTGATTGCTGTTTCAGGATTCTTAGGATATAGTCCCAGAAGTAGGATTACTGAATCAACAAACAAGTACTGGCAAATATGTGAAGAAAGGGAACCCTAGTGCGCTGTTGGTGGGAATGCAGACTGGTGCAGCCCCTATGGAAAACAGTGCGGGGTTTCCTCAAAATACTAAAAATGGAACTTTTGACCCAGAATTTCCTTTCTTCTTTTTTAAGGCTGAATATGTTTCATTGACTGTGTATGCCACATTTTATTTATTCATTTTATATGGTTTGCATTTTTGTATTAGTCTCATTTCATGTTTTAGGCTTGCTTTTTCTAGATAAGCTGCTTTCAATCCTTTTGTGAACAGGGTACAGAATAAATAAATACATTCGTATTTTTCATCCTCAACAAGACCAGAAGCTCCTTGTTCAAGGGTCAGCTGTATATACAAATATAGAGTCACTACAGTGTACACTTGAAACCAAGAAACCAATATAATATTAAACATGTCAATTATACCACAACAAAAATAAATTAATTTTTAAAAAGAAAACATCCATAAGATACAGAAAATTTAAAAAATGATTAATACATACTATCTGAAATAATCTTGTTTATTTATGCATTTGTTTGTCTACTTCAGTGGAAGGTAAGCCCATGAAGGGCGGAACCAGTCCCTATTGTTCTCTACTATGTTGCCAGTGCTTAGGACAATGTCTAGCATACAGTAAGTGTTCAGTAAGTATTTGTTCCATGAATGAACACATATGAGCTTCTAGAGTCAGGAGCTATGTGGTCTTCACATTTGTATCTCCTTATTCCACCTCATCTTTATACTTCCCAACTCAGTATACAGCACCCATCATAAGTAAAAAGGGTTGTTGAATTTAATTGAACTGAGAATACATCATTTTAATTTGTGTAGTTTGAAATAATTTTGGCAAATATATGCATTTGTAACAGGTAAGTTGGATGGAATGGCATAAAAAATCATGAATTTCAGTGGGAAGAAATAAGATAAAATAGGATTTGAAACACATGCCCCTTTTTATACAGGATTAGCCATAGTACTCTTAAATATCAAGGACAACTCATCACAGGTTATAATGACCTCCTCCTATTTCTGCATTCAGTGGGTATTTAAATTACCTTTTAAAATATGAATGCAAAACACCAAGATATTAAAAAGCAATTATCTCTAGACAGCAGGATCCTATCTTTGGGTTTTTTGCATTTTTCCATATTTCCCATAATAGTGAATGATTTTTTTAATGAGAAAAAATTATTCACAAAGAAATTAACAGTTTGATCTATATTTTGTTCTGGCTTCTAGTTTAGACTATGCCAGCCAGATTAATGGAAGTAACACAGAAGACTAAATTCTGCAGTTATTTTTTTTCAGATCCCTCTTTATTTATTAATGTCTCAGAATACACGTGAATTCTTAAATATCCTTCATGAAATCTATTCAGAGGTTTGATTAGCTCCAGCTAACGAGAGCAGAGCACGTTACCATGTCATGCAAGACAGAAATAGCCCGGTAAATTCTCTGTGTCTCTCTAGCGATGTCAGCCCCTGCCAACGTTTCTTACTGACGTCCCCGAAACTGACATTACCCTTTCATTGATGTCATTGAATCAGGAAGCTGAAAAGCTGTTGCAAAATGACTGTTTCTATTGCAAAGGTTTAAAACTTTAGAGATTGAAAGGTTAAAGTTAAAAATATGTATTTTAATTTGAACAACAGATGGCCTTGGAGTGACTACAAGGCTGAATTAACTCTAGAGCCTCTATGGCTGCTTGTGGAAGGCAAAAAAAAAAAATAGACAACCAAAACCCTTTAAAAGCCCACACTGGAACACACAGCTCAAGTGCCGGTGACATCAGCAGAATCTCTCTGCTGAATTAGAATCCTGAATTTGGCTGCAAAGCCATCTGTTAGCCTCCAGACAGAATAATCTTCTATGAAATTATGCTTCATAGTTTCACTAATGAACCTTCCCAATTGTCAGGGCCTCAGCCTCACAGCTGTCTCACCTCTTATAGCCGCCTGGCTCCCTGAGCCCCTGAGATACACAGAGGAATCCACTTGCTAAAGTCCACGGTGGATCTGTCCTTTGGAAAGATGTGTCCTGTCTTAATAAATCAAGTTCTAGGGAAATGAACTTTGAGATGGAGAGTTCTATGGAGGTTTATTAGGACACACCCTTGTAAGGAAATGAGGACAGCATGAGGGCAGAAGAGAAAGCCCACCCACAAGGCCATCAGCCTCGGCCATTCTGTGGGGAGTTCTACTGCTGAGAAGGCCCCTCAGAGTTGTCCCAGACTGAGTCACAGCAGCCAGGTCCCTGTATCCTCACATCAGCTATCATTGGACACAGGCTGTTCCTTGAAAGAGGGCATCACCTTGGATGCTATAACTCCTTGTGGCTGAGACAATCTCCAGGGGAATACCCAACCAACATTCCCAGGAGCTGAGGGATGAACACTTTGACCCTGAAAAGGGGATCTGAATACAACACTCTGGTCTCCACCCCATCCACCCAGATCCTCCAGTGACTGTGGCATCAAAACCCCTGGACCTGCCTATATCTCTTTGCCTGCAGCCTTTTCTCTCAGCCTTGGCCAGACTTCTATCCAGGATCACACCAGCAGGGGTGTCCAAACTTTTGGCATTTCTGGGCCATACTGGATGAAGAAGAGTTGTCTTGGGCCCCACATTAAATACACAGACACTAATGAAAACTGATGAGCAAAAAATAAACATTTTAAGTAAATTTACGATTTTGTGTTGGACCACATTCATAGCCATCCTGGGACTCATGTGGCCCACGGGCCATGAGTCAGACACCCTTAGAGGAAAACCTCAGTTACCTGAAATATTTAGGTAGTCATTCAATCATTTATTTTTTTAACTCTACCAATTATATGCTGAGGGTAAGACCCTCTTTCAGGGGGGATGCCATCTGTGGGAACTTGGAGGCAAGAGAGAGCATCAGCCAGTTCAGAGAACTGAAAATGGGTCAGCGCATAAGAAAAAGAGTGAGAGAGAAGCAGGAGATCATGAAGGGTGCTGTCTTTCATGCTCCAGAGCTGGGATTTGACACTGTCCCATCATTCCATCATTCTTCCGTTGCTTTGGCGAAACACTTTGGTGCTATCCTTGACTCATTTCTTTCACTCAGATCACATATCCAGTCATACCTCGGTACTTGTCAGCTTCAGACCTCATCCAACCCAGTACTCATTGCATTTTGACAAGAAAAAGATGTCTTGGTGTTTGCTCAGGACTTATAGAACTTGCTAGAAGTTGTAGGAGTCCCAGTGGTGCCCCGCAAGAAAGAATGCTTCACTGCTGGGTACTCGTTTGTTCTGGCACTGGTGACATGCTCCGGTATGAATTAACGATGAGTACTGAGGTACCACTGTACATAGACATGTATATATTCCAACCCTTTATCACTCCCACTGCGCTCACTCTGGGCCAAGCCTCATCGTTTCCTGCCTGGATTATTAAACTGGCACCCTAATTGGTGTCTCTGCTTTTGCCCTTGCCCCTTGGTAGTCTATTCCCAATAAGCAGCCAGAATGATCTAGGAAATATATCAAGATCATCTAATGCAGAGAGTAAAACCCAAAGTTCTGGGTGTGACCTACAAGACCCTGCCTACCTGATCTATTTCCCCCACAATTACCACTCTCACTGTATGCCCCTCCCTTACTCCACTCCACCGGGCTTGCTGATCTTCAAACAAGTTGACCATGCTCACATTTTGGGATATTTCCATTTCCTTCTTCCTAGGATGACGCTACCCAAACAGGGAAAGAGCAAACTTCCTCACTTCTTTCATGTCTTTTCTCAAAAGTCACTTCCCTAGCAAGGATTTTCCTTGCTCCCCTATCTAAAGTTTTAGTGTTTGGCGATGATGGTAGTACCTTGATAATTACTGAATAAATGGGTAGAGAGGCTTTGGAAGATTTTTCTGGATGATTGAGGTGCCAGATAGCAGGTCTCTCTTACTAGGAAGTAAATCTTTTTGTTTAAAATTTTGAGCATGTTTAGTGGACAGCTTTATAAAACCTATTACACCATTACCTCCATTTTTAAATAAAAATAGTTTTGTGAGCTAGAGTAAGGATACTTTTAGAAGTTCTTGAGGAATTTACCCCAGTGCTAAATAGCCTCTGCATACTGGGCCTTGTGTTTTATAGTGTTCCTTCTGTTTTGTCACTGGCTAGTGGGTTTTCAGCTGTCAGTAAGTCTAAGACTTCTCCAACATATCAAACTAGACAAGAGCCAGAGAGATTGGCCTAGCGCATTACAATAACTAGAGAATCAAAAGATTCCTTGGGCAACTAGAAAGCATAGGGGATTGGGAGTTAGGAGATCTGGATTCTAGCATAGCCACTAAGCTAAGCAATGTGTGGAAGGGAGAGAACTGATCATTATGGAGCTGTTACTTTATTTGATTCACACAGTAACTGGGTGATGTTTATATTGTTTCCGTCTTACAGATAGGGAAACCAGACTATGGGAAATTAATCTGTTCAAGATCAGATGGCTTGCCAACAATAGACCCAGGATTCATTCCAGGTCCCCTGATTCCAATAGTCTGCTCTCTTTACCATACTGAGGTAGAGCACTATTTGTTTCTTCATTAGAAATGGCAAATGCATTAAATCAGTGATTGCAATCAAAAACAGTCTCATATGCTATGGGTTAATTGCTCGCAAGAATAGTGGTTAAGAGAAGGGGTAAATGTCAATCAGACACAGATTAATTTCTGGCTGCAACAACTCAGTTAAACTTTCTGAGCCTCAGTTTCCTTATTCATAAAATTGGGGTAATAATAATAATAATACCTAGATCCAAGGGCTGTTGTAAACTCCTCTAGAGTAATATAGTAAAGTATTTACCTTAGTTAGGAGCTAGAATAAAATAAGCACTCAGTAAATGGTTGCTTTATTATTATTGTTGTTGTTATTATTATTACCAAAGTAAGTGAGTTCTTCCCCTTGACACCAAGTACCCTTCAGGGAGCTTCTGGGCCAAGTGTACAGGTGGCCTCAAAGGCTTAGGTGTGGAGGGTGGAACGTAAGTCAGCTGTGAAGCCCAGCCCTGGAGTTACTGGAAAGGCAGTGTCATCTGGGCGTGTCCCTAAATGTACAGAATATCCAAATGTGGGGAGATGCCAGCCACCCTACACAGCACGGATGGAGCGCTGGAGTCCCCTGGCCTGGGCATCTTGCTGCTTTCACCGGAAAGCTGCCAGCCGGGCTGCCGCCAGAGCAGGTCGGAGCAGTCTCTTTTTTACTCAGAACATTATGTGGATTGGATTACATGGCTGTAAACTGATCAGTGCATATTCATAAGCTGTCAAGCATCTGAGTTCAAACAATTGGACTGTTTTAATAAGATTAGCAACTTGTTGCCTTCCTATAGTTCTCTCCCTGCAGGATTCCATTCAGAATCCTTCCAAGAAAAGTGTCCTGGGGAAGTGGAAGGGTTGCAGGCTTCCCTGCATCTTCCTTCCTGAGGAAGACACAAGTGAAAAAGACTTCCATGTCTGCTGTGCAGAACCACCTCTGCCTCCGAAAATATGCAGAGGAAGCCCAAAGTCAAGGGAATGGTAATGTAGACAGGAGGCTTGATAGGATGGATACATGTTTTTGGATGGTAGACCTCACAAAGGGTGTGTGCAATTCACCCATGGACTGTGAGCCAAGGTCTACCCTCCAAAAGCTAAAGTGTAACAGGTGGCCTGGCATTCAGTGATGCAAAACAGAATTTCATAATTATTTAATTTTTAAGGGATTGGTATAAAGGATCTTTTTTTTAAACTGTAGTTCCATACCAACTAATTTTGAGAACTTGGTGAAGTGACTTAACATCTCAAACTTTATTAGTTTTCTCCTCTTTAAAATAGCATAACAATACCTACTCGTGGCAAATGGACCCAAGCCTATCTGCTTACTCACAAATATTAGAACCACCAAGAATTATTAGTTTCTTTTTGGTAGAGAATAGGTAGCCTATAATAGTTACAGGCACATGAGGGCTGTAAGTTTCCTCCTCCAAAAATCTATCTGTCAGCCCCTGCTTTGCAATGAAAGCCACCAGGCCAAAAGCTCAAATTCTGCTGCGGTTAATTAGGCACAAAACAATTCTACCACCATTCTGAAAGTGTAACAAAGTCAGTTCTCTGTGATTCTCTTTAGGTGACTATGAAAATTTTTAGAAGTAGAATTCTTCTTGAATTTCTAGTAGGAGCCAGGTAGCATCATCCTTTTTCCAGAACCCCAAACCTGGACATTCCTTTTTGAAGCAATTGGGCTATTGGGTTACTAGATTATTATGTTCTGTTTTAGTAATGCAATATACCACTTCTAGCCAATCCAGCATCTGGAACCCTTCTTATTTTACCAGTAAAAAAAATGATTTATAACATTTGTGATGCTAGTTAATAGACCGTTGGTGTTGACCAGGGATCACGAGAGCAGAACGACTAAAGCAGTTCTGTCGTAATTGCCTCTGGAATGTGTGGTTCCAGTAGGGTCTGCCAAAGGCTAACTAACCATCCTCAGAGTGTGTTTTCCTAATTAGAGTCCTTTGAATATTAATTAATCATCCTAAAGTAGTTTTAATTGGGGTAATTAACTAGGATATTTAACTACCGTAAGGTGTAGACCGAAACACACGCGCGCACACACACACACACACACACACATATTACTATTCATGTTATGTTTCAGAGTTAAAGATTATAAAGAGTATCTCACGGAATTAAGTGATGCATGTTAGGGACTTAGTGCTCACCATGTAGTAAATGACAGCCATTGCCATTATATAAATCTGTATTTCTAGTAACATTTACAGAGCTTGGACCAATTATCTTGGTTGCTGCCTCAGAGTGGTAGAACAAGTCCAGTGGTGAGTGCCTGTGGAATTGCTGAGTGAATGATTCCATACCCCCTTGGTAGTCACCAGAAATATATTGATGGTATAGGAGTTTTGCAAGGGATTGAAATTCTTGAGTGAGCAAGCAAGGGTGGGTGTAGAAAGCTTTAGATACTGATAATAATGCTCATGTGATAGAAAGTGAATGAATCAATCTGAAGCTCCATTCTTGTTCTCTTGAGGATGTTCACAGCTTAGGGCTGTGTTAACCATAAAGTAGATGCTCAGTGAATGTTTACAAATTAAGATGAATGAATGATCAGTTGAATGAAAAAAATGGAAGAATTTTTCTAAAGGTTATTGGCAAACTTGATGAGAACAATATTTCCTAAAATCCAGATATGCTTTCTTTATAACAACTCCAGCCAGTGTTTTAGATAAGATGGTGTGAGTTCAGTGGCATTGTAACTCAATAAATGTCCCTGTCTGAAGAACACAGGTGAACATTCCATATTGACCTGAATGAAGGGCTATTGTGTACTTGTTGGTTGAAAGGCTCCTTTCCAAGCTTGTCATAATTTTTGTTTAAGGAATTGTCCTTTTCCTTTCTTTGTGGAATTTTTTGACAAGCAGAAGTTTGATGATCAAATATATCAGGTTTTTTTTAGTTTATGCATTTTATATCTTATTTAAGAAATTCTTTACTACTTTTACAATTAAAAATATATTCTCTATTTTTTTTACTAAAGGTTTTTAAAGTCTGCCTTTCTCAAAATGCCATCAATCCATGAAGAATTGATATGTTGTGTATAGTGTGAAGTAGGAATATAATTTTATTTTTTCCTCATATCATTATTATTATCCCAGTTACGATTTAAACACAATTTTATTAAGTAATCCAATAACTGCATTTTATCATTTTGAACTAAATGTTTGACTAAAACTTTTTGAGGGGTGGGGAGTGGGGAAGGTGCACAAGTAATATTAATTTCGTCTCCCAACCCATGTGACTGGGAGCCTGTGGTTAGGAATTCAGGGTGAGGTGTCCTACCCCCACCCACTCATCTAGAGTCAAGTCTGTGACAGGCCAACACTCCCTTCTGGTTGCAAGTGTATTTCTCATCTAATGAGGATAACAACACTTGGTGTGTGGAATTCCTTCTTGAGTCTAGAATTTCTGCTTTACCTTCTCATTCTGCTTTGTTTTCTTCCAAATTTGCACCTCCTGTGTGGCTCAATAAAACTCTAGCTTTGGGCTACAGGAATAGCAATTTCAGTACTAGATTTTTTTTTTTTACTGTTAATTCTGGCCTCAAGGATTTTGAAAATCCCCTTTAATTTTCTGACAGCTCCTCCATGCATTTAATATGTGTTTAAACAACTTAATTAAAGTTAAACAACTTAATTAAAACTTTTAAGTGTTTTTCCCCCATGAAGGAGTCTCTAAGAACCTACTCTCTCATGTTGTTGACATAGAAGCCTATAATTTTTTTGTGTTTAAATCTTTGATCTGTAGGGAATTAATTTTTAAATATTAAAGGGTGTAATAGGGATCCTGCTTTATTTTTTCTAAAACCATCCAGTTAACCCTATTATTTATTGAATAATTCACAAGATGGTGGTTTTAGAAGACAAATATTCAACATTGTACAGGGAAAAGGATATTAATACAAATGTGAATGAGACATAGTCCCTGTCTTAGAAGATCTCACATTAAACAAATGACTCCTATTATTGCCATTTGCCAAACTGCATTGCATATGATCGATTTTCTGTATCACCAGGACCATTTGTACTAGAGATTCCTCCATCTCTTTCTAGCTCAAAATATTTATAGACATACACATAGTGCTGAGAGTATAATGGAGGATATATTAACGATTTTGCATGTTCATCGTGTTACTATGCATAGTAGATGAGTTTCAGGAAAGTTGTATTAAATTTAAATCATGTTTTCAGTTTTCTTGGCAAGACCTCTATTAAAGGGGTTTTACTTCGAATTGTTTCCAAAGTTGTTTTGAAGAGTTGTTTTCAATGACTCCCTAATTTTTCTGTGATGCAAGTGGGAATTCTCATTTTGCATAACCCAGGTTCTTTTCTAAAAGGAGAAGAAAATATATAAAGAGACTAGTGTTTTAAAAGCAAAGCAAATCAATGTGTGTTTTCAAAAATGCATTTGCTGGAATACTGACTTAAAGACATTTCTCAAGGATCATTTACATGAATTAAAATTTGCTTGCCTCTACACGCGAGGCAACATTTTGGGTGATTTTTTTTCAAAAGCTCATTTTTAAGCTTCATAGGATGGGTGCCAAGTGGTATTTTAAAAACACACAATTATAAAAAGAACGTGCAGTTTTGCCTGGAGTGCAGATGGAGCCGGTGTCAATTGAAGGCATTTTGCCTAAGGACACAGAGAAATCACTTTTTTGTAAAGACCATAAACTCCACTTTTATGTATCTGTTCATCTTAATTTGTGGAAGGTGGGAAGGCATTAAATAGGGGCATAGGGGCAATAATGTCATTGCTCAAGTTTTATATCAATTATGCTGTAAAAATCATTGACCTTCAAATTAGTAGTGAAGGAATACAATAATTCTGGTGACTTCTTATTACATCTCTTGTTGATTTATTTCTATTGTGTACAGATAAAGCCTAATTCTGTCTTGTAGCTATAACTAATATATATCTTTATAGCTCTTCATCTTGGCCTCTGCAGCACGAAGTATATTAATAATTTAAAAATGATAGTAGTAACTCTCATGATCAAGTGTTACCCTGTGCCAGGCATGGTAGTAAGGACTGCAGAGGCATCATTTCATTCAAACTGTAAAACAGAAGTGAGGAATCAGAGAGCATTGGAGAAGAAAGGTCCAGAGGCAGGATCTGAGCATGTGCTTTGACTTTAAATCCTTTCTCTTTACCACCCCGAGGATATTCTTTGTAAAAACATGTACATGAAACTTCTAGTGAAAAGATGAAATAAATCTTCATTCATCGACATGGAAATATGTCTGCTGTATATTGTTATATGCAAAGGCACATTGGAATATAGTGCATGCATTTGCCTACCATTTTTGTAAAAATAAATTTGTGTATGTGCAAAAATGGCTGGATAGACCCCTAAACATTAATAACAGTTACCAGTGTTTTTGTATATTCTTTAAATTTTTGAATTTAATTTTTGGTTTATAGTTTTTTATTGCAAGCATCAATTCTGCAAAAGAAATAAGCAGCAGCATATGGCTGTAACTGGGATCTGTGGTTTTAATACCAGGTGCTACTGCATCACTTATAGATTATCATCTATTTTTCATTATAAAGCCAGTTCTCATTATCATAGTGTTGAGATAAAATTAAGCCTGCCTGGTGACAATTTCTCATTAATTTTCTATTTTTTAAAAAATGAATTCATGATGGTTGCCAGAAGGGAGGGAAGGGTGTTGGGGGACTGGGTGAAAAAGATGAAAAGATTGACAAGTACAAATTGGTAGTTACAAAATAGTCACGGGGATGTCAAGTACAGCAGAGGGAATATAGTCAATAATGTTATAATAACTATGTCCAGCTGGGTACTGGAACTGTCAGAGGGAATACTATGTACAGTATATGGTTGTCTACTATGCTGTATTCCTGAAACTAATACAAAGTAACATTGAATGTAAACCGTAATTGAAAAACATTTTTTTATGAACTCATTTTTGTCTACTTTTCATGTATTATTTAGCCTTACTGTGGTCGTGTCAAGCTACAGATGTCCCTGCCCACACTGGCCTATATAAAAAGGGAAAATTTATTTGCTCAGGAGACTAGGGTATGGAGATTCTTGGTGTCATTGGGTGCTGGACCTGCTTCTCTGTGATTCATTTGCCTCTGTGGTCCTGTGGCAGGCTGATCCTCATTCTGGTTGCTCATCCTTCTATGAAAAGGCTGTAGCCATTTCAGCCTCCACATCCTCGTCCTACTCTCCTCACAGGGAGAAAGACTATCACTTCTGCTATCCCCTAGGGAACCATAAAGGAGGTTCTTTCCGCCCTGACCAGTGTGGCTCAGTAGGTTGGGCATCGTCCTGCAATGGGAAAGGGTGCCAGTTCGAATCCAGGGGGCCACATGCCTGGGTTGCGGGTTTGATTCCCCAAACTGGGGCACGTACAGATGTTTCTCACATCAATGTTTCTCTCCCTCTCTTTCTGCCTCCCTTCCCCTCTCTCTAAAAATAAATAAATAAAATATTTTTTTAAAAAGAAGCTTCTTTTCCAGTGAATGTCTCCTTGTTTCTTGCCGAACCAAGTAGGGTTAGCTGTATATTCCTGAGGCAAATACTAAAACCAGGAGCTGGAGCTATCTCGAAGCTCAGATGGGGGCAGTTTTCTAAAGGAAAATGTGGATGTTGGTGGTGGGAGGTGAATAAAATGGAGGCTGGAGAGGCCACCGACACATTCTCATTGGCTTTCAGATTCTGGCTCTTCCTAATCGCATCCTCTGAATTTCTCCCGAGACCCCCACGAATTCTTAACCCTCTCTTACTTTGTTGTCGCAACAGCTTTATTCTGTTTAATACTGAATAATTTTCCTCGTTCAAGTTTTTATCCTCCCATCAAGAATCTAACAGAACTTGCTTTTGGCCACAACAGGAAACCCAAACTCTGATATCACTTAAATTTTTCTCTCCTCAACCATTCACTACCACTTGATTGATCATTCTAAATGAAGTTCTCATTTTGCTCCTTCCCTGTTGAAAATCTTTGATGGTTCCTTGCTGCATGACAGGTTAAGTTCATTCATCTTATCCTGTCAGTTTAAAATGTCAACAATCTAGCCTCATTCACAATTTAACTTTTGCTCTTGATCTTCCCCTTAACTATTTCCAGAAAACACCATATTCTTTCTAATCTCCATAACTTTGAAAACAGTGTTTCCTTCACCTGGAAATCCTTTTCATAGACCTGGGTGACTAAGGAACATTCCATGCTAAGTACTTCTGCATATGTGCGCCTTTTTCTCTGTTTCAACAGTTCATTAAACACAAGTAATAGCAATATGTACATAAATGCATAGTTCATTGATTAACTTATATATCGATCATGGTGTATAAGGTCCTACATGAGCAGGTACCCACCTACCTCCCACTGTCGTGTTACACCCTCTTATTTCTTGCTTGCTACACCTTACCTCACAGCCAGCAAGTGCTCAGTGCTGGTTCCTGTTTTAGGAGGTCTATACATATATCTTCCTCCCAAAGTGCTCTTTCCTCATCTCTTGACCTGGATAAACCCTACTCATCCATTAGGTGTCTCTATGAATGTCATATCTATAGGGAAGCTTTCTGTAACTCCCCAAAGTAGGTTTGCTCCTCCTGTTACATATTTTCATAGGAGCCTTAACTTTCCTTTATGATACTTATTTTATTGTAATTAATTATTTTTTTGGTTATCTCTTTCTTCCTATTTCTCCTAACATACTGTAAGCATCTAGTACAGAGACTAGTTCTAGTGGATGCTCTGTTCTTTGTTGAATAAATAATGGCAGATGCCTTTCCCACTCTAATCTTCACTGGCTAGCAGGCACTACTTAATCTAACATTGGTTTTATCTTTGGATAAAACAGCACACCCATGTCATTTCATTAGACTTAGAAGTCTTCCAGGAAATGGACAGAAACCACCAACTCTAGAGCTCTGAAAGTAATTTTACTTCCAGCCCTTCTTGGTCCCTCCTCCTGTCCTTGGTCATCCCTCCCTTGCCTAACAAGTGAGTCATTCCAGTCATACAACGTTTCAGAAGAGACTCGCATTTGCTACTTTGTGTCCTCTTCCCTATCTCCTCTGGACCAGTATAATGCATAAAATAAAAGACTATAAGTATTACATGAACATATCTTCATCATGCTTGGGCTTTTTCAATCGATAGAATGTGTGTGTGTTCGTCTGTCTGTCTACCCCTCAGTTTCTAGTGAGATCTTATAAAATTCTATTTTTAAATAAAATATTAAAATCCAATTAACCATTTAAATTGGCTCCAAAGTTCTTTCAATTTGATCATTCTTTTTTACTATTTTAAGACATATTTAGTCAAAATCTATTACTACTTTAACTAGGTCCACAAAGTTTCAGAATAAATTTTGGAGAAACTAATTTCAGGTATTTTCTCATTGATCCTACAATATTTTTTTCCATGAGGGTTATAGAGACAAATGTTGCTCATTTTACTTAAAAAAAATGGGGATATGGGAACAATGTCAATCTCACTCTATTTACAATGGTGGAAATATTTTAAATCTTGGCTGTTCAACATGGTATTACTAGCCATGTGGGGCTATCGAGTACTTGAACTGTATAGGCCACACAATTGAGAAACTGAATTTTTGATTTTACTTAATTGTAATGAATTTAAATAGTCACATGTGGCTAGTGGCTACTCTACCTCGCAGCATGACTCTATTTGTTCAAAGTGATGGATGAATGGGATTTTAGATTGAAAAACAGGAGATAGAAAGTGACTGTTAATTTTGGCACCATGTCCCTCAATTCCTCAAGTAGGTGAGGGGACTATTTAAAAGCAGAAAACTTCTTTCTAATAAGATGCTCAGGCTACATGGGACCTTCTATGCTGTAACAATTACACATAACCTCATCCGAAACACTGAAAGATGGACTTCCACAAAAACAATTTATTAAGCATGTTTAAACAGATATGCTCAGTATCTTCTCTCTTATAAGGCCCCCATGCAGGAATGTTTGAATGTTCCTTCCGAATCATACCAATAACATAAGCACGGGTTGTGCTTGAGTGTTTGTGGAAATATTGCGCATCCACCCAACTCATCACCTGTTAAGTAACATCTTTGTTTAATTTTCAAGAATGAAATGATTCATAGTCATTTCATTCATGGGAATTGGTGCCAGTTCATTTCTCGGAGTTCAATCTCTAGCTTCTGGAGTTGAGAAACAAATATCTTATTATAAACAGTCTGTATGCAGAGCTTTCTGTCTTGTTTCCCCCTGGAAAAGTATCAGTAATTTCATATTTGCTCTAACGAATCAGTTTCTGGAAGAATATTTGTTGACATCATTTTTGTTATCCCCTGCAGATTTGACATGGAAAAATAGCTCGGTCATGTTCAAAATGGTAGATTAGTCTGAGAAGTGTCTTCCTGCCTGTTGTAGCCCCCACTCCTCTGTAGTCATAACTCTGGGGAGTTCTTACCCTAGCATAAGAGGAAAGCCATTGTGAAAGACAGAGTTGGAGCTACACTGGGGAGAGGAGCTGGAAACTGATCTCCTTAATGCACTGATTTCATCATGTCCATGTTTAAGTTGTAGTTGCTGTTTGCTTTCATCAGAGACAAGGCCGAAGTCCCAGCCTGCATTCAAAGCTTCCTGTAATCAAGCAAGCCAGACATGCAAGGTGAACCACACTGCAAAGGCCCACAGTTACAATTTTATGTGAATTTTGATCCAAATTAACATCAAGAGCAGTCTTGAAAGCAAAGAGAAAAGGAGACTATTCCATAAAAAAAGCAACTTGCAGCATTCTGGAAGAGAAGAAAGGTGTCCTGCCTGGAGCCCACACTGCTCTGACTGTATATTGAGTAGCACAAAGGCATTTGCCACTCATGCTGTAGCTGCTCTCCATGCTCTAATTCCAATAACTCACCGTGCACTTCCTGAGCACCTGCTGTGGGCAAAACTGGGCTCAGCGGTACCTGAGGGTCCATTTTCTGCCTGATTGATTATTTAAGCCATGCATTTTAAAAAAATGAATTGCTATTTAAAAAAATTTCAAACACCCAGAAGAGGGGAGAGACTCATACAATGATCCTCCACATATCCATTGCCCAGCTTCAACAATTAGCAAATGTTTGCTATTCTTTGATCATTATCTTTTTCTGTTGTAGTTAATATTGATAATATTTGAAGGGAAATACAAGATTTTATGTCATTTCCTCCTAACTCACTTGTACATAGCTCCAAAAATATTAGCATTTCATATCTTCAGTACCATAAGCACACCCAAGGAAAGTAGGAATATTTCCTTGGTATTCTCCAAACCAACCCACATTCAAGTTTTTTCTCCTATTCAAAAATGTCTTTTAAAAGTTGGTTTGCTCAAAATAGGAGCCAGATAAGACCCACACATTAAATTACACAATCCAAACCTAGTTCTTGCATTTATCTATAATATGTGTATTTGACATGTTGAAGAAATCTTCAGCTGTCCCCCACTCCCACATTCTACATTTTTCTGTTTAATTCTTTATAGTGTCATTTGTCTTGTCTTCATTTTCCTATTTTCAATAAATAAAAAGTTCGATCAAAAGATCTGGCTATACTTATGTTCAACGTTTTCGTCAAGCATACTTAAGTGGCACTGTGTGCTGCAATGCTCCATCACATCAGGAGACACACAGTGTTGGTTATCTGGCTTTCGAAGCATCCTCCCTCTTTCCCCAAAGGTAAGGATGATCAAGGGCATTTACCACTGCAGAGACTCTGTTTCTCATATAAACAATGGAAACGATCACAGCAAATACTTCAAAGGTTTATTGTAACAGTTAAGTTATGTGATCTTTGCAAAGAATATAACACGGTGCCTAGTACATTAAAATTCTTGAATGTTACCTGTTATTGTTAACAAGGCATGCAAAGTGTTTAGTACAATCCTGGTCTAGGAGGTACTTCATAATGTTACCTACTATTATTGTTATTATAAATTATTTTGGCTGAACAGATCAGGGAACTTTTATTCAGTAGACAGGATTTCAAAGAAGAAATGAAAAGGGCATAGGCACCAACACGCTAAGGCTCTGAGAAATTTCTTTGGTTTCTTTTTAGGACTAGATTGTAAGATTCAAGGTGGAAGGAATTTGTTAATTCTTATATTTATATTATGCAGTCCAGTGCACGGCCCTCAATAATGGGTGAGTAAAAGACCCTGCTCAACTTCACACCCTTATCCTTGCCCCTTATTTCATGAGCCCCTAACATCACCCCTGTAACACCCATAATAACAACAAAAACATCTCTGCCGTTGACTGCTCTGGACACCTGACCCTGCTACCCCCACTGCATTGAGAGCTTGGGCCCTTCACTTTTACCGAAGTAGATTGAACCCGTCCTTCCACATCTACCTCAAACCCCTTCCCTCCCGAAGGCCCTTTCTGAGACTCTTCCACTTGAACTCACTCTTTTCCCTTTCTCATCACCAATATCACTTACTGTTTGCCCACACACTTCAATGCCTTACACTGTACAGATTTGTAGGTCTTGATTTCTCATAATTTCCTACACTTGCATCTTATATCCTGCAACTAAATTACAAACTCTGATGGCTGAGAAAATGTTTTCTTTCTTTCCAATTTCTATTCCCCTCTTCTTCAACATCTGTCCTCAATGCATACACCTGCCCCACAGCAGAAACTTAGTAGGGCTTTATATAAACACTCTCTACTAATTTAGCACCTCCTCATTACACTTTTTCAATGTATTTGAAACTTTAAGGATATAGTCATCAGTACACAGGGTGAGGTTGGTTGTGGCTCTGAAAGCACACTGTTCTTACCTTCCCTCTCTCTTACTACACTGCATAATGATGGTCTGGTTGTGTGTCTGTGTCCCCATCAGACTGATAGGGTGCCAAGAACAAAGATTATGGATCTTCACCTCTGTTACCCCAGGACGTAGTGCAGGGCTTGGCACATAACAGAAGCTCAATCCAGCAGTGATGAATTTAAGAAACAGTGGTTCACCCAATTTGACAAATTCACTATTTTCCAAAAAAGAATTTTGACTGATTTTTGGGCTAACTTAGTCAACAAATTAAGATGTTTGGACCAATGACCTATGTAGGCCCAATCGTTGTGAAAATATGAAGCATATTTTTAGGAAGCAGATAAAATTAGACCTGAAATTGAAATGGAAAAATAAAATTAAAGAGAGACATGGACTCCTAATGGCTTTATTGTTCTACTCAGGAACATTATGGAGCTTTCAAGATTTTAAACCTAAAGAAAAGCTCAGGCAGTAGAATTTCAGACAGGAGAGAGAGAGAGCTATTTTGAACCGTGAGGCCTCTTGACACTGCTTAATTCACACTACAGGATAGCTCTCTCCTCCCTCTGGAAACTGCAGTATTGCTCCTACTTCCCAACCCAGCAACCAAAGCATGGCAGCTTCAGGTTGTAGGGAGCACAAAAGAATCCTCTCTGCTCATGTCGCAGATTTGTTTCCTCCATTGTTTGGGGTGGAGCTCATCACCCAGGTTGTAGCATGTCCAGGCTGTGTTCCACACACCTCCTGAATCCTGAGCCCAGGTATAAATCTAACACCCCCATATTGACATTCAAGAGGAGAGTTGGCATTTCAGTGTTTTAAACACTGACGTCTTCTGGTTCAGTGGCCCAGACAGAAGTAAGGAAAAATCAGTAACCTAATTACTCTTATTCTTTGAGCCAAAAAGATGCCCTTCCTTGCATTTTACTACACTTGACCATTGCCTGGTTTGGAAAAAAAGCCCCAAAACATAGCTGTCTTCAAGGGTTGGGCCAATTGACACTGATAATTTAACATAATTTAGTGAAAGGTTAATTCTCCCTTGCCTCGAGCCACAGATGATTTCTAGAGAATTATTGCCACTCATTGTTCATTGCATTTTACCTTCCTGAATTTTTCCTTTGATGTAGCATGATGTGTTACTAAGAAAAATATTATTATTTGAATTGCATTTTGGCATCTTAAAAGAATACTTCACACTGTTTAACATCTGCAGTCAACAGATGTTTAAACACAACTCAGTCAATGACCAACATTTGGCAAGATGTACAATAGTTGGTAGAGCCTAAAATTCTAAATATGTTTCTGGGAACATGATACAAGCAGATGAGGTACTACTTGTAATAGTAAATATTAAAAGACTATATTGAGGTACTAATAGTAAATATTAAACGACTCTATACCACCCATCTGGGAAATGACAGGTTTCAGGGAAAGAACAAGAAAAACCAGGCAACATTTCAATCCTACCACCCCAGAGACATTCTATAAGTGGGGTTGAGTCCACAGTCACTGTCAGCTGCACTAGGGACCCTTTCTTAAGTTCAGCTACTGACTGTGGTTAACTCTGGAGATGAGCAGAAACAAAACTGCGAGGCAAGTCAATGTGTCCTCTCCTTCCTCTTTTGGAGTCCTTTTCTCTGACTCAGAGCCCAAGTAGCTTCCTTGAAGATTGATTCAAAGATTAAGTAAGACCTCACACTGAACTTCAAATTAGTTGGTCAACCTTGAGTTAACTCTGACATTTAGTCAGATCAATGTGTGTGCGTGTGTGTGTGTGTATGTTGAGAGGTTGGGGGTAATGAGGGAAGGAAAGAAACCAAATTAATACTTGAACTACTGTTGACCTGTTCACCACCTGGCTCTGCGTGCTGTCTGTCATGGCTAGAAGGACTTAAAGAAATCCAGAGATGATTATAAATTTCATTTAAATCACAAGTTTCCACAATCTACCCCACTGACCTTTTCTCACAGTTAATTTAGGGCTTAGCTGAGAGTTGCTTCCTTTCATCTTGTTGAACTAGACTCCAAACTGAAATCCCATTTCCAGAGCTAGTATCCTGAAGGCTGTAGCAGAAAGAATGAGAAGCCTACATTCTCTATCCCTGAGTGGTTAAGTTCACAGTCACAGGAAGTGTATCTGAAATTCTGAGGTTCAAAACTGAGATCCTGAAATTCAGCATTTGAGATTCTGGTTATTATATGAGGGCTTTCAATAACTCGTGATGTTAATTTTGTTTCCTGCTCTCCAATAGCTCAAAATCATACCAAGGAGATATGATTCAAACACATAAAATAATGGAACAGTGGAGGTTAATTTTGTGTGTCAATTTGGCCAGGCTATGGTGCCCAGTTGTTTGATCAAATGCCACTCTAGATATTGCTGTGCAAGGTGTTTTCTGGGTGTGGATTTTAGACTCAAGACTTCTGCAACACCAAGTCTCACCTGAATTTATAGCCTGCAGCCTTGCCCCACAAATTGTGGACCTCCCAGCCCCCACAATTGCATGAGCAAGTTCCTTAAAGTAAATCTTTCTCATATATTCATTTATAGGTATATAAATATGATATATATTGTATACTATATAAATATAAATGTACATATCATATAAATATATACATGTATATATTTTATGTATGTAAAATCTCCTATTGTATCTCTTTCTCTAAAGAACCCTGACTAATGCAGATATGTATACGTAACATCTGTTTCAGAGGAGGTGGCTGCAGCCAGGAGGAAGTACAATGAGCTTCATGGAGAGATAAATAGAGTTCAGCTTGTAGAAGTCTCATGGAAGTGGTTCATCAAGAAGGGCAGACAGCTTGTACAAGGATCTGGAAATTAGACCTCTGCCCTTGAGGGGTTCAGTGGAGAGTCCTCGTCTGATAGTTGAGAGGCTGTGTGTTGGAGAGCCGTGGGTCCTAAGGGTGGATGGATTGGAGGGATCCAAGAAGTGATGTGGAAAAAAGATCCTTTCCCTTCTTCTCCCATGCAGTGTCCTTTGATGAAATTACTGCGTTTTACAGAAAATGAAGTCATCTTTTCCATCGCACTGTGATGGCAGAGTTCATGTCAGACTGTCTGCTGCTGTCCCCAGCCATCACCATAACCTCCCTCCTTCCTACTCACCCCTAGAAGCATTTCCTCTTCCTAAGAGAAAAGACCTCCAAAGAAATTTTAAAATAGTCCCATCAAGGGCATCTGGAGAATACATAAATGTCAAGGTAAATCCACAACTTGACAAAGAGTGAGGGGAATTCTTGAGTCAGGAGATGGGTGAAGAGATGGTAGGAGGGTCTTTTTCTAAGAGAGTAGAGAAAGTCTGTGAGTTCAGGAGAACCAGAAATTCAGGACCCAGGAGAGTGAGCATTCCTGTTTGTGCGTGTGGGTTTTTTCAAGTGATGTTGAAACAAACAAACAGGACCCATGTCCAGGGTCAGAAACAATGCTTACATAAATTGATTCTGTCCCTCTGGAGAGGTTACCACCAGACTAAAAGGGTGAGATGACAATGAACATTAAAAGCAGGTTTATTACGAAAATACTGCCTAGGGGTGGGTGGCAGAAAAAAAAAAGAAAAATCGTGACTATTCATAATCCTACTACTTGAAAGTGACATGATGTAACAAGTGAAGCTCTCACCTCTGAATCTCCAGCCCTGTCACTTGTACAGAACATTAATCCTATTTTTACAAACTCAGATGAACAACAAATAGTACTTTATTTATTTTACATAAATTAGATCCAATTCTGAGTGTACAGCCACTCTCCTCATCCTATAAGGTTACTAGGATTTCAATCTCAGCCACTATGGTCACCCTGAAGGTGGTCAGAGATCCCAGGCTTTATGTAACAACAACCCCTGGAGGGGTCTCTTTGAGCCACTGGATTTAGTCTATTAGCAATGCTGAGGCGTCCATGGTCTCCGACCACAAAATCTGTTCTGACTTCTATGCTGCCTCTTTTAAAGCAGGGACAATCTTTGGTGAGGCTTTAGATTTCCCAGGTTCCTAGGCCAGTCCATAGAAGGCCTTCTTCCTCCTGAGAGTGCTCCAGGACTCACTGACTTCTATCCATTTCCATTTTAAAGGCCTTCCACTCTCTCTTTCCTGCTCCCAGGACACGACATGTAATCTTCTCAATGGGTTTGTTTGTTTGTTTGTTTATTATTATTATTTTTTTACAGTGAAGAATGTTACTTGTGCAAGTCAGAATCTGATACCAATTAAAGGGTGACAGCTTTGCCAATAAACAAGAATATGCTCTTCCATGGCTAGGAAGGGAGACTGCCACAGTCGACTCAATGGGTTTATTTTTTATAAAATTTTGTTCCAGCATCAGAAGTGTCTTGCAGACCACTTTGGCTTCTGGCCCTGAGACAATATTCTCCCTCATGGCAAGAGACCACAAAAAGGCCTGACCATCTGCTTACAGTGGAGAAAATGAAGAAACACAGGGAGGACAAAGATAAGTCACTATTCCAAAACTTCACCCACCACACACTGTTGACAGTTCGGTGGGTATCTTTCCAGAATTTTCTTGTCCTTACAAAGCAAAATATCTATCTACACATACATTTTCTTTTTTTAAATAAAAAGGGGACTGAGTGTAGGCAGTTTCAACTTGCTTTTTTCACCTAGATAGCATGGATATCTTTAACCTTATTGTATTTAATGACATTGGGTGTTGCTCCGTTGATGGGTACTCAGGCTGTTCCTATTGATTTGTCCTTACAGACAGTGCTGCATGGTGCACATGTAAGCACGTCTTTGTGTTATTATTTTCTACCATTGCTTTCAAGAAGTGAACTGACTGTGTTGATCAAGCAGTTGAGGAATCAAACATTCAGGTTTATTTGCAAACTACGGCATAGCTCTCTGCTTCCTGCTCTGTGGGCTCTGGCCAGTTGTAGTGAGCTGGCTACCACAAGCTGATGTTCAAGAAAGGTGGAGCCCAAAATTGAATTCCTCAAGATCCTAATCTTGGGGACTTCCAGCAAGATGGAGGAATAGGTGGATACACCATACCTCCTCGCACAACTAAGATTAGAACAACAACAATTTACAGCTAGAATAACACTCAGAACTGATAGAGGATTTATCTGAATGGAAGTCGGACAGCCAAGAAGTTGAAGTAGACCCGTTCATCCAGACTGGTAGGAGAGGACGAGCTGGGTCCGTGGAGGTCGGGGAAAACTTGGCGCGAAATTGGCGCGAAAGCCATTGGGGCGCAAGAACGCAGTGGTGATCCCTGAGTACGCAAGCTGCAGCTGGCGGACCCAGTGAGGCGGTGATTGTGGACCGGGGCAGAGCTCGCAGCCCAGGGTCCCAGAGAAGGGACTGAGATCTCAGGAGAACGGAACTACCACCATTGTTTCCTCCCGTCCCCACTCACGCCCCCCGCCCCCACATATAACATCGCAATCTAGCGACTGGGGTGCCCAGCCCCATCGCTAGACGGGGAGCCTCAGTACACCTAAGGCTCCGCCCCTCACTGTAACAAGAGCAACCAGACCAAAAAAAAAAAAAAAAAAGAGAGAGCGCGATGGCTCAAATAGAAGAACAAATCAGTGCCCCAGAACTCATCCTTTTGAGCGACCAAAAAATAGCTAACCTATGAGATGCACAGTTCAAAACACTGGTGATCAGAAAGCTCCCAGAATTGGTTGATTTTGGGTGCAAATTAGATGAAAAGATTCAGGTTACCATAAAAGAGATGCAGGAAGATACACGGAGGAGAGCCAATAGTGAAGGGAAGGAAACTGAGTCTCAAAATAATACAGTGGACCAGAAGGAAGATAGAATCAACCAAGTAGGAAAGCATGATGAAATAAGAATTCAAAAAAACGAGAAGCTTAGGAGCCTCCAGGACATCTTTAAACGTTCCAACATCCAAATTATAGGGGTACCAGAAGGGGAAGGGGAAAAGCAACAAGTTGAGCACACATTTGAACAAATAATAAATGAGAACTTCCCCATTCTGGCAAAAGAAATAGTCTTCCAAGAAATCCAGGAAGCTCAGAGAGCCCCAAAGAAGTTGGACCCAAGAAGAAACACACCAAGGCACATCATAATTACATTAGGCAAGGTAAAAATGAAGGAGACAATCCTAGAAGCAGCAAGAGATAAGGGGACAGTAACCTACAAAGGAGTTCCCATAAGACTGTCAGCTGATTTCTCCAAAGAGACCTTACAGGCAAGAAGGGGCTGGAAAGGAATATTCCAAGTCATGAAAGACAAGGACCTACATCCCAGATTGCTCTATCCAGCAAAGCTCTCATTTAGAATGGAAGGGCAGATAAAGTGCTTCTCAGATAAGGTCAAGTTAAAGGAGTTCATCATCACCAAGCCCTTATTTTATGAAATGCTAAAGGGACGTATCTAAGAAAAGAAGATAAAGAAAAAACATGTATAGTAAAAGGACAGCAAACTCACAATTATGAACAACCACACCTAAAGCAAAACCAAAAGAAACTAAGTAAACAACTAGAACAGGAACAGAACCAGAGAAATGGAGGTCACATGGAGGGTTAGCAATAGGAGGGTGGAAGGAGGAGAGAGGGGGAAAAGGTATAGAGAATAAGTAGCATAGAATGTAGGTTGAAAATAGATAGGGCCTGGAGGGCAAGAATAGTACGGGAAATGTAGAAGCTAAAGAACTCATAAGTATGACACATGGACATGAACTAAAGGGGGGGGGAATGTGGGTGGGAGAGGGAGTACAGGGTGGAGGGGAGAGAAGGGGGGAAATGGGACAACTGTAATAGCATAATCAATAAAATATATTAAAAAAAAGATCCTAATCTTTATGGATAAAGAGTTTGATAAAGGTGGTACAGTGGGTGCAAAAATTATTCCAAACAGTCCTTAGTGTTCCTTGATGAGTAGGACTCTCACCATCAGTGCTCCGGCAACAACAACCTGGGCTTTACAACTAACCTGGTGAGTGACACAGGCAAGTCACTTCCCACTCGAGGTCTCAGGTGCAAAATCAGGATGTAACAAACATATGGTCTGTTATGGGTTCCCTGCAATTATATCACACATGTCCTCTGAACACATAATCACACATTGTTTCAGGGCCATAACCAGCACCCATCTGTGGATATATCACAGACTTTGGGCTGTATTCCCCTGGCTGTGCCTCTTCAGGCTCCTGCTTTATATCTTAGGGATAATAATTTGAATTAGCTTATGTTTCCACAGAAGCAGGCCCTGGGACAAAGATTCAAGTTTAAGGAGTTTATATTAAGGGAAGTGAAAGAAACACCAATAAGGGAGTAGGGAAGTGATGGAGGGAAGGTAAGTGGCAGATACGTGGCCAGTACAGGATGTGTTATCAATTCAGCTGTCGTCATGGGTGCCTGGAGGTTAATGCTGAAAGGAAATGCTAAGAACAGGTATGTAACACTTGCCTCAGAGTTATCTTACCTGAAGTGCAAGGGACTGGGTTTATACACCAAGTCCCACCAACACACCTTCATGTGCTAATTATCAGCATATCCTTCTTGCCAGGAAAAGCAGCGCTGCCTCCCTTGGCTTTGAGAAAAGCCAGCAGGTCACAAGTGCAAGAAGAGTTCTCTGGAACAACCACTGTACAACACGGGCACGCCACCCACTACTCTCCACTTTCCTCTTCATGCTCCATGCTATCTTATACATCCTCTGTGCCATTCTTTTTCTGGTTAACTTGAGGTCCGCAGACTTCCTAGGTTTGAGTCCTGCCTCTGCTACTTACTATTTTTGTGACCTTGGTCAAGTTACTTAGGCTGTTTGTGCTTTAGTTTCCACATTTGTTGCCATAACACAGTGATAAGCCTCTCATAAAACAGTTTTTAGGATTAAATGGTAATGAATAGAAAGCACTTAGTGAAACCAATGGAGTCAAAAGAGAGTCTGTGCCCACCCGTGTGCACCATGGGTCAGCGAGAACTGACTCCCGGCCCTGCAGTGGAGAAAGACTGGCTATTTTATTATGAATGGCACCACCCAGGAGGATAGGAAAGCGAATGCTCAAAAGTCTAAACTCCTCGATGGCTTACAGACTAGTGGTTTCATAGAGCAAAAATGATGAGTGATCATGAACAAGGGGTTTGAGGTCATGGGTCTCTCTTATTAGTCCTTGATTAGGTAAGCAGTTAATTTTCATCTTCCGGTCATCTGCTCCCTTCCTGGTGTCCTCTTGTCTGGTTTCGGGCCAATGGTGGGGTGGCTGTTCACTCTGTGTGCTGAAGAGCATCTTAACAATGCACACCAGTAAGTCGTCGTGCAGGAACAACTGCGCAGGGTTGGAAGCTGTACATTTTTGACTTGTACTCATTGTATGCTGTTATGATTTCTGCTTTCTTAGTTATTTATCTCCCCACTCCTGCCCCCATCCCCCACAGCCTAAACAGGCCCCAGTCTAAGTCATTTCTGTGATGTTAACAGTGTGTTATGGGACTTTTTCTTCTTGTGGCTGTTACTCCAAACTAGCTCACAAACCTATTTTGTATTAAGTATATTTTCCAAGGGTATTCGTTCTCTGGCTTCAGTAGAGAAGTGCCTACCACATAATACTTCTTCAATAAATCTCAGTTACTATTTTTGTTATCCTTTAGTAGCCACTTTCAGTGAGGGTTTCTTAAAGAAACCATCTCTGAGACCCCAGGCAGGGATAAGGCTTCAGACCCCTCAGGCCCCTCAGATTCACTCAGACCCCTTCTCAACGTATTGTGGTGGCACGTTCCACATACAAGTTGTGTCTTCCCCTAGGAGAGTACAGTCTCCTCCCGATCAAAGATGGGCAGGGCAGACTTGTGGGTCTTAAGAGTGGAAAGGGACAGGAGACCTAGGTTGAAACCATGTTAAAGAGAGATCTGAGTGTCAAGATGGAGAGGCCAAATCAGATGTCAGGATGAAGGAGCAAACAATTGGAGGACAAGGGGCAGAGTTCAGGAATGGAGTAAAAGCAGCAAGAAAGTGGGGAGTAAGAACCTGGTGTAGAGGTGCAGACCGGACCAGGAAGTCATCCTGCATTAGATGACAGCTGCATGGTGTGTGAGTGACTTGGCCTGGGATGGTACTCCAAAACCAAGATCTGGGGCAGAGGGGCCACTGACCATAGAGAGCCTGGCCTTAGGCATCAGATTGTGAAACTGTTGGAGGTGAGGAAGGGGACACATCAACAAGAACCAAGGGCCCTGGGAGTGTTTAGTCAGATGTTAAGAAAAATAACTCTGTTGAAATGAGAAAATTGGCTTACTAATATTACTAAACCAAAAAGGGGACTTTGTAGGAAAAAAAACACACATCAGTAGCAAACCCAAATTGGAATTCTGGCTCCCTGACTTACTAGCTAGAAGAATTTGGGCAAGCAATTTGAACAAGTAACCTCTGTGCACATAAGTGTTCACGGAAAAGTGCAGATGATATCCCTGGGCTGTTGTGAGGAATCGGTGAGACGCTAAGACAATGATGGCAATGATTTATCAAGTACTTCATACGTACCAGGCCCAGGACAAGGGGCTTTCATATACTTTGTCTTATTTTTATAATAATAATCCTACAAGATAAGTGCATTATGCACTATCATTCATATTTTATAGATGCAAATTAAGCTCTTGTCTGGTTAAGTAACTTGTGCCTTGTTCCCTAGCTAGAGAATATATAACCATCATGCATGGACTCTAGTAGGTTTTTAACACATGTGCGCCCTCTCCTTTCACTCTGCTTGCAATACCAGCCATAGATGATTTTACAGTCTTCCGATTGTTGAAGCTAAAGTCTTGGAAGAGTATTCACTCTCTGCTGGGCTAGGATTTAACTGTCATCATGTTCTTTGTGAATTTGATATCTTCTTAATCCATGGAGGCCGCGACCTTATGGTAATGTGTTGACTTCCTCTGCCGCTGGTGTCTCTCGAGGGACCTCCATCTGCATTCATTTGTTGCTGTCTCTCTCAGTGACGTTTCTTCCTCTACCTGATTCCCAAGACGATTTGTTTCTCATTTGAGCTTGGGCAGCCTAAGAGATAATGTCAAAATCAATCAACCCCTGACGAGCTTAGTAAATACAATCCCTGAGCTTTGTATAAAGGATAATCTCTACTGCCAATTCCCTCAGGAGCAGCAAGACCACCCAGGAAAGAACCAGGACCTTAGAACCCTTCCTAAACCTGGGATCTCATGCATTGGGGAGACTTCAGCTACATAGCTGAGCCCTAACGTAAGAAGATGGGAGCTGAGTAGGTATCATCTTCTCAGGGTTCTGGGAGCTACAGGTGAGACATGGAAGCTGTTGATCTATGGGATAACCAAGAAACCCTTTTGAGAGCCACAAGAACAATTCCTTAATCTTGTCTTTTTTTCCTCCTTCCGTACAGCCTTCTGGTTGGACCAATGATGCCTTGGGTGGTTTGCACTGGTTTCTAAGGAGAGATTAAGGATGAGATCTCCTGGTTACTTCTTCTCTCAAGCCAGCAGCCATAGGCTGAATGCAGCCTGTTGTGGATTTGCTTTATAATGTGTTTGTAAAAAAAAAAATCGAATTAGTTGCAACATTTAAAATGAGAGACTGCATATGAAACTGCCTGTTTCTGTTTTCTCTTGAAATATCACACTGGATAATCTCAGGCTGGCATTTCCACGGCAAGAGTAAACTAGAGCTAAAGAAGTCTCTTAGGATGGGGTAGGCACTCATCTATGTGTCCTGGTCCTCATGTGGTCCCAGTCCCTCGAGCATCCGAGTTTTAAAAAAGAGAATAGGAAAAAAATAACAGTGGAGTTAAAAGAGAATCCTAGTTTATAACAAAAGTAAAATGCACTTTATAACTATTGCCTTTATACATTGTTATCCTTGTTTTGCAGAAATAAGAACTAGAAATGTGAGAAATCAATTAACATGCTCAATATCACATGGTTGGTAAGTGATGGAATCATAATTTGAGGTTGGGGTGCTCTGGCTCCCAAATGCGTGACCACAAAATCTCTCTCTGCCTTTCCACCACAGTGGCCTCAGCAGGGATCTGCTTCCCCATTATGAATAGAATGCCCACACATTCCTGAATCCCCAGGGAACCTGAGTTTATATTATACCAATCACTGTACTGGATACCAGGAAACTCCAAGTGGAGTCTTGCTTTTTTTTTATTACCCTGGTTGGCATCCTCTCTGCTCTCTGAATCTTGAATGAGCATGTAGGCAGTGATATTCAAATAGGAGAGGAGAAAGTGCTTTATCTATCCCTGAGGTTTCCATTTGCTTTGAGGTTCAGAGGTGAAGATTAAGAGATTAAATGGCTATCAGTTCTGCACTCAGCAGCCCTCTGCACCATACATCACTGGCCTGACTTTTCAGCCCCATTAAATTCTTCAAGTCACCTGGTTGCCTGAGTGTGTATTTATGTCCCAGGAGTTACTGCCATTTCTAACCTGTGCTTTACTACCCCCATTTCCTCACCACCCCTAATTGCTCTTACAGTATTTAGGATTTTGTTGTACGAGTCTTCCCTCTCCCGATGATTTCCAAGAGCACTCGGGGCTGTGTCCTACAGGTTTCTCTGTGGCACTTGGCTCTGTCAAAGCTTGCTGGACAGCATAGCCTTCCACTTGATTCCACTGCCATGAGGTGTCAAGGTCATACCAGCTTCCATGCAGTGGTGGCTACAAGAAATGCTTTTCTCTAGTGTTTTATGTTTTGATATGGTTACCAAACTGCTGGTAGCCTCAATGATTTATAGTCTTAGCTTGGTGGGTTTTTATTGCAGCCACCCTCTGCTTCCATACATATCTTTCCTTTGCTTAATAGGGTCCAGGAAAGATGCCGTAGGGAACTGGAGTAGGGGGTATAATGCTGAGCGAGGGTTTGGCCCTCTCCTTCCATGACTAAGATTGTCTGCCTCGTGCCTTCTTCCTTCGGACTGAGTTTTCTATGCAAACTCTACTATCTTGCTCACAGTAGGCATGACTGGTCTCAGGGATGGATGTGGCTCAGAGGCCCTTTGGGATCCCTGAAATCTTAGGTGACACTCTTTCATAGAATCTTCTGTCCTTAAAGCCAAATCATTTGAAATAGGCTCATTATACAGCCTCAATCCAGACCCAGGTTGGCTTAACTGTTCCTGTGGGTGCTGGGGTAGGCAGCTTCAGTGTCCTCTTTCCTAAAGAAGCAGCCTTCCCAACTCTAGTGAGATTTGGGGTTTGGACTCCTGTACAATGTGGGCTGAGTAATGGGCTACAAGGTCATAGTCACTCGGCAATAGGTGGGACTGCTAGAGCCAGCGTAAGCAATGAGGGGGATGTGGAAGTGGAACCAGGGGACAGGGTTACAGTGGGGTGTTAGAAAGTGACAGTAACTCTTTTGTTACTGCCTTTCTCTGCAGACTGCTTTCATCTTCTGCAGAGTGCCTATTTGTTTTTTTTCAATCCTCACCCAAAGGTACGCTTATTGATTTTAGAGAGAGAGGAAGGGTGAGAGAGAGACAGAGAGAAACATCAGTGTGAGAGAGAAACATAATCAGTTGCCTCCCATAAGCACTCCAACTAGGAATTGAACACACAGCCTAGCTTTGTGCCCTGACCAGGGATCAAACCCTTTCGGATTATGGGATAATGCTCCAACCAACTGAGCCACCTGGCCAAAGCCAGAGTATCTATTGTTGCCTCTTCAGTTCATGGGGTGTCATAAGGCCAACCCACAGCTCTCAGGGTAACATGCAGGGTTCTAAACATATGAAAAACGTGTCATGTCTTTCCCAATCCCAATTTCAAGTGTGCACAGGGGAGAACCTCACGGTTTCACATGGACCAGTGTTTCCCTCTGATCCAATCAGCTCTGCCCAGTCCCCAACGTCTGTGTCTATGGATCAAAGGCAGCCCACAGAGAAGGTCAGCGTGATCATATTGTGTTCCATCTCCTTACATTCCTTGTACCTTTCTGGGAAGGCATTTAAGAGGTGAGGGGAGGTACTCAAGAGAAGCAGTGAGGTTTGGCAAACCATCTCGGTAGCTAGTAGGGACCGAACATTTCCTATGTGCCAGATATAGTGTGGAGCATGTCACAAGAATCACCTCACCTAATACACACAGTGAGACCTCATCAGTGCTTTTTATTAGCCTCATTTCACAATGGGGACAGCAGGCTTGGGGACCTGGTTTAAAGAGTGACAAGAAAGCAGGTTTTAGAGTCAGAAGGTCTGGATTTGAATTTTGTTTTAGCATTATACTAATTTCTATACTAATACTAAAGCAAGTCTTTTTTTAGAGTTCTGAGTCACAGTTGCCCTATCCGTAAAGCAAGGATAGTGGAATACTGCATAAAGAAGTAGAGGAGGAGGAGGAGGGGGTGGTGGTGGTGTGTACTCTAAGGATTAAATTAAGGAATGGGTCTTAAATGTTCTGGAAACTTGATGGCATCGTACACTCAAAAGGGATTATTTTTACTAAGGCAGAACGTGGCTGCAATGACCTTTTGGCCTATTGCCTGGTTCCCAGATGTTCTAGGTAAGCCATCGTTTGCACAGTATTTTCACACTTGATTAGTGCATATGTTTGTGTATTTTACCTTTCAGGTGGCGCCTTGAGTCTAGGGTGTGTCTTTCAAGTTTCTTTATGTAACTTAGAAATGATGGGTGCCCAACAAATGCTAGATATACAGATTGAGATTCAGGCTTCTTGTGCATCTGTTGTTTATGTTTCTGTTGAAATGTGTTTAAATAGTCTGGAGACCTCTTAGCAATGAGGGTCAAAGCCTTTGCAAATCTCAGAAGGCTCTGTATAAATGCAAAGGTATTATTAAATTTAAAGGAGGTGTGATTACCACTAATGCTATTCAAATTTATAAGTAGTATTGGAAATAATAGATCTAGAAGAAAGAACACTTTTATTTACGTTTTCTTTTTTGCACGTGGCAAGTACATTGTATACAGGTCATATTTCTACATTTCTGCATCTTGTGTGCGGCACATATTGAGATATCAAAAGAATAAAGAAAAGTATAACAACAGGCAGTCACAAAGTTAGAGCTTAAAGATCATTTTGTTCAGCCCTATCACTTCATAGATGAGAAAACTTAGTTTAAGAGACATGAAATGACTTGTCTAAAGTCACACGAGGAAATAATCATCTTGTGTCATTTTTCCTCAGAAGAATGCCTTAGCTATCATTGGCATTTCCTTGGAAAGAGAACAAGTTTTTTTTTTAACTTAATTCTTTTTTTTAAATATATATTTTAAAGATTTTATTTATTTATTTTTAGAGAGGGAAGGGAGGGAGGGAGAGAGAGAGAGAGAGAGAGAAACATCAATGTGCAGTTGCTGGGGGTCATGGCCTGCAACCCAGGTATGTACCCTGACTGGGAATTGAACCTGCGACATTTTGGTTCGCAGCCCGCGCTCAGTCCACTGAGCTACACCAGCCAGGGTGAGAACAAGTTTTAAAGTGAAATCCAGGAGTCAGTGCCATATGTCTCAGGCTCACTGGTGGAGCAGGTAGAAATGAGGCCATGGAGGGAAAGCAGGAGAGGCCCACAGGCTCACCCTGTCTGTCAGCTCACCCTAAATGTGCCACTCAAGCAGCTAATCACAAAATAACAAAAACTCATCTAGTCAGATGAATTTCTTCATATTAAATATCAAGTCACTTCATTCAAATAATTATTTCTTGAGCATCAGCTTCATGCCAACAGTGTGCTAGGCTCTATAAGGAAATACATTTTACTCACACACAAAAATAGGTAACATATATAGAACAGGCAGTATAGCACAGCAGCCAAAATGTGGACCATGGAGCCAGACTAGCTACTTCCCAGTTATGTGACTTTGAGCAAGATCTTTATTCTTGTTGTGCCTCGGGTTTCTCATGTGTAACGTGGGGCTTCATATTAGTAATGGTTGCTGTGAGGCTCCTGAGTTGAACTAATGTCAGGTGCTTACAGTGTCTGACATACAGTTGGTGCTATTTTAAGGGTTATATACTATCTCATTGAGTCTCCAGGAAACCCTGTGAACTTGGCACTATCCACTTTTTATAGAAGAATGAACTGAAGCTGAGAGGTCAAGTTACCCCTCCAAGGTCACCCAGGTGCCAGTGGCGAGCAAGGGTTCAAACCCAGGTCTGTGTGACAGCCAGGCCTAGTCTCATACCCATTGTATTCTAGAAGTGCTGTTACAAGGCTGAAAACATTAAGTGCCATTAGGGAGGCTGAGCTTGTCCCCTGTCTCGTGTCCATTGCCTGTTCATTTTGGAGCACTGTCTGAGCACACGTGTGAGCAGGACTCAGGGGAAGAATCGAATTTCTGAGGAGTGGTTTGCAGTCTCAACAGACCTCTCATGTAATGCTTCAAGACTCAGAATCCATGGAGGGAACCTTAAAATACAGGACCCTTCTCTTGCACAGGAGAAGACCAAACCTGGAGGAGGTGAAGGATACTTGCCCAGGTACCACTGGCTGGCAAGGGACAGAATAAGGTCAGTGATTCTAATCCACTGACCCCCCAGGCCCACATTTTCTCTCTGTGCAAGCTCATCCTAATTTTTCAATGCCTCTATTTCAAGAAGCCATCTCTTTACAGTCACACACACAGAAAGGAATTCTGTTCCATAATGACTTCAAGAGCTTCAAGTGGAACCAGGAAGAAGTCATTTCCACGGTTTCCTGGGAATGGTCAGTTCAGATTGGTGCATGGGGAAATGGAGGTGTGGAAAGTTGGACAGTTCTGTTTTTAGCAAGCTTTTCTATCTTTTCCACACCAAAGGGATCACCATTTTCAATTCCTTGGTGAAACCAGAACCCGAAAGAGTGGAAGTGGAATCAGGGACTGGTGAAGGAACGCCTGATCCGGCCCAAACCGAGACTGCGTGGTTGCGCAGCACTTCTCTGGCCACCTGTTCTTCACACAAACAAACGCATGGCAGAGGCTCAACGGCCAGGCTGTGATGTGGTTGTAGCATGTACAAGTGTGTCCACATGTGTGGGCAAGCACTGTGCAAAACATATGCGAAAGGAAACATAAAAAGTAAGGCACAACTGTCCCTTTTTATCCCCTTTTCTCTCCTCTGTTGTTGATTAGACCCAGAGAGGAAAATCAGCCCAAATCTGCAGCCACCACCCACAGTTTTTGACCTTGCCTGTCTGCTAAAATCACTTGGGAGCTTTGAAAACAATATTGATGCTTGAGCTCCACCCCCAAGTATTCTGACTCATTTGCTCTGCACTGGTGCCTGGACATAATGATTAGAAAAGAATTCCCCAGATGGCTAACGTGGAGCTAGGATAAAGAATCACTGAGTTGGACTGTCCAATAACTTTCTCTGACTACGGGGACCCATTCCTTGGGCTAACTTTTTGTAGCCACTTAGGGCAAAATGCACTTAAAATATGGTGTTACACTGCATCATTCAATTGAATGGACACTTGTTGAGTGCCTCCTGGCATGTGGCCAGTTGGACTGAGATGGGTGCACGGATGAATGAACATGTTTGCTTCCTTAGAAGCGAGTAGGGTGGAACAAGGGACTCGGTCACCTACACAAACACCTACTGTCTGAGAAGGGAGCAATCAAGTTTTCCTGGGGAAATCCTGAAGGCCCCGTGGATTTGAACCTTGAAAATTCTATAAGATGCAGAAACATTTTTTTAATCTTCTCACGTAATAGAGTAGGGGCAAGGGATCGGCTTGAATTCTTAGTAGGGGGGAGGTCAGAGGAACACTTGGTGTCTTTTTGACCAAGAACAGAGGCACATGAGGTCATTTTCAATAAAATTTTTTAAACAAAATGTTAGGTATTATGGCATGCAAATCCCATCTTCCATATTTACTAAGAAACTAGCAGGAAAATACACACTGCTCACCACTGATTTGATATGAGTGATTTCTGTATTAAAAAATACAAAAAAGTGCCAAATCTCACTCTAGGATGGGAAGAATAAAACCAGAGGATGCATGTGGGCGATAGTTTAGGGTAGAGTTGACGGTGTTATGAAATTAATTACAAGACACCAAGTTAAATTAGAATTTAAATAAATAGGAATAATTTTTAAAGTATGTTTCATGCAGTTATTGAACATACTTATATTAAATGATCATTAATTGTTTATCAGAAATTCAAATTTAATTGGGCATCCTGTGTTTTATCTGGCACTCCTACTGTGGGTTCAGTTGGGTGGACTTTTTACGATCAGGGAGGGAAGTGAGAAGTGAACAAGGGTACAGAGGAGGGGGAGTTCAAGGTGAATTTGGGGAACAGGGAGGGGGACAGTGGGAATGCAATTTAGGAACTGTCGGGAGCTGTCTGGGAAATGAAGTGGAAAAATACTCTAAAGCCACATCCTAGAAAGCCATGAATGCCAGTCTCATTGGTATATGCTCTGTCAGTAATAGAGAGCCCTTCAACATGTTAAAGGAAGAAAAATCATATGCTCCACCGACCCATCCACCCATCCCTCTATCCATCCACCATCTACATCAACACAGCACATTGGAAAGCACGAGTCCTCTGAATTTATGTTCTGGTTCTGCCATGCACTCACTAAGTGATGTTTAGCAAATTGCCTAGGCTCTCTGAGCCTTCGTTCCCTGAGAAATGTGTATGATTGGGTCTTCATCCTACATTCTCATCAGAATTATCAAAATGACATACAATTGCTTGGCAAACAGTCTACCTTGAATGTGTCCTTGTGGACTTGTTTGAAGATTTCAATACTGTGTGTAGAAACCCATGCCCTTGTGACTCTAAAAAAGTCTTTTTGGTCTCTCCATTTCATCCTTTGGCCAAAGCAGTGAGCTTTATCCCTGTGTCCTCACCAGTGAGTAAACCCTGCAGCCCTGTCTCCCGCCGAGGCAGTCAATTTCTGTGTAGGTGGGTATTGCTCTCCGTATAATGTGCTACCAAGCATTTTCACATTCATTATTCCATTGACTCTTCAGGGAGATCATGCTGCTATCACGATAGATTCTGCTATTGTTCTGTTAGGAGGATAAATTGGGGAGGGGGTAATAGATTGGATGGAGTGACCCTACCAGAAGGCTGCTGTGAGGGTTCAGGTGAGACGGAAGGAATACCTAAACCAGAGTAGTGGGAAGGTGGGTTCCAGGTGAGACGGAAGGAAAATGGAAGAAATAAATGAGATGATGCAGAAATAAAAACAAAGGGCAGCTGTAACACCCGGGTTTGGGTCTCCTTGACATTGCTTTCATTTCCTCTAGGGACCTATCCTGGACAAGGGTGAAACCGGATGCTCCTTGGAAGTTTCAGATGACACCACCCCTGACTTTCCATGGAATAAAGAGAGGCCCAAAATAGCCTCTGGTCCCACAGGCTAGTGACTACTGGGACTCAGATTCCTGTTTGGAAAACACGAGGAAAAAGTCAGGCACTTGCCCACTTACCCTCTCACCAGCTGACCGGGGCATCAGCACTCTGGTGCCTGCTGACACAGAACATGTGCCAGTTTCGGTTAGCCCCGTGGCCTGGCTGAGCTGGGAGTGTCCTGCACAGCTGCTGAAAGAAGCCTCTGGGAAGGGGCTGTGAGCCTAGAGAAGTGTTCTCCAGCTCGGTGTCAGTCGGGACTGACCGGTTGGCAGTTTGAGGTAGGGGTGGGGGAGAGATAAGAGTATTAGAAGGAACAGTAGACAAAGCCGACTGTGAAACTAATGGTGATTTGTAAAAACAGAGAGAACGTTCCAAACAATTAGTGTGGATGACTTGTTTTTCTTCTCTTTGTTTCAACTTTGTAGAGTCCTTTGGAGTCCAGCGGAAAGAGCGAGCATTAGTGAAATGATGTGTGGAAGCTTGTCTCTGGCTCAGAGCAGGCTACTTGGAGGTGGGATGGGTGACACCCTGCCTGATCTCTGGGCCACTGGAACTCTGTTCTTTGTGCCACAGGACACTCGACCCACATCTACAGGCTGGGTCCTTCCAGAGCATGTACCGCCCCTCTTGTCCAGGGAATTTAAAGGCATTTGAGAATCCTGGTTCAGGACTCTCAAGTCTGAGCTTTGTGGCTACCCCTCTCAGACCCTGAATGTTGATTTTAGTATCTAGAATTGTTTCTTGTTTTTGTGGCTAGGCTCCTACTTGTATTTGATTTTCTCTAGAACGAGCATCCTGTCTAGTTAATCCCCAGCATTATATCATGTGCCCTAGTCCTGACCACCAGGATAGGTCCCTGCTCCCCGTCAGCAGAATTCTCTGCTGTCTGACTCATGATCTGGAGGAAGAGCGGTCTAGGGCAGTGGTTTGGCCTTGGCTGGTGGTCAACAGAACCCGAGTTCTGACACCGAGTTTTGGTGTCAGAAGCTTTAAAAAATACAGATTCCCCGGGCTGTGTGCTCAGAGATTCTAATTCAGTTCATCTGGGGTGGAACCTAGGAATAGGTGTTTTAGAAAATTTTTCTTAAGTTCCCTAAGTGATTTAAATGTATAGATCAGGATTGAGAGCCACAGGTCTAGTGCTTAAGATTGGGGACCCTGGTGTTCGCAGCAACGTGGATGGATCTGGAGGACAAGATGCTGAGCGAAATCAGACAGAGAAAGACAAACGCTGTGTGATAACACTTCCGTGTGGTGCACTCACAGGAACAGACTAGAACGATGGTTGCCAAGGGCTGGGGGGTGGAGGAATGGGGAGATACCAGTCAGAGCACAAACTTTCAGCTACAAAATGAGTAAGTTCTGGGGATCGAATGCACAGCGTGGTGATTCTAATTAGTAATACTGGATTGCATACTTGAAAGTTGTTAGGAGAGTAGATCTTACATGTTCTCACCACAAAAGGAAACAGTAATTATGTGACATGTCACAAGTGTTAGCTAACATTATGTTGGTAATCATCTTGCAATGCATCAACTCAACATACTGTACACCTTAAACCTGTACAATGTTATAGGTCAATTATACCTCGGTAAAACTGGGGGAGGGTGAATGCCCGAAAATATAGAGTTATACTAAGAATGTCAAGAGATTATTAACACAGACACTGCAGTAAATTTACTAAGAATTTTAGGCAGCATTTGAGCAAGTTAAGGAAATAAAACCATGCTGATTTGGGGAGGAAGATTTTGGGGGCCTTGGATTATATGGATGTGGCTTCAAATGTGACCTTATCATTTGTTAACTGTGTGACCTTTGGGCAAGATATTTAGGCTTGTGCGTTGTCAGTTTCCTTGTCTCTAAAATTACACCTATCTCGTGGTTGACATGGATTTTAGACAGCATGCAAAGCATCTAGCATGGCAGCTGTACAAAATAGGATGTAATACTATTGTCATTGCCAAACTCTTTCTTGTGCTCAACCAGCTCCTAGAGGAATCACCCTGTACTAGGCTTATCGAGTTGGATTCTCTGCCTGCAGCCTACGGATGCCTCTCTCTGTGTACATGTTTGTGGGATATTCTTTACCCCCTCGTGTCAAAATTTGGCTCACATCCAGTCCTCAGCACCTTGACTTTTTCTGCTTGATCTAGCCCACTACCTACGAGGTCTGTTCCTGAGGAACAGGGGAACCCAGGACAGCAAACTGAGTTCATCGTTTGGGTCAGTTCTGATCAATTGGTAGTGACTGTACAGAGTGCAACTTTAAGGGTTCTGACGCTAAAATGAAGCTCGGGTAGGATTTATTGGCGATGCCCGCTCTCCAGAGAAGAGCGGGGAGAAGAGGCACCCCTCTGCTGAGGATGGCGTCCAGGACTATTGCAGGCCCAGGGTCCCGGGTCACTGCTCTTTCTCTCTTCCACCAGTTCCAAACACAAAATAACGTGATAAATTCTTGACCCAGGGAGGGTTGGGCATTCTTGAATTTAGCAAGTGGTTCCAGAACACTGACACAGAGCCCTTCTGATCTGCCGTGAGGTTGAAGGGGTGACAGCTGCCCGATTTCCAGGTATTGGAAACAGCTGGCACAAAGCTCTAGCAAGCCTGCCCTGGGATTGTTCTGAGCAGTGTTGTGTCAACTTTTGGAAGGGCCTCCATGCAACACGAGCCTCTTTGCCTGTTAACCCTTAAAAGAGCAAACCAGTGTTTTCTTGAAAGTTAGAAAGTGCTCCTCTTTTTTTGTGGAAGCTTGAATCTTCTTAGATATGTAGCTCTTTTCAATTTCTTTTGTTGTTGCATTTTTCCGATTTCACACTGTTTCAGTTCTTCAGTGGCTGACAGAGTGGATCCACAGCCAGATTGCATGGGTTCCAGTTCCCCGCTCTGCTCCTCACCAGCACTGGGCCTTTGGCAACTTAATTCAATCATGCCTTGGTTTCCTCATCTCTAAAATGGGTGTGTGAATGCTGCCACTGAGACTATGGGCTGTTGTGATGATTCAGTGAGTAAATCCACACAAAGGGCCTCAGACAGTGCCTGCTTGTAGTGAGCACTAGTCACTATTATTGTGTAACGGGCAGGATGACATGCAGGTAGGACCCCCCGGTTGTGCCATGGCTAATTTTAGAAATGTGACTGTGCCTCCTTGTTTCTCTTTCAAACCATGTGAGTTCATCCATTTCACCCTGGCTTCGGTCATTTCCATTCAGCTGGGAGGGACACTTAGGATAATGGCCTTCATTTGGAATGTACAGTCTGGAAAAATGTCTTTTATTGTAGTGTATCTCCTTCTCCATTTGCCTAAGTGTGTGCAGTGGCCACATCTTAGCTGCCAAGAAGTATTACTAGTGGATAACCAAGACTGTGACTCTTTGAGTCTTCCAGAAAACACAGCATGGCCCTGGGTGCTAATGACACCCGGATGAAAAGAGATCTTCTCTGAGAGTCAGAGAATATTGGAGAAGAGTCCCTGCTGTCAGTACTAGGTGAGCCCAGCTTATCCCTGTTAGCAGGGTATGAGTTTTTGAGACTTGTCCATGGGACCCATCGCTTCATTAGGTGCATTATGTGTATTAATTCATTGGATGCTCATAAGATTCTGTGAGGTAAGTGATAATACTTTCTTACCTGTCCTTTATAAGTGAGGAAATTGGAGCACAGAGAAGTTAAGGAACTTTCACATAGTTACACAGCTCTAGTGGCAGAGCTGGGGTTCAGATTCCAGCAGCAGTGCTTTCCTAACTACCATGCCAGACTGCCTTCTGAGAGGCGAGATGTTGGACCCCAGAAAAAACAATGCTGAGGTCCCCAGAAAGAGAAGATGGGCATGAACTGAGTGCTGCTGTGGACTGAGCTGGGAAGAAAATACAGGTTTCTCAGACGGTTGAGCCCAGAGGGCCAGGAGTACGTCGAAGCCAGACGGCCGGACCGAGGAACTGCAGACCCTGCCACACCAGGGAGGCCAGTCTCTGCTCGGCAGGGCCTTCCCTGGAGGGCTGCTCTGAAGCCTGCTATTGGGTGTGGTGTCGCCATGACTTATCATGTGACACCTGTGTCTTCAAGGCCATTGTCTCAGAAAGAAGGTACACGTGGTATGCTGAGGACAGCGGGGAAACCAGCTGAGACCTGCATGTCCCTGATGATGCTATGAGCCCAGAGGAGTGAGCCCAGAGGAGACGTGAGCTCCCTTTGTCTCACAGAATTTCTGTAAACAGCGCCTCTACAGGATGCGAATCCTGCAGTTTCAACCGGGTTTCCCTGACTCTGCAGCTCAGTACCACAGTGGATCTCCCTGTGCCAGGCACCATGTAATATGGAGTGATATAAAACACAGGCAAATATTGTCTGGCTTTGAAAGTAAGTTTAGAGCCAGGCAGAAAAAGTATGCGCTATAAATCCTTGGACACCTTCCCCAACGCATTTTCTGCCTGATTGTCAAACAGTTGGTAACGTTTTCAGTTAGTGTGAAGTGCAAACCTTCCTTGGGACACTTCCCCCGCTTCTCCAACTCCCAGGCTGACCCGGGGCCTCCTGATTTCGGTTTTGTGACAAGTGCCCGGTAGTAAGAGCTTCAGTGACGGAGGGAGGCAGAGGGTGAAGTGAATTCTCAAAATGTTCCCCAGCCTTTAAGTGCTTAAGACACCTCTTTAATTTCTTTTTTCATCACACACATTGAAGCAGGAAGAACAGAATGAAGGACTCTCAAAGCTGAAATTTACCTCCAATACCATTCAGTTCAGTCGCTTCCTGTGGGTAGACAAGGGCTGGAGGCTGTGAGTGGAAATGGCTTGGGCAACCTAGTCAGGGGCTGAACTACCGGGACTCCTGGCTCCTAAGGCAGGCTTGTCAGGATTCAGGCTGCCATATTGCTTAAGAGATGGGCAACTTGGATATACTCCAACCCAGCCCACAAAGAGAAAATCTTCAAATGCAGTTTGCGGGGTCTAAAATGCGCACACACAGACATACACATACACAAAAAGATGGGATGGGGGGAGAATAGATTACTTAATTGCCCTACTTTCAGACACCAGTCCCTACAATCAGGAAAAGGTTGGTCACGAAGGCTGAAGCAGCCCTTTTACCGTGGGGTCATTCTGGAGAGGTGAGCCTAGGACTCTTCCACTGGATGTTAATAGCGGATTAATTCAGGAAGCTTATTTAATTTGTGACCAGCGGAGCTGTTTCACAGAGAGAGGGCTGTGTTGGCAGGTGCAGAGCCCAGCTCCCCAGATGGAATAATCTTTTCCTTATTAATTTGCTGCATGTTGCTTCTCATTTCTCACCGTCGTTCCCGATGTGTTACAAATGACTACATGCTCTGTGTCCTGAGTCCACTAGTGCTATAGCTTTGAAAGGAAATAAAATGTTGACTATAAACTGCAGCGAGCTTTCCTGGCACACGCATTGACACGTTCGCCTTTAAATCATCAGTGCACTCTCCCTACTCCGAGCATGGCTCCACCGGGGAACACCCATTGTTTACGGCTGTGGAGTTTTTAGGAAATGGAAATCTAGATGGTTTGAACGTTTCCAGGGCCATGGAAAGAGACAGTGGCATGGCTAGAACTGGAACTCACAATTCCAACTTCTTGGGCTGTCCTACCTTGCTGTTTTCTAGACTACATGGCAGGCTGATAGCTCCTGCTTGTCCAGTGATTCTCAGACTGGAGTGGGCATCCGGGTCCACCTGGAGGGCTTGTTTAAAGACACAGGCTGCTGGGCCCCAACCGCAGAGCTTCTGATTTATTCAGCGAGGGCAGGGTGCGGCCTGAGAATGTGAATTTCTAACAACTACCTGGAGATACTGTGAGGACCACTGCAGGAGTCCAAGTATACTTGCTTCCACCAAGTAAACACAGCTTGGTTATCTTTTGGAGGGTTCTGTTGTTCAGATCGTTTCTGTTTTGTGTCTTTTCCCTCACTGCCCCATATACATTAAATCTCTGTTTAGAAACTATTTTTAAAAAAATATTAGAGCTCAATGGAGAATGTATCTTGACTAAATAAATTTGAATGTGTGTTATAGTACTTGATAATGGATTTTTCCAAAATGTGAGCACTTTAAGCTAAACAAAAATGTTTCCCCAGGGTTCAGCCCTTCTTCTACGCAGACCAGCTCCTGGTTTCTAAGCAGCCATCTGAGGGGAATACAGCACCAGAGAGCAGCGCACTGCCCAGCAGCCTTAGGAGGACTTCTAAACGCAGAGCACACACCTCCACCTCAGTCTCGCAACCAACATTCTCTCTGGTCATTTATAGGCTTAAGACATGTCCTGTCCCTAAACACAGGGTTTTGTGGGGGATATATTGGAGCAGAACTTATTTTTTTCCAAGAAAAGTACTTTCACTTTGCCAGATATAAAAAATTAGCAACCAACACTTAAATAGATAATGAAAGCCAAGGCCTGTTTAGTGTGTGTGTGTGTGTCGGGAGGGGGGATTTGATTAACTGGAAGACCAGTTTTTACAGTTCCACACTTCTGACAGTTCCAAGCATGCAGGACTGTTATTCAGACAAGCAAAGCCCAAGCTGGGGAGTTCCTGATCTAGCATTTTGTGTCTAGTATATAATTAGAGGGGTTGAAGTAAATGCCTATGGAAATCCTACAGGGCAACATAAAATGGGATTTTTTAAGATGAGGAACATGTAAAATCACAATATTTTTCTGTTACTATTTTAAAATATTCTTCAGGCACTTTACTGCATCTATTCACATATTAAAAAGCAAGGAAGTCACCTTTTTTTTTTGCCTACAAAGTATTCAAATGGCAGTTAGAATTGAGGAAGTGGATGGAGATACTCAAAAGACTTGGGATATGTGTGCAGATGGCTGACTTAGTGGGTGGAATGTACATACACACTGTTTGGTTTAGAGCAGCTGCACCTACTCTAGTCACCGAGTTTGGCTTTTAGGTGCGGATTCACAGAAACAACTGCCCATCAGCTTCACGTAGAGCACTCTCCCTCCTCCCAAACCAACCAACCAACCAACCAACCAGCCAGCCAGCCAGCCTTTAAAACAAGTTAAAACACCATACAGCTTTAAAAGAAATGGCTGAGATTCCCTCACTAATTTTGTTGTTCAATATTTTGAGGTTGGATCAAATCCACAGAGGACTCTTTCTAGGCTAAATATTTTATCTACATTTACGTAGATATATTGTTTCTTATCCCAATTATTATCATTCTTGATTAACAACGGCTTGCCAAAATGCAGCCGTGTCCACTTTAACTGACTTAGAGAACAGCTCCGATGTGAGGCTATGAAGGCATAAATGTTTTACTTTAGGCACACTGCCTAACACCACCCCAGGGCTGAGTGGACTGAGGCCAGGTCTGAGGCCTCTGGTTGCAGTTCTTAAGGTGTTTAACATTTCATCCGGAGTCTAGTAACCACCTAAAGGAATAAGGAATAACTTAACACTGATCCATTCTAAAATTTAGTTCCTGTTCTCACTCAGAACTGTGATAGCATTCATAGAATTAGTACAGCTAATCAAAAGAAAGCCCCATAGACACTGCTAACCACAGAGGCTGATCAGAATGGTGAAAACAACAGGTCAAGGCAATGGTCTTGGTTATTTCCAGGTATCTTGATGACGAAACAGGTTTCATTGACCGTGCCGACGAAGCGAGTACAAGTTGACTACGCCCATTAACTTCAACTTGGTTCATTTAGTAGATGCCTCTGTCTTTTGTTTCTTTGGCCTCATCTTCTAATGAAAACGTCATTAAGTTTACCCAATTCCTTTGACTTCAAGGAATTCAAATGTTACGTTTTATTCTCAATCCTTTTTACTCAACCCTTTTAACCAACTTTCCATCTTCCTTGACTATGAAAATTCTTTAAGCCTTAAGTTTACCAACGTTCTAATTCCATGGCAGGGTTTATGCTTTGACTGGCAGTCAAGGATTTCGCTTAGAATTTAGAGTGCTTGGCAAACTTACTGGATAGATTAGGATTGAGTAATTCCTCTTATTCAATCTGTTCTTCCACATACACAACACAAGTCAAGTTTGTTATGACTTTCTTGATCCTTACTTATAAGACAATACATGAGGAAACCATGTGTGTATGTTTGAAATAGAAATGATACATTGCACAGATATAGTTCACCACGTTCTGGGATGAGTTGACTGTTCAAATGCAGAGTCGGAAGAGTAGGAACAGATGCTTTTTTTTTTCCTTAATGGCTCTTTCTCTAATTTAAAATCCTTCCATTTATTTTCCTAAGATTTAGTGATAACTTTAAACACTTTAACTAAATTACCCAGCGGCTTGGCAGCCATCACAGAGGCAAATCTTTTTAGAAATCCTAGCAATCTGTTAGATCGTGGGTACTGTGATATAAAATCTGTGTGGCTCCACGTACAAAAATTAAATCAGTGCAATGGATACAAATACATAATGCAAATGGCACTGTCTCCAAACTGAGGGTACATGACCTGCCTCTAAATATTGAATTTCCATATTTTTTTTCAGTCATTGACTTTCTAAATTTGGGCCAATTTATTCTCATTATCTCTCAGTAAGCCTACTTTGATTTTTTTAACAGTTATTTTATAATCAAATATAGCCAGCCAGCCCGGGAGCCCGATGTTGCTAGGATACATAGTTTGGTACTTGATGAAAGTATATCACTTCAAAGGGGGAGATTTTCAAGTGTCCTAGAAAATGACACTCCTGTCTTCCACTGTGTAAAAGACAGCGGAAGACAGGCCCAATCCTAGAGCTTCTTGGAAGCTCAGACTGCAGGATTGGCCTCCCGTGCTTTGCAATAAGCATCCTCTCTGGAGGTCTGTGCAATTGCTAAAACTAGACAGGTCTTAAAGCAAGGAACACACGTATTTATAATGAAACACGCTTTCATGTTTGTTTTACAGTGAAGAGAAAAAACCCAGAACCCCCAGATTTTATGTACTTTGAAAATATATTTAAAAACATTAAAAATTCTATATTTAAAACATATATTATATGTTAATTAGTACACTTAAATAGAACTTGTATTTACAATAGGCTTCTGATGTGGTTAAGTTTTAATGCCAATTTTTTCAATAACATAATTATATAAATATACTAAAATACAATAAATATTTTTTTTTGTTTTACATGGTGAATAATATCTTTACCATAGAGAGAACAAGGCCACAGACATTTACTTACATTTTCAATGGGAATCACCATAAAAAAGCAACAGGCCCGCTGCCATGCATGAAACATTTCTGCCACAAAGAGACCACAGCAAGACTTTAAAACAAAATAAAACAAACAGAACAAAAATGAACAGCAACAGAGAAAGGTTTTAACAAAATAAAATCTTAGGTCAACGTAAACCACCAAGCGTGTGACTGTGATGTTTCTTATTGGGCAAGGGAGAGAGAGCCACTGACCACACAATTGCTGAATGTCTCCTAAAGCAACCACTTCACAGATCTGGCCTTTGCAGCATTTTGAGATGGTGATGGGGACTTTCTGTTTTTCTAAATAATTTTGTCCCGCAAAACGGAGCTGCAAAAATTAACATACAGCAGATATTCCCAATATTCATTACATGTTAAAAAATGATTACAAAGACAGTATTTTCAAATAGTACAAAACAGACCTATGCTACATAAATTCTTCCTTCTTTTAATGGTAGGGATTCAGGTGGTAATATAAAAGATAGGCTCATTCTAAATGAAAGACTGAACAAAGAGAAATTATTTGCTGATGGTATCTTCATTCCCTGGATCATGGTGGAAATCCTCTTTTGCTTATCCCTCACCCTACTAAGATACAGCAATTTCTTGAGGCTTTTTGATACCCACGGACACTGGTCCAGGACACTTTCAGATTTGGACAGTGGGCTGAATGGGTGAATTGGGCTTAGCCCTAATTTTCACCAGGGTCCATTTTTCTCAGGACCGTCATTCCAGGCTCCCAACTTGACTTCTCCAAACCCAAGACAGCAGAGGTGAGGCAGGGACTTTCTCCATGAACAGACAGGATGGGCAGGAAGTTGCTGTGGCCTTCACTGGGGAGCAAAACTTTGCCAGCTCTGTCCTGGCCTCTTCCAGTCTTTGGTGTCCTAGAAGTCCAGACACCTTCCCAAAGTCTTGTCTCTGGACAAGATTTTCTATTGGTAGCCTTGATCATTCAACCTGAGTTTTAGGGTCTTTTCCTGTTCCCTTCCCCCATACCAAAAGTTCTCAAAAGACAAAACCCTGGTTTCCTCAAGTCTAATTTCAAAGCAGTGAGTGTTCAGGTAGCAAACATCTTCTATCTCATTGCATCAATCTCATAATCACAATGCCACATTTGGTTCTGAACCCGCTCCAGGCTAATCCAGCTTTACGCAATTATCCAGGGGTGGAGGGCATTAAGTCGGCTTGAGCACGGTCCTCCAGTGAGAACCTCTTAGCACAGTTAGATAATGTAGGCACTTAAAGCGTGAGGTCCAAAGCAACTTGATACACGTCATTCCAGAGCCACTTCTGAAGGGTCCTTCAGAGGTCTCCCTTTTGGAATGTCTCAAGTACCATTCCCCACCCCCACCTAGACCTCAGGATGGCCACTCAGAAATTCCTCCTGCACCACCCAAAAATGATGCGTCAGCTCCACACAGCCTCCATATGGCTGGTCAGTCTCATTTCACTGGCAGTGTGGGCTCCTGTTCCGATCCAGGCATTCCTGGGTCCATACGGGACTCCATCTTTTGCTCGCAAGACATTTTTAAGCCTTACCACGATTTACCCAAATTATTTACCTCTTATAAAAAAATCTTTATTTTTATTTCTGGGTTGTTCTTTTTCTCGTTGAAAAAGAGAAATCACCATGCTTATGAGTGCCACCATGTGACAAAATTTGCTACTCATTCATAGCAATGGTAATATATTTCAGAGCACGGAACTGATTTTTCTTCCTACAGAGAAAAGGAAACAAAGAGGGGACCAAAGCGGGAGGGGGAGAAAGAATGTGCTCTAAGTAAACATAGATCTTTGCAACAAAAGAAGCTTTCCCTGACCAAGGCCCAAAGGCTGGTGGGAGCCTCGGGGTACATAGTGGGACCTGGAGTGAGCACTTCATTCAGTTGCCTTCATTTTTATTCATGTTCCAGTCATCTGATGGATATTGCAAACATCTTTACAACATACAAATGAGTCTTTTATCAACCAGAATATATATTGAAGGAATTCTTTCCCCATCCCTACTCCCTGTGAGAACTAAAAAAAGAAAAACAAACAAACAAACAAAACAAAACCAAAACAAAAAACTAACAAACAAAAAAAACCACAAAACAAACAAAAATACTCCCCTCCCATCCCCCATCCCCTAAGCCAGTAAAGCGATGACAACAGCACCTTGACATTGTTTTAATTCCAACGCTATCAGAAGTTTAAAAGCAGTAAAACAGATGTAGTACTAACAAGAACGAAGATACTTACTGTCTAAAATGTAAACAGAATGTTTTGGTTCAAATTTTTGTTGTTGGGTTTTTTTTTTGTCTGTTTTCTGAAAGAGGACAGTTTATTATCAATTCACAATTAAAGCAGCATGCAATTTATTATTTTTTTAAATTTTTTTTACGTTTTCAATTCTTGGCAACGGCAACAAATCACAACATTATCGAGGAATGTAATGCAGACTTTTTAAAGTTGTGCGCAAAATGACTGTTTCCCTTCTGGTCATGGATGTGTCCAATAAATAGATTGTAGAACCACTGTACTGTATAAACTTCATTTATACATGCAGTTCATAAAATTATTTTTTTCTTAACTGAATAATTTACCCTGTTATGTATATATACAAATAGATAATTTTTGTCTCAATATAATCTATACAACATAAATCCACTATCTTCCCCTTTTAATGGTCAATGTACATACACAGGAAGTGTCTATCCTTATGAATCGCCAGCCAATTCTCTTTTTGCTATCCATGGTAAGGGCCCGCACGTACGACTGGGTAGTTCGGCACTGGGAGTTCCAATGCCTCTTGTCTATGCCCCTGCAGCCCTCCTTTGTGTAACCCATGGGATTGCACTTGGTCTCGTAGAAGTACTGCTTCAGTTGGCCTTTCGATACAGGGACTTTTTCAAGAACCGTGACCGTCCCGCCCGACATGTCCACTGCAGTCTTTTTGTCTGCCGCTGTTACCCACTCGCTAATGCTGTCACACACGCTCAGCTCCCCGCGCCGGGCCGGGTCGGAGTGGCGCCGGACCCTCATCGACATGTTTGCAGCATCCAGATAATTTTTGTATTCCTCAAGCAGAAAGAGAAGAGGCGGCTCCAAAGGCACTTGACTACTGAGCATCACCCTGGAAGTGTACAAGTCCGCGTCCTTATTGTTTTCTTCATGGGGCCGGACTTTCTGGTCCTCATCCAGCAGCTCTTCTATCACGTGTTCAAAAGTGTCAGCCAATGATGTCAGGCCCCTTGAACCTGCCTTGGGCCCATTCACGCTCTCCAGAGTCCCATGGGTTCGAACACCTGGGTACGCCAAGCTGCCTTGTCCGCGGACGTTTGCTTCTTTCATGGGGGCAGCCTTCATGCAACTGAAGTATGAAATAACCATAGTAAGGAAAAGGATGGTCATCACTCTTCTCACCTGGTGGAACTGTGGGGAGAAAGCAGACACAGGACATATAACAGGTTAGGGCTTTCTTTTGCAGGGACACAGTGCCACCCATTTGATTGCAATTCCAGGCCATTCTGCAGGGTAAAGGTTTTTTATGCGTCCGTGATAAACTCCAGCTGCACCAGACACAAGTTAATGTCAGTAGAGTGATGTACGTGGTTTAATATAAACCAGAGACGTGCAGTGTTTTCTCCGAGACTTAGCACATATACCCAACATTAGACGGGTCTAAGCAAGTGAAAAAATTGTGGCTTCAAGTTTTCCCCTCACTTTATAAGCTAAATAAGCTTTATAAGTTAAATTTTTAATGATTTCTGCTTAGGCTGTCATAAGAAACACAAAATCAGAAATGTTACTAAGTGACAACTGTGAGTGTAATCGTAACTTCCCCTTTTTCAAGTTAGCTACACGGTCCTATCTGTTGCAGGAGTGTTGTAGCTGGGAGGGTCTGAGGGGGCCTTTCTAGTTCTGTGCTACTTGGGCATGAATAAAACTGAAATCAGGGAGCTATAAGGAGTCTTTCCATTGACTTTTTTCCCCTCCCACAATTGATTAGAGGACTGGCCTTGTATCATGAAGAAGGTTTACATTAGAATTCGGGGCTCTCCCAATCCCAGCTCCAGTGTTTTCCTACTATACCTGGGTGGTCATAACTGAAAATGTTTTGCTTATTTCCAAACAGAAATCATCTACTGTCCCTTGATTTTAATGATGTGTCTGTGCCTGGGGCTGATATCATGAAAACAATGTGTCTGCTTAAGAGAGAACTGGAGTAGTCAGTGTTAATAAGGTACTGAAGTCAATTTCAAATGCCTCCCATATGTGGATCCACATTTATCTCCATTACTCTCTGAGCCCCTCACGCCTTGGCTTTTCTGGCTCATATAAAGAACCCATCTAAGAAAGCGCAGCTTTTCTTTTTATTGGAAATGGGGTCCTCTGTGTGTGTGTGTGCTCACACCCTGAGTTTATCATACCTTTACAGAGCTGAGCGGCATTTTGCACGTTTGGGAATAGACAGCCAGTGCTTCTTTCTGTATTTTTGAAGTTTCCTGGGAAGTCCCTTAATAGCACACCACAAAGTTAATCTTCTCCTGTTTGCCAGAGGGTTGCTTTACTCTAAATTTGGCTCTACATCTACAAGCATGCTCTGGGAAGCCAATTAGAATGGATGAACAAGCAAAATGAAAACATACCTATAGACCAGCCCAAGGTTACCGTCAGATGATGAAGGACTTCAGAATCACTTACCTAAAGCATCATGTCCCTTAGTAGTAAGAGAAGCATCCCTCCAGCCCAGGTATCCTAACTTTATTCTTATTCCAGATCTGAAGTGTGGACTTACGAAAAGATGCACATGTGCCGTACTTGGCACACACACACTGTGCCAATCAGTAGGAAATGGGACCCTTTTTCTGTCCATTTGCAGCCTGCCACCCAGTCAATGTATCACACTGCAGAAATGGCTGAGAATTCTGGTCTTGAGAACGTTTCTGCTCTCGATTTTTACAAGAGATGACATTTTCTGCCACTAACAGATGTTTCTATCCTCAAACATTTTCACCAGTCCAATTCCTTGTAGATGCACTCTCACTTTCCACAAAGAGTAAGCATACTCAGAACTGCTTGGAGTGCTCAGCGGTATGAGATTAGAAAGGGTGCACCAGTTTGAATAAGACATAGACATCCATTCTACAAATATCTGGACTCTTGTGAATGTTCCGGATTCTGCACTATCAAAGAAGTGGATTCTCCAAGGAGGTTTCTATTCCTGGCAGGCAGTACTTACACCACTGAATGAAAATCTTTTCTCCTAATGTTTCCAGTCCAAATTAAAATAACCCAAGGGACACCTAATGTAGGTCGATGAAAGAATGCAAATTTAGAATATTTCACTCCAGCCATCTCTAGCACACTGGTAGAGATTTGCTGTGATCAGCTATCTTTTAATATCTATGTCATTAAATCTTAGATACCGTCATTATAAAACATAGTGTTTTATGTACTACTAAGGAATTAAAATAAAGCAGCCAATTAAACTGTTGTTCACTTTATCAGTTAGAACTGTTATTGTTTTTTTTTAAGATTTTATTTATTTATATTTAGAGAAAGGGACAGAGAAAGAAGGAGAGAAATATCAATGTGTGGTTGCCCCTAGTGTGTTCCCCCATTGGGGACCTGGCTGGCAACCCAGGCATGTGTCCTGATTGGGGGTTGAACCGGCGACCGTTTGGTTCACAGACTGGCGCTCAGTCTGCTGAGCCATCTCAGCCAGGGAAGAACTGTTATTGTATTCTTATTGAAAAGAGTTATTGTACACTTGTTTGGGTACATTTATTATCGGTAACTTTTGTGCATGTGTAATAAATAAAATTAAGCAAAGGAACTGGTGAAGGCAATGACAACTGTGACTGCTGCCTAGTCAGCAAGAGCAATAAAGTGACATCAGCTGTGAACACACAACTACAATTCAGAGATGCTAAAGAAAAAGAAAATGTGTGCCTTAGAATTAATGAAGCAGAATAAGTTAAATAAGTCTTTACTAAGTGCCCACGCTAACTGCTTAAAATGGTCCATGGTATGGAAGCATCTTAAAACTACAGAGCTGGAAAATTGTTTTGTTATCACTAACACAGTAATGTGTCTTTTTTTTTCAATTTTAATTTTTTAAATATGTTTTTTCATGTTACATTTTTAGACACTATATTTAAAAAAATTTATTCTTCCTTTGACTGGTCTCATTTATCTTAATATTAATAACTTTTCATTTAGGAAAATAGTTCATACTTTATATATCATTTCTTCATCAGTTTCACAAGCAAATATTTCAGAGGGACAAATGGCATCTGAGTAAATACTACTTGGCTTTCATCCTGAAGCCTAACACAGGCATTTCTCAAAGCAGAACATCTGCACAGATTCAGTAATTAACCACCTGGTGAAAAGCCCCGCCCCATCCCTGCCCCCTCTGAGTGATACTTCTTCACTGCTAACTGCCTACTCATTTATAAGGCCTTGAAGTCAAGTGCATCTATTACCGAACCCATACTTCTTGTCAGAACAATGCTACTTCCTGACTTTTCTGATTCTGACAATGATTTCTTGATACTTTGGGCTACCCAAGCCATAAGCTAGAAGTCTAGAAATCAAGTTTGACAATACATTTCTTGTATAGCTTTCAAATCCAGTCAGAGGAGAGGTCTTGCTCATTTTCCCTTTAAAACATTTCTCCTGTCCATCCCTTGCTCTCTATCCCACAGCTGTTTTCTTGGCTCCGTCCTCACCATCTCACTGTGTGACTGTGATGTCCTTCTGATGCATTTGACATCCTCTCTGTTCCATTTGGCTCTAATAACCACCGCCTGACTAACTGTTAGGCAGGATAGATAGCAAACCAAGGCAGGGAGGGGGAAGGGAGATGTATTTCATCCATTAATTCAACAGTTCTGAGCCCAGTCAGATAAGATTGCCAGGTGTTCCAAAGACCACAAGAGAGACCACGATAAACGGTGCAGGAGAAGGGGAGCCTTTGAAAATTCTGTGTATCATTTCCACTATCTGGGAAAGGCAGGCTTTGAAACTGTATGTTAATCCCAAGGTCAGAAGAAGAGAGGAGGAGGGGGAGCCTGGAGGCTGGCTGCAAGCATATAACCCCTAACCCCCCAATGGATGAGGCACTCAGACTAGCTGGGTACCTGCCTGCAGCTTTGTGCCCAAGCGTATTTTACATATAAACTTGCTACCTCATTTCCACTATACGTTTTGTCTTTTGCATGAATTCATCTCTTATAAGTGAGGCAAGAGCAGAGAAGGTGGAGCCCTCTAATTTGGGTCTCACCAGTAACATAACCACTGTTCTCTTATCATTCTCTTACACAAAAACTTATAATAGTTCTTCTTTTTTATCTACCAGATCAAATCTAACCTTTTTAATCTGGTATTCAGAATTTGGCCTCACCCTACTTACCTAACTCTGTACATGAGGTCTGTCCAGAAAAAGTCCAACTGTTGTTAATATAGCAAGAATGGTTTGCACAACATCAATGTAACCGGGCAGCCAAGAAGAGTGGACTGGATTGCACATGTGTGAACAATGACGCCTTCACTGTACTAGTCGGTGGGGGCAATAAATGTTGTTGAGTGAGCATGTGTAGTGTGTGGCCATAACATTCAAAATGACTGAGCGAGTAGAGCAATGAATTTGCATCAAGTTTTGCATAAGCTTGAACATTCCTCTGCGGAAACTATTCAGATGATTGATTGAGAAGGCTGCTGCTATGGGCAAATGGTGATGGTCAGCTTCATCACAATGAGCCTGCTCATGCATCAGGTCTTGTGCAAAAGTTTTTTGGTGAAACATTAAATCACCCAGATGACTCAGCCCCACTACAGCCCAAATTTGGTGCCCTGTGACTCCTGGCTTTTCCCAAAACTAAAATCACCTTTGAAAGGGACGAGATTTCAGATCTTTAATGAAATTGAGTAAAATATGATAGGACAGCTGATGGTGATTAGAACTGTGTGAGGTCCCTAGGTGCCTACTTTGAAGGGGACTGAGGTGTCATTGTCCTATGTGCAATGTTTCTTGTATTTTGTATGTTCAATAAGTGTCTCTGTCTTTCATTTTACATGGCTAGATACCTTCTGGACAGACCTCATATTACTCAATGCTTCATCTCCAGCTCTGATTAGGCTAAAATCCTTAGAGCCCCATACACATTATCGCCTGCAAGTGACCTGTTCCATTCTCTTGGCAAACTTCTTTCTTTCTATCTGACTAAATCTTGCTTATCCTTCACGACCCTGTTCAAATATCCACTCATATATGCATACCTTCTCTAATGACTCCAGCACATGCTATCCTTCTGCTCCTCTCAAATTACACATTACATCTCATTTAGTACTTCATTCCCTACTTGCTTTTAAATTGTTAACTATATTTGCTAATTGTGGTCAGTCCTCAGTAGAAGGATAAGCTCTCCGAGGGAATGGATCATGTGTCCCATAATGCTTAACACAGAATAACGTAATAATAGTACTGAGTGACAACTTACTGATGAGTTTATGAATCCATAAGAAAAGACAGTTCTGACATCATTCATGATGTCATTTGGAAAGCATCAGTGAACTCATCAAAATCATTAGGTCAAGTACAGGTTGTACTAAACCCAAATTTACAAGCCCTAAGAAATTTGATGGACAGCAATTATCAGTCATGAGCAACCTCTGGAGTTTCTCTAACAGGGTAAAACTTTACTTGAGCAATTAAGCAAATAACACTACAACATATTAACTACCTCTACCACTTCCTATGTTCAAAAGAAGACTTGGACAGTACTCAGTAATAATCATAATAGTAAAATTTGGAATTTTCAGTCCTTTAACTTCCTTTTTAAAAATTGACCTCATCAATAAAATTATATACTATATTGGGAAATCATAAAAGTTTAAGAGCTTCCATGAAAATTCTTATGGTTTAGCCACTCTTATAAGTCTATTACACAAAAGACAAAGAAGCTGCACAATATTGCTAAGGAGATCCTTAGTTTATATATCTGTTTATACACAATAAATTCATTGGTGCTGTGTAATTCTGCTCCAATGCTTACAACAGTGTACAATTACAATCAAGTCAACCACATCTCTAAAATGTTGGGAAAGTCTTCCTAGCCCAACTCTCAAAAATTAAATATGTTATATAGGGCTAAAAAGGAAATCAATAGAAAAGGAATAAAGATTAGTTTAAACATAACTCACAAGCCTTGAACATTCAACCAGATGACTAACCACGACAGCATGCTCTCCTGGTGTAATGAAAACTTGCATTTGTCTAAAAGACTAGAGAATATTTGCAAGTATCATCTAACTTGGTTGTTACAAGGAGACAGAACAGGAATTGTTACCCCTATTACACAGATGAGGCAATTATGGTTCAGTGAGGTTAAGTAACCTGTCAGATATCACAAAGCTAATAGGTCATCTGTCTTCTTGTCTAAGCTTTTAGCATCAAGACATGTTGTCCATTTTAGAATATTCGACTGCAGGGAATAGACAGTGGCTATGCTTCAAAGGGTGGTCAAAAGAAAGAGTTTATACAATATGGACACAATTTTCTGCTGTTCTGTGTATCCTAGCGCCCAGCTTTCTAAAGGCAGCACCAATTAGATACTACTTTGTAGTGCTGGCTTAATCATGGTCTCTGAGACCATTCAACTTTAAGGCTTGATTACTTCAGTGAATGGAAGTTTAGACAATGCAATCTTTCTCTAAAAAAAGCTTTGGAAAAATTTAGACATGTTAGAACCAAATTTCCATGGCAAAAGTTAAGAAGGGGAACCAAACAATAGTACGGATAATTCAGGCACACAGGGAAAAAAATGCAAAGCTTTGTTCACAGTACCTTTGGGTTTTGTCCATAAGCATGCAATCAAACACAGTTTAAAGATATGGATGCTCTCTTGGTTCTATAAGCAACAAGGATAAGGTAATATTGAAGAAAGTATCAATTAATATTTAATCCCTAACATACAAGGTGCAAACCTACCAAAAGACCACCTTAACGAAATCTTGCAAATCAATATAACCTTTAGTTTGTGTCCAGCTTAACTACGTACATGGATTAACCTTACTTTTGTTTGTTCACTCATCAGACATGGAATCTACTTTTCAAGTCTTATAGTCTAGGATATATATGTAAATAAGTCAAATATTTCTAGAAGCAACCCAGGAAGGGTATGGATAAAAATTCCGTAAAGAGAAAGGGGTTACTTCCTGTTAGAGAATAAAGGACGCTTTGTAACGAAGACTGCAAAGGAGAGAAAGGATTTAAACATATCCAGAAAAGACCAATGGATGGGCTGCAGCTTGGTTAAAAGCATGGGAGTGGGTAAGCATGGAGTACATTTCTGGAGAGAAGAGTTCTGGCATGGAATGGAAATAAGAGCGAATGACATTCAGATTCTGGAAGGCTCTGAGAATGATGCCAAAGAGTTTGGAACCTGCCTTATAGGCACAAAAGAGCCGGTGGGAGTTTCCAAGTGGAATGCTTCAGGAAGCCCTGCTCATCACCATGTGTAGGAGGACCGGAGAGAATGATAAACTGGAAGACACAAATTAATTCCTTGATTTCTATGCCTAGTGACTACTGAACTTTAAAGATAAACATTAAGTAGTTATTTAAATTTGGTTTGGGGTTAAGGGCCAGGATATATCTCTACAGTTAATCCATTCATTCATACATTCATTCCTTAATTTTCAGGCTGAAGTGAGTTGCAGAAGAAACACGGTTAGAGAAAGAAGTGCACTGGGCTGGGTGGTAACCGTGAGTAATGTCTGGGTTGGCTGAAAAGACGGCACGGAGGAAGGTGAAAAAAAGGCGAGAATACAAACTTTCATTCTTCTTATTATTATACTGAACTTGGATTCCACTGCTCAGCACTTTTAATTCAAAGATCTCCAAACACTTTGCAAATATTAAGTAATTAAGACTCATAGGACCCTGGAGGTATAGGTAACTATAATTATCCCCACTTCGTACAGGAGGGAAAAAGGACCAGAGTTTTTAATCAACTCATCTACTCGCTGTGGTTCCCCTGATAGAACAAGGTCAGAACCTCAGATTCCAAAGGAAAATTAGGCCTTCAACGACAGGCTCCAGTTTCTGCCATCCATCCGCATTATTCCTGTAGTACTTTCTCATTAGCTATATATTCCTTAGTTAAAAAGACTAAAAACAAAAACAATTCACAGTCCTCAAAGAAAAGAACTGGTAGTAGGAATCCACAAAAAAAAGGGGGGGGGGGAGAGGGAGGGGAGAAGCTAATGATCATTATAGCTGCTCACCTACTTACCTGAATGAGCAGCCAACTGAAACCAATAAATATTTTAGTAAATGATATCTGATAATGCAGCTCTTTCAAAGCTTTAAAGGAAGTGCCTTTAAAAAGGTAGTTTTTAACCATAATGTAATTTAGGTCCAGGGTATCCAATTACACTTCCTACAAAACAGTCCTTCATGCCACAGCACTCCCTGGGCCTCCAGTACGCCCATGGTGTGGGCCCTGGCAGACATCCCTCGGCCTCACGGAGAGTGCCAGAGAAACTGCCGGTTCTTAGTCCAGACCTAGAGTGATAGGCACATGTAACTACCATGAAAAAAGGTGTTATTTCCTGAAGCATTAATGTGATAGATAAATTTGCATACATCTTGAATAGAAAGCTCGCCCACTCGCCCCATCCATTCAATCAGAATCTGCATTTTCACAAGATCCATGTACTTCAAGGTGATCCATATTATTATGGAAGTTGAGAAGCACTGGACTAAATGATAAAAAAAAAGGAAATAAAAGGGTTAAGGTCAAACTTAAATATGGTGGCACATTCTGAGCATACCAGAGGCTTCCCTGTCATCTTTCCTCCTGGGTTCACCTTGTGCTGTGGGGACACTTATTATGTGGGAAACACAGTTTTGCTTTTGTAATGGTGTTACGTAAAATCTGGGTTTCCCTTAGGTCCACTGGCTTTGGCCACTGTTGTATTGATACCATAAAGTATAGGATAAACCTGTAAACATTATTAGTTGAATGAGAATTTATAGAATACTACTAATCTAAGTCTGGACTTCCACTCAATCACTAATTTTATCTCAATGCTGTAAGGTAAGCGCAGGCATAATTGGCCTCCCTGATCAATCACACAGCCTAATATCACACACTTAATCAGAATCACACTGGAAATGACAGGAGCAGCTACAGCAGGAGGCAGATTTCCGGACACATTAATATTACTTGCAGCCAGATGTCTGATCCTCATGAGTTCTTTCTATCCTCAAATGGTGAGACAGAAGCAGGACTGATTCACCCAGTCAATACAGATTCTTTTGTTTCTAGACTGGTCCTAAAAGAGCTCCCCTTATCTCCTACCAAGTACCATGAAATTAAAAATGAAGAAGAAAACAGAAAACTTACAAAATAAAACAGCGGCAGCAGCAACAGCAACAAAATCCTAAAATACATTAGAGTAACTATGAAGCATCTAATCCCCTCACCACCCCTACCCTGTGTCTCTACAGGCAACCCAATTTCTCAGTTGGGCTCCAACACTTAGGATGGAGACTAAAGTACCCAAATGGGTAAAAGAAAAAAAAAAGCTCTATTTCCAAAGAAAAGGATAAACATTTTCTTTGAGTTGAACAACAGTATGATGGAATCGATGGGGTAGTTCCATAAACAGAAGGAGAAACTGGTCCAGTAACTTGCAGCTTTTTACAAGCTAGTTTCCAAACACCAAGAAGTCACCAAGCTCACCAGTACAAATGCAAATGACTCCTACTGGGCGCCCTCTTAGTGTTGCTGCTAAATCATTTACAAGTGGGTAGGGCTGAGATGACACAGAACACTATTTTCCCAGGCAGTATCCCAAGTATTACTGGGTTCCACCTTGAGTCCCACACAGTACAGATGTCAACACAGCTAAGGGGCTGTCACCTCCGAATGACAAACAAGGCGCACCTACACTAACAGGGGATGTTGTGAAAGCATCGCAGAGCACCGTCTTCAGGGTTCCCGGATCCAGGGATAAGCATGCACTGTATCAAAAAAATAATAATAATAAAACAAAATAAATAAACAAAGCAAGGCTGACGCAACTGCATTCTTTGTCCCTCAGGGGAGAACATGCCGTAAATCTCTGAGAGCAGAGAACAAAGGGAATCCCCTAGAAGAAAAGAAGTTTGCCATAAGGTGGAGACTGGGACTGTGCCAGGACAATTATGATTAAAATGATAAAACAAGGCAAAGGCAGAAAGTTCAGAGCGGTCTGTCCCATTTCAATCCCCTTTTCAGAGGTGGCTGCTTTGAATCAACAGGTCGCTCTCAGGGTGTTGCCGGACATTCCCCGTTCCTACCAGGAGGTGCTGTGGGAGCTCTGACAGCTGGGAGCCAACACCCACCGGCCACGACACCGCAGCAACACTCCTAGTGGACCCCAGAGCCGTGGTGGGGCATGCCCTTCTCAGTTTTTCCACAGAGAGTGCTCCTGAAATTTTCCATAGCCAACGTATTCCTGTGGTTAATTAGTTACCTGAGCAATTTCCATTATAGAAAGAATATCTGTACATAATTAGAGGTAGGTGCAAACTGGAAGCTTCAACATCATTAATTCAGAAGGGCTCAAATGAGAATGGAATGACTAATTCACCCCCGATGAAGAGACCTCTGTAGACATGACCCTATCCTCTGAAGGACATGGAACATTAAATTTAAAAAAGCAAAAGAGGTGAACGTAGGTGTGGCGGGGGATAAACTGGAAAGATAAATTGCTTCTAGAGACCAAAGAATAGCATTCCTTTTAAAACCACTATCAAGAAATCCTAGGGGAAAGATAAAATTAGCGAGAGAAGGCTATTAGCTCTCCGTTGCTCACCTTGATGAGACCATTTTCAGGAATCAGTTTGTTAAATTCCACTGAAGTGCAAATGCACACACCACAGCCATTCTTCTGGGATGCACAGTCACAGCGCACGGAAGCGTGTGGGCAGATGCCAGAACATGTGTGGACATGCAACTCTTTCTGTAGAAACTCAGTGTTCTGAGCATTAGCAAGGATTAACCTGCGCACATAGGGAAAACTGGTGGTTCCACACAGCTAGTTGTCTTTCGGGTTATTTTTGCATCCAACTCTATAATTTCTTTTAATTACTTACTGTAAAGCACAGGGAAGTGCTCATTGTTTGTCCCTAAGTGCAGGAGCAAAAATAATTGAATGTGTTCCCCTGCTCACGGCTGTACCCCAGCCCACAACTCTTCTAAGTGTCCCTGTTCATCTGAACAGCACGAGTAAGCTGGTTTCCAGGCCCTGTGCATAATGAGCCATGTGGACCCTATTCAAGAAACTGGCCGTGCTCCAGAGCTACTATAAAATACAAGGAAAATATTAACATCTCAGATGACAAAAGATCCATATGGCTGGTCAGAAAATACCCACATCACTTAAGCCAATAGCACGCACCTATCTGGAAACATTCAATTCTGTGGTTCCACGAGCATCAGGGCTGTGAGAACATCTGTTTGTCGCCATCCCTTTTCACTAAACATTGATTCCTACAGAAGATATGCAAACTCAAAACACCAATGTATTCAGTCTGAGCAATGTGGAAAGGGCTGTGTTCCTGCACAGTGCCCATAAATAAGCAGAGAGTTGTTGTTGGTGGTGGTGGTGGTGTGTATGGAGGGGGTTTTGAAAAATGCTCCAGGAAGCTGGACTTGTAAGTAATATCAAACTTCTCTTTGTGTTAAAAAATGATTTCAAATAATAGTTAACATGTATTAGCTATGGCGTAAATAATCTAATTATGCACAGTTTATGGGGATGGCTGAGGCTCAGAAAGGTTGAGTAAATTGCCTAAGACCATACACCCTGCATGTGGTAGAAATGGAATTCGAACCGGGGCTGACTTCCATGCCTCTTTCCACATGGGGTCAGATGTGGATGTGGTGTCTTCTATTTTGAGGGAGGTCTACTTGGCAGAGAGATCCTACAGACTCCATGCACAGATTATTTATTTAAAGCAAAGCCCCACATGATCATTCCTGATAAGCAGTTTGTTTACACACTGTTTCCACAGAGGCTGAATACAACCCTGATGTTCCTACTTTCCTCTCCTCTTCCCAATATTAACTGCTCCCTCAAGGCACTGGCCACACTTGCATACTTAGTAGGGCATGGTGTCAAAACTATATGAACACAATTTGCTTGAAATGTCAGAACATTTCCCCCTAAGAAGATCTCTTCGCATACTGAGACAGATCGGACCAGTTACCACAACTGCCAAATTCTCCTGTGTCAACACCACGTGAGTAAGAATGATTTCAGCCAAGACCCAAGTGACATAAAATCTTTCTTTCCATAACCCCAATCCTCAAAGTCTGGAGGCCTGGTTCCCTAGGCCACCCCACTCGTGACCAAACCATTTGTCCTGTAATTATTATTCAAGAATGGAGCTTAAGGTCTGAGATATGAGTAAAAGGTATGGCGAGACAACCTGAAATTTGTTCTAAAGGAGTACTTCAGACAAGTACTTCAGTTAGGACCACTAAGAACAGATGGTCCAAGGTGTACAGACAGCACGCCTCACAGATTGTGCCAAGGACAGTGATCAAGTCAAAACAGCCAAAGGAACAAGGGTCACGGAGGAGACACCTCACGTGGTTTTTCTGCGACCTACCAATCTGGCACCCAGAGACCCTCGGTATGAACAGCAAAGGCAAAGTGGACCTCACAGCCACACTGAGTTGGTGCCAATCATATATACCTGGGCTGACGTCCTGAGTATTTGTGGCGGCTTAGAAGGTGAGGGCACAAAAGACAGAATGCCTTGCCTCTGTGCATAGTCGGCCCTTGGAAGAGAGCGGACTTCTAGAAAAGCAACTGCAAGGAGCCTGAGAACAAAACTGGAAAGGCCTGTTGTGAAAGCCTTCGCAGGTATTAACAAGAGAAAACGTCTGTTTGTCAGTGGCGTGTCAGCAGCGCCTGGCAGTCCACCCTTGCACCCAGGAATTATTTCTGGTGAAGTCTAGATACAGTCATCAGTGCAACTCCCCAAGTGAAACCAGGCCTTTAAAGAGGAGTGGCTTTCCTTTTTAAAGTGGCCCTGTTGAAAATTCTGTGAAAAAGAAGGTCCCTTGGGATCACAGAACCATTCTGTCTGGCTCCACTGAGCCCACCTTCCTATGCAGTGAAACTAAAATTTTTTTTCCTAAACAGAATGCCCTGTCCTCAGGGAAAAATAAGGTTGAAAATCAATCTTCTCAATGAGAATGGTAAGGAGTGATGGGAGGATGACCTGGAAGATATGTTTTTCAAATGTGGAGATGTCATCTAAGGTACAAATCGTGTTTTCACGGGGTACCCTATTTGTACAGTGCAGCAAGTTGCCCGGCAATGTTAGGGAGAGAAATCTAGCAATACTGCATGATAGTTATATGTTGACATTGCACCCTGGTAGTTTTAATTTATCCTACCAAGTACTAATTACTTCATTATAAATCTTGGGAGAGGTGCAAAATCATTCTTTAAAAGAGCATCCCCTTGGGCACAAAAGTTCAAGTTTTACCAAGACCTCCTCTGAGATTTGGGATCTATCTCTTGATGTTAGTCCCTAGAACCAACATTAACAGCAGGGAAATAAGCATTGAAAGGCTGGTCCACAGTGCACTGCCGTGGTACCATTTCCCTTTCTGTTCCAGTAAACACTGCCGTGCTCTTTGGATCTAGCATTACTGGGTAGGTGAATAATGAATGCACACTCAACTTTCCACTGCAGGAGATTCGGCAAGTGGCAACGTGGGTCCATTCCATGTGTGTCACTAGAGCTGGCGTTTGCCCCTGGCCACAGCGAAGCATTATTTCCATTGGGACTGATGGCTGCACCGGCTCCCGGAACAGTGCAGTATGCCCCCTGCAAACGAGGGGCACGGTCAGACACTAAGATGTCACGCTTAGGTGTTTGCCTCCCATGGCTCACCTTTCAGGTGGACATGCACTCTGTTGGTGAGGCTGTGGAGAAATGGGCATTCTTACACACTGATGGTGGGAGTACAAACCAGTCCAGACTTTTGTAGGATAATTAGGCAACATCTATCAAAGTTATAGATGCATTTTCCTGCTGACCCAGCAAGTCCACTCCTGGGAATAAATAAATGTGCGGATCAGGTAGGTGCACATGTAAAAAATGATATATATGTATACGTACATAAACATAGACACGCACAAGTTAATGAATTGCAACCAGACATATAATAGCAAAAAATATTAAAAATATCCCAATCTCCAGCTGCAGGAAAGTAGATAAGCTAGAGTGCACACTTACAGTAGACCATATAACTGAAACGAGCAAGTTAGCTCCCATATATTGAAATGAAAAGCTCTGTGAAATATATTGGCAAGTGACAAAAGCAAGGTGCGGAGCAATGTCTGTATGAGACACCACCTTTTGTTTAAAAAATGGGAGGGAAACAATATGTATCGCTATTTACTTGTCTTTCCATAAAACACACTAAAGAGCTCACAGGACACTAATACAAGTGGCCACGTAGAAATGGCATGTGCTGGGTGGGGAAATGGGTGAACAGCATGCAGGTGGGGCAAGACTTCTCCACGTAGACTTTTTAACTAGTAGTTCAATTTTTAAATCATGTAAATAAATTAACTGTCAAAAAGTTAATTAAAGAATGACCAAATTTTTAAACATGTTTAACCCGGGGCCTTCATTTTGGCCCCAAAGGCTGTTCCACACTGCTCCGACGCTACAGGCAGACACTCGAGAGATTTGCACCTGGCCCCCTGCTTTGTGCCTGGTGCTGGGGACAAACAAGAAGCCTGGTGGGTGCTTTCTCAACTTCTGGGACATTTTGTTGGAAGAAACCACTACAAGGTAGGACAGCTGGGTATAAAGGATGGTCTCTGGGTCTGGGGGCTAAAGACCTGAGTTCCGGTCCCACTTTTCCCACTTGCTATTAAGTTGGCCCTCTGAAATGGCTGATAATGGGCCATTTTTAATCAGCAAATCAGGCCCATTCATGGGTGCTCCTTTGTGGGTGAACCAATCCAAGGACCAGCTGCCTCAGCTCTGTGATCAGGACATGGAATTCTTGCCCTACCTGACTCCCAGCATCTTGCCAAGGGACAGCAACACATGGAAATGGGCTTTGTGAACTCTCAAGGCCAGCTCTACAGAGAACTGCCGTGCACACACCAGTCTGAGGGGTGACCACAGCCAGATGTAGGAGGGGAATGAGACTCACTCCCAAAAGTGCCTGACACACCAAGTTGGTGGGAAGGAAAGAAAACTTCCAAAAGATGGAATATAAAGGTAAACAGAAAACACGGGCAGGCTGACAAAAGAAAGACTTGAAGAGGAGAACATGTTAAATGACTCCACATGTGGTCATCTGCAACTGAACATGCTGCAAATTCTGTAAGTTTAACCAGGAAACCGGGGAGGGCATATATAGGAGCAAACTCTAAGGATACAGATGCGAATACAAATGCAAGATCCATGTCAAGTAAATGATCCTAAAGAATGGCTCTTACTCCATGTGATCAGTATAGTTATTGGACACATGTGCCTGTCACACACAGGTAAGCCTCCAAGTATCCCCCCTAATCAGATACAAACATCAAACACTTCTGAAAATGCTCCCTAGAGGACCTTTTACGCCAAATTTAGAACCTGAATGAAAAGCCACTCTTTTGAAAAGGTAAAAAAAAAATCTCATCTCCATATGTACAGTCATCTGGAAAGCAGATCTCCCATTAGTGGAAGGCCAAAGCTGCAGTGCGATGTTAAACTCATGAAAATTCTAAGGCGGCTTTCCTCATCTTCCAAAGTGAAACATTCCAAGAGGCGGGAGGTAACCACAGGCGGAAGTTTACTGGAAGTGCCCTAACTTCTGTCCAGAGGCCTAGTTAGGAAACCGGAAGGCTGCATACGGAATGCAGAAAAAGAAGAGCTCCTTTCTGTTGTATGGAAGGTCCTCCTTCAAGGCGTCTGGTTCCAGCTGGGTCTGAGTCGTCCACATGGTGCAATGCATTCTGGGACCACCTCTAAATAAATGACTGACCTTGACTTTAGGCCATGCTGAGACACTAGCCCCAATGCCATTTTGAGTCAAATACAACATCCTCTCACCTCCAGCTTCATGTTTCATAGCAGACCATATTTCCTTACAAAAATTTCACAAGGAGGCTTACTCTCATATCATTTCAAGTCTGTGTCTCCTCTAGCAAAAAAAGGCTTTTTAAACGATCTCTGATAAAAATAATCCATTCTTCATGGACATAGACAACAGTGTGTTGATTGCAGCTGGGAGGGAGGTATAAGAGACCTAAATGCTAATGAAAACTGCAATAAACATTTAAAAAGTAAATTAAAAATAATACATTCTATTTAATTAATGATTCATTTATTCACTCAATTTAAGTTATTAAGAAGGTACCAGGTTTAGATGCACTTTGCTTTTAGGAAAATTATTTTCAAGGCTGCTTTGTGTAAAGTGGGAATAAATTAAGTTTATAATTCTTAATAGATTCTTTGAGTGACTAAATCCTGGGTTTAAACCATCACTGATACCCAAGTATAATGAGAATCAGAGACCTAAGGAGGCGGGTGCACCCGCAGCTAATTATCAGTAGCTCTTGAGGGAAGGGTTTCCGTCTTACTCCAAATGGTCAATTTGACATGGTTAACCAGTGAATTAGAGGTTCATGAGACCAAAAACAATTCTTTTGAAAAAATGTTTACGGGAACACAGAGACAATAAGCTGACACTTCCAAGGTGTATGGCAGGGTCAGGGATACAAGCTCATGTTTCATCAGCAGAGCTCTGGTCGCTCAGTTGAAGCTGAAGGTCATAACCAGCTATGTTTCTGTCACTCCCTCACGTGAAGAAAGCCCAGGCATAGCCCATGCTTCTTTCATGAGAGGAAAAAAAAAAACCACAAATGTTTTTAAAGCTCCACTTCTGCCTCTTCCCCGTTCAGAGCTAGAAAGATCACCCATTCTTTGGTGGTTGGGTTATCGTGAACGCCTTTCTTTTGGATGTCAACTTGCCAGACCAACAGCTGAGGAGGACTGTGACTTAGTCTTCCCCACGAATTTACCTTTTAACGTTTTGTTCATTGAACAGACATTCTCTGAGCACAGATACCGGGGACACTAAAATGAGTGAGAGAGAATCCCTGCTGTGGGGACTTCACTGGTAAGAGGAGGGAAGCATAGTGGATTAGACACCTTAACCAACAATTATAATTCAAGGTAGTGAATGCTGTTATTGACCAAATGCACAAGGGCATTCTCCCAAAAAGAAATGGAAGGTGGGGCAGGGGGAAGGTTACGGGGAGAGGAGTCTGTTGGACCAGATTTTTGTACAATATAGATCACATTTGTGCAGTAAAAGATTATAGTACTTGATCTGCTGACCTCTTTGCACCTATAAGCCATAAAGCAAAGACCTGTCTTGCGTACCCATAAAGAGTTCAATGTTGGTGACCTTTTGGGACACATAAGCTGGAAACGAAAAGACTCACTTATGGATACTTACCTAGCACTGATTTCCCATTCAAAGTGCTTTCCTAGCTGAATATGATAATGCTGAAATCTGTATCTTTTCCATGAAGGAAGGACATGCTGAGTTACTTAGCAAGTACCAATGGCACCAGCTACTATGTATGTGTCCATCAGTTGTCTATATGCTACGGGGACTAAGATAATACAGGACACACAGCTTTTGCTTTTGAAGGGTTTACAATTTTAATTGCAGAGTTAAGACTCAAATACATAGGAGAGAAAAAAGCTAACTTATAAGCCAACTTCTCTGAGACAGAGACCATATCTCATTCAACTTTTTAAAAACAACCATTTATTCAACTTCCTACTAGTTCTTATTTAGGGTAAGCATACTTCCTCTCTTCAGGATTCTAAATGGAGATCAGAATGGAAACAAATTACTAAGTGGGAATCACAATACAGGGTCAGCCTCATGTTAGCAAAGCTGTGTTAGAAAACACAGTGGGGCCTGTTTGCTACCATCTCAAACCAAGGCCCCGGAACCCACCGAACTGGAGGCAGAAAACTGGGAACTGAAAAGAGCAAAGGTCTTGACAGGACCTGAGAGAAACCAGCCCTGGTATGCAGTATTGCTTCCTGCATACTGACTGGCTAGAAAGCCAAGAAGCTATGACTGTGGCTATGGTGGTCCCTCGGAAAGAGAAGTGCAGTGGTTTGTTGCTTTGGTTTACATGCAAGAGAGCCCAGGAGACGACAGATCTAGCAGGTCAGTCAGACTACTCACTCCTCTTCTCATGGAAAGGAGCAAGTAATAGGGACAGGAGAAGAGCCCAGGATGCTCCTCTGAGAGTGTTGTGTCCCTTTTAGGAAGCAAGTCCCTTTGTGGAAATACAGCATGGGGGAAAAGGATTTCCCTTAACATTATTCTAGGCACAGAGAATGTAAGTAACTTGTCCCAAATCACAGGTCTAGTAAGTGGTGGGCCTGGAATTAAACCTCATCACCAGGCCCAGGAATGCAGGTGCTACAGGTGCCAAGCCTGGGCTGCCTCATGAAGAGTCTATTTAGGAAACCTGTCTTTAAAGTCCAAGACTATCCTGAGTAGGATATTCCAGAATATTTTTCTAGACTAGAGCATCATATCCACAGTTACAGAGAAGACACCCAATAATGATTTAAAGGCCGTACAAATGCTTATATAATTGACTACTAAGTTGTGAGATGTAGATGAGCGATGACCTAGGAATTCAGACAGAGCATGTATACTTTGAGCAGGAGTCTTTCTAGAGGAAGCAGAACCAGAGCGGGTCTTGCTGAAATTAGTAGGATTCAGATGAGTGAAAGGAGGAGAGAATAATGAATAAACAAAATAGACTTCAAGCATTACAACACAATAGTTTTGCTCTTGTCAACTTTGGTACAAAGTGAAGCAAGTTTAGGCATAAACATACTGATGAAGTTTTTAATGGTCTTGATAATAAATCATAAAAGATGCTCTTTTAGAGCTGGAATATGCCAAAAATGATGCTGAAATCCATTAAGCATTTACTATGCCAGCACTGGTCTGAGCACCCTTTTACATGTATAAACACATTTAATCCCTACCACTACCCTATCATGAGGTGGTGGCACAGAGATTTGAAATAATCTGTACACGGTGACAGACCTGGAATTCAACTCGATTCTTGGGCCCAGGAATGTTGTCCCAGGCCTTTTGCTCTCACGTGTAAGTTCCTGATTAGGAAAAATATCTTTTAAATCAGAATATCTTTAGCGGTCCTCACGCTCAATGCCACTACATTTATGATTACTTACAAGGCTGCAGATCTCTTCTAACCCTGCTGTAATTCAAGTATTGGGACAATAAAATAAATGGTAAATCTCTATAAATCACCGGATATTCAATTTATGTGGCTTCTAGTGCAGCAATTCAAACTTTCCTGTACATCCAGACCATTCGAAGAAGTTTTTAAACATAATATAATAAACATAATATAGACCCAAGTCCTATTCTAGACCTATGAATCTCAGGAACTAGGATCTGATATCTGTATTTTACAAAAAAAAAATCAGCTCTATGTAATGTTCTCCAATAGGTGACTCACTAGGATCTTTAGCTTTAAGCAAAATTCCAACTTTGAAGATTAAGGAACAAGACATAAAAAATTACACATTCTTTCCCCTCTTTAAAAGGGGTTTTCTCCCCTAAAAAAGAAAACTAAATTTAAAGAATCCTTAGAATAAACATTTTTTAAAATCTTCCCATCATCCTCTTCCTCCATGGCACACAGAGGTTTGCCAGTCTCAGCTCTAAGGAGAGAGTGGGTGACAATATTGGCCTACACCTGTGCGGGGCACTCACATTAATGCCTCAAGGGTGGAATACGGTTTTTTTCTTGAACATAGGAGGTCATGGTTGTAGACAGCCAGAGTAGTGGTAAGAGGATTGGGTCACTCTGGTCCAATAGCTGTGCATCTTGGATCAAGTTATTTTTAGCTACCCTGAACTTCAGTTTCCTCGTCTGTTATTAGGAATAAGGTCCACCCCATCTCTTTTCAAAGATTATTTGTAGGATCAAACGGTATGACACCCGTGGATGCATTTTTTAATGCATAGAACATTAGCCTTTAGATGAGATTATTACTGAAATGTGCAATCTTGTCTAGATATGACTTTAGCCAATACAATCATGAAGGAATGTTAGTGATGGCAAACCAACTGGATTTTGGTTTCAGTACCAACGCTGCTGCGGCACATCACTAGAGCAAGACTTCATTACCTCTGATACTGCTGGGAACAGCAATGGTGAGGGCTCCCCTAAATTTTTACAGGAGACTGATTCTGAAGAACAATCATAGGCTCTAAAATAACAGACACTTCCAAGTTTTAAGAAAGTCATTGCCGGGGATGTGAAAACCCCTCAAAATATACTGGTATTTTAGGAAAAGCATTTTAAAATGAAGTTTACCAATAGTGATAAATTATAATGATAAATAAAATCTGTAAGATAAGGTCATCCTGCATTGCTTCTCAACCATTATACATCTATAAGCATTTTTAAAAATTACACGATGGGAAACATTTCACATAGAATTATCTACTTTATCAGGTTACCATTTGTGGATACTTTGACCAAGCAGATGAACAAAACTCTCAATACCAGAAAAATGTCCACAGGTGTGAACAGGAGGACTGTCATTTTCATGGGAAAGGAAGATTTAAGACTTTCAGACTTCCACTTGTTGATTTTTGGTCTAGCACAATAGTTTCCCAACTGGGTTTTGGAGAATATCAAGGGGCCTCTTGCAAAGGTCAAAATTGGGTCAAGGGGGCAGGACCTGATGCTCTGACCTGTAGTTCAACTAGAAGTTCACTGCTTATTCATTAGGGGTAAAAACCATTCCATAATTGACTTACTAATGTTTATACTACTAATTTGAAGGTTGTGTCTATCCCTCTGATTTCGTCTCAAAGAATGAAGAATGTAGTGGTCTCTGGCACTATTTATTTACCACTTATTCTCACTGCCCTGCTCAGGAGTTAAAGAGAAGGCTAGGAATGTGACTGTATGTTTGGTATTTGAAGGAAAATGGGACCTGTTTCAACTTCCTGTGACCTGTGATTTATTTTTTTAAATTTTCTTGAGGCTCACAAAGAACTATGTGAAAATTTGCTTCCTTGTTATGTGTTGTATATCAAGAGGTTAAACATTTCTGAGTTGATGATGCCAAACTGTGCTCTCGTTGGACTGACATATTTACATGATCCATGAGCGCCACACACGGACTCTTACTTACACCGCATATTTGAATGAAAGCACCTCTTGAGTTCACAGTGGTTGAAAAGTGGTTTTTAGTAAAGACCCAAGGATTGAAAAGTGGTTTTTAGTAAACTCTAAAAAAATACCATTGCAACATTTAAACACGTTTTGACTAATGTGTAAAGTCAAGATGGTATTCACCAAACTGACTTTTGTCTTCTTTTCCTTAGCATAATCATACAACCAGCTTCTAGTAACTGAAAGTAGTCTCACGATTTGTTCCTTTAGGGGGAAAACACACAGCATTTATAAACACTGTCAAATGAAAGACAGATTCCTGAATACTAAGAGGCTCAAACATTTCCTTGTATTTAAGGGAAAACACATCCACCAGAAAACCAGTGGTTCAGAAGGTCTCTTTCTACTATGGCTTCTGTCAGCATAATTACAAGAGTTCCTCATGAAATAGCCTGAGAAACAAGATGTTTAAGACAATGTCTAATAAGCATTTTTATTGTCTTAATTTGAACACAAAATGATATCTGAAAATTAGGGGGATAACAAAAGATCACTCTCTTCAAAGAGAAATGAGTTCTTCCAAAATATTACAGTCCATAGTATGGGCTGAAAGTTCAGAAATAACCCAGAGAAATTTGTTCAACAGATTTTTTTTCTAGACCAGGCCTCCTTTGAAATGAGTCTGTAAAGAGGTAATGGAAAGCTTTATGTGGGAGACTCAGTGGAGTTCCTTATCAAGTGGCAGCTGAAGAAAGATGATTTCATATAGGAGGAGAAACCAGCTAGCCTAGTGCCTGGTACCCACTGGGCACTCAATTAATGCTTGGTGAATTTATGAATAAAAGAATCATTTCCTGTGTGTAACACCTTTACTTCTTTTGAAAGAAAAGTGCTGAAACAAGAGGAAACATATATGCAGCAATATAAACTATGCGATTTATCAAGGGAATGTAAGCAGTAAATTGTTTGCTTTGCTGACAGACAATATGAATACTTGAAAGCAGCATAAGGGAGAAATATTTGTGGGTACCTGGCATGGGCTATGCATCCTATTGTCTAAATTGTTGGGGGCCCTTCTGCCTGCCTTCAGGGGCTGTAGCCTCATTAACAGACAAAAGAGTCTCATGGCTAGGGCTGAGTGAAAAGGCCTTGGGGTCATGAGCCACTAAGGAGACAGAACATATCCTCCTGGCAGGGTTGCAGCCCCTGTCTTCCTCACTTCATCCTGATTGGCCCAGGGGGATGACTGGTTAGCCAATGACAGGTAAGACTCCTCAAGCGAGCAGCAACCTAAGACAAGCACAGTTGAGAAGGGACCATCGGGAAAGGAGTTAGGGGTCTACAGGGAAGGGGCAGAAGGACCCTCATCCCTCAGCTTTGTCATAGCCTGAGTCTTCATTCTATCTGTAAAAAGTCTCCTAATCTCTTGGATGCTTTGCTCCCCCGACCTGACTCAGCTTGAAAACAATGCCAGAGGCAGCTGTGGCCTTGTACTGGAATGAACGGCTCCTGGGAGCAACTCTGGCCTGAGAAAGAATATACATTTTGTCCTTTGAAGCCTGCTCTGCCTAGTATAACCTTGTTGATACAGGGGCACCAGAGGTTTTGGTTATGCCACCATAACAAACAAAAAAGGGGGAGATGTTGGAGACCACTCTATATGGTTTCTAAGACTGTAGCCCCATGAGAGCAAGTCCTGAAAGGAGCTAGTAAGTCTCCCTCAAAAACCAGATAATGCAGGTGGAAGACATGACCTGACTCTAACACTGAGGGTTCCTGTGGGAACCAGGACTGAAATGAACATTGTATTTTTTGAAGATTGCTCTGCTTTGTTTTGTACAGCCCTGGTGGTACAAACCGGCTGTTTAAGTTCAAGGCATAAGGAGTAAACTCCTTATTTCATGAAACATGTCTTAAAGATCCTCTGGCATCAGCATGACTAACAGACCCTGACCTGTGACAAATCTGTGTTCCTTCAATTGTTATCTATAGATAATACCTGTTTTTGTATGACTATAGCCCTTTTCACATTGATTGATGAACTATGCATGTATGATGTATACACCTACATATACCATTCCCAATAAAAGCCATTTGGGAGAAGGGCTCAGGGCATTCTTCACTAGAGCGAATTGCCATGCCTTTTCCTGCTGGAATAGCAAGATTTTGTCCAGGGCGACTTAGTTCTCATCCTTGGTGTACGGAAGGATTCTGTGGGCTGGAGTTCCTCCCACATTAAATGTGCATTTTAACGGTACCTTCATGTTGGTTAATCTCCAACTGTTCTTACAGAAGAGCAAAATAAGTTATAATAAATTATAAAAAAGTAACTCTATCCATGTTGAAACTGGATGGGGGAGGAGTCAATTTCTTTGACAGTTTATATTTTAAAAAAGAGGCTCTTTGGAAAACTGTAATATCTGAAGATTTTTTATGGTTCCCAGAGGGGAAGGTAAATTTTGAAAAGTTTTTTTTTAAGTTCAGCTGCTGAACTCCCTAAAAATATCTTATATCAAAAGTTAATTTCTTGAGCAATTTGGGCATCTGAATCTACTTAGGACTCTTTTTTTTAAACACTCCCTTCTGTCTGATTCAAAATAAAAATAAGTACTTTTGAGAATCCATATGTAAGTACAGAAAAAGTAACCTTACAAAGGTTACTTTGTGCCTTACAAAGAAATGGGAAGGATTTCTGAGACTTGATTCGTGATGCTGCACATATTTCAGGTAGAGGATTCAAAGACAGAAATATGTAATTGTCACCATTTGGATCACATGTGAACTAAAAATTAAGAGTACACTTAGGATATCAATTTACTTGAAAAACTTAGGTGTACAAAGGTACTGCAAAGTATACCTTACGCCTACTTCCCACTTTAGTATTTAGTATTTAGTAATCCTTTCTAAAACGGTTTCGGTCTCTGTTTAAACATCTATAATAGGAATCTGACCATATGCCAAAGAAGCCTCTTTTTTCCTTTGTTGGATTATAAATCCCCTTAATAAAATGCTTTGCATACAGTAAGCATTCAATATTTGCTTAATTAAACAGAACTAAAAGTTCTAGATACTGCACACACTGCCCTGACCATTGAGGCTCATTTGGTTGGGTGTCATCTCACAAAGCTTAAAGGTCGCCAGTTTGATTCCTGGTCAAGGAACTTGCCTGGGTTGCAGGTTTAGTCTCTGGTTGGGGCGCCTGCTGGAGGCACCTGATGGATGATTCTCTTCCTCTCTTTCTCCCTCCCTTCCCCTCGCTCTAAAAATAAATAATTAAATCTTTAGCTACTACACACAGTACCTAAATTGATATCACTTGTCCTAGATCTGCTCTCAGGGACAGCAAAAACAAACCTACTCCCTCCTCCACAGGCCAGTTCTTCATGTTTGTGACAGCTGTCCTCAAAACAAGGATGTCAGAAACCTATCACCCATGCTGCCCTGCTAGTCCCCCAACCATGTGGGCATTAACAATCAATTAGAATTTTTTTTTCATTGAGCCTGGACAACCCCAGAGTTCTTCACCCAGCATTCCAGGTAGCTAGCATCACGTGATCAGAGTCTCTAAGGGAAGACAAAACCATCTGCCACTCCAGCCAAGGTCTTCTCACCCCAGGCCACCTATCCCAAGTTCCCAGTTCCTTCAGCCATTCCTCACATGCAATGGTTTCAAATCCCCTATGCACCCTGGTCACAATGGTCTTAACATAGACCAGTTTGTCCATGATGTACCTAAAGCAACCTATTTCAGACCCTTGTAATGAAGATAATACTCTTTAATAGTCTACTTCAAAAGTGAAGGAGAATTATTAGCTTCCCCATTTCAGTATTATGCTTCTATCAGTATAGATCAGTAGCCACATTCACTGGCCCTGGTCACAACAATGGCTCACACTGAACCCACAGTTATTTAAGTCATCCTGGTTTCCATTCTACAATCTATTAAGCCATTCCCCAAAACCTTGTCTCGCCTCTCTCTTCTATACTATTTATACAATTGATTTTTAACCTAATCACATTATTTTACATTTAAGTGAATGTAAATGATCCAGATCCTATCATTCCACAGAATGTCTGTTGGCTGTATGTTGCAATGTGATAAGCATTTCATCTGTGCCTTCAGATATGTTATCAGCCAACACGCTAATGCTGGATGTCCTTCCCCAAATGTTGCATAAGCGAGAACACCTTGGACAGTCTAGCCTAGGAATGTGGCCTGGTACTCTGCCAAGCATCTCTTTCGGCAGCGTGAGGCAAATTTCTCAACCTCCAGGTTCTGCATGATGTAAAAGAAAGTTATCTGTGTTTAAAAACACTCCCCATAATTCAAGAAATAAATGAGCATGTGAAAAAAGAGAAACTTGTTTTAGTTTGGGCACAGTTTCAGTTTTCAAAAGCACATGAAGGCAGAAAGAAAGCATCAAAAAATGCAGCAAATGCTGATGGTAGCAGCTCCAAAACCAAGACTGATTTAGATTCAATCCCATGTGGCAAAAATTTCATTCAATGAGTTTCCTTCTTTCTCTCCCCCAAACCCTTCTTAGCCTCTCCCTCCCTCTCAGAAATTTTTCCCCCTGAATAATAAAGTGTATCACTTCCACAAATGACAGAAAATATGATGACTTTCTTTGGTTTCTGTGCTTACCAGAAATTGGCACAAAATGAACACATACTGTTTCCACTTTTTGAAACAGCAGAACTGGCATCACACCTGGCATCCCAAAATTTGAAAACTTTTAAGCAAAAATCTACCAGTTAAGTTTATATTTGCTACAGGCTAAATCAACTTTAACATTTCATATGTTCCAAATAGTTTTATAAGTGAACCAAAGTGTGCATAAGAAATTTTAGAACTAAGCCAACTAAGGGACATTTATCATTGGTACTGAAAAAAGAAGGTATTATTACATGAAAATTTCTCCAATTTCTGCCTTTGCACAGAGAAAACAAATATTTTTGTACAATTATAACATTTCTTTGTTGTCTACATTGCCAAGTCAGAATCTGAAGCAACTATTGGTCAACCTACTTGTTCATCCAACAATATTTGCCAAAGTGCCTGCTCTGCTACCAGCACTGTTTTAGATGCTATTATGGGAACGTGCAAAAATGAATGAAATACAGATTTTGTCATCAAAGAATTTTAAGCTAATTTATAATTATTGGTTCCCGGTTCCATTGCTACTTTTTTTTTTTTTTTTTTTTTTTTGGTGCTGGCCTAGATTGCATATCTTCAACTCTTCTGAGGTTGAGATAATTCTTATAGTTTCGTTTTCCTTGTACTTTTTCCTCCTTAACTTTTCTTGGTGTTTAAAGTCTTGCTACATATATGTCCCTTTATTTTATTTTTAAATCTTCTCAAATCATTAAAGTTAAAACTAGATTACAGATCAAAAAAATTCTTAAGGTCTCTCTACTCAATTTATCTGGTGTCACTACATCTTGGAAAGTGCAATAAATTGCCTGTGGTGAGTGAACACAGTCAGAGCCTTTGCAATCAGTGGTGCAGTACCTACCCTTGAAAGTAGTGAGTGTTAAAAAGGAGACCAGCCCTTATTCCTGGCGGGCTAGTATATTAAATGCTAAAAGGCCTTAGTGTATGGATGAACTTGTGAGTCTACCTGTTTTAAAAATCTCATCTACAATACCAAATTCGTACTAACCCCCAACCCACTCCCTCCCACCTCCCCTGTCTCTGTTTCCCTCTCCCCCACTTATCTTTCTCAATAAACTTACACAGGATCTAGCAACTGTAGCCTCCGACAATTGGCTCACATGGCAAATAAGCCATTTGACTGTAAAAGCTGGTGATTTTGTTCTCTAGGTGGCACTATTACTTCAACTTTCGATGAGTTGCTTAAATTACTTAAAAATGCCTGTTTATTTTCTTTGTCTTTCCATTATGCATATGTTAATTCTACACATAATTGTTATAATTTAATGACAGGTTGCCTTCTAATTTTATTTTAATAAGCTAATTGGTAGTTAAGTGATTTCTTTAAAATATAATTTTACATTTCCTCATTATCCTGTCTCAGAATTAAGGAATCTTCTTCAGCCAGCCCTCCTTCCTCCAGAAATGTAAAAGCGTGTCGGAAACACAGAAGGTTGTCGTAAAGCCTCAGTGAGACGAAAGGAAACAAGATGAAAGCACATTTAAGAGCTACTAGGTTCTGCGAGCTTTCAAAATCAAGATGTTACTACCATGACAACCAATGAAAGTTCTTTCAAGTGAACCTTTGGGGAAAACTGTATAACATTCATTACTCTGGGCTCTTTAAAAATAAACTTTGACTTTATTATGGCTCTCACTGAAGCTTGAAATTTACTTTGCTTTCCCCAGTCACTCTCCTGTCCCTCCCCCAATTCATCTAGTGGAACCCATCCTCAAGGTGCTAGGCAGTGTATAAAAGAGACATCAGGGCAATGAGCCACTTCTTAGCCTCCAGGATATTCGTTCATATTTGTTTCACCAAGAGTGTAAGTGTCCCAGAGTTTGTACTTGAGCTTGAGTACCTGCATTTATTTTTTAAATTTTTTTTCAATTACAGCTGACATTCAGTATTATTTTGTAGTAGTTTCAGGTATGCAGCATAGTGGTTAGTCAATCAAACCATACAAAGTGTTTCCCCCTGATATTTCTAGTACCTCCCTGGCATCACACATAGTTATTACAACATTATTGAGTATCTTTCCTAGGCTGAATTTTGTATCCCAGGGATTATTTTGTAACTAGCAATCTGTACTTTTCAATCCCTTCACCTCTTTCACCAATTTACATGTAAATAAAAGCTTCCATACCTCTTGTCTGACCACTCAAGTTTTCCTACAGAACTGAGAACACCTTCCTGTTCCACTTAGTAAACACACCCATTAACCACTTCCTCACTCCAAAAAATTTTTTCCAAATTAATGTATTAGTGAGATCCATGTTTCATGTCTGGATCAACAGCGGTTCCATATATTTAATAATTGGATCCATGGTTCCCCTAAGGTTTTAGTATAAGCATCCTGGAAAGCCAGAGATGCATTTAAGTACAAAATTACTTAGGATTAAACAATTCTATATCTTAAGTGAAATTTTAGGGAAATTTGAGGACACATAATGTCTAAGTTTAAAAATACTAAAGCCTTCTTCTGTTTTGAGGGTTAAACCCCACATACGAATGACATACGGATTTCATTTGCTGACATCATTTATTACTTAACATCACTCCATCCCAGACAGAATAAATGGATGCAGAGGGTAACGGGTAGGTTTGCTCATTCACTTTTGAAGCCCATCAGGGCATGTTATCCATCCCAATAAAGAGAATTTATCACAACTCAACCTAATGTGATTTTTGTTCCAATGATTTCTTCCTCCACTGAACAACAGCTAGCATTGAAACCAAGAATTCCCCGCGCTTCTCTCCTCCATTCCTATTTAAAATGCAGTTCACAGCTTGAGATCACAGAGCCTGCCAGTGGCTGAATGACTGCACTAGATGGCTGAGAGTCCTTCAATTAAGCAGCAATTTTGCAATTAGTGGAAACTGAGTGCTAACAATCGTTTGAAAACTAGTTGAGACAAGTCAGCAATTACCCTATTAAAGGGATATATTCACTTGCATGGGCTAGGCTAGCCCCCTCACGCAAGCTGAAATCTTCCACACGGGGAGGTGCAGCTTGAAACGTTTTAACTATCACAATAAACTCAGTATTGTGGACATCTGAAATGAGAGTGCCTTTCATTTAAAAATAATACCCAGAGGTTTGCTATCACACACTCTATCTGCTGTTTTCACTCAGGAAGTCTACAATTGTTCTTTTCTCTACTCTGGGACAAATTTTTCCTAAATTTTAAAATGTTAATGAACTACTTGTATATCACTCTTGCATTGTGAACATCTTGGGTAATTTTTGAAGCTTAGCTTAATTGATCAAGTCTGTGATTGACACTCAAAGCTGCTGGTTGTTATGTTCTACAAGTTCACTACCTGTAAATAGGGGTGTGTCTGTGTGTGTGTGTGGGTGTGTGTGTGTGTGTGAGAGAGAGAGAGAGAGAGAGAGAGAGAGAGAGAGAGAGAGGGAGAGGGAGAGGGAGAGAGAGAGAGAGACAGAACGTTTTAAAGACAAATGTAAAAAAAATGTGAACAAGCTCTTTACTATATTATCGGGTGGGCGTGCTCAGCTTGTTATGTGAGCTGAGCTACAAACCAGAGCTATTTATGTTAGAAAGAAATGAGATTATCAATCATCTACATTTCGACTACTGAAAAGCTGGGACTCAAATCTTCCAGGAAGGAGGGAAAGATTTACATTGTAACGGTGCCCCATTAAACTGAAAACCCAGACTTTGAGCAAGGATTTTAGAAAATTGCATTATTTACAGGATCCTCCCCCCATCATAGTGAGTGAAAATTAACCAGCAATATTCCAGCACCTCCCCATCCCTCTTGGGCCATTATAAGATTTAGGCAATTAACTCACATGGTGTACATGAATCATTTAAAGTGATTGTTGCATTTTAGGCAAATAATCACTTTCTTGGTTCATTTTGTTTGCAAGTATAAGTTATACTTACTGAAGTAACATCCTAAAACAGATTTCCTAAAATGCTTCATTTTCTCCATACTTTAATATCGACCTACTATATATCTCAAATGACCTTAAATATCACTTTAAAATAAACAAGGCTTCCAGACACTAATTCAGCTCTGAATGGGCTATGAAAAGCTCCACAGGTATGTAAAAAATTACTGTTATTTTGCTTTAAAAAAAGGTGATGTCTAAGTGTGTCTGCAATGTTCTAATGTTTCCAAACATGTACGTAAGTCATGTTTATCTGGAAACCATTTCTTTCTGCTTATATCATTTATAAATAGGAAATGCTTTGTAATAACTTAAAATATCTATACATACATAACACTTTTCCTGTCATAAAACTTATGATCAGTCTATATTTACCAACATTTATCACATTTTGCAAAATAAAGTAGAAGAGAAACACAATGACTTTATGGCCCTGGAATTCCAGTGACGGTGACTAACATGTTTAAAATTCCAGTAAAGTTTATGGTTACATTTCAACAAGTGTCTCTTTCCTTTCTCTTACCTCTACTGCCAGTCCAGAGGTTAACTTACAGAAGAAAAATCAAGCAAGGTATTTGCAACATCAGGGAACAGGAGTTGGTGATTATTTTAAAGGGGTGCCATTCCCAGGGCCAAAACTTGGTAGTGTGATTTTTAGGTGCAATGTGGTCTATTATGTTTAATAACTCGAAGCACTGCACACCATAATCCCAGAAACCTCCAATGTAAAAGTGATGATGTTGCAGGAGGTGAATATTGCAGGCGCCCAAGTTCACGTGAATTAAATCTGCAAGTATACCTCAAGAAATAAAAATATAAAAAATATATGTATATATAAATATAACCAAAATGGCTTTTGACCATACAACAAATTGATATAAAAATAGATTTTTGAATAAAAACAGAGGGGAGTTATTTTTTAAGACGTTGGGCCAGTTTAAAGAGATTCATTTAATAGCATAACACATTTTATATGTAGTTAAAAATCAACGTTTCTTATAACATCCTGCTTTGCTTTAAAAGATAACTGTACTAGGAGAATGAATAAACACTCAGAAATATGCTTTTCTTTGCTTCTAGCCAAGAACATTCCTGCATTCTTGTCAGAAAATGCTCACTGGGTACTGCTGACGTTGAGGTGTAAGTGTAAGACACCTGAGAACTCTAAAATAAGGCCCAGGGGGCCCTAACACACCACCAACCGTAGCCTGTCAAAGCTCCAGCAGCGCGGAAAACTTTTTGCTTTGGAGCCAAGGAGGCGCCACGGAATCAAAATTCATCTGGAGTCAGAAAGCATCATTCAACAAGTCCCTCCTACCAGCTCCCAAAGGGATCTAGCAAAGCCATCCCTTAACACTTCCCCACCCCCAGGCTCCCGCCCCCAGCCGCTGCTCAGGGCAGCTTGGCCGGCAGAGGGCACCCTCTACCTTCCCTAGCACCGAGCTCCCTGCCCCCTCCACCTCCTCGCCCCCCCCACCCGGGTCCCTCCACCCTGCTCCACCACCGCACACAAACACAGCATCTTCCGAATGCAACTCTAGTTTATCCCAACGGCCGCGAGGTTTTTCTTCCCTGGGGATCCCCCCAGTCTGCAATTCCGCTTTCCTGCCCATGGGGCATAAAGCCCCCAACCCTCGGCTATTTCTTTCCAGGTACAGGTCACGCACCCATTTCCTTCTCCCCGGCTCTGCATCCCCAGAGACCCACCCGAGTCAGGACACCCCCCACACACATTCCACCCACCCAGCCTCCCAAAGTCAAAACTTCTACCTCCCTGGAAGGTGTGCCCCAAGGGAGGGGTGCGGGGTGGAACAGGTGCGTGCACAGCCCATCCCGGAGTTCCGCAGCCCCTTAAGGTTCGAGCTGCGAGGGTTTCTCAAGTTTTCCAAGATACAGTGGCATCGGACCTGTATCAGTCCTCTTTGGTCTCAACTCCTGTGGAGCAGGTGACCATGTGCCAGGGGGATGAAGTTCCCGGGATGGGGATGCGGTGTGAGGGAGCGAGGGGCCCCCCGAAATTTGGACGGGGACCGCCCAGCCCATGGGCGAGATCACATCCCAGCATTGACACCGTCACCTCGGGGGGGGGGGGCGACAGTTGGCGCCCTACATCTCTCTCAGGACCTGTCCTCTGCTGGGGGAGGGTTTCGGGGGATCCCCGGGACGCTGTCTTCGCTCCCACCACGCAGCTCCGGGTCTCCCGCAGGCTTTCTCTCCCCCACCTCATCAAGGCTTCTCGGGGTCCCGCTCCCTCGGGGAACCTGGCTGCGACTCAGGTTGCTGTGACGGGAGGAGAAGGCTGCGCAGGAACCACTCCACATCCCTCCTTCTCGGGAGGGGACGAGAGGAGTTCTGGTCTCTTCCCGTAACTTCGGGGGCCCCCTAGCCAACTTTCCCCAGCAGACCGGTGGCTCCTGCGCCAAGCCCAGTGCCTGGTGGTCGCCTACCTCGGGGTCCACACAAAGCTCACGGGTCGCCAGCGGCTGAGTCACATCGTTGTCCGGCTCCTGGCCCCTGCGCCCAGACCCAGTCCCCGTCGCGGAGCCCCACGCCGCCTGCCCCAAAGCAGGGGTGGCAGCTGCAGTTCAAGTGTCTCATCAAAGCTTCACGGGGAGGAGGTGGGGGGCGCGCCGAGCTTGCTCCTCGGCCCCGCCCGGGAGCCCGCGGCGCTACGGGGTGCGCGGGACAGCGAGCGGGCGGGTCCGCCCGGGTGCGGCGGCGACGGCGACCCGGAGCTCCAGCCTGCGCTGGGAGCTCGGGTCAGACATTATTTAGACCTTCGGTTGAGCTTCGATTGGTCAAACGGCGCCGCCCCCCGCCCCCCCTCTTCTGGCTCCCCCGCGCCACCGATACCCGTGCGGGGCGGCCGCTTAAAGGGAACGCCGCGCCTTTTCCTCGTCGCGGCTCAGTCCCCGGGACTCCCTGGGCTTCCCAGACGCGCGCGTCCCGCGCTCCCTGTCCCCTGGAGCCACGCGGCGTAGCCCAGCAAGCCCCGCGCCCGCCTGGGGCACCTCCGCCGGACTCACCGGACTCAACCGCTGTGCCCCCCGCTTCTGGGGGAGCCCTAACCCCCACCCGGGGGAACCCCGCGTCCCGCGCCCTCAGCGGAAACCCCGGCTGTGCGCGCTGGGGCGGGAGGGAGCGAGTGCAAATCCTGCGCCCCTGGGGTCTAGCTCCCCTCGCTTGAAACTCCCACCACCCCATCCCAGCGCTCAAGTTCAGTGTGAGAGGGCGTGCGCATCCCCGGCCACAGACACACCTTCCCGCACCACGGAGCTTGCCAACGCGAACACACAATGAAATCGCACAGAGCTGGGGGGGGCTATTGGTTTACTCCGGGGCCTTAAACACACCGGCTTAACAAGAGTTCGAGCACTGACCTCTCCGGAGTTTGCCTAATAGGAATTCAATCAAGATAATAACGGCATTCCTTATTAATGAACACCCCCAGATAACGTTACAGCAAGTTACTTGCTCCAGCCAGGAAAGCCGAGGCAATGACAGACCTCACTAAAGCCACACGCTTTCTAGCCGACCAGAGAAAAACGGAAAGAGAAAGAAAGAAAGAAAAACGCACCTTTTCAGTCACTACTTGTCAAAGTGAACATCAAGGCAGCTGCTCCGGGGAAGACTTCGGTCCCAAAACTCCCAGACTATTTTTTTCCCCCCACGTTCCCTTTGGTTAAAAAGAAGGGGGGTAGGGGCGAGTATTTGGTGCCCGGTCTGAACTCCTTCTGTTCTGCAGCAAAGAAGTTAAATTATTGATAGTGGAAAATGCATGGCGGAGGTAATACTCGCACCCCCTGAACCAGGAGCTCCATTTGATCACGGCAGAGGCAGGGAAATTGCATGCTAGCTCGCCGGGGGGAGCGGCAGCGCCAGCAGTCCTCTCAGCGGTGAATGGGAAAGTGGGTGGGAGTCCACGAGAGGGCTCCACGGTGCCTTGACGTGCGCTGTCATATGATACCTCCGCTGCCTCGAAATAGACACTCTAGTGCACGAATTACCAGAATCAAAATGCAGCGCATTTAAAATGATACATCTTTTATTAGAAGAGTTCCGTTCCAGGCATTGCATGGTTTTGCCCATGTTTTCACTTCCCTCCCTAGCAAACTTACACACATAAACCACCCTTTTAATAATGGACCTTGGCAGCAAAGATAAATAAAAAGCCTTCAGTTTTAACGGGTAAGGGGAAGCATTTGGCTCAGTGGATCCTCCCCTCGTCCCCCCCCCCGCCCAAACCCCCCAACAGAAGAGCAAACAGCCTTTCCGATTCATATTTGCCAGTAGCCAAGGCCCTTGGAGAGAACTGAAGTGGCTAGGGTCCTGAGGACCACTTTCAATTTGTCATTGGACGAACCCTGTCAACCGTCTACCTTGGTTCCTGCCATCAAAAGAGAATTTTCTTCCCATTAGTTCGATTCTTAGCCACCAAGAAAGAGACCTTAATTTTTCAGAACAAGGAACAATACAACAATAGTTAACTTGGAGTCCTTGGACCTGCTCTGAGCATAAAAAATCACCTGGGTACCCGTTAAAATGCAGATTTCTCTTCCAGATGTGATTTAGTACGGGTGGGGCAGGGTCCAGGTATTAGCATTTAAAAAGGACCTCAAACATTTTTGGATGCAGTAAATCTGAGGTCACACTTTAAGAAACACTCTCTCTTTCAGCCTGCTTAATTTGGTATCAGAGGAATCTCCTATTTCTCCCAAATTTGGGCAGGCAGTTTTGTGTGTATGTGCATTTTTCTGTAATTTCAAAGAGGCTTGACCTAATAATTGCTGTAAGAATTTCCCTAAACACTCAAAAATTGATTTGGGGAAAGGGAAAGATTTATAAACAGTTTCCTTTCCTGGACCCTCTTGTGGTTATCAAGAATGTGCTGTTGAGCTGAATATGTAATGTTAATATATACTCAGTTCAGTTTACCTAATGGTCTACGGTTAACAGAGTGAGTTCATTTTTATTAGCTGTTTTACAGCTTCTAAAGACTAGCGATGGAAAATATTATTCTCCTTTTATAAATGAAGAACCAGAGGCTCGGTGCCATGAAATAATGTGCCCAAGTTCACACAACTGAAAGCCAGAGACAAGATTTCAGTGAACTCAGGAACTTCAGCTAGAAACATCCTTGCCTCCTCCTCTCCAAAATAAAGGAAACTACCTCTTCCTTGGAAGCGTTATCAGGAAGTGTGATCATTCAGAGCATCTTGGCAAATTGTTGGACTGAATAGTCAAATTATTCAAATATATGCATATTCTTAGAGTGTCACACATTTGGCTTTGCACCTCAGTCAACTTGACAGAGCACATGACCGATACAAACTACCCTGCTGCACAGATAGTGGCGTTTGTTGTAGAATACTGAATGAATGTGAAGTATGCTGGACAGCCAGAAGCAATAAAGGACAGAGGGCAAGACTCTGTGCTCGGCTGCCTCAGAGAACTTCTGCATTGATTCCCACGGGTGTAGGCTGAATGCAAACATAATTTCTTTGAATAGTGCAAAACAATTTAAGAGGCTGCTTTTATAAGTTAATAAAAATATTTGTACTACTTTATAAAGTGCATGAAGAGTTCTACTCTTCATGCTAACTTCAAACCGATGTTTACTTTCCAACTTCAAATTTGCTTGAAAATGAGTTATTTCCCCAGGTTTTCAAGCTCAGTTGTAATTTACTTCCTTCCTGAAAAAATCTGGCAAGTAAACATCAAGAATCTTAGCAATCTTCTCAGTGCTGCTCATTTAGAAATGACGGCAAATCTCCTACCTGTTAAACTCACATTGCCACGTCAGCATTTCTGCTGAAGAAAAAAGTGTTCTCATTTCCCAGACTCTGCTTGTGTCTGCAGCCAATCTTCATATTTCTACTCTCCCTTGACATTATACAAATAAATGTTTGTATCTGTACTTTCCAGTGTGTGGTGCAGTTTTACTGAGAAAAAGACAGAGGAGTCAGAAGTAGCAGGAATATTTAGGAATAAAAAAAGTTCAAATGCCAATTTAGATAAACCCTTCTGATGAATCAGACATCTTGACACTTGCAAGTACTTCCAAACTTTCTAATCTGTAATTATAGTGTTACCAGACTTGAAACACTTGCCTTCTTGCCTTAGAAGTACATCTCACATTAAAAAACAATGACACCAAGATGAAACAAAGTTGTACCAGGGCCTTGCATGGAATTCTAAATAATATTTTATTGAATTCAGGTAACATATACAGCGTTTGAGGTTTAAGATCAACATTTTACAAAATTGTACTCTTACTGTGATTGAGAGTGATACTGAGAAAAATCTTCACTGCCTGAAAAGAAAGTGCTCCCTGTTTCACATTTGTGGGCCTTAAGAAATTACTTTTGAATTTTGACCTTTTTTTACTTTTTATTATTGTCTAATACTACACTAGCCCAGTGTTCTAGAAACACAAAGTTCAGGAAGAAATGTGAATTCCCATCTAGTCTTGCCAGGAAATATATACTTAGCTTCATTACTCAAGTGGGAACAGGGGCAGAAGGCTCAGATGTGACACTGATACACTTTTTTCTATTAATAATTTTAATTGGCCGAGGTCAATTCTAGTATCACTATAAGCTTCTATGTTTAATTATGTTTATTTATGCTTCCTAGTTACTCCTGCCTTCGGACTCCTTGCAAAAAAAGTGTCTAGAATTAAATAAATTGACCTCAAAAAACACTGAGAATTGAAGTAATTAGCATAAGGGAAATAATAAGTGAACAGAAAACTCTCCTGCTGAGCAGGGTGGCAAAGGTGTTTTCAGATTCAGGCTGGATGATGTCAAAGGCCCAATCCAGTGCTGAGCTATGTCACCCACAGTCCTCCAAATTATTGAGTAAGGCCTGTCCTGAGAAAAATCTCAGGGGAGAAATAAGGTCCCTGTTCATTAGATGGCACCATAATGTGGGGTGTACTCTTCTCCATGAGCTTTTATTGAACTTTGATATCCTTTGGCCATAAGGATAGCTCAATGCCATCCTCGAATGTGTCCAAATTGGTCAACACCTGTTACAGGAATTATGTAACCAGGTATGGCCATTAGTGGCAAACAAAAGAAAGGAACCTCAGTAAGACAATGTTAAAAGGGCCAGGGTTAGGACAATCAAACAAGAAGGTAAAAAACTGGTCTCATCTGGGAGATATATTTAGTTGGATCAAGAAAAACAGCACAAAACCCATTACCAAACAACTGAGACTAACCCTCAAACACACAAGAGTCATCAATTTGTAACCGTCTGAGTTACCAGATTTTCCATGAGAACATTTAAAAATTAATGGTGAAGAATACATTGGTTTACTCATTGTGGTGTTTCTATAAGCATTGTCGAGAGGGATGTGACTGCGGACTTAGGATGAAAGTTAGAGCTGCCCATGACAGCTGACTGTGGTATTCATCGGCTTTCCTGGGAGAAAAGCCATGGAAAGAATTAAAACTTTTAAACCAGAGGGTTTCAGGACATTGAAGCCAGTTGTAAGGAACAGACTACTTTATTTTTGAGACCCAACTATTGAAGCTGTGTTATGATTTGGGTTAGAGGTTTTCTGTCATTAAATTTTGTATTCTTCATGGAGAAACTTAGAAAGGTTTGCAAAAAAAGGTAACTTAGAAGAAAATAATCACTGAATTTCCCAAAGTCATATGAAAGACTCATGCTAAGAATTCAGCCTATTTTTTATGTGATTCTGAATCCACATAGTGCATATCTTTAATGGTCTTTTTGATGAAGGACTGGGCTGATGTACCACTGGCTCTCTTGCCCAAGTCCTCAAGATAGCACAAACATGGTGGAAATAGTCTTCCATAGCATACGTTCGGCAGCAAGGACCAGCTTTCAGATTTGTCTAGCATACAGAATCATTTGGAAACATATGAAAGTTTTGACCTTTTCAGGGGCAGTTTACCTTCAGTTTATTACCTTCACAGTCACATCCATCCAAATGATGAAAACTGCCTGAGTACCTACCACCAGACACTGCTTATGGACTGTGATCCAGGCAAATGAATGAAATACATTTCCTCCCTTCAGGTGCTCAGCTTCTAGGACAGAACATCTGTCTTTTAATCCATCTGAGCTACTTGTGAATTAGTTAAAGGTAGGAATTTCATTTCGTTTTGTTTTGCCATGGACTTGGTGTATAGAAAGATGAGCATCAGCATGCCCCTAGTGGCCAGGGTGTAGTAGTGATGGACAATAAACCTGCTCCCAAACCCACCTGGGCACCTAGCATCTGGGGTGGGCCAAACACCATTCATCAGTGCTCTAGTTATCCTTGGTTAGCAGTGTTTTACATAAGTAGATGACGGGTAAAGGGCTGGGGAGGGAGTGGTAGAGAGGAAATGAGACATAGTTCAGACAAATAGCTTTTTTTGAATATGATTAGGTAGACATGAAACAGTAGGTCCAGAAGAGATCTTAAGAGAGTATCTCATTTTCCTCACTAATCACAGGCCTATCATTGCAGACCAGGGAAGTAGACTAGTCATCTTATTTCTGAGGACCTTTCTAAGAACCCAGCAATTCTGGTGCTTGGACATTCCCACTTGTAACACATTTGTTTCTCCTTGTAATTTATAACTTACTTCATTTCATCCAACCTTAGTGAAGATGGAGAACAGCTGCTTACTAAACTTTTTGTATTATTAAGTCACCACTCAGACTTTTCTCATAGCAAGAAATCAGATCTCACAACTTTTCTTCATAAACTCCAACTTCCAATCCATTAATCTTTCCCTTGGTCTACCCTGGACCTCCTCCAAGATCTCCATATTCTTCTGAAAATGTGGAGCCCCAAACTAGACATGTGTGTGAAATTATCCAGGGCTCAGGAAACATGGGAGTCATGAATTATCTGAACACAGCTGTTGGGAAAAAGTAAGGGGAAGACTCAATCAGATTGACAAATCCTCTTCTTGCAACTCAGAGATAGAAGCGGTTGCTTCATAAAAAGATGAGCCTTCTTTACAAAGTTTTATATTCTATTCTTAGTTTTTAGAGGGGGCATTTTTCAAAAGAAACACATCTTGATTAGGACACTTAATTTTAATACTCTTAATACTTCTTTTCCACTCAATAAAATTTCTTAAGAACAAGTGATTTTTCTGTACTCCACTTAATTTGCAAGCTGTGGACCTTTAGCTGTTACATTGGGATAGTTCTTATTTTGATGGAATTTTAATGTAATGTGATGTAATTTTGATAGCATTAATGTAATTTATTTCAGAAGGTAAGGTCTATGAAACACCATACTACTATTGAAGTCCGAACTTTTTCCTAAATCAAGAATTACCTCATTGTTTTTACATACAAAACCTAATTAAAATAGTGCAAGACTATGTTGAAGTCCATAAAAGAGAATTATGCTAACCTACATGATACCTAGCATTAAGTTTACCTAATTATTTCACTTGTCGAGCATAGCCCTATTATGACCTCACAATGCATTGTGACCAAATATTTTGGGCCTTCTAATTCTAGAGCCTAGCTGAAGCAAGGGATCAGCAGAAATAGCATTCCCGCTACTCACGGCTGTCTGTTTAGGGCATATTTAGGGCCTTCAATGGCAAGTGCACAATCAACTGGGTAGTCCCAAGAAGAAATTATGCCAGACATGGAACAAAATTAGTACTCTAAAAAGAAGGAAGAGAACATTTACTTCCCCTTCATAATATCATTTTGAGAAACTGTCAAAGAACTCTGTGGCCAAAAGGAGACTACCATGAGTATTTGTTGTAAGTAGGCACTTCTGAAAACTTAGTCTACCAGTGTAGGGCACCAACCAGTGGGAAGTCCAGCTGGACCTAAGAAAGGGTGATATTGATGCAGATGAATGAGACAATGTCTCATAAAAGTTGAGGATAGACAGATGGGGTAAAATGGGAAATGAATGGTGGAGCACATGGTGGAATTTAAATTCCAAGACCACGTAACTGCCTTTTAAAAAAATTATATATATATATATATTTTCTTTTTCAAGGAAACTCATTTTTCTCTGATTGGACAGTAATCATGAACTGGGAGAGGGGACAATGTATGGAAATGAGAGGGCAGATGGTTAGATATCAAGTTTTGGAAGTCAGATGTTGATTCCATCATGCAAATTAAATATATTTCTCAGATACAAATTCAGACCACAGTAGGACTTTCCTCAAGACAACCTTCATGTTGAATTAGAAAAATGAAGACCCCCCCAAACTTCATTACTGATTTCAAGCTTCTCCAAAATGCAGCTTAGCATTGAGGATCTTTTATTTCATAGGCATATTTTCCTGGAAGACTTGGGGAGAGTGAGCCAATACTATCATATATTCTGACTTTAAAAAAAATGGCTTATATTTTTGACCTTTTTAATTTGAAAAATGTTCCCAGAATAAATGACTGAAGTCAAGTTGCATGGCTCGTTGCTTTATGTCTATAGTGAATGCTAATTTGAATTATCATTCTCACATAATAAACATATTCTTATGGCATTACAACCAGATTGTGGATGTTGATCATCTTAGAACTACTTTGCAAGCCAAATTTCCATTGCCTTCCATTTTATCTGCACACAAAACCTAATTAAAGTAAGTAAAAATAAGTTGAATTCCATAAAAGGGAATCATGTTAACTCATGATAACAATTTAACTAAAAAATGTAGAATTTTGATATATACTTGACTATTTGCTTGACTATTTAACTTTTTTTCTAATATTACTTTTTATTATTGTGTTTTTGGTCATTTGTAGTTATTTATGCATATGATTTTGCCCTCTATTCCTAGGAAGAATTTATAAAGTACCCTCCAATTAAGTGACATTCAGAAGAGCACAACTTCAGAAAAGTATTTAAAATAGAAATTAATCACAAGTGGAATTCTATGTATAGATGCCACATAAAGAACAACAAAACAGACTTAAAGATTATTTTATGGAAAATGACATGGATTAAATTAGTAAACATTTCCTAACATTGTTTAACACTAGAGATTCTAATAAATACAGTTACTCTTAGTATGCCCGCTTATTTCTTGGTCATTTTAAGGAAAATAAATAATTTTTTGTTTTGTTTTCCTAGGGAAAGGAGGGAGAAAGCTATAAGAATTTTGTTAATGAAAAACAAAAAGCTATTGTCAAATCTCAGGTAAGAATCTAGAACCAAATGAAGTAAGTCAAAACACAAGGAATAATAAAGGAACTAATGAAAATTTGAGGTTGCAATTCATTTTAGCTAGTGTCTCAATAATTGTAAAGTAACTATGGAGCGTTGAGGAACTTTAAAATAAAATTAGTTCTACCCTATCATTTTGAAATTACTATTTATTAGCATGCTGTTAACATTTTGCTAATTATGCTTATATTTCAGTAATGAATTTCAGTTAAATATAAAACACTTTATTTTTAAAATAAAATCTTGTAAAGACTATCTATTATTTTCTTACATTTTATTGGAAAACAGAAAAAAACTCATTGTAGTATGATATGGTTTTAAGGACCCTATAGTAGTCACTAGTAGTCAAGAGATAGTTTACACTCTGTCATTTTCTGGTCATGTGACCTGGGTAAGTCACTTGACTAGCCCAAGCTTGTTCACATAGGTGCTATATGTTCCATAGAAATGTTCGTAGATGTTGAGAGATCTACACTACTGTGTATCTCAGTTGCTCAATCAATAAAATGAGGGTAGTGGGCTCGAAGCCATGGTTGTCAAGTCTGGCAGTACATCTAGACCTGAGCTCAGAAAAAACAAATAAGTCAGGTGATTTCAGTGCACTAGGGTAACCAATGAACTAGATCATCTGTGTGGTGCTTTTTGCCATGTAAATTTGGACTCCTTTAAGAAACTGCATGTCTTCTGGTAAACTAAACTTGGAGCTTATCCCATTATTTTCCCTAAAGTGAGAGCCTTGAGCCAAGGTAAAGATTCATACTCTTTTTAATATTACATAGTTATCTCTCACAAGGCTTTAGGTGGACTTTTTCATACACCAAATGTCATTTAAGATTATCCTTTTCCGCTGGACTGGTTTCTGGGACATATCCAATGCATTATGCATTCAGGCCAACTTTCCTGCAAAAATCAGAGTGGAGGCAGGACAAAGCCCCCCCGAGACCCTCACTGCTTTGATTCCTTGCACAACATTGACAGCTCTGCAAAGACCACTGACTTGTGCTATCTAAGACTTACCAGTGTGCATCCAATCCCTCGTTTAAAACCACATCTTCCCAGGGTTTGCTTTCCAGGAGGAAGATGAATGACACTTCTAAGGAAGATGCCCAAGTAGATGCATAATTCCCTTACTGAGACTATCTCCCAGCTTAGTTTCTAGGGCTGTCCATTCTGGGTTCTGAGTTGATGCAAACACACAAAAGACCCAGATACTGAATCTTGGCATTCTCCCAAATGAGTTGCTATTTTCAGAGAAGCTCCAAGTTTGGAGTGGAGTCTTCGGAGGAAGAACATTGAATTGCACAAGGAAATCCAATAAACATTTTAGTCCCCAGCAGGGACTGTAAGCCTTGTAATTATGTTTAGGATTGTGCTTGTCCATCCTCTTCTTTTCCATATCTGTAAACAACATGTTAGCTGTGGAGATTTGTTATCCACTGTGTTTTGGAAGAGGGCGTTCCTCATAGCATCTGCAGTGCTAGAGTCAGTACCAATTTGAAAAAGCAAATTTATGAAATGGTCTCTAAACACACTAAATCCTAATGTAAACAATTTATAACGTTTCTTACTCAATAACTCTCAGAAGTCAATTAACTTGGAACTGCCCTAAACAAGTTAAGAAATGACTTAGACATCATCCGTTGGGTTGATAAAACAAAGTAAGTGGAAGGAAGATCGTGCAGGTGAAGAGTTCTAGATACTAATCTTTCTCTTCAGTGAGTATATACTTATTTCTGGACAACTCTCTTTCCTGCTAGTGTTTTAAACATGACAATAATTGTAATAATAACAGCTGAGATTGCCCAAGGATTTATAGATTCTCTTACTGGTTAAAAGAGAGAACTTTGCTGATGTGGGGTGGTGAACACACAGTATAATTTACAGTTGATGTATTATATGATCGTACACCTGAAACCTATATAATGTTATTAACTAATGTCACCCCAATAAATTCAATAAAAAAAGAAAAGGAAAGAAAGGGCTTTGCAATTGGACAGACTTGGTTTGGAGTCATGCTTAGTCACTTATGGGTTCTGCTAACTTAGGATAGCTCATTTATTTTCTTAAAGATTTTATTTATTTAGTTTTAGGAAGAGGGGAAGAAAGGGGGTACGAGAGGGAGAGAAACATTGATGTGAGAGAGAAGCACTGATCATCTGCTTCTTGCATGCGCCTTGACCAGGGATTGAACCTGCTACTCAGGTGTGTGCCCTGACCCAAAATCAAACTGGCAACATTTCACTTTGTGGGACAATGCCCAACCAAGTGAGTCACACCAGTCATGGCAGATCACTTAGTTTATTAACTGATGCCTCCATTTCCTTATTTTTAAAACAGGAATAATAATAATCTCTGCCTAGAAAGATTTTTGTGAGGTTTCAATTAACTATGAAAATGTAGAATGCTCACCACAGTGAACTCAATTTAGATTTTGTTATTAATTTATTTGATCCTCATGAAACATTTCAAGTATTGTCACTCTCTCCATTTTGTTATTGTGAAAATAAGGCTTCAAAAAGGATAGGTGACAATTAGTGGTTTGAAAGTCTTTTATTGGCTAGCAAAGATTCAATATAATTCTACAACAGCACTTGTGGCCATTAATTTTGAGACTTTCAGCCATCTCAAAGGGTTTTGGTGAAGATCTTGCAACAAAATGTATGTGCAAATGTAAAAATGGGAGACCCAAACCAAATCTGGGTAGTAGCTATTAGATAGGGAGACATGATTTTATAATGACCTTTGGAACCAGAAAATTTTAGGTTGAATTTTAACTTTTCCGATTAAAATTAGCTATATAATTTTGGGTAAATTAAACTCTCTGAGTTCCAGTTTCATTATTAATACAATTAGAATGTAAATCTATCTCAGAGAGTTGCTTTTAGGGTTAAATAATAATATATGGCAAATGCAAAGCAAAGAACTTGGTGCTAGACAAATGCAAAATAAATGTTATCCCATTTCAGCATAATTTGCATACACTTTCCATAGTATAGTATTAATGACAAGTATAAAGTCTTTATAGTCTGTTGAGGTTTGTGAAGTCATACCAGGTATCTATGGCAATGCTGAGTTAATGACCAGAGTCTGAACTTTTTCTCTTTTTCAATAGAGTCATGGATTTCTAGGGTAGTAGGCTCATACTGGAGGTATCAAGGATAACTTTTAGAATAATAGCAAGTTCAATCAATACAAACATGTCTATTATACCCTAACCATCTCATCAGTTGGTTCTTTCTCCACTTGGCAACTCGTTTAAGGGCAAAAGTGAGTTTTAAAAGTTTTCTTCAAGTGCTAGTTTTCTTTTGCCCTGAAGGAAAACTCAGTGACCAGTTCTGAAAGGCAACAAATGTTCTGTTGTCAAACATGTTTGGGAAATGCTGCGGAGTAGTATTCACAGATTTTGTCACTAATAGAAACCATAGACACCTTCACGTCCCATGTCAGTTGTTCTAGATATGTTAAAATACATTGGTGCTTATCACTACTTTGAAATTATGGTATTTACCTTACTGCTGGAGCTTATTTAGTGCATTAAAGAGCACTAAATTACTGTCATACATACATTTTTAAAAAGATTTTATTTATTTATTTTTTTTAGAGAGAGGGGAAGGGAAGGAGAAAGAAGAAGAGAAACATCAGTGTGTGGTTGCCTCTCATATACCCCCTATGGGGGACCTGGCCCACAACCCAGGCATGTGCCCTGACTGGGAACCAAACAGGCAGCCCTTTGGTTTGCAAGGTGGGGCGCTCCATCCACTGAGCCACACCAGCTTGGGCCATAAGCTATTTTTTATTTTTAAGTGTATTTCCATGTAATTGGCTTCTTTTATAATCTAATTCTTTGTATTATTCATTTAGAAGCTTTATTCTGAGAAGGGTTTACATAGGTAGGCTTGATCTGACTGCCAAAAGAGTAGAGTCCATGGCACAAAAGTGCTTATGAAGCCCGTGTTAACTCAACATTCCCCAAGGACCAAAATAGCAAGGTCTTTCTTAAACATTGATTATGGAAGTTGTTGAGGACGAAGAAGTCCTTACTAGAGGAGGAAGGTAAAAGCAGAAGAAAACATGGTTTTCTACCAAAGCAACCAGAAAAATAATGAGCATGGATAGTAGAGATCAGCCTTCATGGACAAATGGTCTCTGACGAATACTCAGAGAAAGGACTCTTTGATTCAAAACCCCCCTTTGTAAATACTAAGCCTATTTTGGTTTCCTTTTTTATTTCTCTGCTCAGTTTTCTTCACAATTCTTTCTCTCTCTTTTCTGTTCACTTACTCTGCAATATCCGATTCAAAAAGCTTTAGATATTTATGGAGCCTCTATAATCACCCAATTTGGGTATTTCTTCCCACAGTCACCTTACTTCCTAGAGAGAGTGAGTAGTTATTATGTTCCTTGAAGCTGGAGATAAGATAAATCAGTTCTAACTCGTGGTTCAGATACATATGGAATTTAGCATGTTCTGAAGAAACTTCTAGATTTTGTAACATCCTAACATCCAATCTGGTCACAAAGATCTCAGAGTATTTTCTTCCGTTCTTTAGGGCAATGGATTAGATTTCCCTTTCCCAGGGTGGGAAGATTTTTGAGAGTATTGACCATTCACTCAGAAGTTAAAAATCAACAAAGTACTTTCTATCTGCTGTGGTCATCCAGAAAATGCTCGCAACTGGTCAAAATGTCTCATAGAGGCAACATGTATCTCCTAGCTTCACACTAAACTATTGAATTCAGAGGTCACATGTTGCTAAACTGCTGGCTTTTCAGAAGCTAGACTATTTTTTTATTTTTAAAAATACTTTGAAATATGTTTTGCCATTTATGTAGCATAGAATTTAAGAATGATGTCTGCCATCCCCAGTGCATCAGAAGCTCTTTTAAATATGGCATCTTTATAAAAGTCAATAGCTGCCTCATCAAAGGGCAATCACGTCCAGTGTGGGTGGCTGTGCCAATTGTTTTTGAACTACTGCAGCAATCTAGCCAATCCCAGGGAATGGCTTGCAGCCTTTCTACACCCACATTTTTTCTTAATTATCTCCACCAGGCTGAGTTAGCTAAGGACAGATCTATAGCATTTCCTGGATGTCAAAATGCCCACACACCTTCTGCAACCCTTGGGCTACCAGCTCCCTTTCACGTTTCTCCTGGGTGGTCAATTTAATTATCTATTATCGTGTGTATATAATGCATTATTCATGACAATGTCAGGATGTAATATCTTTGATTTTAAAAGGAAATAACTGAAAGATTAGAACTTCTGCTTGCCCAAAGAAAGTAGGCAGAAGTTTGAGATCATTGTTCAAATTAAAAGACTTTCCAAGTAGTCATTCCTTAGAAAATAATAGCTTCAATATCTAGATCGTTTCTATGCTGGGTTCAGATAAACTGCTTTGATTTTTCATAATGTATTTCTTAACCATTTGATGGCACCCAAGATAGTAAATCATCAAAAGGTAGGGTGACTTAGGCCTTACTTTCCACCAAGAAATAGTTATCCATCATATCACCCAAACTTGGAACTAAAATGATATTTAGAGTTTATCCCGAGGACATTCTCCTTTTTTTCATGTGTCAGGAAATAAAGGTAGAGAGAGAATAATTCATTTTTTTTCCAGTTACTAGCAACTAGTTGGGAGCAAAATTTGAACTCAGGCTTTTAATCTGGTCCACTGTGTTCTATTAAGAAAGGTAAGACTCCGGAAGTCTGTCCTCTTCTAGGGAACAGGGCAAATTAAAGGACTAGTAATGTCTCTAAGCTATAAGCTCCACGAAGATAGGTTATCACTCAGTCTTGCTCATTGATGAATGTCCACATTCCTGGCACATAATAGGATGTGAATTAGTGCTTATAGAATAAAACTATAAATGTTAGATCTATAGAAAGTATACTGTTTAGGCCAAGTGGGAATTGGCTAGTCAAACTCATGATGCCCAAAAGTATCAGAATATCTACCAAGATAAGCAAGATTCCAGGCATCCAAGACTAGGATGAAATTCCAGAGGGTTCCAAGAAAGCAATCCAGCATGAATTCATATGTCAGATATGGGCAGGGCTGTGGCCTTTGAGAACCTTTCCAGTCTTCAGATTCTAACTCACAAGTAAAAGTAAAATACTTCTTGGCTTTGGCTCTTCCTATCTCTGTTTTGTTTTGTTTTGTTTTGTGTGGCAGGGGAGGGGGGATAATAAGTGACTGTCCCTTTGGTGGTCTGTCAGCTCCAGGATTCCTGCCTTCTTTGGGATTCTTAGTGTGGGAGAGTGAAAGAATGCCTTAGGAAGGGAAGGTGACAAGCTGGTTAAATACTTTTCCATTAGGCCTGCAACATTTTGGAAACTCTTTGTAGATCACTTTAAAAAAAATTAAAGAAATCAAAACAGGAGGAAGTAAGGCCTACAACCCCCTCAGATATCTGAATTGGGTCTGGAGAAGAACAAGTACAGTCCTTAACATTTGAAAAAATATATTCTGAGTCAGTTTTCACCTCTTTCTGGCAGTGTGTTCTTGCACAACTCTGAACCTGAGTTTCGTCACCTGTGAAGGGTGACTGGTGGGTCCCACCCCACACAATTGCTGAAGACATCAGATAAGGAAACCTGTAAAGAGCTTTCAAAGCTCTGTGTGTGTATGCTAATATCACTAGAAAACACAAAGTCTGCATTATGGCAGAATTCTTTATAGGACTCTTTCAGAATGTTGGAAAGAGAAAAAAATCAATCGGAATTTTAGAAAACTCAGAATGAACATTCCAGACATTGCCAGATGAGAATGAATACAAGGAGCAGGAATTAAAATTTTGATTTTTGTACTGTGAAGTTTTGGGGTATTAGTCTCCATGGAATATGCATATCTTTCTCAAAAACCACTTGTTAAAGCAGTAGCCTTAACTTCCAAAGCAAGATGATCACTTTTAAAAAATTATGATCACTCGTAAGCCAAAGGGGGGAGAAATTTTTTCTCATTGTTTAAAGATTTAATCTTTCTGCCTTTAAAGGCATCTCCGCTCTCCACTTCCATAAGATGCAACACATGATACGCTCTCACTAAATGTTCATGTTTATTTTTATTAAGTACCACTCACTGTACTTTGCATGGATCATGGCACGCAGATTTAAGAGACTAACCGCAGATAAAATTCACTGGAAAACACAGAGACGAACATGCACACACACACAGCAGCAGCAGATCAGCAGAGAAAGATCCCAGCCAAAGGGAGATAATTTGAGATACTTCTGAGGTAGCAGTTGTAAAATTAAAATAGGCAACTCATTAAATTACCCACAGAGTGAAAAGAAAGCTACACAAATAGATATTTTTTCTGGCAAGTCAGTGCTTTTCAGAACGAATTTAGTTTGAAGCAAAATCTCAAAATCGGATGATATCAGTTCATATTCGTTAGAATCATTTAAATGGTTGGATTAGCCTGTCCTAATTAACAGCAAAGATTAGCTTCACTGGCATTTGGTAGAAGTATATTTTATAAAAAAATATGTTCAGTTAGACATCATTTTAACTGACAGATTGTAAGCAGTTTGATTGAGTGAATGTTATTTGAGCAAGTTGGAGGCCTGGTCCCCAAATCACAGAATTAAAAAGAAAAATCCTCTGTAAGTCATGTCTCCATACTGGCTTTTTCTTATTTTTATTTGTTGGTTTTTGTGTCTGATTATCTATTCTGTGGTCATCCAGGCCCTTGCCTCTCACATTGGCTGATTTGGGAATGTTGTTTCTTACTAAAGCTTCCCCTAGAGGACAGGCCAGGAAAAGGAAAGAAGCTAAATTCACTAGCTTCTCCTCTGATTAAGAATTTAGATTAGAGAATTGACAGGGGAAAAGTCTGGCAAATGAATGAAGCCTCTGTATGTTGATTTTAGATCTTTTAAAGGTCATCTTTCCAATTTATGTTGATAGGCAATTGACAAATGATATTTTGTAAGCCAACAACAACAACAACACAACAACAAACACTTGTTTTTAAAATCCCCATTTACTGCCTTGACCATACAAATTAGATAATATTTAAAAATAACTACTACTCTGGTTCAATCAAATGAAAACGCTGGATGCAAAGAGAATGTCATAGTGATACCTCCCACTTACGGAGTGTCTGCTTCCCACTTTGGAAAGCCCTTTCAGACATTCTCATCTATCCTCCAGAAACTGCTGTGTTGTAGGTCTTACTATCAATGACACTGAAAAAGCTACAGGCAGGATGAATATATTTCCATTTGAATTAATACTGATATATTCCATTGGGGGAGCCAGACCAAGCTAAAATCTCATACACAGAAATATGCAAGACCAGGAGGTACAAAAGTAAGCGAGGTTACTGGGTTTTTGTTTTTTTTTTTTTTGAGGTTAAAAATATCCCCTCCTCTCTCTTTTTCTCCCCTCCTCCTTATCACCTTCTAATCTCGTCTTGTTTTAAAGAGCACAATTGAAATGTCTTGCTCTATGTAAACACACATAAACAGGAACTATCAGGTGCACCATTCTTAAAGTGACATTTATTTCCAGGACATTTAGGTGAAACCATTTCATCTCACAAGTCGAGGATGTGCGTGTGCGTGTTCGAGAGGATGACGTGACGCTTTTGAGGTTTATTTAAGTTTTTACAGATCTGGAGGTTAAAAGAATTAAGACTGTTAAGCATTTTCTCTCCTTGCCTCCCAGAGACGTGAAATCTGCAATTTTCTCGCTTCCACTGTCAGATAAATTGACAAGTCGACTAAAAGGATAATATTCCCTTAACGATGCATTCATTTGAAACCCTAGCAACTGTATTAGGCAGCAGCGAGTATTCGCTAGCAAGGAATCTCGCGGAGAGAGGGAACTCTACAATTTAGAGTGACAGATGATTTTTTTCTCATCCATCAAGTCTCCTCAAAATGTCACAATATTTACACCTCTTCCTTGGTGCATTAGAATCCAGAGACTGGCAGACAGAAAAAATAGATCCGACCAGTTGCCGCTTGACTGGGGAAAAGCAACCGTTGCACCTTTAAATTCTGCCCCTCCATTCCTCGTGCCGCCCCCCTTCTTGGGATTTTGCAATAAATCTCCCAGTTCTGCGTTCAGCCCTGCAGATCCGTATTTAAAACAGCACCATCTGGGAAGGGTGGGTGGCGATGGTGATGCGGGCTCCTTGGAGTTCCTTTGCAGCACGCTTGGAATTGCATCAGACTGATCAGAAATCCCCCCGCCCCCAAGCCCAGCCCCTCCCGCCATGCTCCCCTCCCTGCCCCTCCCCTCCTTGCGCGTAGATCTGACTGAGAAAACGACTGGATCTCGGAACAATCTGTGCCCCATTCGCTGCTGGCTGGCTCCGTAAACCCTGCCCTACGCTCTCTTTGTGTGCCGAGCAGCCTATCACCGTCATCTGATCCTAGTGCCTGTTTTTTATTTTTTTTTTCCTTCTAAATCTCCACAATATCCTCGCGTTGCCTATGAATCTATCTTTTCCACTGAGCAGAGTGGTGATTCTTTGGCTCACCAGAAGAGTCAAGTCTTGAGTTTCGGAAATAGGTTTTCTTTACGATTCCCCACCCCCACTCCAAGCCCTAGCCTCTTAATTAAGAAGGGCTGATCCAGGAAGGAAGAGTCCAAACGCCCAAGCCCTGGGGCGAAAACTGCCCGGGCCCCACTTCGCGGCGGGAACAAAGGGCCTGGGAAGCGGGTGGAGGTCTGCAGAAGTGTGGAGAGGTTGGTGGCCCCCGCGCAGGGGAGCGCAAGTCCCCGGGCTCCCAGAGGAAAGGCAGGAGGACAGCGCTCCTGCGCGCTCCGGCCGCTCCGGCTCCCCGAGGGGCCAGGCGGGGGAGGTAGAACGGAAGGCTGGGAGGCTCTGAAAAGCTCCGATCCTCCCCCGCCACCGGCCCACCCGAGCGGCGGCGGCAGTAGCCCCGCGGCTAGCCCGCCGCCCTCCGCCCGCGCCTCTGGGAGCGAACTCCGGGTGGCTGGGCGGACTGTGCGCCCAGCTGATTGGTGGCTCTGTCCAGCCGCCGCGCGGAGTGCTCCTCTCCGCTGCCTCCAGCCGCCGGGGCCCCCTCCCAGGGCCCATTCCCTAGCTCTTCGGCCCGGAAGGCACCTTCTGCTCTCAAGCAGAGGCCCCCCCTTTCCTTAATTACCCCGACTGACTCGGACCAAGGCTCAGAGAGGCATCCGGCCCGGCGGGGGAGCGGAGCGCTGTCTCGGCAGCTCCCCTTCCCTGGAGAACGCGGGAGTCCTCTAAGGCAGCGCCCGAAACTCGTGGGGAGGGAGGGGGGAAAAACACCAGAAAGAAACACCCAGCGAGGCATCAGGGCGACCGAGGGGAAGAGATAGAATGAGGAAGGGATGGAGGCAGAAGGAGGGGGCGGGGTGGAAGATGGGGGGGGGGGGGCGGGAAGGAGGAAGGGAGAGGGAGAGAGGGAGGGATACCGAGAGAATGAATCCTTCTCACTAGAAGAGCTGAAATTACCTTGATTCATTTTGTGTTGGAAATTGAACGTTACCTCCTACCCTCTGCCCAACCTCCACCTCCCCTTCCCTCACCGCACACTACCTTCACCGCCTCATTCTAAATGGTACAAAGTCAAAATTTAGAGAATCGAATGTTGTGTAAAAGCTTCATAATTAGTAATGAATCTACTGTATACACACACACACACACACACACCGGCAAAAAGAACGGAAAAGAGGGAGGTGAAGGGGAGAGAAAGAGAGAGAAATCTTACATTTGAATCAGACATTTGCAGGTCCAAGTTAACTAAACTCATCATATTCGCAGGAAGACTGAACAGACTAAATAAATCTCTTTTTTTCCCCTTTTCTCTTTACCCCCAAGGCTTTCACCTAGGGCAATTCAAACTGGGCAAATAGCAAGAAACAACCCCCTTTCACGCTCTCTTTCTACCTCCTCCCCTCTACCATGGATCCTCTCTGGAAGATCGAGTATCAAAATAGCTCAAGAATTGGGGTTGCAGGGTCCCCGCCCCGGTGCTTACCTTCTTTGCGGTTTACACCACCCCGGTGGCTAGATCCTGGAGATAAACACTTGCATTTCCCAAAGTTAACCCAGTATACCAACCCGGAGCTTGCCAAGAGTCTATTCCAGCCTACACCGCTAGGAAGCCAACTTCAGTGAGCTCAATGAGGGGACCAAACTGGGGCTCGCTTTCCAAATGCTCCACTCCAAAATCCGACTCTTCAGCCCCGGTCTCAGTGCCAGCCGAACCTCAGAAAAGACGCTTCTTAAGGGCGACACGGGGCTGGCTTTACTGCGTGGCCAAGACGGCTACCTGGACTACCACCACCTCGGACAAACCCGTTGGTTCTGTCCAAGGTGCTGAATGGACTCGGGTCGCCCCGATTACACATTACACACCGCCGGCGCAGCAGGAAGAAAAGGCTTTAAAAAAAAAAATCTCTAATTAAGTGATACTTGATATTGCTCTGGACGGTTTCTTCCACTTCCTTACGTTTTGTCACGTGCGGATGGCTTTGCCAAAGCCATCCTGTTAATAGTTGATCACATGTTGATACGACCCTTTTCTTCTGTGATAGGATTACCCGTTTCATTATTGGTGATATGCTCTTCTGACTTATTTCTCTCCCACCACCCCCACCCCCATTTGCACCCAAACTCCCTATCTCTACCCCATCCTTACCCTCACTCCACTCCAACCCCAACCTCTAATAACATTATGGTTTTTAGGTGAAAAGTAACCCCCCGCCCCTTGCGATTGTCAATTACATGCCCATTTATAAATCATAGAATATGCTCATACACCACACATATAGAGGCAAAGGATGAAATGAGGGAAGGCTGGGAGAGAAGCATCAGCCTTGAACAGCCAATATAACACACACACACACACCCCTCTCCAGCTCCAAGTTTGTTCCACGCAGTTCCACATTGCTGTGTTAAATCTCAAATGATTCCATTTAAAGTTGCACTGTGTAAAAACCCGATTCTCCTGGCCTGAGTAGCTGCTGTTCTTTGGCGTGTGAAATGCTAGGAAGAGCTGTGATATGCCCGTTGTTAAGCAACATGTCAAGATTTTTCAATTATAATGCAAGGTTTATTGCTACTCACCATTGTGCCTTTGCTGTCCTGGAGACTCAAGTGTCTTAAAATCCCGTCTCCCCAACAGATGCTGGAAGGTAATGTGTCTTGTTTGAAGTCATCATGTGAGAAGTTCGGCTTTGCTCAGTGGATCGCCCACCACTTGGTGTGACTTATGAATCTAATAACCCTTTGCAATATCCGCAAGCTTAAACTCTCAACCACCTTGGCGACTACAGAAGACAAAGCAACTGGCATCGATGTTGAAAAACCTACAGATTTACGCAAACGTCCTCACTCGGAGAGACACGTTTCCTTTTGAGTTCTTACGCGATTCTAATGAATGAGCGAGGTTACCAATGACTGCCCAACTGCCCTGCTATGTAGCGGTTGGTTCCTGGAGCTGCCTCCCAACCGGCCGTCACTGGGTCCTGGTACAGAAAGTTCCAGGGGAAAGTGAGGAGTTTCAGGGTATCCTCATAAAAATAGCTCAGCCTGCACACCGCTCCCTTGCCCACTGCTCAGGTCACACCCGGGGCTCTGGAAGAGCTAAGCTCGGCTTGGGAGATTTCTCTGTCACCAGGTAAGAAAACCTTCGCCTCGTCAGGCTAGGGCGGGAAGACCGCTGGGGAACTTGTTGCTTATCAGCGCCAGCAGGCTACCGCTTTAATAATAATACCAGAAAAACGCAGGGGGTGGGGGCGAGGGGGGTGGCAACGAAGACAACTAACTATCCATGCTGTTTACGTGACCAACTCACTGTGACTCCCGTGGTATAAGGGAAACTTCTTAGAAAAGTTCGTGCCCCTCCCCCTTCCCCATCATGACTAAGGGTCTCCAGCTGATGAGGTCGTGAGTGATGTTCAAGTCGGGGTGGGGGCTAGTCGGCGGGGGATCGGGGGAAGGTGTGTGGGTGAGTGACTTGTCCTTAGGAACAAGTACGTGCGTCGAAGCGCGCATCAGCCCGGCGACTTTCCCTTTCCCTCTTAGGGACTGATGACTAGGCGAGAGGCACCAGGGCGAGCCACTAGTTGCCCACAGGAACCTGTGCAAAGCGAGCTCTAGAGCGGCTGAGTTGAATGAAGTTATGATGCGTTTGTTCTAATGGGTTAGAGCTTTTCAAATGTGAGTTAACAGCCCCGGTGCGCAGCTAGCTCGGCTTGGCGCGCCGCGGAGTGTGGAGCCGCAGGCAAAGGCAGGGAGGGGTGCCACCGCAGCGTCTCCGCGCTCGGCATCCGCTCTCGTGCTTCTTCCCCGGAGTCGCTTCCGCATCATTCGGGGGCTCCGGGGCAGCCGGGGTGCCGAGGTGAGCACGGCGGGAAACCGGATCCGTGCGCTGGAGGAGGAAGGGCTAAGATTGGGAGCTGCGGGAGGGGGCTCTCCCAGGAAGCCCCGCGGTTAGCACCCGCGCTTTCCTGCTAGTGGCTGCGCAGGCTAGGAAGTGGAGAAGTCACGTGTTGGCAGAAAGTAACTTAGAAGGAAAAATATGAACTTCAAGGAAGAAAAAGCAATGTAAAACAAACCCCATCCCTTCCCCCTTCCATCTCTACTCCCTCCCCGGGGTGCAAAACAAAGGTAAAGGCGGGCGGGGTGGGAGAGGGGAGCCGCGCTGTATTGGAGACCTGGGGAGGACTCGGGAAATCTCTGGCAACAAAGTATAAGTCGATCATTGGCAACGTTCCCCAACCTAGGGAGGCGCTAACCCAAGGTATCTTTCCACTGAAGCTGCCCTTTGCCTACCTCCAGCCAGCTCTTGCACAGATGAGCAGAGGATGATTGTAAACCAGTTGTTATGGAGATGCCGGTCGCTCTCAGGAGCGCAAGTGCCCTGGGAAGTCTCCAGACGCATTTCAGGTTTCGTCGTTTTGGCTCCATCACCACGATTTTACTCACTATCCAGGGTTACCAAAGGGGTGCCCACCAACCGCGTCACAGGCCCTGGTTGTGGCGCTATTGACTGCAGGGATGAAGCAGATAGATGCTGCAGATGGTGGCTAGCTCTGAAGTTTCAGACCATTTTCCATTTTCCAATTTCCATTTTCTTTATGCAAATCAAAAGCGCTGTATTTGAATGTCATTCATGCTTTTTATGTGTAAAAACCCCAGTTACACGACAGAATGATTAGAAGCAACAGAACATGAGCGTCTAGAGGCTACTTCAAGGTCCTTCTCCCTTTCCCCTCCCATCCCAGAAATGCCTTCTTTATGGAAGACAGGTTTTACTTCCTAATTCTGTGTATGGACTTATGTTCATTGGAGACCCCATTGGTACCAGGTTATTACTACTATAAGTAAGTTCAGTTTTTGGTTCAGATCACTCAACAGATGTTTCTAGAGTCAACCTGCCTTATTCTAGGTTCCAGCCAAGGTGTGTGTGTGTGTGTGTGTGTGTGTATACACACACACACGCACACAAATGTTTGCTGGATATCATTAGGGAAAGTTTAGACTTGCCAGGCTACTGGAGACCTAAGTTAGGTCATTATGAAAGGATGCCAGACATCCTCACAGCAACCAACACAACAGTTCCCTTCAACTAAAAGGACTGTTCATATTGTCCACAAACTGTCACTTTTGTCGATCCATGAATTAGCCAGCAGATGCTGCCCTAATACTGGGACAGCTGGCACATACCATCCTCAGAGGTCTTGGGGTATAGTTTTGTGAACAAAACTGGTTTCCTGACAGCACAATACATAATACTATAATTAAGTCCCTTTGCCTGTTCTAGTGTATATCTAAAATCTAGCACAGAGCTAAAATCTTGAAATAACACAGGAAGGTGATCACCATATGAACATAATTATTCTCCATTGTCATCTACTGATATATTTATCTGACTTCCTTGTCCATAGATTGTGGTCTGTATAGAGACTATCAGTTATTTTCTGATTGACCTTTATTCTGAAAATTAATGCCATATTTTATAATGGGATACCCTGAGTTGCTAGTGGTGCTTGGGATTCAGAATATGAATGACTGATTAGTTTGAAATAATTTAAACAACACACAATTGTACCAAAACTATTTCCCAAGGAATATTCTTGACCTTTACCCTTCTTTCTTGGAGTCATCACTGACACCTATAATAACACTACAATATATGAAGCAAAATGAGGGACAAGAGTTGCTATATTCAAGAGTTACTATACAAAGTTGAAGAGAGGGACAAAGAAATGATGTTGACATCAATTTTTTTCCTCTCTTGTTTGTCAGTGATCTGAGAGAGAATTCCCTTCTCTTGTTGCAATATCAGCTCTCCATCTTTTTATCTTCATCCACTCACATATTTCCTTTTTCTTCCTTCTGCTGAAATCCAGTGTCTAGTATAAACAAAGGTTGCAGTCATTTCATTTGTTAAGATAGATGCCAAGCACTGTACCTGCCACAATTTTAAACTCAGGAGCACTTATTCCTGAGGTCATCTCATTTTCTTAGTAGCCGTGATATGAATATCACACTTCTCTAGGTTCATCTGACCCTGTTCATTTTTAGTAGTGGGAAGAACATTTCAAACTGAACAGTAAACAAATCTTATTTTTTTAAAGAACATGACCTAACAATGTAGACAAATTTAAAGCAAAGTGTATTAATATAACCTAGAAGGAAGGATTTTTGCTTCAAACTATGACTATTGCATTCTTTTAGGTGAATTGATTGATGTTCACATGCAGTTTTCTACCAAAACCATATTTATAAAGCTTGTCCTCTGCCTGTACCTTTGTGAATATGGATGTGAAAATTAATAAGAAAGGGCTATGGAAAGACTAGGAGATACCTTCTAATTATAAAATAAATAAATTATGAGGCTTTAAGCCCTGGCTGGCGTAGCTCAGTGGATTGAGCGCGGGCTGCGAACCAAAGTGTCGCAGGTTCGATTCCCAGTCAGGGTACATGCCTGGGTTGCAGGCCACAGCCCCCAGCAACCACACATTGATGTTTCTCTCTCTCTCTGTCCCTCTCCCCCTCACTTCCCTCTCTAAAAAATAAATTAATTAAATCTTTAAAAAAATGATGGGGCTTTAATATACATCATAGGGAATCTCATCAATAATATCATAACAACTTTGTACAGAGACAAAAGGTTACTAGAATTGTTTTGGTGATCACTTTTCAAGGCATATAGATGTTGAACACTATACTGTACATGTGAAAAAATATATAACATTGCATGTCAACTGCAGTTCAATTTCAAAAAGACTAGGAGGCATGAAAATATCACGAAGAGTCTCAGATTAGTAGAAGAGAGGTAACAGAGTAGTAGTCTAAAAATCAGAAATGAAAGGCTTCTTAAGGAATTAACAGATACTTGAAATATTTCTTGAGACAAAGTCTATTTTGGTGATTTCAAAAATGAAGTTCAGCAAGTCACATTAAAATGAATGGTCTGGGTACTCTCTCCTCTATATCAAGGCAGCAGTGATGAGCTAGTACTTCTGTTTCTTCCTCCCAACTCTTTTTTTTCCCCCCAAATCTCTTTGGTTGTAGTTAATTGCCAAGCTCTCTGTCTCACCTTCCATTGGATGGATTATATCCTTGCTTCCCTCTTACTCCTCCTTCTCCTCCTCCCCCTCAGTACTTATTCTATGCCAGGCACTTTGACAGGGGCTGGTGATCCATATATTAACAATTCCATACCCTAAAGAGCCTCAGAGTCAAATAGACCCAAGATATAATCTCTTAAGAGTTAGGAAGTCAAGGGAAGATGATAGAGTTGAAGTATGCTTGGTTAATTATTGCCAAGATGTCAACAGTGCCTTCTCCTGGTCATTAACTCAGGATCATTTGTTATAATGAATGAAGAAGAGTGTTCACAGAGAGACTTCAGATGGTGACATAATTGCTGTCTTGGAGGCTTAAAAAAAACAGACAGCAAAAGAGTTCTGTTTATGATATAAAGAGTGATTCTGACCAGGTAGGAAGAAAGATTGGCTTTCTTAGTCACTTCCTGATCTCTAATGGTTCTCCACAGGCAATAGAAGGAGAAGCAAAGAATCACGATGCACAATTTGGAAAGCTTTTTGAAAACAAGAATAGGCAAGGATTGCCAAGAACCTGGTGTTGAGCTCATATTTAAAAAGAACTCAAGGAATCTTCCATCTACAAACCCAGTTTAGTTAGAAAGGAAACAATCAGAGCATCAAAAAGAAGCAAGCATAAGAAAGCCTTAGAAAGTGATGATTTAGTTGCAGTAACCTTTGTGCATTCCTGAGCCTGATAAGTAAGGATGAGATGGAAGATCTGGACATGACTTAACTCAATTTCAGGAAAACCAGACAACCTCATAATGAGGCTGAAGCAAGACCACATGGAATATTGAGGAAGAACCGAATAACTCTTTTGAAACCATCTTGCAGACAATAGATGAATAAGAGGAAGTGTGAGTAGTAAGTAGGGGAGAAGTGATGTTGCTGATTGGAAAAGCTGATGGAAGATTAAACGGGTCAAAAACATGTCAGGTCAGGGCTTGCAAGCAAATATACTTAGCCAGCTGCATGATCATACTAGGAAGTGAATAAAATAAGAAAATCATATAACTTAAGATCATGGAAAGGCAAGTGAAAACTAGTAAAAGTGGCAGAGTCTATATCATGGTGCCTCATAAGTAGGTGTGTATGAGATCTAATCTGCCTAGAACATCTGGAGGGAAACTTCACAGGTGCTACACAATGCTTATGATAATTTAATGTGCACATGCATCTCCTGAGCAGTTTGTTAAAAAGCAGAATCTGAGTCTAGGGTACAGACCAAGATTTGACATTTTTACCAAATTCCCAGGTAATAGGGTTGGACCACACTTTGTATATCCCGCTGCAGCCTATGGTATCATTTGTGTTATGTCTTCAATGAAAACTAGCTAATCTCTTTATTAACTTAAGTGAATGGCAAGTAACAAAAAATAAATTGAGGAAGAAACTGTTCTTTTAACCTTAACATTACATAAACCACAAACTAACTAGTTATTTATTGTTCTGGCTGGCATAGCTCAGTGGATTGAGTGTGGGCTGTGAACCAAAGGGTCACCAGTTTCAATTCCCAGTCAGGGCATATGCCTGGGTTGTGGGCCAGGACCCCAGTGGGGGCCATGTGAAAGGCAACTACACATTGATATTTCTTTCCCTCTCTTTCTTCCTCCCTTCCCCTCTCTAAAAATAAATAAATAAAATCTTTTAAAAAATCCATTAATTCTAGAAAGTTCCTGAAGACAATGGATATCAACCTCTTATTATCAATAACACTGGCCATAACTTGAATGTTTGCTATTTCATAGGTATTGGAGTAAAAGGAAAGAGAATCTGCTTGGAATATATCAGGCACATTGCAAAACTGCAAAGGAGTCAGGGAAAATTATTCTAGTCATGCAAAGAGGATTGGTTAGGTCATGTTATGAGTCCTGAGCTCATTCTGGGTTTCTTGCTATAAATAGGTTATTTTGGAACTAGAGAAGGCATAGCAGAAGGCAACCAGAATGACAGAGGGATTTGGGGAATTTGCTTCTGCTGAAAGGCAAAAGAAACTAGGTCTGTTTTCTTTTGTAAGGAGAGAAAAGATGGTACTCACTGAGGTGATATCATTCTAAAAGTAGTGGAAGTAATAGGATGCGACAAGAGTACCTTATGGAAACAAGAGTAGAAGGATTCTGGCAAGGAACGAAGGCCAGAAGAATGGCTGTAGCTTTTCTAAAGGCCCTCAGTTAGCAGTGTTCCTATTGGCAAAATTCCACTAGTCACAAAGGAGGGGTAAACACTGGATTTAGATCAGGAAAAAGTGAGAAACAGAAAATGAGGTGGCCAGGGGGATCTTATCTGTTTATTAACTGAGAACACTTCAAATGGGCATTAATTAATCCTATAGAAGCCTTGCCTTCAGAACACATGGTGAACTTTACCAGCATTCCCCAGGGCCCAAGGGCTCTGCTTCTTTAACACATCACATTTCTGCTTCCTCTTTATCCCAAAAGGGTATTTTTTCCATCACTTCAGCAAAGAAACGTAAATAATCAGTTACAATATGCAGGGCTCTTCCTCTGAGTTACTTTGTCTTCTGCATCAGTTCTGGAAAACATTCTCTTTTTCAGTTCATAGAAAAGCATTGCTCATGAATTTGCATACGAGATCCTTACATCTTCATCTGATCCCTGAAGCTCAGCAGTCAAAGGTCTTGCAGGTCACTCTGGTCAATACTACTCTTTCTTAGCAGGGGAGTATAGAACTCATGGAGCTGATAATCATGTAGTTTTGTCTGTTTGGTATTGGAATATATACACTTTCCAGAAACTTTGAAAATCCCCCAATGAACTATCTGGAAAATATCAGTCATTTCATGAGTTAACTCTAGCCTCTGTCAGAATTCAGTTTTAGTTCTGTGTCTTTTCAGACACAGACAAACTGTGTGCTGTGAGATTGCTCCGAGTCCACTGCTTTCAGTGGTGTCAGGTTGCTGTAACCGGTAAGAAATTCAGAAAAGCAGGTAGGAGAAGGAGGCAGTTCTCTCTAGCTTTTCCTTAGAAATATAGACGGCCCCATATGCATGCTGTTATCTCTGACTGTCTCTGCCTCCACTGGCACAACATGGGATCACCCATGTCCACTTTCATACTACCCTGTACTCCTGCATGGATGTGGCATACATTTTGCAAGTAAGTCAAAGGACCTGGTGATTGATTGGTTTATGGGGAATGAAGAAAGAGGATCCTGGCATGAGCAAGGGCATGTTTGAAGGAATCATTGACTTAATAGAGAAAATTGGAGGAGAAGCAGGTTTATAGTATAGGTGAGGGATGGGGATGGTGGGGATCAAGAGTCTAGGTCTTTTGATTCTTACAGCTACACTGGGAGACAGATGAAAATGATAGCTACCATCTATTGGGCACTAACTCTGTGCCAGGCAAGGTATTCAGGACATTACCTACATTTTGCTGTTTAATCCTCTTAATAATGTGGCTATTAATGGAGAAAAAGTGTGGAGAGGTTAACTAACTTTCCCAAAGTCAAGCAGCTTATGAGTGTAGAGTGGGAATTAAAACTTAGGATTTTTAGATTCTAAAGCTTATGCGTTAAATCACAAGAATAAATTTACTCCTCCTTGCCTTCTCCCTCTTTTAATATATTCAGTATTGCTTTCATTGCCATCTACTCATGTCAGAGTGTTGTGACTAACGAGTCTCGATTACCTAACTGCCCTCTCCATCCTCTATGCTGTGGCTGCTATACAATTGAAGATTAATATAATTTTGCCACATAAGTTGGAATTAAACTGCTCCTTTTATCTTTGGGAAGACTTGTTTTCTAACCTTATGCTACATAAAGACATAGATTAAGAATGCAAGGTGAGACAGGAAGAAGAGCATTGAACACTAATTGCACTATGTTCTGGGAAGGCTTAAACCGATTCTGCTACCTTCTACCATCCTAGAAGATAGCAGATGCATCCTAGAAAAAGCCTAGACAGAACATAGGCAAACTCCATTCTAAGATGCAGGTTATTCTTGAAATCCAAGAACTACAAATCAAAGATGGGGTATACACTGCAAATTAGGGGGCACTAATGTGATGACTCAGAGTCCCAGAATGGGTCTGAATTTACAAATCACTGAGGAGATGTTCCCAAAGTCTTGGCAGATCTATGTTGAGGCAAAAACAACGACATCATATTCTCCGATATTACTGTGATTCAGAATCTAAATAGTGACCTAATGCCAGAAATGTCAGCTCAGAAATGGGAAAAGAAACAAGCTGGCCAGAGATCTGAGTCTGCTGAGAGGGAGGTGAATCCAATGATTTGGAATAAAGACAATTGTAGAAAGCCTAAAACTTCAAGAAAAAAGGAGGACTCTCTGGCTCCCACAACTGGGCCTTTGTTGGTGTCCCCTGCCTCTGTTTTCTGCCTCCTGTGAGGCCAGTAATAAGTCTTGGAATCATCTGATGTGTTGGGACAGGGCCTGCACTGGAAAGAATACGATTCTGACTTTATTACTAATTGTATTGTCTGACATTGGCTAATGATCTTCTCTCTTTGGACTTCAGTTTTTCTACTTATATAATGACATCAGATTTACATTTATTATGGGCTGGATTGTATTCACCACCCCCACCCCCAATTCTTATGTTGAACTGAAGTCCTAATCCTTAGTACTTCTAACTGTAACCCTATTTGGAGATAGGGTCTTTAAAGATGAGATTAAGTTAATATGAGGATGTTGGGTGGGGCTCTAATTCAATATGACTGGCGCCGTTATAAGAAGAGAGACACCAGCGATGCATGTGTACAGAGGAAAGTCCATGTAAGGGTAAGCAAGAGGGTGGCTGCCTGTAAGCCTAGGGGAGAGGCCTTAGAGGAAACAGGCTCTGCTGGCACCTTGAGCTTGGACTTCCAGCCTCCAGAAATGTGAGAAAATAAATTTCTGATCTTCAAGCCACTGCACTCAGTATTATTTTGTTATAACACCCCTAGAAAATGCATATATATTTCAAATTGCCAAATTGTCTGTCGTTCTATTTTTGCAAAATTTCTATTACTAGTTTTAGTGTTGGGATTGATTGAAGTTGATTGCAAATTCTTTGACAGTTTTCCCATCAAGAAGTGGTATCTGTGTGCTCATTCCTCAAATCCTGGTGGGCTCTGTGACTGCTTTGACTAATAGAATATAACGAGATACTGTGACAGTTTCCAGGTCCAGGCTTTCAGACATTTTTAGCTTTATCTTTCTGTCTCTTGGAAAACTTGGTCTTGGAGCCCTGGGTCACCATGTCAGAAGTCCAACTACCCAGCTGGAGAGACTATGTGAAAGGCATGAGACTACATAGGGAGGGAGAAGGGCCCAGCTGAACCCAGACTTCTAGTGTGCTCTGCTAAGTTGCTGGGCATGAGTAAAACTGTCCTGGAACCTCCAGACCAGACCATCCCCGACTGAAGATCATCAGGGGACCCTGGTCATTGCCATGTGGAGTGAAAGAACTGCCTAGATAAGCTTGCTTGAATTCTTTTTCTTTTTAAAGATTTTATTTATTTATTTTTAGAGATAGGGGAATGGAGAGAGGGAGAGAGAGAGAGAAACACTGACATGCAAGAGAAACATTGATCAGTTGCCTCTTGCCCACCCCAAAGTCAAGCATGTGCCCTCGTCAGGAATCGAACTGGTGACCCTTCTGTTTACAGGATAATTCCCAACCCACTGAGCCATACCATTCAGGGCAGCCTGCTTGAATTCTTATCTCACAAAAAAAATCATCATGTAATATGATTGTTGATGTTAGTAAACCACTAAGGTTTGGGATAACTTGTTACAGCAATAAAATAAACATTTGTGAACTTGTTTGCTGGATGCTTACTAGTTGTAGCAATTCTATGCAAGCCCATTCTTACCAGGTGTCACTTGGTGGGAAGAAGTAAGGTACAATTACTAAGGGACTGGGATTTTTGATAAGTTCTGCCATTGATAAACCACTCGTTTTGTTTCAAAGTCACTTGACATCTCTGAACTCTGCTTTTTCATCTGTAAAATGGGGATAATCACCCCTGTTGTGTGTGGTTTTGAGAATTTAATTAAATATCATATTGCTAGGCAGACAGTGAGCACCACTACTACTTAGTGCTGCTACTGCTGCTGCTGATCATAATGATGGAACCAGGTCACATCAACCCATGCAGCTGGGTGAGATGAGCATTCCAAACTAGTCACTCACACCATCTGCCACAGGGCCAAAGCTGGGGCACTCCAATTCTAAGGATGCCATATCTTTCAAAATTCCAGTTCCATCTGGCAAGATTCATGTAAGGACACTACAAACTGGAGGCCACACAGCAAAATGTAAAGGGCATAGGACTTAATGTATTCTGGAATTAGTTTTGACTGCAAGTGGCTAGAAATCCAAAAAAGAGTGGATTAAATGTGTTAGAAATTTGACTTCCATGTGAAAGTCCAAGTAGGTAGTCCTAGGCCCTATGACATTCTATGGTGTCAGGGACCCAGGCTCTTTCTATCTTCTGCCATGTGTGCCCCAATTCTCAGTGTTGCCTCGGGGTATAGTATGGATGCTCCTTCTTCACCATCAGGAAAAAAGACATGGTTGGAGAAGGGCACGCCCTATAGCTTTAAGGGCACTGCCCAGAAGTTGGACACACTGCTTTTGCTTATACCCATTGTCCAACACTTAGTCACATGGCGAAATCTATCTGAAACACAGGGAATGCTGGGGAATGTGGACTCGATTCAGGATATCCATGTCCTTAGCTAAAATTTAGGAATTCTGCTACTGAGGAAGAAGAGCAGATAATGAGGGAAAATGAGTTTTCTTCATGACATCCCATTTAGTGAGCATCTTTCATCTCTACAAATTCCCAGGACCATCGCAAAGGGTCCAACACAGTGCAGGAGCTAATAAATACTTGTTGAATTACATTGAATGGAAGAAACTGCGGACTCAGGAACCCAGAAGGGAGCATTAAAAAGCCAAGTTATTAACTCACTTCTTTATTGTGTGATATTCTCTAGGCCTCAGTTTCCTTCTGTGAAATGAAGGCATTAGACCTATTGATCTCTATGAGGGCAATTCTAAACCTGACAGCAGTGAACTAATTAATATCTCTGTGCTCCATATTCTCCGAGTGCAGGTTTTATACCTTGAATTGAAGTAAAATCCAATCTAAAGACCTCCTGTTCATTGAAAAGGCCTACGGCATTGCTTGGAAGTGTCAGAGGCTGGCCTGCCCAAATTCCAGCAGGGATAATTGCATCCTGACAATTTTGAGTTCCTCTGCACTCTTCAATTGGATAAGGTAGGGTTTACCTCCTGGCCCAAATTATTTTGCACTGCTGTCCTTGGCTGTTAAACAGACGCGCCAGCTCATTTGCAAGCCATTTTTCTCTTTCTCTGGGAGGGCTATGTACTTTTTGCTGAGATTAATAATAATTTTGACCAGTTAAGGTATTGTATAATTTCATGTAATTCCTGTGAATAAAAGGCTGTTCCTGCATACTATATGGGAATTATTTTAGCACCTTACTATTTGCCCTCCAGTGCTAAAGAATGAGACAGACATGAAAATTCTGTCTCAGTGATCCATGTATTTATGGGAGAAAGAAATGCAATGAGAATTTAACCTTCCTTTTCTACAGAGGCAAGGTCTTGACCCGAAAGACTGCCAGGGGCCAAATGTGTTACCTTACTGGTTAAATAATTGTAGATTCCAGTAGGTTCTACACTTGAATCTTAAACACCCAGAACTTGATCTGATATGCCTTCCAGTTTAATAGTGAGAACATGTGTAAAAGCTATTGGAGAACAAGGTGGCTCCATAAACATTGCTAAGATCATGACTACATTTATTTGTTTATTTTTGTCTTTGTTATGGGATGCAGTCACAGGAGAGTTAATGTGCCATGACTTGCCCTCATATTCAGCTCTAGCAAGATACCTCTGTGAAACCATTTGTTTAATATTAAGGAGGTAATTTAACCCATTTTATGAAGCTTTATTTTATTAGCAACTTCTATAATAGGTTTGCATCTAATCATCTTTCTTTGGTTATAATAATAACATCCTGATCCTCTTAATGGTGAAATTTTCTCCACTACTTTGATGTCTGTGCTAATTGCTATCTACTGTAATATTTAAATTCAGAATTAGAATGAGTTCCTTCCTTCATCTGTAGCTCTTAAAAAAGCCTAGTTGTGAACACAGTGACACCAAATCAAACCCTAACTGGAGGCCTATAGTAATCTTACTTAACAGCTCAATAACTCCACAATTATAAATAGATGGTTCATTCCTCCCATCATCGCATGTTTACTGAGCACTTCCTTTCGCTAAGTATGGATGATGAATAGATTGCCATACTGGATATGACCCTTTACCCTCTCCTCCTTGACATACATAACATATATTTTGGAAAAAACTAACAAGTTCACAAATTGTATCTGTAGTTAAGATAAATGAAGAGGAGGTATGGAAGAAAGGAAAGGGTGGGTGGTCATGAATTACAAAGTAAAGTCCCTGTAGGGGGTCTTCTTAATTACTTTTGTTTTTTTTTCCTAGAATTTCTTCTCAGGAAAATGTGCCCACTTTCCAAACTTTGCTTGAAATTTTAGTGTGCTTACAGACCCACAGGAGGCCCTCCATGTAACCCAGCTTTGTGACATATTTGGGTGAAATTAAGAAAATATTTATGTTGCTAAAGAAAGCACGCACTGTGCTGCTTGTAAGATTTCCCTCATGATTATTGATTTTGCCCCAGGGTTTTATGTATTGCTCGGTCATGTCACCCAAGATAGGAAGCTTCCTGCTAAAAGGCCAGAGCGACTTCACGAACTGAAATTTTTATCATTGTTATCATAGTCAGTCAAAATTCTCCTGATCTTTTGACCATTTTATTGACAAATTAGAATGCTTTTGAATTGTATACTTTTTCAGTGATTATGATCTGGTTTAGTAAAAGGACTATAAGCACCTTTTAATTTAGGAGACTGAAGGCAGAGTTGTGACATTGTATTTACATAACTTCTAGGCTAGATATGTTTACTTTTATTTTACTTGACAATTTTCATGATTTTACTGAATAGAACAGATAAATATGCTCTTGAACTTAGAGCAGATAAGTATAGATATAGTCCTGGAGGCACCTAGGTCCTACAAGATAAACCAAAGCAAAAACAAAATCTCTGTTATCATGGGTTTATGATCAAGTTATGTGTGTGTGTGTATGTGTGTGAACCCTGATCTTTTTAAGGAGGAAGAGAAGGAATTTAACAATGAATTTATAGAGGAACTTCCAACTGGTAGATATTCACTAGTAGATGTGTTTGTTGGTTGACGACAAAAGCACTATATATATGGAAGCCACCTGGTTTATTGAAAATAGTCTTGAAAGTCACGATTGTTTCATTTAACTGAATTCAGTGACTATACTCTTTGTCCACCCATGCCATGGATTGTGCTGTGTTCCCTGAGTAATTCAAAGATGCATAATATCTTTCCCTGAAGACATTCACTGCTTGTGCAGATTGGTGAGCACATGTGCGGTCACTACCCCTGTCTTGCTCCTGTATCAGGCATTTCTAATTGGTCATGGTACTCCTGTCTGAACCTGCATTTGGTCTTAAAATCCTTTTAAACACAATGCTCTGGGCATCTCTTTCTAATCAATCTGAGTTGGAACAAACAATAAAATCCATTTGCCATCCTGACTCTAGTGGAGGGACAGATAAATATATAAATATAAAATACCTATAGTATAATGTAGATCATAATCATCAACAAAAATAGATATTCTTTAAGTATTTACTATATGCTGAATCAAGTTCTCTACAATTGATTGTAGTAACAATGTCCTACAGATGCAAACTATTTAAGGAAATCCTATTGGGACCTTCTTTTGAAAATCAAAGAATCACTTTGAAAGCAAATTATCCTCTGATTGATCTGGCTGATGAGGTCAACTGTGTATTGAACTTTCTTTGTGTACCACACACATAAGAAGGAAAATAGGGTTCAATTTCAATTGCCTTCACGAGAGTATGAGATGAAGCAGAACAAGTAGAAAGGAGTGGTTTTTCAAGGAAAAACAATTCAAAGTAGAAACCAAAATTAAAGCACTAAATGGGAATGAAGGAAAAGAACATAGAAACCAATATTGCTGTACGAATTTTTCTCACTTCCATTTTGTCACAGAAAAACATATTCATTTTCCTTTTCTTTCTTAATGGAAAAAAAATCTGATTCTTGTTAGATTAGCTTTCTTAGGAATATCTAATCCTTAATATGTTAACAAAGCATAGAAGGATATTTTTAAAGTGAGACATCTTAATTTAACAAGGCGCTATAGACCGAACACTCATGTCTTCCAAAGTTCATATGTGGAACCTAATCCCCAATGTGATGGTATTTGGAGTGGGACCTTTAGGAAGATCACTAAGTCATTAGGCTGGAGCCCTCAAGAATGAGATTAGTGCCCTTATAAAAGAGGCCCCAAAGAGCTTCCTTAACTCTTCTGCCAAGTGACGATACAGCTAGAAGACCTTCTATGAACCAGGAAGTGGGTTCTTACCAGATACCAGATATACCAAAGCCTTGATCTTAGACTTCCCAACCTCCAGAATTATGAAAAATAAATTTGTGTTTATAAACCACCCAGTCTATGTTGTTCTACCAGCCTGAACAAACTAAGACACAAGGACTTTCCTTAGCACTCATGAAGATATTTTAAAAGATTGGGGCTATGCACACAATGCAAAGAGAAATATCAAGTTAGTAGCAGGGCCCTGGGTATAGTATTTGTTAAGAAATGAAATACAAATACAATATTACTAAGCAAAAAAAATTTGGGCCCCACGGGAATGCCTCACAAGAGCTTTATTTTCTAGTTCTTTCTTTTGAGGGAATTCTTGGCTAAAAACAAATTTGAATCAGTCATTGACCACCTGCTATGTGTCACGTATTAAAAATAGCCACTTGGGTAATTCCTGAGTGCCAGAGGCTGTTCAGAGAGTTTGTGTGGCTTAACATTGAATATTCTCAACAGCCCTGTTCATTTTACAGATGATGAAACTAAGGCTGAGAAAAACTCAATAACTTATTCAAAGTATGCAGTCAGTAAGTAATGGAGTAAGAATGAGAACCCTCAGAGCCTGGTCCCAGTGCTACACTCTTAACTGATATGCTTTGCAGCTTCAGATGGAAGGTTGAGGCCCAGAACTGGTACTCTGGATTTCCTGGGATAGTTCCTTTTTGAAATGTTACTGTTAGGAATATTGGCCTTCATAATTATATTTGTCTGTTTAAGACCATATGTAAGTAGGAGCGCAAGAATGACCAACACTTGGTATTTGCCCCAGAACCCATGATTTTGTTCATTTATTCATTTTCAACAAAAATAATGATTGGGGTCCTCTCTATTGGTTTTCTTCTCTTACCTGCCACTTCTTCTTGGTCTCAGTTTGCTGATTGTTTCCCAACCTTCAGACTTCTAAATCATGGGGTTTAGTCCTTAACTGTAGTTGTTGGTGGTTTTCTCTATTTGTAATATTTTTTTCATTTACTTACTAAGCCTAATGTCTTTAAATATCCTTAATATAATGTTAATTCTAAAAGTTAATCTTCCATCTCAGGCCACTCCATTAATGCTGGGTTTCTATATCCCACTGCCTATTTAATAGCCCTTGGATGTCTAATGAGTAACTCAGATTTTACATGCCCCAACCTGGACTATAGATGCCTGCCTCTGCTTTCAAAATTTGCTTCTCCCACGGACTTCCCACATTGTAAATGGCAATTCTATTTTTCTATTTGCTCAGGATAAAAATTTTGTTATCCCTAACTCCTCTCTTTCTCTCACACCCCATTTCTAATCCATCAGCAAAAATCCTGTCAGCTTTTTATCTTTCAAATATAGCCGGAATCCAACAACTTTCTACCACTCTCCTGTGTCCCCCTAGTTCACGCTGTTATTATCCTGACCTGGTTAGTTCATCAGTCTCTTAACTGATCTGCCTGTTTCCACCCTGGCTTGGTTAGAGTTGGTTCCAGCTACACTGGTCTCCTTACCGTTCTTTAAACATCTCAAGCACTGTCCCTCTTTGGTGCTTTTGGACTAGCTGTCCGTCTACTTGGACACTACAAGGTCCTTTTGGCAAGTACATGACTCTTTCAGTTCATTGGTTAAATGTCATTTTGTCAGAGAGGTCTTTAGCCACCACAAACTATATGTACCTTCTACTCACTGTCTACACTCCTGTGAATTTTTCTGTCACATTATTTTGCTTTATTGTTCTCTACAGCATTTATCAGTGACTGACATTTTAATGTCTTTGTTGTTTGAATCACTCCATTAGAATCTAAGTGCAATGAGGGCAGGGACTTTATTTTGTTCCCTGTTGCACATCAAGCTCTTAGAACAGCATCTTGTGTGTAGTTGGCATCCCACAAATGCATGTGGACTGACTGGCTGAGTAAATGAATGAATAGGGGCCTGCTGTGAATCAGACACTCGGCTTGACACTAGGATGGGTTTATCACAAAACAAGACAGACGTGGTTCCTGCCTTCATGGTGCACACTCCATTGGTTATTTGCATTCTTACTTTGTGCTCAGTTGAAAATGGAGAGTGAAGAAAAAGTGGGGAAATATACAATATGGTATGGCATGGTATGGTATGATGCAGTAAAAAAGGGAAAGGGAAAGATTTAATGTACAATGTGTTATAAGGGTTTTGATATTCCTTGTACTCCATTAGTGTCATCAATACTGAGGTTCAGTTAGGAAACCTTCAGATACAACCTGTGCTGAAATTTTCCCTGTGGACTCCATATAAAGCCCCATTAAGGGAAGCAAGATAGAAGTGAAACCAAACTCTCATGATGGTTGCCCATCACATAGGCACTACTCACAAATGCTTTCTTTACTCAATATAATTCTTTGAGGACATTCTTCATGGAAAACTCATCCCTTGCTCTTTGCTTTATTTAACTGATTATATACATGTTCTTTGTGGTTTGCTCACATTTTCACCATTTCATGTGTAGCAAACCGGAACTCTTAAAGGTAAGTTGGAAATTTTGAAAATTATCTTCTGTGCCGCCGTAGAAGTTAATTGAGCTGATTTATTTAGGGAAAATAGATTCTCCTTTCTGACTCTACAGATAGTTGCCCAGCTACTCCAAAGTGTGAAGAGACCAGTGACAAGTAGAGAGGTGGCAGTAACCTTCAGGATTCCTCTAAGGGTCACATTTCAGGCATGGTTTAGAACAGTAACTGGTTACTTTGCTGCTATGGAAATGGGCCTCCTTGCATCCAACTGTCCTCTTTGCATTCAACTGTGTGTTTCAAGGCATCAGAAGTAGAAGCACAGTTTTTTTTCTTTTAGCTAGTGGGAGTTCCTTGCAATCACGGAATCCTGATATTTATTTTGTTTCTTGAGATTAAATTAGGGATGGTGGATGGTTAGAATTTGCCTGAGGATTTTATGGGTACAGATCAAAGCAACAACAGGTATTGTAACATGGGAAGTGCAGGTAAGCCACACAGTCCCATCTCAGTGAGAGATTTCTACCTGGACCACCAAGTAACATCTTTGCTGGGTATTGAGGACTTTTCATTTTGAACCATCATCAGCCTTTTAAGTTGCCCGGACTAATGAGTGTTCGGATCACTGAGGGAGAGTCACAGAGTGGGTTAGATAGGAGTGAGCACTGTCTTGGGGAACAAATGGGGATCACTTTCTGACAACCATTGGGTGATCTTCATGAGATGAGGAGAAGAAAATTAATGGAGCTGCTCAAGTCAGGTGGTGCATGTGGATCGCGGGAATGGAGAGTGAACCATATGTGGGCATTGACCCAGTTTTCTGCTGGTGGTTCCTTTGGGCTGATGAGTGATGGGACTTTGGCCAAGGTCAGCCATCTCTCCCTATTCTCTTCTAACCCTGTATCAACAGACTTCTCTCTTCTCTGGTTTAGAATCTTGGCCTGGAGAGAGACAATAAAACTTGATCATATATTCTTATAAATCTTTTCTGACTTTGGTTGCATCACAGTTCTTAAAATTTAAGATTCCAAATTCTTTTATCCTTTTCTAATCCTGGTTCTGTGTGGATACTTTTCACTCAAGCAAGGGGTAACTCTTGTGTGGCTGCCAGGGCTGAAGGGTCACAGCATTCATGTGAAGAAATAAAATGAGGAGTGAGTGTAGCAGTGGAGTGGGAAAAACCACGGATAACAGTTCAAAATGTTCTGTTGCCCTGATACCACTTGTTTGCTGCTTAAGACACTTTTGCCAAACACTGAGCTAAGTCTTTTTATCAAGCATCTTATTTAACTTTCATAACAACCCATGGAAAAGGTATTATTTTCTGATTTAATCGATGAGGCAAAGAAAGCCCAGAGAGGTTAAGAAATGTGTACAAAATCATACAATATTTCAGTGACAGAAATGACATACAAAGCCACAGCTTTCTAATTCCCAAATCCATTCACTTAACCACTCATTCACTACCCCATTGTCAGCCTAGAGAGATACAATTTGAGCAAATTATGCTGTTCCCTCTCCTTTACCTCATTTCTGTATTTCTAATACCAGGTTAAATTGAGGACACATTAAAATGAGTGTTTCTGGGTGAGCACTCTTGTAGCTTAGACTTGGATTGTGTGGTAAGAGTGCCTGGATTGCTGGAATGTTAAGAGGCCCAGCTTCCTACTGCTACCTGAGCCAGTGCTGAGGTGTCAGTTTTTCTTTTATCCGCTGGGGGTGTCTCCTACAGAAGCCCCAGGGACCCTCAGGCGCCCAGCCTGCATCCAGTGCTTGTCCTGCCTTAGGGGACTCTGGAAAACAGCCAACAATTTTCTTCTTCCTTTTCACTCGGCAAGTCGCTCTGTTTTCACCTGGGCCTCCTTCTAGTAAACTGTATTATTCTGTTTTCCTTTGGATGGATGGCTACTCTGGCCCAGCGCCATCTCCACAGGAAAACAAGGAGCCCTCCTTTGTGGGATAAGAGATTTCTCATTCTCCACTGCAGCTCCCTCAGTAGATAAGGATTTCTGGCATGTTTTCAAGGATGTTGCAAATGAATTATCCACCTCTGTGCTTTCTCCCATTTGCTTTTATGACATTTCTTCCATTCTCTATTGTTCCTTGTAACTTTTGTTGATGACAAAAGATACCCTTCATTTACATTTGAAAAAGGGTAGCAACTTTGTTGTAAAGCCAGAACAATACCTACTGAAGCTCAGCTTCGGTTCCACTTATTCCACGGAGTAGTCCTTTAATATTTTAATAAAATAAAGGCCTCTTTTTAGTGCCTGCTGCTGGGTCTGTGAAGTTTATGGTGCATGTTTTATATTCATTTCCATGTTTAAATTCTAATATTTTCCCTCTGGCCCCAGAGCAGCTTAATACACTGCAGGGAACACTTTCCCTTGATGATGAAAACAGTATTTTTAAGGTAAGTGGGGCGTTTAGTTTCAGTACAATCAGGGGACTCATTAGGGAGTGTGTTCCATGTGCCAGTACCTGGATTCTCACTTCAAAACTACTACTATATATGCTTGAGTTTAAAATGTTGTTATTTGACAATTTGGGGAGGGGGAGGTTAAACCATTGGAGTAAGGTTAATGAAAAGTCAGTAACACCTGCGAGCCGACCCCTACAGAGGCTCCAATGATGGTGTCACCTTGGTGAAGTTAGAGGATCCTCAAGGCTTACACCCTCTGAAACCTGATCTGTCATTTCCGAGGGACAACTATTATTCTCTCAAAGACATTCTTATATTCATGAAGTATATTAAGATCGTTGTATGAATTGCCAATGTCACTTTATCAATTCACAAAAAGAAATGTAATGATTATTTGAACTGGAATGCTTGTGTGGCAAGAATCAACACATTCTTTCTTTGTATAGAGATCTACATTTGAAACCAAAGTATAACCAGAGATTGTGTGGTGAACCTTGAACCAGTGTTAAAAATATTAAATTGATTGCTGTGTCAGGCTAAGATTGCCTGATACAATGGTGATTCTCCACCCTAGCTAAGTCTCGGGGACCAGTGGAGTTGACAACATTTTCAGAAGCTTGGGCTCCATCTCGGATCTAAGATTAGGGGTGGGCATTTGTACTTTTTCTTAAAAACTCTGTATGTGATTCTCTTGGTCAATCTGACACATATTTGTCTCCACAAGTGAAAAGGTTTTGCAATGGTGCCCATATTGCCCGAAGTCCATTGGGCAACACCCTTTCTCCTGGATGCCAGTTAGAATCACACCACCAGGATTTGCCTTGCTTACTTCCCTTTGCCTGGGGTTGCAAGGATGATCAGTTCTCTTTTTAGGTAAATTTTTGCATTTAGACAAATGCTTGCTCTGGCCACAGTCATTTAAATTTTAGACAGCTTTGCCCATCTCTGCTATGCTCTAGCATGTACTGATTGTACAATGAAATCTTCTAAGCACTTGCAATCTTATTTCCGTTTTTGCAAGTTTTGAAGGACCCTTGTTATTTTAGCCCCATGTTCCACTTTTTCAGTCACACACACATAACTGAACAAATTAATGGAAAAGGGAGAATTGTTCCCAGTTATGTAAGTTTGTACAGTAAGAAGATATCCCATGGGAATTTGTGTTTATTTCCCTAAGGATCACAGCCATAAGCTGTTATCCCTTTCCCCAGGCTGCAGTCAGAATGATCTTTCTTTAACATAAATTTGATCATGGCCACCCTCTTTGATGAATTTCTGAAGTTCTCATGCATAAGTACAAACTTTAAAACCTGTTTGTGAAGACTTCCATGGTGTACACACTGATTACTTCTCTTGTCACATAGTGTCCTCACGCCTCCACGGTCATGCTTCAGCCATTTTTGGATTTTGTTCACTTCCTTGAATGTGACAGTTTCTTACATTTTCTTTGTCTAGAACCCACCATCCTCTGCTGTCTCAGTTAGCTCTTCCTTTCCTTTAGGTATCAGCTTCAATGTCACTTCCTCTGTGGGACCTACCCTAATTCCCTCATCCAGTTTGGAAATGTTAGCCATGACCTCCTACAGTGCCTTTGACTTCCGTGATCATAACTCATATTGTTTTAAAAATAGTTCAGTGACTTGCCATTGCTTTTATGATAAAAATCCAAATTTGGCTTAGTACCTAACCAATCAGCCCACCACTTGTGACTTTATTTCTCTACCTCTGCTCCACCCACTCTTTGTCAGGGACCATTTATTCAGCCACCCCTGGTCACTCTTAGTCATCTACAGTCGCCTTCATCACCAGGTTAATACACGAAAATATACCGTGGCCTTTTATGCTGGATTCATGTTATGATTAGAATTAAACGTGTTCTTTGCAGATCACTGTAGAAAAAGTAGGGAGACGTCATTTTTCAAGGTAAACTTGGTTCAAAATATTTAAGACATTCTCCTACTTTACTACTTTTGAATTTAGTTTCTAGATGCAGCCACTCTCATTGTTAATCAAAGATTGCTACCCCCCAGCTGTGTCTTTACTGAATTGAGTAAGGGGAAAGAACTCTTTTGGAAGCAGGAAGTCCCGGACAATCACATTTCCCAGGCTGAATCAGGAGGAAGCTAGCATTGGGTGTGTCTGTTCTAGACATATCCCAGATTGTCCAGTAGAGTTAGGATTTCAAGTTGTTTTTATATATTTCAATATTTGCATTTCAATATTTTTAAAATGGGAATGTATTTCTAAAACCTTTAAAGGTATAAATAAAACACGAACAGAAAATCTTCTGTCAAGCTATATAACTATGTATAACTGGGTTTCTGGTTTGGCAAACACTGTTGCTGTCTATATTGAGGCTTAATAGGTCTGTTTGCTAGGAGGCCACAGGGTCTCTTTTGTTGTGTGGTTTCCTTTGCAATGCACTCTAACATCCCCTAGGTTCTTTTATTTACTGCATACCTCCTCCTCCTCATGTTAAGATTATGAGAGAAGAGGAAAGAGTTTTTTTTTCCATCCCCAAACTGAAAACCTCACTTTTGACAATAGGGTGCCCCTAACTTCTGGAAGCAATGTTATCTTTCTGTGTAATGAAACACAATACTTAGACTTTTCCATTTGAAAGTGACAAAGATCCACCTAAAAATGTCCTCAGGAAAAAAAAGGATTTATTGGTTTGTGTAACTTCGTAGATCATATATATTTTGGCTCTAGAATCCTCTTACACTTAAAAATTATTGATGATGCTCAAAGAGCTCTTGTTTCTATAGGCTGTATCTATATATTGTATTAGAAATTAATATTGTGAATTATCTAAAAACATTTCTTCATGATCTATGGCATCTGTCTTCATGGGAGCACTGGGGTGTCTAAACCATCGGGATCGCTGGCTGTGATTTCAGGACAGCAGGACAAAGAAAATGTAAGTTAAGGAGCACACAGTTTTTTTGTCTTTCTAATCCATGAAGACAACTTTTTAAAGCTGGAACTCTCACAGTTATCTTCTCCTAATGGGATTTATTACTTGACTTTTGATTTTCATCAAAATTGTACTCAGTTTCAAACTTCATATGTCAAAAAGTTGCTTTGAAAATGTTTGAAGACTCAGCTGCATGCTGATTTTGGTACTTAGGCAGAACTGATCTGTTTGTAGACAAGCTAGTTTTGAAATAAAGACTCATAACAAATACTGTGCTCTATTTTTTTCTCTTAAGTTGCAAGCATTCAAGGACACATGGATTTATTTATTGAAGAAATATTTAAGTAGAATGTCAAAGTGAGACTAACTTTGGGGGTAAAAAAGTCTTCTTTGAACTGATCTTTGTCATGGGAGGCTCAGGTGAAAATAATTACTCATAGAACACAGAACGAATACAGGAGCCTCTAAAGTGCAAAAAAGCTGATAAATTGAGGATAAGAAAGAGGCCAGTGAGGCTGGGGTAGAGTGAATAAAGTGCACTCCATGAAGGAAGAGAGGGAAGGAGACAGATCACGCAAGCCACTGGACGCCAGAAAGTCATTGAAAGATTTTAAACAAAGGGAGGGAAGGTAAGATGTACAGAAATGTAGCAAGTAAGGATATCTGCTCCTTGGCTTTGTGCTCTAGGGAAGCTATACCATTGTCAGTTCCTATGTGCACGCACAGCTGTTCCGCTGTTCTGTCTGCCCTTGCTGTTCTTTCCCATCTTCACCTGCTGCAATCCTACACAGCCTTGGAAGGGCACCTCAGATGGCATAACTCCTCAATGAAGCTATGAAGTTGGGCTCTTTGGTGCTGTGGAAAGCACACGGACACTGACATCTAAGATGTCTGATCTTGTGTCCTGGCCCAGTCACTTTTAAAACTCCAGGGGATCTTGGATAAGATTCTTAACCATTCTGAGACTTCTGTTTCCTTTTAGCTGACAGTAATATCTATCCTGAGTGGTGGTTGTAAGGGTCAAATGAGATGGCATTTGTAAAGAACATGTCATGTGGTAGGTGCCTCATAAATGATAGTTCTTTTGTGCCTTGAAAGGCAATATGGTGGTGACTCAAAACATAGGCGGTGCATCAGAGAAGTGCGGGTTGGCATCTCACCCTGCTAAAAGCTTCCTGGTGGATCTTAGGCATTATTTTACCTTTTCACATGTTTCTCATTAATGCATGTAGGTAATAAAATTATAGGATTGCTGTAAGGTTTAAATGAGATAACCTACCTAAAAGAACTTGGCACAGTGCCTGAGAATAACAAATACTCAATAAATACTGGCCATTATCAACAAGAGCAGTACCCAGGGTGGGTGCTTCTTGAAACACATAGAGTGTGACCTATGAATACTTTCTAAATGAAGGACTGCTGATGGGTGTTGGTAAATTCCAATCTGGACCATGGACGGCTGGCTAAGTCCAGGGAGGAGAGAAATGGGGATCTGACATAGACCTCCGTAAGGCCCTTGGGCATCCAGGAGTAAATATCAAAAGCAGACATAGGAGGCAAGGTAGGCTACAGAAGCTGATGGTGACAAACTTGAACTTCTTCGCAATTTTGGTGCATGAACAACACAAACTGAATCATCTAAGCTATAAACAATGAGAATAAACTTCTTAAAAAATACAACTGAATTTCAGTGAGTCATATTTCTTTTTTGATGATATTTGAAGAGATCTAGAGTCCAGAAGTGATAGCTCCCACAGAATGCATGTGTTTCTATCTCTGCTGGTGCAGCAACAAGCTGGCCAGCCCCACTCAGGGAGGGGGTGGACATCCAGGCTGGCTGTCCTTGGACAGGTGACATATCACGTGCGCTCTAATGCCACCCCCATAATCAACGGGTGCAACTGGCCTGAAGTCCCTGAGTGAGGGATTTTGTGGAAATGCTAAGAAAGAAGGCTCCAGCAACATTGGTCACTGATGGCATGATGACTCTTCTTGGTGCAAGCTCATACTCCCAAGCTCATACTCTGAGTTCGAGGACATTCCGGAACAGGTCACACATGCTCAGCTGCTAGCACAGTGGCTTTCACACTGCAGGCTCAGCTCAGTTTATTGGAGTTATATTTGGTTGCACGAAGGTGGGAAAAAACTAGGAACAGCACTGATAGACAGCTGGAGTTTTCCAGAGCAACCCCTTCACACAACTGCATTCATATCATATCATACATAAGTTGTGCCAGGGTGTACAGCCAGTTTTGGTAGCACTGGAATTGCCAAACTGAAAATGTCCCGATTCCAAAATACATAGATGGGTACAGAGCCTTTATGTACCAGATACTTTCTCACAAATGATCTTATTTTATGAAATCAGGCCACACATCTCAGGAGTCATTCTGGATTGCCCCCTTTCCCTCGCCTTACCCCAATCCATAGTAAGTCCTGTCAATTTGGCTTACAAAGTGCAGTGTGAATCTGATCCCTGCTCAGCACCTCCTCGGTTACCACCATATGCCAAGTCGCCCTCATTTCGCACCTGGAGGATCTCCGTAGCCTCTGGACTCTACACCTGCTTCCACCCCTGTCCTGCCCAGCAGCCGGAGTGCTCTTTGAAAAATATAAGTCAGATCATATCACTCACTCAAAACCCTCCAGGCACTTTGCATTGCACCTCCCATGTGATGCAACCTGCTTAAGACAGCCTATCAGGCTGCACGTGATCTGGCCCCATTGTCTTTTCCTCTGATTCCACATCCTCATTCTCCATTCTTTGTTCCTGGCATTCTGATCACACTAGCTGAAGATCGTCCCTGAAGATCTTCAGATCTATTTCTTCTCTGGCATCTTTGCACTTCTCGTTCTTTTTCACTGGAATGGTTTTCTCTTAGATCAAATGTCTTCTTTCCATCTTATCATTTTTGATCCAATATCACTTCCTCAGACAGACTGTCCCTGACTACTACATCTGAAGTAGCTTTCCCACTGAAACCCAGTCATTCACTAACCCCTTAACCTGCTTTATTTTCCTTCCAAGTGCTCTTGTTGTTTACCCACAGGCTGACTTATTGTCTATCTCCTTTGCTATCATGTAAACTTTATGAAAACAGACTGTCTAGTTCACTACACTCCCCTTTACACCTAGAACAGTTCCTAGCCCACAGTAGGTATTTAATAAGTTCCGTGAATAAATGCTCAATAAATTAAATTCTTAGAGCAGGGGTTCTCCAAGTGTGGCCTTAGGCCATTCACATCAGCATCAATTTGGAAATTGTTACAATTGCAAATTCTCGGTTTCTAACCTGGAGTTTCTAAATCAAAAACACTGGCAGTGAAGCCCAGAAATCAATGCTTTGACAAGCTCACCAGGAGGTTATGATGCACACTTAAGTTTGAAAACCACTGCCTTAAAACAAAAGTGCAAAATACTATTAGGTCTGTTCTACAAATAAGAGATTTTTAGAGAGGTCACGTAGTTCAGACAACTTAAAGAAGAAAAAGCATGTATTACAAATATCACATTATCAGCACTCAATAAAAAACAATAGGGGTGTTTATAATAGTATTGTTACCTACTATGTATCAGGGGCTATATTTAGTCTTCACAATAATTCTGTTCAGTGGGTATTAATGTGTCCATTGTTAAGTTTACTGAGGCTCAGACAGTTAAGTCATCCCAGATAACCCAGCAAGCCAGAGACAGAAAGATTTGCTTGCTTCTGTCCTTTTTTCAAAGACATCTAACTAAGGACAGATCACTGATGTGGCAGCAGATATGCAAGGAAAACACATTTGGCATTTTCTGAAACAAATGCCAAGTTTCCACAGTTGGAGATGATGAATGGTAGGTCCTGACATCCAGGGAACCCTTGGAAAGGGAAGCAGATGCCCTTTCAGTCCAGTGGCTTCAACTCCGAGACACTGGCCCACGCTGACCTTGCAAGCCCCAACTTCTTCTACCTCAGAAATGGGTTGTGGGGCGCTCTGGACGTGGGCTGACAAAAACTTGGCTCGGGCACCAGGAAGCATGAATAATTGTGGGCTCAGCAAATCACGTGGGCATCACTGCCTTCGTGGAAGAGAACTGACATTTGATGGTGATACAGAAGAAAATGATGGAAATATATAAATATATGTCCTTCTGAAATCGAGTCACAGTTGTTCTTGGAACTGCACGCCCTGAACACATACAGACAAAACTCCAAACAGCAAACTCCTAAAATTATGCTGTAGCAGTCTGGTCAGCTTAACCATGGATATTGATGGGGGAATGATGTCAACTGGCCTTGCCATTTCCTCCTTACTCCTTTCCCTGCTTTGGGTTTTCACAGCAACGTCAATCCATTCTTCACTGTGTAGTTGTTTTATAATATGGAGGCAAGCATTCATGGGACGGACGTGCTTTGAAGTCTCTAATGTAGATAAGACTAGTGTTGAATTAATTTGCACTTAAAGTTCATATCTTTACAGATGTGTATTTATGCTTGGAGAGTTTTCCAAGGATCTGCCATTGTTGTTAACATTTTGCTCATTGGCTGCTATTGGCCTAGAATCTAAGGGTGAAATGGCACGGGACGAGTGGACTTACAGAAAGCAAAGTCATTGTGCTCGGAGTTATCAAAGAAAAGGGACACTGTCTGCATCATGTGTCCCCAGCTCCTACTCCACATTTAGCATATAGTAGACATTTGAAAAAGTCTGTGTGGAATGAGTATTTAGATGGTGGATACACAATAGGAACTCAGCGAATAGTCATTGGTTGGATAAAAGAAGGAAGAAGGAAAGGACCCTTACTGTATCTGTCATGTAATAGACATTCAAGGAACATTTCTTGATAGGAAAGTACTACCAAGAGTCTGGGTGAGTGTCCAGTGAAGGTTTGAACAAATGCTTGACCCATAGCAAGCAGCGAAAGAATGACACCGAAAAGAATAAGCAGTCACATATCCAGTCACACAAATGACATCTGCAGGGTGTAATGCAAGGACAATGGACCACTTCCTGAGAGCAGGCTTCTTATGCTGGAACATGTCTTTTTGGTAGGTCTCTATGGATTCCAGAGCATCACCAAAACCTTGAGCTCTTCATTTATGTGACAATGACTGTTTCTTTCCTCACCATTTCTCCAAAGCACGCAGACACTCATTTGTGCAAACTCGCACATTAAGGCGAGGGAAGAATGTAGGCTTCTCACATGTCCACACTCATTGAAGCCACCTGAAAAGTCTCCACCCCTGCCCCCCTCAATAGCTAAAACGTGATTCTGTTTACCCACATGGGTTGTCAGCCGTCGGGGTGGAGTTCTGACATGTCTGGTGCTGTCAGAGCCTGTGATGTTGTGAGTTTCTCTAGCTATCTCCCTTCGATACTGAGATACAAAATCCATGTGACCAACCCTGCTCAGCTCTCAAAAAGAGGACTATTGTGCACAAGTTTTTCTGAAAAAAAAAAAAAAAAGATTTTGCCTGTGACTGGGATTTCCTTTAAAACCAAGGTTCTCTCTGAGCTTGATTTTAGTTTTCTTTGGGTCAGAGGACTAGATGTCTGTCACAGGGGATCTGCAACTCTTCCTGTTATGGAAGGAGGCATATTAGAAGTCTTAATTCTTGAGTGATGTTAATGAAGCTCTTTGTGCCTCAGTTTCTTTATGTGTAAAAGGGGTTAATAATATACGTATTCCATGGGATTGCGGAGAGGGTAAAGAGTTACAGTATGTCAGGGCCTGGAAAGCACCTGGACCAGCTCGTTGGAAGCACCCAGATAATCTCTCTTTTCAGAGCACAAAAGTCAAGTTTGGGAGGCTCCACCCTGTCTTGCCAAGTGGCCTTGGTAGGAAGGAAGGAAAGGCAATGAGGGGATGGCCGCACTGGGGGCGCTCTACCTCCCTGTGATTCAGTCTGTGCAGCACACTTGCTTACCTAATGGTTTGGGCCTCCATGTCAGGTTTCAGGTGTTAAAAGCTTTCATCTGCTGCTTAAGAAGAAAGAAAGTTTGAAAACCTTTGATCTAGCACAATTTTCCGTTTCATAGGTGAAAAGACGGAGGAGTCAAGACCCCTTGGTGCCCATACCAATGCTCACTCTACTCGCCAGCCCTTTCCCCTCCCCTCATCTATGGAAGCTGATTGTTCTCATCCTGTGATTATAATCCAGACCCCAGTGGATAGCCATGAGAGACATAAGTCAATTCTCATTTTGAAGTTAAAGTGAAGACTGATTCAACAGTTTGTTTAAGGCCATATAGTAAAAAATTTACATGATGATAACCTGGGTTTCTTTTATTCATTACTCAGTACAATTTATGGAACAACTTACTACATTTCAATCACTTTCAGTACTATTTCTATTTTACTCTCTAGGACCTTTTGCCCAGACGAGGGCTATAACACCAAGGCATAAAATTTCTCATAGTGTCCTAAGATGACTTTTCAAGGTTTTGCTCCATCTCATTCCTCTTAAGGAGCCAAAAAGACGGGAAATCTTTAAGCCTTCTGGGGGAAAAAAAAAGAAAGAAAGAAACCCTCACAAACTGGAGTTGTGAGGAGGCTGGAATCTACCTTCACCTGGTACCTTCGATTTCTTGGTGTGGCTTTTTTTCTTTTATAAAATGAAGATGAATATGCCCATCTCAGAAGGTTGTTGGGAGGGCTGATTGAGACCATGTGTCAAAAGCCACACGCCTGTAGCTAAACCTGACAGAAGGAAGTTAGCCAACTAAGTCTTCCCTTATCACCCCCAGTGAATATACATGCCTTTCTGTTTTCCCAGATCCCTTTTAGGGATCTACCCAGACACTTTGGCTGTATAAAATCTTATTTCTGAACTTTTCTCTTCGTCCCAAATGAAAATTTCCCTTTGAGCCCTAGTCCTGAGAGCTCTAATCTGGTTGGTCAAGTGGCTGTGTTTCCATTGGGTTATCTTTTTTGGGTGCTATCATTAGCCCAGTGAGGTAAGCAGGGCAGGTGATGTGGTTCCTATTCTTCGGATGATAAACTGAGTTTTGGGGAGGTTAGGTGACTTGCCCAAGGTCATGCAGATCGTAGTATCCAAGCTGGAGGACAAATCCATGTTTCTCTGACTCCTTGTCCACTGTTCTACTCGGCAGCCTTTGGCTGACTCCATTTGAAGCCTTTCTCTAACCTCTCCCAGCAGGGCCAGTTGTATTTTTATACCAGACATTTTTAATCGTCTCTCAGTGGGTGGTAAAAATACTGGTGAGGGAGGTCATTCTACGTGGAAGAGGCTGCATCGAAGGCCTGGAAACGTGTGGGAGGCAGAAGGAGGGGGTTGGAATGACATTCTGCCCCCAACACTGTGAGGAGGTGGGACACATCAGGACAAGCGAAGCGTAAAGAGAGAGCAAGACTTTCCAAGCTCTGCCCTATAAAAACACAGCAGCGACAGAGGGAAGGTTGCCTGCAAGGACAAACCTGACGTTTCCTTGAGTTTTCGAGGGAAAGGGCTGAGTCACCACGGAAACACCATCCCCTTCCCTCCCCCAGGGCGTAGACAACGAGGTGTGACTCTACAACGTGACTGACTTTGCCTTCCTGAGCTGCTCAGACCTTCCAGAGAAGGGCCCCTTTGCCCAGACTCCTCATGGAGGCCTTTCAGGTCCCAAACCACTCTTTTATTCATACCCCCACGCCCAAGGGTTTTCCTAACCTGGAATCATGCACATTAACTATAACTTACAGTCAACTTACCCCTTACCTATTCAGAGACTCATAGGTAACATTTCATATGCTAGTAACAGAGGACCCAACTTAAAGGGGCTTAAAATTTTTTTTTAAGTATTATTTAAAATAAGAAGAGTTGGGAGGGGAGTGATTGAAGGTTGGTTAACTCAGGGACTTTCAATGAGCAGCTTCCCCCCATCTTTTCCTTCTGTCATCTTTAGAGGGTTAGTTTCATCTTTGGTGTCATAAGATTGTGGTCTCAAGGAGTACACTGAGCCCCAGGCTTCATGCACATTCTTTACCATGTGGACCCAAAGGCAGAAAAAGGAGTCTTTTTTCCTTGTGAGGTTATTCTTTTTTTAGTCAGGGAACAAAGTCTTTGCCTAAGTCCTCTGGCAGACATCCTTTCTTCTTTTCTTTTTTGGTCAGTTTGAATCTTGCCTTTAGCTCAGACAAACTGGGATTGGAATTACTTAAAGATTGGAATTACTTAAGGATTGGAATTACTCCTACTGATCAGCCTGGGCAGATGAAGATTCATCCCCTCGGGGTGGGGACAGTCCGTTTCAGCATGATGAGACCGTCTGTGGGGGATACTCCCAAATGGAATTAGGACTTGGTGGCAAAGAAGGAGGAGGAAATAAAGGCTGTTGGATAGGTGAGCAAAAATGTCTTGTATGACATTATCTAATGTTGCTCAAGACTGCCATAAAAATTAAATGAGATATGTGAAAACCATTGTGCATGGTTCCTGGCAGATAGTGAGTCCCAAATAAATGTTCAGTGTCACCTTCTCTGTTCCTGTATTACCCCATATTCTAGCTGCTATTCCTTTAATTGGCTTCCAGCCTTAACCTATACTCTCTTCGTTTAGAATGCCCCTTTTCTGTTGCAACTACACTGCTTACTCTGCTCTGGCTGCTCTGGTAGAATACCATAAACAGGGTAGCTTATAAACAACAGAAATTTATTTCTCACAGATCTGGAGACTGGGAAGTCCAAGATCAAGGTACCAGCAAGTTCTGTGCCTATGGAGAGCCCGCTTCCTGGTTAACAGAAGGCTGTCTTCTTGCTGTGTCCTCACATGGCCAAGGAGAAAAGAGCTCTTTTAGCCTTTCATTATCATTCCCCAGGGCTCCACTCTCATGATAGTCACCTCGCAAAGGTCCCACCTAGAAATACTGCCATTTTGGAGGTTAGGCTTCAACACTTAAGCGTTGGGGAGGGCATAAACATTTAGTTGATAGCAGCTACCAATACACACCCCAAAGCCTGTCTCAGGTGTCAAATATACAATGAAGTCCTTGAATTTGCAATCTCTCAAGGTATATTTGTTCCTTATTTGTGGTTTTATCACACTTGGCCTCCATTTGTGTGTTTTTTGAGATTTTCCTACAGTGTGAGATTTTTGAGTCTTACATTAGATCTCATTAATCTCTAAATCTTCCGAATAACCTCCTAGCAAACCTAACACTCAGTAAGTATTCAGGAAGTATTTGTGGAATTGAATTGAATGCATTTCATTCAAATCTGCTACCCTGGCCCCACGGTTCTAGATCTCCAATATTGACTACAACTGTGGCAAATTCTTTTGTTTCTTATTGTGGTAAAACATACATAACATAAAACTTACTATCTTAATCATTTTTACGTGTACACTTTAGTAGCATTGGGTACATTAACATTGTGTAGCCATCGCCACCATCCATATCCAGATTTTTTATCTTCCCAAACTGAAACTCTGTATCCATTAAACAATAACTCCCTGTTTATTCCTCCCTCCTCCTTTCTATTTTTCTAGCAACCAACATTCTATTTTCTGTCTGTAAAAGTTTACTCTAGATACATCATGTAAGTGGAATCATACAATATTGGTCCTTTTGTGTCTGGTTTATTTCACTTAGCATAATAGCTAAGATTCATCTATTGTGTAGCCTGTGTCAGAATTTCATTCTTTTTTAAGGCTGATATTTCATTGCATGTATATATCACATTTTGCTTATCCATTCATCTGTTGATGGACACTTGGGTTGTTTCTTCCTTTTGGCTATTGTAAATAGTGCTGTTATGAACACTGGTGTATAATTCTATGTTCAAGTCCCTACTTTTAATTTTGGGGGGCATATACTCCAAGGTGGAATTGCTGGACCATCTGACAATTCTGTTTAACTTTCTGAGGAACCGCTGAACTCTTCCACAGTGGCTATACCACTGGCACATTCTTTTGACTTGTACCAGTTCCACAGCTTATTAGCTTTAGCCTCAAATATGAAATTGGTGAACTTGATTTCCAATAATAAATTCCCAGGAACATGTGATTGACCCTGGTGGGTCAGGTGCTCATCCTGGATGAAATGGATTGGTAGGCTGAGGGGAGCTCAGGAGGCACAGGCATAGTGGCTGAGAGTAGATAGGAGAGAGGGGGATCCATGTGGTTTCTGTAAGTTCACCAAACAAGCTCTCACCACGCACACAAAAATTAACACTCAGTTTGGCTACTTGTAGTTAAATTTTAAACCTATGATCTCTTCTTGGCTGTCCAAGAGGGTCTCCCATTCTCTAACCAGAAGTCCTTCCAAGAAATTAGGTTAAGGGAAACCTCAGACCAAGTGTCCCCTCTCTTATGTCTTCTAAGTCAAAATACTTCATACATTTCAGGAGCCATCCTCTTTTGAGAAGGGACCAGAGTCCACACTGGATGGGAGGACTGGTCCTTGGCAATATTACAGATTGATGACAGAAGACCTTTCATTACAACAGCTCTGTAAATGTGTTTTGCCAGCTCTAAAGGGGAAAAAGAAACCCACTAAAGGAGAAGAAGAAGAAACGTTCTTTAACATTTTGACCACTGAATTCTTGTCATCCATCAAGACCTGGCATCCTGCCTCCCACCCACTTGGCCACTCTTGGACCAGAAATGATGAACATAAGTCATTGTGGTTTTTTTGGTTTTACAAAAATAGAAAAAAAAGATTTGTCTAGAATATGGCATGTCTGGGCTTCCAGAGACATCTGCTTATCCAGGGAAATGAAGGCCTTGGTTCATGCTGCTGTAGATATCATTATAGAGATCTCCAAATTCTCAATCTTATTAGTCTCCTTAGAGCAGAGAAAGATAATTTTTCTTGGCTTTATCACTTTTTCTGATTATAAGTGTAGTAGATTCTCACTCTTTACAAAAAACTTTATAGAAATGAATGACTTACAAAATAAGAACTCTTCATAATCTTACTCAACAGATATAATCAGTGGAAATCTTTTGGTTCATATTCTTCCAAAACCTTTTTTTATACATGAGTGCTAATATAAGTAAAGACGTAATTTTTTCTACATGTAATTATTTTTACCAAAATGCATTAATACAATAATGTAGCTCTGCAATTCTTTTTTTGTAACAATGTAACTTTGACATCTTTCCCTGATAGTACCTAGAACTCTCACTCATTCTTTTCAGGCTGAGTTTCTATTGTATGGAAGTGCTTTATTTATTCAGATTTCATTTACAGCTATTCAGGTGTGAGAAAAAGATTTAATATTCATATTTTTCTCAATCTCTCTCTTTCTTGCTTCCCATCTCTATAATATTTTATTGAGCAAAGGTGAATTTTGGACAAGAAGTCATAAGTGATTCCCATCCCCTCTAGTGGCTCTGTTGTTTTAAAATTAGCATCTCTCTTAGTTGCTCACTGTGATGCTCAATTATTTGGTTATTTATTGTCAACATAAAGAAATCATCCTTCATCTATAAATTAAACAGTAATAGGAAGCTCACAGCCCTACAGAATTCTAAGAGGGATTTCAGAGCTATAGATCTGGGGAGAATCAGGCAACAGGGTCAGAGAGCTCTTCTGTAGTTTCTGTGTTGCTTTTTGATTCCTTACCCCTTGTTTGGTTTCCATGGAAATTGGTGATGTGCATGGTGTGTGTTTGTGTGTGTGCATGTGTATGTGGTATGCATGAGAGTGTGTCTGGGAAAAAAGCCTGGGTAAGAATGAACTCCCCAGAGCAAATGCTGATGCGTGCAAAGCCTCAGGAAGCAGCCAGGTGGAATTTTGGGGTAACTGGGCAGTGGGGAAAGTGACCCTAGTAAATTAGGACAGAGCTCAGGAGAAAGCTGGGATGCTATTTCTGTGGTTTTTATAAATTTGGAAAATTGATTTCTTTGTCAGTATGATGATGCCTTGGGCATCTCTGATTAATTAAATGACTCTAGGCCCCTTTGTGACAGATGTGACTTCTGAGTAACACACCGTTGAATGAAACAGAAGATCCTGGAAAAATCTGACAGTCTTTACTATTTATAACTTGCGTGTGCCACAAATGTTGGAAAAGAGATTAGATTTAGGATGCCTTCTGGATTGCCGGTGGAAGGAGGTGAGATTGGGAGGTGTGACTGGAGATGGGGTGGGTAAGGATATAGGATCAATTCAAAACATCTTACCATTGCTTTCAGAATACTGTTGTCTGTAGTTACAGGAATGTTAGTCTGTGTTACTTAAGAGGGGCAGCCTTAGAGAAGCTTTTATTTTTCAAGTGCTAATTTAAGCACAGCGTGGTTTCCCAAGTACAAATACAGATTTAGTGTGTACTCTACCCTACTCAATACACAACCATGTAGCTGCAAAAACCACCTTGTACTTAATCTCACATTGCTGGGTTCTGGCAAGAATGGTCAGCCTCACAGTTTTGATTTTTTGCGGGGGCGGGGATTATTTTCTAGGGACCAAAAAAACCATTATACCCTTTGTTATAATGACTTCAATTCTTTACATTAAGTTGTCCTTTAAGTGTACAAAGCTCCCTCAGTCCATGATTTTATATGTTATTTTCTAGAAATCCCTGGAGGGTAGGCATGGATTTATTTCCCCTTCTTTGCAGTTGGAGACAATTGGGAGAGGAGTAGTAAGCAGAAGCCAGGAATTATGGTGATTAGGAACAAGGGCTCTGGAGCCCGAGAACTGTGTTTGAATCCAAGCTTCTCCCCTTATATTGATGTGATCTGGGCTGAGTTGCTGAATTGCTCTGCCCTTTAGTTCCCTTTTCTATAACTTGAGGATAATAATTTCTATTAAAGAGGGGTTATTATGAAATGAAGTAAAATAAGGCAGGTTAAGCATTTAGTATAGTGCTTGGCACATAGGAAGCCCTTGGCAAATGTAGAAACCCTTAATAATAAAGTCAAAGACACAAAGATGGTAAGTCACAAAACAGGTCTAGAGTTGGAGCTGGACTCCAAGCTGGGTTTGTTTTGTCTACACCATAGAGCGTGTTCCAGGACTTTCTTCAGGTCTTTCCTGTTGGGACAATCTAGAATCACCCCTTTGTGGAAGCTGCTATTTGAAATGGACCAATTCTGCCAATGTGGGGCTATTTGGGGAAAAGAAAGAATTCAAAATGAGCAAACACATTATGAACCCTCATTACGTGTCAGGCAGGTTTACTAGGCTACTTCATTTCATCAGCACACTCTTGCTCATTATGAAGATGAAGAACAGGAGACTCAGGACATAAACAACTTGCCCAAAGTTGTATAGCTACTATAAGGTAGAGGATACCTAGCCCAGAGCTGTCTAACACCAAAGCCATCTTTCCACTACTCCAACCAAGGGCCACAGTGAAGGGACTTCCATTTTTTGCCGGGGGGGAGGGCACAGATTTGGGCCTAAGAAGGTGTGGGCTATATTCAGTTTGCCTGCCTGCTCCAAAGACTCCTTTCTTAGTCTGGTTCCCTGGACTATTTCAGGGCTGCCATGTCGTTTCAGTCCCCCCTTGGAGAGCCCTAAAGAATGTGCAAAGAAAAAAGAAATCCAAGAAATCTATTATTGGCACTCACCCTCAATTTGCTATTATGACGTCCATTCTGCAAAGTGTTTATACCCTTATAAGGTTCCCAGGATCAATTTAACTATGTTATCTCGCAGTAGATGATACAAAATGCAATCTGAGTAGCATACGGCCAAGAGAGGTGGGAGAGTTTCTTGGCTGGGGAATGAGAGAGAAATGAAAAAGGGCCTACTATGCTGAGTCACTAAGGCAAAGAAGCTTACTATGGACCACATTCAGGCCTGAGCCAAGACGCCGCAGCAAGATAGATACTGGTTGTGTGGCTGAGATGTTCCCCTTTGGGAACGCCTCTTCTGAGAAGTCGCAGCCAGAAAAACGGGGGAAAAACGCCAACATCCTGAACATTTTAAGTTCATCAGTTATATTTTTACACAGTTAAATCAAGCACAAAAACAGAAAAAAGAAAGTCGTGTTTCCACCAGCTTTCCTCAAGACTCCCCCAACACAGCCAGATGCCTTAGCTCTCTTCCCTTCGTCATCATAATAATACACCTGCCATTATTGGGTGCTGTTCATGCGCCAGGAACTGGACTCAGAGCTCAAATGCCTAATCTCACCCAATCCTTGCAAAAAATCCCATGGAGTAGGTACACTGACCGTCCTCACTTTTGAAATGGAGAAACTGATGCTTAGTGAGGTTGAGTAACTTAATCAAGTTTCAGAACTCGAGGGTCAGAACCCAAATTGATTTTTTCTGATGCCAGAGATGGAATACTTAATTGCTACATACCACTATCTCACCACTTTCTGAAGCTGAAAGGGATGAGAAATCTTAAAGTTCAGAGGTCCCAAACTTGGCTTATTTTCAGAATAACTTGGTGAGCTTAAAGCGAAACAAATACTCCCCCTCCCAAGCAAAACAAAAGGAAAAGAAAATAAAAGGAAGAAATAAAAAGAAAGAGAAAGAAAGAAATAAGGGAGAAAGAAAAGAAAGGAAGGAAAAGAAAAAAGAAAACACCCCCACAGATTCCTGCACTAGAAATGTCTTTACTCTTGAAGATCTTCATACAGAAGCTTTCTGTTGGGTCCTGAAAATTCATATTTGCATTTCCTCCTTGTGATTCTAAAAGACTCAGGTTGGAAACCATGGATTTTATCTAGTCCATTCATTTACAAAGTAGCAGCTTAGAATAATGATTGCCATGGAAATACATCAAGTTGGTGTCAGATCAGAACATGATTCATGGTCTTCTCTTCTTATTACCATGACAATCAATTGATTAGTGAATTGGTAATATATGCGGTCAAGTCGTGATTCTATGGACTAGACTTGAGATGCTTTTAAAAGAGGGGGACACAATGGGATCTGAGGTATTAAGAGAACCATTTTCATCAGGGAAGTTTCTAGGATTCAGAAAGTTCGGGAAAACACAGATCAAATTTCATGTATTTTTCAGAAACAGGAAGAACTGCTGAGAGCATGGACATGGGACTGAGAATGCTCCATCAGGACATGAGAATATCCTAACCAGACGGGCTCACCAATTCCAGAAGAGATGTGCTAGGAGATGAGGTCCATAGGAAAATGGAGGTGGAGTCTGTGGAGATAGATACTTGCTCTCCTTACCTTGGGAAGCTGGTGCATAGACATGGTGGGCAATCAGATACTTCAACCAGATTATACAGCTAGTCAACTGAGTCATTTAGAATCTACTTGCACGATCGAAGTAGGGTGTCTAGGGTTCAGTGGTGACAGAAATGGTAGGGCAGAGGCTGTGTCCAGACCATGTCTGGGATGTGCCCTTGCTCCTTGCCTGAACCAGAATCTCCAGCCTTCCTGCTCCATTGGCAAGCCACTCAATGCTCAACCGACAAATTTCTTTGCTGTTTCACTTAGCCAAGGTCCATTTATATCCTTTGCAATCAAGAATCTTGACCTGTGTGAATCATGAAGCCTAATGCCTCCTTGACAAATTTATCAACAATTTTGTTTGACTTGTGAGAACCTTTTCTCAAACAACAGCCCACTGAAGAAGTTGATTTAAAGGTTTCATCTTATTTAATCTTTAATTGTAAGATAGCTATTATTATCACTACCAATTTTAAATATGTGGAAACCTGGGCTAATAGAAATAAATAAGAACCCCTGGGTTCAAATCTTCCCTCTGATACTTAGTTCTGTGACTTCAGGAGAATCATTTTCCCTCTCTGAATCTTCATTTGCTTATCTTTGAAAGGGAAACAGTGACTACCTATTTCCCAGAGTTGTTGGGGGGAGAAATGTAAGGCAAAATATTTTATATGTTATAAAATATATAAAAAGTTATCATCATTGTGAGCCTATCCTTCAGGGAATCTCTTGTATTTTAATTCACTTTGAAAGCTGTATTTCAAAGGAAAAAAAATATGTAGCCTAACACCCTCTACCAAACCTAAATAACATCCGAGCCAAAATGTAAAAATTGCATAATTCTGTACAAAATTGGTTTTCAACTACATTTTGATTTCAGCCTGTCAATGATTTGTTTTGTTGTCCCTGATGGAGTATTCTGTTTTGAGTTGTGGCTGTTTTATAGGAACAGTGGGATGAAGGTATCTCTTCTGAGGAATATGAACCAGTACCATGTCTCTGAAACATTTCCCCTAAAACACGCCAGGTAATAGGAAGAAAATCTCTGCCTTAATTGAAGACGCATGAAGTCTGACCTACCAGAAATAATAAAGCCATCACTTAAGACACTTGTTATTGGTTTTGGAGGGCTCCCAAAGCTCCCTCTAGATGAAACACCAAGGCTTCCTGGGCAGAGCAGGAGCGCTGAACCCTGCCCTAATGCTGCATGGGAGGAAATGCCTTCTTCAGCATGGAGGCCTTTTCTGGAGAAACAGTTCAGTCACATGTCTGGCTGGACTTTGGGTGCTCATTTTTATGTAGAATCTGAGGAACCAATATTAAACTCACCTAAGAAAGAAGGGTACACACGGCCCTTTTCTTCTCCCCTCCACGCTCAGAGTTGGAAACAACTGGATTTTCTGAGGTTAGCAGTTCATGGAAAGCTCTTATCTGTGCCTGCTTCTCACTTTATTTCCATTCCTTTCTGAGTATCTCCTGTGAGCCTAAAAATACAAGTTTTATCTTTATTTATACTTGTCCTTACTTCCCCCTCCCTTTTCTCAATTCCTCAGCTCCTTCCCACCATGGCATCTCAGAGGAAAAGGTGTCCTTCTTTTTGTCTAGGGTTGACCTCCACACATGGTCTTGACCCCACCCTTTTCTATATGTCCTTTATACATCATCTTCCTTCCTCCTTTTCCTAACTCTTCAGTGTATTTCTTCATTTTGGTTCTATCTTCCCTGATAAGTGCACTGCATGCTTCTCCTTTCTTAAAACAACCCTTTCTTGACCTTGTATTCCCCTCCAGCTATTATTACCCATCAATCTTTTCCTTTACAGCTAAATAACTAGAAAGAATCTCTCTATTCCCTGTTGTCCTCCCTTACTTCATTCATCTCCGTATAACCTTCCCCTCTGCCTCCTACTCTCACCACCCCACTGAAACTGCTGTTGCTCAATCAACAATTGGTTTATCAATCACAAAGTCAGTTGACCCTTTCAGTTCTTATTAACCTGATGACTGTAACATTTGACTCTGATAACTTCTCTCTCTTCCTGGAAACTTCCTTCTTTTTTCATTTTCTTGACACTTCCCTCATTTCCCTCCAACTCCTATGGTATTTTCTTCTCCATGTCCTTCACTGTCTTCTTTCTTCTCTGAACTCTTTAGCTATTGCTGTTCACCCAAATGTGACAGGTGACAGCTACTTAGTAATCATTGACCCTAAATTTTGTTTGGCTCTTAGAGATGTATTGATTTTAAGGAAGGCAGGCTTCCATTTCTGATCTAGGGTATACATCATGGTTGGTCTAAGCATGAATACTAATCCCATTTTCCTTCACTAGTGACTTACTTTTAAGGCAGATATAGCCAATGAGGCATAAGGACAAATCTGCTGCAGGACTTCTGAAAGAATTAGTTCTCCTAGTGAAAAACAGAATCTCACAAAATGAAAACTTTTGTCTTTCTTTTGTGCATATTCTTGTCTTGAAGATGGTTGAGTAAGGACATGGAATTTGGGTTCTGGCAGCCATCTCGAGTCCATGAGGCAACAAGTGTGAAGATAAACAGTCAACATGCAGAGAACGGCAGAATAAAAAACAGAAAGAACCTGGATCTTTGAGGACATCACTGAACTCTGGACTAACCTCAGAATAACCTGCCTCATGATTCTTATCATGTAAGATTCCTAAATGACTTTGTTAATAAGTTAACCCACTGTCAATTGATTTTGTTTTTTTGGCTATTTGCAATGGAGTGCTTCCTAAGTAGTGTTGTAGTACTTTAGTTTGCTTTGATTCTCTTCTTTTCTTCTTGTATATTCTCTTTGTAGGCAATGACATTTATGGCTTTGTGTATCCCCTGTACCATGGTGTCTCTCTGTCTCAGTGCATTTGGGTTGCTACCACAAAAATACCATAGATTGGATGGTTTAAACAACAGATAATTTTTCTCACAGTTCTGGAGGCTGAGAAGTCCAAGATAAAATACCTGCAAATTCAGTGTCTGGTGCAGGCCTACTTTCTGGTTCATAGATGGCTGTCTTCTCACTGTACTCTCACCTGGTGGGAAAGAAAGACAGCAAGCAAGCAAGCTCTCTCAGGACCCTTTAAAGAGCACTAATACCATTCAGGAGGGTGTCACCCTCAGGTTCTCATATAATCCTTATTACCTCTCAAAGGCTTCAACTCCTAAGACATTGGGAGGTAGGGGTTCGACAAGTTGATCCCAGGAGGACACAAACAGGCCATAATACTCCCAAAAGTACATTTCTAGCCAATTTTTCAATGAAGTAATGTGTTGAGCACTTACTATGTATCAGGCACTGTTCTAGGTGTTTTACACATATTTTGTTAATCTTGACAACAATCCTATGAACAGTGTCTTGTTATCACCATTTTATAAGCAAACAAATTGAGCCAAAGAGAGTTTACTACTTTGTCGCAGATTCACAAAGTCATTACAGGTCAAAGCCATGATTTCTGCTCCATGAGGCTGATCCCAGAACCTGACTTTTTAACACTGTACTGTATCCCACTGCTGAAGAATTCAAATATTAAAAAAATACTTATTTTTATAGAGGTTTAATCTGCTTTTTGCTTACTCCACCTTTATTTGTCAAAGCTGCTTATTCAGAATAGTTCTTCTGTCTTCTTCCTTTCAGCCCATTAAGTGCTGGGGAAAAAATTTCTTGTCCTCTCTTTTCTTCTCCAGGTAATAGAGACCCAGTGCTTGAACAGTTTCTCATATAATAGAATTTCCAGACCTCTCACCAACCTGGCCATCATTCTTTACTCTGGACACATTCTGGTTTGATTGTGTCCCTCTTAAAGAGGAAAACTCCTCACTAGACCTAACACTACACACCTGTGTTTTCAGACTAGTGCAGGAGCCAATGAGATGATCACATTCCAGAAATTCCAAATAATGACATTTACTAATAATTGACCAAATACTTAGCAGACTCTATGGGAAGTATTTCGCAGACACCAAAGCTTCTCAAATTTTCTGCTGAAGTACCCTGAAGACCAAGAAAGTGAATGTGGATTTCCAAGGAATCAGCGGTATAGACCATGCAACTGTTGTCTGTGTCTTGAAAGTTCTTTACCACTTGGAGCTTTAAAAAGGGCAACAGATTTTTTTTCCTAGTCAATAAGAGATCTCTGTTTGGCTAAATATAAAATTAGGTTGTGAATAATTTTCCATTGAGTAAAATAAACACCCTGGGAACATGCCTTGTATTTATGCCACAGCCTCCCATATTCCCAAGCATACTGCCAAATAACTCCTAGGAATTTGCCAACCTGATCCTAGAAGTGTAACCATACATTATCTTTAGTGCTTACAACAACTGATCAAGGGAAGCATATTTGGGGGCAGCTCAAAAAACACTGGCTTGGATGTGACTTGCCCAAGCCCTCAAAGACAGTAAGCTGAACCTGGCTTTGAATCTAAACCTGTGAAGTCCTTTCCACTACACTCTGGGCTACTTTTGGAGAGTGAATATGAATGCATATCTTAGAAACTACATAAGTGTGAGTCTCCTGGATAGCAGATCAAGATTCCCCTCCAGAACAGCTTTGAGCCAGCCTGATTCACAAATACAAGCATTCCTTGCTATTAGCTCAGCCCAAATTGTGTGCAGCACTGCTGGCTCTTGGACCTCTTGGATCATTCTTCCCAGGATCTGCTGCAAGGACCCAGGGTGGGGAGAGATTTAACTTTTGGACCCAAATGCTGGACTTGATGTTCATCTCTGCTAGCCTTCTTGCCATGTGTTCCAGCTTGCCTATGTAGTTTTGAATACTAAGTTGGTGCACAAACCTGCCTGTATATCCTTGTGATAGGAATTGCTATCCTAACGTCTCCAGGGACTTTTGTAGAAGCTTTCTTAGACTACGCAGCTCTTAGGTCTTATTCTTATCAAAGCACCACTAAAAATGATAAGATTGTAAGTGTGTTTCAGATTTCAAGACTAACTTTTCTGACTAAGCAGGCTTTGAAACTCATCGCTTATCTTTCTCAGCATTGCTAGTGAAGAAATGTTTTCCTTGGTGGTTCTGAGGATGGATCAGAAAAAAAGAAGAAGAAGAAGAGGAGAATATAAGATGCCAGGGGAAGGGTGAAGCAAAAAATCAAAGCCCCCAAGACCTGCCCGTACCTTTCCTGAAGCCCAGAAAAGAGAGGCTCTCTCTTGATGAAGATGTGAAGAGTCTGCCCTTCTTGGCTTTTTGCTTATGGGCAGGTGGGGAATTTCCTTGAGGTATTGAATGTGCTGCTGTAGCTTAATAGCCTGTTTACTGCATGAAAAGAGAGGTGGAGGAGCAAAGACAAAGGGTACCCGATGGGAAGGATAGTGAACTCAGAAGAACTCTGTTTTATTGCCAAATTCAGACTCTGAAAGTCTAGGTTATGAATTATCATTTGGATTTGCGTTAGGCATCCTTTCTGTCAGGGAATCTGACCGGCTTGTTTCCCTTCTGTCATCTGCCATATCACAGGTGTCTCCACAGTAGGTGAGGGAGCCTGCAAATGCACATTTGGCCAATAAGAAGGGGAAGGACCCAAGATCTATAAGGAGCCAGTGAAGCACCAGACACTAGGCTTGTTGGTTTGCACATTTTTTTCTCATTAATGTTTATGACATCGTATGAGGTAGGTGCTGTAGTCCCCATTTCAAAGTTACAAAAATTAAGGTCCAAAGAGATTAATGAAATTGCCAAAGTTAGGCAGCTAAGAAATGGTAATCCTTGTATTTGGACCTAGGTTCATCTGATCCTAGAATCTTTGCCCTTTTTAGAAAACCACACTTCTATGTTGGCATTGTCTTCTCAGCCAAGAGTCAGGGGATAGATTCAACTTTCAGTCAGTTCCTTACAACTCTTCAGTCATTACTCATTTTCCAGATCCATTGTCTCCCTTGGTCTATATTAGAAGGTCAAAGGGGAGATGAAATTCAGTAAGAATATACTGAGCATGTATCATGAGACACTTACTATGCCAGGCTCTACCAGACTGAACATAAGTTTCTGACAATTCAAATGCAAAGGAAGAATATGAATCAATAAGTAGTATATAAAGAATAAAAGAAACATGCCCAAGGTGAAGTATCATATTTTACAATGCAAATTTTTAAAACAGGAACTCCTACTCCTAAGCTCAAGACAGATATGACTAATTGAACACAAACCTCCTCTGATAGCTTAAATAAAACCTCAGAATTCTTCTCACCTTCCTCAGGAAGTGATCACCAATTAATTTGGAGCCTCTTTGTCATTTCTCTGTTACAGGGAAGCAATTCATTTTGGCTTGAAGAAGCAACAAAATTTTCTTGGAAGAGGTTGTATTTGAGAATGAGCTTGAAAGGCAGTATTTTAGTGAGTAGGGAATACTCATCATAGGGGAACAACTTGGGCAAATTTATGAAGGCCAGGAGCATCAAAGAAAGTTAGGAATGACAAGTAACCTGGTTGTGTGTGTGTGTGTGTGTGTGTGTGTGTGTGCGCGCGCGCGCAGTGGAGGATGGGAATTAGTCCTTAAAAAAAAGACTGGAAAGTTAAGTTGGAGTAGAGCATAGAAGGCCTTGAAATATCATGTTAAGGTTTGTTATGTATTTTTTCCATATGCCATAAGGTGTCATGTTCAGTTATGCTTTAGAGTAACACTTCTGTCAGTAGGATGCAAAAACAGTGAGAGGGGTAGAGGAAGACTACTTTAGACTGGATAGACAGGGAAGATTGACTGTCTAGGAGATATCTGAGTTCAGATGTGAGTAACCTGATGGAACTAGCCATACAAGGACAGAGGGAATGAAAGGCCCTACAGTGTCTTTATATTTTAAGTCCTTCTGGGGCAAAAAGGAGTCAGTGTGGCTGATGCTATGCCAGTGAAAGGATGGTAATGCAGGGAAGGTTGAAGAAGTAAGAGAGATGCAGTTATTCTAAGCTACTCAAGAGTTTAAAGCAGGGGGATGCCTCCATTGTTTTACTTTTCTTTTTTATTGTTGTTCAAATACAATTGTCTCCATTTTCCTGCTACCACTTTCTCCTGCCCCATCCACCCACCCTTTGGCTTTGTCCATGGGACCCTAAAACATGTTCCTTGATGACCCTTTCCCTTCTTTCCCCCATTATGTCCTTTCCCCCTCCCCTCTGGTCACTGTCAGCTTGTTCTTTACTTCAATGTCTCTGGTTATATTTTGCTTGCTTGTTTGTTTTGTTGAAAAGAACACTTTGGCTGCAACTTGAAGAATAGTTTAGAAAGTAGTTTAGGAGGCATTGTCAGAGTCTAAGCAAGAGCTGATTGTGGTTTGACCTAACATGATAGCCAAGGAAATGGAGAGAAGCATATGAGTGCAAAGTCATGGGGATGAAAAATAAAGTACTAGGAATATAGTCAACAATATTGCCTTAACTATGCATGGTGTCAGGTGGGTACCTGAAATATTGGTGGGTGGGGGGACACTTTGTAAAGCAGATGATTGTCTCACTGCTAGGCTGTACACCTGAAACTAATACAAAATAACATGGAGTGCAAGCAGTAATTGAAAAAATAAAATAAAAAAAAAGAAAAAAGTCAAGTTATATACTGGAAGTAGAGGTGATTAAAATTGATTTAAAGATTAAATATGGGGCCCTGGCTGGTGTAGCTCAGTGGACTGAATGCTGGCCTGTGAACCAAAGGGTCACCAGTTTGATTCCCCATCAGGGCACATGCCTGGGTTGCGGGCCAGGTCCCCAGATGGGGGCACGGGAGAGGCAACCACACATTGGCGTTTCTCTCCCTTTCTTTCTCCTTCCTTTACCCTCTCTCTAAAAATAAATAAGTAAAATCTTTTAAAAAAAGATTAAATATGTGGAATGGTGAGGAAAAGAGAGGAATCAAGAGTGATTTATAAGTTTTTGGGTTGAGAAACTAAGTAATTAAAAGAAAAGTAAAAGAAGAAAGTATGGGAGGGCATAATGATTCTCTCTCTATATATGTTTCTTTTTGTTCTGGAAGGACTTAACACTTAATAGAGTGGGATAAGTACCATGTCATCATCCTTGCTTTACAATTGGACTTTATGGTTTACTCAGAGCTCAATAGGAACTGCATTAAAAGGCACAGAAGGAGTATATTCTATTCTCATGCATTTCTAGGGGAAGGTGTGTGGTTTTAGTATTTCTGAAGAGCTATTTGGCATAGTGTATCAAGAGCCATAAAAATATTCACACCCCATTAGCTAAGAAATTCCAATTCTAGGAATAGATCCTAAGGCAATGCTCAGAGAAAAACATGATGGCTATGAACATATGTTAATGTTAACATTGCTTATATTACCATAACAAATGGAAACATCCTAAATGGCTGACAATAGATGGTTGCTTAAAAAATCATAATATTTTCATAAATGTTATTCTAAATAAGCATTACAGAATAAGATTTTGGTGGAATTATTAATGACTTAAAGAAAATAGAAATGTGAAGTACAAAACTATAAAACCAGCATTCTTTAAACAAGCATATATGTGGTAACAGGGAGAAAATGCATCATTTCAGCAGCTGGTATTAAAGTTTCTCTGGGTTAAACACTGGCGAACATTTGGAAGTTGTGCTCTCGTAAATTGTTTGCATAAGTGTAAGGCCATCCCCCTTCCCCAGGGTATATTCAGGTAATAAAGGCTAATCCCTAAACTTTCCTGCTTTCAAAAGAGGTGCATTCTATTGTTGTAGGTGTTTTGCTTTGCTGAGCAGAACACAGGAAATATACAAGCCTATGAGCAGTACAGTATTGTTTTGAATAAAAGAGAACTGGCGGTAAAGAAGTCAGGGTACTGCATGGGAAAAGAGGGAGAAAGGCAACAGAAAAAGGCCAACTGGAGGTCAGAGCAGGGTAGCACAGAGAGAAGGGGGTTCTGGGGAGATGTTCACTGAGGGTTTTTTCTTGTATATCCTATCTTCTGTGTTCCTTATAGCATCTTCAGTAAATTAACAATTTTCCACTAATTAGAGTAGACATCTGTTGTTTATGTCTATCTAGAGTCTATTTCATCTTCTGCTAATAACACCTTGGTTTTCATCTGAGGACCCACCCATCGCTCCCTGCCAGTCCACAGGTTTGAATCATTATTGATCCATCTCTGGCCATACCACCCAATTCAGGTGTGCAGCACATGATCCAGACCAAGCTAATGAGAGAATGTTGCATGCGTTTTTCCAAGGCCACAGATTCAGGTGTAACAGGATGCAGAGCAGTGTTCCTCTGAAAATAGGAGAAAACCCCCATAACCCTTGGTTGGGGGAAAGGAAAAAGTGGAAGATGCAGTGTTTAAGATACTTTGCATAACAATGGCAAGTACTAGTCCTGACTTTCTTGAAGGGGAGAGGACTGCCACTGAGGACAATGATATATGTGACTCAGAGCATTCAGGGACTCATGACATAGCCTATAGCTTGGGTGGGGGGTGCTTACACAGAGCCTGTGTGAGAGGCAGGGGACAGATGCCCTCCCCAGAAGTTGCTGAGAACTCTTGCCCTGGCTAAAGATGACTTCTCCAAAAAAAGACAAAAGATGCAGGGAACTGGCAAAAATGGCACATCATAGGAGGGGCCGGATATGAGGTCACACAAGAAGTTCCGGACCTAGCATTTAAAATAAGGGTGGGCTGAGAGAGAAAGAAGCCATGGGTTCTGAAAGGATGTAGACAGGAATTGGCTATGAGGTGTGGTGTGTAAGGGGGTAGCCCTGCAGTTTGGAGTAAGAGCACGCCGCAAGATCTGGAGTAAGAAGGAGAAGACAGCAGCAGAACTGACAGCTGTGCAGGGACCTGCCTAACGAAACACAGATTTGTGGGAGATGCTTGGAGATGAACTGTGACCAGGAATGCTGAGCTGCAGACTTCTGCTTTTCTGGAAGACTATACCTCTGACTGGCATATTCTGAAACTGGCTGAGTTTGGCAAAGGGAGGCAGTATTTTGGGGTGTTTGTAAAGGGAGTGGGACTTATCAGCAGAAATCTGCCAATATTCTAAATCTGTATACCTTTAAATAAACAACCCCTTTCCTTTGTCACCAAACTCTTGCATTGGGAGTCATGCTTCTTGGTGGCAGAAAATTGAACTCCACAGCTGTTCCAGAACAGCCTTGGCAGGGTTCTGGAACACAGGGCTGGGCACGTGGTCCCATGGAATGGAACCAGGAATTTCTCCTGGGGAATCTTGAAAGAGTGCAATGTTCCCTTTCTCTCTTTCTCTTCACCCCCCAACTCCTTCTCCTCCTCCTCCTTCTCTCCCTCCGGGTTTAAAGGGAGGAAATCGACCTATAAAGTTTTTGTTGCTTCTCTTGCCACCACCAGGACATAGCCTGCCTATGAATATTGCTAACTTAGAGAAAGACCTAGCACAATGAAACTGGGATACAGCTGTAGCGGGTGCTGGCGTTATTGTTGGACCTGTTTTTGGACTTTGCAGGTATGTGTATGGGAGGTGTTCTTAAAAATGTTACATAATGTTTGAGATTTATAAAAATGTGTAGAATTAGTATAATGAAAATCTGAAAACTCAACACTAAACTTCAGAGATAAAGCATGACCATCATGGTTAAAATGTGCTTTTTTACTTCTTCCTGATCACAACCTGTTCCTCCCTCCTGAAATTGGTGCTCATTTCTTCTAATCCCCCTTTTCCTTTATATATGTATTTTTCAGCTATGTTTTCATGTATCCTTAAACAATGAAATACACAAATGGCATTAGAGTCTATGTATTCTTTTGCAACTTGATTTGTTTCATTCAACATATTTGTGAAAATCATGTTTCAATGTATAGTTTCAGTTCACCCATTTTCTCTGGCTGTATAGTATTTCATTTATGTAGCTACACCACATAGTTTATCCCTTCTCCTTCAGATGGACATTTTATGTTGTTGTGCTCATATTTTCTATGGTCCAATAAATTCATTTTTCTGACTAAGCTGAGTTTTCTGTTACTTGAGAGGGTTCTGACTTACACGCAAAGAGGTTTTATGTGACTTATTGCAAGGTCAACAGAAAAGGGAAGCAGTTGATGTCTGAGTTACACTATAATGCATTTTATAAAAAGAATTGGAATAAAATATATTTAAATGCTTCATGGTGACTTCAAACAATCTTTTAAAATCTGTTTTAAACTTTTATGCACTATGTATTAGTATAATTAGAAAATGAACCTATTACAAATGAAGATTAGGAGACAGTCACTAAAAAGTGACTTCTTCAAGGTAAAAATGGCACAACTTCATTAATAGAATACAAGGAAGAGAGTACTTAAAATATGTACTCCACTTTAAAAACATGAAAATACCATTTAGGCATTTCTCCAAAGATCTCCTTTCTACCGTGTCACTAGACTCTCATAGGCATAGAAGGCCTTATTTTGCAGAAAGGTCTGGGCCTTGGAAATGAGGTTCACTTTGCTCAAAGGTCTTTCCTTTTGCCTGCCTGTGTGGTGCATTGGAATCAGTAGAGGAAACAACCAGTTGGAGTAGCAAACTGGTGCACCTTGTTTTTCTTCCTTCCCCAGAGTCTCAGAGCTCCTCCCTTAGTAAGGCCCTAGCTGAAACCCAACCCTGTGAGTCACCCTATGTAATAGAGCTAAAGCAAGGAAAAAATAACAACAAAATATTATCAGTCTTTATATAGGGTGCCCTGGAAAATGGTGCTGGAGTGGAAGAGGCAATGAGAAATCATTCCCCAAATTAGGCCTAAGGCAGTTCAGATTTAGAATCTGTTAGCATGGAAGGGCCTTAAGGGTGATCTAATCCAACCCCCTCACTTTACAGATTTGGAAGTGACTCAGAGAATCAAGGTGATGTGCCCAAGGTCACACACCTAGTTCATGGGAAGGCTTGGAATTGGCTGTGTGTATCTAGATCTTTTTGCTCCATTATCTTAGCTGAAGAACAGCAGTGAGGCTATTGCTTATGCTATCAGCTATGCTAAAATCCCTACAATTCACTCTAAACAATTTCAGGTTGTCTTCTGTGTGTGTGTGTGTGTGTGTGTGTGGCAGGATAACTTAAAGGACAGCATGCACATATGGGGTCTGTCCAGAAGGTATCCAGCCATGCAATATGAAAAATAGAGACATTTATTAAATATACAAAATACAAAAAACATTGTACACAGGACAATGACACTTCAGTCCCCTTCTAAGTAAGCACCTTGGGACCTCACACAGTTCTCTCAATCTCCATCACCTGCCCTGTTGTATTTTCCTGGATCTCGCTGACGGTCTGAAATCTCTTCTTTTTCAAAGGTGATTTTAGGTTTGGGAAAAGCCAGAAGTTGCAGGGCATCAAATGTGGTCTGTAGTGGGGCTGAGTCACCTGGGTGATTTGATGTTTCACCAAAAACCTCTGCACGAGATGTGATGCATGAGCAGGTATATTGTCCTGAAGTTGTCATTGTTCATGCATGTGCATTCCAGTCCACCCTCCTTGGCTGCCAATTTACATCAATGTCATGAAAACAGTTCCTGTTATACTAACAATAGCTGGACTTTTTCTGGACAGACCTTGCATTAATGTTCTGTTTGTAACCAGAACAACAGGTGACATTTTGGACCTGCAGCATGATTGGATTGGAAAGAAGTTTGATGGTAAGAACACCAACAGTGATTTTCGGGACAAAAGTGGGTTAGAGTCCATGGACTGATACTTAGCAGTACCCAACTCTCTAAAGCAAGACTACAATTATGACCATGAAAATAAAAAAGTAGACTAGAAATTTCAAGTTGTGGGAGCTCTTTTCTCTGACAGGTAGCAAAAAAATTAAGTGGACATCAGGGAGTTAGCAAGAAATGTTGCTCACTGATGATAGAAGACATTCGTAAGCTAGGTTCTAGGGCAAATCCACACTTAGTTCATCTCCTAAATTGTTGGATCCTTGGGCAAAAGAGGCATCGATACTCAACGTGACAACTTCAGTTCCTGGGAAGTACTCAATCATCTGGACAGCTATGTGTGATTAAGATAGACAGCAAGACTTAAGCATTTTTGCTAAAAGTTTACACATCTTTAAAAACAAAAATGTAGTTTTAGTTTTCCCTAAGATAACTAGACTTTCAAATTAAATAGACACCCCACTTCTTTTCCTGATCTTTTTAGGTAATTTGTGTCCTCCTGTACACGAAATGGTAGATAGTCAAAGTCGTGCAGACAAAAAAAGGGGCAGCTTTAGACGTTATTGCCACTAGATTTAGAGAAATGGATCTGTAGAGAGAGGGATTGCTTAATGAGCAAATGCACTCACCACCTTTCACCATTTTCTCAGAAGCATAACTGTTCATTTATTCATTTAGGCAAAATTTTAAATGAGTCACTGAGAACATAAACTAGGAAGAGGCAATGGCTAAGATTGTAAAGCAGAAGGAACAGCAAATATTTAAACTATAAAATGAAGTTGGGCTACTTCATAAGTACATTCAAAAGGGACAAGAGGATAATGGGAAGGCAGCTCATGGGAGCATCAGTGGGCCCAGTGAGGGGATAAGTCAGTAGTGATCTGTCATTAATGACACAATCAGCAAAAAGAATGGGTGATTTAGGAAATACTTGATTCTTAAAAGTGTTTTTGTGACATTAAAAGACAAATCTCTACTTTAAAAAATGATGTCTGTTGCTCGTAAAGGAGCTCTGAACTCAGCTTCTGTTCAACAGGAATTTATTGAGCACCTACCAAATTCTAGGGTCTCAAAGAGGTGGTAAATACATTTTATCTTTAGTTACAATTTTGAGATACTAAAAGTGACTGCCTGGGGTAATTGGCCAAAGGTGATTCTGAGGCTGGGTATGAACTCAGATGGGAAAAGTGACTTGATCAACTAGGATACCTGCCACAGGTATAGAAGTCATTCTATAGAAAGTTTGTCTAAGCAATATGCAGGATATTATTCATATAGAATAGTTCTAATAGATTGTGCTTTATGCTCTGGTAGACTATGTTCAAAATATCATTTAGAAATGTAGAGCTGGGCCCTAGCTGGTGTGGCTCATTGGATTGAGTGCTGGCCTGTGAACCAAAGGGTCACTAGTTCAGTTCCCAGTCAGGGCACATTCCTGGGTTGTGGGCCAGGTCCTTAGTAGGCAGCGTGTGAGGGGCAACTACACACTGATGTTTCTCACTCTCTCTTTCTACCTCCCTTCCTCCTTGCCCCCCCCCCCCGCCGTCTAAAAATAAATAAATGAAATCTTTAGAGCTGGAAGAATTATTTTGTCTAGAAGAGTTGAGAGGGGCTTCATGTAGTTATGGACATTTGATTTGCATGATGAAGGATAAGTAGAAGTTCACCATATATGAAAGTGAGGAGAACATTCTTAGTACTAACAACAGCATGTATAAGACTCAGATACATGGAAAAACCTGGTATGCTGGGGACTGATGAGCAGATTAGTGGGGCTGGAGTAAACAGTGAATGGGGAGAAATAGCAGGAAATGAAAGTGCAGAGGTAATCTGAGCCCAGATTATGAAGGACCTTGTAATGTCCCGTTATTACATTTAGACTTTTTCCTTTAAGCAGTAGGGATCCTTTGAAAGTATTTGACCAGTTCTGCTTTGGAAAATTTGTCTCACCAATTTGCAGGATAAGCTCGTGCTGGAAGAGAAACCCTATAAAACAAGAAAAGCAAGTCACATAAAAGAATATATACTTTATACAAAGAACACATAAAATCATGTGTTCTACATATAAAAAAAGTTATCTGGTGTGGCCAGATAAATTTCAGAAGAGTAGGCTTATGAATAATGTCATAAAAACTAATATGGATTAAATACTTACTAAATGTTAGAAGTTGTGCAAAATATTTTCCATGCATGAATTCATTCAGAAAACATTTACTAGGTGGTTACCACATGTCTGGCCCTGTTCTAGGCACTGAACAAATTGAAGAAAAATCTTAATTTTCATGGAACATGTATCCCAGAGAAAAGAGACAGATATAAAATGAATGGGTGCACAGAATGTCAGAGAATGACGTGCACTTTGAAGACATATGGAGCAGGATAAGGAGGTTATAGTAGGGGTGCTATTTCAGAGGGTGGTAGGGAAGACAAATCTCTTTGATACAGTGTACCTAGGAAAAACTACACAGATATTCAAGAGATCTTTCAAGGAAGAAGAAATGGTAAGTAGAAGGTTTTGAACAGAAGTGTGTTTGGTGTTTTAGAGACGCAGAAGGCCTATGAGGCTGGACCAGGAAGAAGAGGTAGTAAGAGTTGAGATCTGAACAATGGCAGGGGGTGGGTCTGATGGGGCCTTGTAATCCATGATAAGGATGAGCAGGATCTCCTTTGCTTCTCAAAACCACCAGGTCAAGTTAAATGAGTTCATCAACACCAAGCCCTTAATATATGAAATGTTAAAGGGACTTATCTAAGAAAAATAAGATTAAAAATATGAACAGTAAAATGACAGCAAACTCAGTTATTAACAACCACACCTAAAACAAAAGCAAACTAAGCAAACAACTAGAACAGGAACAGAACCACAGAAATGGAGATCACATGGAGGGTTAGCAACAGGGAAGTGGGAGGAGGAGAGAGGGGGAAAAGGTACAGAGAATAAGTAACATAGAGGGTAGGTAGAAAATAGACAGGGGGAGGACAAGAATAGTATGGGAAATGTAGGAGCTGAAGAACTTATGACACATGGACATAAACTAAAGGGGGGGAATGTGGGTGGGACAGGGTGTGCAGGGTGGAGGAGAATGAAGGGAGGGAAATGGGAGAACTATAATAGCATAGTCAATAAAATATATTTTTAAAAAATAAAAAACCCTATCAGTAATCCTATTATTTCCATTTTATAGAAGATAAAATTGTCAGAGAAGTGTTTGTCCCAGGGCCTGTAGCTAGACAATGATTGATCCAATTTAGAATCTAGGTTAAATGGATTCCAGAGCCTATGCTTAAAATCACTCCTTCCCACTAATATTTTTTTTCTACACAAAACCATCCTCCACATCAATAGCTTTATCACTTATGAAACTGCTGTTCCTCCTTCATTACTTACCTCCTGAGCCAGCCTCTTGCAGAAGCATCCCTGATCACTTCACCCAGCTGTGTTTCCATTGTCCTCTGAAATTCCGTTGTATTGAGCAATGACTGGTCTCATATACTTGTCTGTTAAGGCCTTGTTTGGTGAGCCATTTGTGGAAATTTCTTCAGCTTTTCTGCACCAAATTACCAGTGATTATAACTTCCTGGAAGACAGGAAACATATTTCAGCAAATTAGACATGAGAAAAAATTTGGACTTTGTAATCAGGAGATCTGAACTACTAATCTGATCTGTAATCATCCATAACCATGCCTCTATATACATCAGTTAATTTCTCAGAACCTCATTTTTCCCATCTGAGTGCTGCTGTGGAGGGAAATGTGGTCACTGAAGAAACTCATTAATCTTCTCTGTCAAACTGGCTCACCCCTTCTCCAGTGCTCTCTATGTAATCGATCAGTTCCCCATTCCATTCCTCATGACCAAACCCAGAAAACATTCTTTTTTAAAAATTTTAATTATTGTTCAAGTACAGTTTTCTATCTTTTACTCCCATCCAGAAAACATTCTTGACATACATTCACTCCACTTCCTCAGTGTTCTTTCAAAACCAGCAATTTCTTTCTATCACACTCTGGTACCATTTTCAAGACACTGTCATATTTCATATGGAATATTCGAAGTCTACTAACTGGTCATCCTCTCTTGCTCATGTCTGATCCATTCTGGATTGATAGAGTGGTCTCTCTAAAATGCAAAGGTGAATGGGTCATCGATTCTTCAAACCTTCTAGTGATCTCTGGTTGATTCAATTTTTAAAATACTTTTCCAAACATCACTTAATAACACGTGTCCTTTCATCTCACATTATTCTTTCTCACACTGTTGTAGACCAAGTATTCCCCCTGCCCCGATAGTTGAAACATAATCCCCAACAGGACAGTATTTGCAGGTAGAGCCTTTGGGAGGTTAGTAAATCATGAGGGCAAAGCCCTCAGGAATGGGATTGGGTCCCATTGATAGAGACCCCAGATGGGATTGGGTCCTTGTGATAGAGACCCCAGAGAGCTGTTTTCTCTATGTGAGGAGGCGGCAAAATTTGGCTATGTGTGAACCCGGAAGCAGGGCCTCACCAGATATGGAATCTGCCAGTACATTGATCTTGGACATTGTAGCCTCCAGAACTGAGAAATAAATTTCTGTTTTTTGTAAACTACCCAGTCTATGGTACTTTGCTGTAGCAGCCTGAACTGGCTAAGACGAGGATTAAATGAGATAACTCTTTATGTTCCAGTCACGCCAGTTTTCTTCCTGCTTCTTGAACATCTCAGGGCTTTCGCATGTGCTGTCCCATCCTGTCCTGTATTCTTCTGGGTATCTTCTATCTGTCCTTTAGGACTCAGCTGAAATCATCACTTCCTTGAAGAAACTTCTGCTTTTACAAAGTCTAGGATCCTTTACAATCTGCTTCCATTGCATCTGCACTTTTCTTCCTAGCACTTAACGACATATGGAGTCAAATAATCACTGGTACAATTATATGCTGATGTCTAACTTCCTCACTAGACTGTATACTTAATGGGAACAGATCCTTGTTTGCCTTGTTCATTTTTATATCACCAGCTATTAGCAGAGGGTCTGGCCTATATAACAGGCTCCTATAAGGTAGTTAACCATTGGAGCCCAGTGCACCCTTATTATAGTAAATATTTTGTAAAAACAGTATTTTCTACTCTGAAATGAAATTCATAGATAACATAGTTTGCTTATGTTCACAGTTACAAAAAATTTAGTTATAATGTTTTGATGTAAAGCATACTTAAAAAGAAATTAAGTAATAATAAAGATATGTATTTCAGTATGTACTTGCCAGAGCATAGCATACTAAAAGATGTTGTACATCCCTTAGCTGGTGTGGCTCAGTGGATTGAGCTCCAGCCTGTGAACCAAAGGATTGCTGGTTCGATTCCCAGTCAGGGCATATGCCTGGGTTTCAGGCCTGGTCTTCAGTAGGGGGCGCTCTAGAGGCAACCACACATTGATGATTCTTTCTCTTTTTCCCTCCCTTCCCCTCTGTCTGTAAATAAACAAATAAATAAAACTTTTTTTAAAAAAGAAGATGTTGTACAAGAGTCAGATACTTACATCTATACATATTCTCCAGGAATGGGACATGTGCAGGCTGACACAGGGGTCAGTTTTAAATGCCACGAGTGATGGCTCCTTCCATGATGTACATTTTTAAAAATGGTGAACAACTCTTAGCAAAGCTACTAAAGAAAATTACAGCCTACTCTTGATTCACATGGAAATTGTATTGCTAAAAATTTCATTGTATTTTAAAACCTTGCAAATGAAAAGAGTTTGTGTTTGTACAAAAGTCAGATTTTAGGCTTCTGTCTGTGTAGATATGTGAGTACACAGACAAAATACGCACACAGGTCACTTTCTCGCCTATGTGAATAATGGCTGGGACATCAGGAAGTTACGCTGGGGTGAACAGTTTTTCCATTAGCTAGGACTGACCACACATTCCAGGATATCTAGCATTCCTGACCCTTTTCTAATAAACATCAATTTGCTTGCTCAAAGTATTGCAACAACTGAAAATGTCCCCACGACTTCCCAAATACATTACCCTGGGGGCAGGACTGCCCCTATTAAGAACTATTGATATAAAGCATGACTTCTGTATCACTCAAGGCTTAGGTTTTTTGTTTATTTTTTGTCTATAGTAGAAGTTTTAAGCAATCATGTGAGTGAATGAGATATGAAAAGGGGAAATTTGTGGTGCTAGCACAATATATAGACTTCTTTGGTAAGTCCAACTTGCTGGGATTAGGGTGGGGAAGGTACTTTCTTTTTACCAGATGTAACATAGGTAGACATGTTTATTTTCTCATATTCTACAAATGTAAATTAAGCATCTGTCCCCTAGCTGCTAAGACACAAACACTGTAGGCTCCAAAGGGAAATATACCATACTCCCCATTAGTCCATTAATCCAGGAAGGTGCAAAGCATTGAGAAAGAAATAGAATATATTCAGCAGCATGGCAGTTAGCAGAGATCATAAAAAATGACTTTCCCTCAAAAACTGTTTTACAATGTTTTGCTTTTATTAAAAATCTTAGTTTTTCTCCTGAGCGAATCATTCTGCTGGAGCAGCAAGCTGAAACAAAGCAGAGTGGGTGATTTCCAAGAAAATGACGTTGGAGCCATAATGTATGTATCCTCCACAATAAACACTGTCACATCATGTAAACTGGTGAGAGTTGGGTAAGAAACTTGCTAGTATGGCAATTACTCTAACTCTTCTCAGTGCTACAGATGTAGTTTCCACCCCACCCCCTGAGGCTCTCAACCACATTGAAATGGAAACAGATTGCTGGATTCAGCAGGAAGGTTGACAGGCAGTGAACACTTCTGTTTAGAAAACATCCTCACCAAAATCTTTTCACCTCTGGGCTTGATATTCTCTCCCAACTGGGGGATGCAGCTAAGGGATACAGTGACTGGGCAACAGGATAGTTTTGTCATAACCACCAGCATAGACCCAATGGCTGAAGTCAAGAACCATCATTCACTCATTCACCCCACAGATGCAAGTATTTACTAAATATCTATTATGAGCCAGGCACTGTTTAGGTGGTAAGTTAGAATAGTAAACAAAGTAGGTAGAGTTCTACTCTCAGGCATTTTCATAACACAAAACTAGTATATAAATGGGTCAATATATATGTCAATATCCATGATGATAGGTAGTCAGAAAACAATGAAGCAAGGTAATGTATGATGAGTGATTGGAAGTGGGAATGGGAAGCCACTTGCCTGGGTGGGTCAGGTAAGATTTTCACTGAACTGTCAAGGGTCATTTCGCTCTGAGGTGTGGCTCAGGGTCTGAGATCTGAATGATGACAATAGCATTTACCAAACAGCATCCTCATCTCTAACTGTTTGGGACCAATGAAGCAGATCTTTTAATGCTGGGTTTTTTGATTCCTAATAGAATTGAAGGGTATGCAGGAGATACTCCGTTTCTTCCTTAATTCAATAGGTACATCCTAGACTCCTTGGGGATACATAATGTGGTGCAAAAAAACAAGGAAGTTGGCAACCTGGGTACCAGTTCTGATGTCCCCTGATAATGGGCTGAGTGACCCTAAGCAAGTCATCCAACCAGCTGGGTTTGCTTGCCTATAAAAGGAAGACCGGCTGTAAACTCTATGAAGGAAGGCAGTGTCTGAGTTGTTCACTGCTGTCTCTTCAACCGGGCAATGGTGAGTGCTCCCTGCAAAGCCAATATTGCTGCATTTATTGTTATCAGATAGGTCAAATTTTTCACACCTCATAATATAGTAATTTAGCTCAATCTCTATGATTACAGTGACAAATAACAAAAAGTCAATTTCTAACTCTGCTGCGCGGGGGCTAGTACTTTCTCCTTTCTCCTCATCCACAAAGAGAAGAAGTTTATTTTAGCAATTCATCCTGGTGCTACAATCATGAATTTTAATTTAGTTTTACAAATAAAATTGTATTTCAAATACACTAGGGGGACCCCGTGGTGAATTTTAAAATAATCGTGCAGTGGAATTCTTTCCCAAAGCAAAATGTATCATGTTTTATATTATTCTTTCAGGTTGGGTATTATTGCATGAGAATGGGTTTTCTTTATTGTGAGGTATATTGGAGTTTTAAAACATTGCTATTGCTTGCTTCCATTGAGTTTGTCAGGGTCATTTCTGGGCTCCAGCCTAGTACTCCAGGTTGTTAGAGGTGTGAGCATAGGAAATTGACACTCTCCTGGAAGGAGAGGAAGCTACACTCTGCTTTGGGAATGGACATTTTCTTCCTTCCTTCCTTCCTTCCTTCCTTCCTTCCTTCCTTCCTTCCTTCCTTCTTCCCTCCCTCCTTTCCTTCCTTCCTTTCTTCCTACCTTTCTGTCAGGAATGTTAGCAAGATTACCAATAAATCATTTCCTTGTGGGAAAGACCCAAAAAGTATACCCCAATCTAGGAATGGAATGAGGGGTAGAACGCATTAATTAAAAACAAACAAACAAATGATGAAACAAACCAACCTCTTTTTTAAAGAGAGAGAGACAGAAGAAAAGTAAAGAATGTAAAGTATAGGTATTAAAAACAGAAGCCAATATTTATTGAGTGACTACTATGTGTGAGGCATCAACAACTCCATGAAGCAGGAGCTACCATTATGCCCATTTCATGGATGAGGGAACTGTGACTTCTCAGTTTAAAACTCATGGAGTTGGACCATCTAGCAGAGGTTTAGAAGAGAGTGATGGAGAACACAGGGAGAAATGGAAGCAAAGATGAAAATCATTTAATCTGGAGACTAGTTGCTGGGTTTTCAGCAGGCTGAATTAGAAAGAGGACAATGGGAAGTCAGGACACCTGACTTCTGGTTCTAGTTTCTCTGCTGACACATCTGTCACATGGAGAGATCACCATCACCCTGAGGAAGACGTGAAAATTAAGGGAAGGTTTTGTGCATGAGGGACCAGCACAGTGACTCCAGAGCTCAGTGAGAGCTAGCTGTGTTCCATGCCCCCAAACAAATTTTCACCCTTTTTTGTCTTCTACCATCCTATTGTTTCTCCCTGTGCTCTGCCCCAAACCTTCTCCAACTGGGAGCCATAGAATCACGAGGAAGTCCTCCATTCATTCCATTAAGTCAGAGATCTCAAAATGGTGTCCCACAGATGAATGTGGCCCACAGATGTATTTTGTCCGGCCAGTGTGGTGTTCATAAAACGTTTGAGTTGTTTGCCAGCACCTGACATTGCGGGGGAGGGGGGTGCTTCACAAAGGTTTTAGAGTTTTTGGCTTTTCCTCAAAAGTCAAAAGATTTGGCCATGTTGGGCCTTCTACTACCCACCATTGCCCGGGCTTGATTGGGTGGGGAAATCTTTAATCAACTCAATCTCCATCACTTCCCCCTGTGTTACATTTGTTGGCATTTCGGGTCTGGCTTCTGTAGACAGTTAATTTGTGACACTCTGCTTTAGGCTAACATTATCTTTTTTCTTGGGCTTCCTTGAAAATACAAATACCCCTGGGTGGGAAATCACAAAAACAAGAAGCTGACAGGTCAGATTATCTACAAGGTGTCTAAGAGAAGTCAAAGATAACATTTCTTGTCCAAGGATAGGGCAGGAGGTCTGAAATTAGAGGGACTGAGGAAAGAAGGCACGGAACTAGCACAGTGTAGGTACACAGAAAACTTTTGCTGAATAAATAAAAACAGAGTGGTAAATTATAAAGAGGGGCCTGAAGTCAAGCTTTTGCTTGAAGTACAAACTCCTGCACTCCATCACCAAAATGCACTGGATAAGCATCAGGACTGATTCAGCTAAGGGTCCTCATGGTCCATCCCTGGGTGCTTATCCTTGTGGGGAATCATGGTTCCTAAACTAAAAATAAGGACAAAGTCCAACAAAAGATGGGTTTGTCACTTAAATTCAAATTAAATTTTAAAATCTTTATCATTAGCTCTGTGACATGCCACTTTGTTAAGCTTTAAGGGTATAAGGCAAATCAGAAATGTTTCTTGCCCTGAAGAAACTTAGTCTTACCGAGACTTCAGAAAAAACCCCAGCAATTGTAAGAAATTGCTTCTTACTATTGATAAGAAATACAAGGTGGTATTATAGGAGCACCTGGGTAGAAAGCCTACCGTGTCTTCATTAGCTTGCACGGTACATTTTTATGAGACTCAGGAAAAGAAGCTCCTCTCCCAAGCAGATGCATCCCGACTCAGGACACATGGCTTGTTAACTACAACTTGGTGTAGAAAGCAAATGTCTTGCCCTGGCGTCTTTGGCAAGACACCTCATTTGGCAAATGAGGTGAAGCTATTAGGTAGGTGCCTGTATCCATTAGGTTATGTTTTACTACAATTAATAGAAGAACTAATTGGTTGTGGTTTCAATGAAAGGACATTACTATTTATGTAACAAGAGATCCAGGAGTAGGTGGATCCAAGAAATTGGGACAGAAATTGGGATCACTGAGACAGCCCAAGTTTGAGTTCCTGGGAGAAGCCAGAAAGCAAGAGGCACTCTATCAAATGCCTAGGAGTGCAGTCTCTCTCCATCAGTAACTGGCTGCATAAGCAAGTCCCTGAATTACTCAACTCCTCCAAGGAGGCTAGTAATACCCATTCTCTTGCGTTGGAAGTTAATTTCTAAAAAGCCAGCCAGGCGAAGGAGGAGAAAGTAGTTTAAAACAGCACTCTGGAAATGAGAGTTGTTTTCAAGACAACATGTCTCAAAGAGCGGAGAAGTGGGTATTCCAAAGAGTCTCCGGGATTAGAAAAACCAAATACTGTACTGTATACAATAGCTCCGTGACTGGAAGGGAGGAGTGAAGAAGACAGTCAAGTGGAATACAAGGATCAGGCGTCAAACAGCAATTAAGGGAACAAAGGTCAGCTGGATGATAATTACAGGCAGTTAGAGAGGGAATTATAGCTGGAGAGGTGCTAATTACATGGACCATTTAGGCAAGGGTGGGGCTTCTGTGAGAGGAACAAAATGAGGACTGATTCCCCTGCTAAGAATAAAGGCTGCCTCTCTGAGCCTGGGCTCTGAGCCTGGGCTCTGAGTCTGGCACAAGCCCAGGAGTGAGGTTGTGTGTTTTTCTCTATACTGCCTACCCTTCTGCTCCTGTGGGCAGGGCCTGCCTCTGTCCTTCACCAAATTCCCACGCTGGATCTGGGAGCTCTCTGCAGAGCACTCACTAGCTCCTTGTTTGGTGTGGGGGCTATAGAGTGAGAATCTGGGTATCCATCCATCAGTCTAATCACTCTAGGGGCTGGCTGCGCCCTGCAGAAGGAAGCCAATCAAGAGGGCCACAGCACGTGATATCCAGGCTACACTTCCATCTTCACTTCTTGCCCGGAGTGGGGCTGCAGCTGCAGGGACTACATAGTGCATTAAGTCACTATGTAGATTATCTTAGCTCTATAGCCAATGCAAGAAGTTTAGCCTAAGTTTCCCAGGTGTTGGCACTGTACCCTTTATTTCTCTTATCACCTCCTGGAATCATTGTTTCCCATTAGGGGCTTGTTGGAGAGGTGCAAAGTTGTGGGGAGGTGGCAGAGGGAAAGCATGCGCAGGACATATTTTCCTAGCTCAGTCAGGGTCCTCTGCCTCCTGTTGTATTTGTGGCCGTTGTGACAATTCCTGGGCACTGCTGGCATGGATGATCTCTCCCATACTGGGAAGATTCTCTGTGAGGAGGGGTAAAACAAACCACCAGATATTAAGCTCTCTGTGCACTTTATGTGATATTTCTACCTTTTGTTTCTTTGTAATAGTTCTCTATGACTGCGTAACAAACTACCCCAAGATTCAATGGCTTAAACAGCAATTAATATTTATTACTTTTCACAGTTTCTGTGGGTCAGGAATTCCGGAGCAGCTTCGGTGGCTTGTTCCACCACAGGGTGGCTGGTGAGGTAACAGTGAAGATGTCAGCTGGGTCTGCAGTCACCTGATGGCTGGCCTGAGGCTGGAGGTTCTGCTTCTAATGTGGCTCATTCACATGGCTGGCAAGTTGTGTAGGCATCTCCAGGGGCTAAGTGAGTGTTCTCAAGACTTGATAGCTGGCTTCCCCCAGAGCGAGGAACACAAGAGTCAAAGGTGAAAGCCACTGTGCACTTTTATTTTAACCTAGCTTTGGAAATCACACACATACCTTCTACAATATACTGTTGGCCACACAGTTCTCCCCTGATTCACAAGCGTTGAATATCAGAAAACAAATATCAACACGGGTCATTTGGGACCATGTAATAGCCATTGTAGTATGTATTTGATCATGTCTACTATGCTCTTTAAACATTAAAAGAAACACTGGATGCTTGTTGTAGAGCTCTTAAATCTTTAGTGGGCTTTCATTCGCAGGAGCTTCCCTGATCTTCAAAGAATCTATAAGCAGGTAGAGATGGGTATTCATTCATTCATTCATTTATTTATTCATTCCTTCAAAAGTAATTTTTGGATGTATTAGTAATTTTGACAGAACAGTATTGAACACTGTTTGAAGCACCTGACATGTGAAGAAACTGAGTGGCAAAACACAGAAGCCTAGTGCCTTGTCTAAGATTGAGTGACAGAGGGCAGTGAGTGCCTGGTGTCTGGCCATTGGCATTAAGCACTGAGTATTGAGCAACAGTTTAGTGGTAGGCCCTGGGGGTACAGAGGTGAATGGTACTCACCTCTGTGAGGTGATTCAAATTCCTCAACCAAGGAATTTGATGCCAAGTGAGGAATCTTACAGGGAAGATACATACACACAGAGCCAGTAATTATGATAAGCACAAAAATGCTATGGGAAATAGCCATAGGAGTTGCAAATAGGGTCATTTTCAGCTGAAGGGGTCAAGGATGGGGGCATGCATTGAGAGATCGACTGAGAATTGACTTGACAAGATGCAAGTCTTTGCTCGGCTCAACAAGAACAGATTCAAAATAAAAATGGAGCCCCTGTGGTTGAGGTCAGATTGGGATGGGACTGGAGCCAATGTAGTGTGCTCATTGCACAAATGAGGATCTTAGAACTTATCCCCAAGTTCCAAGTGATGATGGTATTTGGAGGTGGAGCCTGTGAGAGGTCATTGGTCCTGAGGCTGGAGCCCTCACCAGTGGAATTTGTTCCATTATAAAAGAACCCCCAGCGGTCTTCCTCCACTGTCACCACAGTCCGTCACGTGAGCAGACAGCAAAAAGAATGTTGTCCATAAATCAGGAAGTGGGCCCTCACTAGATACCAGTTCTGCCGGCACCTTATTTTTGGATTTCCAGGCCTCTGGAACAGTAAGAAATCAAGTTTTATTGTTTATAAGCCACCCAGTTATTTTGTTATAGCAGCCCGAAAGGACTAAGACAGCCTCCAAAGCCCCTTGCTAGCCATGTGACCAATCGATGAATGAAGTCCTTCCTCTACAGGGCCCTCTCTTAGCCCAGCAATGCAAGACTTGTAGTATGATATCAAAAGTGCTTCCCGACACCCACATTTTTCATATGTAAGTTTCATGTGTATGTATCTTGAGACTATAAACCCCCAAAGGCCAGGAGCATAACATTCTGCCCCCTTGTACTCAGTGGACTCAATGGACTTTCAGTAAACACATCTAAATTTTCCTATTACTGACGTTATTGCATTTAGAGGGGCTGTAAGACTTAGTGGTTAAGGGCATAGCTTCGGGGGCTAGACTGCCTGGATTCAAACCTCAGCCCCGTCACTCTCACACTGTTTGAGCTTCTGCAAGCCCCTTCCTTCTCTGAGTCTCCCTTTCCTCGGCTATAATACGGAGTAACGATCCTACCACCTGAATGGGTTTTGTCTTGAGGACCAGATGAACTAACATGTTTAGGCCTTAGGTTTAGAATAGTTCCTAGTACACAGGAACTGTTCAGGATGTGTTAGTAGTGATTTATCTTTAGATATGTACACTCAACTTTCAGATTTTACTGGTTCCTTGGTGGCACTGATCTGAGACACACCGCAATTTAAGAGTAGTTTTCCAGAGGATAAGGGGGTGAGTGTTTTGGAGAGGCGGTGGAGAGAAGAAACACTGTATCAAATGTACATCGAATGTAAGTTGTTCCTCCAGAAACATTGCAATGAGGGCATGTGGATTTATAATTGAGGAAATGCAGCACATAAACATTTAAGCAGCTTGTCTTCGCTTTTTCCAGCTGGGGCACATCTGCAGCTGGGGGCCAGGCGAGGATGCCGGAGGCCCTTCAGAGAGTAGAAACGCAATCCCACAGTTCTGGGAAGAGAGAATAGAACCTTATTTTCCTGAGGTGTAATTTACATGTAGTCAAATATCCAAATCTTATGTGTATAGCACAAGCAAATGCTTAAAGTCAAATATGCTCCCTCTACAGTATGGGAAACAAGTCTGGGTCTAAATGTAATTGCACTGAAATTTGGAGCAAGAGTGCCTCGATGTAACATTTATTATGGAAAAAAAAAAAAAGCTCAGCCAAGATCAGCATTAGTAGGGGTGGGAGGCAACTTATACTTACTAATTGAACAGCTATGATGGGCTAGATATATTCCACGTGTTTTGTTTTTCCATTTAAGATCTGTCACAACCCTCTGAGTTTCATATTAACAGCCCTGTTTTACAGATGAGGGACTTGATGCTAAGTTTACATAATTTCCCCCAAATTCCCAGGATATTTTATGCTTCTGAATTGAACCTAGAGCTGTCCTACTTCACATCACTATGCTGTTTTTTTTTTACTTCATTTATAATTTATTTAAATTCAACCCATCTCTTAGAGATAACCAATCTGACTTTTTACAACACACTAAGACTAAATTTTACTGGGTGCTGGTAGGGAAGAAGACAAATGAGATGGAATTTAGGAGCCATTTTTAATAGAATAGAATGTCTTAAAGATGCACAGTAGAAACTAGTGACTGTTAGCTTAGATATGGAGAAAGAGAGACAGAGAGAGAGAGAGAGAGGGAGAGAGAACGAATTGCTGCCCAGTGCTGGCCCTACAAGATGGCAGAGCTCGTGCCTGCCCAGGTGGTGTAAAACACATATTCTCCTTCCTGCACGAATTCTTTTGCAGCTGGAAGGTGGTGGGCCTTCCATCCTACCAAATTTTGAACACTCCTAGGAAAGGTAACACTGAGGAAGTTACTAATTAGCGAAGTCAGATCAGAGCCATGCAAGAACAGATCATACAAGAGGGGAGAGGCCAATGAGATGGGAGAGTGAGGCATTCACGAGAGGGTCAGCAAGAGAGGGGAGTGACGGCTTCCTGAACTGCACCTCCTCAAAGCCCGCACTATAGCCCTGTGGGAGTCCACGTTATCATTAGGGCTTCTGTCTTTTGGGGCCTGAACTTCTCGTTTGATATTCTAAGAAATGCACATCTCCTCTGGTCTCTCAGTTTTGATGGCATTCAGAAAAATACACTACACAACAACAACACACACACACACACACACACACAAGCACAACCTTTCTTAATTCAACACGTTTATCTCTGTTAGAGTTTTACAAAGAGACTTTCTGTTTGATTCTCTCATTTGTATGTGTTTCTGGGAGTCCAAGACTTCATTGAACTGGCAGCCTTCTTGACGTGGCCCCATTTAAATTTGTGCTTTATAGAAGGCATACTTAGCAAGAACACTGAGGAAAAAATAAAGGAGAGTTCGATGCTTTAATCTTAGAGGCAACCAATCCCTTGGAGAGAGTGCAGGGCAGGGCCACTTTACACTGTCCAGAGGCTTTAGTTTTAAATTAACTTTACTTTTTTAATGATTCATTTCCATGCCCCACCAGAGAAGACTAGGAATAATATCAAGAGATGAGGGAGTTGGGGCAGGAGAGACATGGGTAAAATACTGTGGTGGCTGTGTTCTCTACCTGTCTTACCCAGAAAATTGCCTGGACTCCAACAATGCATTCAGAAGGCACCAGCTCTGGTGGTCAAGCACTGTAGAAAAGCAGCTGTCTGCCAATTTTTTCAAAGTTCACATCACTGAAGAATAAATAGTTAACCAGTTATCTAGAAAATAAGGAGGTGTAGTGGGTTGAATAGTAAAGCCTCCGAAAGATATGTCAAAGTTGTCACGCCCAGAACCTATGAAGGCAACCTTAGTTGGAAAAAGGATCTTTGTAGGTGTAATGAAATGAAGGATCTTAAGATCATCCCGAATTTAGGGTGGTTTCACACACGGATTTCTGGTTCCTGGCCTCCAGAGCTAGGAGAGAATAAATTTTGGTTGTTTGAAGCCATAAGCATTCTTTAATTTGTGATAGCTGCCCCCATAAACTAATTAGAGGGTAAATGAGATTTTGCTATGATCTTACTCCTTGAATGGCAGAATTGCGATACAGTGTCTTCCACAGACTGTGAAAGGGGCACTGCCCTTTGGCTATTTGTGCCTCAGGGTCCTACCTCTCCTGAATTTCAGCTATTGGTAATGTTGGGACCACAGACCCAAGGAGGCCTAGATGAGCTAATAAGCAAATCAAGCATATACTAGCCACATTAGAGAAATGCACCCTCAGAAGCTTTTTGAAATATTTTGATTAAAAAAATTAAAAGAGCTATAAGGACAAAAATCAGACCTTTAAAAAATTTGCTTGTATTAATCATATATGCATGAATGTGAATCCCCAAAGTGAGGTTAGTTCCTATTCTCCCGGGGAGAAAAATCAAGAAAGTTTTGTTTGCCAGGGTGAACAAATAAACTTCTGGGTGTATAGACGGAATAACCCAAATACATGCATATTGTATCTAGTCAATCAATTTAATTATATTTAAATATTGTCAATTGCATTTAATATACTATACCAATTTAGAAGTACAGTCAACCCTTGAATAACATGGTTTAGAGCTGCACAGGTCTATTTATAGGTAGATTTTTTTCTCATTAAATATTGTAAATGTGATTTTCTCTTCCTAAAATTGTCTTAATATTTTCTTTTCTCTGGTTTATTTTCCTGTAAGGATGTGGTATATGATACTCATACAAATTACATGTTAATCAACTTTTCAAGTAATCAGAAATGCTTCTGGTCAACAGTAAGCTATTAGTAGTTAACCTTGAGGGGAGTCAGAAGTTATACTCAAATTTTCAACTGTGTGTAGGGATTAGGCATCCCTAACCCCTGAATTGTCCAAAGGTCAACTGTATGCCTTTTGTTTTTCGTATAGCACAAAACAACCTTACTCAAACTTTACAAAATATTTTTAACATCAATATCTTTGTTATCACTGGAGCCATCTTTTTGAGTTATTGGATTATTTAGGACTAGGACGGTTCATGTCAGAAGACATCATTTGTATTTATTTTTGCACAAGTAGTGAGAGATAGAGCACTTTGTGAATCCTTATGTGACATGGTCACTTAATATTTTATCTCAAGCACACAAGAAACCATTTCTGTAACACCTGGATCCCTGATGTATGTATTTGCAATTTCCACAGTGTTAACACTTACTCTGTTGCACATTAAAATGACCTTCAAAAAGCTTGTTTACAACAATGTTCAACATTTATAATTAGGGGCTCATAATCGTAATTAGTAAAACTGTGCTGAAGTGTTGAATTGCTTTCTCTTTCCCCACCCTCTTTTTCTAAACCAGTTCTGCCAGGTAACTTCTGTCATTATCCCAAGCCAGCACTAACTAACTGAGGCACTTCTAAGTCTAATATACCTTCCCCCAAATGGTAGTTTTTGTTCAAAAGGAAGTATTAGAGAAAGCATTAACTAATGTCAGACATTTTGAAAGAACTAGAATTTAAAGGGACTCCTTCTTTTCTAAAAGATAATTTTTTGAGGGGAGAAACATTGCCAAATATGATAGTGTATAAAATAATATTTTATCAAATAATCTTGTGTTTATTTTTAGTTATTCATTGGAGTGGGCAATAAGATCTTTTTAGTATTTTGGGCCTCTAAATATCTTTCTTTAATCTCAGTCCTATTAAAAAGCTGCATTGAGTATTTGGGCTAAGACACAGAGAAACTGTTTGACAGTGGGCCCTGGAGTTGTAAGGTTATTGAGTCTTTATGGCAGATGGGCCATGCGCAAGATGGGTAAGTAGAAGATTTACTGGGAGAGGTAAGTGGATGGGGCCACCAGGAAGGGAGGAGCAGACAGGAGAAACATGTTATCTAGATCCCAGGACAGGCTGCAAACCTTGATACACTATTTGTATGTTCTGTAAGGCATGGCTGTACCTTATCTCCTGGTCTTGTGGAGCAGGGGAAGGGGATCGTCTGCTCTTATTATAAAACATCCCCGTTTTCCAAAATCAAATTGAAAGGGACACAGATAGCTTTTATTATGATTCTCTCTAACTAAGTTTTCTTCTCTCTTAGTATCTCTCATTTTCTGTGTCTGATTAGTGGGGACATCGGCAGTCCTCCCTACTCCACTGTCCGTATGAAGATCGGGTGCGGTAGGATATAGAAGGAAACTGAAAAGTATACAGTGCCTCATAAATCATGCATGAGGAATTTATTATTGTGATTTCTATAACTGTTCGAGCTGTTCTGCAAAGTAATGGCCACTTTGGGGAAAGAAGTCTCACCCACCGGCAACAAGTGGATTCATTTGCTGCCTTCACATGCACCAAATCAGGGGACTTTAGTCTCTACCGTGCTTCACCCATCACTCTCTCTAAGGACCTGACAATCGTAACCACCCCTGTGGACACATTTTGACATGGCAGAATTTTCGCAAGGACAATCCAGACCTGACTGGGACCCAGGACAAAACTATGTCCCTTTCCAACGTCTTGTGGTTCTTGCCCCAGCTTCTCGGTACTTCTGCCAGGTCCACAGAATGTTCTGCTCTATACTTTATCAAGGCAGGCCTTTATACAAAAAAACATCCCCCCAAATCTCCCCCGCAATCCACACTTACCTGACCTTAAGACCCGGCTTTGGGTTGTAAATCTAAGCAACATGATTGCCCAACCCCGGGCAGTGTGATTATTTTTAATTAAAAACAAACAAAACAAAACAAAACAGACTTTCTTCCCCCCATTATATAGATACTCAGAAAATATTTTTAAAAACCACCTACAACTCTAAAAGCACAAAGATAATGCTTGCTGATGTGTTACTATTTGTATCTATATTGTTATGAATTTTAAAATTTTTTCTAGGTTTATTGACATATAATGGACATTTAATACTGTACACATTTCAGATGTATAGCACAGTGATTTCATATGTGTATAGACTGCAAATGGTTGCCATAATAAAGCTAGTTAATACATCCATTACCTGGAGTACTTACAATGACTATATTTCTTAAATAAAATTTATACGTGCTATATATATTCAATTTATTCTGCCTTTTATATTATATAATAAAATTTTCTTATGCCATGAAATGATCTTCAAAAAATCATTTTAGCATATGCAAAATAATCTGTAATTTAACTTTTCATAATGCAGTTAACTAAGTTCCTCCTATTTGAATAATAATGTTGCAATGACTACCTCAGTGTCTTTTTAAAAAATATTTTATTTTATTTTTATTTTTAGAGAGAGGGAAAAGGAGGGAGAAAGAGGAGAGAAATATCAATGTGTAGTTGCCTCTTGCATGCCCCCTACTGGGGATCTGGCCTGAAACCCAGGCATGTGCCCTGACTGGGAATCAAAACAGCAACCCTTTGGCTCCCAGGCCTGTGCTCAATCCACTGAGCTACACCAGCCAGGTGCCTTGGTATCTTTGAGCACAAGTCTTTGTATATCTGATTATTCTCTTACAGTATATACAGTGTGGAGCAAAAGTAGGATTACAGTTGTTTGTATGGAAAATAATATAACAATAAATAAAAATATAAGAATAAAATGTTTCATGTACTCACAACTGTAAACCTACTTTTGCCACACCAACTAAATAGTCTATAATAAAATGAAAGTATGTACAGTGTATATAAATTATATTTAAGAAAGATATATATATTCAGGAAAGAAAGAGAGGAAAAATTTTTATTTTTTTAAAGATTTTATTCATTTATCTTAGAGAGGGGTGGGAGGGAGAAAGAGAGGGAGAGAAACATCAATATGTGGTCACATGCCCCTTGTTGGGGACCTGGCCTGCAACCCACACATGTTCCCTGACTGGGAATCGAACCAGCAGCGCTTTGGTTTATAGGCAGGTGCTCAATCTACTGAGCCACACCACCAGGGCTGGAAAGGAAACATTTTGAAGACTTTGATACATAGGTTCATTTTGTGGCAAGAATTGGCTATTTTCTTGCTGCCCAATATCTATTTTTTATAGTGGTAGCACCTGAATTTTCCTTCAGGAACAGCTAGTACCAGTCCATGAATTTTTGTGACACTTACTCTATCCTTTGGCATATGACCTCTGGCCCAGCCCAGCATGGCATCTTATTTTCCCAATTTCAGCAATTCATTTAGGGATAGGCATGAGACCCAAGATGAAACATGTGCATCCAATCAGAGCCAATCATACCACTTTTGCTTGAGCATAGAAGCCAAAATATCCCCTAATGTTGGATATAGAACTGGGAGAAATGGAAGCCTCTTGCTCCGAGGGTCCTCAAGGAGGGCTTGCCTGGGAGGGGCAGATGGAGAAAGAGAAACTGAGGACATTGTTAGATCCCCTGAACCAAGCCCTGCCCAAAGCCAAGCTGCCCTCTGGTCTTTGCAGAGATAGGAGCCGACATATTCTCTTTTTACCTGAAGGCAGTTTGATTTGGGTTTTCTATCATTGAAATTAAAAGAGTGCTATCTGATAAACATTTTATAGGGGCCTTTGGGGAGAATGATCCCGTAACCCAAAGGAATGATTCTAAAGGTATACATCTTTGACTTCCTGCAAAGTGAGATAGCTTGGAAAATACCTTCAGACAGTGAGACATGTTGCCTCTCTCTTACTCATTTGAAGGACAAGACCCAAACCTGGTGAGAAACACGAGGTCCTCTCCTTGCTCTAAGAATGGCCCCTAACAGGAAGTTGGCAGCTCTCCCAGACTGAGCAGATAAAGAAGGGGTTAGTGTGGCAGCGCGGAGGTGGATAGACAGATGGCATCTACTTATACTTATTAAGGTTACAACTCATAGCCAGAAAGCTCCAGCTAGATTAGGGATGATTATGGTTTCCCTGGTGAGTTTCTATTTGTCAACATCCCTGAAAGTCATGGCCCTGTTTATAGAAGTGAGCCCTTAAGAACATAATCAAAGGCCACAGAAAAAGCGTCAAGGGTCTCAGTCCCTAGGAAAGGGTACTCTGGGTCCCTGGTTAGCACATATCACAATTTGTTGACCCATATCCATGTCGTATGTTGATCAAAGACTTGGCATGCTGTGGGCTTGCAGCATGATACAAATCCACCCAAACAATCCACAAGATCTCTAAATCCCTTCCAAATATTACAAGCCACCATTCAAACTCCATGTATGGGGGTGGAGACACGGCTCTTAATGACCTCGTTGAAGACACCCAAACTGATAGGGGAGCAGACAATGAGCTATGCTCCAAATGGAAGGTGTGTCTTCCTGCTACCTGGAGTTGAGAGCTCTCTAATGTTTAAAAAAAAATCCAACAACCTGAACACCTACTATGTGCCAAACCCTCTTGTATTAAAACAGAGCAATGACAAAGCTAGGCCATATCTTTACCCTCACTGATAAGGCAGTAAGTACAAGATATCCTGGCAGCATGACAGAGGACACCTAGCCTGTACTTTGGGGTGGCGACCAAGGAAGGCTTCCTGGAACAAATGAGCTAGAGGTAAAAGAAGAAGTAGTGAGGGAAAAGGGTTAGCAGAGGGGGAACTGAAGCCCAGAATGAACAGAGAAAGAATGCAAGTTTGAGGAACTACAAGTGTTTTTACAAAGTCCAGGCCAGAACCTGCAAGAGAGGGAGTGATATAAGATGTTTGGATCAAGTCAGAAAGGGTTCTGTGAGTTGTTTAGACACTTTTATTTTGAGGGCAATGAACATGATTAAACAAAAGATAAGTCCTTCTTAAATTAGAGTTTTTGTTTTCAATGCCACATACCTTAGGATTTTGAGACTCTCATTACATGGATTAGGCATTATTTACAGTAGAGATAAGGTTAAAGCAATAGACTGGACTCTGAAGCAGTAAGTGTGCAATGATAATCCTGCCAACCTTTTCTGTGGGCTTCTCTTCCTCCATGATGCTGTGTCCTGCAGGAGTCAGCATTGTCTTTCCTGTCTGATCTCCAGGTCAGTGTTGAGAATTTCCAGCAGCCCCTGGGATTTTGAAAGATGCAGTGACAACAATCAGGAAGGGAGCCAAGGAACTTTCCAGAGATTTTGAATTTGAACTCAAAGTAAAGGATCTTCAACCACCTATTTTCATGCATTCACTGGAGGACCAACTGAAAACATTTCTGGAGAGAGCTCTACCGGCAGTTTGCACGATTTTTACTTGAAAACCCCCATGGAGTAATTCACAAAGCAGTTTTATTATCTCATTTAATCTTCTCCAAAACTGATGTCAGGATTATTTTTCCCGTTTGACAGATGAGGAAACTCTGACTCATGGTGGTTTGCCCAAAGTCACAGAGCTCGTTTGTGGCAGGGGCTGGGTTGGAAGCCAGGTGCCCTGATTCAGAGTTTTGTAGTCATTTCTGGCAATGAGAACCAGGTGATATGAAGAACTGCAGGAACAGGATGCAGTGGTCTTTAGTCTGAAGAAGAGAAAATACATTTGAAACATTCATTCATTCATTCAATGAATTAATTGAGTGTCTATTCTGTGCTTGGCTCTTCATTGAGTAATGAAGGAGACAGAAATGGTTCCTGCTAATAGTATACGTAGTTAAAAGGGAAGATGGGTATTTAAAAAAAAAAACTCCATATTTTGTGCTTGCCTAGGATCTCTTTGTTTGAGAAATGGCCCGTTATCCTTTTCATAACAGAGTATAATGTTTCCTGAAGTATTGACCTTGTTCAGTGCCCTGTATGCTCACTGAACCCAGGGTAGGCATCAGGTCTAGACAGACCTGGTCAATTGGTGACCCCTGGCTTCAGTGATTAGTTTGCCTAGCAGTGCTAATGCCCAGGAGTTCTGTGGAAGCCACTGGGTGAGATACCTGTGCTCTTTGCTCAGGGGTCTCGGTCTGTAATGAGGTAAAATACTGGAAGAGAGAGTGGCCATGTTTTACCATTCCATGGGGAAAAAGAATCTGTTTGAAAAGAAATAAAAGTCATACAGAATAAGGCAGAAGTTAGGCAATGAAGAAAGAGCCCTGGAAGTCTTGTGTGAACCCCTGGACCTAGGGATGCCTTTTAGGTATGTAGGGCAATCGATCCCCTTTTGTGGGGTGAGTTAGTTAGTATTGGGTTTCTGTCCTTATTGATACATAAAGAACTATATAATTACAAATGCCGACAAGTACTAAGAAGGAAACAAACATGAGACCATGAAAGGGCATAATTGTGGGGGCACGGTTTATATGAGGTTGTTAGAAAAGTGACAGTAGGCTTGTGACATGAAAAAGGAACAGACTTCAGTGATGCTAAAGGTAGAGGCAAAACCTTCTTGGTAGAAAGAACCTGTGGGGAGGCCCGGAGGGTGAAAAAAGCTGCTGCAAGTATTTGAAGAGTTGTTAACTAGAATGGAATATATTTTTATTGGCCACATTGGACTACAGGTGCCAATGGCTGGAAGTTGCTGTAGGTCTGATAGAGATTAAACAAAAAAGAACTTTCAAGCAGTAAGAAAATCAAGATTTCCCTGTCACTGGAAGATCCCAGAAGAAGGTACAGTCACAAATCAAGTGTTTATTTTTATTTTTATTATTATTATTTTTGCAGGGAAATTTAGTTACTAGGTGAGAGGTGGCTGGTAGTGATGTATTTCTTTATTTTCTCATTCAGCAAATACTTTATGAGGTTCTGCAATGTCCCAGGTATAAAATACCTGTGCATTACAGTAAACAGTATGCAGCTTTGGAACTGACCCAGAGAACTGGCAGTCTAGGGGCAGATACTGATGATGGACACATCAATTCTGTTACAGTGTGGTGAGTGGCAGAGCAGGTGCCAGCACAGGTGTGTTGTGGGCACATAGAAGAATAGCTAAATCAACTGGGAATGACTTCTAAGGTGGGCTCTTATCCTGTCAAAGTATGACTCTAAAGATCAGGGGAGAGTTCTTGTGGAACCTGTGACTGGGATCCAAGGGCAGGCTGTGACCCTTGGTGTGAGAATCTTTCCCAGGATAGTGCTGAGTGAACACGTTCTAGTGTTTATCAGGAGAAGTAGGCAAGCAACCTACCTTGTGGAATGGCTCCCTACCAAATGTAATGAAGTGAAAATATTACTATCCAAATGTTTAGCATAAAATTCACTTTAGGGAGGGAAGTGTTCCTGGGAAAATATCTTCTTAATCTGTGAGGGGGGACTATGAAGTGCTTGGCAACATAAGGGGCAAGAGGAGGCTTCACAATGTAACGAGATGTTTAAGGTTTTCTGCAGGTCAATAAGAGCAATTTGTGTGTTTGGGTTGGTTTTGGTTCTGTTTTCTCAAATGCTGAGAGAAGGCAGGGAGATCAGAGCTATGGATAGAAGAGTTGGAAAAGTGGACCATGGCCATTGGCATTTTCAGACCAGAAGGTGTCCAGTAATCCATTTGAAGAACTTGTGTTGCTTCCCCATTTTCCTCAGACTCTTCAGTGTCATCTCTACGCTCAGGAATGCCTCCGGGGAGGGTGTGTATATGTTTATATCTTTAAGAAAATCCAGAAGGAGGGCTGGATTTATTACTGGGTCCTTGTGTAAAAGAGTCATCATGCATGGACACAAGAACCCAGAGGTGACAGTAATATATAAGCCTGCAGGTATCTGCCGAAATCCCAAAAAGGTCTTGGAATTCTATAGGGGCATGGAATGGGGAGTTTTGAGACAATCTTATTTGTATTTTAAGAGACAAGGAGTACCATGAGCTCTGGGTTACAGCCACCTTATTCTAGCTTGAGTGTACACAATGTTATACTTTCATTAGAGAACAGATTATATCATAACTGGGTGTTATAATTTCCAGCCACCCCAACCTCAAGTGTGAGGCCCTTCAAAACAAGTTCTTGGTGGTGTCTCCAAATCCTGGTACCTGACATAGATGAGGCTAGGTAAATGCTTGTTTGGGGCGCCTATGCTTTTCGCCTATAAGCAGAGGAGAAATGAATCAGCCTCAAGTCACTAACAAGTTACAAGCTCCTAGACAAAGGTCTGCATTGGTTCTGGGAATTGTGATAATGAGGCTGTGAAGGGCCCCTGTGCTGAGCCAGCTGCTAAGGACACAGGCCCTGCCCAGCTCCAACCTCGTGTGGGCTCTGTCTGGAAATAGGGAGGTGGAAGCTCATTAGGGAGGAATGGTTAAAAAAAATAGCATCATCAACTCTAATCAGGCAGTGGGTATGGGGTCAGATCCCTTTTAGCAGGAATGTGGGCTGGAGGGCAGGGCTGGGGCAGACATGATAGGGCATGAGGAGGCAGCTGCAGTCAGCTGCCATGAGTGCCACTTCTGGTCACCCTCAGCCACCTCCAAGGACACTGTGCTTGAAGGTCTTAATTAGGCCCCCTATGGTGTTATTGGTTTCTTGGGAAACACTGTCAACCAGTACCCCCAGCTTTACAGGAAGGGCCAGATGTGCTCAGGCCTGGGCTTTTGTAGGGAAATGCAAGGCTGGCCTGGCACCGAGTAGGTAGCAGAGGCCACTTCACCCACACAAGCCTGGCCCTGCCAACAGCTCTGGGCTTGTGCTTCCGGAACCACTGATGGGAATGTTGAGAATGGATGAGGGGAAGGCCCAGACTTCCTCCCCACACAGACACTGCTTATTGGAAGGATGTTGGCGCAAACCACATTGCTGGCTGTCCCTCACTTCCCCTCAGCTCAATTAAGGCAGTAATCGGTATTTCTTAATTGCTGCTCCTGCTCCATCTCCTGCCCCTCCTCCTCCCTTTGTCCACTGCAGTGTAGTACCAGGAGACTTGTCTGTCCTCCGGGGCTGGCCTGGGAAGAAAAGGCTTAAGGAAGCTTAAAGGCCTTGACACCTGGTAGGGAAAAAACCTTGCAGAAATAGTTCTGTGGCTGGAACATTACCTGGCTGGGCTCCCAACCAAGTCTGTGGCTACCCTCCGGCACCTAGGGTGACGATCAGGCCAGCATTTGGCTGTATCTCTATCTGGGCTTGCCTTCCTATTTGCAGTTTCTCATAATTCCCTTCTCATTTTATAACTGTGTTGCTTCATTATAAGTGTCATTGTCAGCGGTAAACCTCAGATCTTTGTGGAATGAGATTAAGTATAAATATAAAAAACAAATTGCAATTATTTGTGTGGCAATAACAGCAACAATGGGGGTAATGTGATGATGAGGGACTGGTGGGTGTGTGTAGGCATCTTTAAAACAGGGTTTCTTGATGCTCTTAAACCTGACTTAGATGACCTTTTCTGAGGAGATGCTGAGATTACTCACTATAGGAGCAACTCCAGAAGTTAAATGGTTAATTCTTGTTGAGGAGTTCAGGGAGCCTGGAGTAGCCTGGAAGACTCTGGAGCTCTCAGATTAAGATTTTCTAACAAACTGTGCTTCTTGTCCCTCCCTCCCTCCCTCCCTCCCTCCCTTCCTTCATTTCTTCCTCTATCACCTCCCTCTGTCCATCCTTCCTTCATTTCCTCTTTCTCTCACTTCCTTCAACATTTCATTGAGCATTCAAGTTCAAGGTTGTGTATCAGATGAGAACACAAAGATAAATCAGACATGAATCTTCGTTGGAAACTTTCTTGGAGCTATGTTCTAAGAAGGGGGAGATCATATATGTTTACAAATAAGCATCACATAGAGTAGGCAGTGAGGGCTGTGTTTAAATAGACACAAAAAAGCGCTAAGAGAATTCTTTATACTTCCTTGTGCTCTCATCTTGACTTTACCTGCTATGCCCCAAACCCAGGGACTAGATTCTAGTATTCATTGTACTTTTAAGGCTGCCCCTCTTGGATAGGTTGACACTAGTGGGCCTTGAGACTCTGTCTCATGGAAAATACCTATTTGAAGCTCTTGAGGTCAAAGAGCTGTTTAGCTCACCTCTTGAACAGCCCTGAGAAAGTACCCAGTTGATGTAGACACTCAATTGGTGGTTAAGTTCATAGTGTGGGCCTGTGAGATAGTGTGGGGCTACTTCGAAACCAAAGTTAAGACCAAAATAAAGGACTCTCGACAAAATAATGTTTTCTTCCAAGTATACTTTGAAATCTGTCTCCATTGTGCTTGCATAGCTTATTCATCTTCTTAAGCTAATTCGTTAACTCTAAGCCCAGTTGAGTATTTCTGTGGCATGAAAGACCATTCTTGCCATATGCTAGAAATTTGGCTGGGCTGCTAGCCCTTCAAAGAACTGGTCAAGCAGCTATTGGATAATGCGTTAAGTGCTGTGAACAAGGTGAGAGAGTGGTGAGAGAAATGCTCTCTAAAAGAAAAATAAAATATGATCCACAAACATAAGCAACTATATGATTTTAAATTTTCTAGTAGTAGACTTACTTTAAAAGGTAAAAAATATATTTTTTAAAAGTAAAGGGAAACAGGTAAAATTAATTTTAATAATATATTTTATTTAATTTGTTATATACACACACCATCACTTAACTATATTATTGATAGGAACATTGAAATATTTTACATTTTTTGTATTACATCTTTAAATTTTGGTACAGATGTTTACATTTACAGATCACATTTTAAGTACTTAATAACCGTATGTGGCTAGTGGCCAACTACATTGAACAGCACAGATTTGGACAGTTGAGAGAAACTAGTTACCCCTAGAGCATGTGGGCAAAGAGTACCAGCATTAATTTTCAGCTTCATCTCATACATATCTACACGACTTATCCTTCCAAAATACAGCTTATTCGTGTAACAAATCAAGAGGTATATATTTTATCCCCAGTTTGTAGATGAGGGAACTGAAGCTTAGAGGTTATGAAGTAATTTGTCTTACAAATTACTATGGTAGGTAGCGAGTGAGTCATAGAGCTGGGACTTGACTCTTCCAGGTTTGTTTGATTCTAAATCCCAGCAACCTGGCATTTTCCAAGGACCTATAAGCTTCACAAGAAGTGTTGGGAGTCAAGGATATTTGAGGAATATTCTGTACTGTGGCCCAATCTTGGGAATTCACAGTAGGAATCATGTGTTGAAGGCTCTGCGAAGTTCTCTAAGGAACCCGTTTACCATTGTTTAACACCAAGCTTCCCAAACATGTAATAGGGAACTATTTTTTCATGCAACATCTATTAACATTTCAAGGAGCTAGTGTTTCATATAACTTGCTTTGGGATATGCATGGTGTCAATGGAATCCTACTTTTTGAAATGAGGCTCCTGGCCACATAAGAGGTCGTCGCATCACAAAAAAATGACAGGATTTCTTGAATGTCAGTCTCAGGCATTCAAAGAGGGCACTGTCTGGTGACTTTGATTTAAAATAATATTGTTCCCTTTTGGCTACTTCAGCTTCAGATTAAAATCATGGAATGTGACCCACAAGCTTCATCTTAGCCAGAATCCATGCAATAAAAGAGCTCAAATAAGGAACTCTTTCTCTATCTCATACAGTGATGATTTATGTTCATAATGTTAATTGGGACTCCTTAAGACCTTAGAACAGCTTCTGAATCAAACAAGAAGACTCAAGTTCATGCAATATAGTTTCAGCATAAAGTAAATGTGGTCACATTTCTATTTTTTTTGAGAATCACTGACTTGTGTCTGGGAAAATTGATGTTGAAATTGACTGACTACTTGTATGTACTAAATACGGTTCAAAGACTTCACTTTAAATCAATGAAGGAAGGAGCTAGTATCATCATCATTATCACCATCATTATTTAAAACTGAGGCACAGAGAACATGTGAGAGGTCACTCAGCTAGAAAGCCCCAGAACTGTGCTTTCAGGAAGTCTGACCCTTAGCCCATATGCTTATGCATCACCCATTAATACCAAATCAATGACTTTTTCAGAAAAAGCCATTTGAGAACCCATTTGGACAAATGGGATGGATGAGTGTGTGTGCATACGTGCAGAGAGATAGAGGAAGACACATAACTGAAAGCAGGCAAATTAGGATATAGGAGAGATTGGGAAAGAAGTAGAGACAGATCTTTACATTCAAAGAGTACTTTATAAAAGGTTAGCATATACATTATCTCACCTGGTCATACGAACTTATTTGGATTAGGTACTCATGCTGTTAACAAAGTGGTCAAGAAGGAAGGGAACTCTAAGCATCTGATATCAGTTCACAACCCTCTCTACCACTGGAGGAAATTAGCCACAGGTTCCTTGCAGTCTCCTCTTCTTGCCTTAAATCTTCTAGACACACTTTAAAATGATGACTACATGTCCAAGCTCCTAGTACATACCGCAGCCCCCGCTTCAAGTTCTGCATCTGACACTGCACAGGCTTCACTCCACAGTTCTGAGGCCCCGATGAGACTGACCAATATAGTGTGGCAAGAAGCCAGTGTTCTTATTTCCTGAGGTTGGATGGCTGGGTCCCTGGGTGTCTCGGCCCATTTCCCGGCACACAGCTGCTGTGGCAGATCCTGTATAAATGTTTCAGCATTAGACTGGGAAACCGCATGAGGGACCATTTGGAGAACGGAAATACTCTCCTGTGTCAGTGTCAAGAAAGAAGAAAGCAAACCAAGGCCTATGGGGGAGCCAGGGTGGGAAACTGTCTGTTGGGTGATTTGGAGAGCCCTGACCCAGGTAACGGCTGGAAACTCCAATCCCCTCCTGCTTCTCAGCTGCCCACAGAGACCCTGAAGGACTGGCTGGGGATCAGTGTAAGAAATTCATGCTGGGGGTAGGGTGGCTTTGGGGGTGGTGGTAGAGTCCCTCAACTTCTCATCCCCTCTGCTAGAGGGTCACATGGAGAGATTGTTCTTTTGAGAGAATCTGAGTGTTATCCTGGCAAACTTTGGCCCTCTTTGTTTCCCTTGCTCGTTCCTTCCAGATGCAAGTAAAAGAAGCCTGTTTTATATTTCTGTTGAACAAATTAGTTACACCTTTCGAGTTTTCTCACACAGGCCACCACATCAAAACATGCCTGAGAGCTCTGGAGAATGTCCCAGTGGCCCCAGACCCTCTGGAAAAACACTCACTTGGACAGCTGCAGGAGTTGCAACCAGGGCCTTTCCTTTGAAGCCCCTAGTTGGAGAAGGAAACTTGCCTAAATGGCCCTCCAAAAGGGGCGAGAAGACAATCAATGATGAATCTATTTCTGTGATAAAAACAGATTCTTTTATTAGAAGTTATTAATGATGATCATGTTAATAGCTGCCCTTTATTGAATATTATTTGCCAAGCACTTAACACATTCATTTAATGAAGATGCTTCACATTATCTTATTTAATTCTCACAATAACCCTTTATGAGCTAAGTATTTTCTCCAGAAGATAAAACTAAATGGTAGAGCACTTATGAAGCTTGTCCAGCTTCCCTCAGCTGATTTTTATAGGAGAGGTGGGACTTGAAACAGATAGTTTTTCTAAGTCTAAAGCTCACTTTTTTAACCATTCATTTATTTATTCGTCCATTCACTCATTTATTAAACAAATATTGATTGCACTCAATATGTGCTAGCCATCCTTCTATGTACTGGGGATGTAGAAGTGAACAAAACAGACAGAGCTTCCATTCTAACAGAGAGACAGACAAAAACCAGCGAACTAGTGAAATTATAGTATATGCCAGATGTCGGTGTGCAGGAAGAACATGATGCAGATGTTAATTTAAGTGCAGGGAGAAAATTTGAGGAAGGTAAAAAGTATAGGGACCGTTGGAGTGGAGAGACGAAAACTTGTTAATTTGTACTGGGAGAAAAGAAATATCAGCCCTCATAAGGAGATAACTAAGCAAACACCTAATTTATGGGGGTGAATCATTTAAGTGAGAAGAGTTCTGGTCAGGGCGAATAAGTGCAAAGGCCCTGAGGTGAGAATATGCTTGGAGGGACAGCAAAGAAACCAGTGTGACTAGAGTGAGGCAAAATATAAGGAAATCCAATCAGAGAAGAAGTGGGGCCCCAGATCAAGTGGGTTTTGTAAGCCATTGTACAGGGTAAGTGAAATGAAAAATCGAAGGAGGATTTTGAGTGGAATAATGACTTGAGCTGACATGGACTAAAGACTGTTGTGTGTGGATTAGTGTATATGTATATATATATATTTCCATATATATATTTATATATATAAATTTCTTACTTCTGTCTGCTGATGTGGCCAAAAAACAATGAAATCCTCATACTAACTAGTACATTTAGCACTTAGACCTTGGCTTCTAACACCATTCCCAATGCATGAAACCAGGGCTCTTTAAAGAAGTCATTTTTTTCCAGGACTAAGGAATGAAAAATATAAGATGGGATGTCTTTTAGGGGTAGACATAAAGCAAGTGCCTGAAAAAATTGGGGCATGTTAAAAGATGATGGGAGTCAATCTGAAGGTCAAACCTAGGACGTTTTTGGAGCAAAATAAATGGTAGAATTAGATTAAATCCATGGAATAAAACAAAAACAATAACATTCAATATAAATACATAATTGAATAAATAAGTAAATAGAGATGAAGGGATTCAAATTAATAAATGCAAAATGAATGAAAGAAATACAAAATGACCATTAGAACACCACAGTAATAGTTGCTGTGAGCAAGTTCCACCAGTGAGTGCTAAAATTGGAGGGTGCAGATTTGAACAGAATGGGATATTAGTACAGTTTCAAATGTTCACCTCCAAATTACTGACTAATTACATAGAAAACAACTGTAACCTTATAGCAGAGAAACTCATTAAGTGCTGCTTGAAATTAAGTGGTTAATGTTAACGTCACCAATAAGATATCAGATAAGGTCAAGTTAAAGGAATTCAACATCACCAAACCCTTATTATATGAAATGTTAAAGGGACTTCTCTAAGAAAAAGATCATCGGCCCTGGCTGGCGTAGCTCAGTGGATTGAGCGCGGGCTGCAAACCAAAGTGTCGCAGGTTCGATACCCAGTCAGGGTACATGCCTGGGTTGCAGGCCATGACCCCCAGCAACCACACATTGATGTTTCTCTCTCTCTCTTTCTCCCTCCCTTCCCTTTCTAAAAATAAATAAATAAAATCTTAAAAAAGAGAAAAAGATCATCAAAAACACGAACAGTAAAATGACAACAAACTCATAACTATCAACAACTGAACCAAAAAAAAAAGAAGAAAATGAACTAAGCAAACAACTAGAACAGGAATAGAAACAAAGAAATGGAGATCACATGGAGGCTTATCAGTGGGGAGGGGGAGGGAGCAAATGAGGGAAAAGGTACAGGGAATAAGAAGCATAAATGGTAGGTACAACAGACAGAGGGAGGTTAAGAATAGTGTGGGAAAAGGAGAAGCCAAAGAACTTATGTGTATGACCCATGGACATGAACTAAAGTGGGGGAATGATGGTGGGAGGGGAATGCAGGGTGGAGGGGAATAAAGGGGAGAAAAAAATGGGACAACTGTAATAGCATAGTCAATAAAATATATTTTAAAAAGGGGGAAAAAGATATCAACATCGGACAGACTAAATATGAGCACTGAAAAGACCACGCCATCACTTCCGTGGTATGTTTGGTAAACATGCACACTATCAATCTTATTGTGAGAAAACACCAGACAAACCCAGACTGAGAGACATCCTACAGAATAACTGACCAGTGCTCATCAAAAGATCATTTAAGTTAAGGAAAAACTGAGAGATTGTCAGAGATTGGAGGAGACTAAAGAGATAACAATTTCATTTGCTGTCGAATTATATTCAGGAAGAGAAAAAATATGAAAAAACTGGTGTAATTTAAATACAAACTGCAGCTAATAGTGTTAATGTCTTGGTTTTGCTCATTGTACTACACTGTGTGAGTTGTTAACATTTGAGGAAGTTGGGTAAAGGACATATGTGAATTCTCTGTACTAGCTGTGAAACTTTTCCAAGGTCAGTATTTTAGATTAAAAAATAAAATGTAAAAAACAGACAGACAGACACACACACACACACACACACACATCATTATGTTGTACATGTGAAACTAATATAATGCTATATATGTCAATGATATCTCACTTAAAAAACCTAGGTAAAAAAAACTAAAAAAAATTAAACTAAAGATCTTGAATTGAGAATACATTGTATGGGGCCAAGAACAGAATTCAGAAAACCAGTTAGAAGGTCATAATGGAAGTAATCCTGGTGAGAATAATGATTTGGACAAGAGTGTAGCAAGGGAGGAGGTAAGAAGTGGTTGAATTCTAAAGAAAATTTTGACAGGAGAGTTGACAATATTTACTGGTGGAATGATTTCAGGAAGGAAAAAAGTACAAGAAACTCAGGATGACTATAAGGTGTTTGACCCGAGCAATTAAACTTGTCACAGAATACATTTTTAAAAGTGCTTTATTTATATTATTTCAATTAATCTTCATAAGAATATTATGAGCTAAGTGCTGTAATTCCCACCCATTTTAACAGTAATTACAAAAACAACTAATATTTTCCGAGTATTTACACTGGGTACGTCACATGTAAACTCTCTTTTCATCCTCACCTGTGTCGTTATTCCTTTTTAATGTACGAGACAGCAGAGACCCAGCGGAGCTAAGTAGCCTTCCCACATAAGTCACATTGCTAGGATTCCCACATTGAGTCTGAATCTGGTACCTACACACTACCCGCGCTCTACTGCCTGATTTTACAGTGGAGGAGGCGGAAACGTAGCAGGTTGCATAATCTGCCAGGATTCACGCAGTTTGCATGTGGCAAAGCTTGAGAATTTGACCCTAGCACAGATTTTAAAGTGCAAGCTCTCCACCAGCGTGCTCTGCCACTTGCTCCTGTACGCTTGATGGTGGATGGTGTTAGATACGGAGCTCCCTGGCACAGCCCGCAGGTACCATCTCCAAACAAGGGACTCGGGTGGCTTCCTTACCCCCGGTTCTTCCGCCGGCCAGGACTGTTCCCCGCCTTGAGCAAGGCAGGGGAGACGCCGTTGCCAAGCTGTGGCAGCACCACAGTTCCATATGCTAGAACCACACGTGCCCAGGAAACCTGCTAGGCCCATCAGCCTCCTTGGTCAGCCGCCAGTTGGAAAGGACAGATAAATCATGCACTCATTTTAATAGGCCAAAAGGTCCCTGCTTTTCTTTCCTGCTCAACCCTACCCACCCCTTTCCCTAAAGCCCAGAGAAGTGTTCTCAGTCTCTGGAAAACAGAAATGAAGTCTTCTCACAAGGCAAAAATACGTCCAAATAATCAGCGCTGGGTGTTCTGGGTAATAATTAACCCTGGGTACAAGGAGAAGGCAATTTTTTTTGTTTCTTTATATGTTTTTCATTTTCCAATTTTTATAATGATTATGTAACTTTGAATATTTAATTTATTGTTAATTGGATAATCACTTGAAAGAAAACTCTCAGTGTGAACTCTGGCTTTAATTCTTCTTAGATTCAAATATGAGGTCTATTATTTACTAGCTATGTGATCTCAAACAAGTTAACTGTGTAAGTCAGAGTTTTCTTATGTGGTAAATGGGGTTAACATGAGATCTTACTTCGAAGAGTTTTTACAAGGATTAAATGAGATAATATATGCAAATATTTTACACTAACTCCTAGCTACATTATTACCAAATTTTCAATTGTAGTTGTTTTACTTTCTCCATGCTGCCCTGCTTCTTGTCCCCAAGGTGCTAAAGTCGGCTTGTTGGCCCACAGAGGGGCCACTGCTGTGAAAATGGGGAGCCCCTCCAATCGATGGCCTGAGTGTCAGTGGCAGGGAGGTTTCTCCAAAAAACGTAGCAGTTTCACCAGTATGGTTCTTAGCAAGGCAGTCAAGCAAAGGCTGGTGTTTTTCGTTTTTCCCATTCTCTGGGGAGCACATCCTCAGTATCTCCAGTAAATTGGACTTTCAAAGGTAAATGTAAATTCTAGTGTTAATTTATTTAAAGTAAATTATTCAGAGAGTCATATGTCAGCAAATCTCATTTTGTGGCACTATATTAATGTCTTCCTTAAATACAGCTCACCCTTTCTAAAAGCTGTTTTATGGGTCCAGGAAATCTGTCTATTACAAAGAAGTGCTTATTGTAAAGGATGTTTTAGTCTTCGGGTTCAATTAGGGAGAGAGCCAGGGTCAATGGGAGCCCTATGTGTGAAACAGCTTTAATAGCTGAGATGTGATAGGGAAGTGGGAAACCCACGAAAGCACATGGGTTTTTACCCGGCAGGAAGGGAAGAGAAGAAAAATAAATGAAGGGCTTGATTCAAATTTCACCAGCCTTTAGGGAGCCTAGTGACAGCACCTGACCAATCCATTGTAGTGGGAAGAAGGTCGGTTCCGAGTGGAAGTTTCTGGGTCCTACTGTCTTCTCAGGCAGTTAATCTCTCTTTGCCTGGATTTCCTTCTCTCTGCATTGGGGAGCTAAATGTCTTTCCCGCAGAGCTGCTTGTAATTGATATCAAATAAAATAGCTGTGAAATGCTTTGAAAGATTCAAAAAGCCATTGAAATATAAAGCAACATTATATTCATGGCTATTAATTACTATTTTTATTATTATCGGGTTTCAGGTGTGCAGGATTCAATTACTTTTACTCTTTAATTCTTGACAGATTGTCATAACAAAGGCCTTTTCTCTTATTTATTTCTTTATTCTACTTGATCCTGGTTCTTCACTTCTATTCCCCCTCATTCCTTCCCCCCAAACACTCTAATGTGTTTAATATATTCTATAAAGAACGCACATATACCTGCATACATAGGGGTGTTTCATATGTATGGATTTGTAATTTACATGTGAATGGCATTGTTTTATAGATCTCAGTTTGTTTCATTTATCACCCGTCTCTATGCTTTTAAGAAGCATCCCTGATGCTACCTGGATATCTAATTAATCACTTAGAATCGCCTCAGAGTACCTCAGGATATGCACTCCCCACCTTGAACAATCACTCTGAGTGAAGGCCCTCACATTGCTTCTAACTCCCCACCCCTGCAAATAGCAGCCATGACCATTCCTGTGCACCACTCTTCATGGTGTGGTTGAGAATCTATTTGGAATATATGCCCAGGAGCAGAACTGGGCAAAGGACATCGATGGGCAATTTCCAGAAGAAAGAACCCAAAGGACTAGCAAGCATGTGAAGTTTTCCTCAAATGTACTAGTAATCAGAAAAATGTGAATCAGGACAAATGAGCCATCAGTTTACATATTAGACTGGCAATAATTAAAAAGCTGGAAGTGCCAAGTGTAAGTGGGGATGAGGGAAGTAAGGCCTTCGTCCACTGCTGGTGGGGTGTGGTGGGCAGGGGCAGCTGGCAGTGGTTTAGGAGAGCCATCTGGTAGTATTTAGCCAAATTTGGACAAGCATAATATCTGATAAGTATAGTTTTTATTATTGCATTTTGCATTAAAAATAATCATTTATACACTTTTCTCATGAAAAAAATAATCATTCTGTACTTACCTAGCTGTACCTCGTTCTACTAGATTCTAGAGCTACAACAGTGAGTGGTTCAGACATTGTCCTTTCTTTCAGGATATTTAAGATGCAGCTGGAAGTGCTTGGTCATCTAGGTACCACCAAGTCCTATCAGGGTGCCTGGCTTCCTCCAGTTCAATAATTGTCCGATCAATGAATGATTGAGGAGCAGTAGATATTAACCACACTAATGCTTTCCAATCTCTCAGCCTCTACAACAGTGCCCCCAGGCAAGCCTGGTACTTTTGTTCTACAAACAGTTCTTGGCCTCCAGGGCAAGCTTTAAACCTGCTTCCCACACCCCACCCCCAAAAGTTACTTGTAACTCACATTAATTATCTTCCAAGCACTTGGGTAAGGTCCAAGCTCTTGGGCCTCTTTTATAAGGGCATTAATCTCAGTCATGAGCGCCCTGCCCTCCTGACTTAATCACCACCCCCAAATCCCACCTCCTAATGCTATTGCGTTGGGGCATTGGGATTTCAATACCAGGAAGCATTTGCCTCTGTGGTTGTACCTAGCTCCTTGACATATGCATATTATGTGCATGACAAATACCTGCTGGAGGAAAAGGGCATTTTAATAACTGTCAGTTAAGGCATTGGTTTTCACCCCTGCGTCTGAATAGAGAATCACCAACATCAGCTCCCTGCCTTCACCCTCCACAGCACACAGCTTTATGCAGAAAGGACTCATTAGAATGGAACCCCAAAGCTTTGCCTTAGCTCCTCCCAGCAGCCTCAGCCAGTCCCCTCCCAAAAGGTTCTGTTCAGGGTTGAAAAGATTTATAGCATCCTCTCTCGCTGCTGACGATGTTCCCCTATTGATCCTGCTTCCGGAGCTCTGCTCAGGGGACAGGGAGTGACCGAAATGCTGAATTTTTACCAGGCTCACTGCAAAATCATCCAGACAGCCCAGGCCTCCTTTGGGACCAAGAGCTGAAGGCAGAGAGCCACTGAGTCACACACACTTCCTCCTGATCCACAGCGGGGTGAATGTTCCTCCTCCCTTTAGTCAGTGCTGCGAGAGCCAGTTTTCAGGTTTAATCCAAGATCTTTGCCTGAAGGTTTCAGCCTTCCCTTGTTCCTAAGACATTCATGCCACCATGGCACTGCCACGCGTTCATAGCCCCTTTCACACTGCTTACCCAAGTTGGTCTCAAACATGTTTATCTTCTCTGTTAGTCTTTAAATTGAGGGCCGGAGCTATATGGATCCAGCATTTAGAACAAGGCCTGCTGTTGAACACGTTGGATGAAAAAATGACACACACACATGCATACATGCACACACTGGTCAATTTCCACAGCAGGAAGTAAGAGCATGAGAAGCCGCTAGTGCCATGGATGAATTATAAATGCCAGAGTTAAGTTCTAGGATTCTGGAGGGCAGAAATGTGATTTGTTTGACGTTTAGATAAGAGAAATCTTATGCACAGGACAAAAGCTGAGTCAGGGATGGCAAAATATATATCCATATGTCACCTCTCCCTATTATCACATCTATGATACACATCATTAATTGTCCAAGGTGTCCTATGTCATTGAGTATCCAGGCAGCCTTTACTAATCAGTGGAGATGAAACCTCTGTGCCATCCCTCAGCCAGGAACAGTCCACACAGGGTGCTTTGCCCCCCAGGTGATAAAAAGTCATGGCTCCTCACAGTCTAATAAAAAAGAAAATGCTTTCACCTATAAAAAGCTAAATAACACTATAATGTTCCTTGATAGTTTATTCCTTCATTTAACAAAAATGATTGAGCATCTATGATATGTCAAGTACTATATGAAGTGCTGGGGACATATAAAGATGAATAAGGTGCCAGAGTCTCCTTTCAGGGGGTTTGTAGCCCAATGGAGAACACAGAAACATGCAGTTAATATACAATGTGGCAAGTTGTCTGGTACAGAAAACATGGGGTGCTATGGGAACTGGTAGGAATGGCCTTGGGAAGTCTAGGAAGGAACCAGAGAAAGGCTACTGTATTAGTTTCCTGGCGCTACTGTGACAAATTACCACTAATTGCAGCTTAAAACAACAGAAATTTATTCTTTCACAGTTCTGAAGACCAAAAGTCCAAAATAGTGGCCACGTCTTCTCCAGAGGCTGTAAGTGAGAAACGATTCTTTGCCTCTTCCAACTTCTTGTGACTGCCAGCATTCCTTGGCTTGTGGCTGTACAACTCCAGTCTTTAAGACTAGGATCTTCAAAGCTCTTCGCTCTGTTTTCCTATTGTCTTCTTTGTACATGTTAAATCTTCCTCTGCCTCCCTCTTATGAGGATACATGTGATTACATTGAAGTCCCACCTGGATGATCCAGGATACTCTCCCCATCTCAATATCCTTAATTTAATCACATCCCTAGTCTTCTTTTTGCCATATAGGGCAACAATCATAGATTTCAGGAATTAGAATGCAGCGATCTTGGGGGGAAGCATTTTTCAACTTCCAACAGCTACTGAGTACTTAAATTGTGCCTAGTACATCACAGGCTCTTAATAAATGTTACAAGAATGAGCAAAGTTGCACCTAATTTGAGAATATAAGGGAGAGCATGGAGAAAATTGCATACTCTTGTTCAGAGAGTACATGGGATAGGAATGAAGAGGAGGCGTCATTAGCTGGGAAAGGAAACCGAGAGACCAAAAGTTGAAGAAACTGATTCAGTTGGTCACCAAAGAAGAGCAGGAAGGAGGTAGGAGGCAAGGCTAAGGACAGTGGTGGGCCACAGCAAAATGCTAAGAAGCAAAGTCAAGGCCAGTTTAAGATTAATCTCTGTAAAGTAGAAAGCTCACAGTAGTCAATTTTAGGCATGACTTTGACCCCTTTGCAGGATAGGGCAATAATGAAAGGAATGGTAAGGATGCTGAGATGTTGTTCAGCTCCATGGTTTTCCCTCTTATTTCTTGTGCCTGCAGTGCCTTTCCCCCACTGCCTTCCTTTCCAACTCCTACACACCTTTCTGGTTTTCTGGTCTCAGCCCATGTGTCTGTTTCTGATGCTGGCTCTCTTATCACCTTGCCCTCTTTCCACAGAGACAAGGGTAACCAGTTAGACAGGAGAGCAGCAGTAGAGTATAGTGGGTAAGGGTGGGCATGCTGGGACAGAAGCTGTACCAGAACAGAAGCTTCATGGGGCAAAGGTTTTTGTCCCCTTTGTTCACAGTGGTGTACTTTGCACCTAAAACAGTGCCTGGCATATAGTAGACATTCAATAAATATTTGTTAAAAGAGTGAATGAATTGATGGAGCCAGATTTTATATTCTAATCCTGCTTCTACTACTCACTAGCTATAAACTAGCAAATTACTTAACCTCCTTGTGCCTCAGTATTCTTATCTATAAAACCAGGACACTAGTAATCTGCCTCATGGGTTGTCTGGAGAGCAGAAGGGTTGATATGGACAAACATTTAGAACCATGCCTGGCACCAAGGTCTTTTTCAAATCTATACTGCAGAGGTGCTCAGAGGTTCCCTAAAGTTCAATGTAGATTTAGTTTTAAAATACATTCTAAACTATTTTAAAACTGCAATTTACAAAATGATGCACACTCAAGTGTCTTGCATTAACATTAACACATAGCAAAACACCAGTGCTTATACTTACCTTTTTCTCATACTTTAAAATCAGTAAATGATTTAATCAGTATCATTTTGTAACATATAGCTGTACCAGCAATATAACTACCTGTTCAATCTGTTGAGGTTCTAAGGAGAGATTTCACTTGAACATTGGGTACATATTTTGGGAAAAGTCAGGGGGATCACTCTTATCTAAACTCTATTTGATACAACAATCAAATCTAATGCCATACTTTTCCAAACATATGCAAAGAAGTCAGTAAAGCTCGCCTTCTTTGAAGGAATGTCCTTGTTTCAGCCTGAAGGAAGAGGAAGAGGTTGGGATTTATTAAAACCACCACGACTTTGCCCTAGTATTCCACTGCAGTTACAAACTGGGAGGCACCAAGATGACGCCAGTCTTCATCTCCGCTCATTCAGTGGAAAAAGAGTTGGGCCCAAAATGGCCAATTGCTAGAATGCTCTTTGAAAATAAATACCTTTACTGGTTCTCGAAAACTATTTTTATTCATTCATTTATTTCAGAAATGAGAATTAACGACATACCATGTCAGAGGTATTGTGCTGAGTTCTGAGATTGCAGTGGCAATGGAAGCAAGACGGACAAGATCCCACCATGATGGAGCATGGAGTTCTTGAGAAAGAAGAACCTCAAAGAATAAGAGGAATTGTGGGAAGCCCCATAGTAAAGGCCGTACTACCTACCCTATGAGAACTGGAGTAACTCATTTAGGTCTATAAGGGGCCTCCCTGGATTTTCAGAGATCTTAAGAACTTAAGCTGAGATCTAAGAAATAAGTAGGAATAGTTGGTTTAATAAAAATAAATTGTAAAAACAAAAAAAAAGAAAAGAAAGGAAAGATGGGAGGGAGGAGGGGAGGGGGCTGGGTGGGTGGGCTGGGATGGGAGTAAAAAATAGAAAATTGTACTGCAACAACAATTAAAATAAAAACAGCTTGATTAAAAAAAAAGAAAGGAAAGAAATTATAGAAAGGAGAGGGACAGAACAATATTCCAGCAGAGTAGGGCATGCATGAAGGCATAGAGGCTAGAGAGAGCATACCACATTTGCAGAACTGAAAGAAATATGTATGGCTGGACTACAGATCTGGAACTTTCACTGTAATAGCCCTTATTTTTTAAACATGCTTACTGGTATATCACTCAGTGTTTTTCTTGGCCTTTAATTTTTTTTTTTTAATTTCAACTCTCTTCTTTGATTGTTGCCTGCCCCATTACAATATCCACTTTTCCAGATGGTCACCACTGTTTGCCATATGTCTACCGTACCTTCAACTTTTTGATCTTCGCCTGTGTTCCTGACTCTGCTTTCCTACCTTGGTTTAAATGACACTTTCCTGTCTGGTGGCTGCCCCAAAGCTTTTCTCATGTGCCTTTCTTAGGATTCAGGTTTCACACCCACAGATAGCAATCTTCAAAGGGCTATTGACCCAGCGTAATAAAGTCTCCAGCCTGGGCTTTGCAAAATGAAGTAAAGTCTTTGATCTCTCTTTGGTTGCCCCTTAGAATGAAATGAACTCTTTTAAGTAAAGTTTGGTGTACCTAGAAATGACAAAACAGGACCAGAGGAATTACAAGGTTAAGACCAAGATGGTACTGCATGGAGGTTATTTTGTTAAAGGATGGATTGGAGGAGATTATCCAAGAACATAGTTGAGGTTTAGGCTGTCAAAATTAGCATCAGATACTAGATGATAATTCAAGCTGAAAGATCTTCCCCTACTATCCTGGCTTTATGCACCAGGATGGCAATCTCAAACCATGATACATTCTACCCCTAAGAACTTTCCAGAATGTATTCCAGATACCATACAAATCATTGTTCACATTCATTTTGCACAGTCCACAAACACATTCGATCTACCTTCTAAGATTACACCTAGAAATGTACCAGCCTTGTCACTGAGGGTTATGTTGTGTAAACAACAATGCCATCTGAGCACCAACTCACCAACACTGAAGCCATCTGAGTCATACCATGAAGAAAGAGAATCCCAAAATGTCAAGTTTACATTGTAATCAGGTCTACCAAGCAGCAATGGTTAAGGGTTACTCTGGGGTAAATAAAATTATCCCCCAGATAAATCAGTCCACCGTGTTTTCTCATTACCTCAGCTACATGTACTAAAGATCAGTTAAAGCATGTGCTAATTAACCATCCTATAGACCAAGGCCATAAATAACCTCAAACAAGAAGTGTTATTAACCTGTGCATAGTTCTAACACTTCCAGTTGCCAGTAGGTGGCAGAAACTCAAAAAAATTTTGTAATTCTGTTTCCTTTTTCAAGGTCCCAGGGTGTCCAACCCAACCATTGATAGTTTGGCACATCTGTATGAGATTAGACGTGGTGAGAGAAATGTTTGTGAAGGCGATGGGTAACCAGCTTGGATTTACCACATTTTTAAGTCATTTTGGCAATTTCCCTGGAGGTCATGAAACCACCTTGTGGTGCAAAGCATTTGATCCATTTTATTATTTTTACAACTCATCATGAAGAATTGCTCTGTACTGCATGGATTTTCCTCTCTTGCCAACTTTGGCCCTGGGTCTTTTTATTGTTTGTCCACACTCACCACTCTTGAATTTTGAAATATTAGAGCTCAAACTTTTCCAACGAGGGTGAAGTTGGCAGCTTCTGATGAACCATCTCCTCTTCTTAGCCTACAATGAATAATGCTATAGATGGTAAGTTTTTTAACCCCTAACAGTAGCTTTTTTTAAAAAACACATATTTTTAGCTGCATTCAGTGGGCAGAGTTATATGGAAATAAGAACTGGAGATGTGAATAACTAAAATTTAAGGTATGAAGTTGAAAAATATGAAGTAAATATCTAAAGTTAAGATCTGCCTGATACGGTTTATAGGCTTTCTAACTGGGCCATTTGAAATCAACAGGAAACACACAACATATGAAACATGACAAAAAGGTTTTCTTCTTATAGAGCCTGGGAGAAGAACCAAGCTTCTGTATGGCTTATTTTCTTTGAAAGACAAATCAAGCAACACTCAGAAGCCTCTGAGGGGTTTGGAAGATTAGTGGTTTCTGTCAGTAACTTTGAAATTCTTCAGGAAAAACTGCCATAGATCTGAAGAAATCCAAAACACTAATTTGAAAGGATATATGCACCCCTATCTTCACTGCAGTGTTATTTACAACAGTCAAGATTTGGAAACAGCCAAGTGTCATCAATAGATGAACAGATAAAGAAGTTGTGGTACATTTACACAATGGAATACTACTCAGCTGTAAAAAAGAAGGAAATCTTACCCTCTGCAACAACATGGATGGACCTGGAGAACATTAAACTAAGCGAAATAAGCCAGTCAGGGAATGACAAGTACCATATGATTTCACTTTATATGTGGAATCTAATGAACAAACTGAACTGACAAGCAAAATAGTGACAAACACATAGATAGAAAATAGCCCGAAAGCTATCAGGGTGTGGGGGAGGAGGCTGAGTAGTGGATAGGGTAGAGGAATTGAGCAAAAATGAAAAAAAAATCCACAGGAAAAACTCATGGGGCATGGGCAGAGAGTGGTAGAGGAGGATATAGGGGGGATAAATGGTGATGGATGAAGACATGACTTGGGGTGGTGAACACGCAATACAGTGACCAGATCATGAGGTGTTGTAGAACTCTTCACCTGAAACCTGTATAATTTTGTTAACCAGTGCCACCCCAATAAATTGAATAAAAAGGAGAAAAATAAAAATTAAAAAGAAAGGTTGTCATAAAAATTCAAAAAATTATGGTTGTTAAGGATGACTTTCTGGTAATACCAAGGAATCAATTCATAGTTCCAAAAATATATTTTTTTCCTCTTTTTAGCCTTTTTCCTCTCTTATGATACACAGAGAGACAAGGCCCAACCAAATTTCGTTTTAGACAGATACTGAATTTCCCTCCATTAGCTATGATGAGATTCTCCCCAAGCCAGCTTCTCCACTCAGTGGTTCCATCCCCGGGTGGCTTGCCCATAACCACACCAGTCTGTCACTGTGGCTGTTCTTTAGGTGTGAAAGCAAGAACTGGGTGGGTGAGGACATGTCCCAGATTGCCTTATGCTGCTATTATGGACACCCTAGGCCAGTGTTTTACCAAGCATGGTCCCCTGACCAGCAGCAGCATCTCCTGATAACATTTAGAAATACAAATTCTTGGACCACCCACCCCACCCCTTTTGCCCCCGCTTAGATTAGTCAGAAACTCTGGGGGTTGGGCTAGAGAGTCAGAAGTGCTCCTGGTGCCTGGAATGCACACTCACGCTTGAATCTTCAGCAAAAGTGCAGCCTCACTGTTTTTAAGATTTAGGGATCTCTCCTGAGGTTTATGAAGTGTATCCCTAAGTACCAAGGATGGGAGCAAAAAGGGATGACCTTAGAATCTCTTTGATCATTCTTGGTATAACAATATGATTTCTTTCATTCTGTGCATGGAGTTGTTTTTCCAAACTGCTCCCAGTAAACTGCTTCCAGTTTACTTTTTGGAAGTCAGTATAACATAGCATAAGAGAATGGTATCTGACTCATTTCTTTAAAAAAGGATTTTATTTATTTATTTTTAGAAAGGGGAAGGAAGGGAAAAAGTGAGAGAGAGAAATATCAATGTGTGGTGCCTCTCACATGCCCCCCACGGGGGACCTGACCCACAACCCAGGTGTGTGCCCTGACTGGGAATCAAACGGATGATGGCCCTTTGGTTCACAGCATGCACTCAGTCCACTGAGCTACACCAGCCAGGGCCTGACTCACTTTTTAGCTGCGTAACTTTGGGAAAATTACTTAATTTATCTGTGCCTCAGTTTCCACATCTATAAAATGGAAATTACACAAAGTCTACTCTTTTGGATTGTAAGGATTAAATGAGGTAATATATGAAAACTAGTACCTGACACATGACAACCAGGTAATAAATGTTAGGTATTATCATTTTTATGGCCCTTCAAAATCAAACTCACTTGTCACCAAGATTTGAAGCCTTTCTTTCTCTACCATCCTGAGTTGGCTGATCCTTTATCCATGCTGCTCAGTATCCTATCCTTAGTATTTACAGATTGCTTTGTCATTTACTTGTTCCTTCACAGATACATCATTTACTTTTCCAGTGTAGGGACTTTGTCTCATTTATCTTTCTCCTACCTAGCCCAAGACTTGACACAAGTTGGGATTCAACAAACATGGTTGAAAAAAAAAAAGGAAGGAATATGATGATGACTTTGAGGAGTTTACCACATTCTCAGCTTCTGGGAGGCAGTTGAGAACATTTTAAAGTAAATTTAAAGTTTTGTATTATTAGAAAATAAAGCACATATTTAGGGCCTCCTTCTACTAACCCCCAATTTCTTCTACTTGCCCCAGTCTGTTTAGCTTCCTTCTCCCCTTCTCACTCTTATTCCTTGGTCATCCTGAACTCAAGGAGATTCCTCTGTTATGGCTGGGGAATAAGTGTCAACACCAAAGGATGGAAAATTTAAAAGTGGAGACATCAGTCAAAGATGAATCCAGATACTCCAACTGTATCTTAAAAACGTGGTCTCTTCCTCTTGGCTCTGCTTTTTCCTAGGTAGACTTTTCTTCTTGGGTCCTTTTCTTTATATTCTTGTCTCCTGACCCTCAAGTTTAGTTCCAGCCATATTTTATGATAAATATTAAGACCAGCAGAAAGGGATATTTTTGTTCTTAATATTTCCATTAAAAGTCCCTGGCCAGGCTTGCATTGGCCTGGCTTGAATTAGATGCCCCTTTCTGGATCCATCCCTGTGGCCAGAAAAATAGACCATTCTGACTGGACAAGCCTAGATCATGTACCACCTACCTTAATGTAAGAGGAGTGGCTCTCCAATGGAAAATCAGGGTGTTATCACAAGAAAAAAAAGACATTCCAGGTAGAGAAAAACAACAAATGCTTTTTATTGGCATTACAGTCTTTGCAAGTCTTGGCTATTCTGCAACACTAAGTTAAACTAACAAATAGTCATTGAACCTGATTAATACACATATATAGTAGGTAATTCTTTAACACTAAGTTAAACTAACAGATAGTCATTGAACCCAATCAATTCACATAGGTAGCAGGATTAGACAGGACTTTTTCTCCTAAAAGGGGCTCCTTTACATAAGAGAAAGAGACCTGGCTTTGTGATTTACAGGAAAAATGAAAGGTGAGGACCATCTACCTCTCACACTCCCAGGTATGTGACTCACAACAAGCTGTCTAATTTTTCCAAGTTTAGTTTTCCTTTCTATAAAATGCAAACTAAACCCACCATTAATATCCACCTCAGAGCTTCTTATGGGAATGACAAGAGATAATCCTTGTCATCTAAGGGGCTCAGCACAATATCTGGCTTAATGAATATTAACTATTACTGTTGTTCATATTATTAAGGATTCACTTTTCTGAGCCTCAAATTCTTTATCTCTAAAATATTGACAATATTTTCCATCTTATTGGATGAGATGACATATTGTTATAAAATGCCTGACAGACAGATTGCAATAATCTGAATTCCTATCTCCTTACCCCTAATTTCCTCTTTTCTCTCTTCCCCAAGTCACACCCTTGAGTGGATCATTGAAAATACAAAAGAAATAAGGCACTGAGTCTTGTCTGAAATAAAGCTATAGTGGGGATGTGCTTACCCAACACAATTCTACCCATGGCTTGGGACTTGCCAGCCACGATGATAAAGGTCTCTCCAATTTGTACGATAGGAATCTCAGAAGCTGAGGTAAAATATAAAGTAGGTAAAGTACCATTCTCACTCTCTCTTCTCTGGACATTCAGGCTTTCCTTAAGTGTATTATGTACATGTGAGGCAGAGTAGCATCTACTCTGCTGTTCAATAGACCTCCTTTCCAGAGGCAAGTCTTTTAGCTCTTTCTTCTGTGTTTAGCTCCATATTCATAAGTAATATGCTACAGATTTTAATCCCTAATTTTCTATTTCCAGTGCAGGCACTCCTTGTTGAGTTGTTACTATTAAAGGCAAAGATTTTGACTTTTGTTCTACTCTTGTCCCACCATCGTGGCACATGCCACCCCCTGTCCTTATCTTTATATTTTGCATATACTCACATCACAAGCTTTGATTATGTGAATATTCAATGGTTACCCAAATATTGATCAGAAGTGAACCATGTGGTATGCTATAATTATAATATTTGTCTTTTCTTAAATAACAAGTGTCAGAAAAAAATGATGAAAGACTAAAAAGGACAAAACAAGACTATTGGATCTAACTCACCTATATAGGTTTCTTTGTCTTTCATTGTTCTTGACATATTTGATAATTCTATAAGTTGTAGAAAGTGAATAATGTAAATTACTATTATTTATAGAAATACAAATGATTGTATATGATGGAATGCTATGGTCCAAAGATTGTAAGAGAAAGGACCTCCCAATGACACATCGTAGGATAATCTCCACCCTTTCAGTGTGGGCAGAGCATGTGAATGAGATAGGACTTCTGTGAATATATGGCAAAAGGGAGATTATATGCTAGGGCCTAATCCAATCACATGAACCTTAATTTTATGAGCCCTTTAAAGTGAAGGGTTTTCTCTAGCAGAAGGGAATGTTGGAGAGATTCAGAGCACCAGAAGGGTTTGATTTGCAGTTGTTGGCTTTGAAGATGATGGGGACCATGTATGAGAACCAGAGAAGGGTTTCTAGATGTTGACAGCAGTTCCAGTAGATAGCCAGCAAGAATACACATGGAACTGAATTCAGCCAGCAACTTGAATGAGACTGGATGCAGTTTCTTCCTTAGAGACTCCAAATAGGAACCTAATCCAACAGGCACCTTGATCTTGGCCTTGGAAGACTCTAAACAAAGAACTCAGCTGAACCCACCCAGATTTTTGACCTACAGAAGAATGGCATAAAAATGTATGTTGTTTTAAATTGTGAAATTTGTGGAGATTTGTTATATAGCAATAAAAAACTAATATGAATGCAATTGATTGTTGCCCTGTGAAGAGACCATTTGTTTCTATGAATTTGTCAACTTATTTCAGAATACTTTGTCCCCTATATGTGATTTAACTCTTTGAATTCACCCTTTGTTCATTTGATCTCCAAAATATATAAAGAACTCACACAACTCCACTCCAGGAGGACAAACAACTGAATTCAAAAGTGGGCAAAGGATCTGAACAGACACTTCTCCAGAGACATATGAAAGGATGCTCAACATCACTAGCCATTAGAGAGATGCAAATCAAAACCACAATGTGATACAACTTCCCACTGGTCAGAATGGCCATCATAAACAAATCAACAAACAACAAGTACTGGAAAGGTTGTAGAGAAAAGGGAACCCTAGTGCATGTTGGTGGGGATGAAGATTGGTGCAGCCACTGTGGGAATTTCCTCAAAAAACTAAAAATGAAACTGCCTTTTGACCCAGCAATTCCACTGCTGGGATACCCTAAGAATCCTAAAACAGCAATTCAAAAGAACCTATGCACCCCAATCTTTGCAGCAGCACAATTTACAATAGCCAAGTGCTGGAGCAACCTAAGTGCCCACCAGTACATGAGTGGATCAAAAACTTATGGCACACTTACACAATAGAATACTACACAGCATAAAAAAAGAAGGCATTCCTACCCTTCGCAATAGCATGGATGGAACTGGAAAGCATTATATTAAGTGAAATAAGCCAAGTGGCGAGGGACAAATACCATATGATCTTACCTGTAAGTGGAACCTAATCAACAAAACAAATAAGCAAGCAAAATATAACCAGAAACATTGAAACAAATAATAAACTGGCAGAACCAGAAGGGAGGAGTGAGAGGGGAGAGGGATGATGGGGGAAAATAGAGGAAGGGTCATCAAGGACCACGTATAAAGGACACATGGACAAAGCCAAAGGGGGTTAGTTTGAGGGTGGGAGGTGAGGATGAGTGGGGTAGGAGAGCACAGTGGGGTGAAAATGGAGACAACTGTACTTGAACAATAAACAAATAAATAAAAAGAATTCACCTTTGTTGAAGTTGTACCATTTTACTAGTTCTCTCCTAAATGGTGAATTAAATAATCTTTGATGTATGTTTACTTTATATTTATGTTACAGTCATAATTTTCTTCTTTTTTTAAAGAAAAGGAACCATCCTTTAACATTGTAGTGAATAATTAGTTTGTTTTTTCATTCATTATTGATATTTTCTGTGTACCTGTTACACATTCAGTCCAAAATTTTCTTCTTTCTAAAACTGCATTCACTATGGTAACTTGTACCAGGTAGTTTATCAGTTGCTTCCTCCTCAATCCCCCAACTCTCTCTTGGAGCTCTCAATTCTGCTAGTCTGGTTGGGTTTGAATACCCTCTAAGCTTACTGCAGATGGTTAGCACTCTGTGAATCTCCTTTCCTTCTCTCTCTTTTTCTTTTTCCACTTCTTGGATTCTTTCTTTGATTATGCCCTCATTTGGTGGAATAACATCCTTCAGTAGCTTCCTTAAAAAGACTATGTGAGAGATAAACTTTAAAAACTCTTTTATGTCTAAATAAATTTTCCTTCTAATTTTGTTTGACTATGATTATAATTTTATCCTGGAAATCATTTTCCTTTGAAACTTTGAAAACTATCCATTTGTACTCTAGCTTTTAATGCTACTCTAGAGAAGTCTTACTCTATTCTGAATCCAGCTCTTTGTATGTGGCTTGTACTTATCGCCCATTTCCTACTATTTCCAAAGATTTTAGAATCTTATTTTTGGTTTTGTGTGTAATAGAATTTCATGATGATGTGCCTTGATGTGGGTCATTTTGTGTTCAAAGTATTGGCCAAGAGACAATTCCTTTCAATATATAAATTCAGGCTTCATCATGCTTTACCCTCAGCAACAAGCAATATAACTGTCCATTCTGCCTCTTGAAATACTCCTGAACTTGACCTGGCTAATGTTTCACTCTTCTTGTTTTCTTCTTTGCTTTCTGATGGCTTCATTTAAAACTTTTTTATATTTTATATTCTGGGCTTTCTGTTTTCCCTTTTCTTCAATATTTTCCTAGGTAATACCAACTCTCATGGTGTTATTATGCCCAAACATACATCTCCAGGAAACTTCTCATTTCCAGGTCATATGCATTAATCTACTTGTCATGTTACAACTCAAACTGAATATGTCTCAAACTAAACTCCTTACATTCATCTACCTCCAGTGGCCAATCAGTTGTGGGAGTCTAGCAGAAGTGTGGGAACCACAAACTGAAAATCGTCTTTAGCAACTCCCTCCCCTTATCATTGCATTCAATCCCATTCAATTCCTGCCACTTCTACTTGTAGACTGTCTCTTGAATCCGTCCTCTTTTCTCTACCTCCACGATCACCCATCATCACTGCTTTCCTGGTGAGCGCAATAGCCTCCCAGCTGATCTCTTTATATCTGTTCTTTCTCCTACTCAGTCATTTTCCAAATAGTAATTTGAGTTATCAAGTTTTAAATCTAATCACATTAGTTTTCTGGTTAGAACCCAATAGTTTCAGAATGCACCTAGAATATAATTCAATATTCTTAAGGGACCTACAAGACTCAAACGACTTGCCCCTGTCTGTCTTTCTAGAACCACCTGTGCCACCCTTTCCCTACTCACTTTGCTCCAGTCACACTGGTTTTGTTTCTGTATCAAAAGTGCCAAACTTTTCCCACCTAAGGGCCTTTTCCTGGTAGCTTTCCTTCTTTCCCTTCACATAGCTGTTATTCATTGTTCAATATTTGGTTTAAAACCCTCTAGAAAGGCCTTTTCTGATCACCACAGAATAAATATGGGTCCAGTTTTACTCCTTCATTCCTTTTCCTTTACAGTAACTACCATAAATTTGTAGAACTTGTGTAATCTTATTTGTTTCTATTTGTCTTTTCCACTAGCTTGTAGATCTCATAAAGGCAAGAACTGTCTGTTTGCTTTACAACAATTCCTAGCACCTAGCACAAAGACTCATCTGTTGAATGAATGGTTATTTGTTTGGAATTTTAGTTACCCAAATCCTGGTCCCTCTACTAATTATGTAAATTTGAGCAAGTTACCTACCCTTTCTTTGCCTTAGTTTGCTTAACTGTAAAATGAGTATGATAGTATCTGCTTGAAGGGGCCATTATGAAAAATTAAAGGAGTGAGTTCAGGACAAAATATTCTCATAGTGTTCAGTGATTTTACACAAAAATAACAATTACTAAAAGAAGCTATAATTTCAGATTGAAGAGTTAGAGAAATGGCATATAAAGTAAAAAAAGGGGTTTTGATGGTTCTTTCATGTCCTACTCCATTTGCACTGCTATAACAAAAAATGCCATAGACTGAGTAACTTAAATAATGAACATTTATTTCTCCCAGTTCTGGGGACTGGGGAGTCCAATATCCAGGTAGTGGTTTTCTGGTTCATGCGTGGCTATTTTCTCACTGCATCCTCACATGGTGGAAGGAGTGAGAGAATTCTCTGGGGTCTTTTTTATGACAGCACTGATCCCATTCATGAGGATTCCACCCTCATGACCTAATCACCTCCCAAAGGCCTCACCTCCTAATATCACCTTGGAGGCTAGGGTTTCAACATGAATTGGGGGCAGGATGACACAAACAATCAGTCCATAGGACTACATAAAGTTTCACCTACCTCTCACCTCTCAATTAAGCTAGTGATGGAGTTCTACTTCCCTTGGCAGTGATTGATTTTAGAGTGAGCATGTAATTTAGTTCTTGTCAATGAGATGGGGAGGGAGCTCCGCTTGGGGTTGTACTGGAGCATGGGAAAATGTTTCCCCCTTTAAGGAGGAGCACAGGAAGAAATAGTCTCTCTCAACCCTGGCTGTGGCATCTGTAACTGCTGCCACCATTACATGACTCCACAGGGAATCAGCCTTCAAAAGTGGCTGCTGCAGAGCAGAGAAATGGGTGGAAGAGGAGTCTTGGATGGCATCATTGAACTCCTGTTGAACCACGCTGGACGCCTACCCTTTTCTCCTTTGGGTTTCCATTTCCCTGACATCTAGGTCTGAATAAGGGTATAATGTTACATGTAGCCCAAACATCCCCACCAGGACCCAGTAGCCAGCTCTTCATCAGAGACTGTATGGCCTGAGAGCCATCGGATCTCTCACCACTCTTCCAATTTTGAGATAGCATAATGACATTTAGTCATTTATAAGACAAAATTACTCAAGGGGGTAAGGAGAAGGGAGCTCAAAAATGCTTTGGCCAGTAAACAGAACTCCACATTTGAGTGTTTGTGAGTGGGTGGAGTGATGTAAACGTGCCACTCCTAGCTACAGGACTGTGCCACAATGGCTCCAGTGAATAGAAGCTTGTTTCCACAACATTATTCTTCCACAGCCTTGCCAGATGGAAAACATCATGTGTTTTTCCTCTAGAGATAAGGGATCAATTCATTTCCCAAGTGTATCAAAAGAACATTCATTATTTTGGCTCTCTTTGGCCCTGTTTTGGATGATTTTTTACTACTTAGCCCAGAATTCAGAAGTCTGAGGAGATCCTAAAATGGAAGTAGGTTTCTCCAGCGCATGTGAAGGGCACCAGGCACAAGTCTGATGAGCTCATCAGGCCAGAGGGCATTAACCTCAAAGCAGACCTGGAAATGTTTTTGTCCAGCAGGCGTGCATGGTGCAGTTTCTTGCTTCATGCCTAGGCATGTTTCAGGTCTGGGCCATATTAGAGAGAAGCTTAGTGGCATTGCACTTTAAGTCAAACTAGGTTCTAAAGTTAACACCTAAGACAAAGTTGCATGTGGTCAAAGTACTCTTGAAAGTGTCTTAAATAATTGATGTAGAACAAGGCACATGGTTTGCTGTATACAACCCTGCATATATATATGCCTGTATGTGTCTGTATAAATGTATAATGTATTTGGTAATCCATAGCAGTACATAATAAAGAAGACAGCAATGTATGAAAAATATATTATCTTGGTTAGAATAATACTCACCGAGGCAAGATCCTTATGCCATGAAAGGCTGGAAGGAACTGAGAATGTGAAGGGAAAAGCCATTTTGTATCTCCCATCTCTTGCTTACTCTGCTATTCCTTTTTAAATAGAGCCCATACAGTTAACGGTACATACAGTCTTTATACTGCAAGAGTACAATGCCTCTTTGTTTTTTTTTTAAATATAGAAACCTAGAAGAAAGTCCAGAGAGCTTGTTCAAAGTCACATTAATGGTTAATGGTGGTAGGAAAACTCCACAATCCCACACTGTCACTGGCGTAAATTTGCATATTCAACACTAAGAGGCTGAGTGTGTTTGTGTGAGATATTCACACATCTGTCCAGGTGTCTCAGTGCTAAAAAGCCATGATACTTTTGCAGAACACCATGGACAAGTCGATATGTGAATCTTGAAATGATTAAATCAATAATCTGCTGCCAAATCACACCTGAAATGCAGGGGCAATTGCCAAAGGCTTAAGAAAAAAGTCCTTCCTTAAATGTGTTCTTTCTTTCCTTTTTTTTTTTTTTTTTTTTTTTTTTTTTTTACTTTCTCTGCCTGTTTCACTGGAATGCTGAAAGAAAGTCTTTGCAAATGTCCTCTGTGAATTTCAAATATGATGATTTTATATTGTTTTAAGATGCAGGGCAATCCCATTTCATAAACCCTACTTCATGAAATTGTCAGAGTGAATGGTAGAGAGTTACGAATGTAAATGTAGCATGTGGCCCCTGAAAACCTGGAGATTGCCTGAGTTTGGAAAGATGGTGTCTGAGATTCTGCAACAGTGAGAAGTTCTGGACATTTGAGGATCAGAGCCATGAATGCTAGGACCCTTGAAGGGGGCATTATAGGTAGAGGAGGGAAGACTAAATTTGATGGAGAGTCTAGTCCCACTAAAGAATTTACCTTGTATGGTACAAATCAAGGTGAAGATTGGGGACCTACCTGCTAATGTTTTTAATTTCTGGGCACTAACTATTAATCAATGGATTGTATTGAGAAGCTCTAGGTGAGTTGCTTAGACTCTTCCCTCTCCTTCTTCCACTGAGATTCTGATAGGACTGGGAGAGAGAAAAACTTAGAGTCTGCTGTCCTTCATACAGCTCTGATATTCAAAAGAGAACCATAACTTATATGCAAATTAATACTGTTTTTCAATTTTTGCACGTGTTGTTTTCTGTCTCCATTTCATTCAAGAAGGATTATTGAATGGATTTCTCTTAGGCTCCCTCTACCCTTTTCCCTCACCAGTACTGCCAGAGTACCCCAGCTATGCTCTCCACACGTCTGCTCTTGCCTCCTGAAGTCCTCTCACCAGCAGCCAGTATGATCTTTTGCAAATACACTATACATTACATATATCACACACTATCCATTAGAAACATATTGTGAGCCACGTATGTAAATTGAAGTGTTCTGGAAGTCACATTAATACAAAGTAAAAGCAATACATAAAATACATTTTAATAACACACTTTATATAACTCATGGGATATCCCAAATATTATTATTGCAACATGTAATTAATATAAGGAAATATTAAAGAGATATTTTACATTCTGTCTTTTTGTACTCAGCCTTTAAAATCCAATATACATTTGCACTTGACAGATCTCAGGATTAACCACATTTCAAGTGCTCAATGGCCCATTTGTCCAGTGGCTACCACAGTGGACAGCACAGACCTGGCAGATTAGACCACCTTCTTGATTCCCTTTGTGGGATCTACCCAATCTAGTGTGTATTTAAAAAAAAAAAAAACAACTATTCCCGGCTGGTGTAGCTCAGTGGACTGAGCGCGGGCTGCGAACCAAAGTGTCACAGGTTCAATTCCCAGTCAGGGCACATGCCTGGGTTGCAGGCCAGGGCCCCCAACAACCGCACATTGATGTTTCTCTCTCTCTCTCTTTCTCCTTCCCTTCCCTCTGTGAAAATAAATAAATAAAATCTTTTAAAAAAATTTTCATTCTTTAAAAAAATAGTTTTAATAAAAAGAACTATTGAGTACAATAGATATAACATTAAATTAGTTTCAGGTGTACATTGTAGTGATTCAATATTTTGCAATTCAAAATATTGAATCACTATACTGTATGTATTGCAAAATAATCACCACAATAAATCCAGTTAACTTCTGTTACTATGCTCAGTTACATAGATTTTTTTTTTTTTGGTGATGAGAACTTTTAAGACCCACTCTCCTAACTACTTTAAAATATGTAATACAGTATAATTAACTGTAGACAGTATGCTGAACATCAAATTCCCATGCCTTATTTATTTTATAACTGGAAGTTTGTACTTTTTGCTTCCCTTTATCCATTTCGCCCACCCTCCAGCTCCCATCTTAGGCAACAACCAATTGGTCTCCATATCCCTGAGCTTAGATTTGTTTGTTTGCTTGCTTGTGCTTTGAGATTCCACATATAAAAGAGATCATATGGTATTTATCGCTTACTGTCTGACTTACTTCGCTTAGCATAATGCCCTCAAGACCCATCCATGTTGTCACAAATGGCAAGATTTTAGTCTTCTTTATGGCTGAATAATATTCCACTGGATATAATACATTGTGGGCCCAGTATTTATAAAAGTGAATGGAACTTAGTAGACAGCCAATAAATATTTGCTGGATGAATGATATTTTGAAAAAAGCTCCTCAAATCCTGGCATGGATTCGAGGAGCCCTAGCTTTTCATTTGACTATGCCAACACTACATGTATGGATTTAGGCAAGTATAACATATGCAGTAAAAACCATAACAAGTGGACACTATCATTGACTGAGCCTTAGTTCCATGTCTGGTAACTGTGCTAAGTGGTTTATGATCAAACCTTATTTAATTCTCCCAGCAGGTACTGTTAGCTTTCATTTATGGATGAGGTTTACTGAATTTCATCATCTATGAATGAAAAGGTTGAGGCCAAATAATCCCTGAGGTCTCTTTCCCCCTCAAAAATATTTCTTTTTATTTGAAAAGATATCTATGTCATCCTATTTGAAAAGATCCATTTATTTATCCATGACTCAAAGGATGAAATTAAAGTCTCAAAGCTCCATAATAAATTTGAACCTCAATGCTTTCTCCAGATAAACAACCTTTTGCTTCTTTTATTCTGAAATTCTCACCTCAGTTTGCTGGATCTTGGGTAAGTTCTGTGGAAATGAATTATCCCCTCAGTATACTCCTTCCACTTGCAAATAACTTCTAACAAGAAAACCCAAAGTGTGAGGTTAAAAATCCTTGCATTTTGAAAGAAAATCCATGACCAATTATTTTTTGGGCACCTGAAAAATGTTCAATATTCATTATTGGTTTTCTATTAGTAATGGAATTTGGAGTTGTTGTCACCGAATGTTCTTTGCCTCTAGCCTCATAGTCTTTCTTTAGCAACTTGTCCCAAGAAAATTGGATTAAGGAAAAGCTTTATGAGACTGTGTACCCACACCTCAACTCACACACTTGAGGGCTAGAAAGGGCCTGAGTGATAACCCAAGGTGACCTCTCATTTTACAGAGCAGGAGAAGGAATGCTCAGAGAAGGTAAGTTGTTTACTCAACCACACACAGCTAACACGGGGCAGAGTTGGAAATTTGAACACCAATTTATCTATTGCCCAGGCCCATGACTTTTCCACTTTGTCACACTTTCTTAGTGTGACTTTGGAAGGCAGTTTCCTCTCTGGAATTTTATCTGGAGCAGCAGTGTTTTTCTTTTCTACCAAAATAAATGTAGAAGAAGGCACTCATGCATGCAATATGCTCTCATGGTGCATTTCAGAGTTTAATGGAAGTAAAACAATATTTTCCATGAAAGTAAACAAATAGGACCATGGGACACTCACAAATCACTACCATAATTTATAATTGGCATAATTATGCAAAAAATATAGTCAACAGATTAAATGAATTATAAACATTTCTCTGAGTTTGAAATATGATAATGAAAACACAACTGAGAATAATAGCTTTGGCTGTTGTGCCAGGTGTTGTGCCAGTTGTTTTAAGTTCAAATTTTGCAGCAACAACAGAATAGTGATCCTTAGATTCAAGTCCTGGTTCTGCCATTGGCTAGGTGTTGAACTTTGCAAATTATTTAAATAATTATTCTTCATTTAGCTCATCCACAAAGTAGGTATAACTATAGCACCTACTTCACAAGATTATTTTAAAAATAAACGTGTAGAATACCTATTGAATTATTACCATTTGCTAGGCTTTGTTCTGACCCCTCAACAAGTGTTAGCTCTCATTATCTCATCTAATCTTTCATGAAACCCCATAGGAGGTAAGTTCTGTGGACCCAGAGATGTTTGTTTTGCTCACAGTAACTGACAAAATTATGCACAAGGATGTAATCAGAAGAGTAGGGAACACAGTAAAAACTCAATAAATATTTGTTCAATGCAAAAATCCATGTGTCGTGTACCCTTTATACCTTTATTTTGCAGTTGAGGAAACTGAGTTTTAGTCCTTGTTCTAGGATCAAACAGCTAGGCTGTGTGACATGATGACATATTAAACTGTTTGTGATAAGGAATCATATCAAAATGTGATTACCTGAGCATGAGACAATAGGGATGGCCCTGAATCTGTTCCAATTAATTTAAATAATTTTATTATTTCCAAATATGACTACTCTTACCATTTCAAGGCATAAGTTACTAGAGGCATTACATGATTCTGATTGGGAGACACCGGTGCACTGGGATAAACCTATAGGTAATGCAGGGCCACAGGGCATGAGGTGTGGGTGATGTGAGCCAAGGCATTCAAGGAAGGGGAGTGTGGCATAAGTGTACATGGAAAATTGGAGGGCCAGGGTCTGGGTGCTGGGAGGGCTATATAGCAATAGGATGGGATGCAAAAATATAAAAACCACCCAGAGTTACCCAAAACCACTAGACAGTTCTGAGGGCCCCCCTTCTTTCTCTTCCCGGGGGCTCATTCACCAGGACACAATGAGAAAGGGGAAACCTAATCCAGGCTGGCAAATTCCAAGTGGCCTCCATGTACCCCTCAGTACAGGTAAGAAAGTCTAGATGGTGAATCTGCTTGACCCCAGGGATATTGATAGGGTCCTTTTCAGGGGAAGAGAAAAATTTGATCTGGGATTTACGTGGGACGGTCACAGGGGATGGTGTGTACTCATGAATAATCTAGAGGGAATTCAGAACTTTAGAGTGCCTGCTGCCCCACAGTTGGCTGGCTTGGCTGACTGTGGAGTCAGGCTGGTGATACTGACCTCTGGGGTCAGTTAACTCCAAGGCACCTGTTTCTGTTCCTCCTCCCCAGCTCAGCTCTACCACAGCAAACGCAGTGGGAAAGACTTGGGCAGGGAGAGTATGGGGAGAGAGGAAGAGCTAAAGTGGATGGAACATGTGGGACACAGGTCTTGCTTGACCCAAGGGACCAATCGGTCAGTTTCAGTCTTAGTGGTACCAGTAAAAACAGTGTGACCTCAATGTACACACAGCACTTCCAGTGAGAACTAAATGCAAGTATGGAAGGCTGGGCATGAAAAAAGATAGGGCCTGCAAGAGGGAAGGGTAAAGTTGTCTTATAACAAGGTCAACAACAATGAGGGAATCCTTGCCCATGACTGTCTGCTGTACTTGGAGCTGTACACAAGGGCCTATGATTACATATGGAGGTGTACACAGGGAATGAAAGAAAAAGGGAAAGATTCCTGAATCAGTGAGGAGTCAGCCTGAAGGAGGCATTGCTGTGCAGCAAAAAGAGTAGGCTATAGGGTCAGAGAGACCTGGGTTCAAATCCCATCTCAGGCAGTTTCTGGTTGTGTAATTTTGAACAGGTTAGTTATGTCACTTATTTGGGCCTCAATGGCATCATCTATAAAACAAGTACAACAATGATGGTAGTAACAGCCAATGTTTTGGAGTACAACGGTATGCTAGAATCATAATGTAGTATATAGCATAATGTATAAAAGTTACATGTACAGATTCTACTTATGAGGGTTTAAGCCCTACCTCTGTGACTAATTAAGTGAACCTGGAAAAATTAACTTCTCCAAGCTCTAGTTTTCTCTTTTTTGGATGGAGATAGTAAGCAGTACCTGTCTTTCATAGCAAAGACTCAATAGATATTGGTTATCTGAATGAGGGTGGCTGAGAGGATTCCATATGGTAATATGTACAAAACACTAAGCTTAATGATTGGAACATAATACTCATGCAAAAATATTGGCTATTATCAGTTGACAGAAGTTAAGTATAATACATGTAAATGAACTATCTCATAGTTATGGCTTTCTATGTTTTAGTGTTTTCTCCCTTCTTCCTTTTGCATCTCTGTGAATGACTCTTCAAAATCCTCTCTGACCTGGCCTTGATCTCCATTTAAATACCTCTACAGTTCCAAGTTGGTCAAGGATTTGTAAGTTACAGTAAAATCAATCTGCCCATTAGATCTGAGAAAAAGGGCACAGAGGCTGGTGCAGTGCTCTGGGAGGTAGTGGATTCTTTCCAGAACCTACAGGCTTCCTTCCCGCTGTGCCATGCTGCTCAGAGCACCTGGACATCTTGCTGTGCCAGCTTTTATGGCAAATCCACCCCCATCCATGGGGATCCTGGTTTCTTGTGTGATGAAGATCAGGGCTCTAAGTAAACTGCTGTTGTGGTCCCGTGAAGGGATAGCCCATCCCATTGAAAGCCAGTATTCCCCGCCCCCCCCCCCCCCCCCCCCGGTAACTGCTGACTCCCATCTTTAGATCCATTCAGCCAATCTACTAGAAATCCTCCGCCTTCCTTTCTACCAAATCAGATCCTATGTATCCTTCAAAGTCCCATACTTAACTGCTTTTCTCACAGCTCAGATGCAACAAATTAATCAACAGAACGCAGGCATTCTCTTATGCCTGGGGCCTGGCAGCTTGTGTTAAATTAGCAATCTGCAGCATATAACACACTTGTACCTACTCTGAACTCCCTGGAACATAGGCTCCCTGGGCCTCTTTTGTTTACTTCCGATATCTGGCTTCTAGAAGAGGCCCTGGCATGCAGTAGACACTTAACACCTTGCTGAGTGAATGACTGTGCTATGTGATTCTCATTGAAACTCAGTGACTTTGGTGTTATTCTGATTATCCACATCCACAGCAAGGGGAAAAGAGGCTCAGAAGCATAAATACTCCAAGGCAGGGAGCTGATGGGCAGCAGAACTGAGACACAGACCTGAGTCTTGTCCTTGAAGTCCATTCTCTTTAGAATAAATCATCTTCCAGTCCATCTTTGTATCTCCAACTATGTTTGAAGTTCCTCTGAAGCTGTCTGTCTGAGAAACTTCTCGTGGAGATAGATACTTGCTCCAAAAGGAGTTTTTTCTTGACTACTGGGTTGAGCTCACTTTCAGGCTCTCGTCCTGCCTTGACTTGTGATATCTACTTGGTCCCTAGTTTACCATATGGAAACCTGCTGAGCTCAGCTCCTAGCTTCTAGTTCCAGCACATTCTCTTACTAATGCCTGGCTATGCTAGATTAACAACTCTCTGAACAACCACACACCCATACAACAGTCTCATTTCTTCCTAAAGCCTTTTATATTTAGCCTATTGGACAATTTGTATTTATATATATTTTAAGTGTTTATGCTTTGACAGTCATTGTCCAAAATTGTATTAAGGGAGGATTTTACTTTCTACTTTATGTATTTGTGACTTTTGTAAAAAGCATCCTTTTGCAGAACTCAGCAAAAACAAAGACGTTTTCATTAAAATTGAGAAAATAATTTTTGTCATTAGCTCATCATGACAAACTGGAAATGCTCCAGCAGAAAACCAAGATATATAAACTTAGTCTTAAATTGTCCTATCTCATTCACTTGTAATTTGGTCTGCTCCTTGCTTTGCTCACTCAGTGGTCCCTTCAAGTTACTTAACTCTAGTTCTCTGTTCCCAGCTTACTCATTTTCACTGTCCTTTATTTAGTCATACCTCCCTGAGGCCCTACAGCTTCCTTTTTGGTGGAGGAGACAATGGTCTGTGAAGGCAAACTTCATCAAGGGCGGACAGTCCCAAAGATGGTTGAAATATAATGCTTCCTTCTCTGCCTTCACAGTAGTAATTCATGCTCTTGCCACACAGTCAGGCACAAGGTTACATGCTCAATGGTTTTACTCATTGGTTCTTATTATTTCCGTATTTTTCTGACTATATTTTAAATTCCTCTAAAGCAGGTATCTTAAGTAATAGTTCTCTGCATCCCACTCAGAAGCTAACTATATTGACTACGCTCTGGATCCAAATTTTCCCCCCAGTGAAGGGTGTTTTCTCACAGTAATCTGTAAAAGAGACATCCAAGGACTCTCACTTGTGATAATATCTCTCACAGGTTTCTTTGATAAGTGATTAAGCTCAAACTATCTATTGTGGTTTGCAAAGGTCTTCATAATTGAGGACAAAGCTATGTCAATAGGCTTATTTTGCATCCTTCTTCCTTCTCTCACACACTCAGCCTGGTTTCCAGTAATAATTAATTTCCACGCCATTCCACAAACACATCATTGGCATTATTAATCATCATTAATGCTTTTATATTCTGATGCCTTTGCCCAGGGTGGATAGGATGCCCTTCCTCCCTTCGCCCAATCTGATAAGCCTTTTTGTTCCTTCTAAAACACATTTCAGATGACTTTTCTTCAAACCAAACAAACAAACAAACAAACAAAAAAACTACCACAGTTCCTGAGGTGAGCTAGTCTCTCTCTCTCCTAGGTGTTCCCACAAAACTTTAACACTCGTCACCTCACTTGTAGGATTCTTTCTCTCTCACTTTCTCAAGGTAAGACTGGAGTCTTATCTTTTTTGTGTGTGGATCTCTAGCAGCACCTTTTATATTATCTGACAGAACTGGCACTCAATAAATGTGTGTTGAATGAATGCGTGAGCAAAGAGACAGAAATGTTCTCCAGGTAGTTCCATGATGGATGCGAATGCAGAGTGATAGTGAACAATGAAAGAAAGGAGGCGGGGTGGGGGGGGTCATTTTACTGGAAGTCAAAGGGATTAGCTCTTGCAACACGAAGTGCAGCTGACCGCTCCCAGAAGGGAAACATCCAAATGTAAGATGCAGAACATTAAATATTGAAAGCAAAAGTTAAATATTAAATTTTAATATGAAACATTAATGCCAATAAACAAAGCCAGTCAGGGGGTACAAAATTAGGACCAGGATGTAGCCAAAAAGGAAAGAGTCACGGCTTGGGCTGAAAGCTGGCCGTGGCCTGGACTTTCCCAGCAGGGCTCATCGGTAACAGTCACACCCATCAAGTTTCCGAGGGACAAACAGTGGAGGAGGGAAGAAAAACCTTTTATAACCCACAGCCATAAAACCCAAGTCTTTCCTACAAAACAATGCATAGTGAAGTGTTTTAGGACAACCAAGGCTTCAGAATTCATGGTACGCTGGAACAAAAATAGAGTCAGCAGAGAGGAAAATATGAGGTTGTTGAACCCTTGGGGCAGGAATCCTATCTTTGCTTGAACTGTGTGCGACTGGGCTTGTGTGCAGCCAACTTGGGCAGAAAGAAACAACAAGAGTAGTAAGAGAATCAACAATAATGGGCTTTCTCCTGTTGGTGCCAATGGGTGTTTTGCTTGAATGAGAAACGACCCAAGAGCTGAAACTTGAAACTAGTGCTCAAAATTTGAACTTAATAGAATCTTAAAGCTGATCCCACCTGGGGCTTCAGGAGCCCTTATGTCTACTGAAACTCTTCAGAGTCAAGGGCCTACCAGTCTAAACCTGAAAAACCTCATGAACTGTGGGTTTTTCATCAGAAAGCTAATGGAGTCGGTTGGTGAACACTCAGTAATCAGGTTAAGGTGCTGACTTAGATGTCAACAGGATCTGGATAACTCATTCCCATACCTATATTCAAAGTTTTTTGGTACCCTTAGTTTATGAAAAGCTCTTATTCCAAACATGAAGGCTGGGACGCAGGGCCAGCTCAGGTTCTTGTGGGGGCAACTGGGGTGAGGTATTTAGGAATCGAAAGCCGTAACCATCGAAAGGAAATAACTTCGTACATTGGCTTCAGGGTCAGGATGACACAGAGGATTGTTTGTCTTGCTTTAAGCCTCAGAGTTGAGGGAAGAAGTGGAGACTTCTAAGAGCAAGACCCCCCATCCTAGTGGAGGTTTCACATAACCAGTCCGCAGGTTACAGGAAATTTAAGAGGTCACTGAATGTAAAGCCCCTGTTCCTGGCCATGCTTGTGCCTAATCTAGGAAAGACACAAAAGTGTGCAGCGTGTCCAGACAGGGCATGTGCTCCAGCAATCCTCCCGTTCCCCAGAACTCTTCCCATTTCCAGGGGAAATATGGATGTGATGATAAAGGAATGAAGGTAATTTAGCTGGAAGGATAATCTTCACAAGAAATTAGTGAGCATAAGGGGGGAAATGAGCATGGATTGGTGGTTTAATTTTAACCATATGGAAGGATTAACTGATCGGTGCTATCAAGTGACCATATCAAGTGCAAGTCAGTCAGAAGACAGCTTGGGGGGAAAATTAGGTTTTCTTAAAGGAAACAAGGTATAAAAATGAAAGCTGGAGCCAAGAAACACAGAGTCTATATTATGTTATATTTTCTTTCCTTAAGGTCTCTTTTTTTCTTGTGATATATTTTGGTCCCTTTCCCTTCTTTCAAATCTATTTGAGAACTTTTTATCTGGCCTCGTATCTCTTTCTCCCCACTTTTGTTTATCCCACATAGTCACGTGACGCTGAAAGAGGTTAGCCCTAGAAGTTCGGTCGGCCTGCTGAGTTTCAGAAAAGAACGGGGAATTTTAATGTGAGTTGTGCTATTCTTGGTGTTTACAACCTCATCTACGTCTACAGCTGGAATGAATATAATCAGTTCCTCTGGTAAAATATTGCTTCATGCAAATAAATATTGAGCATGTTTTATGGGAAAAATAGAAGTTATAGTTTATATGCTATCAGCAACACCAAATTATTCTTAATGCCTCACAAAATGCAGAGAAAAGATTAATGAGCTAGACAGTCAGGAATACTGACTCACTGGGTGACTCTGAGGTGACTTACTCAACAGTACTGGGCTTCAGTTTTCACGGCTGAAATATGACAGGATTAGACCAATAAGTGGTTCTCAGGCTGCTACCCAAGGATCCCTAATGGTTCACGGAGAGGTGATACAGGGTCTGCCATAAAGTGAAAGGGAACTGAAACAACACGAGCAACTTCAACCAGAGCTGGTCCATTTTCATCAACTTACTTATATGTTGGACTTTTGCATCATGGTTTAAGTTTAAAAATGGATTCATGCTTAAAAAAATTGAAAACTCATTGGGCTGTAATATATGATCACTCAACAACACCATTGCCCTCTTCTATCTTTTTGTTTCTTATATATATTTAGAATTCCTACTCCTGAGTATGAAGAAACCATAGGGGGGATGTAGAGGAACTCCCTCTTTTGACATATGAGGAAACTGAGGCCCAGAGGCAGACATGACGAGCTGGTGAATGAGCAGGTTTAGTCTTTCCACTATCCCAGACCTATTGCTTCCTCCACTAGATCAGGGATGGTGAAACTTGCTGTATTAATCTGCTCGGCCTGCTGTAACAGACACCACAGACTGGTGGCTTAAACAACAGAACTTCATTTCCTCACGGTTCTGGAAGCTAGAAGTTCAAATCAAGGTATCAGAAGGGTTGGTTTTACTCTGAGGCTCCTTCTTTGGCTTGCCAATGGCCATCTTTTGCCTGTTTCTTCTCATGATCTCCCTTTGTGCCTGTATGTGTCCTCGCCTCTTCTAAAAAGGACTTGAGCCAATTGGATTAGGGCCCACTCGTAAGACCTCACTTAACCTTAATTACCTCTTTAAAGACTATCTCCACACGCAATCACATTCTCAGGTACTGACGACTTCAGCATATGCACTTTGAGAGCAAATAATTCAGCTCATCATGCTTGGTGATTCTTGAAATCACCCAGAGAGTTTTTTCTTTTCTTCTTCTTCTTTTTTTTTAAATTCTTCTAATGCTTTTGAAAAAGTAAGATAGGCGCTTATTCAAAAAATGCCAGGAATTCAGAATTGTCCACAGTGAATAATCACTTCAGCCCTCCAGTTTCCCTTCCCAGGAATAACTACTGTTACTTTTTCTCGTGCGTCTTTCCAGAAACCGGTGATGTAGATTCAAACCTGCAGAACATACAGGGTCCCGCAGAAGTAACGCCTGCTGCAGTGTGGTTGGTAAGGTAATAATATGGGTGTAATAATTTATAGTTTCAATTTGAACATTTCACCTAAAATGCCATATGGTGAGCTTGAGTGTGATATTGTTATGTTACAGAATTGCTTGCTTATGATTTTGTAATAAAAGGGTTTATAATAAGAAAGGGGCATTATTTGTGCTGGACCCTGTATGTGTCTCCCCAGCATATTGGGGAGATTTAAAACAAACAAAAACTCTCCTTTGGCTCAATCCCAGACTAATTAAATTAGAATCTTGGAGCCCAGAGCCCCCTCCCCCACCCTACCCCGCAGGTGTCTCCACTGCTAGGGCAGAGTTGGGAAGCTCTTTTAGGCCCTTGTTGCTCAAACAGTGGTCTGAGGCCCAGCACATCAGCATCCTCTAGGATGTTGTTAGAAATGGAGATTCTCAGGCCCCATTCCAGAGCTAGTGACCTGAATCTACGTTTTAGTAAGTTCCTCTCTTAAGTAATTCACATGTAGGCAAAGTTTGAGAAACTAGGTGACTTTAGTTTTATCCTGGAATTTCTGCAGGACATGCTAATCGGGGGATGGTCACACTGAGCAGGCCCAGTGTGAGCAGAGAAGAATGGGCTGATGCCTGCAGGGACAGAAGACAGACTCCCGTGGTGGCCTATCACTTGGGCCAACAAGTCCTCTGATAACACAGCCTGCAAGAATAAGAAGAATAAGGGACAACCCCAAGAACTGCCTGGTCATGCCTTTTCCCTATAAATGCTCAGTGCCCACTTTGGTTCTGCAGTCTTCTGTTTGAGATGCAGTGCACCCACCAAGAGCAGGAGAATGGTGCTGGTACACTGCTGTGAACGTGCTGCAGAATGGGCAGCCTGGCGTTCCTCGAGCCTGGCGCAATAAATTGCTGAGGCCATCAGCCGTGGCAAATAACCCAGCTAGGCTGCCTGGCAGGCCCCGGAGGGAGGGAACCAGGGAAGGAGGTGTCAGCCAGTCAATTAGCCACAGAAACAGCATTTTTTCCTCCAGGGTGGATTTTCCTCTTTTCAGCACCACTAACTCAAATGTCAAACAAGTTGTAACTGCCATGGAGAGCAGGCCCTAGTTACAGTATTTGCTTTCTGTCAGAGAGAGAAAACAACCCGCCCAGTTCGGCTTTACCTCTGGAGTTCCAGCACTTGGGCTGGGGCCAAGTGAGCTGCTTGTTAGGAACTTTTCTACTCCCACCAGCTCCTACACATAGTGCTGCTAAAGGGAAACACTTCTGAGTCCCCTTCGTGATGGTTGCAAACCCAGAGCTGGGGGAGGTGGGGGAGCTATTATATGAAGAGCCACCCTTGTGGGGCAGCTGTGACTAAACATCAGCCTCAGTCAAATTAGAACTTATTTCCAGCATCTTGAAACATACCTAGAAAAGACTTAATGAGGCCTTGGATTCTACCCAATCCTGGAATGAACTGAGATGCCCTTTGCAATTCTACAATGCCAGGTGTTTGCCTCAAAGAGGCATTTATGGGTACACTGGCTTGGGCAATTCCCTTTGGTAACAGCAATTGAGCCCTGTGAACTGACCACCTTGGGGGATGGGAGATGCCAAGAGCTTCTGTGACTTGCCCAAGACCACTTGGCATAGAGACCACTAGGATCACAAGCTTCTTGAAACTGAGTTCCCAAAAGGCAGGCACCCCAGCTTGGGAACTGACTTAAAGTGGTGTCTGGGGGTTCTCTGGAGTGAGATGTGTGTAGAAACACTCACTGTTTGGCAATGGCAGCAGTGCCTGGGAGTGGATTCCATCCAACCCTGGAGCCACTACAGCATACCTGGCCCCACCTAAGATCCCAAGACAGGTAGACGTCTCAGTCAGGGAGCAGGCAGCTTTCCAAAGTGGTTCCCATTTACCTGCCCTACTTGGAATGGGGATGAGGGAGGTGGTAGTGGACCTTCAACCTCCACTTAGGGGGGCTCTGTAGACCTTAACAAATTTTAATGCCCAGGGGCTAAAAGGTTATGTTACTGAGGCAGCCAGGAATTGGAGGAAATGAGTAATGAGCCACAGTTGCTTCTTTCAAGTAGATTTGAATGGTGGGAGCCGAATTCTAAGAGAAGAAAGCAAGGCTGGAAACAGAACAGAAAGGTAAACAGTCAAAAGGTGGGTAGAACATGAACAGAATGTGGAGGTAGACAGAGTAGAAACAGGGCCTAGGGGCTCCTAACTGCTTTTGCCTGGCTGCCAGCTGTTGAGGGTACGAGTATATTACTAAATACAAAGAAATGAAGTAGGGTAAACACGGTCTCGCACACAAAATGCAGCAGCCACCCACTGTTGCCCTGCCATGAGCTTAGCTAAGCTGTGCACATAAAGTTGGGGTTACACAGGTCCCTCTCCACAGCTCTGGCCATTAATTATGTATCAATAATATTTTAATTGCATCCTTGGTCAGTGGTTTGCCAAACCCGGGTCTAAACGACTCCCCTTACTTCTTGGAGATAGATCAGCAGGGTATTCATAAATTGTGAGCTCCATTGGGAGCTTCTCTCATGGTTTCCTCTCCTTGACAATCAATTAACAGCTAACACTGATACCATGCTTACTCTGTTCCAGGTACTGTTCTAAGTATCATAGAAATATTTACTCATTTAACAATCACAGCCACACTACAAGGTCAACATAATATTATTCCCATTGTACAGAGGGGGCAACAGAGGGACAGAGAGATTAAGGAACTTCTCCAAGGCCATCTGTTAGTCAATGGCAGAGAACGGAGAGAAACCCCAACAATCTACCTCCAGAATTGTGCTTTTAACCTCTATGCTGAATTGCAAATTGAGCTCATTCTTCTACTATTACTAAATCCGTGTTATTTTCCTCAGGATCAGCTTGGGGGATTGGCAAACAACACCTACACAGTAGATGCTTTATGAAAATCCTTCACATATTTGGAGGAAGTCTTTGAGCTAAGCCGAGGTCTTCTCTGCCAGGGCCTAGGTGGAGCTCATCCATAGGCTTTGGGAGATAATTTATCCAAGAAGCTTGAAAACAGAGATCTTTAGTAGATCTACAGCCAAATGAGGGATATGTGGCAAATGCTTCCAGGAAGTGTAATACATAACAACAATAACAAGGCTGGGGACCTTGAGGTCCAGTCTGCCCTTAGAGTCATAGACAAAGAAGTACAGTCCAAAGCCAACGATCATTTTAATGCATTTTGATCTTTAGTTGTTCCTTTCAAAAACGAATTAAACAGAATCCATTTCACAACTCACACAGATTTTAAAAAATCATCTTTTCTCTCTTCCTTAATGTATTCATACCCCCAAACTGTGCCAGCACCTCTCGATTTCTCAGTTTACACTTTTCACTCTCGCCTCCAAAACTCTCCTGACACCCATGCCATCCTCCCCCCAGAAGTGGCATCTGGAGTGACTCTTCCATGAGCACCAAGGGACTTGGCAGCTCTGGGTCCTCCGGTCTTTGCTCACACCCCAAGGAAGACACAGAGTCTTCCAGGAAGCTGAGGTTTTTCTTGTTTTCACTATTTCTTAATGAGGAATTCTCCCAGAGAATTTCTGAAAACCAAAAATTCTCACGTTACATGAATAAATACCATTTCTGAGGGCCTCCAACATGCGAATCCCTGTGCTAAGTCCTTCAAGTTTGCTGTTTTCTTTTACAATATCTTCACAACAGCCCTTGTAGGAATGTATTACTGCTATACCAATTTTACAGATGAGGAATTTTAGGATCACAGAGATTAAATAACTTGCCTGAGATCATACAGCTAATAAGCAACAATGTCAGACCCAAGCAAATTCTTGTGTTTCTTAAGGAGGGTCAGCGAAACCTGATGATCAGAGTGCACTGAGGTGCTTGACACAAAGGCAGCCTCTTTGTCCCAGCTTAGACCAAGTTATTATGGGAAGTGCTGCTGAGGAATCTTAATAAATATGAAAATACGGACCTGTCACTTTCTTGCCTTATTGGCTGCAGCATTCTCCTCCCCGACACCTCCCCTCCCCAGTCTGGTTTTCTGTCTGATTCAGGACATGCCAGGCATTGAACTAACCTCATCCTACAGATGCGGCCCCAGCCTTTACTGTCCTCCCCTGTCCTCACAGGACAAGGGCTAGCATCAGGTGCTTGCTTCCTGCTGGGCCCAGATTGATATTTGCTATTTACCAAACACTCTCTCTCCTTCCTAAGCCCTCTGAGGTCTGCAACCAGTGTGTCCAGTCTATTCAATATCAGAAAACAAACAAGGCTTCCTGTGGGAAGGAGCCAGGGAGGCGGGGACTCCAGCTGCCTGCGGCTACTGAAGGGAGGAATCCAGACCCCAGTCCAGCTCTGTGGAGCAGGTGACATCTGGCACTGTAGAGAGAGCTGTGGCTGGGAGCGAGCCACCCAGGTTCTGGCCCCTTGCTCTGTTGCTGAGTCCCTACAAGTCACTGGCCTCTCTGAATTCCATCTGTATGACAAATGGTTAAACAACAATGGCTTTGAGCATCCTGACCCCACTCCAAGATCCTGCAGTTCTAGAAAAGCAGGAATGTGGGACATCCGGGAGGTGTCCCAGAGGAGCCCTGATTGGCAGTGGGGCACCTTTTGTCTTGGACTCTGGCTCATCGTTGTCATTGTCATTCTCACTTGTAACCTTGAACTGCAGCACAATTCTGCTGAAGCAAGACTGAGGCCTGACATGGTCCATGGTAAGGAATTAACTTAGATGTTTGTTAAAGAACATTTTGGAAGCACCTCCTGTTTTCCAGGCCCCGAGCTAGGTGCTGGTGATAAAGCAGAAAAGACACTTGTGGAGTATTCATTATATGCCTGGCACTGAGTGTTTCACATGCATGGCCTCAGTTAAGCCCTCCAACCACCCTAAAAATTAGGTATAATTATTATCCTACATCATTAGAAGCTAAAACTCAGAGATGGTGGCTTAGGGTTTAGATACAGGCAGTCTGGCCTCTTGCTCTTCAGCAACATACTAAATAGTTCACTCATGTCCAATGTGTCAGCTGCCAGGAGGGCTGTGTTTTCCAAGGTCCAGCTGGGTACCTGGTATTCCTGCCTCACTTACCCACATCAACTTTTGTCCCATTGCTGTCACCTTCACCCCACCTCTAGGCTGAATCCTTTTCCAGACCTGCAGACCACAGTCCAGACGCTCAACTTCTCTCTCTAGATAAAGGCCACAGCCCACTCACCAGCATCCTGGGACCCACAATACTCCATCCAGTGCTTCACCACCTGATTCATTTTCTACCAGCACCCTGGCAAGCAGATCAGAACGGGACCAACCTGCCATCACCTCTGCAGCTCTGAGCTCATGTTACACCAAATGCAAACTTGACATTCCAGATCCACCACACCCTGGACCCTGAGTACCCATGTCACTCCTAACCCACTCCTTGAAGAGAGAGATTCTATGGAGCTTGACATGTCTAATGCAATTTAGGTCTCAGAATAATCCTGCTATATAGTACTTATTTTATAGAAGTGGCAATAGAGGTGAGACTTTCCCAAGATGAGGCAGCTGAATCCCAAGCCCTATACTGACATTTTCCTAACTTCGAGTGTTTGCTGGCTACTTTTGTGATTTTTATTTTTTTATACTCATACATTCACCTTATCATTTAGTATTTTTCTTTTAAATGACCCCCCCACCACTTTTACTTTTATACATCTTGTCTCCTCTTAAACCAACAATCCAAAATAATCATAGCTTTTATGTGCTGTTTACTTTTAAAGTATATGTTCAAATAATGTTTTATTCATTTATCCACATACCCCTGCTGTCCTTGCTTTCCCTCACTGTTCTCTACAAGCATGATTCTAATGACAGGGATGATGACTGGCAGCCTGGGGAGCTGGAAAAACCTTGGACCAGGCAAAGGAGAAGCTGACTTCCAAGCCTGACTGGGCATCTACAAAGCTGTTCAATTTTGGGAAGGAGACTTCCAGCCACCACTAAAAATTGAGGTCAGTGGGCAAAAGTGATGTCTAGGGTCTCCTTCAATTCTGCCGCCCGAAGCCTTCTGTCTCTTCAGAGCATGCAGTGAGAAACCAGGCAGCTGGAAAAGCAGCCCCATTTCCCGGCACTGCAGTGCGAATTTGGTGTGTCATGTACACCAAGGACCTAACACAAAGCCTGGCACAGTGTGAGTGCGGGGTAAATAGCAGCCATCTCTCCAAGCCAGGTTGCTACATTTGAGAGAGGACCTGGGCTGCCGAGGTCAGGAGGTGGTAGAAAAGCCAGAGTAATTTTCCTCCTCCTTTTCTATTCCTCTGTCCTAACTCTGCCCCCACCTGCCAGGAACAGGGAGGGAAAAGAAACCAGAGAGGAGAGACCAGTGCAGCTGGAGCTGGGGAGGGCTGTAAAATAATCGGAGGGCAGCCGGCAGGTATCGCTTTGCAATGATTGCTCTGGGAGGTTATGTCAAAGTGAGAGACTGAGTCGCAATCATGAAACATTAGCACATTGACACACGTGGCCCCAGCAGGGCAGGGCTCTCTGGTTACAAGAGGCCATGACCTCTGCTCTGGACCCTTAAAGCTGAGCAACCGAGGACTCTCCTGCTGCCAGATCTGGGGGCCAAACTATGTGGGAAGGCCCCATTGACCTGGAGGAACTGTAAACCTCTTGCTTACCTATGACCCGTGGCCCCAGAGAGACTTCTGGTGGACCTCCCTGCTGGAGAGACATAGTGCTCCTGTCAAATGCTGAGAGGGTGGTCTGTGTGGGTAGAAGCTGCTGAAAGCCTGATTGCAGACTGAGTCCCCTCTTCCTGGGCTTATGGCCAGGCTGCCTGGAGTTCCACCTCCAAAAGGCTGTGCGACTTTGTAAAGTCACTAAGTCCCCCTGAGTCTCAATTTCTTTGTCCATAAAAGAGGATAAAGATACCACATTGTCAAAGTTAATATGAGGGTTAAATCAATATTATACATAAGACCCAAGACAAAATCTCTGGATAAGGCCAAGGGAGAACGAATTGTACAAGCAATAGAGGTAGTGTTTGGTTTCCCCCTCTGTAAATATAGCGGGGCCGGTATCTCAGGTTGAGTGCTGATGTCTACAGCTTTTGGGGAGGGTCTGAAAAGAGCTTCACAGAATGACCTGTTTAGTAAGGGCTGTGTTTGCAGATGGGAGGCCCTGCCCTCTTCCATCTATATATAACATTGAAAGGATGATAAACACAGATTAGGGACTTGTGTGTGCTCTCTTAAGCAGACCTATGAAAGATATGGGGGTTTTTAGAGCATGGGGGGGTTGTACTAGTGGCAATTTCAGTGCCACTAGTACATTAAGGCCCACATGTCTCCTAGCTAAGGCCCAGGCTTTACACAACTTTTTCTCCATGAAGCTCCCATGATGGCCTCCAGTAATCCTCATGGTAGTCATGATCTTGTGTAGTCTCCTCCCACCATGAAACAGAGATGATCTGTGTGGCCAATACATTATTGCAGAGGTATAAATGTGACTTGCAAAACTAGGTCATAAAAGCTGTTGTGGTTCCCACCTTGGTCTCTCTGATTGCTTGTTCTGGGGGAAGCCAGAGGCCATATTGTAAGGACACTCAAGCAGACCTCATGAGGTCTGTGGAGTGGCCTAAAATGGAGAGGCGCTAAGGCTTCTGCTAATGGCCAGCAGTAAGATGCCAGCTCTGGGAGTGAGCCATCTCCCAAGACAGCTTACTCTGATAACTGGAGGATTCCCATCTTGGAGGATTCTCAATCCTCTAGCCCTAGTCAAGCCTTCAGATGACTGCAGCCCACATCTTGGCTGCAACTTCATAACAGCCATTGAGCCAGAACTGTCCTCCCAAGCCACTCCTGAATTCCTAACCCACAATAACTGAGATAATAAATATTTATTGTAGTTTTAAACTACTGAGTTTTGGGATAATTTGTCACACGGCAAGATATAACTAACATAGAGTGTCTTTAGAAAACTCTGCACATGTGTTCCCATGCTGGTAGAAAGCCCTTGACATCGAGGGGCTGCATGTCAAAAATCAGAGAGGCTTTGGAAACACTGAATCCTGTGTTCCCAAACCCTGGCTCACAGATCTGTATCAGAATCCCACTGAGGACTTGTGAAAATATATATACCTGGGTCCCATCCAGGAAAATTTGGATTCATGAGGTCTGAAGCCCACAAATCTATATTTTACCTATTTCTATAAGTTCCCCAGTAGTTTTTGATGAACAGACAGTTAAGATCTAGACAAATATCTTCATATTATAGATTAGGCAGTGCTGAGCCAGAAGTGGTCCATCAAGGCTACAAAGCAAGGTAGGGACAGAGGAAAGAATAGAAGTCAGGGGTCCTAGAATTAAAGTTTAGGCTCTTGCTCCAAATTCACAGATTTGTCAGAGGCATTCATATGTCAAAACAGGAGGGTGGCTAGGGAGCAATACATCTCAGGTATGGAGACATAGCACTGCCCGTTTCCTCTAAGAATGTGCTGGGTGGGCTTCTGCAGGCAGGCAGGCGGGCTCCACTGCTTCTGTGGCTGGACTCACCACACCCATCTCCGCACAAATGCCAGGTAATGGCATTGTAATGAGCCTGGTTTGCTTTTAAGTTGCACTGAACACAGCTTTTGAGTGAACATGGCTGCTGGGTTTAGGATGGACTTCCGTCCGCTAGTCTCAGCCAAAGGCCACAATAGCAATTAGGATCTCTGTGACTGTGTTTACATATGTGTGTGCACATGCTTGTGTGCTCCTGAAATAACAAGCATGGGAGTGCAAAGGTCTATCTGTGAGCTCAAGCACATGGTTGTGTGCCTATGAAATATGGGAGCACACACATCTGATGGTGTGTGTTTTCTCTGCTACCATCACATCCTGTACCCCAGAAAACACACATGACTTACAGATGCAGGAAATGTCTTTGATGTCACGCATGCTTCTTGTCCATTCTTGGCGTTATGCATGGTGATATACAAAGCCAAGAGCCCATATTTGATCTGAGCGAGACCTGACATGAAGTCATCAATCTGGTGGCTTTGTAAATATTTTCAGTGCTCCAGTCACAATGGGCACTGAGAACTCTGAGAAGATCAAAGACCTCACCTCTTCTTTGGTATTTGTAAAGGGAAGAGATGCAGCCAAGTAGGTGTAAGGGTGTTTGTAGAAACAATATTTGAGAGGGGTGTGGGGGACGGAGGAACACCTACCTAGAGTAGCTGCCCCTCCACCTCTCTCTCCTCCTCCCAGCCTAGGGCTTTGACTCCTCTCCGGGAGGGGGGGGGGCTGTTTTCCAGATGACATAGGGAGGGGTGATTTTAAGGAGCTTGAAGCAGCATTTGACAACTTGGCTGAAGTCTCTGACTTTAATGTCCTAGTTCTAACAACTAATTGCTGGTGGTTCCAGCCACTGCTCCTCTCCCCTTCTTCCTGAGGCTTTTGATATATGTGTCTCTATGAGAGTTATCTATCATGTTGTATTACAGAAATTTGTTAAAGTGCCTGACTCTCCCACCTAGTAGTTCTGGAATGCTTTGGGGGCAGTAACTCTATCTTGTTTACTGCTGTATCCTCAGCCCCTAGTCTACTACCTCAAACTGAGGTGATGACCTGTCGGCTATGGATCTTACAGGGCCCTGATCCTATAACCAAACCTTCCCTAGAACCCTAGAGCCTTAATACTGACCTCTGTCTTATGGCCTCATTCTACACTCATGCTGGAGTCCCTACTCAGTGACTTGTCTGGGACCTCAGGTTTTCCTTCTGGGCACCAGACAATGCCCTTCCTTATTCCCACCAGTTCCTGTAGAGGCTGAACTCCTGTCCCTGCCTCCTAGCTTATCCCAGATGGAAAGAACAGGGAGCCTACCTTGAGCACTATCTAGGGTCTGCAAGTGCCAGGGGCCTGGGGCGCTCACTCAGACTGATGCTTGGTATGAGGCCACCACCCTCTCGGTGCTTGCACTGTGTCCCAGTGGTCATATCAGGTTGTTCCTTCCAGGTGCCTCAAGTGCCCTATGGAGTGGCAAGATCCTGTTCTGATAGAGGATGATAATAACAATGATTATCATCTGAATTATAAAGCTATTATGTATCTGATGCCCAGTGTTTTACATATTTTAATTCTCACAGAGAAGGTTCTTCTATCCTCCACTTTACAGATGAAGAAATTGAGATTCAAGGGGTTAAATAGCTTGCTTGAGCTCACAGAGATTCTGAAGTCCAGAGCAATGGAAGTGGCACAGTGGGATTGAGGGGACATAGGCTATGGGTTTAGGAGCACCTAGGTTAGAGCTTGGTTACTAACTTGCTAAATCACTGGCACCATGTACTCTTGGACCCATAAATGTAGAGTAAGGAAACCAGTAGCCACATCTGTGGGTTATTATGACAACCCAATGAATTGTGTCTGCAGTCCACCATGAAATTTGACACTTAGTAGGTACTCCATAAGGGTTTGTTTCTTTCCCTCCCCTACTTGACCTCTTCTAGTTCTATCTTGAGTTCAGGGACATTGACACACTGATGGAAACACACTGATGTATTTTCTGAACAGAACTGTCAGAGTTAAATACTTTCCCCTTGTCACTTCTTTATCTCTTTGTCTCTAATGGGACATAATGAGAAAGCTGGTATTCACCAGTCTTTAAAAAATTTTCCTTGTGACAGTAGATTTATGTCCCCCTCCCCTTACTGTTAGATCATTGTGAATGTGACAAGAGAGAGCCTTATAGAGAAGCAATTATCCAAGCAAATGAATTCCACACCAATTCAAAGGCAAAGATCACAATGAGAACAGAGACGTACGTTGTTGGGAAATTAAAGTGGAAATCAAACAGGGATTAAGAGCCCTGAGTCTCAAATATTTAATTGTCATAATTGCCTAATTAAAGTGTTTTTTTAAGCACTCCGCCCCCTCGCCCACGAGTGCTAGAAGGGCTCTATTGCCAGGAAGACAATGGCAGCACTTAGACTTATCATAACATGAAGCCTGACCCCTGGCGAACCTTCTCGCTGAAAGAAAAGTTGTGCTGCCTCTTCATTCATGCCTTCATTTAGCAACTACAAAGTGTCTACCACTATACACTGTCTCATAGGCTGCCTGGGGGCCCACACCCTGGAGGTAAATGGGTTGGGGGGGGCCTCCAGAGGCAAATTGAACTGACTTGTGTTACCTGAAAGACTGGTCATAGCTTGCCATACCAAGAGGGAGCCAGGCCAGTGCATGAAGCTGGGCCATGGCCAAGAGGTATGTCAGACTGGGGGGACTAGAAGGGGCATAAACTGTGACAAGTCACCCAGCAGAGCAAGTTGGAAGAATGTATCCAGTAGTGGACAGTTGGGTTTGAGTGTACAAAAGCAGATGTTCCCTAGGATACTTGTTGTTCATTTGCTGTTTGTCTTTCCATGCTAGAGTGAAAGCCTAGACAGAAGGTAAAAATTGTGTACATCTGACTTGCAGTATCCCCATTGCCTAGCACATATTAGGACATTTAATCATATGTTGTTTAAATGAGCTAAATTAAAATTACATGTATTTGATGTGGACCTTGGTGTACTTTAGGAGGACAGAAGACTTGGGGGTTGGGGGGTTGAGCCAAGATGGATATCTAATAAGCCTGGTGCATAGTAGATGCTCATTAAATATGTGTTGAGGAAGTGAATCCATGAATGAATGAATGAATGGCAAGCACTGTTCTATACACTAGAATAGAAAGATGATTAATGCAGGGCTCTCGCCCTTGAATATCTCCTAGATGAATGAGAGATACAGATTTGTGACCCGTTAATGAGAACCCAACCTGATCTAAGATGAGTCACACCATCTATCAAGCACAAGAGCTGGCATCTCATTTTTATTAATCCAGGGATTGCTGCCAGGATCATTTTTGTAGATCTTGAGACTTTATCTCTTCAACTTAAGTGTAAACTTTTTGAGAGAAGAGACATGTATAGTGGCAGAATATCACTCTTTATCTGCAGATGAAGGCATGAATGAAAAGGTAGAGTAACTTTCCTTCAATGGGAAAGTTTGTCTGGAGTTGTTTTCTGATTATGACAAGTGCTGTGACTGTCATCCTGAATAACTCCTATGTATTGCATGCAAGTTTGCCTCCTTGCTTAACATGTACTTTTTCTCTGACATTCCAGATATCTCTAAAAATTGTGTTGGAAGGCTCTCAGTAAACCTACTACACATAGTATGCCAGATACTAAGGAGAGAAGTAAAGAAGCATCTGACTTGATCTCTGCTCTCAAAAGACTTATACTCTGGTTGAGGGGATACAGCCTAGACCCACCAAGAAGATCACATTAGCAGCATCCAAGCAGAGAAAATGAGATGCCATGTCTCATGTTTGATAAATGGTAACCTGCCTCCTGCCTGCCATGAGCTTTGGCCTGTTTCACCATTCTACTTCTTAAGTGCTGTTGCCCTGCTAAATGAGTTGGTAAGGCTGGAAACATTGATTTATTGGAATGGACCTACATTTCCATCACTCTGGATAAAAAAATAAAAACGTGTTGGTACCTAAGACTGTCACAAAGAACCCAGTGGCAGAATAGGTGACAAACCACATGAAATGTGCAGGTAACTGATGATATAAGATGTCAGACACAGGTGGGTTGGGGAATAACTCACTTGGGAGGTGGTATGTGAACTGTGCCCTGAGGATGGATACAGTTTTATACAGGAGGAGTGTCAGCACCAAGGGAACAGTGAGGAACTATGCTATGATTTGGCTTGTGTACCTTAGCTCAGTTCATCCTCACAATAGTCGACTGAGCTAAGCACTGCTCATATGCCCTTCTTTTCACTTGAGGACACTGTGCTTCAGTGGGGTGGAGTCTTTTGCCCACAGACATCCTGTACCAAGCTGGGCACAGGAGCAGGCTGCATGGCTTTGAGGCCCACTGTCCTACCCTACAGAGTTCTCTGAGGGGAACCTGAGAATGATAGAATCAAAAAGTGAACTTGAATTCACTGAAATCAATCAGCCAGAGCATTTATAAAAATAGAATTGGAACCCTTTTCTAATTTTCTAGCCCTTTCATTTGCTTTCATTTGAATGAGTTGCAGAGTTATTTTTGCCTTCACTTTGAAAGTGAAATCTCTGTAGGATGGGGATGCAGTCATGTGACTGACAACTCCGGTTGCATTCAGACTCCTGGTCAGCCAATTCCAATGTCTAGGTTGTGAAAGAAAACAATCTTCTTTGAGGAGAAATTAGGAGAAAGCAATAGAAACACAGGGGAATTGGGAGAAAGGACCATAGGAAAATAAATATGATAAGTAGTACTTTGATTGTCGATGTTTATATCAATCTGACACAGAGAATTTCTGTATACCAGAGTTCTTACACAGCCTGGGGGTGGGTGATCTCTGGCATTGTCTTAAGAGGAGTCAATTGACAAATATAAAGACTTGCCCCAAATGCCCCCAAAGAAGGACTCAGAGTAGAAATAGAAACAAAGCTCCAAAGAAGGAACCATAATATTTTTCAGAGTAGATACAGAGACACTTAATAATTTACTTCATTGCAGGATTCAACGTAACACTTGAAAGCTTCAATAAATAAGCATAATGGGTTCCCTTTAAAAATGTATTGGTTGGCAATTTATTTACTCATGTATATGCACCTTATGGTATGTGACATGCTGCCCTGCCTCTCTTTGAGGAAGAGTACTCTCTATAGGAGGCTTTAATCAGTGCTGGCAGCTCAGGCCAGAAACTCTTCCCTTTCTATCCTTCATCTCTCTCATTCTGCAGTTTTGTAGTTCTATTTTTCTTTCTCTTCTTCTTTTTAATCTCCTCTCACATGGTCTAATCAGATGGTGTCACCGAAGAGAAATGACTGCAGTGATATATATTGTGGCAGTTTCCAAAGCATGGCTACATACCTTTGGGTTCTCACACTAATTGTATAAAGTAGACCAAACAAGCTTTAGTACCCTCACTTGACAAATGAGGAAATTGATGTCTGGTGAATGCACGCTCTATAGCAGTGCTATAAATTGGTGCACACATTTTGGAAAGTAATTTGAGCACACATACAGCAACTTAAATATATACATATTCTTTCACCCAGTAATTCCACTTTGGAGAAACTATCATCAGGAGAGAGAATTCAATAATATACAAAGATCTGTGTGCCCAAGACAGTCACAGCAATATTAGTTAAGATGACAATAACTGGAAACCACCCACTTGCCCATGCATGGGCAAAGACTAAGGAAGGTATGGTAAACCCACTCCATAGATGGGTATGGAGCAAATAAAATGGTCTCTTAGCAAAAGGATTTTAATACAATGGGAACATGATAACATATCCCATCAAATAAAGAAGATATGTATACAATAATAATATGGTCACAACTACATAAAATTACTAAAAGGAAATAGTGCAAATTGTTAGCAATGATAACCTCGGGGTATGAGATAGTGATTTCTTAATAATATTGTATACTAATAATTTTTAAAAATAGCATCTGGAATAATTACAATATATCAGGCACCATTCTAAGTGTTTTGCATGTATCATTCACTTAATTCTCAAAATACTGTATCAACTGCATGTGTGTGTTCTCCCCAAATGCATATGTTGAAATACTAGACTCCAATGTAATAGTATTGGGAAGTGGAGACTTTGGAAGGTAATTAAGGTCATAGGGTGGAGCCCTTGTGAATGGACCAGTACCCTTTTAAAAAGACTCCGGAGAAATCTCTTGCCCTCTTTCTGTCATGTGAGGTTACAGTGAGAAGTCAGCCGTCTGCAACCTGCACGATCACTCTCACCAGAGCCCAATTATCCTAATTTTAGACTTCCAGCCTCCAGAATAGTGAGAGGTAAAGTTCTGTTATTTATAAGCCACCTGCTCTGTGGTATATTTGTGATAGCAGCCTGATTGAAGACAATGTCCACATAAGACAGGGATTGTTACAGATGAAGCTGAGGCACTACAACTGCTCTTGGTCTCAGTTGTTAAGTGACAGTGGTGGCCCTCCGAGCCCACACTCACCCACAGTAGTCTACTGGCTTCTTTGTGGCAGCTAACAAACACAGAGTGCTTACTAGGTTTCCAGTTCTTATCTAGAGTATCTCATTTAATTCTCCCAATAGCATGATGAGGAGTAAACCATAATTATTCCTATTTTACAAATAAGGTAGTTGGCATTTAAAGAAATAAATTACTTGCTCAGGGTCCCACTACCCTGACTCAGACAGGGTGACCTTGCATTTGACCACTATAATCAAGTGGTCCTCGTATTTGACCATGATAATAGATTGTCTGCTTCTTCTTGATATTGACTTCTATCCTTTCCTAAACTTTCTGCAACAAAAATAACTTTTATTCTTATTTCAATTAGATGTCACCTACCCCTGTCCATCCTGCTGCCTATTTTTGTAAATAAAGTATTATGGGAACACACGTGCGTATTTGTTTACATGCTATCTATGCTGCCTTCATTACCATGGCTGAGACACAGACCATATGGTGCACAAACCCTATCTTATCCTTTATAGAAAAAGTCTGATGGCCACTGATTTAAATCGCCACTGAGTTTATAAGGGTAACAAGAGAACTAGAATCATGGTCTTGCAACTATCGATTGCTTGGAAGCAGTAGATAGAGAAATGAGGAGGCATGCCTCTGAGTACATTTGTATATGTGATACACTCGTGCCCCAAATCGGTAGCTAGCTCTCTCTCTTCTCAGGCCAGATCAGACTAGCAAAATCTAGAACAAATAGTATGACTAGCACATTGTCTTTATCCCAGAACCATTCCATGAAAGTCTGGACAACAGCAGCAAGGGCTGATTCTGAGTGCTTTGTAAACTGCCAACATTAAAACCATGTTGAAAGACTTGGGTGTGTCCATGGGGATAAAAAATTTGAGACAAGTGAGAACTGAGAGTATTTTTAAAGAGCATTCCAGTCATTTCAGAAGTTTCCCATTCTAACAGAAATGCATTAAATAGAAAAAACACACTCTTTAGACTAGAAGAGTCTTTCTGTCAAGGTGGGACTTGAGGGCATTCCAGCTGGGAGAAGGGTGCAATATTTAGTGCCCCCTGAAATTGAAGCATAGTCTCGAGGGGGCTAAAGTTCAGTTAATATAACCTCTGGACAGTGAAGCTAAGCTACAAGTGACTAAAAAAGTAGAACCAAGTCAGGTTTTAATCTACATCAATCTCTGAGTCCTTGGTTTTGGGGTGTTCTTATAGAAAGATGTTTAAGAAATCTGAAGAAGGAGGAGCGGGAGAGTAAGAATATCTTTTAAATACAATTGTATACAATGTTATGTTGTTCTCAAGTATTATCTTACAACATCCACTGGTGCTATCTCCAGTCTACAGAGAGGTTCAGAGTGACCAATGAACTTGCTTAAGGTTACACATCTAACAAAAATAATAAGGAAGACTTATTGAGAGTTACATAGTATATTATTTTAGAGGATGAACTCCGGAGCCATTTGAGAAAATCTCCCAACTTCTCTGTGGTTTATTTTCTTCACCTGTAAAATAGGGCTAACAGTTGCATTCATCTTCAGTAGATCTGAGACATAAATGAGTTACTGTATTTTGCTGTATATAATGTGCACTTTTCTGCCCAAATTTTTGAGGGAAAAATAAGGATGCACATTATACATGGGCACTACTAGTTCCATATCTATATAAATGTTTTTAATTCTTTCATTTATGCTTATGCACTAAAACTGTAACTCTCAAAAGCAATTAACAATATTTGTATGTTCAAAAATAAATGCTAAAATTCCTATATAATACAAAAAACAAGTATTTAAATATAAATAAATAAAAAATTGAATTAAAAAATTAAAATGAAAGATTTTTTCCTGAACATCTGGGTCAAATATATGGGTATGCATTATACACAGAAAAATATGGGTAATTAATTTGTACAGTGCTTACTTAGAACACCATATAACACATAGTGACTTTAAGTGTTTAAGTTAAAACTACATGCTAGGCAGTGTCCAAAGTACTTCATATACATTATTCATGTAATCCTAACAACAACCCCATTAAGATAGGTATTTCCTAATTTTATAAATGAAAAAAACAAGGCTCTAAAAAAAAGAACAATCAATTTTCTCAAGTAGTAGAACCAAGGGTCCAATGCAAATAGCCTAACTTCAGAGCTGACAATTTTAACCATGTCACTACACTGCCTCTACCTGGTGAGCAGTAGATGCCTGTCTGTTTCTCATGTTCATGATCCAGATGCTTTATAACTTGGCACCATTTTTGGTGCTGTGGCTCTGTTTGAGCACATGTTCCATCATCAAGGACCCACGTGGCCTCAAGCCTCAGAGTCTGGCTCACCTCCCAGGCCACCTTCTATCTCTTGTCTGGGTTTGCTCTGTGCCTGGACCTGAATCCAAGGGATCTCTTTTTATCAACCCTCAGAAGCTAGGTGTCAGTTTTGTATTAACAGAGAGACACCTTGCTCAGGATATTTTCCAGCTGAGATTTTTTAACACCTTCAGCATGCTATGAGAAAGGGATAGTCCAGAAAGGAAACCAGGGCAGGAGATCATATAGTAAAGCAAAGAAGATATGGCAATTGAAATGTAAAAATAAAGTTCAAAACCTGTGTATTAGTTTGCTCAGGCTGTCATAACAAAGTAGCACAGACCAGGGGACTTAAATAACAGAAGTCTATTCCTCATGGTTCTGGGTGCCAGAAGTCCAAGATCAAGGTTGTCAGGATTGGTCTTTTCTAAGACTTTTCTGCTTGCAGATGACTATCTTCTCCCTGTGTTTCCACCTGATTTTGCCTCTGTGCGTGTCTATGTCCTAATCTTCACTTCATGTTGGAACACCGATCGTTTGGGATTAGGACTCATGTGTATGATGTCATTTAGCTTAATTACCTCTTTAATAGGACCTATCTCAGAATACAATACTGGGGATTAGGACTTCAACATTTGGACTTTGGGGAGACACACTTCAGCTCATAACAAGGACACTATACCACTTTTTAGTTGTTGTGACTTTGGGCAAGACATAAAACTGCCCCAGTCTTTATTTTTTCTCTACCTGTAAAATGGAACAAAAATAAGACCTACCTTACAGGATTGTTGTATAAGGCAAAGGAGATGCTAAAAGACTGTACTAATATTTGGACATGCTTTCTAAGACTATTAAACACTTAGAGATGAGGGTAACATACTTGGAATCCCCCTCTAATTTTGGACATTATACTTTAAGAGGAGTATTTGCAAATTGAAGCAACCAATTTGAGAGGGACCAGAATAATGACGGGTCTAGGGTAGAGGACATGAAAGGAAGAGTTGAGTTAAGCCAAGATACTTAACTCAAGAAGAAGAGATGGGAAAGGAGGATGCAGAGAGCCCTCTTTAAATTCTTACTTACTGTTATGGTGAAATGAATGAAATTTGTTTGGTTTCCAATGATAAAAGTTTATAGGGAGGAAGGTTTAGGCTCAATAACAAGATGAATTTCTAACAGAGCATTCAAAGTTGAGGTACTGCATTTCTTCCCTCAGAAGGTGTAGTGCTCAGGTGCTTTTTGGAGAGTATTTACTCTGCCAAACACAGTGCTAGGCAGTTACACACAGAGTGCAGTAGAGAGGAACAATCCTGCACTGGGTGGAACGTTGGAATGGTTGACATCTGAGGTGTCTCCAGTTTTGAGGTTCTCTATGCCATAAACTATGTTGCCTATGAGAAAGGGAAACTTACACAAGCAAATTTTATTTAATGGAGTTATAAGGTGACAGAGATTTTCATGACCTTTACTGCAAAAGGTATAAACTTCTCATAAAAGACTGGGACTGGAAAGTAAAAAGTTTTCAGGGATAGAAGCAATTTCTCTCTTCCTTATTGGGCAATGTAACTCTCAAATGGCTCCCTTTAGCTTCAGAATCCAGCTCACCTTCCAGGTTCAGCACACCCAGCTTATTAAGGAGCACATCTGAGTTTCTACTCCAAAGGAACTCAACTTGAGTAGGGCACCCATCCTTGGTTCAGTGAGCTATGGCAAAGGCAGGCTGTGATGGAGGGGTTATGTGATTCATAATCTATCCTTATTAGAGGGGGTCAAATCTTTCAGAACATGGGGTTAAGCCCTAAATCATGCTTGCATCAGAATTTCTAAAACACCTAGATAGAGATATTTTACTTTGTCTTCCCTCAGACAGTCTGATTTCATAGATATTGGGTAGGTTTTGGGAAGTTATATATTTTTAAGATTCTTTATTTATTTTTAGAGAGAGGGGAAGAGAGAGAAAAGAGAGGGAGAGAAACATTGATTGATTGCTTCTTGCATGCCCCCAGCCAGGGACCTGGCCTGCAACCCAGGCACATGCACGAATCAAACTGGTAATCTTTCAGGCCTCGGGACAACACCCAGCCCACTGAGCTACACCAGTTATGGCTGGGAACCTATATTTTTGAATTGCCCTTATAGGTGATTCTAACATGAACCACTGTACCATCCTATGTTCTGACCTTCATGCTGCTTGCTAACTTCCCCATTTCTCAATCAAAACTCACCCTTATCTCATAATAATGTATTTGTACCTATCATACAATATTTATCAAATTATACTTACTCTAATTTTGCCTTATATCCCCAACTTAATTAGTTATGTGGTCCTGGAGGGCACAGATTATTTCTTCTTTATCTTGCCAACTCCTACAGCATTTGCTACAGTGCTTGGCACAGCATTGATTTCCCATAGAATCAATATGGCTCTGAGAACCTACAGAAAGCCGTGCTAATGGGATGTTTTCTACCTTCCCAGCCCAGGCAGGGAAACCCACTCAGAAAATGCCTAATTGTTCTGTGATTTGACATAGCTGGGTAGTCAGGATAGGATGAGGGTGATTAATTACAAGAAGCATGCTGTGCTGCCCCAGAGGCTGGTAGCCTATGTTACACAGTCAATTAGCTACCAGACATAATCATCTAGGTTGTTATTTATTACTGGTTATGTCTGATCAGGGAATCTATGAGACAGAGAACAAGCAAGGGGATCTGCCACTGTGGGCCTCCATGCAGAAAAGACAGAGAACATAAGGGGACACTGAGGACCCCTGAACAGGAGCCATTCTCTCCACATCAGGCAGCTGGAGAGGCTCCAGATCCTCCCACCCACAGCTCTCAGTACACAAGATGAGGAGGAGCTCAAAAAATTCAGCTCAAGCAGGGTGTGCAAAGCACCAGAGTGGCTTCAGGAGTAGAGAACAAAGAAAATATTAAGATTTTTGCCTCAGAAGCCTACAAGCTGATGGGTGAGAAAGATGCATGCGGTAGAGAAAAGAGAGATCACGGTAAAGGCTTTAAGTATCTGGCCTCAGTAGATGAGCTGTAGATGAGATATCAAAAGGCCGCTCTTGAGTGGTGTGGACCATCATTGTTGAAAAGCAAGAGAACATTGGTTGGAAAAGGGCGATGTGGAAGGCAGACCTGGAAAAGAAAAGGAAGAGAATTAAAGGAAAGAGGGGAAAAAAGAAAGTTTAAGGTTTGTAGACACCTCCACTCAGATATTGTACTTGACATTGTGAAAGACAGTGCTACCTAATGGAAAACCCATGGATATTGAGGCCAGATTCAATGCAACTTTGAAAATTTTCATTCTGCATTTCACCTTGCTAGTTTCTTAACGCATCTGAGGCTGTTTCCTAATCTGTGAAATGGGGAAAAGATGTTTATCTTAATGTGTGGTTACGAAGATAGATTGAGATAATCATGTACGTGGAACACCTGGCAGGTGCTCAAGAAGTTATAACTCATTATTACTGCTGTTCAAAACAGACCCACAAAGCTGGCTTATCAATTCCACAGTTAGAAAACTGAGGCTTAGAAGAATGGTGTAATTTATTGAAGATTACAAACTGGTAAGTGGTAGAGTCAGAATTAAAACTCATACGTGTTTGACTCCAAAGTACATGTCTTTTTCAGTACATCTTTTTTTTTTCAGCACATCTTAAAGAGAATGAGGCAACATGGGGTACATTTAGGAGAAATGAGTACAAAATTTTATGGGGAAGTGAAAGTTGATAGAAAGAGGTGTGCTTACGCATGCTAACAAATTAGCCTGTGAAGAATCTCATCATTGGCTTCAACTGCTTTGGGCTTTCTGCCCCCCTCTGCCCCCCATTCCTGTACCTCTGCACCATCCCTTTTTCTGCTCTCTGCCACTCAAGGTGGCCTTGCTCTCACTAGTCTCTGTTGCTCCCTAGGATCCTTATGCCCATTGCTTATGTTCCTCAGAGCATAGGGCAGCCTGGCAATATCTTGGAGAACTTTTTTTCCCATCTTAATAAACTGAGCAGGGTCCCCATGTAAAATTTCTTAGGCCTCAGAGACTTGAGACATAGCTCTGTAATGTCACATTTAGCCATTTCCACCCCCCACAGGGGCCTCCCAACACCAGTGAAGAAGCAGGGAAGAAAAGATTTAAGAACTAGTTCCCTAAAGGACTGAGGACAACAACTCCCCTTTGACTCTTGAGCCCTGTGACAAAGTCCAGTATCTTAGTTTAGACTGCCTCTATCATGATAAACTGTCTTTCAGTTGTTTATTCATCATTATTTGCAATTGGGCTCCAAAAAGCCCTACCCATTCATACCTCCACACTAAACCTATGCCTGCCTGCATTTGACTCTAGGAATTGGGAGTCAGTTCTTCTGTAGGTGTCTCTTCAACATTCAAGTAACTTATCATGGTATATGATGAGGCAGTTACATAGGTCCACTTTCTAGTCACCCCTGAAAATCAGCTCCAGTATAGCTGTTTTCTCTGTTGCAATACTATTACTTTTATTACTCTGTTAGATACTAGCTATATGAGCCAGTTTTTTCCTTATAGTTCTGTTAGCCAGCTGTATTAAAATGTCAGTATTTTCATTTCTGGGTCTTCCAGACGGAAATTCATACCATTTCCTCCAAAATGATAGTGGCTAAACAATCAATCCCTAAACCAGGAATTAAAAGTAACTTAGCACTAAACTTCTATGAGGCCCACATAGGGCAGAAGCGTGTTTTGGTGCTTGAGCACCCTTACATGGGGATGGCGGCCAGAGATTCTAGTAAAAGCACTGGTTTTCAAAGTCTAGCATGCATCGAAATGACCCAGTTTCTAACATGTCTACCAACTTCCTTGTTGATGTTGATGCTGCCTGTCTGGGGTCACTCTGAGAACAACTCTGTTACAAGGCCTCCATACTTCCACATCACTGAAGCTAGCCAGCTGTATTAGAATTCTCGGAAACTCTCCACACTCTTTTATGTTGACCTTCCGCTCTTAACTAGGGCCAGAAATGGTTTCTAGTTGTTTTTTCCTAATAATGATTTCTCCAAACAGTGTAAATAATCTCCCTTGGAGAGTCATCTCAAACGGTACTGAAGAGTGATCCTATTTAGGCATGTTCAAAAAAAAATTGACTTCTCAACCTGAACAGCTAGCTCACTGAAGCTCAACATCCAGGGAGATGTCAAGTGTGTAAATTATATGGAAGTCTTGCACAACAGGGAAGGCCAATATAGAAATACTATTAGAAGTGTCATAGGGCTCTGTCCTTTGGGTTATAATGTAAAAAAGAGGGCTTTAACTTATGGCCACTTCATGTTTAATGTTTAATAACCCTCTCTCCTCATGCCTTACTTGTGCATGAGTAAGCTCACATGGCCAAAGGCTAGATGTGCATTCTCTTTATCAAATGATCTGGTGCATCTGATTTTTAAAATATAGCTGAAAATTCTAACTTGGTTCAGAAAAGATGGGGTTGAAAGAGAAAAGGATTTTCTTCCATTTTTCCCAGAGGTCAAGATGAAACTATAATTGTTCCCTCTCCATAGGATTCTACCTAAGGGTTATTTTTGTTGAGCAGGGCCCTTTGAGAAGGGCTCTCCACCCAGGATGTAGGGCCTGGGGCAACCCTGTGCAGTCCAAGGCCGAAAGACAGTGGTTCGCTCCAGAGTATGCACCACAGAAAGTGGAAGGAGTTTCAGAGGTGAATGTGTTTGCAAAGTGCTGGACTTCTAAGAGCATTTATTTTGATGGTTTTCCTCATGGATCTCTTAGAGCAGAGATAATGCTGTAGGAGTTATATAAATTTAATTTTTGGGTAGGCAATATAATTATATGGTTCAACATTCAAAATGTATAAAAGAGTATAAAATTTAAGGATTTTTTTTCTGCACTCACTTCACCTCACCATAATGCTCTCACTTCTTACTAAATACATCTTCACCCATCCTCCCACTCCCTGCTCCCATTTGACAACCATCTAGTAACTAACTCCTTTTCTCTTGCTGATTTTAACAGTCTCTCTTTGTCTTGAAACTTTGGCTTTTTAATTATGATGTGTCTTGGAGTGGGCCTCTTTGCATCCATCATAATTGGGACTCTCTGTGCTTCCTGGACTTGCATGTCTATTTCCTTCACCAAATTAGGGAAGTTTACTTTCACTATTTTTCAAATAGATTTCCAATATGTTGATCTTTCTCTTCTCCTTCTGGCACCCCTATGATGTAAATATTGGACCTCTTGAAGTTGTCCCAGAGGTTGCTTACACCATCCTCATGTTTTGGATTCTTTTTTCTTTTTGTTATTCTGATTGGTTGTTTTTTTGTTTCCTCATGTTCCAAGTCATTGATTTGATTCTTGGCTTCATCCACTGTACTGTTGTTTTCCTGGAAATTGTTCTTTATTTCAATTAGTATATCTTCATTTTTGACTGGACCTTTTTTATGCTGTTGAGGTACTTACTAATTTCCTTGAGCATCCATATAATGAGTGTTTTGAACTCTGCATCTGAAAGATTGCTTATCTCCATTTTGTTTAGTTCTTTTTCTGGAGTTTTGATCTGTCCTTTCATTTGGGCCATGTTTCTTTGTCTCCTCATTTTGGCAGCCTCTATGTGTTTGTTTCTATCTATTAGGTAGAGCTGCTTTGACTCTGTGTCTTGGTAGTGTGGCCTAATATAGTAGATGTCCTGTAGGGTCCAGTGGCACAACCTCCCCTGGCACCCATGCTGGGTTTGAGGTGCCCTCTTAGTGGGGCTGAGTACACACTCCTCTTGTAGTTGAGCCTTGGTTGCTGATGGCAGATCAACGGAAGGGATTTACCCAGGCCACTCAGCTGCAAGGACTGGCTGTAACCATTGACCACCAATCTCCACCCTCCCCGGAAGATCAGCTGTGTAGGGGCAGGATGGTGATACTCTGATGTGGTCTGTAGCTGTTCACCGGGTGTACAGGCTCTGGGGTTCCCCTGGGTGGTGCAGGCCAAGGTTATCCCCCAGTTGTGTTTTGCCCAGGGAACCCTGCATGAGCTATAAAGCAATCTCAGATGGCTGATACTTATGCTGGGTTTAGAGATTTCCAGGCAAACTAAAATGTGAATTTAATCTGACTGACACTAGTGTTTACTGAAGCCAGCTGTTCCTCGGTTGATAGCATTTAGGAGCCAAGACCAGGCATTCATATAGAAAAGCAGCTTGAGTGGGCCCATAAGTTGGGTGGGGCAGAGCCTCTGGGGATCTCCAAGGTGGGTCAAACAGTGTTAGCTAGGTTGATGGAGTCTCAGGTATGGCACCAACTTACTGGTTCTGTCGGGGGTGGGTTTAGCAAAGGGAAAATGGCCTCTGCTTGCCCTGGACATCCTTGTTTTTTAACTACACTGTAGTACTCCATTTCATAAATGTGCTAATTCTCTTTCATGTGAATATGTACGTTTTTTCTAATTTTAAGTTATGAGAAACATTGCTGCAATAAATAATCTCATACACAGGTATTTTTCCATGTGTGAGACAAATTCTCAGAAGTGGATTCCTCACTGAATGTACACTTGACCCTTGAACAATACGTGTTCGAACTGCACTATTTCTATGCAGAAGTTTTTCAGTAAATATAGTTAGCTTTTCTTTTTTTTTAATTATTTTATTGTTGTTCAAGTACAGTTGTCTGCATGTACCTCCACATGCCCCTCCCCGCCCCAGCCATCCTCACCTCCTTCCCCTGCTTCCACCCTGCCTTGGTTTTGTCCATATGTCCTTTATAGTTATTCCTGAAAACCTTTCCCCCTTTCCCCCCATTATTTCCTCCCACCTCCTCTTTGGTCACTGTCAGATTGTTCTTAATTTCAATGTCCCTGGTCATGTTTTGCTAGCTTGTTTGTTTTGTTGATTAGGTTCCACTTAAAGGTGAGATCATATGGTATTTGTCCCTCACTGCCTGGCTTATTTCACTTGGCATAATGCTCTCCAGTTCCATCCTCGCTATCACAAAGGGTAGGAGCTCCTTCTTTCTTTCTGCTGTGTAGTATTCCATTGTGTAAATGCACCATAGTTTTTTGATCCATTCATTTACTGATGGGCACCTAGGTTGCTTCTAGCACTTGGCTATTGTAAATTGTGCTGCTGTGAACATTGGGGTGCATAGGTTCTTTTAGACTGGTGTTTCAGGGTTTTCAGGATATAATCCCAGCAGTGGAATTGCCAAGTCAAAAGGCAGTTCCATTTTTAGTTTTCTGGGGAAATCCCATACTGTTGTCCACAGTGACTGCACCAGTCTGCAATCCCACCAACTGTGCACTAGGATTCCTGTTTCTCCATATCCTCTCCAGCACTTGTTGTTTGTTGATTTGTTTATAATGGCCATTCTGACCGATGTGAAGTGGTATCTCATGGTGGCTTTAATTTGTATCTCTCTGATGACTAGCGAAGCTGAGCATCTTTTCATATGTCTTTGGGCCCTCTGTATGTCCTCCTTGGAAAAGTGTCTGTTCAAGTCTTTTGCCCATTTTTTATTGGGTTGTTCATCTTCCTGGAGTGGAGTTGTGTGAGTTCTTTATATATTTTGAAGATCAAACCTTTGTCCAAGATGTCATTGGCAAATATGTTTTCACATCTAGTTGGTTCTTTATTCATTTTAATGCTGTTTCCTTTAGCCATGCAGAAGCTTTTTAATTTGATAAGATCCCAGTGGTACAGTTAGTTTTTTTAAATATATTTTATTGATTATGCTATTACAGTTTCCCATTTTCCCCCTTTATTCCCCTTCGCCCTGCACACCCCCTTCCAACTGCATTCCCTCCCTTTAGTTCATGTCCATGGGTCATATATATAAGTTCCTTGACTTCTATATTTCCTATACTATTCTTAACCTTCCCCTGTCTATTTCCTACCTACCATTTATGCTACCTATTTCCTATACCTTTTCCCCCATCTCCCCCTCCCACTCCCCTGCTGATAACCCTCCATGTGATCTCCATTTCCGTATTTCTGTTCCTGTTCTAGTTGTTTGCTTAGTTCATTTTTTTTTTTTTTAGGTTTGGTTGTTAATAGTTGTAAGTTTGTCATTTTACTGTTCATATTTTTTATCTTATTTTTCTTCAATAAATCCCTTTAACATTTCATATAATAAGGGCTTGGTGATGATGAACTCCTTTAACTTGACCTTATCTGGGAAGCACTTTATCTGCCCTTGCATTCTAAATGAAAGCTTTGCTGGATAGAACAATCTTGGATGTAGGTCCTTGCCTTTCATGACTTTGAAGGAGTCTTTCCAGCCCTTCTATGTATATAAGTTTTCTTCTGAGAAATCAGCTGATAGTCTAATAGGAACTTCTTTGTAGGTAACTGTATCTTTTTCTCTTGCTGCTTTTAAGATTCTCTCCTTATCTTTCATGTTGGGTAATGTAATTATGCTGTGCCTTGGTGTATACTTTCTTGGTCCAACTTCTTTGGGACTCTCTGAGCTTCCTGGGCTTCTTGGCAGTCTATTTTCTTGGCCGGATGGGGGAAATTCACCTTCATTAATTTTTCAAGTAAGTTTTCAATTTCTTGCTCTTCCTCTTCTCCTTCTGGTACTCCTAGGATTCGGATGTTGGGACGTTTAAAGCTGTCCTGGAGGTTCCTTAGCTTCTCATTTTTTTGAATTCTTGTTTCTTCATTCTGTTCTGGTTGAATGTTTATTTCTTCCTTCTGTTCCAAACCATTGACTTGGGTCCCAGTTTCCTTCCTGTCACTGTTGGCTCCCTGTACATTTTCCTTCATTTCACTTCTCATAGCCTTCATTTTTTCCCTCTATTTTGGGACCTTACTCAACCAATTCTGTGAACTTCCTGATTACCAGTGTTTTGAACTGTGTATCAGATAGGCTGGCTATCTCTTTGTTACTTAGTTGTATTCTTTCTGGAGCTTTAAACTCTTCTTTCATTTGGCCTTTTTTTTTTTTTTTTGGTCTCAGTGCACCTGTTATTTAGTAATGGGTGAAGCCTTAAGTGTTCACCAGGGAGGGGCAACCCACATCACTCTGTTGTGACGCTGTATGTGGGGGAAGAGTCCGAGAGGGAACCCTGCCACTTGCTCAGCTCTCTGCTGGCTTTCAGTCACTTCCAAGGCTACCCACAAACAAATTGGGCCCTTCTGGTGCTGATTCCTGGGTGGGTGTGTTTGTGTACATTCTAGGACCCTGTGGGTGTCTCTAACAAACTCTCCTGGTAGGCTGAAAGTTTCTCCCACTGCCTCAACCCTACAGGTGTTTTCAGTCAGAGGTTTTGAGGCTTTATTTCCCTGCTGGAACCCTGGGTTGCAAGGTCTGTCTTGCTCCGTAGTTGTTCCTCTCTGTTTATCTACACGCAAATGTAGGATCGCCCACTCTGCCAGCTATCACCTTGCTGTGAGTCCTCTCTGCCCGGCTGCCCATCTATGACCTTCCTACAGGTCTGCTTGAATGTTCTTTAACTCTTGGTTGTCGGACCTCCATACAGTTCGATTTTCTGGCAGTTCTGGTTGTTTTTTGTTTTAAAATTTGTTGTTTCCCTTTTTTTGGTTGTGTGAGGAGACTCAGTTGTCTACCTATGCCTCCATTTTGTTCAGAACAGTTAGCTTTTCATATCCCTGGGTTTCTTACTCAGGGATTGAACCAACCCAAGACTGAAAACAGAATTTTTGATCCATGGTTGGGGATCTATGGGTGGGCGTTACTGACCCTGAACTGTTCTATACCACTTTATATAAGGGACTTGAGTATCCTTGGATTTGGTGTCTGTAGAGTCAGGGTTGGGAAATTGCCCTGGAACCAATCCCCTGAGGTCAAAAATGATGAACTTCCAACTGGGGGGAGGAGTGGAGGCAGTATCCTAAGCCCACATTGTTCAGGAGTCAGCTTTATATATAAAACAGACTGTACGAGAGTGCTATATCAAGTTTTTGGAGATTTGCTAAAATGGTAGGTAAAGAATGTTTTTTCAGTGTACTAATAATTTGCATTTTTCTTTTTTCTTTTAAATCATTTTTTGATTAATGTTTGAATAGAGTTGTCTCCATTTTCCCATCACCACTTTCCCCTGCCCCACCCACTCCCACCTCCCACCCTCAATCCTACCCCACTTTGGCTCTGTCCATGGGTCTTTTATACATGTTTTTTGATGATTCTTTCCCTTCTTTCCCCCATTATTTCCCTCCCCTGCCCCTTCAATGTCTCTGGTTATATATTTTGCCTGCTTGTTTGTTTTGTTGATTAGGTTCCACTTATAGGTGAGATCATATGGTATTTGTGTTTGTGAAACATAAATAGCATTTTTTTTATTATGAATGATGTTGAACATTCTTTCACAGGCTTCAGAGGCTTTTGTGTTTCTTTTTGCATGAACTTTTTATGAACTTTGCCCTTCTCCCATTGGGTTGTTTTTATTGATTTGTAAGAGCTCTTTGTATAACAGAAATTAACCTTTTGTTACATTAGTTGAAAATAGTTTTTCTAAATTGTTCTTTGCCTTTATCCTTGATTATGGTGGTTTTTGCCATCCAAAGAATATTTTTGTAAACAAATTATTTGCCCTTTTAAAAAATCAGTTAGAAGCTTTTCCCCTTCTGAAATTATAAAAGAATGCTTACATAGTTACTTTTATTACTTTTAAGTTTTCATTTTCACATTTAAATAGTTGATTCTTTTGCAATTTATACTGGGGTAAAGTGTGGTTTATACATCTATTGCTTTCCTGATGGTTAACTAGTTGTACCAAACAGCAATTATTAAATAATTCAAACCTTGTCTCTAATGATTTGAAATACCACTTTTACTGTTTATTAATATAAACTTTTATTGTTTATTAACAAACTTTTATTGTTTATTAAATTCCTATGAGTATTTAGGTCTATTTCCAAACTTTTAATTTTATGTGGATCATTTTCCATTTGTGCATCAATAGTACACTGCTTTAATTATTAAGTTTATAGTATGTTTTAATATCTGGTAGGACTTGTTCCCTTGTCACTCTTTTTTTTATGATACATTTTTGTGTATTTTTTCCAAATGAACTTCAGAATTTAGCTTGCCTGATTTTTAAAAAGTTCAGTTCATATAATTACAAGATTGTTTTAATCTATAGATTACCTACTGAGAATTGGCATCTTTTTGAGGTTCATTTGAGGCTTGATGTCAACAGTATAGGATGCTTTTTAAAAATTAGTTTAAGCTTTTTGAATCCCTCAAAAGAGCTTTAAATTTTTCATTACATGGGTCTCTCATATTTCTTATTAATAATAGTTTATTTCTAGATATTTCATAGTATGGTGCTATTGTAAATGGTGGCCTTTTTTGCTATACTATTATGATTTTTTTTAAAGAAATCTTATAGAGCTAGTGGTCAGTGGGACCACCTTTGGAAATTTTACTCAATTTGCACCTTCTCTGTGCTCTAAATAAAGTATGTCCTGGATGGGAAAATGACATTTCCACTGAGTATCCAGAGACTGTGTGAGGAAGAAGAGCAGAAAGACCTTTTTTTTGCCCTTTGGAAGAGGGTCCCATTCTTTGTTGTATAGAAGTGCTGTTAGAATATTTGAACTGAGATTGCTAAAAGATCAAGCAAATTAAATTCTCTCTTATATAGACTAGAAAACAAATTATCAGAGAGAGAACATGATCTACTAAGTTTGGGCAAAGCCTGGGTTCTGGCCCATATCTGTGGTTATCTGGGGCTTTCTGTAGTTGAGCTTCCTTGCTACCAGTAACAGACAGCACCCTTTTATTTCATCTTGAATTTTTTCATGACTTCCTGAGGATTTGAGAGTGTATATCTAACATCTATTTTACCCTTGTCTTATCTCAGATGCTGTATAACCAACTGGTTTTATTGACAATACACATTCCCATCTCCTGACCTTGGGCAATTTTGACTAACCTGCCTTCCTATTCCAGTAGAACCTTTATCTCCCTTCTAAACCCAGATTAATGATTTCATCAATTTGTCATTGCAACTTTCAGTCCAAGTTTGGTTACCTGGTCTGTATGAACCATGGCTAAGATGTGATAGGAACCTGAAGTGAGCTCTCCTACCTCGGGGGGGCGGGTTCAGAAGATTAAAGCTGCTGCACTAGTTGTATAGGAGCAGTGTCTAGCACCCCCTAATCTGCTTCCTCCTTGATCCCCCAGCTGTTCCCATCTCAAATACAGAAGTGTGCCCAGGGAATTTTGCTAAGCCTGATTCAGAGTTGTTGATGATTCATCAATCTTTCTTTGGTGATGATCCTCTTTCCTCTGCCTTTCCTGGGTAATCAGAAGTTGACAGCAGTTTACCATATAGGACTTTTAGTGATGAAAATCAGGCCAACAATTTTTTTCCCCATAAAATCTAGTGGAAGGAGCACTGACAGGGAAGGCAAAAGACCTGGGCTAATATTTTGCTCTGATAGTTACTAATTGCAGACCTGAGGATGTTCACCTAAGTTCTCAGGCCTGCTTCCTCTTCTCATCAATGAGAGAATGAATACACAAACTGTAGTGAAATATGATTCAGCAGTCAAAATATATGGATCACAGTGATATATAAAAATCTGGATGAATTGTAATAGTATACTTTTTGTGGGGTTTTTTTTTTTTGTTAGTTTTGAAGCCAACTCAAACTTACAGAAAAGTTGCAAGTATAGTCCAAACACTTTTTTCTTCTGGACCCACTTGAGAATAAGTTGCCAATCTGATACTTCATTACCCTTGAATACTTTAGGTATGTTTTATACATACAAGGGCTTTCTTTTATATAACCACAGCACAACCATCAAAATTAGGAAATTACATCAATATTTGACGTAATCCTCAAACCTCATTTAAGTTTTGTCAATTTTTCTGGAACGCCTTTTACAGCAAATGCGTCTGGTTCAGAATCACATATTGCATTTAGTTGTCATGTCTTTTTAGTCTGCTTCATCTGGAACAGTTCTTCAATTTTTCTTTGACTTTCATGGCCTTTACACTTTTGAAGATCACAGCAGTTATTTCACAGAATTTCTCTCAATGTGAGTTTGTCTGATGTTGTCTCATGATTAGATTCAGGTTATGTATCTTTGGCAAGAATATTCCAGAAGCAAAGCTGTGTTCTTTTCATTGCATTCTAGCAAACACACGATTTTGATTTGTCCCACTGTAGATGAAGTTCACTTTGATCCCTTGATTAACATGGTGTCTGCCAGACTTCTCTCCTTTTTATCTCTAGCAGTACAGTTTTAGGTAAAAATAATAAGTCCAGAAATTATAAACAGTATGCCTTTTTATAAAGTTAAGAATAATAGCCCTGGCTGGTGTGGCTTGGTGGATTGAGTGCTGGTCTGTGAACCAAAGGGTTGCCAGTTCAACCCCCAGCTGGAGCACATACCTGGGTTGTGGGCCAAGTCCCCAGTTGTGGGCACATGAGAGGCAACCACACATTGATATTTCTCTCCCTCTCTTTCTCCATGCCTTCCCCTTTGTATAACACAAATAAATAAAACCTTTTAAAAAAGAATAATAATGCTTATTATGAATGTAAGTAAATGAGATAAAACTACACAGATAAGAAAGGAAGGAATGGTGAACACAGAATTAAGGTTGGCAACTACATTGGGTGAAATGAGGTGGGGAGGTGTGAGGATGAGAAGGAAAGGAAAGCACAAGTATATGTATATTATTGCCAAGTTTCTGGTGTTTGTGTTGGGTAGTGGGTTCAGTGAAGCTTATTATATTGTTAAAAACAAATAAGATAAGAAGTAAAAGAAGGCCATGCTTAGACCAACAGGGAGAGTGAGTCAAGAACCATTGATTATGATTAATCCAATTCAATGCACTTATAGTCTAATTTTTAAAAGTTAAAGATTGTTTGATTATTAGGGAGTAGAGAGACACTGGGCAGCCAAAGAGAAGAACTAATTTTACTCCAATAACCACTGTCTCCAGCCCCAACCACAGTGACTGTGCATCTATGAAGGGAGCTAAACACTCTACATTATTCTACTCTCTTGGTCCAGATGACAGGTTTGAGCTTGAAGAACAGACTGTACAGACCTAGGAAAGACATTAAAGCTTAGAGCATTTTGATAATAAAATGTAGGAAAATTTGCCTCCTTCCTGGATCAATTTTGCATCCCCAGAACATTTGCATTTTTCCAGATTAATTTCCCTTCTGCAAGAATACATATGCACTTCCCAGTTCTCTACTTCACCCAGACACTGGCTCTTACACATTTGAGGTTAGCACAGTTGACACAAACAGGCCTTTATTGGAAAGGGTCTAATAAAGGGTTCTAATCCTAGTTACATCATTAATTTTCAAGTAATCCGAAATAAATAAATTGAGGCCAATGAAAGACTCACTGGCCTCAATTTACCCAGTTAGGATTTGCCACCTTTTCCCTGACCCCAGAGATTCTGACTTATCAGGTGTGGGTAGAGTCCAGGCAGGTGTATTTTTAAAAAGCTACTCAGATGAGAATCAATGTACTTATTGGTCTCTACATCTCATTCACACTCCAGTGTTCTCACTTTAATGCTTTCATGTTTTAGTTTTTTTAGGTGTATGACTTTGTGGTGGATGTTCATTGGGTTGAGTTTTTCTCTGGAAAATGACCACACCCCACAGTTGTCTGCCCAGGGACCCCACCCTTAGCTGTAGCCAATTTGTCTAGGGGTTGTCACCTGACTGAATCATACAAGCAACAACAGGGCTTTGAACAACAGGGCTTTGAACTGTGTAAGTCCACTTTCAATTTTTTTTCAATTTACTGTACAGTTCACACCCATGTTGTTCAAGGGTCAACTCTGCAGTTGGGAATTCACATCTGTGAAGTGCTGACTGGAGTTATATGCAGAGTGTATTTTCCACTGCACAGGAGGTTGGTGCTCCAGCCCCTGGCATTGTTCAAGGGTCTCAACTGTAGTCTCTTTCCTGGGAATTTGGAATTGGGACAAAGATATTTCAGTCTCAATCTTGGCTATTCTCTTGAGTCACAAGTGAGATTTCTGCATTGTAAATCTGGGTAACGGAAGACTTTTAGAATGAATCCAATGCACTGAAAAGAGGAGAGATGGGAGGTGAGAATTGTACATGGATTCTCAACTGTTTTTGATTTCTTTGTTCTAGTCTCTCTGAGTGCCTGGTTTCCTTCATACTTCCTCCTGTGATGGTTAATATTATGTGTCAGCCTGACTGAGCTATGGGATGCTGAGATAGCTGGTAAAGCAATATTTCTGGGTGTGCCTCTGGGGGTATCTCTGGAAGAGAATAGCATTTGAATCAGTAGACAGAGTAAAGACAATCACCCTCACCAGTGTGGTTGGGCATCACCCAATTCACTGAGGGCCTGAATGGGGAAAAAAAAAAGCAGAAAAAGAATGAATTTACCCTCTGCTTGAGTTGAAACATCTATTTTTCTCCTGCACTTGGACATTGGTGCTCCTGTTTTTGGGCTTTTGGATACCAACTGGGACTTGTACAATCAGTCCCCAGAGTTTTAGGCCTTTGGATGTGGACTGACTTACAACACCAACTTTCCCGGTTCTCCAGCTTGCAAACAGCAGACTGTGGAATTTCTTGGCCTCCATAACCACATGAGCCAATTCCTATAATAAATCCCCTATTATGTATACATTTATGTATATTCTATTATTTCTGTTTCCCTGAACAAACACAGTGACAAATACATGTTGAGTAGATGAGATGGTGAGATAAAAAAGCACCTTTATTTTGCTTAAGTCGCCCCTTTGGTGGTAAGTGACACAGTAGTCTCCTATCCTCTGCCCAGTTCCTCCTCCTCCTCCATCCTGGACTATTAGAAGTTCATTGGGGGTTGATAGATCAAAGACTGAATAGCTGTAGGTAGAAAAGAAACTGCTGAACTGGGGGTAGAGGTAGAGAAATCAGAGGAGTAAGCTAAAGTGTTTGTTCTTCAGAGGAAATAAATAAAAAGTTATTAATGCTACACATTAGAAAACTACATTTGAATATGTGTGTTAATATTTTCAGTAGCCATTCCACAGGTGAATATAAATACAGGGTAGAGCAAAAGTAGGTTTATAGCTGTATGTGAGACATAGAGTTTATTCTTGTATTATTAATTATTACATTATTTTCCATATGAATAATTGTAAACCTACTTTTGGTATGTGTAGATATATATGTGTGTGTGTTGGTAAATACATATATACACATATGTATATTCAAATAAGAAGACTAAAACAAAATAGACAGAGGTAACTTCATAGCTTTCAAAACTATAGATATCTTTATTAGGAAGACAAAATCAGAAACAGAAAGTCTCCCTCAAAGAAAAGACAAATGATATTAAGTCAATGGCTAGAATGCCCCCCTTTGTCCTACCAAGTTGACAAATAAACAAAAACTATTAATATTTAGTTTTGTCACAATCTGGAGAGATGAACTTCATATGAACTCCTGGTATGAATATATATTGCTACCAACTTTCCAGAAGAAAATTTGGCAACATATGCCAAAGCTGTGACTTAATGTATCTTGACTTTTCACCCAGAAACTCCACTTCTAAGAATGTATACTAAGAAAATAATTAAGAATGTAAATAAAAGTACTCATTCTTACATGGTTTATGATAGTGAAAATGTTAAACTGAGCTAAATGTTCAAAATTATGGTATTGCTATAATAAAGCATGCTACTTCCATACTTCAGAACATATACAGCCATTGTTAATTCTAATATAGGTTAGTATTTACTAGCATGAAACAGAAAACCATTCACAATAGTTTGGTAAGCAGTATACACTAAGTTTTTATAAAGTTAAATTAATGGGTAGAAAAATGTTAGAAAGGATTCATACCATGCTAGTAAAGCATGGGTTTTTCATTTTTTCTTATTTAAATTTTTTATATTTCAACTATAGTTGACATGTAATATTATATTAGTTTCAGGTGTACACTACAGTGATTAGACATTATATAACTTAGTAAGTGATCACCCCAATATATCTCATACCTATCTGACATCATAAATAGTTTTTAGAATATTACTGACTATATTCCCAATGCTACACTATACATGTAGGCCCCTATGACTATTCTGTAACTATCAATTTGTACCTTTTAATACCTTTACTTTTTACATCCATTCGCACAACCTCACTCCCGTTTGGCAACTATCAAAATGTTCTCTATATCTATGAATCTGTTTCTGTTCTGCTTGTTCATTTTGTTTTTTAGATTTCATTGTTGATAGGTATATACTTGTTGCCATTCTATTTGTTCATATTTTTCTTTTTATTTTTCTTCTTAAAGAAGACCCTTTAACATTTCATGTAATACTGGTTTGGTGGCAATGAATTGCTTTAGCTTTTTCTTGTCTGGGAAGCTCTTTATCTCTCCTTTGATTCTAAATGATAACTTTGCTGGGTAATCTTGGTTGTAGGTCCTTGCTTTTCATCACTTTGAATATTTCCTGCTCATCCCTTCTGGCCTACAAGGTTTGCATTTTCTGTGTAAAATTTTGAAAGTGCACTACTAGGTGGTATAAGCAAAACCAAATTTTTCCAAATACATGGGCAAGCCAGGGGACAAGAGTAAGATAAAATTAAATCAAAGGAAGAACAAGGGATTGGAATAGAGATGGGGGTAAGGGGAACAATTGTTCTGGTTTGTGCTGGATGGAGGGGTTTCCTGGGACCAAGGATTTTTGATGCTAAAACTGGATGAGTCCTGAGTAAAAGGAGAAAAATTGCCCCCCCCCCCATTGAGGAGAAGTGGGAAAGGTTGAGCCAAAAAGTCCAGAAAGCAGCAAAAACAGAGTGATCAAGGCAGAACGCTGAACAGGGTTCATATACTTCTTTTCACTTCTTTTATTTGAAGAAACAAGGGTTTGCTGTTGAGTGTTGGTTGCTGGAGGAAGAGAAGGGCCTGGCTACAGCTAGCTTCTAACCATGGTGAGGGCAAAAGAGGGATTTGGCTATGCTTATTTCACCACTGGTCTCCAATTTCAACTTACAGTAGAGCTCAGCACCTGAGAGCTGTTGAGTTGGGCCTCTGACGCCCTAGGTTTACAACTCAGCTCTACTGCTGTCTGGCTGTGTGACCTAGGGCTAGTTCCTTCAACTCTCTCTTCCCTTCAATTTCCTCATCTTTAAAATAGAAATTATTATACTCCTACTATGTAAAGTTGTATTGAGCATCAAATGACATAATACTTGCAAGCATAATACTTGACACATATCATGCCCTCCAAATGTTATTTGTTATTCATAACATCACACCTAAATGGGAAATGGCAGTAGCCCCAGTGGAGTCTGTGGGCATTTACATTTGATGTCTGGGCACCCAAATCATTCTTTGTTGAAAAGGGTATTTTAATTTCTGGTTCCCACCTCAACCACTTTTGATCCCTTTCACACCTTATCCCCTACTTTGCCTTCCACCCTGCCCACCACTACTCTTCAGTCCTCCCTCTGCAGGGATCTTCCTTTGCACTTTGGCTTTTAAAAGAGTCCTCAAGTTCCATTCCTGTTTTGTGAAGACACCATTCCCTCCCTCTCCCACACCACCTCCAGGGACTTTTGTATTATTAGCAAGGAATTTCTAGACAGAATATCTCAATTTAGACACACTACAAGGTCTATAAATTGTGCTTTTAGGCCTTTCTATTCATATTCCAGGACCCTTCACATTTACCCCCACTGTGACAACTAGAAAGAAGGCTGGTCCTCATTCACTTTGCCAGGAACTTGGTCTTTGACAGGCTAAGAGATAGAGAAAAACTATACCTTAGTCAGAGGTAAACTGGGCAAGTGCTTGGCCAAGAAAAGAAAGACAGGCCTGGAGGTAGGAAAAGGGAGGCAATTTTTAACTGATCACTGGAAACCTCAACCCACAACTTGTTTTTAATTTTTGGAAATGCCCTAACATCAGTTGTCAATATTATTACCAGTGCAAAATTAGCAAAAACTAAATAGTCATGTGGATTTTGTTGTAGAAATTGTCTTTGTGGCTACATAGGGCATTTCTAGAGAATTTCCCATTAACATTAGTGAGATGAGTACTTACTGCTAGGAAATACTAATTGCTGGGAATATAACAGCTGGCTAATGCAGGTAGGAAATAGGATGAGATCTTCCTGATCTTACATGGTGTTGAAACAACTTCTGCTCAGCATTATTATAAAGGGATCTTTCTCTGCCATGCCTTAGTTCTGTGAGTGATGGACAACAGTACCTGAAGGTGCCCCATAGTTTGCCTGAATTTCCAAAGAGCTTGTATTCAATCATTTATTCATCAACCAAGCATTTACTGAGGTAGTGCTTTAACTCGGGGAACATAAGGATCAATGAGACACTGTCCTTTCCATTGAGGAGATCACAGTCTAATGTAGATGGATCATTATCATTAAAACTACATACTGGAGTGTACTTTCCCTTCCCACTGAGGATGGAAGAGTGTGCCTCCCTGGCTGAACCGAAGCACAGAAGACGTGTCAGAGCAGAGCAGAGCAGAGCAGCTCAGCACAAAGCTGACCTGACTGGAGCAGAGCAGACCACTGAGAGCAGAGCATCAAGAGCAGAGCAGCACAGGGCCATCTAGCTGGAGAGCCCCAGGGCTGCCTCACAGCTGTGTTGTTTTCACAGCTGTGCTGTATCACAATTGAGCTGTTATGCACTGAATAAAGATTCCTTCTTCACTGAACCCCACACTGAGGATTGCTATTGACGTTGAATTCACACCAATGATCATTGGTTAGCACCAGGCATTTGAGGACAGTCACCAATATGAAATGGATAAACTGAAACAAACAAACAAACAAGCAAACAGGAAAAGAATAACCCAGCATAAACAGAGAAAGTGCAGAGAGTAGAAGTAAACTCAGTGATAAACTTGTATTTATGTAACTAAAATGCAATGCTATTTAAAAAGGAGCATCAGAGAATAAGATAAGAAAAATAGTCTGGGAATTAAATGGGGTAGGTGGATAATCAAATGAACCTATAGGAAAAAAATGATATACCAAAACTGTGGAAACATATAAGAAGGCATGGCAATGATAGGCCTCAGAAGGATAGGCTGAAGTTTGAAGGAGAGTTGTTCAGAGGGGAGAATCTTAAACCAAACTTCAGATTGGATGTTGGCAATTAAAATTGGGCAGTAATATGGAATGGTGCAGTAAGAGGAGGTGTCTTGAACATGGATATAGAATATGGAGTATGCACAGATTATGTAGAATATATACATAGGGAAGTGAAAGTGAAATGATCACGGTGGAATATGCAGAACCATTAAGGCAAGCAAAGAACTTGCCTAAAGTGCCAAATGGCACTTTATTCTTCAGGTCATGGAGAGCCATTGAAAGGTTTTATACAAAAAAGAATTATTCTAAGAAGCTTGTTCTGGCAACAGGGTTGAGGATGAATTGTATGGGAGTAAAACAGGGCTCAAGGCCTTATTTAAAAGCCTCCTGCAATAGCTAAGAGTAATGATGGACTAAACCAAGGCAATATTAGTGGACATGAAGAGCAATATAGTTTGAAAGTATACCAGTCATGACAATGGTGGCATACTTATCACGATAGCAAACAATTTCATAATGTTGGTTGTAAGCTAGGCACTATCCTAATGCTCACAACAAACTGTGATGTAATAATTATATTATCCCCATTTAAAAATATTGAAACTAAAACAAGCAAGTTTAAGTAAGTTGCCAAAGGCATTTTATTATTGCGGTGGATTATCCCAGGTGGCTTATGGCCAGGAGGTGGGACTGTGATTGTACCTGTAGCCAAAGCTTCATTATCTTGGATGAATTAACCATGTTCTGATCCAGCAGGGAGCTGGAAGGAGCTTACCTCCCTGGTAAAGGCCAGAAAATTAGGCTTCTGCTAAGCTGATCTAGGTAGAGACATGTCATCAGTATCAGCACAAGGAAGACTGAAGCTTGAGAAAGAAGTCTGAGCTAGAGGCATAGGGAGGTTTAGGAATTATCAGCAAATAGTGGTAATGGAAGCTTTATGCATGAGACTGTATAAGGAAAAGAAGTAGATAAGAGATGAAACAATAGGAAACTAGAAAATGTTTGAGGACTTTGTGGAATGTCAACGTTTAAGGATCTGGCTGGGGAGGAAGAATCTGTAAAGGAGATGTAGAAAAAGCACTTGAGAGGAAGAAGTCTGCTATTAGAGAGTAAGTTTATGGAGGCCAAAAATAAGAGACCTTCAAGAAGAAGAGAGAATGTTGGAGTCAGAGGTTGCAAAGATACAAGGTAAGAGTAAAACAGGCAAGTATCCATCAGTTTTAGTGAGCAGAGGCTGATGGTGACTTTGGTAAGAGCAGTTGTAGAAGACCAGGAGCAGGAGTTTAGAGTGATTATGCGGCAAAATCTTAGAAGCAGTGAGTGCAGACCACTCTTTGAAGAAGATGGTTGGTAAAGGTTCATCAGTCAGGGTTCACCCTGGAACACACAGCCACTATAAGTAATATGGAAATTATTCGAGAAATCAGTTGCTATAAAAATGTGGGAGGAGCTGAGGAAGGAGGGAGTTGGAGGGTCAGAGAAACCACCACCAAACAAACAGCTGAAAGAATGGGTGCAGATGGACTAGTTGAAACCCTCAGGGCAATCCCTGAAGCAGGTCTGGTTGCTTATGTGGGGCCACAAAGAGCTCTTTGTGGGGAGTTCTGTGGAAACTGCTATTGCAGGGGTAGTGGGGGAGCTGCTGCCGCCTCTGTGGGTCTGCTGGTGGGCCTGGGGCAGTTGTTGGCCAGTTGGGCTAGCAGTAAAGAAGCTAAGCAAGCACAAGCTGGCACCCACTGAGCACTGTTTGACATCATGTTTAACCATGGAGAACTTCTTAGAGTAATACCTTCTTCCTTACCCCTGCCTTCCAGATTTTATGCCAGTTTTGAGATTGGCAAATAATGACTAAAGCCATATGAGGAAGAGTGTCCCAGGAAACATGGTTTCCAGCCTTAGCCAAATTTACAAAACTCAGGCCAACATGGAAGGGGAGGAAAAATAAAAGGTGGTAGCATTGCTCTACTGGGGGTCCTTGACATCACTGCAGTAGCAAAGGGAATTGACTAAAAGGAGGTATCCGGGTTCAACCCAAGATCCATGTGGAAGGATTAGCCAATGACAGCAGAATACACTCTGAATTCATAGAGGAGGGAGGGCAGGTGGCAAGAATGTATGTGGCCATTGATATCTTCATAGGAAGAAGAGAGGGTAAAAATGATAGGACCTGCAATGTGGAAGGAGGGGGAAGGAGTAAATGAAGCCCAATTTGGGGCATACGGTGACTAGTTAAGTAAAACCAGGGCCTTGGAATTTTTCTAGAGTCCAGAATAGAAGATGGTGTGGCTCTAAAATGGACCATGTAGCTCAAAAGCACATGACTGCAGACTGAGTAATTGAATAAAGACTGAGAGTTTGGTTGCCAAGAGCAACATGGACAAGGAAGAGCACAGTTTCCACTGATCTAGAGACAGAACTTTTGCAACGCAAAGTGTGATTCAGTGCACGGAAGGAGCTGCATCTTCATTACTTCTGTGTCCAGGGCAATTCTCTAATTTGTATTTATGAGTTGAAAGGGACAGGTGGCAATAGGAAGGATAAAGAAGGGGATGAGCATGGAGATCCTGATGGACAGCTCTCTTGAGTTTATGCCTACGGTTAGAACAATATTGAGAGCAGTCAGTACAATTGACACTTCAGACTGGACAATTCCTGGTTGTAGAGGGCTGTCTTCTACATTGTAGGACATTCTGCAGCATCACTGGTGTCTACCTACCAAATACCAGCAGCGGTCCCCTAGTTTTCACAAACAAAAATATCTCTAGATATTGCCAAATCTCCTCTGGAGGACAAAATCACCTCTAGCTGGCAACTACTGAATTAGAGAAAAGTAGCCATCATTTTTCCATTTTGCTAAACTGAACTTCCATTGCACTGAGAGGAATTTGGGGTGAAGATCAATGGCATTCTCCTGAAAATAAGAAACAACCTACATAGCCAATAGAAGATTGGTCAAAGTAATCATGTTATATCTACATCATGAAATATTATATAGCCATTAACATATGAAAATATATTAATATGGAAATATGTTCCAGGTTAATTTTTTAAAATCACATATGTGTAAATATTTGGCCTAGGCAAAAAATGTATGAGAGTATACAGCAAAATGTTAGCAGTGAAAATCTTAGGAAGGCAAGAATTATAGGCTGTTCCCTTTCTTTTGTTTATATATTTTCTATAATAAAATACAATTTTTAAAAAGATTGATATGGGGGGAGAAGGATATGCCATTTCTAGGCCAAAAGGATAGGGATTTGCTTGTTTATGTTTATTTATTTATTTGGTTTTGCTCCTAAAATTATATGCCAAAGAGGCAGTATAATTTGGCTTTGGGAGCAGCTCCTTTAGGGACCTCGTGTGTGAATTTTTTTGGTAAAACGGAACAAGGTTTATCTGAAGGCTAGAGGATGTATGAACTTGGCTTATGCCTGCAAACCTCCCCACCTCGTTGACCCTCTCGCTGCCCCCTACCCCCACCAGCCCCACTGCATCAAGGAGAAGTTCAGATAAGAGAATCAATTAGAAGAAAATTCTGGAAGAAAGTGTACCCAATTCAGTGGCCTAGAAGACCCCCTCCCTGCTGATGGCCCAATAAAACAAAAGGCAGCCCCAGGCTTCTCATTGGGAAGATTCACTGTTTGACCTAAATTGACTGCAGGCCTTTTCTGAGCAACAGCCAGTCATTGGCTTGCGTGCATATCTTTAATTACACACTGGCTCCAGCTAGCATCTCTTCCCCTTCTCTACAGGCCATAACCCTGAGGAGGCAAAGCCTTCAGGCTTTAGTGAGTCAGCCATGATAGGGCCAGAGAACAAAATGAGAGGAGGGCAGCTCCTCTGGAGGGTTCTGGTGCCTGAAGCCAGTCAAGCTGTGAGCAGGTAAGAGGTGTATGCTTCTTCTGCAGGCCTTTTGTTTGGGTTCTCAGAGTGAGGGCCAGAAGAGAAAGCAGAGGAAATGAAGAACCTTTTCAAAAGCAACAGAAGTGATTTCTTCTTGTGTGTTTATAAAGACAAGTTTTTTAAAAGTGAGATTTGTTTGATGGTGAGTCATCCCCAACATTAGATGGATATGATTCAGATGACCTTCCCTGACAGCAGATTCTGAAAATACGGGCTAAAGTTTCCTGATTGTTCAGAAACCCTCAAGAGCTCTAAAAGGCAGCATCAGAAGCTTAGCTTTTAATCATCTATATTTTGGGGGGTGTTGTTGATAGGTTGAAAGCAAATAAAAACAACCCTTGGCTCTGTTGGGAGGAATGGCTGCTTACCTAATGGTAAAACTGGCAAAGCTTAAGTTGCCATCAGATGTGAAGCATAGCTAGACATAAGGTAGAATTTAGGAGTCCTGAGTTCTAAAACTCCTCTCTCAATAACCAGCAGGGTGACCTGATCTTGTACAAGACACTTCACAAACCTCAGATATAACATGAGGGTAGACCGAGACTAGACAGTGTTAAGATCCCCAACATCCTTCCTTAAAGCCTGATACTCATGGTTAAATATCCATCCTCTGTATTTCTAGAACCTGGAATGGTATATGTATTTAGCACATAGTCAATAAAAAGTATAATTTTTCTGAGAGTTTCCCAATTCTAATCTCCAGTCTCATTTCTTCTGCCTTCTCATTGGGTCTAGAATAGAAACTTTTAGTCAAACTTTGGGTAACCTTTGAGCCATTTTGGGGAACCAGCTACACTAGGCATCTATTGGGTGTTCATTCTGTTGTTAATGGCCATTGTGGTGGCCATGGGAATGTGCCTCTCAGATGTTCAACTGTGAGAGTAATGAGAGTATGATCAACCAAAGGCCCAAGATGCTGAGCTCAGAAATGCATTGTTGTATTTGCTCCAAAGCCACTCCTCCTTAAGGATTCTTCTAGCCAATTACTGAGTCCATAGGGATACTAACGCAGACCTCTTCCTAGTAGACATAAGTCTCTCCAGTGGCCATGCTGATCTCTCTCTGGAACTTAAAACTTGGACATAGAACCAGTCTAAGACTCCCTCCTTCTTTCCCTTCTTTCCTTCCTACATTTCTTCTCTATCTTTCTTTCACTTCGGGTCAAATTTACATCTGATGGCTCTCCCTTGCCTCCCTTACCATTCTGTCTCACAAATATACCTCTTAATATATTTTATTTGATTTAATATTTTTTTGACATCTGCTTCTTAGAGATCTGGACTAACACAACCACTTTCTCTGAGAGTTTTCTCTATAATACTGGATGTGTTCCCAAGTGCCTCCTTTGTCCTTCACCCCATCCTTGCAATTTGGACCAGTGGTAGCCTAGTCACATTTTCTTTTCCAAGGAATTTTGAATTTGTAATAAGTTAGTCTCTGTGCATGACTGTAACCCAGAGAAACAAATGGCAATCATGAGATAGTCATCTTCTGATCATCAAGTACTTGGAGATAAAGCCTGTCTAGAAAGAAAGAAAATGACAAACCTCAGAGACCAGAGATAGTACTTCCTGGGCACCTGATGACACTTCTGCCCCTTGTTTTAGATCCCCAGATCTAACTGTCTTTATCTTCTGCATGATACTTTAGTATGTATTCAATGCATTTAATTTTTGGCTTATGCTATTGTAAACTGAATTCTGTTGCTTACTATCAGAAGAACCTAGACTCAGAGTCAGTACTGATACCTAATGAAGTTTCAACTATGAATAGGCCCACTTTAACATAGAATGAGAGAGGGTAACTCTCATTACCTTGTGCCTTATTGTGAGGATGACCATATAATTTATTATCCAATAATAATAATAATAATAACAACAATTTTTTGGATAATAATTTATTATCCAAACTGTGACACTTTTGAGAGTGAAAAGGGGAGCTATTTATAATTGCACTGAATCAATAGGGTTAATCTAGATCCCTCCTAAACAAGCAGAGGCTAATATGGTCACCCTACTGCCACAAAGAAAATCGGTTGATAAAAGAATTCACGAAGGTGGATATAGTTGTGATGAAACAAACCCTACATAGTATCATTGAAATTCCATGTATCTCTGAAAAAGAAATATTTAGGTTACTTTTTCCATGTTTTCAATTTTCAGACAAGTAAACTGAGGTTCAAGATGAAGTAATTAGCTCAAGGACACTCAGCTAAAAGTAGAGCTGGTCTCAAACCCCAGTCTCTGGTCCCCTTGTCCAGTGCCCTTTCCTCCATGAAAGAGCCCTCAGAAGTGTTCATTCCTTTTAATGTGTGAATTTAGGGCTGCTCTTGCTACCTGAAACACCAAGGCCACTCAGAGCATATATTCTTAATGGGAGTGTGTGTGTGTGTGTGTGTGTGTATATATATATATATATATATATATATATATTAAAAGATTTTATTTATTTATTTTTAGAGAGAGGGGAAGGGAGGGAGAAAGAGAGGGAGAGAAACATCAATGTGTGGTCACCTCTCATGTGCCCCCAACTAGGCACCTGGCCTGCAACTCAGGTATGTGCCCCAAATGGGAGTCAAACTGGCAATCCTTTGGTTCACAGACCAGCACTCAATCCACTGAGCTACACCAGCAGGGCAAGAGTATATTTTTGAAACATTCCTAGGGGGTATCATCCTGTGCCAGTGTAACAAATTATTTATTTCAGAAATGGTTTCAGTGATATCTCTCATCCCATATGCACTTCTACAATAAATTCTTGTCTCTCCTCCAGTGGGAGATAGAGTCTGTTTTTCTACCACTTTGTATCTGGGTGAGTCTTATGAGTGCTTTGACCAAGAGGACATGGGGAAGCAGAGCTGATGTAATGTGACAGCTTTGCAGTTTTTGTTTGGGCTGCTTGAAATACTTGCTTGTAGGACATTCCTTGTTGTAGTCCAGCCACCAGGCAATCTGGATTTGAGAAGTCCAGGCAATCTGGAGGGGCTGTAGTCGACAGCCTGACTGAGCTCCCAGCCAACAGCCAGCATTGACTCTCAGCCATGCGAGCAAGCCACCTTGGATATGCAGCCCGAAGATGTCTTCAGCCCAGCCAACGAACAGCTGCACTCTCCTAAGCACACTGAGAATCACTCTGCTGAATCAAGTCAACCCATGGGAACATGAAACATAGAATAAATTTTTGTGTTAAGCTACTAAGTTTTGGGGTGGTTAGGGGATAATAGATAACCAAAACACCCAGAATCCTCTCTCCATATCCAAATTGGGTCTGAGCTGGGAATGGACCTCCCTCTTAGGGTAAGGGGCTCATCTAATTACAACCACTATGAATAATCTTTTTGTCAAGGGGGCTTTTTTATGGGGGAGCTTAAAGTACCATAATTTTTATTACTTGAGATAGGAACTATGAGTTCCACTGGGATCTTTCCATGGAACAGACAAGGTAAAATCCAAAAATCCATCCATGACTTTACCCCTTACTTACCCACCTCATGCCCCAGACTTTCCGCTGTGATTGGGCGGTACCCCATGGTGTTAGTGCCTTCCTGACAGCAGGCTGCTTGACTGCACCAGGCTGTGCTCATGTCATGGTCTCACCTGGAATTGCATTTCTATCTTCATCAGTTCTGAACTTACATTTCCTTGATGGAGTTTGAGACTGAACATTCTCTTGCCAATGAGGTCTCCCTAAATGCTTTTCATTTGTCTGTTTAAGCAGGTGACACATGTTATTGGAGTTACTTTTCAGTATGTCCAACTTCCCAAGGAGGATGTAAATGTCTGGGTAACAGGATGGTGTCTATCTATCTATCTATCTATCATCTATCTTTATTTTGGGTTTTATTTCTTTTTAAATTTTCAACATTAGGCTGGACACTGATTAAAAAGTGTTTGATGAGGTAAAACTAAGGAAGGTCAGTGAAAATAAATGGAAAGCTTTCAAATAATCCCTTCCTTTTTAACTGGCCCCTCTCACCAACAGTTATGGTAAGACTAACAAAAATTTGAGAAGGGCTTATATCCGACATGGAAAAACTCCTATTGACCTAGCTTAAAGACCAGACACTGAAGCATATCCCCCTCAGCAATATGATGATCATGGCCAAAGCAAAAATTTTGTGATGTTGAAAGTACAGGCTGGACCTGACTACAATGTTGAATTTACTGCTACCCTGCATGATTTAAATTATTCAATAATCATTATTCATTACATAACATGAAAGTGAGTGGTGAATCTGTGAGTGCTGATGTGACAGCAGCTGAGGAATTTTTGGACCCTTTAGATAAGCTGATTGTGGAGGGAAATTACTTACCAGAGCAGATATTCAATATGGACAGAACCTCCTTATTCCAGAAATGGATGCCTGACTTTCATGTCTAAGAAGCCCAAATCAATGCCACGTTTCATGGCTTTTAAGGAAAGGATAACCATCTTGCTTAGGGACAATGTTACAGGCTAAAAATTCAAACCCTTTTTGATCTGGCAAATAGAGGAGTTCCTGGAGGTGATTCCTGAGGAACTGATGAATGAGGAGTCTTTGGAACTGGAACAGGAGTGCATAGCTGAAGAAGAGACAAGAGAAGAGAGCCCTCTAGGAAAATAAAAAGAAGCCCCAACAGAATTTACAATGAAGGGTTTAGCAAAAAATTTTGCAGACTCAACAAGCTCCTTAAAAATGTTTGAAAACATGAACCCCAACACCAAAATGTTTTCATTAAAAGAATGTTTGTGGTGCATTATTCACTTTCATACAAATCTATGGTGAAAAATGTTAACAAACCAAACAAACCACCATAGACATTATTCTGCAAAGAGTAACAACTCTTCAAAAAAAAAGCCTCAGACAGGTCCTTCAGGGTGTATTCCAGAAGACGGAATGGTTGTCATAGGACATGACAGCCCCATGCAGGATTTTGCCCCCAAAGACCTTCCAGTGGGGTAAGATGTGGAGGTAATATTAATGATCTTGATTCTGTGTCAGCCTATGTGAACATGTGTGTTTATCTCTTAGTTTTTGACAATAAAGTTTAAAAAGTAAAAATAAATAAATTTTAAAGTTGAAAAAAGTTATAGAATAAAAATAAAAGAAAGAATATTTTTGTACAGTGGTAAAATGCATTTGTATTTTAAAATAAGTGTTATTACAAAAGAGTTAAAAATAAAAAAATTATAAAGTAAAAAAATTACAGTAAGCTAAGTTTAAGTTTTTATTAAAGGAAAATATTTTAAATCATTTTAGTGTAGCCTAAGGGTATGGTGTTTAAAAGTCTATGGCAGTGTACAGTACCGTGCTAGACCTTCACATTCACTCACCCCTCACTGGCTCAACTTCCGGTTGCAACTTCCAATCCTCTAGGCTCCATTCATGACAAGATCCCTATACAGGTGGACCATTTTTAAAAAAAAATCTTTTATACCATATCTTTACTGTATCTTTTCTATGTTTAGATATGTTTACATATACACGTATTTGTCCTTGTATTACAATCGCCTATACTGTTCAGAACAATAACATTCTATACAGGTTTGCAGCCTACGAGCAATGGGCTATACCATGTAGCTAGGTGAGTAGTAGGCAATACCACGTAGGTTTGTGTAAGTGCACTCTGTGCTAATCACACGACAATGACATCACATAACAACACATTTCTCAGAATGTGTCCTTACTGTTAAGTGACACATGACTGTACTATATGTCAGGAACTCTTCTAAGTGCTGCACATCTGTGATATATACAATCCTCTTTCTTAGCCTTCTGTAGTGGATATTATTGCCATCCCCATTTTACAGATGAGAAAACTGAGTAACTCACCTAAGAACTGGTATTTTATAAGGGGCAGAGGTGAGATTTGGACCCACACACTCGGATTCTAAAGCTCTCTTTTACTCTTCAGCACTGCCTTCCTGGGATTAACCACCATGTCTTAAAATCCTTGGGAGAGCTTGGGGTGAACTACCTCTAGCTCTTCTTCGCCATGCTGTCTGCATTCCCAGCCAGAAGACAGGTTAATGAAAAAAGAAGAAAGGCAGATAAATGACTTACCACCTGAGAAAAAATTTTTTGGATTAAAAGTAAAAAAATTCAAAAGACATGATTTAGACAATAAGGTAATAAATGACACAATTATTATCCAACTGGCTACAGGCTCATTCTGGCTCTGGAACCTACATTTCCCCTGACGTGGCTTCTGCTTCTGCTCCTCCAGTATAATCCCTTACTAACAGGCAGATTCTTCCCACCCACTGCTAACAAAATGAATTTGCTTGTAAAGGTGGAATTCTATTTTTTATTTTTTAAAGATTTTATTTAGTTAGTTTTAGAGAGGGAAGGGAGGGAGAAAGAGAGAGAGAGAGAGAGAAACATCAAAGTGCGGTTGCTGGGGGCCATGGCCTGCAACCCAGGCATGTGCCCTGACTGGGAATCAAACCTGTGATGCTTTGGTTTGCAGCCTGAGCTCAATCCACTGAGCTACACCAGCCAGGCCATGGAATTCTATTTTTTAAAGGAGTAAATTTCTCAAGTTATTAAGTGAATGTGTTGAGCTATGGAAATGGGAAAGGAATGGAGGAGAGAAAAATGAAAAGAGGGAGAAAGAACAAAAGATGTGAGGGGGTCATCAGAGAGACCAAAAATGTTAGTGATAGGAAGAGACAGAAACATGAAGAGACATCATGCTGCTGTTTAATGTTACCCCATGCCGAGCAGGGCCCCCACCTCAGTGGCACTCCTTGGCAATGTGGCTAAGCCAGCAATAGGTTCATTAAGGAATGAAGTCAAACGACCACCCAAATTCCAAAACAAAACAGAAATTGCATTTTCTTCTTAGCAGTTCCTGTGCTGGAAGAAAAGGGTAGAGAAATGAGTAGGAAGAGTTCATGCTCCTGAAACCATTACGTTATAGGCAAGAAGGCAGACATGGAGAATTAGCATGAATACAGTGGGTTCCCAAGAAAATAACTGATGAGCTAAGGGACTTTAGGTTCATGAGTTCTCTGAACCATAGATTTCTATTCTCTAAAATGCAAGCAATAATTAATAATAATAATATCTAGTTCAAATGTTTTATGAAGCATAAATGAAAAATTTCATATAAGGTACTTAATACAGAGCTTAGCACATGATACATACTCAGTAATTATAGTTTTTAAAAAAGTAGTGGTATAATAGATAAAAGAAGGGCAGTAGAAAATATGGTAGCTTTCAAAGAAATAGTGGTATGAATAAAGATCTGTGAGAAGTTAGAGGAGGGAGTAGGTATTAATCCCTCTGTGGACTGGGGGAAAGTGGGCTCAGTAGGAAAGGCCACGAAGGGTGGGAGGGAATATTGAAACTGGCTTTTAAAATAATTACAAGTTTACTAGGACAGCCATGACTGGGTAGTTCAGCTAATTAGAGCATTTTTCCCATGCACCAAGGTTGGGGGTTTGATCCCTGGTCAGGGCACATACAACAATCAACCAACAAATGCATAAACAAGTAGAACAACAAACCTCTCTCTCTCTCTCCTTTTCCCGCCTCTCCCCCCTCCCTCCTCCTTTCTCTCTCTTTTTTTAAATCAATGAGTAAAAACTTAAAAAATAACATTTTACCAGGACAGAAAGAAGGAGGCAGTCTAGGCAGAGGAAAGGGCAGAAGCAAAGGTACAGAGGAAACAAGGGGAGAGCAGTTCAAAGAAGAGAAATTCTGTGAGGTAGGAAAGTGAGAGAGCGATTGGAGATGATGCGAAAAGGTAAATCAGGCCAGATCAAAGGAGAACTTTCCTAACCAAACATGCCAGTGGACTTTACCCAATAAGCCAATGTTTTCCAAGATGTGTTCAGTAAAACACAAGTTTTGGGGACATGAGCGGCCGCAGCATGAACACTGCCTGTCCTCTAGTACATTTTGAAAGTGCCAGGTGCAACTAAGGTGAGCTCTTTGATCCCAGACTCTGCAGTGCCTTTAACACATGAAGAAGATGAAGAAGCCTATGTAGCATTTCCCAAAAAAGTCTGCCTCATGCTCTCTGACATTAGTTGTGGGAGATCGAGGTAGGCCAGTGCTGCTGTAGATTGGATAGTAGAGGCTACAGCTTTATATCTGTATTGAAGCAGATTCATTAATGTGAAAACTAGAAGTGTGTAGCATGGATTGTTTGTGCCAAGGCTGAGGGAGGGAGCTCAGTATGGAGGCTAGTGAATGGTACATGTGACAGATAGTAAGGGTCCAGGGCAGCGCCATGGGGAAAAGGAGGGCCAGCCTAGAGTAGCAGTGAAGAGAGTGGACTCTGTAGCCAAACCGCCAAGGTCATTAGTGTTGTGCCTTTGTAGCAAATTACCTTGGACAACTGACTCCACCTCTCTGTGCCTCAGTCTCCTCCTCATTAAATGAGAGTAATAGATGGGGTGTTAGGAGGGCTGAGTGAGATAATAATAATAAAGTACTTAGAATACTGTCTGGAACTTATGGGCTCTGCAAGAGCATTTTGTTAATGAGATGAAGAAGACAGGATAGAATTCTCCAAGGGGTTTTGTTGGAACAAGTCAGAAAAGAAAGTGTGCACTGTACAAAAACCCACATCTCTGCTCTCTTGTTCCAGTCTGGCTTCTTTTCTCTTTCTATAGTTTCCTTTCTCCCTTCCTTGTTTTGTTTGCATATTGGAGCCTTCATGTCACTAGACAAAGAAGCAAACAGGGGCTTTATGTAAACCTTTAACTTACATGAATGCAAATAAAACAAAATAAAATAATTTTTTAAATAAGAAACACATCATATTAAAAGTGTATGTCAATATAAAAATATGGACTAAAATGACATATAAGAATTGAAGTGAGCCCCGGCTGGTGTAGCTCAGTGGACTGAATGCTGGCCTGTGAAACAAAGGGTCACTAGTTTGATTCCCAGTCAGGGTACATGCCTGTGTTGCAGGCCAGGTTCCCAGTTGGGGACACATAAGAGACAACCACACTTTGATCTTTTTTTCCCTCTCTTTCTACCTCCCTTCCTCTCTTTCTCAAAATAAAAAAATAAAATAAAATAACAGAATTCAAGTGATGTGGGCCATCCATCTGCCCACCTCCATGCTTAAGGAGCTGTGACAGCTGTTGGTGAGGGCATGTCTCCTTTCTCATGTGCTGTTCATAGAGACAGCAACTTGTCAAGCTGAGGAGGATTCCAGGGGTTAAAAGTAGCTATTTTACTTATGGCTTCTCTCCTAAAAGCCCACTTGGTCTGGTGCTCAACTGAGGAAACAGGGATCTGTTTAGGGAAGAAACACTGGCTGTGTTAATCTTCCTGGAGACACCTTTAGAAAGGCTTTAAATTTTGATGATGTGTTATTTTTTTTCTCACATACTTTAGAACATCCCTGCCATGTAAATTGAAGCTCTCTTGAAGTGTAGAACTGAGATTATGACCTGGGTCTTCCTGACTCCAAAGTCCTTGCTTTTCCCACCACATAGACCCTTGTAGACAAGTGCTTCTGAGTCATCCACTTGTTCATTCAACACCTCTTTATTGGGTGTCTGTAACATTCCAGGAACTGAGCCAGATGCTTGGGGATAGAGCACAGAATGAGTCAAACACCATCCTTATTCTCAAGTGGCCTCCAGGCTCAGGGGCAGGTGTTGCATGGGGAATGAACCAACACAGGGCAGCATGGGGAGGAAGGCTCACCCAGTCACATGCCCTTATAGCACTGCTTTAACTCACCTAAACCAGGACCTGAGTGAGGGTCCTGGGTGCCATGATCCGATCCAGTCAAATCTGCAGCTGGCTTTTGGAATGTGGGAGCTTCAGATAGAGTGGGTTAGGCCAGTTATCCTTCACCCTGGCTACCCATTGGAATCATCTGGAAGTCTACATAATAGGCTTTAGCCCATGAAAGTGTCATGAAAACCTCTGTTTCAACTAAAGATGAAGTGGCTTAAAGCTGACCCAAAGATTGAGAACATGCTCTGCCTCCACACACATGCCAGTACATGACAGAAAAAATGTTCTTGATCTTAGAGGTGCAGGCATATGTGGAAAGGAGCTGAGACACTCCAGCTCTGGAGGTGGACTAATGGAGCTGGAATTCCAGCTCTGCTACTTGCTAGCTTTGTGGCCTTAGACACATTATTTAACTTTATATGGCCACAGTTTTCAATTAAGAGGATTAAATATGTTAGCATATACAAACCTCTTAACAGAGAAAACATATAGCAATACACAATAAATGTTAGTTTTTATCATTTTCCTCCTTATGAGGAAATCCCACAGGCCAATATGAAGCTTGGAGGAATGGCCCTTAAACTCTTTTCTTGGACTCTTGGTGTGTCCCTTCTGTGGGTCAGGTCTTCTCAGACCATGTGGGTCTCCTATTCTTTCTCACTTCTAAACTACAACATTTTGTATACTAATGTCTCTTTTAATTGATCTTTACTTGTTCTTTGGCTTTGGGTATTATGATGAATTAAAATGACTTTGAATTCTTTGTTACTTATTTTATCAAGAGGTAGAATCTAATTTCCATTCCCTTGAATCTGGGCTGAGCTTTGTGTCTCAATAGAATGGAGTGGTAATGGTCTTCTAAAATCCTGAGATGAAGTAATAAGAAGGCTAGGAGATTCAGTCTGAATGCCTTGGAACACTCACTCTGGGGAAGCCAATTGCTACAGAAGAAAGTCAATCACTCTGAGGCCACCTTACCAGAAAGATCACATGGAGGGACCCCATGAAACATCCCGATATTTCATGAAGAGAGAGAGATGCCTAGATAGCTCCCACCCACTCCAACCCCCAGCCATTCTCTCAGCTGATGTCCCAGGCTTCACATGGGATAAGATGAGCTATCCCTGCCAAGTCTGGCCTCCATTGATTCACAATTCACGAGCAGAAGAAATTAATAAAGGTTTAGGGTGGTTTAATTTGTAGAGATAGATAAGAAGAACAAAGAAGAATTTATTTGATTTATAAGCAAATAAATCATTTATACCAATTTATAAACTCAGTAAAGGATCAGCTTCTCTGGGATAGTGAGCCATGTATATAACAAGACATGGATACTGAGATGAAGAAATCATACACAGTCTGTGGGGTTGGGTGAAGCTGGCTCAGTAATCCTGCTGTCCACTTACATGTTGCTGATTTAACTAGAGTTGAAAGTCAAGATTCCCCCCACTGCTGTGAAGTTTGCTCTTGTGTGTTGTCTACAGCTAAAAACATATCCAGAAGAGGGGTGGTGATGATATCTGAGAGGCAGAGCTGATTCACAAAGCTGAGGCTAAAAAAGGACATGATTCATATGTTAAGGATGTGAAATTCCATTCAACAAAACTTTATTGTGCACCCAGGATGTGCCAGCCTAGGTACTAGAGAGGCACAGAGGAAATCCCTGTGGGTATATGGGTGGGTTGTGGGACCAATAATTGCCTTCCCTGTGTTAAAAATCTATCCATCCCAGAGGTTATGTGCTGGGTTCATTGAGGCACAAAGAGGATAATTCAACTCTATCTGACGAGATGAGGAAAGGCTTCATGGAGGAGATGGCGCTTCAATGAAGTATTGCAGAAGGAAGAGGAGGTCACCAGGGAGCCATGGAAGAGGTGACTGTGGCTTGGTATTTAAATGCATTCAACCTGGAAGCAAACTGCCTACATCCCATTCCTTCCTACCGACATTAGTTTTGTAGACTAGGATAAGTTACTTAGCCTCTCTGAGCCTCAGTTCAATTTTCTATAATAGGATCAATAATTGTGGTGCCCTATAGGATTGTTCTGATGTTTAAAAGAGTTAAAACATATAAACCACTTAAAATAGCATCTCGGGCATTGTAAGCATGCACTAAATGTTAGCTCTGACAGAGAAAAGGGCACATGCAAAGGTACAGAGGCAAGAAACGGCATGGTAGAGTGGGAGAACTGCTGGCAGTTCACAGTGACTAGCACAAATTGTTGATGCAGACATGAGGGAGGGGTGAGCTGGCAAGCAGAGAGAGCTAAAGCCAGAGATGGCAGTAGGGACCAGGTCAGGAAAAACATGCATGGATGTTATCTCCTAGGCAGTTATATTTTCACCATGACATGTCTCTGGAAGGAAGTGACAGAATCACTTGTTGGGCAAGTATACATATATTTTTCAAAGCATTTCAACATTATGAATCCCCAATGTTTTGATAATGCACACCATCAACATAAGGGCAGACAAATTGCTCCTGACACACAAGGCATTCGATCTTCAGAGTACTGGTGTTCTGCCATTTCAGAGAAAGGAGAGGATATTGGTATATCCAGAGCTTGGCAAGAATGAGATTTTTTTAAAATCTGGGGCTGAGAACACTGTAGTGGAAAATAGGAAGCCACTGAAGAATTACAATTGGAAGAGAATCATGGTTCTACTTGAATTTTAGAAATATGACTCTGGTGGCAGTTTGAAGGAAAGATGGGGATGGTAGAAGAACCTGGTCAATGCTGGGATCAGATAGAAGAATAGAAAAATAGTGCAGTGGTCCAGGCTAGAGGTGAGATGGAGAGGTGGGGGCACAGGCTTTATGATGGAATAGATGGATGAGGTATGTCATAAAAGCTTCCACAGAGTGAGGTTCTCTTGGATTCCTCTGCACGTGATAGGGACCTTTGGCCTTTAACGTAAGCATCCATTTCCCTGTCTTGTCTCTCAGACCAGGCTGAACAGATTCATTCTTTGAATACAAATTTGAGTTTCTGCAGTGTGGCAGGCCCTGTGCTAGGCAATAAAAGTGATGATTTTGATTGCTCTCTTTGGGGATTATTTCATTGTATGTAGTCAAAAGACCACAAATAATCTTGACCCACTAATTTGTGGGTTGTTTTTTTTTTTTCAGCTGAGAGCCAGAACCACAGGAAGGTCATTTCTTAAAACCTATAATCAGGCGGGTTTCCCCCAGGCTGGTTTTGCAACCAGGTGCAGACCTCATTTCTGAATCCTGCCTGACTCAGGCACACTGCCTTCGCTGCAGAGATGTGAGGGGAGAGGAGGGCAGCCAAAACCACTCTGTCTTCACACCCAAATCCCTGGGGATTAGACTCATCATCATATCATGACTCGGAGGCTTCTGACAGGAAAAGCCAAGACATAAATCCCCTCCACTGTAAAACCACGCGGGAAGGAAGCCAGCCCATGTTTGAGAGCCTCATTTACAGAATCTCCCTGATCTGCAGGAGCTTCACGCACCATCTTGATGCCTGTGGTTCACACCTATAAAGCCATGGGGACAGCCTGCAGGCCGCTTCCCCCTTTCTCCCAGGGGAGGAGGAAGATATCTATGTGGATGCTTCTATCGTCTCCGACTCTGAGCTCATCATTAGAGGATGCTTCATGGAAATATGATGACTTCTGGTGCAATAAGCAATGATTAAAAAGTTTTATTTTTACAATGATTAAGATGTCCAGGTAACTCAGCATTGTGTCTTTAGTCCAAACAATAGGTCAAAGGTAAAACAGAGGTTGGGCAGGGAGTGCAAAGGAAAGGTAACACAGTAGTGATGCTGAGTCTCCCTTCATGCAAGGAGGAATCCCAGGGTCTTGGCTCTGGCAGAGTCTGAAAATCTGAGCGAAGCAAGGGGTTGGGATAAGAGGGGTGGTTCCGGGTTGAGTGGGAAACATCATTGTCTGTGGCCTAATCCATGTAGCTGGGTGGCTATATATATGGAGATACCTTGGGGATAAACCAAAATCAATACTATCCGACTGACCCAACCAGCAGTCATTTGGAAAGCTGTGGACAAAGAGAGAGACTCTATCTCAGTGATTTTCAACATTTTTCATCTTGTGGCACCCATACACTATTTACTAAAATTCTTCAGCACAGCAAAAATATATTCAGTTTTATAATGTATTCAATTTTTGGCTGATCTGACAAAAATGTAGGTATAATTTTGATTCATTCATACCAGATGGCTCTTGTTGTGTTGGCTGTTGTCATTTTTTAAATTTGATAATCTAAGGGAAAAGAGGTCCCCTGACTAGTCAGGTATTGCATGTTTTAAAAATTCTTGTGGCACGCTGGTTGAAAATCACTGTTCTATCTAGATTTGCTCTCAGGGAGGGAAAATAGGAGACCAATTAGACTTTGAAGGAGAGGAGATGATAAACTTTCTGACCTAAAGGACATGGTGAAAAAGGCTTCAAGCATGTCTACTAATGCAGCTATGGGACTACCAGCCTGAAATGCACAGAAACCAGGTTTTGATCCTGGATGCCTGAGTAGCCTGGGCCACCAAGGACCTGAAGTGCAGGGTTTACTTTCCCATTTTACATATGAGAAAACTGAGCCTCAGGGAGCTGAAACAAGTCATCCAAGTTCACACGTCTAGTGAATAACAGAGCCAGGATTCAATCCAGGACATGTAACTGTAAACATGTCTTTTCCATTACCCCAAATGTTTTATAAATCCAAAGAGGGGTGGAAATTCTGTGTTCCCAGATTCAAAGACAGATGTGAATCCATGGATCTAATCAGAGTGAGAGCAAGGGCCAGTATGGTAAGTGGTTCCTTTTTATCTGAGGTTTCGCTTTCTGTGGCTTTAGTTACCCTCCGTCAAACATGATCCAAAAATATTAAATGGCAAATTCCAGAAATAAACAATTTATAAGTTTTAAATTGCACAATGTTCTGAGTAACATGATGAACTCTGGGATATGAATCATCCCTCCGTCCAGTGTCTCCACGCTGTGTGCGCTGCTGGCCCATTAGTCACTTAGTAGTCGTCTAGGTTATCAGAACGGCTGTCACAGTGCTTGTGTCCAAGTAACCCTTATCTAACTTCTATTAAAGTATATTATTATAATCATTTTATTTTATTACTGGTTATTGTTAAACTTTTACTGTGCCTAATTTATAAATTCAACAGAAGACTGCAACCTCTGCACCAGGATGTGCTGGGTACTGGGGCGCAGCCAACAACGTAGCGTTAGCCTACCAGGAATGGCTGTCACCATGCCACTGTGCTTGCCTGGACCTGGGTCCAACTGTGCTTGCACTGAGGCTGCTGTTAGAATGAGAGAGTGGCAGTAGTCACTGGGCAGGGGTGGGGACAGGGAGGTCAAGGAGGCTGGCACTTGGGGGCAAGGGAGTGAGCTACTGGGAACCCGCCCCAGTGAGGCAGAAAGGCAAGGAGACAGCAGGAGGCAGGACAAACATGAGCTAAGAATCTAAGTCCTTGGAACATGCTTTGTTGTCTCACCTGACTTGACATTGAAACACAGCATCAAAGATAAAATTATTAATAATTTCAATATGGCAACTGCAGAACATGAAACCCCAACACCGGCATTCTTCTGAAGGCAACGTCCTGATTGCATGCCTGTGAAACTAGCCCTGGGAATATGCCAACTCAAATAGCAATGGTCTTAAGTACAAATACCACGCATTAATCTTAGGAGTGCCCCCCAACACCCCACCCAGGACTTTCAGCCTCCTGCCAACATCCAGATGGCTTCCTTGGAAGTCATAAAAATTCTCTGCTCTTGTTGCTGGCGCTGTCCTCCACTCTGCAGTTTCCCGTGCTGCTGCTACTATTGTTGCTGCCTCCCTTGCCAAGGCTGGTAAGGGCTTGCTCTCCACAGGTGTCTGCTTCACTTATATTCTGGAACATGTGGCCTGGCTCTTTCGATTTCTCCTATACCCTGTATTGAAAATGTTGGACAAAGTCTATTACAGCTAATGTGGCTATGCAATTAACTTATCATCTGTATTGGACACGGAAAGTATTAAATTAATAATTACCCTAGGATAACAGGGGTAAATTGGACTGTCTAAGGTAAATCAGGACGTATGGTCATCCCACTTGGGACTAACTAGAAAGACATCTGATTGATCTTATACAGTGTCACCGACTTAAAAATTCTAACACTGCCACCTCCAACTAGTTCCTTAACATGTAACCCAAGTGTCTCAAATACCTCCCTCCTTAGGGAAGCTTCCCAGCACTTCTAAGAAAAAGGTCAGCTTTTTTCCTGCTCTACCACTGTTCCCAATCAATATTTCTAATCTCGTTGTCTTGTCTGTGAACCTAAATGACAGCAGCAAAGTTCCCCACATTCTTTCTTTGCCAGGAAGCCTAAAGGATCATTATTCAAATCTGACTTCTACTGAGCTGTCTGGGGAGTCTCCGGTTTGGAGGGGGAGTGGGGATGGCCATGAAGGTGACTTTTATATCCTTGCAGTGTCTGGAAAAGGATTGATTTTTCTCTTCTTTCCAAACAGTGGTTGGGAAGCATTGAACATCCACCCCCACACCTTCATGTTTGCTGATGCTCTTTCAAAGGTGCCGGAGGATTGATGTCAATGGCTGAAAAATCTTAATTGGCCTTAAATAGCATATTTTAGAGTTCAGGAGGGATTTTATTAAAGATTTCATTCTAAACGTAGAGTTCACTATTGCTTAACCTTTGCTGTAAAGGTAATTGCTCAGCTCAAACTATTCTTCTAAGAGGGTGAAATCATTCTTACCCTTTCTGAATAGACTATCAATAAAAGAAAGACTTGGTTTATATTGTTAGGCCCTATTTTTTTCTCAGATGCCATTCTTCACCGCATGGGAATGTGGTCACAGAAAACCAACTCATTTGACATCTGAATGATCTTTATCTCCATATTTTTTCACTTGAGCAAGAACCACTGTTTTGAAGAGTTCTACATATGCTGTGAAATACCAGTATAATCCTTTTGGTTCCTTCTGGGGGAAAAAAACTCAAGGGGGTATAATGTCAATAGTGTTAGCCCTAAACTCAGAAAATGTATCATTCAGAAAGGAGGGGTCTTCCAGGTGTTCCCTTGCAATAAGATAATAATGGAAAGGCAAATCTTAAAATCTCAAATTTTCTTTCACCCCTTCATAATTTAAAGTTGGAAACTTTACCATTTAAGCAACCATGTTCTCACTTTTCTCTTCCCCAACCCCAGTCTTCCTACTTTCTCTTCTTCCTTCCTCCCTTCATTCATTCTTCCCTTCCTTCCTTTCTTCTTTAACTGGGCTAGCATCCATAAAATGGAGGCAAAGTTTTTAATCCATCATTATGTAGAGTCCTGTAACATCCTGATCCAATGTCACCTATATTATAGTCACCATCAATTTATTAAATGAAAATATATGTTTGGTGTTATGGGCTGAATTGTGTCCCCTCAAAATTCTAACCCCCTAGTCCCTCATAATGCAACTGTATTTGGAGATAGGGTCTTTAAAGAGGTGATTAAGGTAAAATGAGGTCATTAGGTGGATTCTAATTCAATATGACCTAGTGTCCTTATAAGAAGAGGAGATTAGATGCCCTGGCTGGCATAGCTCAGTGGATTGAGCACAGGCTTCGAACCAAAGTGTCGCAGGTTTGATTCCCAGTCAGGGTGCATTCCTGGGTTGCAGGCCATGACCCCCAGCAACCTCACATTGATTTTTTTTCTCTCTCTCTCTCCCTTCCCTCTCTAAAAATAAATAAAATCTTTTAAAATTTTTTAAAAAAGAAGAGGAGATTAGGACACAGACACACAAAAGAGAATATCAAGTGAAGACAAAGGGAAGAAAACAAACATTATAAGCCAAGGACAAAGACCTCAGAAGAAACCAACCATGCTGATACCTTAAAGTCAGAATTCTAGCCTCCAGAGTCATGTGGAAATAAATTTCTGTTGGTCAAGCCACCAATCTGTAGTAGTTCGTCGTGCAACCCTAGCGCACTAGTAAAATAAGTCAATCTTGTAGCCATTCAATTTGCCATTCTTTTTAATTCATGCTGTGTCTAAATCAACTTTATTAAAAGATAATTTAGATACAATAAAATGCATCTTATTTTAAATGTGTGGTTCAATGAAGTTTGACAAACATATACACCAATGTAAACACATTACATTGAAAATATAAAGTTTTACGCAACCCAGAATGTTCTTTCATGTCCTTTTGTTGCAATCAATCCCACCTCCCTAGCTACAGGCAAAAACAATTCTGCCTTCTGTTACAATACATTAAATTTGCCTGTTCTAGAATTGCATATGAATAGAATCAGACTATGTATACTTCTTTGTGTCTAGTTTCTTTAGCCTAGCTTATTGTTTTTGAGATTAATCCATGGTATTGTATATATCAGTAGTGTTTTTGTTGTTGTTGTTGTTGCTGAATTTTATTCCATTGTACGTATAACCACAATTTGCTTATTCACTTACTTGTTGAGGGACATTTGGGTTATTTCCAGTTTTTAGTTTTTATGAATAAAGCTGCTTTAAACATTCATGTACAAGTCTTTGTGTGGATATCTGTTTGTATTTCTCTTGGGTTAATACGTAGGAGTAGAATTGCTGTGTTATATGTCATGTGTATGCCTAATTTGTTTTTTTTTAAGAAAAAATAAAAAGCCTACTGAACTTGTTCTCCAAATTGTTTTACTTTCCCAGCAATTTTATTTCCTTAAATCACAAATTTATCATTTTATTTTCCTACCAATAATGAATGAGACTTCCAGCTGTTCTAGATCCTTGTCATTTTAAAACTTTTTTAGCCATTGCAATGGGTGTGTAGAGGTGTCTTATTGTGGTTTAAACTTCAAGTTTCCCAGATGACTCATGATGTTGAGCATTTTTCATGTGCCTACTCAACATTTATACACTTTCTTTAAAGAAATCTGGTCAAATATTTTGCACATTTTTAATTGGGTTTTTAAAAATCATTGAATTGTAACACTACTTGTTCTGGAGAAGAGTCTTGTCTTATACATGTATTAAGGATTTTTCCATCACTTCTGACTTAGCTTTTCATTTTCTTGATGGTGTCTTTTGACAAGCAAAAACTTGTATCTTTACAAGTTTTTATGTTAATATGTTAATATGTATCAATTTCTCCTTTAATAGTTAGTGATTTTTGTGTTCAAGGAAATCCCAAAGTAGACAAAGTTTTCTTCTAAAAGTTTTGTAGTTTTAGTTTTTTCATTTAGGTGATGATTCATTTTAAGTTTTCTGTGTATATATGGTATGCAGTAAGGGTATGCAGTGTATATGGTTTGTGTGTGTGTGTGCGTGTACATGTGGGTGTTCAATTGTTTTAACACTACTAGTTAAAAGATATTTATTTTCTTATTGAATTACCTTGAAATCTTCATCAACAATTTATTGGTCATATTTATGTCAGTCTATTTCTGGACTTTCTATTATCCCATTCCTGACTATGTCTATCTTTATGTTAATACTATACTGTCTTGAATACTGTAGCTTTATCATAAGGTTTCAGGTACAACTCTGTGCCACTGTTTCAAAATGTTTTGGCTATTCTACACGTCTGCATGTAGAATAGGTCTTTTACATGTCCACTTAAATATTAGAATAAGCTTATCAAATTTCCAAAACTCTGCTAAGATTTTATATTGGGATTGTGTAAAATCCATAGGTCGACTTGGGGAGAATGGACATTTTAATAAGAATAATGAGTCTTCTCTCCAATTATTTAGGTCTTTAATCTTTCAACACTGTATTTTGTTTTGCATTGTACTTTAGTGTCCTCTTGTACATATTTTGTTGTATTTATCCCTAAGTATTCGATATTTATTGATATTGTTATAAATGATATTTAGAAAACTTCTATTTCCTAATTTTTGTTGCTAATACATAGAATTATACCTGAGTTTATATATTGACATTGTTTCCTGAGGCCTATCAATTCTAGTAGCTCCATTCCAGAGCCTTAGAATTTTCTGTGCACATAATTATGCTGTCTATGAATAAAGATAGCTTTACTTCTTCCTTTCTAATATGTATGACCTTTATTTATTGCCTTATTGCACATGTTACGGTTCCCAGTACAATGTTGGCCAGAAATAGTGAGAACAGATACCTTTGCTTTGTCTCTGTCCTGAGTGTGAAGGCATTCACAGTTTTGACATTAACTCTCACATTAGCCTAAGGTTTCCCACAGATAGTCTGTATCAGGTTGAAGAAATTCCCATCTATTCTTAGTTTGTTCATGGCTTTTGTCATGAATAAGTATTGAATTTTGTCAAATGCTTTAAAACAAAATCTATTGAGATTATCATTTTTTTCCCCTTTAGTTTGCTAAAGTAGTGAATAAAATTGATTTTCAAATGTTAAACCAAACTTGATTCTCTTAAGTAAATCCAGCTCCTATTGGCAGTTCCAGACCAGCCTGTGCTGCCTCAGGAGGGGAACCAACAACAGCTGATTGGAGCTGCTTCAGCAGTCTGAGCACCAGCACTTGCCAGGGAGGGGAGGGTGCATCTGAGACCCTGAAATACGCAGATCCTTCTCAGAGGTCTGTGGACAAACTACCCAGGTTCCATTCTCTGAGCAGCTAATTTCTAATAATTCCACCTCCTCTTTTTCTCCTCACAGTCCTGGGGATCATGGTGCTCTCATAAAATCATGATTTCTCAGTTGGAAATACCTTAGAGATCATTTAGTACAAACTTCCAGCCCATTCATGAATTCTTGATAGAGTAGTTCTGTCCAAAGGTCACCCACCCTGGCCTTGAACTCACTGCACCCAGAGAGCCCAGTATCCCTTGCTGCTGCAAATACAAAGAAGTTAAGAAAATGAAGCAGGTTTAGAAGAGATGATATTATTGTTGGGGCATTAGCTTTCCTAAGCAGTTCTAAAAGGTTTCTTTCTCTTTCTTTTTAAGGATGGATTCTGCAATCTTCCATGGACACACTACCAGGATTCTGTAAGTTACTAATGGAAAATTATTTTCAGAATTTACTTTTATAGCACTCTAAAACAAGTAATATAGGTATATTTGGGGTGATGCCAATGATCTAGTGCTTATGACAGAGTACTGCCACATACTTCTAATGACCATATTCACTTCATGTTCACATTTATAGTCTACTTGAGACACTATTAAGAGTTAAGAACAAGGACACTGGATGTAGGGTGTCTGGGTTGGAATTCTAGATCAGCAGTTTACTTTATGTCTGACTTTGGCCAAATTACACAGTCTTTCTGTGCCTCAGTTAATTACTCATGTATAAAATAGAGATAATTGAAGTACCTCACTCATAGGATTGTTATGAAGAGTCAGTGAGTTAATATATTGGGACAATGCCCAGCACATAGTATGTATTATATAAATGGTAGTATCATTAGATGGTATTAGCTTAATTATTTCTAGCTATTAACAGAAGCAGGCAGAATTATTATCTATTGTAATCATTATGTACCAAGTGAAGACTAAACAACATCACATCACATGTACAAAGGAATCATAGCACTCATAATAGATAAAATGGTAAGAGAATTGAGTAATTATATGGCACACAGTACTGTAACTCACTTCATAACACAGAGAGTGGCAATTTAGCTGAGCAAAATAATATGATTTGTCATATTAATATGTATTTAAATCTTATTACATTTATAGTTTGCTTATATTTAATTTTAAAATTGGTTTTCTATTTATAAGTCACAAGGGCTGGAAGCAAATGTTTGGTTTTATGTTGTGCACATTTAAATAACACGCTACTAAAAATAATTTGTCACCACTGGAGGTGCATGAGATATTTTTTCCTTTAGAGTAGGTCCACCCATGATTCAAATTTGGGAATTACTGACATAGCAAGGTGAGTTATTTTCCTAATAAAGCATCATTCTTGGTGGTCGCTGTAAGTGGGCCAGACATAAGGCAAACCCCTTCTGTCCCAGGTGAGCCACAAGGAGGGCAGAGGTGGCCATTTTGAAGCTCTTGAATCAGAGAGGCTCGTGGCCAGATTTAGGACCCACTGTATGAAATTGGGAGAAGGTGTATTTAGAAGAGATTAAGTATCTGTGATAGAAGAAAAGTAAAGAGCCGGATGTGAATAGCTCAATGCAGAACTAACAAAAGTTTGAGTTCAGGAGTTAAGCACCACCTTCATAACAATTCTTGTACACTGATGACTTCATTCTCTGTTTTTCTTTGAGGAGAATGGGGCTCAGGAAAGTTAATTTGTTTACAGTTGCAGAGCAAAAAAGTAGACAATTCAGTGCATACACCTGGACTGCCTGGCACCAAGGCCAATTACTTTGTCTCTGAAAGCCATGGGCCAGCTCCGAAATAAAGGCTTATGACCAGAACTCCTGCCTAGGAATTCCAGAATCCAAGCTTTTTTGGAAGCAGACCAGAGGAGCCTCTCTGAGTATTCCTTGGCTTCTGATCCTCAGAGAGAAGAGGCCTGAAGACTGGGTTACTGTGATGGTTAATGTTATGTGTCAACTTGACTGAGTTATGGGATATCCAGATAGCTGGTTAAACATGATTCCTGGGTGGGTCTCTGAGGGAGTTCATTCCCAGAGGAGATTAACATTTGCATTGGTGGATCCTCCCCAATGTGGGGGAGCTAAATCATGCAGTCCACTGAGTGCCTGAAGAGAACAAAGAGATGGAGGAAGGCTGAAGTAGCTGACTGGTTGAGCTGGGACATCAATCTTCTCTGCCTTCAGTGATTCTGGTTCTCAGGCCTTCAGACCCAGACTGGAATCTACACCATCCTTTCTGGCTCTCCAGCCATCAAAGTATACCACTGGCTTTTCAAGGTCTCCAGCTTGTGGATGATAGATCGTGGGACTTCTCAGCCTCCGTAATTGTGTGTACATATCTCATTTTAATAAATCTCTTCGTAGATATATATAGGCATGTTTCTCAGGAGAACCTTGGCAGAAGCTAGAGAAGGCCAGCGCTCAATATTCTGACCGTTCTAGCTGCAGCTCAAGCAGGAGCATTTCTACCAGAAGCTTCTTTCTTTCCTTTGCCCAAATATGTTATGGGAGAACCACAGGCCATTTATTTTCACAAGTGGGTTCATGACCTCAAATAGTTATAGATCCAAATATGTGTGGGAAAAATAGGCTTCCTCTTCCTCAGCTTACATGTCATCTTCTCTGGAGTAGAGGTGTCCACGTCCTACTGCTGGGAGATTCCTCTTCTCCCAGAACCGAGAGGATGCTGAAAAGAAAGCATGTAGATCAGTGCCTTCCTCTCCTTCCACCCAAGGATTTGCACTTTTGTTGTTGTTGTTCCTCGCTACTAGAAAACTACATGCTAGGCTTCATTTTTAAATGTTCACTTGGTAAGTTAGAGTTGAAACATCCCCAGGACCTCAATTTTCAGAAAGGCCAGTCCCCAAGTACAGAGACCACTTTTGTGAAAGTGTTGTCAGTTTTCCTCTGCTGCTGCTGCAGGGTCTTCCGGGGGCTCCCAGAGACACTTGAGAGCCTGTGTCCTCCCAGTCGAGGAGCCTTGGGCTGCCTCTGCTCTGCAGGAGAGGGGGCAGTTAATGTTTCTCCCACTGGCTTCATCTGGTTGTTAAGGTCAGATGTGGTTTTTACGGAGCACAGCTAATATAAATATGTTTAAATTATTGATGCTTTAGAAAATTTTCTTTCAGCTTCACAACTCTTTAGTTAATGTCATGTAAATTATTCCAATTGTCAAGTTTAGGAAAAAAATTTTTTTTATCAAGATGTAAGATTTGGATGGAGTTTCCACAGACCAGTTTCTGGCAATATACATTCCAAACCTCGTTTCTCCCCCACTCTCCACATACTTCTGGTGTTCAATGTCACAGGAAACATTCATATCACCATGTAACCTCTGGCCTCGAACCTTCATGTCATGATACCAGGTGAGTCGGCACAGGAAGCAATAGAATTATTTCTGGAAGCTACTTCTATGCCAGGATGGCTAATCATAACTATACAGGAAGGTGACCTTGATCCACATGAATACATACCACCAAACCCAAGTTCATTATGTCCCCAATTCAACTTCCCCCTAGGATCTTCAAAATGTCTATGGGCGTACCAACACCACTCGGCATGCGCAAAGTGTGAGAGATAGGGTGTTGTGGGGGAAAGGATGGTCTTAACTAAGTGCAACTGAGTGTAGCATTACAGATCTTAAAAGACATAAAACCACTGGAACATGTTACTACAGTTCTCCCCAGAGACTTGGAAGGGACTGATGCAAACGAGCTATAAAGCTTAAGCCTCATTCCCTTCACAATGTTCTTCTACCTTGCGTGTTAGGTGTATGAACTTCTTACTCCTTGTGGACCATTCTTCTTTGTGTTCATAGTGTCTTTAAGGTGCCAAAATATTTTCTATTTTACTTTATTTCTATACTAGATGGCCTTCCCAGTTTGCTGAGATCAGCCATTAGCCATTTAATTATTATTTAAGTAATTAGCCCCTGCTGCTCTTTACCCTAATGCATACTACAGATTGTTGCCTGTGGGAGAAATAGCCATTTGAAGAGTTCTGCACTTGTGACTTACAATTTGGGACTTAGATTTGGAATTAAGCTTTGTTACTTCTGACCATGGTGTCTTAATACTTATGGTGCATCTTTTCTGGTGGTTCAATAATTTAGACCTCATATGCCTTATTGCCAGCTGCTCAGGAAGGTAACTGCTCAAATCTTTAATGTCCCCTTATGATTTCCTGAAGTGAATTTCATGTACAACACACGAGGCCTATTTAGGTCTCGTAATCCCAAACAGTCTCCAAATTTGGCGAAAATATGGCCAGCTTTTGTCATGCAATGTACTTACAAATAGACCAAAAACACTCTTTTATTTATATGGTTTCAAGCTGTACATTATTTCCTACAGGATATGAGGCACTTTATGGTTATAGACCTTTTTTTAATGTTTTCTCTTACAGAAAGAAAAAAAACTGGAAAAAAATAAAACTCAGAGGAGAAAGAAATGTGGTACAGAATGGTTGAAGGGTAGAGTTTATACATAGAAAAGCAGGCACACAAGTGTGGTGACCACATCTGGGTTAATAAACCAACTCTGAGCTTCTTTGTGAAAAAATAAAAAGGGAACTCTGATAAGTTACAAGGTACACACTGTTCAGCAGATCAAACCATTGCTATTCTTCAGAAGCTCAGCTTTTCCTGCTTCTGAGATGGGGCCCAGGATACAGCTCATTCACTGTTTAAGTCCCATATGGTACCTGATACTTAGTAAATATTAATAAATATTTGTTGGGACAATGAATAAATAGATAAGAGAAATCAATGTTTGCTTTCTCTAATAAGTTGAAAATTATTTGAAGGCCCATTCTGTGCTTCATGCATCTTTATATTCCCCCAAATACTTACTATGTTTCATTCATTCAACAAGCATTGATTAAGGGCCTATTGTATGCCAGGCAGTGTTCTAAGCTCTAGGAATATTGTAGAGAACAAAACATTATAATGAAGGTGAACAAACAATAAATGAAATAATTTATGTGTATATATGAATATTTATACAGTACATTAAGTAGTGAGTGATCCTTCCATACAGTGAGCACATGTTTAAATTTTGCGTGAGTTCCAAAAGGAGCCCGACCCCTTAGAAAACCCTGGAGAGTCTTCTAACCAAGGCCTCACAATTGTGATGCAATGGCTAAGTTTGTAGAATGGCTTCACTGGAGGCCTTGGAACGGTCCCTGGATTTTGTGCCCTTTAATAATGGCTGGGATGTCTTTTAAAAATTCTAAATCAGAAGGCTCTGGGCTAAGATACCTTGGAGCCCAGGAGCTCTCCTGGGAAACCCTATCCTCAGATGGAATAGTGGGAGCCTAAGCTGAGGCTGTCTTTAGAAACAGGATCTCTTCGGGGCCCATTTATAGTCCTGAGCCATTCTGCTTCCTACTAAGGGAACTCCCAGGATGGGGGCCACCCTACCCAGCCAAATGCCCATGGTCAAACACAGTCATTGGCCCCTGAAGAATGTTTTCTCTCCTCTCTTTTGGCTCTCCTTCAGTGTACAGGGACTGTTTGGCATCCCCCTTATCTGCGGCGCCAAGAAGACTAAGAGTCCCTTGACAGCAGGGCCTGGTAGGGTGCGCACTGGAGGCGGCCTGATGGCCAGGGCCCATTAACCTCCTCTCCTAGCTCCTTGTTTTACAAGCGGTCATTGCCACCTTGCTGCCCAGTCAGAAGCCAGTAGCAGCTTTATAGCCTGCTTACAGAAAATGGCTCAGCACTTAGGCATTTTCTGGTGTCCCAGGGTTCAAAGTGAAATTAATTTCCATTACCTCCCATAATAAATCACCTCCCCCAACACGTGTATGAAATTCCATTCGGGAGACTCAAAAGTCATGCTGGGGCTCCACAGAAAAGCCTACACACTTCAGCTTGCACTTAGTTAATTTCTCTGTTTAGGATAGAGTTGATGGGCCCCTGCAGACAGTTAGATCCCATGAGAGCCAATGGGACAGAAAACAGCCCTAAAAGACACAGACCGGAAACCAGCCTGAGGATGCTGGGTTTATGTAGAAAAGGGGGACTCCTTTTTCTCTTGGAGCACTTTTTGGTGGCCCCTTCCTCTCCCTCCATGGCCGTTCTTATCACAGGCACAGCAGCATGGAATCCGATAGCATGGTAGGGACAGCTGTGGACCCCTGCTTGACACTGTCATCTGGATCTTGTGGGGAACATTCTGAAGCCTTTGTGGGGATGTGTGTGGCTAGTCATCCTGATTCTCAATCATTTTATAAAAGAAACTGCTGAACAAATCTAAGTGTGGCAAGTAGCTGGATAATGAAGAAAGAAAATAGCAAGGTACGGCGTCACTGAGACAAACCCACGGAAGCTGAAAGGATGGTGAGCATGACTCACACTTAGCAAATCATGGCTGAGGAATTTAAGCCAGAGAAGCCAAGGGAGAGGGAAAAAGACAGGCCCAGAATCTTCCAGCTGGAAGGAATCTCACAGAGCGCTGACTCCAATCCCCAAAGTTAGAGACGGGGACAAAGAAAAACAGACGGGAAGTTATAATAGTAACCAGTACTGTTTATTGAGTCCCCACTGTTTTTACAAGGTACTAACATGTAACATTTGCATCAGACAAACTCCACAGAAATGCTGTTTTTTTAAAAACAGCAGTTTTAGCAGAAATCTAAACTGCTGTTTAGATTTCTAGAAAAATTGATAAGATATTACGGAGAGTTCCCATATACCCCACACACAGTTTCCCTTCTTTTTAACATTTGTCATTAGTAGGGTGCCTTTGTTATAATACTTGAACCAACAATGATATATTGTTATTAACTAAAGTCCATATTTTATTCAGATTTTGGTTTTGAGGAATTGTGATCAGGTATTTTTTGGGGGGATGCCCACCTATTGAAATTTATCTGATCTTTCTTCTCTTGATTAGACAGGGGTTATAGTTTTTTTTCTAAGGATTGAGATAGGTATTGTTATCCTCAGTTGCACATGACAAAACAAAGCCTCAGTGGGGTAAGGGGAATTACCTGACTAAAGGCACCAGAGAGTGATGGAGTCAGGTTTGGAACCTAGGTCTTTCTGAATGCAGAGATCAGAGTTTTTGACCATCACACTGCTTTCCCATAACCCAATGAGTTGGAAGGCCAACTGGGAGTTAATATCTGAGACCCAACTAATGTTCTTTCACAGAGATGAATGGATGGGTGGACAGACAATGGATGAGTGGATGGATAGATGATGGATGGAGTGATAGGGAGACAGATAGATAGGTGGTAGACATTTCATAGTTGCTTTCTTGATGACATAAGTAACATAGTCTCCACATAAATACTCAAGCACTATAAACATGTAGGAAGTACTTTGTAAGCCTTCTAAAATAATTGCTATTGTTAGGTATAGACCCCCCCTGTTTTCTATGCTTATACCAGAGTTTATGTTAATGTAATTGTTTTTTGAAAATGCAAGCACCTTTCACTCAATTTTTCTGTGTACCTAAACTGCTCCAAAAAAGAAACTCTATTAAAAATGGAAGCATCTTACACATATTGTTCTGCAATTTTTAAAAAACAATATACCATACAATTTTATGAATTAATACATTTTTAGCTTGATATCAAAATTTCTATGCACTTTTAAGTAATTGGTGGCTTATAATTAACATTGGGTTTCTCAATTTATTGCTGGGGCTCTTTCCATTAACGTGGTAGATATAAAACTTCAGTAGGTGTGGGCGTCATTCAGGCAGCTTCTTACAATGCATATTTTTAGGCACCAAGGCATTATTCTTATTCAAAAATGATCTGGAGTAGAACCCAGAAATTTAGATTTTTAAAATAAGCACAACTTTTTCCTCCTTGGGATTATAGATAGGTGCAAGTGATTTTGAGACCACATTTTGTAAAAAAAAATTTAATCTACCTCTTTGTATCTTGGCAGCATGGTTTTCCTCAGTTTGGAAAAAAGAAATTCATTCTGATGTCCAAACTTCAGAAACTTCAATTGATTGGCCAGACTGAGATAAATCCAACTTTGAAAAATAAATAGACTTGATTTAATGACTAAATAGATTTATGGCATGCGTTGGGGGCAGGCGTGCCTGGGCACTTCACATGTGTTATCTTAGCATGCTCATATGTCTTCATGTGTACTATCACATGTTCTGTCTTCAGCAAGCTGAGGGGTAAGCTGTCAACCAGCTGTCAACCAGCAAGCTGGTTGTCTCCAACCAGCTGTCTTGTGGCATTCTATGGATGAATCACTTGAGTCTCAGAGGCGCTTGTTAAGGTCACATGGGTGGTTGTCCAGGAGCAAGGACTTCATCCAGGCCGAGTTTGAGTTGGATATCAGCATCCATTTCCTGAAATGACTTGACAGGCTCAAGTAACAAGCTTATAAGAGGAGAAATGGTCCCATTCAGTGCTGCCAAGACTTTCACTTTCACTTTATGCATTTTCCACATGGTGGGAAATCTATCCATTAGTAGCTCCAACCTTGCATTCAGTAGTGTGGCCTGGGCGGAGGGATGCTCTTCCATCTAATTTGAGTATGAAAAATGATCCCATGGGATTCCCTGGATTCTGATTGGTCCACTTTGGATACATACTAATATCTAGATATACCTCATTGCCAAGGGGATAGGGACTACAACTAGTCAGACCTGGGCCATATGCCTAACAATGAAGCCCCACTGGAATCACAGGTAGAAGAGCAGATGCAGATTCTTAAAGTACTGTGTGGGGGCTGGACACAGTTACTATAATAAAAGGAAAGGGTTCTCCTACAATAAAAAAAGCCAGTTAGGTTATTCTCCCAGACATTTTCCAAAGTAATTTACTACGGACATTTCTTTTTTTTTTCCTAGTATATAAATATCAATTCACTTAGAACTAGAGTTTCACAGAACTCACTGAAGGAAATGCTGTACTATTCAACTCATCAGCAAGTTCTCCTTTGTTAGCGATTACTGATAGACTTCAGCCAAGTCAAATGATTATGATTTTTAATAGGCAGAGGCCCAAATAGAAGTGTTTTATTCCAGGAAATAAGATTCCACAACCAACTTCACCACATCAGAGCGCCCCAACTCTATCCAACAGAATGACTCCTTTCTATAAACACTAGTTTGTAATATTCCCTTTTCCATTCCAAGATGAAATTTGTAGATAATGTAGTCTACCTATACCTAAAGTTTTAAAAAAGATCAGTATTATGCTTTAAGTACAACATAATGGAAATAAAAACATTTTAATATAAATTAACATCTAAGACAATATGTAAATGTTTAGCTACAACTATACTAGAACATGTACTAATGGCCCACATGTACTAAAGAAATCAGACATGTGCATTTATACATAGAATCTCTAGGAATGTGACAGGTACAAATGCAGAATGATAAGGAGGTGGAACATTGCTAATGCAAGTACCCTGAGTGGTGTTGCCATCAATGATGTGATATTTTCAAAGGGGGAATTATACAGAATAAAGGATAGTTTTCTTTATTTACATGATAGATACTTTGCTGGAAAATTCAGTGCATACTTTGTGTTAATATGTAAATTTTAGTTCAATGTTTAAACTCTAACAGTTATAAATAGGTTGTTTGTTGGATTTGCCTATATTTCAGCCTAGTGGGACATTCCAAAGTCATTCAGGGAAGGGAACAATTCTTCACACATGGGACAACCCACATAATATCCATGACTTCTGGAATCCCTGGTTGCAGTCCACTAAAAGCCAGTAGAGCCCCTGATACACCAGTAATTTGACAAGCAAAACACTCCCATAAATTTCCCAAATGCCCCCTATGGTGCAGAACTGCCCCCATTGAGAGTCACCGAGATACAAGTTATCTTTTGGGTTGTAATCAAAGTTCTCAGGTTTCAAAAAGAAAATTTGAAACAGAAAACTCAGTGTTTCAACAATATGTATCCCAAACTTTCATGAGGAGAGAAATGGATGGGGCATATTTAGGCCATTTTCTTCTATTTGGAAAACCAGTTACTGTGTAGTTAAATCTAGTGCCCCATGGACAACATTGGCACTCCATTTTTCTCTACAAAATCCTCATTTTCTCAATGAGATAGAAACACACAAAGAACAGGTTAGGAATCATTAGGTATTGCTAAATTCCCACTCATAAGGCCTGGTGCAAAGTATATTGTATTTCTTATCTCTTTACATGAAGCTCGTAAGGGAGACATAAATTTCCCTTCTGTGGTGAGGTTATGGAGGGTATTAGATCTGATGAGTCAGCCTGATGCCAGACCTAGTACTGTTCTTTTTTGTCTTCAAGCACAGCAGCAGAGCTAGCAGCGTAACTCCAAAGATAAGCCCAGGGTTCAAATCTTCCATCACTTACTGCTGTGTGAAATTGGGCAAGTTATTTAATTTCTGTGTGCCTCACTTTACAACTGGGAATGCTAATAGTATTTATTTTCAGAGGGTCGCTATTAATATTAAATGGGTTAAAACACTTAAAAAGGTGCCTGGTAACCCTCCTCTTCTTGGCGGAGGTCGTGCATGTGGTTCCGGTCCCCATGAGGCACGGAGACAGAGGGAAAGGGTTCTGGCCCCGCTTGGCATCAGGTCTTCAGTGCCGATGGCTTCTAGCCTGTGGTTCTATCCTCAAGAGCCATGACACTGGTAAAAAAAAAATATGTGCCTGGTATATAGTAGTTTCATGATTATTGGCTATAATAATAGGCATCAGTTCTTCTTCAGCTGCCTGAGGCAGTGTTGAAATTTCTGCTGCTGGGTCTAAGTTTATCTACAAAGGTCCACATTTCCTGCTTTGTTTGGGGTTATGCCTGTCATCACACCCATTGCAGAGCATGAGCTGGGCATTTCATAGTTCTGATGCAGCCTCTGTCTTTCCCATCCCTGGACCCCACTTTAATCTTAGGGAATTTCAGGGGAAAAGGGGAACGGTTTACAGGAACAAGTATAAAGGACACATGGACAAAAACTAAGGGGGGGGTGGAAATGGGAAGGAGGTGGGGAGGACTTGGGGTCGGGAGTGGGCTGGGATGGGAGTAAAAGACAGAGAACTGTACTTGAACAACAATTAAAATAAAATTTTTAAAAATATATATGTATATACATACATATATATGTGTGTATATCTGCATATCTATATATGTGCTTGCTCTAAGAAGATACATGTGTTCTTAGCTCTTCCTCGAACTTGCTGGGTGACCTTGGGTAAGTTTCCTCAGTTCCCCGGGCCTCCACTGGTGCCTTTGTAAGCCAATGACCTCCAAGATGCCTTCAGGCATCATTCTTTCCTCTGCCCCATCCCCACCTGGATGAGAAAAAGAGACTTTCCTTATTAGAAGTTTTGGTAGGTTTTATTTATTCAGCATTGGGTTTTTTAAATGGCTTCAGCTACTCTCAGAAGTCAGTATTTATCAGCCTATTAATTTTGATCCCCTTGGCCATGAAGATGACAGCTACGAATGTGGCGATGCACCTGCTCCATGTGGAAACCAGGCACTCTAACAGTCTGCCCGACTGAGGCATTCAGTGATTATCTTTTTTATGTGCGCTGTACTCTGCCCTTTACACACACACACAAATTTGTCAATCATTAGAGCCATCATATGAGGAAAAAATTCAGAGATAATCATCCCAATTTTGCAGATGAGAAAACTAAGCCACAGGGAGGTTATGCAAGTTGTATATGACCCCTGGGTCAGATTCAGGTCTGCTGTCGCCTAGTCCAGCAATTTTCAATTGATGTGCTGCTAGAATTTTTAAAACATGCATTACCTGACTATTTAATCAGGGGTACTGACCTCTTTTCCCTTAGATTGTCAAATTAAAAAGTGATAACAGCCAACATGACAATAGCCATCCAGTGTGAATGAATCAAAATTATACCTCTTCTGTCAGATTTGTAAAAAATAATATTTTTGGTGTGCTGCAGAATTTTAGTAATTAGTTTGTGTGCCATGAGATGAAAAAGGTTGAAAATCGCTGTCCTAGTCTAATGCTCTTTGCACCAGTGATAACAAGCACACAGAGAGCTCCACAATCAAATATATCTCAGATATATTACATCACTCAATCTTCACAATAGCCTTAGGAAATAGGTATTATCACCCCATCTCATAAACAAACTCAGAGCCTTACTAGACTTAAAATTCCCCTTGGGCAGGGACCGCATCACATTTTTCAGTGAACTCACCCAAAGTAACCTAGATTGTAAGGGGCAGAGTCGAGGCCACAGCCAGATCATTTCTCTGTTCAACATATACTCACAGGATCCCAGTGCTGAGACAGGAAGTCTCTTCCTGTGTGTGTGGTGGGCTCTGGGAAAGAGAGGGGCTCCTTCAGTGAGGAAGAGGAAGAGGAAGAGGAAGGAGAAGACCTGGTTTCATCCATCACTACTTATATGCATCAGCTGGCCCAGAAATGATTCCCCTGGAGCTCCTGAAGGAATGGATTCATCCAGTTTTTATATTTTAATTTATGCATTAGTGAGAGAACATATATTCTTCCCTCTTGTCAAGATTTGGGGCTAGGACAACCTATCAGGGATAACTTGGGGTTAAAGCAACACTAACATGTCATCTGAAATCCAAGATCCAGGCTGGACTAAAGACAATTCTTGACACTGGCTGGAGATGGGCCTTAGTTTAAACTGAATGCCATTATAGTGGACCTTGCTTTTTGAATTTAATTAATTCCACAAGGCTGTTTAAGAAGTGATTTGTTTGAAAACTGAATCATTTTTCCCCCCATTAGAAATACAGGTATCAGCATGGAAGGTTGTTGGCTCTAGAACCAAAGTTTTGTTTGACAACTGAGACTTTTTTTCTGTGAGTAACTTGGTCAAGAAATGAATGGTTTGAGATGGGAGACTTTCAAGAACCGAGGTCTGACTCTGAATTCAACAAATCCCTCTTTAGGTGCTGCATTAAGCACTGACAATACAAAAATGAGGAAGACCATCCCTGCCCTCCACCTAACAGGGGAGGCAGATGGGAAAAATGTGAAGAATTGGAGGGTGCACACCATGCAGGCTCTGGAGTCAGAACCACGGATGTGATCCCTGGTCCAGCCTTCACTGTACGATCTTGGACAAATTTCTGAACACAGTTATTTCACCTGTGAAGGGGGAGGCATGCTATTGGTCCTACCTTGCATGTTATTGTTGCAAGGATTAAATGACTTAATACATGTGAAGTGTTTAGAACAGTCTATTACACAAGGTAAGTGCCACCATAAAACCATTACAAGACAAAGTGAGAAGCACAGTAACAGAGATAAATCCAAGGCATTGAAGAGGAAACAGTGAATTCTTTCCAAGGCAGTGGGAATCAGGAATGGCTTCTTAGATTTGGGAGGATGACTAGGATTCTTCCCAGGAGATGATAGAGGGGGAGCAGATGGAACACTTAGTAAGTACTACTAGGATAAACAACTACCATCTGTTGAGTGCTTACTGTTTGCATGCCCCATGCTAGTGCTTGACATAGGTTATCTCATTTAATCCTCTTACTAAAAATTTGTGAAATTGCTACTATTATTAGGACCATTGGACAGATGAGAAAATAGAGACCCAGAGAAGTTAAATAACCCACCCAAGTTTATGTGCCTAGCACAGACAGAAGTAGGGCTTAATTAATAATAACTGATGTCAGAATAAACTTATGAAACCATCAAGCTACGTTTTAGTGCTTCTCTGTCTCACGAACAAGTATTGAAAGCAACTTTCTCCATTTCAGCGCTCAATCATTTAGAACCTGAGATCCAGCCATTTGTAGAGCTTGTCCATCAGCCTGTCTACATGCACAGCTTGTCTCATGGGCTGACAACTAGATGCTGAGTGCTGGGGTAGGAGGGGACAGCTATGAAGGCAGGAGCTTTCAGAGGACAAGATGGGAGCCCCCCAGCTTTTCTCCCAGCCCCTGCTGCAGGCACCACCCGCCTTCCTCCCTTTCTCTGTGCGTCCCTGTGACGCCTGATGAAATTAAACCTGCCCCAACAGGAGCAAACTCTGGGCATCTGGTTCTCTGGCACTTTTAGTCTAATTGCTGCCCAATGAATATAATAGCTCCCTGGCTATCTTTTCAGCAACACCGGCTTCTGAAGCCATTCAGAAAGGGCTGAATACCAGTAACACTCACCCTTCTGTCTGAGGGCTGAAATCCAATATCAGCCGGAGGGTCCTAGTTTACAACTAGGTTTTCATCTCAACAAGGTCCCTCGGTCTCAGGTTTACTGTCCAGTCGCTAGACAGGAGCAATCTGTGACATCCCCCTAACCTCTCTCCTGCTTCTCACGTCCCAGGGCTGCTAAACCCAGGATAGGATCACAGGATTACTTTTCAGGCCGAGAACAGGAGCTGCAAACTTCAGTTGAAACCCATTTTGCCAAGCGGCCACCTATTGACCTTGAAGAGGCAACTGGCTCAAATTGTATGGAGTTCAAGTTTGCAGACCAGGTGGAGGCTTTGGTGAATTAGACCTGCTAATGTAGTTGGCAGGTGTGGATCCAACATTGGAACGTGCTCACATGTATCACCTTGTCTTCACCCAAGTTCAGACAAGGAGCCAAGAGCAAGCCCGGCTCCTAATAACTCAATCTTAGGTACCTCAGTGTTTTAATTATCTATTGCAGGGAAACGAAACAGGCCACTTCACAATGTAGTGGCTTAAATCAAATTATGGCTGGGGCTGAAGTCATCTGCAATATCCAAGATAACTCACTCCCATGGCTGGCACCTTGGCAGACACAACTGGAACACTGAGCTCAGGGGGGACCCTAAGGCACATAGGCCCATTTCTCCATATACTCTTGGGTTCTCACCCTGTCTTCACAGAGTTTCCATATAATCCTTCAGTTGTGTAGCTCAGCTTTCATGCAGTGGCCAGGGCCCCCCAAAGTAGAAACTGTCAGTCCTTAAAGCTTAGGTACAGAAAGGGCAAAGTGTCATTTCTACTGCATTCCACTGGTTAAAGTCATAGAGGGCAAACCCATATTCAACGAGGGATTTTACAAGAGTTGTGAATATTGCAGGAGCAGCTTGGTGGAAGCCGTCATTGGAGAGTAGCTATTACACTTGGTTATGTATCTTGTTTATGATATAAACAAGAACAAACCACATTTGCTTATGCAAGCATACTTTCATCTTATAGAGCTACCATATGTTTTGTGCTTACCATAGGTGAGGCACTATGCTAAGTGGTTCATATCATTGTCTCTTTCAGATTTACAAAACCTGGGTACTGGTACTACCATGTTACAACTGAACAAACTAAGGTTCAGAGAGGCTGAGTAATCTTTCCTAAGTTATTCAGCTGGTAAGCTAGGATTAAATCAAATATTTATTTGCCTGCAAAAATCTGTTCTTACTTTAAAATACATACAGACAAAAGTCACAGCATTGTCACTTTTTGGCATTCTACTACAGTAAAAAGCAGGCCACACTTGCCTAGGCTGAGGCTGTTGGTGTTTTGTCCAAGAGCCCAAGGATGTTGAGGGAAAACGTGGCTGTATTCTCAGAAGCTCTTTGCTCCAAGCTGGTTGGGTATCCCACCCTGGAGTTCCACCAGCTTCTGCTTGTATGCCTTAGAGGAACTCGGGCCCTGGGCAGAAGGCTTTTGATTTCCCTCACCTCATTCCTGCTGTGGCAGACCTGGATCTAGGAACTCAGTGACCTGGTTCATTGCTCAGTTTTCTGTCTCAGTCCCCAATCCCTTTGCCTGGCTCCTACTATTGGCCTTCCTGGAGGCTGAGGGCATAATAGTAAAGACATGGGCATACTCATACCCTAGTCAGTAAAGAGGTAGTAACTGTAAAGAATGGGGTAAGTCCACAATGCTATGGAGGGATGTAGAATGAGCACATAGTTACATGAATCAGCCAGGGTAGATAGTGTTATGCAGTGGTAAAAAAAATTGCAAATTCCAATGGCGTAAGACAACAAGGGTTTGTTTCTCACTCATGCTACAGGTTTACTGCAAGCTGACAAGGGACCTAAGCTAATGGAGCAACCAGTAATGACAGAGGGAATGTAGCTTAGGAGGATCTTGAACTACCCATGAAATGCTATAGCCTAGAAGTGAGATGTTACTTCAGGTCACAACTTAGCCAAATCCATTCATAGCCCCACCCATCTGAAAGGAGTTCCCACATTTAGTACTCCTATGTGCATAGGAAATGATATCTAAGCTGAGACCAAAGGGATGATTTGGGGTGAGGTAGAGAGTAAAGTATGGCTATTTAGGAAGGGAAAAGAGCAGGAACAAAAGCTTGGAGGCAAAAGAGAGAATATGATTTTGGAGGACATAAACTTGGAAGATGAAGGGTGGGGTGGTGCAGAAAAAGAGGATCCTTGGTCAACACTGTAGGATTTAAAACATCATAGATATTTCCCATGTGAAAAGCAGCCATACAATGAGCTGGTTCATGATCTGTGCATTCATTCATTCACTTCTTTACTTTGCATGTGTGTTTCTTCCAGTCATGTTTTAGCTCAAAGAATTTTAGTTGCTTTCCAGTATTCCTTCAATTATTTGGTCATGGTCACTGTGTGGACAGATGGCTATGAAAGTACTTTCTTAGCAATGTTATCTTTGCTAACTCATTGATTTTATTATGGTGCTTTATCCAACAAAAGACTTTAGAAAAATGTTCTAACCCCCATTAGTCATAAAGAAATCCTTACATTTCAAGAAGGTAGGAGAGAGGAGTGTTGTTTCTGAGTGAGTGAACACTTCAAATATCTGCAGAGTAGGCCTTATGCCATCTCATATGCAGATGTGAGTAATGGAATCCATCTGAGCAGGAATGACAAAGCTATGACTTTCTCCTTATCAGCGTATGGGGCCCAACAAGTAATTTCCATAGGCTTGTGTCAGAACTAAATATTCCAGAAAGTAGTATTTCACTGAAGGAGGTTAATGTATTTACTCACGTTTCTCTTAATTAGGTATTAACTGAGCATGTACTATATACCAGAGCTAGGAACCAAAGCCATAGTAGTGAACACCTCAAAGCCCCTGCCCACATGGAGTTGACTACCTCGTCAGGGAGACGGACAATGAACAAGTGAATATATAATACATCAAATAAGTGCTATAGATAAAAGTAAACTAGGGTAAGAAACATAAATGGTTAAGGAAGGCCTTGCAGCAAGGAAGGATAACGTGGGAGAACAGATAAGGAAAGGCAAAGAAAAAGCAAGAGCAAAAAGCTTTAAAGTAGATCACCCTTGAAATGCTCACAGAACCACAGCGGGGGATATGTCTAAAGAGATGTTAGCCTTGAGGAAAGAAGTCAGAGATGTTGTCTGAGCAATGGGAGAGGGAGACAGATAATGTCTCTCTACATTGTAAAAACTTTTGCTTTCAATCAGAGAGAAGTGGAAAGCCGGTGAATGATTTTGACCAAAGATTGGCATGATCTGATTGAGGTTTTAGAAGGAATAGAGTGGGGGCACCTAAGAATGAAAGCCAAGAGATTACTTTGGAGGCTATTCCAGGTGAGAAATAATTGTAATTGGTCCTGGATAGTAGCAGTGGTTGTAATGGTGAGTAGTCAGATTCTGCTTATATTATGAAGGAAAAGCTGAAAGTATTTGATATTGGATTAAACATGGGGTGTGAGGGAAGGAGTAGAGTGGAGTATGACCCCAAGATTTCCATCCTGAGCAAATGGAAGAATGGAGCTGTCATTTACTGATATGGGAAAAGCTAAGAGCCCAATATTTGACATAATATTTTAATTCCTGTTAGACTTTTGTCAAAGTATCAGGCATATAACTGAATAGGAGACTCGATGTCAGGGAAGTGAATAAGGTGGAAATTTGTATGTAGCCAAGGGGAAAGCACTATCTAACCCACAAGGTAAACTAGTTTCACACTTGGGTGCTTATAATGGTTTCACTGAGCACTATAAGGAGAGTTTATGGGAAAGAAGCAGAACGTTGTAGGGAAGGGGAGTTCTCTGATAGAGTTAAACATAGTTCTCATATTACAGCATTTGGAACTTGATAACAATTATTTTAGGTAAATGGGGGAGAACTGGTGTTCTAATGAGCTCAGAATTAACCCAAATATGTTTTTTCCAACCTTAATCAAGGCCAACAGGGCCCAGATCACACCATTTTATTCCATTCCACAACGACTTCAGCACTATCAATGTCTCTACAAAGATGAGGGTTATGAATTCTCCTTAAGGAACTCAAAGCTAAATAGCCATGCCTGGTCAAATATCCCACCTAGAGGTCATTTCTTGATCAATCAGTTCCTTAGGTGTAGCAAGGAGTCTTCAATCTGGGTTTGTGGCCACAGATGGGTCAGCAGTAAGAAAAGCCTTGATTCTCCCATTGTATGACTATAGCATTTAAAACATCCAGCTACAAGGGCAAAGTTTAAAAAAGAAAATGTCATTTTTTAAAATTCTAGAATGATCTCTATTGAAGAACAAGTGAATATTCCCATACAATGGGGAAAATATTTCTCTTTATTCTATTTAAAGAAATAAAGGTAACAGAGATTCCATTTTACACTCATTAACTGAGCAAGAAGGAAATATCAGTGATGACATCTACAGCCATTGAGGCTGTGGGAATATTCAGCCCATGTATATGGGAGAAAAGCACTTCAATACACTCTTTGGTAAGCATTATTGCATCATATATTTTGGTAGATTGGATGATCTATCCCAGTTCTGGCCTCTCTCCCTCCCTTTAAATATAGACTGCATATCCCTTTCTTTGACTTCAAGCTCAGCTCTGTGTATTTGTTTGACCAATGGGATGAGCAGGAACAATTTAAATGGGGACTTGAAATGTGCTTGTGTAGTTGGGTGTGAACTCGGATGCTTTTATTATCTTCATTAGCACACGTCTAGGTTAACCTGCTGCTGTTGTGACCAGGATGAGAGGTATGTAGAGTCAGCCCAGTTGAGTTCAATTTAGATGTGCCAATCAGCAGATCTATGAGATTAAATGATCATTGTGTTATGTCACTGGGTTTTGGAGTATTGTTATACAACACATTTGATGCACTAGCCAAGTAGTACATACACTGAGTATCATTAACAATGTTAATACTCTTCCACCCTCCAAATACAGTTGGAGAGCTTGTTTGGATAAATCCACACATGTATTAGTCAGCATTGGCTAGGATATTCTGATGTAACACATGAGGCCTAACTGGACAACAATGTGTTTCTCACTCATGCAAACCAAATATGGGAAAACACTAATAATGTGTATCCAATGGCACACATTTTGAGCCTGAGTCATATCTACCCATAGCATACAGATGGAGCAGTGAGGGAGAAATGGACAATGACCTGCACAGCCAGATGAACAGAATAATGCTAAAAATCAGAGGGCTATCAAATTTCAAATCTTTCTCATTCGGCCTAGCAATTTCTCTTCTGTGTATTTAGCCTTTGAAAATAATTTAATAGAATAATTTAAAAAACTTTGAATTAACAAGCTCTACTTTTAGCTGTTGTAGAAGAAGAACCAGAAACAGCCTACTTGTCCACCGTGGGGAATGCATAAGTAAATTAAGGTATGCACAAGATCATGAAAGGTATTTACAGCATAAGATTAGGGGAAAAAGAGAAATAATGTTTATAATAGGATGATTTTAAGTATGTAAAATATTTGTGTAAGTACAAATTTTAGGAGGAAATATAACATAAGAAAAAACTAGGGTGGGTATTTATCAGTGGATTATTTTTGTTTTAAAGACCTTTTAACCATATTTTTGTGTTATTAAAATAAAAATAAAATAACTCTCATTAAATATCCTTCTGATGTTGCTTATCTGGGAAGTAACTAGTTAGAAAATACATTTGCTATGGAATGCTAACCCCCCTGGAGAAATGAGATAGTGTCTATTTAAACATCTTAAGGGTATCAGATGCTAAGGTGTAGTAACTTGCAATGAATACCTGTAATTTGATGAATTGGTAACCAGATCCATCCACCTGAATCCAATCTTTTTTTTTTATCATAAACTAGACTAAAAACAAAGAGCAAGATTTTAAGCTTTTAAGCTATCAATTCAAGTGAAACAATTTAATCTTTAGTAAACCTTAAAACATAATCGTCACAAAAGGAAGATAGTTTTAGAGCCCAGGAAGAGGGGTGGCCCAGCTATTCAGCCAGGACACTCCCCTCGGGCTGGAGCCAACAGACACACTGGCATTCTTACACATTGAACAATGCTCAGCTCTCCTCCCCTGGGGCGCTGTGGCCCCAGAGCCAAGGCGAGGCCTCTGCCTCCCAGATGGCACCTCCACAGGCACATCTTTGATGTGGGTCAGGGTCAAAGTTTTGGAGACAATTTCAGAAAGACTCATTATCTCTGGACATAGCTTCTCAAACTCATATATATATATATATATATATATATATATATATATGTGAGAATATATATATAAAGTTCAACAAACATTTTTGGAAATGTAAATAAGAAGTTTTCAACTGCTATGGTTCCAAGAGGTGTCTGGACTTCTTAGCACATTTTTTCAAAATAAGTTTTTCATTCATTCACTGCATAGAAATCCATATTGAGTGTCTATTTCAAGTTAGAAGCTGGAGATAAGGTAGAAAGCAAGAAAGACCAAAGTCCTTGCCCCTGTGAATATTGCATTCCCCTGGAAGACATATAGAACAGGTCTGCTTTTCCTTAAGAACTTGTTATGCAAGGAAAAGATTAAGAGGTGAGCATCCAAAGTAAGACTCTATTGCTCTAAAGAGTGATAATGAAACAATATACTAACTAACCCAAATGTATTCCCAGATTCTAGCACCTAGGAAGACATTTATTGCTTAGTCTCAAATGCCCTAAGTATTAATTAATTACACCAACCCACTCTGTCTACGGGAGAGGCCATTCAAATACTGTAATGTCAGGATTCTTCTGAAGAGCTGATCTTGTTTGAACTGAAGGACGTTTTCAATCTAATATTTCCTCTTCCTAACATTTGTGCTATGGACTCTAATGAATTCTTTTCCATGCATTATTTGATTCAATTCTTATAACTACCCTCTCAGGTAGGTATTTTTATCTCATTGTACAGATAACAACTAAGGTTTAATAACAATAACAGAGAAGTTATTAAGGTCTAATAATTTCTCCACAGTGGGAACATTGAAATTGGTGAATTCAAAATTCAGATTCTGTCTCATGCAAAAAGCTGTACTGTCCCCCACAAGTCACTGCTCACAGACTTTGTGGTCAAAAGACTTGAGGGAACTTATCATATGAATGAAAGAGCTTATCAGATGAATAATAAAAGATGATTTTGAAAACAATCATACCTTACAGGCATCATAGTGTTTATGTGGTTGGGTTGGCTGGGTGTTTTCTGATTGTGCAACCTGATCCAGGAGAGAGTGGGGCTTTGAAGTCAAGCTGAGCTGCATCTGAATCCCTGCTCCTCCAGTTCTTCTTGTTACCTGTGGCTGTAGAGAAGTTACCTTATGACTTTACCCGTTATGCAAGGGTGATGATAATACTTAACCTCACAAGGGTTCTTTTGTGAGGTTAACTGAAGTAATGGTTGTAAGGCAACTATTACAGTCCTTGGTATATAATAAGTTTTCAAATAATTAATTCATTTAACAAATGTTCTCCCTAATTCTCTCTTGCAAATTTGTCTTTCAGGTAGGTTGGGTGCAAATAAAAAGATTAAAAAAGTAAACTTTTCCTGTGGGGTCCACAAAGATATTTGTATAACAAATATCTCATTAACATGAGATTAACCGTTCAAGATTTTCTGTCTATTTCGTATTTCTTTTTGTTTATCAGATTGTGATCTTGATCTCAGATGATGTGTTTATCTAAAATATCCCTTAGCAATATCTTGCCACCCTTGTCCTTCCAATCCAAGATCATGAAGAAGGGAACAGAGACTTGCAAATCAATTCCATGGGCAGTTACTATGCCAAGGCCCCTGCACTCAGCATCTCATCTCATCCTCTAACTAACACTGGTAGATAGGTTCTTTTTTAAAAAATGCATATATGAGAAGACCTCCCATGCTAATAAAGTAATGAAAGGCAAAACTGAGAAATACAGGCCAAGTGCAGACCCACACTCTTCAGCATACCAACCACCTCCCCAGCATGTCTGGTATCACTAACTCGTGAGTCCTGTTCATTGGCTATTCTAGTCTTGCCCCTCCTGAGCCCCTCTGGGCTCTCCTTCAGCTTTATGCTCAGAGAGGCTGATCCCATGGACTATATCATCAGGATCCCCCACATGCTGGCTTTCAGTTGGGTTTGGCCAATGGGAGGTATGACAGGAGGCCATGAGAGGTGAGCTGGAAGAGAAAAGCATGAGATTGGACTATTTGTTGCCCCAGTCCCCACTCCATCAAACCACAGGTTGACAGTAGCCATGTTTCTCCACCAGAGCCCTGTCTTTCTCCTATGACCCTCTCCTGGGTTGACTTCCCTGTCCAAGTGCCAACCTATTTCCTGCTCCTTTGGACTGAGGGAAGGAAATGGTCTCTGGGGCCCAGGATGTTACTAGAAGCAAGGCTCTTCACCATCCCTTGTTGTTTTCCCTTGTCCTGTCCTAACCTTTGTGATAATCCCTTCACTATACCTTCCTGAATTACCCCATTGGGCCATCTGTTTTGCGTTGGACTGTGATTGCTACAGCTTAGGTAATGGAACCTATGAACTAGGTGGGCAAAGTTATTTCCTCTAAAGCAAAATTAATGTATGTGGCATAGACCAACTTTAAATGGAGTCCTGCAGATACTCAGAGCAGGAAATCTCTTTAACTCTTTTCTTTCTATTTGTCCCTGAGGATGGAATTTATCACCCATTCTCTTCCAGAATTGCCAAGGAGACATAGTTATTTTACTCATTCAGGGTACTTCCACTCTAAGTTTGATTATTTCTTCATTTGAAAGTTTGGAAAGTTCATTAAAGCCAGAGACCATAACAGATGGTAACATTTTAATTTTAACTTGAATACAATCCCTTTTGGTATTACTAATGATGCCTGATTGCTTTAAGTTTCACAGTAAAACAAAACCACTTCGATTTTATTTTAGAATGATGGCACATGTTAAAGGCACATACAGTTATTTCAAAAGAAGCTACTTGAAGGAGAGATGGGCAGAAGTAAAATGGGATGTATTACCACTAGTTTACCTTGTCAACCATCTTAATAATAAAAATTGGTCTATTAATAAAGCCAATTAAAGCCTCTTACATTCTGCTTCATTGACCAAAATAATAGCTTTAAAAAGCAGTCCAGTTGGGGAAGGGATATGTTGCCCCTAGAAATAGTGTACCAAAATTTCTTTATATTACAGAGATATAATTCAAATATATCATTAGCTTTTGAGATGTTTTTCAAGTCTTCCCTGATTCCACTCCCTCACCACTGCCAAGGCCCTATTTCAACTGCTTTCTAATAGGTCTCTCTGCCTCTTGTACAGCTCCTTACCCAACCATCTACCATGCTCCAGCCAGAAAGTTCTTTCTACAAAGTGAGTCTGACCATGTTTCTTCCCTGAGTCAAACCTTTGGATGGCATCCCATGGTCTACAGAATAAAGCAAACTCCTGAGAAATTCAAACCTTTCTGGTTGTTACTACCCTATCCATTATGCCATGATCTAGGCTTCAGATACCTTGGATGCCCCATCCTTCTCTTTCCTGGATGCAGCCTGCTCTATCTCTTTCCAGGGTCTCACCCACACAGTCCCTCTGCTTAGAGGGTTCATTTTCATCATGCATTGTAAGCCTCCCATGTGCCTTCTTGTGCTTAAGAGACCTAGTTAAATGTCACCACCAAGCTAGTTTTCCCTCACTGACTCCCCTCAACAGCCTTCTACCACTTTTCATTTCCTTTTCAGAATTTTTTTAAAAAAAAGCTTCTAAACCTTTTGCTCTCAATTTGTTCAACATCATATCTTTGTTAGAATAGGGAAAATCACCAAGTATTAATTCTCTTTTATAATGTCACACCCTTATGAGTCAATAATTCTAATTATATATTTAGAAATGAGATAATGTTTATCAAGCACCCACTGATGTACTATATGCATTATTCACATACATAGTTTGATTTAATGCTCACAACAGCACAAAATAGAGACATACTATTATCCCATTTTGTTGATAAGGAAACAGCCTGGAAATAGAGAAACATTGATTAAAGTAGTTTGGCTGGTGGTGAGGAATCCAGAATTTGAATCCATGTTCTCTCTGACTCATAATCTGTGCTTTTTCCATTACACCACCATTTTATCATATAAATAATTGATTCACAGATATTTAAGGCTTCCTCTTGTTTGCATAGCATGTTACAGATTACAAAGTACTTTCACAAAATTATCTTATTTGGTCACCAATAAACCTGTGAGGTAGTTAAGGCAGGGTGAGGACCTCACTTTATAGATTGGAAGGTCAGAGAGGGAAATGATTTGCCCAAGATCATTAAGCCCAAAACTGGAGGCACCAGCACTAGAACCAAGATTCCAGTGTGGCAAGCCAACAACCATCTCTGACCTCAGTTGTGGGATTTCATTTTTGGTTTTTTGTCCTCCACTGCATTTTCAAAAAAATGTAATTAGTTCCTAACTTTTAAAAATCAAGTGTTTAGCATCTCTTGAACAAAATGTTGATATTGCTAAAATCACTGGTTCTGATGATGAGATGAATCAAGCTCTATTTCCTTCTTTTATGTACCTGCTGGCCCTGTCGGCTTCTGAGTTTCCAGCCCAGGTCTCATCTTTGAAGGCTCCCTGTTGACCATTTTACGATGCAAGAGGGTTTGCAAGAGCACCTGGCACACATTTGCCTCCTTCTCTAACTTTTTTTCTCAAAGTTCAGTTCAAGGCTCTGCTTTCCAGAATGATTCCCTTCTCTTAAACATTGAAGAGTATCCTCTATTATTATGATATGAGGACAAATGCTTTGCTTCTTCAAACAGAAATAAAGATATCTAAGCATCATCTAGTCTGCATCCCTTTATGAAACCTCATTCCATCTGTCCTGGTGATAATTTTTCTTAAATGCTCTGGAGACAGGGGGCATTGGTGAGTGGGAAAGAAATTAAATGCTCATGGCAGGGGTTATGAACTTACGTCAGTCAACCAAGTTTCTGTTCTTTGTCTCACTTTCTCTGGTTTCCGAATGACACAAAAGAGACAGTATGTACAATAATGTAAATGAAAAAAAATATTCCTCATTAATTCCTTTGGTCCTCAGTGTTCTCATCTGTAACACCAGAGTGGTAGATTCTTTGCTCTCTAAAAGGCCTTCAGGATCTAATATTCTCTGATGTTATGAAGCAACCATCTTTAATAAAAACCCAATTTTTGTCTTAATAGTGTTTTAGCTCCATGTTTATAATTAAAAATGTGTTCCAATTTTCAGGCAGGAGAATAGCCTAATGATCTCTCACAGTGTTTGGGCTGTCCACAAAGCCAGGGTACTTCCTGACTATGTATGAAGCCCCATGGATAAGTAAAAAGAGCCTTAAGCTAATGGCCAGGGCAGTGGGCTATGCCACTTACCTGCCCCATTATCCTGGGAAAGTCCCTTTCTTTCTCTGGGTCTTGGTTTCCCCATTGTAGAATGAGAGCAATCTATTAATCAACAAATCTGTGATTGTGGATGCAAAAAATACACATCTGTGAGCTTGAGTAGCTGTGGCAATGGAAAAAACACTGGGCAGACGTCAGGAGACCTGGGTGCTATTCATAGTTCTGCTACTCACTGTGTTTGTGACTTTGGGAAGTCACACACATACTCTGGGCCTTCTTCCCTATTAGCATTTGTCACCTTTTGTGTTGTGTTTGTTTGTGTGTTTGTTTCTTATCTGGCCATCATCATCTATTTTCATAACTGCTTGGACTATAGGCATCTGAGTTTGCTACTTACCCAAGAGTTTCATTCATTCAGCTAATACCTACTGATCATATCTTGGAGTGCAAAACTTTTCTGAGAGTTATAGACAGAAGTGTGCTGCCTCAGTGAAGTTGACTTTCTGGTGAAGTCTACAATTCCATCTCACATATACAACACCAAGTCTGGTTGCTGAGACAACTGATTTTCTGCATCCCCCTGCCCTCTTCAATGCATCATCCTCATCCTTTTTTGTGGCTTCCACCCAGTGGTCACCAGTGCCCTTAAGTCCTTTCAGCTGTGTGCCCTGCTCTCACACCAGCCCTTCTTTAATCCTCACCCTACTGCCCAAGTCAACAATGAAAGCAAGCACACTCATGGACATGGACAATAGTGTGGGGATTCATGGGAGGGAGTAGAGTATAAGTGGACAAAATATAAAAAAAATAAAATTTAATTTAAAATTGTGTTAGATATTTTAGAAAAAAAGTGAATGTGCACTACTGGATGACACTTCAACCCAAAAGAATGGTATGAGCAAGGGTTGTGGGCTCAAGAGAATGTGGATTCATATTGCTGTGAAGCTACTCATGGGCTATGGGACTCGTGCCTTGGGAGCCTCAGCTTCCTCATCTGTAAAATACAAATGACAATACTACCTACCCTTCAGGAAGAGTGTTCAGGTTCAGCAAGACAATGCATGCGCAGGACAGAGCCTGGCCTGGCAGGTTTAAAGTGCCCAACACATGGTCCCTGTTATGACCACCCTGAGGCCTAGACAATGGCATTTGTGGTCAGGTGGATTGCAGAGATGTTCTGTGAAAGGAGAGGCCTTCCCACCACCCCCAAACTCATGCTAATTGGCCTGTGTTAAGGACAGCATATACAGGACCTCAGTTCAAAATCACCTTCAGTGAGACGGTGAGAGAATCAGCCACAAGATTATAATTCGCCCCTCTGGCTGCTCTGTGTAGGGAGGAAAATCTTTGCCAGTTCCAGAGACAACACAGCATTCCTGCGGCACATGGTTTTGACATCCAGTGCCAAACACGAGGCTCTTTACAAAGCCCTTGTTTTCCTGCAAGCGTGTTTGTCAGGGGCCTTGTTTTGCAGATAATGGATTTACAAAGAGGCCCGTTCTTCCTTTCTGGCACCTTGAAAGGAAAAAAGTCCCTGAATGGGGAGAAGGATCAAGTGGCCAGTTTTTGTGCACAGTGTCTCCTGCCTACAGATTGTAGCACCACGCTGCATAATTACACAGCGCTGGCACACAGTTTTCTACAATTAGGCTAATTATATAAATACACTATGATTATCTGGGAGATAACGTTGAGTAACACACAAAGAGGAATAGATGGCCCTGAGGTAAACCTGAAGGGAACTGACGTGGATCAAGGAGGTTCCATGGGATCCCAGCACGTGGCACCACAGCAAAGGCAGCAGCTTCTAGCTTCCCCACTCAGCAACCCCTCCTCCCCACTCATGAGCAAGTCCTTTCCACAATCTCTGTAAGCTAGTCTCTCTTCAGGTCATCCAAGGTGTTCCCTTTACCATCTCTGTCTGTTATCACAACAAATTATAAAGGACAATTGGGTTGGAAGCCATATCTAAATTCCAGGCCAACAGCCCAGCCACACTGCTGACATTTAAAGGCAGGCTGTGGGTGCCTTCTCTATTTCCACACGTTACTGATGGGCTTGCCATTCTCAGATAGTCAGGCCAGAGCAATTAAGCAAAGGTTTACACTGGCATAAAAATTGCCGCTGACTGACAGAGGGCCAACTTCAGAACCTCTGGCCTGCTCTGAATCCTGGCTGCCAACTCACGTTTTGACAAATGTATGTTGAGCTCTGGAGGAAAAGAGACAGCTTCACAAATACACACAAGTGAACATTTTTGGTTAATATTCATTCTGTCTGTTTCCTGGACTCTCCTGGACCAGGATTCTTAATATTCATTCAACAAATAGTTACTGAATACTTTTTTCCCCCCAAGCTCTAAATTTGATTTTGGAAGTAGAGCAAGAAACAAAACAACCATGGTCCTTGGCCACCAGGAGTTTAGAGTCTGGCTTTGGGGCGAGAAGGGACATGCTCTGCTTTCAATTAGACTTGCTGTTGCCGTGACTACAGAGGACTACATTATCGTTTCCAATTGTTTGCTCCTCTGTCTAGCCATGATGTTTGCCATGTGACTTGTCAGTTTCTCTCCTTAGCGATGGTGTTACTTCCCTACCCACTTTTGGCTATGTGACTTGTTTTGGCCAATGGAATTTGGGCCAGAGTAACAGAGAACCTGTTGCAAGCTTTGTCCTCAAGAGACATCACACACAACCACTGATCACTCAAATCTCTGCTGTGAAAAGAACAATTCCCACGTGCCCTGGTGGTCCTGGAAGAATGAGAAGTATGCAGCAGACCTGACCTGAACCTAGAACCAAACTCTACTTGTGGACCAGAATTGATCTGGAACTTTCTGCCTAGAGCAAAGCCCAGCAAGCCCAGCGAACATCATCAGAGCCATCCAGCTGCCCCTTAGATGTATGTATGAGAAATAAGTAGTAATGGCTGTATGCCATTGAGATTTTGTGGTTATTCTGTTACACAGCATTTTTATGGCAATAGTGGGCTGATGCAAAAGCTTTTTGAAGTTTCTAATAAGGCCTTGAGCACAGGATGTATTTCACCAGGAAAGATGGTGAAGAAAAAATTCTGGAAGGATACAAAGCAAACCAAACTGTTAGCAGTGCTTTTCTTTAGAAAGAGGTTTGGGGAAGGGGGTTTGGCAGGTAGGAGGATAAAAAGAGACCATTTGCTTTTTATTCTATCTTCTTTGACTTTCTTTAAATTTCAGTAACAAGAGTTTTGCAATTTTAAAAGAAATACATGTTTTAAATGTTATTTTAAAAATCAAACGGGAAACTGAGGAGAAGATGAGACAAACATTCATTAAACCCTTAATGCATGCTAGGCACTGTGTTATCATTTTATATACATGACCTCATTTAACATTCACAACAGCCCTGCAAGGTGGGTAAGATTATCTCTATTTTTTAAATTGATTTTTTTGGGGGGGTGATGTTGGTTAATAAAATTATATGGGTTTCAGGGGTACAATTCTATAACACATCATCTGTACATTGTGTTGTGTGTTCACCACCCCAAGTCAATGCTCCTTCCATCGCCATTTATCCTGACTGTCTGTCCCGAAGATGAGGAAACTGGGTTCAGAGTGTTATGCATGAATGCTTGCCCAAAGCCAAATATCTAGGACATTGAGAAGAAAACATTTGGATTCAAGGCTGCTAACCTCAAAATCACTCTTCTTTGCTTTATATTATGTTGTTGCATGCTGTCTCAGATGAATCAACATTCACAGCCTCAGTTTCCTCATTTGCAAGAAAGAGAGGTTTGGACTTCATCATTTCTGATGTTCCTGATAGTCTAAGATTCCATGAGTGAAAATTCCCATGATGCAGTAAAGATTCTTTACTTTCAGGGGAATACAATCAAATTTTCTTTAAGTATAGTGCTCCCCTAGCTCACATAAGAGCTTATTATTTCCAGATCATTAACTGCTTGACATAGAGATTTGGCTGAGAAACTTGAAGCTCAAGTGTTAGAGGCCTCTGCCAATTGAAGATCAGTCAAATGTGGATAATGGCTTCTGTTACTCTAATGCAAGCCTACAGGAAAATGTGATTCAATTTATAAAAAGTCTATCAAATGCAGCTTTTCAGGAATTCATCTGTTGGGTACAACAAGGTACATCTGTGCTATATTATCCAAATAAGTTCCACCTGGCAGACAGATGACAGTAAAGCTTAAAAAGGAAAAAAGAAATGAAAAAAGAAAGGCATTTTTAGAAAGTACTTTCATCTCATCTCACTCTATTTTAACTTTTTCTGGTCTATCACACCCTCATTTCTAGGTAAAGCAGAGACATTCATTTGGCCGAGCAATGAATGAGGCACTTTTATGAACAGAGAGGAGTGGATAGGTCATGAGAAAGTCCTTTCAAATGTCATTCCACAGTATGAAAAATTGGAAAGTGGGGAGAAATAGGAGGAAAGCAGGAGCCCATGCTTTGTCCAACTGGTTTTCCTTATGATGAGATTCATAAAATGGTCATGGAAGCTGTGTCGTGTGAACCCCCAGAGGCTTGTTCTAGCGTCTTTTAAAATTGAGGGTCCTAAGAATGCCAAAGAAAAACAAGCCATCAAAACTTGCAATCATTTGGGGGCATTAAGAAGATCAAGACAGGTTATTTGGATGTCTGGTGTAGTTGAACTTGAAGAATACTTTCCAGGCCAATGTGATTTAACACAGAGGATTCTTATTATAGTCAGTTTCCTGCCTTAGGTGACACTTTAACTTTCAGCAGCAGATCACCTTCCCCTCTTCCCATGGCCTGCTCATTTTTCCTCTTAGTCTCTATGGCTTCACCCCAAACAATGTCATCCATTCTTATTTGGGCCTTTGTGAACCCAAATACCTCCAGACTCAGATGTTAGGTTCAAGAGCCAGACATCTATTTCATTATGAATATCTGTCTAGACATAAAAGGGATCACTCAACACTGCCTCCTATGATCCTGGGAGCACCTTGACTATAGCAGACCAACACAAGACAGACACACGTACCTCCACTTGCCCTATCTTTGAGCTCTCACTAACCTTAATAGATTCTACTTTCAAATAGAAGCAAATAGGAAATAGGGAGGCTTCCTGGTTAGTAGAAGTGAATAGTGATGTGTGTAGACACTGGTTGATTTGCCAAGTTTATTATTTTTTCTTCTAAAGTTGGGTGGCTTCCTGGTTTTAGGGGCAGTACGGAATGTTCAACCTTATTACTGTCTCGGATTTATTAGCAAACCAAAAGGATCAAGAGGAAGATATTGTTCATTAATTATTTTGTTCACAATTGGAAATCTTATGCAGAATCACTGGTCTGTTAGCAACAGGCGAAGTGTGAAATGCACCTTTCTCGGGAATTGTGTTAATTCACGATGGCTCCCTCTCACCATCCCTTCTCTAAAATGGTGATGTTGAATGGAGACCACTTATTGTTGATGAAGTTGGAGTGGGGTCGGGCTAGAATATCAAGGTCTTTGCCTCAAGACAGAGGTTTTGCCAAGAGAATTGTTGTTATTTGAAATTTCTGGAGCAACTGATCAGTTGTCTAACAATACGTTCTCAGAAAAAGCCTCCTTAGAGCATATTCTTTCCACTTTATTCCTGAGAAGACTGAGGCAGCAATATAAGCACTCAAATTAAATTTTGCCTGTGATTTTAACAAAAGGCGACCTGGAAAAAATACAAAATAACCAAATTAAGTTTGCTCCCCTCAAGATGAGGTTGTTAGAGGGCCACACACATTCTGTTAAGGCTTCCTTTGCTCCTTACCTTCTCCTATCACCTCGGGAAAAGCTTACACAGTCACTTCAGCCACATAGAAAAATTAACCTAAATACCTCAGAATTCTTTTCCTATTTAACAATAACAAAGAGACATGCCCTAGGTTATTCTATAATTTACATGAGATTTGACACATAACGATTTTTAATATTTTCAAATGTGAAATCCACCATCAAAGGATTAGTGGCAGCTATGAGAGGCATTGCAAAAAATGTAACAGGACTTTCAGGAAATTCCACAGTTGTAAACAAGGTAATATTTTTGGACCGTGCCTTTCTACGGAGGTGGCTACTTTGAGGAGCACTCTGCTCCTTTGCACACATACATTCAGATACTCATTTTGCTCAAAGTACAGAGGGTCACAGTCTCATTGTTTTCAAGTAAATAGCACCCTTTGGGATTTTCCAACACAAGGACTCCATGTATAGCCTACTCTGTTTGGAAAAAAATAATACTGTGACTTGACTCACTCTCCTAGCCTTCACAGGAAGTGTCCTTTACAGCAACCTTTTCACCGGTTGACGTTGGAGTATCAGAGCCTCAAGGCTTACCATTTTTTTCTTTATATTTTTATCCCGTGGAATCATTGAGTGGTATCCCTATTTTATTGCTAACTATTCTTTGTCATATTTATGAGCCTTTCAAAGAAAAAGGAACTACCTTCTGGAGATGTTTAGGGATTGTGTACTTTCTTATCACATTGTAATTTTTATAGGACAGAAGTGGCAAGGCTAGAAACATTTCTATCTTGAAGTCACTGAGACAGTCTGGGTTAATGTTAGTCAAAAGGCTCGGAATTTAAGCCTCAGATGTGGTTGAGAACTTTACTGCTGGTATAATTTTCCTTTAATCTTTTTCATAAGCCAAAAAAAGGAAAGTTAAGTGAGAGATTGGAAAAAAAATGATAGCAACTCCTAAAAATCCTAGAATAGGACTTGGTCATTGGCCCCACTTAAATGGTTAGGTTTATAGGTCACATTAATCAATATTTGGTTTCATAGCAGATGTGGAGGAAGTGAAAAGTCTGGATTCCAAAAGAACCCAAGAATACTGAAAGGTATCATATTTCACACGCATGGAAAAAAATGGAGAGGAAAAAAAGATTTATGTATATCTGAAAGCAATAAGGATGAAAAAACACGACTCAAGTCACCAAGATCACTGTTGAGAAACCAGATTTGAATGCTGCTCTGAGTTTTCTTCATTAAATTTCACCAGCAGAAAGCCATGAATAACGAGTATTAATTTTAGTGCACCATGATGGGATCTACTGTCCCGCCTTGTGGGGGACACTTGCAAATTGCACATCTCAGGGTCTACGGACAAAGCAGGCATTCTTTCCCTTCCCGCCCCCCTCTTTTTCCCTTTCTCAAAACTTTCAAAGTTTGGCCTCTGTATCTTTTGCAGAAGATCTTTTGTATCTTCTGTTCATTCAACAAACATTTACCGAAGTCTCTCAGCCTCTCCACCAGGTGTGACCTAAGAAACATAAAGAATAGTTTGACCATGGGAGCAAAGAGAACCCAGATGTTGGGGGTGGGGAGCCAACAGAGGAATGATCTTGAACAAAGATTGGAGCAAAATTGAGTTTGGAGAGGGAGAACATTTGCTTCCTCACTGGTATCCACTCAACACAGGTACTTATTAATGCCTACTGTGTGCTTGGTGTGTGCCAGGTCCTCTGGAGAGCATAACAAGATTAAGATAGAGCCTTCAGTTCTTGCTCACTTTAAACATATCCTCTCAAGTTTTATGACACCCTTGTGTCCAAATCCTCCTAAACCTATTCACTGCATTCACCAAATCACACAGCTGGAAGCCAGGAGCCATGTCTGCCCATTTCCAGTTGGACTGACTATGTAACACAATTACAGCTATCCTACTAATGATTTGAATCGGTTGTTTACCAGTGCAGTTATTTTAAGGCCAGCATGTGACTGCTACTGGCAGGTTGGTGAGCAGAGGCAAACAGGAAATGAATGAAATCATTTATTAACATTGAAAATAACAAATTGAAAGGTGTTGGGTCCTGTGGTAAATAGCACTTGGCTGCTGCAAATGACAGAATGGGAATTTTCCAAAGAAAAGGACTTACCTGAAAGAATTTTCCAAAATTTGGTTTTGATATCATGGAAAAACACTAATTTTGAAGCAATTGTGTGGATTGCTAGATATGTCCTCAAGAAGACACATACTTGCTAAGAACTATAACATGAACACCATCATTCAAAATCATGTCTTCAGTATATTTTGAAAATAAAAGAGAAAGAAAGAATTAAAAAAGGAAGTTTTTATCATACACCCATCAAATGCCAGGTCTAGTAATAGATGTTTCCATAAACATCATCTTATTTTCATGTTATAACAAACCTGTGAGTTAGAATTGCCACTTTACAAATGGAAAAAAAATAGAGGCTCAGAGAGGCTAAATAATTTGTCTGAGATTGCACAGCTGTAAAGTCCTGAAACCAGGATTCATGTCTTTCCATCCATCTGCAAGGCCGCCCTCACTCCAAGAGCTGTCTCTAATAAGAGGATTTATGTAAGGGAGTGAAAGCTTTTTGGGGAAATGCAGCTTTAAAAATTTTTTGAGATTAAATCATCTTTTAAGAAATGCTTAGCTCAAAAATCACAAATCACATTCTAATTCCATCTGATAAATTATGTATTAATCATATCTTCTTTGAAATACATACCAGTCAAGAGTATTGTTGAAAGTAGAAAAACATTTTCCTTTGATATTCTTCCTGCCACCCTGTCCTGTCTTTTACCCCAGGACCCACTGCTGCCTTGGGACTGAGCAGTGACCCAGGAAGTCAGCCGAGGGAGGAAGTTGGGTCTGGAAGTTGTTATTAGAAGGGCCAGAGGATTTTTATCACATGGAAATAATTAAATAAGTGACAACTTATGAGAAAGGATGTGCCATATGATTTATAATGGCAAAATTTGGCAATACCCAAATGTCCAACACAAGCGATTAGATAAATAAATGAAGCTCCTTTGAACAATCAAAACTTTTCCAGTGGTTAGAAGTAGTGATGTGTTGAAGCATGATAGATTCTGTGTGTGGAGGGGGTTGGGCAAGTGGTTCATTATACTATCCTGTTTGGTGTGTTTTTGAAATTTCCCAAGATAAAAGATCTTTTAGAAGTAATTTTGTGATACTGTATGTGGAAAAAGTCATAATCAAAAGTAGTAGAAATTTCCGTTGTTTATCTGCACCCAGTTTTCCTCCCCTTTCGAGTACGTGTGGAAGGATTATATTTCCTTGCCCCCTTGCAGGTGGGCAAGGCCTTGCGACTGGTCAATGGATGGCAGCAGAAGTGATGATATGTGTCACTTTCAAGCTGGGGCACTTAATTGCCGGTGAGTGACTCTCCAACCCTGTCTATTCCCTACCTCAGTAACATGACATTCTGAGTGGCAGAGCCTTTGACCCTGAGTGAGGACAACATCAGGCAGCTCCCTGACAAAGTAGAACGGACATGTAGTACTAGCAGGAAATAAACTTTTGATGTTTAGAGCCACGGGGGTGTTTGCTGCCACAGCATTGCTTAGCATATCCAAATTAAAAAAACAAAACAATGTGGTTTGACAAGAATACTCAGCTTGTTTCCCTTCTTTCTGTCAGGTTTTTGTAAAAATCTCATTTCCTGGGCAGCTTCTCCACATAAGCTTATTTTAAAGAAAATGTCAGCACCCACAGGGTTTGGCAGATCACCTAGTCTGGTTATGAGTACAAGGTCCACAGAGGTCAAGTGATTGTTCAGGACACAAAAATTCAGGGCCAGCTCCTAAAACAGCTATTCTGTTTGTTGTCTCTTTCCCTTATTAGACTAGCAACCTCATGAGGACAGGGTATTTCACTTGCCTTTCCAGCTGTGACTAACCCCTGTGAGTTGAAAGGATGGATGGTGAGAGATAACAACAGTGTATGTCTACGCAAAACTGTCACCTTTGTATATTATCATGTTTTGCTCTTATTTCAGCTTGGAAAAAGGTAAAGCTATGATTATTAAAAATTGAAGCCTAGAAGAATTAAGTGATCTTCCCTATACTAAAATCACACAGCTGAATCATAATACCCTACCATATATGGTGGTCTTTTTCTGTGATGAGCACCTTCCATGTTTTATTTGCTTTAACACTCACAACAACCTCACAAGATCAATTGGGTTATTATTGCCCTTTTACAGGTCAGAAAAGAGAGACAGAGAGAGACAGGGAATTCAATCCAGTCATTCAGCTAACATTTGCTGAGGACCAGCTAAGGCCAGGCACTGCTCTATGCAATGCATGAAGAATAGAGTACTAGAGATTAAGTCCCTTTCTTCCACATCTATGGGGGACGGGGAGGGATATTGAAGTGTGTTGGAAGCCTGTGGTGCCCCCTCACCAACCCTCAGCCATACATCTGAGCTGAGCTGCTCCCTGAAGGCTTCTCTCACTTGGCACGATAATGTGTGGCCTTAAATGTGCACCTGCCATTTTTGTTTTCTATCCATGGAGATATCTTAACTCACAGGCATTTCAGAATCGGGCAAAGAATTAACACCCGTGGAGGCAAATGACAACTAACAGAGAATGGAAGTTCATGGATAAAACTCCCAATTCCCAATTTAGGCAGATAATGCAGAGAGGCAAAGAATTGGAAATTCAATGCACAATTATATTGAGTGCTATCAAGAAGGCAAAGCAGGGTGAAGGGAAAGTGAGATCCTGGAGTGGTGATGGCGAGGCTCTATTTTTAGACTGAGTGTCCAAGGAGGACCTGTCTTAGGGGGTAGGCAGTGAACTTGATGACGAGGAAGCAGTCTTGTGGGCTGGGGCTTGGGCTGGGGGTAGGGAACAGTGTTTCAGGCATAAGGGCTTTTGCACCTGAGCAGGTGCAAAGGCCCTTATGAGGAAACAAACATGGGAGAAGAATGTGCGAGGAAGTAGAGGATGAAGTCAGGGACCAGAGCAGATGGAATCTTTTTGACTGGTCAGGAAACTTAGAAATTATTTTCATTGCAATGAGTAGCCATTGGAGGGATTCAAGTAAGAGAGTGAAAGGACTGAATCAAGTGTTCTGGGGTCTAAAGCCAGGCTCCTAACCTTTGCATTAGTCAGAACGCGGAGTCCCCTACTATAACTGACACACGATATCTACCACCTGCAAGGATCAAGACACACACTGTACAACCATGTTTAGGTCAATGGCAGACCAAGTATACAATGGTGGTCCTGAAAGATTATAATGGAACTAAATTTCCTATCAAAAATGGAAGGATGTGTGGTTCAGGAGCAACTGACAGACCCTATATTCCCTTTTCTCTCCATCTTGATTTCTTATTCCTACTAACCCTAAGGCCACCTTTCACTCCCTTCTGACAGTCACTATGCCGGTGATTTACGCCTTACTCTGCCAGTTCTCCTTGATATTTCCAATCAATCCAGCCCACATCCCTGTTCATGGACCAGCATTGGCAGCTTTGATGCACCATTTCTGACCTTCTTGAAAGGAAGCAGAGGGAAGGCTTGTGGGACAGTGTTTATGAAGTCTCCAGTAGTGCCCAATAATGTCCTAGGTCTTCACGTTCACTGACCACTTCCTCACTGACTCACCCAGAGCAACTTCCAGTGCTGAGAGTTCCAGTCGTGGTAAATGCCCTATATAGGTGGACCATTTTTTTATCTTTTACACTGTATTTTTACTGTATTTCTCTATATTTAGAAATGTTCAGATATGCAGACATTTAGTATTGTGTTACAATTGCCTACAGTACTCAGTACAATAACACGCTATAGAGTTTTGTATCCTAGGAGCATTTATCAGAATGTATCCCCATTGTTAAGTGATGCAGAGCTGTGGGAAAAACAATATTAATAAGACATGATTTATGCCTTCAAAAATAAGGCTTCAAAGGAGGGAGGAACAGATTTTATACAAAGAATTCTAATCAAAAGCAGAAACAACTTAAAGCAACAATAAGGTATAAGTAGCCCATTATGGGATACAGGGATGCCTAGTGGGCGGCAGACCCCAGGGGGAATATCTGAGTAGGCCACTGAAGAATAAGAAAGATTTGTGTAGACCAGGAAGCCAAGAGAGGGCATTGTGGCCCAAAACACAGATGTAAGGGAAGGAACGAATGCAGAATAATGAGATGTCCAGTGGGCTGGGGTATCACCCAGAGTGCACGGAGGGATGTAACACGATATGAGGTTGGAGTGATGGCTTGGGGTCAGATGGAAACACTCTAAAATCCCTCATGAAAGTGTTTACTCTGCAGGTGTCAAGGAGCCATCTAGGGTTTGTGAGCTAGGAAATGACTAGATCGGACTTTGATTTTAGGGCAATTACTCTGGCAGTAAGGTCAACTGGGTGGTGAGAGACAGCTGAGAGGCAAATTATCCCCTTGCCTACCTCTGTGAAGGTCAACCCCTGAGCCTGTCAACTGCTCACTTTTCAAGCCAATGGTTTCTTTCCTGAGCTTCTCACTGTCCTGGATTTCTTGGAATTTGATGACCTTCACTGCTGCAAATATGAATCATTCTGCATGTTTACACTGGGCCTGGAAAACCTGGAGAGGACATAGTGCCCTGCATAATGTTTGAGGAATCATGGGACCTCATGTATTTGTCACAGCCCTTGAGCAAAGATGTGGCCCTGGGCAGCCTCACCACTTAAGATCATATGAAACGTAAGAACACGTAGTATTTGGCAGGTTATCCAGTCCAATTATGAATACCAGGGCCCGCAGAGATCTAGGGTACAAAGATTCAGGACCAGAGCTTGGTATCATGGGCTTTCTCATCCAGTGCTTTACCCACTGATAACAATCATAAAAAATCCTCCTTACTCAGTATAATCTCATATTTAGAGTAGTTTGAGCCCAGCTCTTAGGTTAGTGAGGGACAAGAAATAATTGACAAGTCTTGTTTGTAGTAGCTACCCCCAAATGCAATTAAAGCTTTCATTTTTTTTTCAGGCCTAATGGTATTTGATATTCATTAGCGCACTTCCTGTCAAATTACAGAATTATAGGGTTTCATAGAGATTTTTAAAAGTGATCTGGTTCAATTATACAATCTTCAGAATTCTGTAATTTGACTTCGTGTAAAGGCATAAGGGCTTAAACCAATTGTTGTCTTGAGCCAAAGAATAATAAAACATACTAGTTATATCAGTCATTCATTTGACAAAGAGGGTGTATATGTCTAGACAGACCCAATCCTCAAGATGCAGACAGTCCAGTAAAATACCTGTATATTTTCTTAATTCTTTCCTCCACTGCCCTCAGTGCCCTTGTTATTGATTTGGCCTGTTTGGCAATTTTAGCACATTATTCCTAGATGTCTTCAACAGCTTGCATTTGATTTTAGTGAGGAAGGAAGAGAAACTCTACAAGCCATACAGAGACCCCTTCCAGCTTCCTTTCTTCTCTCCTAGGCCAAGACTCACCCAGCTCAAACATCTGCCAAAAGTTGGGTTCTTGCTCAGTTGGCTGTGTTTGCTGGTGAGACTGCCCCAACCAGGGCCAGTAATCATCAACAGAAAATAGGGAGAACCTTGATGGGGGCCTGGAAATAAATTGTCTTGGTTAAAAACACACCAAACCTTAGGCATAAATTACCCTGACAGTAGCAACTAGAGAAAACCTGGTTCAAATAAAGATCTGCTTGCCCCGTAGGGCTGTTTCACATTTTCTGGGGCTAAACCCCTGGAGTGAGCCCATCACCCTTGTTACAGGCAGACTATTTGCTCTTTGAGTACCTTTTTACTCTTCAAGTACTCACTGACAGGAACAGTGCGTACATACCAAAGACAGAACAAGCACTTGTCATAATAGTAATAAGCTTGGGCAAAACACTTCTCTGTTTACAAGGCCTTTTCTCATTTCCATATGTCCTCAGTGTAGAGGGTGGAAAATAAACTGCAGTTGAGGATGGGGTGTGGTGAAGATATTTCCTACCTCCCTTCTAACAAGTAAGACCAAATTCCGATTTTGTAGCCCAACTTCTACAGATCCTGAGTATTCCACGCACAAAACAGTTGTGTACAAAGTGAGTTGGCCTAGAGCAATACAGCATCTTGGGTTCTGTAGCTCCAGAGACATGTTATCCAGTACAGTCGTCACTAGCCAGCCACACATGGCTACTAAGCCCTTGAAGTGGTCTAGTCTGAACTGAGATGTGCTGAAGTATAACCTACCCACTAGATTTTGAAGACTTAGTATACAACATTAAAATACCTCCTTAAGAATTTTTATATTAATTTCATATTGAGATAATACGTTAGATATATTGAGTTGAGGTTACCATTAACCTCACCTGTTTGTTTTTGCATTTTGAAATGTGGCTGCTAGACTATTTAAAGTTACATATGTGGCTGGAATTATATTACTATTAGACAGTGTGGCTCCAAAGGCCCATCTGGGATTGAGTAAGTTCGAACCTCTTTAACCTTTCTTGAACTGTGAAGCGCACGTGCCTCTATCCAGAATGACAGTGTTGGGAATCACTTAAGAGAATCCAAGAAACAGATGGGATTTGTCTAGAAAAATGTCTAATTGCTCCCTTTCCCCAGCCCTAGCGCTGATGAAGAAGGCTATTGGTGGTGTGTCTGCCCAAAGGAAAATGCCGCAGAAGAGATTTTGAAGACTCCCATCTCTTGGGAAAAAAAAAAGTGAAGATATGGCAGACATATATGATGAACCCAGGACTGAGGCCCAAGTGGGCAGCAAAGGCAGGCCAGCTCCTTGGTCACCAGGACACCCTGGAACTGCTGTTTAATTCAATTGACCCACCTAAGAAACATGCAACCAGGAAAACTAGGAAAGAGGCTTCCTCTCATCAGCTTTCTGCTGTGACAAGCTTCCCTGGCCAGCTCAGATGAGATCATCCACAAAGCAGTCCTTGGCACTTGCTTCCATTTAATTCCACGGCTCCATGGTTCTTCTTTCATAAAGTGGGCTTTCTGTCATTCTCCTTACCCCAGTGAGACAAGGCCTTTTAAAATCAAAGTCGGGTCATATCGCCCCTCTACTCAGAACCTCCCTGTGGCTCCTGTAGCCTTGGAAGAAAAGCCAAGGCTCCAAGAGTGACCTGTGGGGCCTACATCACCTCCCCGATGTCATCTCCTACTCCTCTCCTCAGCTCACTCAACTCCTGGCTGTGCCCCAGGTCTGACATTTCCCTCTGAACCACGAGAGCCTTCTCTCATATATCTGCACGTTAACTGCCTCATCTCCTTTAGGCTTTGCTCAGGTTTCACTTGCATAGCAAGGTCTCTCCCTGACCACTCATTTAAAATTGCAACATGTACTCCTCCATTTCCAGTCTCCCTTACCTTTCTCTATGTTTCTCCTTCCTAGCACTTACTGTCTATCCATTGTAAATGATAAAACTTACTTACCCATCTAATGTTTATTGTCTATCTCTCTCCATTAGAATATAAGCATTGTAATGGTAGATCTGTATGTGTATATGTTTTCTTTACTGATGCATCTCAAGAAACTAGAACAGTGGTAGGTGTTCAGTAAGTATTTTTTAATACATAAAGGAAGTTATATAATATTCATTATCCTTTTTATTCTTGTCATTACCCTTTCAGTCCAAACCCATGTCACCTGGTACTGAGAAGACCTCAGTAGTATCCCAGCTTCTGTCTCGTCATGTAGGCCTTTTCTGGTCTCACCTAACCTCACTCCTTCTATTCCTTTCTTAACAAATCCACTAGATCCTTGCCAACAGCCAAAGTCAGTAAGAATTATAAGAACCTTTGGCAAATGTTTAAGTACAAATAGTTTATGATGGAATTCACTAAAAAGTCTCTGAGGTACAGCTCTTTCAATGCAGAATATTTAGTTTGAAACCTGTAGGTAATGAAGAATCATAAAATCTTTTCTGTAAGAGAGAGTTGTGATAAAAGGGGTGCTTAACTATTCATTCTTTTCAATTCTTCAAGGCAATTTTCTCAGGATCAATTCAGACAGTCATACAACAAACTAGTGGGCTCACATGATCTCCGACCTTGCAGGAATGCCTTCATTGAGTTACAGTTTGATTGTCAACATGAACCTCTTTAATCAAGAGCTGTGCAAGGCTCATCCATCAGCACAGTTTCTCTGTGTCCTTGAGGAAGTTTCTTATTTGGTCACTAATGAGCTAATCAAAGACCTATGTGATTGTTCCCACCTTAAAAGCAGTAACTAAAGAAAAAAATTTTTTTTTGCTTCCGCAAATGAATTTGATTTCCTTTTGTCAGGGAATGGCAATAATGAAATCTAATATATTTCTATTTTGCTTTAATTGTCAGAAAATCTTGATTCAGGGCCCTATTATGGAAGTATTTAACTTACTACCTATGTCTTGTAACTTTTGAGGAATGGGGGATTAAGCTCTATTACCTGGAGGAAGGTGTATCAAAGAATTTGTGGATATATGTTAAAATAATGCAGCAATTAATAAATATTTAGGAGGGAGATCCTCTGAGGCTAGCAAGCTTTGTTTTAACTCTAAATCAATTCCTTCCTCCTCCAGATAGATTTTCTAAGCAATAAAGGTTGTCATCCTCAGAATTCCTCACACATAGTGTATATATCAGTGTGTATCAATCTTTGTTTGCTATGACCTACCTGGAAGATTCATCCTCTTTTATAATGTCCCAATGGCTACACTCAGAATATTTATGTTCTTTCCAGACTTCTAGCTGTCATTCTACTGCTGCCCCTCCCACTGGCAAAGCTGGGAAAGACACACTGATCTGGCGACTTCCTCTAATTTTTAAATATGTATGTCTTTACGCATTTTTATGTGTGTGAGTATGACATTCACTTATTTTTATCCTCACCTGAGGGGAAGTGAGGGAGAGAGACAGGGAGAGAAACATCATTGTGAGAGAGAAATATCGATCGGTTGCCTCCTGCACAAGCCCCAACTGGGAACAAGCCTGCAACCCAGACACGTGCCCTGACTGGGAATCAAACCCGTGACCTTTTGGTTTACAGGATGACACTTCAACCAACTGAGTCACATCAGCCAGGGCTCAACTCTTGCATTCTTAAATGTAAGAGTTGTCATGGGTGTGAGAGTCATTAGACATGCATCTGAATGTCAGGTTTGCCAAATACAACTATGAGATTTTGGGTAAGTCATTTTCTTTCCAAACCTCAGGTTCCTTAGCCATCAAATAAGAATGCTTATAGCTACATATCCAGATTGTTGTGAGGATTGAATTGATGGATAGAGGCAAAGCCCCAGAGAGAGTGCCCACCTCACAGATGGAGCATATTTGCTGGTTTCCTCACCATGACCAGCCTCACTCATACCCACACTCCTTCACCCACATGTGCTTCCATGCCTCCTCAGGAGCTATTGGTTTTCACACTGTAGTTTGTGGAACCTTAGGGGCCACCTGGATGGCTCTTCAGATCTCTGATTCTGCGTGCTCTGGAACAATCTACTTTGATCAATTTTATATATTTTAGCGTAAGATTTTGGTTTGAAAAAAATGAGTGCTAGAACTTAACTTTTTAAATTTTTACAATCTAAGTTTCTTCAGGGGACAAGGAATGTATTATACTTTTATCATTATCCCCCAGTGTAGACAATGAAGTTGTATGTGCAGTTGATGTTCAATAAATGTCTAACCAATGATGGAACCAAAAGCTCCTGGTGGGTCTCAGTTTTGTAACAGAGCATGGGGCGTTTGTCCACCTTTTTTGGTTATTCCAAGCCACACATGGCCTTCTCAAAGATGGCCATCTGTTTTCCCTATGAAAGATCAACCTTGTAAATTGCTTTTCTCAGAGACCCCGTAAGTATGGGGCTCTTGGCACTGATTAAAATATATTATTGACTTTCTGAGTATATTCTAAATGGAAAGAAGCTACATGCTCCTGAGATATTTCAAGGGTTCATGAAAGTTCATAAAATGTTTATATTTTTCTGGAAAGTTGATTTGGAAGTGATCTCTCTCTCTCTTTCTCATTCATACACACACACACACACACACACACACCCTTGTAAGTACACCAAGTCACACCAAAAATCATATACAAAACTGCGAATAGTATTTATTTTTCAGTGGTGAGGTTATTCAAGGTTCTTGTTTTTTCCATTTTGTTTCTCTGAATTTTACAATTTTTAAATGAAATGGAATGGAATGTATTTTACTGAGAAAGTATATGAGAAAGAGGAGGGGAGTGAGTGAGAGAATTGAAAGGATAAAACATTAAAACCTGCATTCAAATTTTCCTACTGGCAGTCCTTGAAGTATTATTACCTGAAGCTGTCTGTGCCTTGGATTATTGCTGATAATGCCATTTGCAGCTTCTTGGCATCTCTGGTAGGCAGGTACGGTCAGCTAGTGTCCAGAGCGTGTTGCAAGATATACAGGAACTATCATCCAAAGGTAGTCATGCCTTAATGAACAAGCCCCTGAAAAGGATCACACCTGAGGTTTCATGATTTTCATATTATTTAGGCATTGCCATGAAAAAAAGGCATGGGGGTCATAGAATTCTGGAGCAAAGATTCAGAAAGAGAACGCCTATTCCATTCCTTACCACAAGTCAAATGAAGTTCAGAGAAGGGATGTGATTTGTCAAGACAATTCAGGACTTTCCGTGAGAGCCCATTCTCTACTTTTTCTTGGTTTCTTTTCTCAATCATCATAGCTTGGTGTAATCAGTATTCTTCTTGGTCAGTTTTTAGGATCTGGACTTTTATTATATTATCCAGGTAAATAAGACCAAAAGCAAAAATGCCTTGGAAATTAAGCTGCATCACATTTCTCCTGCCATGGCTGCTGGCTTAATGACCTAAATGCACCATCACTTTGGTCAGGGTATTGGGTTATCAGGGAAGAGGGTGTTATTGGAAAGGAATGAGGCAGAATATCCACATAGGGAGATGTTGTTCTCAACACACTACGAGTGAGATGTTAGGGGGTGGGCAGAGGGGAGTGGTGTAGAGTGGCAGACAATGAGTTGGAGAAAAACAGAAGACTTTTCTATGTTCAAGACACAGAAAGGAAAAACTACAGTCTCCAGTCTGCTCAGGTCACCCAGACTATTGAAAGTAGGCCAAAGCCAAGGGCTGCCCCTTTGCCTCCCCCCACTACCACTCGGCATTGTCCTTTCGAAATCAATCCCAGCCACACTCTTGACCAGTGCAGTCCTGGGCTCACAGATTTGCACTGATTTTGATGAAGCCAAGGAGTATTCTCATTGCCTACATACAGCTGCCAAATTGCCAAAAATGGGTGGCTTCAAATAACAGATATATGTTCTGTTATTTGGAGGCAAAGTCCAAAAGCAAGGCAACCTCTCTTGAATGCTTTTGTAAGTGTGAATTATTTGTGTGCATGGCTGTGAATTACCATTTCTGTTATCTTGGACAAGACACCTGGCTTTTCTGGACATGTATTTCAGCATCTGAGACAGCTTTCTCAAAGTCTCAGATGCACTTTTAATGAGGCCATGAGATAAAGTTAGTGACGTGGCTGTCATTCAGTACCTGGCAGTAGCTATTATTTTCAAGACTTGGTTGAGAGTGCACACTGGTGCCCTCTGCACAAGAAAGGGTGACTGCTACATCCTTATTCTTGTCCCAATCAAATTCCCCCTTTGGGACTCCCTGCTAATAACTCTCCCCATAACTGTCACAGCACACAACTGTGGGAATCAGAAAGCTTCACCACCACCCACTATTTACAAGAATGACATGAATAGTTCTATTCAATCACTTAGACATGATTGAAGACATTTATTCCTCATTTGCAACAAAGGCAGAGAGAGAGGCAAAGAGACTGAAATATTAACAAAGCATAAAATGCAGTTTATATTTGTGTTTTTATTTTGACTCTGAGCTTAAAAAATGGTATGCTTTTAAATGAAACTTTTAACATTGTAGATATTATTTCCAACAATGCTAAGCAGGAAATGTGTCCTTGATCGATAGGGCAATAAAATACCAGTTTTCCATTCTGAACTAAACTGAAAATATAAAAATACATTGCCCAGACCACACACCCCCATTCTCCACCCCAACATTGAAGAGAATAGATTGTATTAGAAACATCTTGCCTTGGGAGGCACTAAAAGTTGTGTTTAGCTTTTTGAAATATAGGGTTTGCTTTGATCTCTTTTGGGGGAACTTGGGGAGCAACACGCTGGTACTTTCCGCATAGAAATGTAAGAATTAAGTGGACAGTGCTTGGTACCTCCTTAGTCCCCAGTAAATGGTAGTTTTGAATTTCCTCCTTTCATCTCCACGTACAATACCGTATGCCCCATTCCTGGCCAGAAAAGACACGCAGACTTCTCTCCCGTACTATCAGTGTAGTGACGTGTACACTGCACTGTCAGCGTTTTAGCGCCACATTGGTATCCTTTATTTCATTGTATAGCTCTGAGAACCAGTACGGGGCTTTTCACCATGAACACACTCAGTAAAAGCTGTCAAATTTCATTGACTTATCATGCAATGGTAAGAATTAGGTTGTGCTCAAAGCCCACACTCATTTGCACATGTGTTTATGTATGTTCACATCCCACCATATGCTACAAAGGGTTTAAGGATATTCAAATGAATAATGTAAATATTTTTGAAGTTGTAGTTGTTGTTTAAGTGAAAGACCAAAAAAAACTACTCTGCCTTTGTGGGGGAACTGCCTCCTTGAACTCTTTGGATTCTCTCCAATAGCAGCACACATGTTACATGATGGGTGAAAACAGGAAATCATGGCCTGGAATCAGGGGACCCAGAACAACCAGGAGAAGCTCAATGTTCTCTGGGGCATGTTTAAAGTGTTGTCCTGGCCCTGGCCGATGTGGCTCCGTTAGTTGGAACATCATCCCATAAACCAAAAGGTGTGATTCTGGCCAGGACACATGCCTGGGTTGTGGGTTAGGTCTGCCCCCTCCAGGCTGGGTGTGTATGAGAGGCGACCCATCAATGCTTTTCCTTCACACCTGATTCTGTCACTCTTTTGCCCCTCTCTAGGGTCAATGAGCATGTGCTCGGGTGAGGATAAAAAAAAAAGTAAAATGTTGTGCTTGTTTTCTTCTAGATAGCATACATTTCTGGACCAGCCTCTGTTGAATAATCAGTAGGTATGTCCCCATGCAGTCCCCACCATCTAGAGCAATGCAGATGTGGTTTTTCCAATAGGCATTTTTCAGTAAAGAGATTCCAGAAGGCAGTCTTCCCAGTGAAGCCAGGTGGGGGCAGGATGATGGGTGACACATGTCTTGTGGCTGGATGCCAGCAGGGACAGGAGATGACTGGTGACCAGGCACCCCTGCCAATGCCATGACACTCAATAAGGTCCCTCATAGATGCAACTGCTGAACTGGGTGATTTACCCTAAACTGACCAAAATTAAGTTTCCTGCCACAAAGTTGATCAAGTTCAGTTATGGGAAAGCTGCCTTACTCTGCTCCTGAGCTTATGAACTGATTTTATTTTATTTTACTTTTTTAGACTCCTTAAGGTTTTGTTTCAATCTTTACTGTATTTTTTTTCCATTACCATTTAGTCCTCTTATATTTGGTACATACATACATGTAGATAGGTATAAACCTTATTTTCTTCTATTTTTAAAGTGATATATGCTCTTTGTAGAAATGTTGCCTGGCTTGGTTGTCATTATATTTTTCAGGAAAAAAATAACTCACATTTATATAAACCTTTTTCATTTAAAACGTATTTTTGCATATTTAATATCTCATTTAATTCTTATGACAACTTTGTTAGGTAGAAATCTAGCCCCATATGACAGACGAGAAAACAGACTTTTGAAGCAAATGTAAATTCCTTGGAATCACCAGCCATAAATGGGCAGAGCCAGGATCAGAACCCAATCTTCCAATTCCAATGCTGCCTTCCCGCCTGCCTTCCTTCCTTCCTTCCTTCCTTCCTCTTCTTCTTTTTCTTCTTCTTCTTCCTCTCTCTCTCTCTCTCTCACTCACTTTTAAACAACAGAAACATATTGCTCAGAGTTCTGGAGAGTAGAGCATCAGGAAGGGGTCAGCATGGTCTTTTTCTGGCGAGGGCCCTCTTCTTGGCTTATAGCCAGTGCCTTCTTGCTGTGTCCTCACATGGAAGAAGGGCTAGGGATCTCTCCGAAGCCTTTTTTATAAGGCACTAATCTCATTTGTAAAGGTTGCATGCTCATGACTTATACACCTTCACAAACCCCTTCTTACCAACACCATCACATTAGGCTTTAGGATTTCAGCATGTAAATTTGGGGGGAGGGCACAAACCTTCAGATAATAACATTCTTTCTGATCCCTCACAAGAATTGTTTTTAACAGACCATTCATGACAATGCATAACAAAGCAGTTACTACTACTACTACTACTACAATCTACCCTCTATGAGCAGTTCTATCCTATATGCCAGCACTGTGATTAAGTATTGACATTTTTGTCCCATCAAATTCTCCCAACAACACAACCATATAGGAAGTAACCTGCATTACCTCCCAGCATTTCATTCTTCTGAAGTCAGTGTTTGGTTCAGGGATAGAAGTGACAGCATCAAAGGGAAGCCCTTAATAGTGGTTTGGTGTCTAGAAGAGACATTTCTCTCTTATGGATAAGTAGTAGGAAACATGTAGTATAGGATACTGCAGCAGTCATTCTACTACACCAGCAGTACCAGCTCAAGGATAAAGCCATTAGGATGAAAGGCAAAAGAGAGAGAGAGGGAAGAGGGCAAGAACTTGGGCCCATTGTGACATCATGGTGCTGCTGGATCAAACCTTACCTGAAGCTCATTTTACCTTTCATTTATATAAACCAATAAATTCCCTTAATTATTTAATCTAGCTTGGGGGGTTTTGTTGTTGTTCTTTCCAACTTAAAGTATCTTAACTAATCCAGGTGGATATTATTTAGTAGCTGTGTGATCTTAGAGCAAATATGGAATCTCTCTCTGCTTCTTTTTTTAAAAAAAGATTTTATTTATTTATTTTTAGAGAGGGAAGGGAGGGAGAAAGAGAGAGAGAGAGACATCAATGTGCGGTTGCTGGGGGCCATGGTCTGCAACCCAGGCATGTGCCCTGATTGGGAATTAAACCTGCGATGCTTCGGTTAGCAGCCCATGCTCAATCCACTGAGCTACACCAGCCAGGGCCTCTCTCTGCTTCTTTTCCTCATCTGCTGATTGAGAATAATACTAGAACTTAGTTCTGGAATTGTCATGCAAAAAGAGAGATAATGTAGATAAAATATCAAGTATACATATTAAGAAATCTATATACATGTGAATGCTAGTATTACTTGCAGACACAATAAAAGAATGAGGGCTGTAATTATTTTAGGTCAGATATGAGATTCCTGACCACATGTATTCCCATGGCAACTCTCAGATGCCTCTGTTACCACATATATGTACTATGATATTGTTAGATCTAGGCAGGCCTAGGAGGAATGAGAATCACTAGGTGAAAAAATGGCCTTGTGGGAAGCTGCCTGCAGTCCCTACCCAGGAAGATTAGGATCTGGGGTCAGTTTATCCAGCATAACAGGATGCAGCTTTCACCCAGCAACCAGCCCTAGCCAATCAGACTCTGATACCCCAACTGCAGGTTTTTGTGTTTAAAAACCCTGATCTAAGAACAACTGAGTGAGTCCCAATGTCCCTTGGTTGGCTCCAGTTTCCCTCTTATTCCCCGCTAATAAATCCTGGTCTCCATAGCTCACTGCATCCATCCGGCTTCTTGAGCGACTTCAATCTAACAGATATTTTATTTACTGGGAACTTTTAGTATCTAGAAGCCAAGACTATGTCTTAGCATTCTTTGCACCCACCTCAGTGCCCAGCTTTGTGCCAAACATCTAGCATGTGTTTGATAGAAGTTTGTTTAACTGAAGAATGATGTTATGAGAAAGGATCCTAAAGAAAGAGAAAGATAGGCAAGGGTAAGAAAATGTATACCTGATGAAATAGGTGTCAGGAGTGGCCAGGATGGGCGGGGACCAGAGCACAGGTGGAGTGATTTGGCTTGGGTAGGGGGGTTGTTAAAAATAAGTGGGATCTGATTTCTGCTCCCAAATGACTGTCATCACATTTCTTTTAGGGTTACACACACGACCAAGTGCTAAATATTTCCCAGTGATTGTTACCAAGGCAAGGCCTGGGAAAGACATTTGTAAAAGAAAGAAAAATCACAGTGAACTTTCCTCCAAGAGCGCTGGGACCAGCATCTGTGTTTATGTTCTAGATTAAACTGAATATGAATTTGAAAGAGAGAATCTAATTTTTCAGACAATATTAATCTTTACTACATAATACTGTAGAATGGAACAGCTCCAACTGAGAAATGAGTTGCTAAAGGTCTCCAGTTATATAAATAATAATTGTAGTAAATATCTTGATATTATCTACTGGTATTTTTAGAAATATTTCATTATTTTCTTCATCAAAAGTTATGTTGAGAGTAACAAAGTATGTATTGTTCCTTCCCTTTAAACATGGATTAGTCATGGATTAAATCATCTGGAGTGGACCATGTTCAACAATACTATTGTTAATGCATTCAGAGACAGCAATAATGTTCCAGGCACAGGGCTTGCCCTGGGGACACAAATAAATGAGTCAGGAGTCCTATCATAGAAATTACATGTTTTATTGCCCCAAACTCAACTAATTGAAACTTGTCTGTAGTCAAGTTTAAGGAGAAAAAAGGCAAATAAGATGAGATTGTCGTGAAGTTTCTGCATTTGTTTGCATCAGCAGGGCGTCTTGTGGGGGCTAGTCCACACTGAGCCCAGACTTCTACACTGCAGCGGATGCTTTCCATTGCTGTACTGGCCCAGGGTTCCCATATAATCCCCTCAGGCTGCACGAGTGAGCACATGCCCCTCTCCCCTTACAGATTTGAAATGTGTGTGCAAACAAAAAGCTCAACAGAAACACCTGTGGACCTCTCCTGGGCGTCAGGTGCCTGAAAAGGCCCAGGAGTGATCTCAGCACCCTTGTTTCTGTCCTTCAGAGGACCTGTTTCTGATTTGGACCCTGTGCAGGAAGTGACTTGTGTTGCCAGAGGGAACTTACATTTCTTTCCCAAGCTCTCCCACAACTGCTCCCTTACTCCTCTCTGCCCCCTCAATTGCCAAGGCTCCCCTAGATGAGAAAACTCCCATTGCAGAAACAAAGCTGCAGCATGATGTCTCACCAGCATGGATGGATGGGAGCAACATTTTCTAGGCTCTACATCAGTAAATAAGGACTAAGAAATCAAAGATATACCTTAAGTACAAACTTGTGGGCAAATGCATCAGCAAAGCTCAAGACTAGGTGGAAAGATCCCAAAAGAAGTGGTGCACATCACAGCACCCGAGCTGCACATGTGACTGGAGAGCAGGCTTCCTGGAGGATGCTGAAGACTGTCCCAGATAAAAAGTTGGTTATCATCAACTTTCTGATATTTATAGAATGTGTCATTCATTCAATGGGGACTGTGTGCCTGGTGCTATGCTAATGCTCTACATGCTCGATCAATACTTATCTCAACTTGATACAGGAAAACCGATTTGAGAATATGACTGTTATTAACTGTATTGATACAGGTAGTGAGACTCAAAGAAGTTCAGTGACTTCCCAAAATTTCATGGCTGGAACTCAAATTCATGTCTAACTGATTTTGCTTATAACCACTGTGCTCTACTGCTTCCTTAGCAGGGAGAAACAGGAAACTGATTGCAGAATCCTTTATTGATCTTTTGTGATCTGTTGTGTGTATTTTATACTATGTTGTATGTAGTTGAAAGTCATACAATATGGTTTTTATTCCATAGAGTATATTCAGCCAATCACAGAAAGCCCCTGTCTCTTCATAAAATACAACTGCAAAACAAATACCTGTAACATTTCTGGAGATAAAAGACAAAAAAATTTCAGTGAGTAACTGGAAACCATAAAAATGGAACATTGCTTATTTTTAAGACAATCAATTAAAAATGGTAGAACTGAAAGATGCAATAATGTAAATTAAGGACCCAAATGTTTGAATTAACAGCAGTGAAAGAATGAAAAAAAAAACAAAAAAAAACAAGAGAAAAATGTTTAACTATATATATATAGGCTTAACATGTATTTAACTGGAATCCCAGAAGGAGTGAAGAAGAAGAAAAAGCAAATGTTATCAATTACTTTATTGATGCTGAGACAGGAAGCAGTTATTAATTCTCATTGCCTGTGCATTTGAATATCAAGAGTGCAAGCATCAAAACTCTCAGAACGGGGTCAGTGGCTTGCAGGACACTCACAGAGACACAGCGGAGCACTCTTTTCACAGGCTAGGAGGCAAATGGTTATGTGGAGGGGTAAAGGATTTCAATCAGATATGTTTAACAATATTTTTCCAAAGAGAAATCAGTAGGAGGCTAGTTCTACATGACTTCAAAGCCAGATTAAGAGCCCACCACTGATGGTTTCTAGTTCTTTATGGAATCTTTAAGAAAATGCTGTACCATCAGTAGCTGATTCAGAGGACTTCCTCATGGGAAGAAGTTTTAGAAATACCTGTGTAGGTATTCTATTTTTAAAAATATTTTCATCATTGGGTATTGTAATGGTTAATTTTGTGTGTCAAGTTGTCTGGTTCACAGTGTCCATATATTTGGTCAAACATTATTCTGGATGTTTCTGTGAAGGTGATTTGTATAAGATTTATGTTTAAATGGGTGGTCTTGGAGTAAAGTAGATTGCCTACCATAATGTGAGTGGGCCTCATCCAATCCACTGAAGGTCTGAATAGGCCAAAAACTTTCGGGGAGCTAAGCAAAAAGGAAGTTCCCAGGAGGCTGCCTTTGAACTTGAACTATGACTCTGCAGACAGGGTCTTCAGAGTTAGAACTTTCTGACAAAGTATTCCATTCATGGAGCTGAGCTATCTTTGCAAAGATTAATTTTCTATCCAGTAAAACTTTCAGAGAGAGGCAACAACACCATAGAAGGGATTCCAGCACTGCATGAAAGGGTAGATGAGGAACTCCTAACGTTCCTTCTTACTCTAAGGTTCTAATGACAGTTCTCAACAATGAGTATCGAAATCAAAAAGGCTTTAAATCAAAAACCTCTTTAAAACAGTTTTACATCCCAAATTCAAATAACCACAGCACCCCAGTTCCTCAATCTGATTGAGGTTATACCGGGCAATTAGAGATAATAGTTGTTTTATCTGATTCCTACTCAGAAAAATGAGTAGGAATTTATATATATAAACAAAATTTATATATAAAAATGTGATGATTTTTTTTTCTTCTATGAGTCAAGAGACTTGGTAAAAAGCCTAGACCTTTAAGTAAATTGAAGTAGTAAACTTACACAGGATTTACAAGTTGTCTAATGTGCAGCAGAAGTTTCAATTCAGCAGAAGAAATGAATTCTTTACTAAAAACACCTTGTAAACAATTACATTTAGAACTGTAGGTGGTTATTTCATAATCTTGATATTATGTAGGAAAGTACACTGTGTTATGATGTGACTTTTTAAAATTTCAACAAACGGTATCATTTTTTAAAAAAGTCAATCTTGAGGCTAAAACAAGAGCCTTGCCAAGCATGGCATAGCCACACGTCCCTCTGCCCACAAGGAGGGGAGACGCGGCATACAGTTCTTAGGTTGTGTGACTCGTTCACACCTGAGAGATGGAGAGCACGTGACCCAAGCCACTCTGGAGAAGTCCGAATATATTTTAAAAGGTAATTGTAAGCAATAAATCACTTTTTTACTGCTGGTAAAAAATATTCAATATGCCATTTGTACGGCTTTAGAATTGTGTTTCTCTAAATTAAGCAGTTTGCTTCCCTCTGGGAAACGCCAAACATGAACCATAATAGGAACTCTTGTTGAATTTCTTGAACACAGGAAAACATAGGAACAGGTACTGTGTTAGGATTTGGGGTCCAGGGGTGAACAAAAGCAAATGCTCTTGGATATTAGTTTTATACATAGTCTTGTTGCCATGAATATCACATGTCTAAAATGTGATGGAATATGAAGCACTGATTTACTCTTTTTGAGATAATTTCTTTCCTGTTTTTCACACTCTAAATAGAAACAGCTCAGCCCCCAGAAATGAAAGCTAAATTACAAATACACCAATGGGTTCTGCCCAACATTTATGGCTCTACAAACCTATGAGAATATCGGCTCTGATTTTAGTTAAGTAAAATAAATATAAATGACCTCTCTGAACCTTAGGTATATAAATTAATTTTACAATGCCAAATCTAAGGTTTCAGTGTGTGATTGCCTCATAAATATTTACAAATAGGTATTTTTGCAATCACCTTTTTGTTTACATCTAAGGTACAGGTAGTCTCATGTTCACATCAATAATTTCTTTACGTTTATTTTGACCTTTCAACCAGTTATGAATGCTTCTTAATGTACACCTGTGAAGAGGCTGGCTGGCCCTTTCACAAATAGACATGTTTGAATACAAAATGTGTATTAACGATGCAAGTGACTTCATCAATGTAAAAGTCTGGAGAATTATTTAGGAGTCCCATCCCTTACCCCAGCAGTTTTCTTTCTAATGACACTTCTAATTGAAAAATATTCTATATCAAGCCACTTGAATGCTGAGTTGTACAATATTAGGTTACATTCTTTCTGGTAATAGATGCTATAATAGATTGCAGAATGTTGAATTTTAAATATGTTTCAGATATAGATATGCTTCAAGGTATCATGAAACTATCCATAACTCACGATTTATATTGCAAATGTGTTCTATAGATAGCTTCGTGATGGTCACTAAAAAGTAAACATTTATAACATTCACTGTACCGAACACGCTTTTCTTAACCAAATGTTAAAAATTATTGGCATCCATTTGAAGAACTTGTTAAGCATCTAAAATTTTGAACCAGCAAGTATCTGGAATATGCCTTGAAGCAACTTCTGTTTACAGACAAAGTCTGTAAGATGTCCAAATACCACCGTGATATGTTTACAGTGTATAAAGGGATTAAATGTTAAGTCCTTTTGGGTGTGTATTTCTAAATGAGCATTAAATAATTGGGGGGAACGGTAAAGATTTTCATTTCTGGTGTATGTCAAATGAATGATTCTCTTTGCAGCTCGCTTTTAGTTAGTAGCAACTTTCTCTAATGGTCATTAAGGTCATTGTTGGGAGTTAGTTTACTTTTGTAAATGGATTTCACCTGGAAATGTCATTGCTATGCAATCAACTGTATCATCTCGGGCCTCTGAGCAATGATGCTAAACTACTGACAGATGGAGAATTTTGAAATGAATTCCAACTAATTCTGACAACCATCACTTCCCACCACCCTTAGTTAAAAATTAACTTCCAATAGTGGGAAAGAGATGATGAAACCTCCCCAATACCTCCAAAAGATGTTTAATATCACGAATTGTTATTCATCATTTCTTTTTTTGGGAGGTAGAATGAGTTGATCTAGGGAGTTATCATGACTACTAAATAAAACCAAAAGCTCATTATACTATACCTCCTACAAAATTAAACTTACAGTCAGGAGGAAGCAGTCTTCCAGGGAAGGCCATTGTCACGGGAATCGTAAGTATTGTGTTGTTCAAAAGGACGCATGAAAATTCACCTGCATGGAGTTTATCTAGTTTAATTAGTTCTCAAGTCTTGCTCTTTTAAATCTTCCTGGGACATAGAGAACAGCACCAATACATTTCCTTCAAGAGCCAAGGTCTCACATTATTTAAAGTATTGAAGAGAGCATCTTCAGCTGGCTGGGTGCCACAAAGTGCTAATTAGGCATTAAAATGAAAAAGGGAAGCAAGAGGGAAACCTCTCTCATTATCGGCTTTGAAGGCAAGATTATGGACTTTGGACCTTCAGTAGGGTAAGTGCCCCATTGCTTGAATGATTTATTCTCTAGTGGAAAAGACTCAGGGTGGCTTTGTCAAATCAACAGCCATTAAATACATGACTTTGGCAGAAGCATTAGCTTGGAGTTAAACACTGATTTTTGGGAAAACCCACATGAAAGATTGCCAAGGTACATAGGCCTGTGATACTGTAATTACTGATGGATGTGCTGCCTTTTCCCATCATGCATATCTCTTTTTGATACCTTTTATCTCCTGGCTTTGCTGCTCATGTGCCAGTGATGGTCGGTCAGAGAAATGCAAGCTCTGTCGATGCCAATTCTTTCCTTTTTTTCCTTTTTTTTAAAGGAAAAAGATGGAAAGATGTTTATGAAGGAAAACTGGTGAAATTTTGTAAGATAAATAGGTGAAGAACAGTAATATAAAAATGTATATTTCAGTAATGTAAAAAATGTAAAAATGTGGCAGCACTGATCATTATAATAAAACTGAGTGTGTTTGAACCGAGGATGGAAACTTGAGGACTGGTACTCATGAGATGGAACCTAGTGGCATTAGATAATGTGGTTATGGGTCACCTGTGCACAGGGAGTGATTTCATTCAGAAATTCAGAGGACCTTGTTTGAAGTTTTGGTATGTATTGTGGGGAAGAAGAAAATTTCCACTTTCCCCTTAGGTCTTCTGGCTGGTCAAATAATTTAAATGACATAAGACAGATTAACAGGAGAACATAATTATATTTAATTCTGTAGGGACATACAGGGGTTTCATGAAACTATGGGGCCTGAGAACAAATCAGGCTATTAATGCTTCTATGCTATCTTCAGCTAAGGAGAGAGGGGGGTAGTGGTTTGGAACTTCCAAGCGGAAGAAAGCAATTCATATGGGGACAGAAAAACAAGTGTTTGGTAAACAAAAGTTTGCTGGACCAACTTTTACAATGGAACACCAAGGAGACTTTGATAAAGTGGGCCTTGCTGGCTTCCTCCCTATCACACCTAATTCATATTAAACTGTGTTTATCTGTGATGATAGCTCCGGGCTGGAGCCAGTCCTCTATCTAAATTAGGTAGTTAGTGAGAAGGTCAAAGGTTCTTCCCAAGTATTTTGTTTCTTAAAAAATAACCAGTTTAAAATAATCAATATCCCAAAGAGGCATATTTGGGGGTGACAAACTCTGTTCCCCGTCTATATTTACACAGAGGACAGAGAGGGGAATAGAATAAATGTGAACTGCTGAGTTTAAGGGAGAACTCTGACATAACAAACATTTTCAGTTTAATTATGGAAAACACTTAAATGAGGCGGTATCTTTGAGAAGTCATATATGTAGTGCACATAAGCATTTTATGTTGGGAGGTTTGGGAAAAACAAATCCTTCACATCTCTTTTCTGGTTCAAAACCAATTGAGTAAATGTGAGATCTGGATTGGAGTACTAACAGGGTATGAGCTTTCTACTACATCCCCCCCCCCCCCCCCCCCCCCCAGGTTTAGATCTTAGCATTCTTACCCAGCCAGCCCCATGAAGGAACATGGCTTACCAGATACTCTTGCGTGAGCAAGAATGGAAATGCTGAGGACAGTGGGACCCTTGGTGTGTTTCCCGATGCTGGTTGTTTCCTGCATGTAAATAAAAACTGAGAGAACATAGCCGTGAAGAAGACAAGCAAAGTTTTAAGAAAATGCAGCAAGAAATGAGGCTATACATTAATTATAGAAGTAAAATTCTACACTTTAACCCAACCCAGGAGAGCAATGTGGAACAATGGATGTTGTAATTTTACTATCCCAGATTAATCACTATGCTCGAGGGAGAAAAAAGAGGTGTACAAAGAAGCAGCTCTCTTTCCTTCCAGAGAACGGCAATATTGAATAATGTTTCTATTTTGTAGGTACATGAAGGACTATATTAGGTACACACCCACATAATGATGGAGAAGATTTTTCTCCCTACACTCTTCAGACATTTTTTTGCTTGTATTTATTATTTAAAACCCAGTTGCAATTGTCAGAAAATCAACTAAAAGTGGGTGGACACACAAAAACCTATACATGAATTTTTAAAAAGATATTATTTACTTATTTTTAGAGAGAGTGAAAGGGAGGGAGAAAGAGAGGAAGAGAAACACCAATGTGTGGTTGCCTCTCTTGTGCCCTGTACTGGGGACCTGGCCCAAAACCCAGGCATGGGCATCAAACCAGCAACCCTTTGGGTTCACAGTCCAGCACTCAATCCACTGAGCCACACCAGCTAGGGCATGAATGTGTTATAGGGGTTTTATTTATAATGGTCAAAAGTGGAAACAACCAAATAGCTTCCGAAAAGTGAATGGTTGAACAAATTACAGTATATCCACATCAGCAATAAAAAGGAATGAACTACTGATACATGTATCAACTTCGATGAATCTCATGGACATGAAGTTGAATGAAAAAAGCCAATTTGAAAACCTCATATGATTCCATTTATATATTTTCAAAATGATAAAATTATGAAGCTGGAGAAGACATTAGCAATTGCCAAGAGTAGGGGATAGCAGGGGGATGGGTGGGTTTGACTACAAAGAAAGAACATAAGGGAAATCTTTGTGGTGGTGGTTCTGTTACCTCTCAGTTGCTGTGGGGTTAGATGAAAACACATGCAGTGCGATGGTGGAGGGCTGTTCACACCTATTGTACAAACTGTCAGCTTCCTGGTTTTGATATTGTACTACAGTTATGTAAGGACAACTGGCTGATAGGTACACAGGACTTTTCTGAACTATTTTTTATTTTGCAACTTTGTGTGAATCTTGATCTCTAAATAAAAAGTTTTTTTTTTTTTTTTGAAAAAAGTGGCTCAAGTAAAAAAGGAAATGTCCATTGTATTGGTTTATAGAATTGGGTAGTGCAGGGCTTAAATCTCGCTAGTTTCAGGCAAATCTGTATGAAGCTCAAGCAATGTCACCAGGGGCTTTTGTATCCTTTTCTCGGTTCTGCTCAGCTGTGTTGACTTCATTTTGTAGGTAGTTTTCTCCATGTAGCTGGGGAACACATCATAGATCTATGCATACATGATCCTAATTTGTAACCTAGGAAGAAGACAAATCTCCATTTTTCAGGGACACACTTTTGGATCAGATGTCCTCTTGGAACTGATCATTGTTGCCAGGAAGATGGGCAGAACCCACTGAGAGGCCATGATGGGCTGGGGAGTATTGTGAGATTGGATGGGGAAGTGGAATGAACAGGTAGACTTACCTGGAGATGTCAAAGGAAGCAGAGAGAACATATAATAATAGCAGTCAGGTGGTGATCTTTCAGACCTAGTTTTGAGTAGATTAGTACTTTTATTTGATATAAAGAGTTCAGGAGAGCAATGTACTTGGAATGAAAGAATATTTTCAAGTAGCATTTTCCACTGAATAATAATTGAGGTGAGAGTTAAAAACCTACATTCATAATTGCTATGGGGAAGAACAGGAGAAAATAATAATTTAAAAAACCCTGTGATTCTGAAATAGCCATATGAAGGGAAATGAGAAAGGGATGTGTACGGAGGTCGGTGGTATTAGAAAGGATTCCTAACATTTCACATTTGAGAAGAATCTTGCAGAGGGTAAGAATATTCTGCAGGGACGAGAAATGGAGCTGAGGACACAGTATTTTTGTCCAAAGTCCTAATCATAGAACTTTTTTCCTGTCATGTCACTAATCTTCATTATATTACACAGACATTTTCTTTCCATCTTTTGAAAGTATAAGAATGAACTTCAAAAAAATATGATCACTGGCTTAGTTTGTCTCAGATAACATGCTTTAGGTATACACACACGTGTGGCAGAAATATCTCAGAACTAACCTTTCCTGACAGCTCTTAACTTGATGGACTAATCCCTATAGTGGTTGTTATGCAGAACTTGCCATTTACAAGGCTTGAGTGGTTTGTTAAATGATGTTCACTCTGAGAAGTATGGACTATCTGTCAACCACCGCCTTTTGGGGGAAGTTACAGGAGAGGAACTTAGTATCCTTATTACATACATATGTCAAAAACAAATGTCCTGTGCTGATTCCTGAAACACAAGATTATATTCGTCTTAGTGTCTAAGTTGTGTCTTCAGACTTTGAAGTCTTAACACAAAAATATTCAAATATAAACCAGTGATTTTGTAAGATATCTTGAGTAGTTGCCAGCAAATTTCAGGGGAGTTGTGAAAATGCAACAAAGAGTGTGATATCGTGATTATAAAAGACATAAATAGTCCTTGAAAAAAATCAACCTATAGGATTTGCAAATATTTTCAGTGATAAAACCCTTATTACTACTTTACTAATAAGAATTTAGATTGCTTTTGATATAATCAATATGAGCTAAATATAATTTATTTATAATTATAAAAAGCATTGAATCTTTCCTCAATTAAATTACCAAATGACAGGTGACCATGGGCATGGAATTTGCTTCCTATAGTACATGCTTTTGTATAGTTACCCATATGCAGGGTATTAGCCCCACTGCAGGTGGATGGGGTGTATTGTACAGAGTTAACAGCAACACTTTATACAAACCTTAGTTCAAAATCCCAGCTCTGTCACTGCCTAATTGTGACATCTTTGGCATATTACTTAACTTTTCTAAGAGTCTTCTGTTTTGTTCTTCAGTAAAAGAAAATGTTGTATATAAACCATCATCTGAAATACTCATGGCTAGGAGATCAGACCAAAATATTTTGTTTTACAAAGGTAACATAATACACATGAGAGTCTAGAAAGTACCCAGCCATGCAATACGCTCAATAGAGACATTTATTGAAGAACATACAAGATACAAGAAACATTGTACATAGGACAATGACATCTCATTCCCATTCAAAGCCAGCACCTTGGGACCTCACAGTTCTCCCAGCATCTCTTCCACTGTTCAAAACTCAATCCCTCATTGGAATCTCTATCTGCTGCCCCATTGTATTTTCCTGGATCTCATCAACTGTCCGAAATCTCTTCCCTTTTAAAGGTAATTTTAATTTTTAGGAAAGCCAGAAATCTCAGGGCACCAAATCTGGGCTGTAGGGGGGCTGAGTCACCTGGGTAATTTGATATTTTGCCAAAAATCCTGCAGGAGATGAGATGTGATGCATGAGTGGGTGTATTGTCATGATGAAGCTACCAATCACCAGTTGCCAATAGCTGTGGCCATTTTTGTTGTATTGTATCTCTCAACCGACAACGAACATTGAGGTAGTACTTCCTATTAATTGGCTTTGAGGGGTATACTCGTGATGGACAATACCTTTCCAATAAAAAAACACAGTTAATATGGTCTAGATCTTGCTGTGACTTTGCCATGCCTTCTTTGGACATGGAGAACCAGGCAACTTCCACTGGGACCACTGAACCTTCATTTCCAGATCATAGCAGTAGACCCACAATTCATCTCCAGCTATAAACTTCTTGATGAAATCTGGTTCATTGGTAGCAGTAGGAACCAAGTCATTAGAAACAGCAGTACAGTGTTCCTTCTGTTCTGGTAGCAGAAGCCACAGAATAAATTTTGCCAAGACATGCTTCATGCCAAGATCCTGCTTCAAAATCTCGGACACAGTAGTTTTGGGAATCCCCAGATCAGTGTCGAGTTCTCGCACTATCAGTTGCTGATCTTTGTTGATTGCAGCCCGTACATGTTCAACATTCTCAGGTGTTCTGCCTGTTGCAGTCCTTCCAGAATGTAGATCACTTTCAAGATTCTCAACCATCTTTGAAGCATTTATACCACATTTTAATTTGTGCTGAACTTACTGCATCATCCTCGAAAGCCTTACTAATCATTCGAAGTTTCTGCAGAGGAATGTTCAAACTTTAACACACAGTGAATGCAGATTCATTGTACTACTCACTCAGTCATTTTGCATGTGACAGCCAAACCCTACAGGATGCTCCCTCAAAGGGGTCTACCACAACCCCCTGACTAGTAAAGTCAAAACTGTTCATGGGCACATAACTTGGCTGCAAGGTTACATCGATGTCACACAAACCATTCTCATAATATTAACAATGGCTGGATTTTGTTCCAGATAGACCTTGTATACTCTTCTTTTTTAATTTAAACTTTATTGTAATTTTTCCATTACCATTTAGTCCCCTTAGACCTTTCTCTTCCAGGAAGCACATTGTTGTCCATGTCCATGAGTACTTTTACCTTTTCACTCAATCCCTTCACATGCTTATCTCCACTCCATCAGCTCTCATCTGTTCACCATCTATGAGTCTGTCATGTTCCTTATTAGTTTAGTTTGTTCATTAGATTCCACATATGAATGAAATCATAAATTTATTGTTCACTGACTAGCTTATATCACTTAGCAACCATACTATTGCAAAGGGTAAAATTTACTTCTTTTTTAGGGTTGAGTAACATTCTATTGTGTAAATGTCCCATAGTTGTTTCATCCACTTATTAACTGATGGACACTTGGGCTGCTTCCATATCTTAGCTATTGTAAATAATGCTGCAATGAACATAGGGGTACTTAGGTTCTTTCAAATTAGTTTTGTGGGTTCCTTTGGATATATTCCCCAAAGTGGGATAGTTGGGTCAAAAGGCAGATACATTTTTAATTTTTTGAAGTATCTTCATGTTACTTTCTACAGTGGCTGCACCAATCTGCATTCCTACCAACAGTGCAAAAGGGTTCTCCTTTCTCCACATCACCAGTACTTGTTTGTTGATTTATTGATGAGTCATTCTGACAGGTGTGAGATGGTATTTCATTGTGGATTTAATTTGCATTTCTTTGATGATTAATGATATTGAGTTTATCTGTATGTCCTCTTTGCAGAAATATCTATTCAGTTCCTTTGCCCACTTTCTTAATTGGGTTGTTTGCTTTTTTGGTGATGAGTTTGTAAGTACTTTATACATTTTGAATATTAACCCTTATTGGATGTATTGGTGAGTATGTTCTCCCATTCTGTGGGTTTATTTACTTTTTTTTTAAGATTTTATTTATTTATTTTTAGACAGGGAAGGGAGGGAGATAAAGAGAGAGAGAAACATCACTGTGAGGTTGCTGAGGGTTATGGCCTGCAACCCAGGCATGTACCCTGGCTGGGAATCGAACCTGCGACACTTTGGTTCGCAGCCTGCACTCAACCCACTGAGCTACACCAGCCAGCGCAGGGTTTATTTACTTGATGATTTCTTTTGCTGTGCAAAAACTTTTGTTTAAGGTAGTCCTATTTGTATATTTTTTCTTTTGTTTCCCTTGCCTGGGGAGATATATCTGAAAATTTGCTATGAGCAATGTCCTAGATCTTGCTGCTTATGTTTTCCTCTAGGATTTTAATGGTTTCGGGTCCATTATCCACCTCATGCGGGTTGCCCAGTTTATTGGCATAAATTCAAAAAATTCATTTTGAATTTATTCTTGTGTGTGGTATAAGAAGGTAGTCTAGTTTCATTTTTCTGCATGTATCTAATTTTTCCAATGCCATTTATTGAGTAGACTATCTTTAGCCCATTGTATGTGATTGCTTTCTCTGTCAAATTTTAATTGACTATAAAGGTGTGGGTTTATTTCTGGGCACTTTATTCTGTTCCACTGATCCATGTGTTTGTTTTTATACCAGAGCCATGCTGTTTTGATTACTATTGCATTATAGTATAGTTTGATATTAGGTAGAGTGATTCCTCCAACTTTGTTCTTTCTCAGGATTGCTGTTGCTATGCAGGGTCTTTCATGGTTCCATATCAATTTTTGAAATATTTGTTCTAATTCTGTGAAACACATCATTGGAATCTTGATAGAAATTGTGTTGAATCTATACATTGCTTTGGGTGGTACGGACATTTTAAGGATGTTAATTCTTCCTATCCATGAACACGGTATTTGTATCTTCTTTTTCTTTTTTCAGTGCCTTATAATTGTTTGAGTGCAGGTCTTTTACATCTTTGGTTAGGTTTATTCTGTGATATTTTATTTTTTGTAGCAATTGTGAATGAGATTCTTTTCTTAATTTCCCTTTCTGTTAGTTCATTATTGGCATATAAAAATACAACTGATCCTGCTACTTTGCTGAATTCACTTATCAGTTCTAGTAGTTTCTTGGTGGAATCTTTAGAGTTCTCTATGTACAATATCATGTCATCTGCAAAGAGTTAGTTTTACTTCTTCCTTTCCAACCAGATGTCTTTTATTTCTTCTTGTCTGATAGCTATGGCTAGGACTTCAGTGCTATATTGAATAAGAGAGGTCAAAGTGGACATCCCTGTCTTGTTCCTGATCTTAAGGAGAATGCTTGTAGTTTTTACCCAATTGAGTATGATGCTAGCAGTGGATTTGTCATATATGGCCTTTATTACATTCAGGTATATTCCCACTAATTCTACTTTTCTGAGAGTTTTTAATCATAAATGGGTGCTGGATTGTATCAAATGCTTTTTCTGCCACTATTGATATGATCATGTAGTTTTTATCCTTCATTTTGTTTATGTGGTGAATCACATTTGTTGGTTTGTATATGTTGTACCAGCCTTGCATTCCTGGAATGAATCGCACTTGATCATGGTGTTTGATCTTTTTGATGCATTGTTGTATTCGGTTTGCTAGTATTTTGTTGAGGATTTTAGCATCTACATTCATCAGGGAGACTGGCCTATAATTTTCTTTGTAGCATATTTATCTGGTTTTGTAATTAGGATAATGCTGGCCTTGTAAAATGAGTTTTGGAGCCTTCCCTACCCTTGAATTTTGTGAAATAGTTTGAGGACAGGTATTAGTTCTTCTTGGAATGTTTGGTAAAATTCACCTGTGAAGCCATCCAGTCCAGAGCTTTTGTTTGTTAGAAGTTTATTTTGTTACTGTTTCAATTTCACTAGGTGTAATGTCTTTTCATATTATCTGAATCTTCCTGATTTAGTTTTAGAAGATTGTATGTTTCTAGGAGTTTATCCATTTCATCAAGGCTGTCCAATTTGTTGGCGTATAGTTGTTCATACTTGCTTACAATCCTTTGTATTGCTTTTGGTGTCAGTTATTTCTGCTCTTTCATTTCTGATTTTATTTACTTGGGTCCTCTCTTTTTCTGGATGAGTGTGGTTAAGGGTTTGCTGATCTTGTTTATCGTTTCGAAGAATGAGCTCTTGGATTTATTGATCTTTTTCATCATTTTTTTAGACTTTTATTTCTGCTCTGATCTTTATTCTTTCCTTCCTTCTACTCACTTTGGGCTTTGTTCTACTTTTTCAAGTTCCTTTAAGTACAATGTTAGAATGTTTATTTAAGCTTTTTCTTTTTTTTTCTTTTTGACATAGGCCTGTAATGCTATGAATTTCCCTCTTAGGATTGCTTTCTGTGTCCCACAGAGTTTTGACTGTTGTGTCCCCATTGCTATTTGTTTCAAGGTATCTTTTGATTTCTTTGATCTTGTTGACCCATTCATTTTTGTTTAACAATGTGTTATTTAGCTCCCATGTCTTTGCACATTTTTCAGTGTTCTTCTTGTAATTACTAGTCTCACAGCATTGTGGTCAGAGGTGATGCTTGATGATTTCTAACTTCTTAAATTTATTGAGACTTGTTTTGTTGTCCTAACATGTGGTCTATCCTATAAAATGTTCTATGAACATTTGAAAAGTACATATATTCTGCTGTTTTGGGATGAAATGCTCTAAATATCAATTAAATCCATTTGATTTGGTGTGTTGTTTAAGGCCACTATCTTGTTGTTGATATTCTGTCTGGAAATTCTACTCGTTGAAGCCAATGAGGTGTTAAAATGCTTGACCATGACTGTAGTTCTATTAATCTCTCCCTTTGTGTCCATCAAGATTTGCTTTACATATTTAGGTGTTCCTATATTGTGTGCATAAATGTTTACTAGGGTTATATCCTGTTGTTGGATTGCTCTCTTTATTATGTAGTGTCTCTTACTATAACCTTGGTTGTAAAGTATATTTCATCAGATATAAGTACTGCCATGACAGCTCCCCCCCCCCCCCCCCCATTTGTATGAACTATCTTTTTCCATCGCTTTACTTTTAGTGTGTATCTTTCAATCTGTGACGGGTCTCTTGGAGGCAGCATATATATATGGGTCTTAACAAATGTTCCTTAACATTTGTTGCAGTACTGGTTTGGTGGTAATAAACTTTAGCTTTTTCTTGTCTGGGAAGCTTCTCATTTCTCTTTCAATTTTGAATGATCTCTTTGCTGGGTGAGGTAGCCTTGGTTGTAGGTCCTTGCTTTTCATCACCTTGAATATTTCATGCCACTCCCTTCTGGCTTGAAATGTTTCTGTTGAGAAATCGGATGACAGTCTAATTAATGCTCCCTTGTATGTAACTACCTGCTTCTCTCTTGCGGCTTTTAGGATTCTCTCCTTGTCTTTAAGCCTTGTTATTTTAATTATGTCTCAGTGTAGGCCTCTTTGGGTCCAACTTGTTAGGGGCTCTCTGAGCTTCCTGGACTTGTGTGTCATTTTCCTTTACCACATCAGGGAAGCTTTTGGTTATTATTTCTTCAAATAGGTTTTTGATTCCCTTGCCTGCTCTCTTCTCCTTCTGGTATTCCCATTATATGGATGTTGTTACAGTTCATGTTATACTTCTAAAATGTTTCTTAAGCTCTCCTCTTTTTAATTCTTTTTTTTCTTGTAGTTCTGCCTGGGTGTTTTTTTTTTTTTCTTACCTTGTCTTTCAAATCACCAATTCATTCCTCTGCATCATCTAACCTACTGCTTATTCCTTCCAATGTATTATTTATTTCAGATAATGCAGTCTTCATTTCTGACTGGCCCCTTTTTATGGTTTCTATGTCTTTATTCATACTGTTGAGTACTCTTATAGTCATTACTTTAAACTCTAGCTGATAAACTGCTTCCCTCCATTTTATCTAGTTCTTGTTCTGAAGAATTCTCTTGTTCTTTAATTTAGGGTCTGTTTGTTTGCCTTACCATTTTGGCAGCTTCTTTGTATTTTCAGCCTTAGTTGTTACACTAATCAATGATATGCCCTGTAGCTATAATCAGTAGCCTGGCTTAACCTCCTCAGGGTGGCGCAGGGTAATTCCTGTGGATAGCACTACTGCTTCCCCTCAGGTTGATGCCACTTGGAGAGGAGTGCTCTGCCTGAGAGAGATGGCTCCTGCAGTCTGTGGAATGACTCAGCACAGGGATCCTAGAGGCTGTCCCTTCAATTCTCTCCCCAGAGCCTCCAACCTGACTCTCTTCGAGTGTCTCTAGTCCTCTCTGCCATCCCTCAGCTGGAATCCAAGGTAAGTGGTTACAAATGAAATTTTGTAGTTAGCACTTTAAGATAGTCTCTGTGTCTCCAGCCATTGCTCCCTGGCAGATAGAAACCCTGCTGCTTTTCATAAACCAGGATGTTACCTGGTTTTCTTTCCTGCTCTGGTGTTGTAGGCTGGGGAGCCCAGCTTGGGGTTTAGACCCCACACATCTCAGGGGGAACCCTCTGGAACTTCAGCCGCCCCAGGAGCCCAGCCAGCTCTCTTGGGCTTTCCCTGCACTCCCTACCAGTCTTGTGGTGAAGTGGTCCCTTCTGTTTGTCCTTGATTATAAGGTTTCTTTCCAGCTAGTGTTTAGTTGGTTATTCCTCATATACCTTTCTTATATATTGCCACCAGTGGGGTCTAGGGTAACACTTGATAATCCAACATTAACATTTCTGTAGTAAAATCTATGAATGCTGCTTTGATGGGACAGTTCTCAAGCCACATAAAATCAAAAGTGAATATAACCCAATATCTGTTGTATTCAGAAGAGAAACAGACCAATCAAGGCAGTTGAATAGGGATATATAATTAAGTTGTAGCTCTATGTACTTCATACAGCAAAAGGAATAATTAAAATGTTTTCTCATTATCATTAAGGAAATTATGGATTATTTTCAGACTTTATTCTGGTGCTACATATATCTAGATGTAATATGAAATACAAATCTACAAAATTCACATTTTATGTAAAATAGTTTGAAGTGTGTAAGGGGTAGTAATGAGACACAAAAACATATATTATAAAATCTATGACTTTAATATGCTAAGTTGCATGGAACAATATTAGTATTTTATTCATGAAGACTATTTAAATAATATTTACAACAACTTTATGAGAACACATATGTACATTTGTACATCAAAGTATTTTTGCAAAGAAAAGTTACATGTATGATTAAAAAATGTAAGACCAAATACATCCTGGGCCATAATTTTATTACTCCTGAATTTTCCTTATTTTAAAAAAACAGTAAGGATAATTTAGCTCACTATTATTTTCTAAAATATCCTAATCAACCTGTTGCAGAATAACAAAAATGAGCTACCACCTTGCAGAATAACAAAAATGAGCTACCACCATGGTGACTTGGGGATTTTAAAAGGTAGCAAAAATTTTAGAAATTGAAAACATAACGTTCTCTGTTAAAAATTTTTATTTGCTTAGAATACAAAAGAACAAAAGTAAAAGAACTTCATTTTTTGCTTGCTGAAACTATTACAGTAAACCTAGTTCTAAGATGGTCTTTTTAAAAAATTTTAAATAAGCTTCTGTAAGGTCACTGGTTACAAACCCTTTTAAAAGCAGAGTAGTCCATTTGATTTCTCTCGATTTTGAAGTGACTTATCTTAGATTTCCTTTTGAAATACTTCTTCCAAACTTTCTGACTATGTTTGGCTTTACTTTATGGATGCTTCTTTTATATTCTAGAGAAGAAACAAGAAAATTGATCAGTATGATAAAAGCATCATTAAAAAAGAACTTGCACCATTCATTCTACTTTTAGAAATCCATTTCCCCACATTTCAACAGAAGTTGTAGTGCATGCGTGCGTGCCCACACACACCTGCAGTTTAACTTTTGTTCTTTTTGAACTAATGAAAGACTAGTTCTATAAGCATTGTTCTGTTTCTTTTTTGCATTATGAATTTTTCTCATTCTTTGGATTACCTTTCTAGGGCTTCTTAAACTTTCATATTTTTCCAATTTATAAGTATCATTTGAATCTAGTATGTCCTAAAGTGCTGATCCTGGTCCCATGGCCTGTTTACCACCACCTCCCAAATGTGATCTATGTCCGCTACTTCATCAGCCTATACAGTGATTCTCTACTCAATGGAGGGCCACAATAGGCTGCCAATCAACCTTTTTATGGACCAGTCTACTCTCTTATCCATTTGCTTGGTCACATTAAGTTTTAGTTTTAGAGGCACATACTCTCTTGATACTCTTTCTTATTTCTCTAACTGAGCAGTAAACAGTAGTTACCTCCTTTTCCACTTAGGCTCCTTTGTTTTTTATTTGTCAATATTAGAGAATTCAGTTAAATATATTCTAAGGAAGCCAGTCACAGTTCTCTTACTTTTCCAGTAATTCCTGATGTGTAGTCATGTCTCACTTGGATACCCTAATGTACCCAAATTATTATCTCCCCTAAATTAATCTCTTCCTAAGTGCTCCATTATCCTTAACACATCACATTTTAACTTAGCTGTAGCTCTTCTTTCCTCTTTGGCAAGCACTGTAGTTTAGTATCATCTCCTACCTTTTTCTCCATTCATCTTTTTTACACATGAGACATTTGATGCATTTTACACTAACATTAGAAAATAAGCATATTAGAAAACCAAATATTTATTATTTAGAATTAAAATAAACTTGTTATATTGTAGAATCATGACTACTTAAAGAATTTTTTTAAGGAGACCCATTAGGCAGTATGTATTTATACCAACTGCATATACACATTGTTAAGCATTATTAAATATGGCATGTTAAAGCAAAATCATAGTAAATTTTACTTTCCAGGGTTTTACTGAGTTTTAAATTTGCACAAAAACATTTCCATTGAACCTAAGGTAAACAAGAGCCCCTGGCTACCACAAGAAGTAAGGATTTATCAGTATAGTTTTGCAAAGCCATTGAGAAATTTTTATATTACTGTAATGAAAGAGCATCAACAGAAAAAAAGTAACAACAATTTTCATGTTTTCTTAGAAACACTCATGATCTCATAAACCCCTTTAAATTCCAAGTGCTAGAATTTTAAGTTCCTTTAGAGAAGAAACCAAACAAAAATCTTAATGATTCCTGTATTCATTACAGAACCTAACACACCGTGAATGTGTAGTAATTAAATACTTTCTGAATGAAGTCTTAGGAACTATAGTGCCAACGAAAAAGAAGTCTGGACACCAAAGCCTAGAAACTGACTGACACTATATACCTCTAGTTTTACGGAAGATGTGGTTGTGCTGATGTGAGCTCATGTCAGCCCTGGTATGTAACTAAGTGTAGTCACCCCCAATAGCATCTTCCTCAACTTGCTAATTGGGAGTTACAATGTGATTGTAACTACATACAGAATGGAGCCTGGCTATAATTGCACAAATGAGTCAGAAGCCATATTATTAAAAATAATAGGCTAATGAAAAAATTTCAAGTAGATAGAGTTTATCGGCAAAATCTGTTTAATCACTAACCTATTAAAGAGTACATTTAGCTATTTATTTCAATTATTAGTTAAATTATTTACCACTTCTTCTGCCATATGAAGCAGTATGGATAACAAAGGGGGTGCAGAATATAGCATCAGAGATGCAGTTCTCAGTTATGGCCCCACTGTGAAGCACCTGTGTGGTCTTAGGCAAGTGTTTTCAATTTTGTGTCTTAAGTCTTCTTATCTGTGACATGGATAATCACATTTACCTTGTAATAAAGGTGATGACTAGATAAAAGGAGATTCTTATGAAAACACTATAAAAATGTAATGTATTGCACCTGTGTTAGGTAATCATGTTATTAAATATCAAAGTAAAAGCTCAGACATACCAACTGCTGGTCCATTTTCTTGTAAGAGCTTATCGCTTGAATTATCTTGTCGAACACGTTTGGCAAGTCCAGAAGTTTCCTCAGCAGTTAACAAAGTATTTGATGCAGAACTTGAAAGGAAAATTTTTATTTTAGTTAAGCATGTTTTATAGTTCTAAGTTCTAATACATATTCTTACATGCAATAAAGACTCAAGAAAAACTAAAATACTAAATACTAAGTTGTAAAATCCCATAGGAGTAACCAGATGTACTAAATATATTTTTGGCCCATTAGGAAATATAGCTCTGTATGATTTTAATGTTTATTCAAAATCAGAGATTTTGATTGTAGGTGCATGTAACAACTTTGTTCGCGCAACATTTCCTGGGGGCTCTGCTGGAATCCCAGCAAGCACTGCTCTTCAAAGTGCAGTGATATGGAGCACACTACAGGCGGTGAAAGTATGGGCTCATACTACAAATGTGGAGCAAGAACCCTGATCTTGGGAATATAAACAAGTGAGATTGTTTGGAAATCTTGTTTTTAACTCAAAACACTAACAGCCTGAAAGTCTGATTATTGCAATTATAGAAGCTGAAATGAAAAGAATGAGCCATTTTCATTTGTTTAATCTTCAAAAATTTATATCAATTTCGTGTTATTAATGGGTCAAACAACTCAATTTTGAACTGACACATTACACACCTATTAATGGCTTCATATTACAGGACATATAAATAAGTAAGGTGCAAACAACTCCTGCCCTGAAAACTTATATAATGGATATATGGTGGGGAGGGGGTTAAATAACACAAATACATAAAATTAAACAAGACAAAGTTAAAAACAGTGCCACAGGTTTTCAAACTATAAGAAGCTATAGGTTCCTGAGTTTAGAAGAAGAAAGAAACACAAAATATTTTGTGGATGCGATGAGTTTGATCTGGGCCTGGGAAAAGAGCAATCCTAATCTTTGAAGACCTAAAGAGATCAAGTTTTAACAAAAAAATTAGCTGATTCAAATCAGCTAATTTTAGGGAATTGTTGGCTCATAAAGATATATACAAGCTGATATTAATTTGATGGTCAGATTAACAATTGGAGGCTTCCCTTATATGGCAACAACTTGCTCTTCTGGCAATTCTAACCATGTGGTACACTGATGTGGGTGTCTGTTTATGGAACAGGGAGAAGATGGGTTAGTTGTATGTTCATTTAAAGTAGTCAGAAATCACAATTTAATATATCAGTGAAGGAAAATAGGCACGAGACAGTGAATGCTGTGAAAAATAACTTGCCCAAAGTACCTCATTTTTCTAAAGCTTTTACAATGATTATAGTGTTCTTAATAGTGATTTTGCCTATTCCATTCAAGAATGCAAATGATATCTACCCAAAATGGTTACAAAGTAGTACTAGTTTTATGAAAGTAAACAAATTCAGTTGTAGAAATTTTCAATCCCTAAAGTAGGTGTTAAACTAGTTTCCCATAATTCTCCAAAAGGATATTAAACACCTTTTTTCTGGTAATATGTACATAAGTTGTCTAAGGCAAAAATTCTTTTTTTTTGGTCATTTGGTGATTTTATTTCAAGTATAAAGATCAATGTCATTGGTTCATTATGATAGTGCTGTCTTTCTTTACAATTTAGCTTATAATTGTCTTTATTATTTTATGGTACGATTCTTCCCTGCAGTTAGTTTTAGAATCTTTGTTTTTACTCATAGACTTTTACTTGAAAAATTAAGGTTTTGTATAAATCTATCTCAAAAAAACTTGTATTTCTAGGAATGAAATCAAAGCCTAATAAAATAAGTTGTATATTTATGCATAAGTAAAATATACTAAAACATTTTTAGGATTAGATAAAATAGCCCATGGATACAATGTTTAACATCTACGTATTAATTTATGTTAGATCATAAAATTAAATAAAACACCCTAAAATTGGTATGATTCCAAATTCAATTATGTGAGAAATTATACTGAGAAGTTAAAGATTCTTCTAGTTGTGTTCTAATATACTTCCATAACCATTAATAAAAGTTAGCATTTAACCTTCTGTTCCCTTACATAGGAAGAATGCTACTGCTTAATGGGCATAATGCATCCCATATTCTTTCAGTTGAAATAATTTTTAGTTGAAATCATTAGACATCTTTTAAAATAAACCAAAAATGTTTGGCAAAGTGTGAGACTATTTCTGGATGCTAACAAAGACTGTGAAACAAACAAATAAACAAAACCAATGAAATAAACACAAAGCAACAAAATCCCAAAACTCTTAATATAACTTATAAGTAAAATTTTACATATGTATACATTGTATTTGTATTTCTGATACACTGGTTAATTTAGTTAAAACAGTCCGCTACAGGCTCTGGCTGGGTAGCTCGGTTAGAGTGTTGTCCCTGTATGTCAAGGTTGCAGGTTCGATCCCTGGTCAGAATCAACATAGTCAACTAATGAATGCATTAATGAGTGGAACAACAAATAGATGTTTCTCTCCCCACACCCTCTTCCTCTCTCTCTTTAAAAATCAATTTAAAAAGTGTGCTACAGTGATATTGAATAAATTGAAAGAATTAAAAATCTAATATTCTTAATTTAGCTACTAACTAAAAAATATATAGGTTGGTAGGTTTTTTGAATATCCAGTGCTTTTGGACTATAATATATCTTTTTCAGAGAGAAAAACTGATACAAAATAAAATAACTACATACATGGAGCCTTCTCTTCTTTACTTCAAAAAAACATGTTAGAATATAAACACACTTCAACATGTACATAAAGCTGTTAAGTGGAAAATACCAGACTTTATTACTTTCAAGTTCATATAGATTTAATTGGGAAAGGAAGATTAAAAAAAAGTAATTATGTACATTTCTAGCATTAATCTCTTTTAACCATAGTTAATGGCAGGATCTAATTATTGGTACCAGAGGGAATGTAATAGAGCAATTAATAGGCTATGAAAAATCCTACTTTCTTTATATGTCCTTTAATATTATTTCACAATATTAGTTGCTCATGTGAAAGCCATTTAACTCATCTAAAACTACTACAAATGGACATTTACATATCTGGACATTTGATTTTGATAATGACTGTTTCCATTTAAAAATTATTATTAGCTATAAACCTTTGCTATATCTTAGTTACCACAACAGAGAATACTACCAGAAATGAATCACCAGAAGAGTCACCAACACTAATTTATTGAAAGAATAACGCAATGGACATGGTGAAAATGAGTGACGAGATGAACGATGCAGGTGACAGTGACTGATGCCCACACATGAGCCAGGTGAGCTGCACAAATCTGTGCCACAGCAGACCACAAAATTTTAAATGGCATGAACATTGGGAGATATTCAGGAAAAAAATCAGTCTATGAAGTTTTAATATACATACTCCGAAGATCTGCTATACTTTGGTCGGAGGGGAAAGGACAGATGCTAAATGCACCTGTGAGATGACGCTGTGAGGCACAACTAAACAGGCTCGTTGTAAATTTGTTCACACTAGCTCAGATGAGACAGGGCCATGGTGGAAAATGAGAAATTTACAAAGACCCGTCTCAAGAGCTTACATCACACTCTTTCTCCGCATAACCACATGTCAAAAAAAGGGAGGGGAAGAGTAAGTCAGATTCATTTTACAATATAACCACTCACTGTATCTCGTCATTGCATTTAATGTTGCAGGATATAAAAACTATGTGACAGACTTCATGTCATGTAACAGTATATTTATGATTTTTGTTTTCTTTGAATTTTAGGTGTGTTATTGCTCTTTATACTACTGCTTCTTGTGGTTTGCAGTGTTTCTTGAATATCTGTTTTATCTTTTGTCAGTTTTAGGAAAGTGTTCGCCAACATCCTCTCAAATACTGATTTGCCCTCCTCTTTTTCTCATTTCTTCCTGGGACTCAAAATAGATACATGTGTCTCATATTTCTTTTTAATCGTGACCCATATTTTTCATTGTGCTTCATATTTCTCTTTCAGTCTTCTCCATATTTCCTTTTTTTTGTCCTTTTGCACATAGGCTTACATATTTTTGTATCCATCCGTCTTCCAGTTCACTAAACTGTCTTCTGTGCCTAATCTGTTAAAATAATTTACTGAGTTCTTAATTTCAGTAAATTATATTTCTTCAGTTTTATAATATACATTTAATTCATTTTAATAGAATCTAGTTCTTTGGGAAAGTATCATCTATTTTGTTCAACTTCTTCTTAATCACAGTTAAAATTTTTAAGTCCTTATCTGATCATCTCAATACCTGCATCACTTACAGACCACTCCCTCTCTCATTTGTTTCTTTCTCTTGATTCTCAGTCATTCGGCCCTGTTTTCTGGCATACTTCATAATTTTTGCTTGAGTACTCAACACAGTGTATGAAAAACTGTAGAGGCTCTGGATGGTATATTCTTCCAGAAATGATTTTCTACTGGCAAGCAGACAGAACAGAGATAGATCACTTTGATCCGAAAAGGGATTGAGTTGGTTTGAGGTCTGTTCCAGGTTTTCAAGAACTGGTCTACTTCCAGTTTGCCCTACCCCTGGACCATCGGCCATCAGGGGTCTCACATAAAAAATCCTGGGTGTTTAACAGGGCCCTTTCTCCATGGTGACCCCCGAACGAGAATTTGTGTGCCCAAGTCCCATGAGCATGTGCCAGTTCTGCTTGATATGTTAGTCTCTTAGCAGCTACCTCCAGCTTGGTTTCTTGAACTCTTACTCCATAGAGGTTAGAACTTGGCAAATAAATGTCTGGAGGGCAAAAAGCTATAGAGAATGACTTTGCTTCTCTAGCTCAGTGAGGCTGCTGATACGCTCTAGGCTTCCATCTTATGTGTGGTCTCTGAACATAATACCATGGATGACAAAAAAAGAGACAGAGAAGGTCTGGCTCTCTATAGCTTGTTTTCCCTCTTTGCTGGTACCCGAGACCTTCAAATCCTGGTTGTCTTGGTTGTTCTCCAGTGCCTTCAAGCAGGTGTTAGTTGTTATTTCATCAACTTTTATAATTTTTCTTGATGGACAGCTTCGTCTGATACCTGCTATAGCGTCATAGCCAGAAGTCTCTTCACTCATTACATTTTAGTCATATATCAAAATCATTAAAATAATATAATTTTAGGACTGATTAAATATCACTAATGTCTAAAAGGAAAAATACCAAATGAATAAAATTATCACAAAAAGAAAAGTTAAAATTAAGTAACATTTTTGAAGCCCATAAGACTTAAATTTATTTTCAAAAACCTGAAATATGAAATATGGAATACCGTATGCAAATATCAAGTGAAATACTGGGGCTTTATCAAGATCTCCCTTTGATAATATAAATCCAGGGTCACATTCAGAGCAAGTTATTACATATGTGCTTAAACATGAATTGACAGTTTAATTATAAGAAATAAAAAGAACTGTAGGAAACAAAGCCTAAAGATGAGCTTACGTAACAATACAGACTGACCCAGTTCATGTTTGATCATACCTTGCTAGTTTCCGTTTCCGTTTGGCAGCAGCGGTCATGGCCATGTAGGATGGCACTATGCTTCGTACAGGCAGAGGGTGCTTAGTGGAGAACGAGGAAGGGGCAAGCCTGTATATTAAATAAAACATAGAAAGCAATTTTGATTTGTACTATGCAGAAAGGGTACACACTTATATGATTGGAATACCACCCCATAGTAAAAGATAAAGGAAAATATTATACAATACTATAGAACTTCCTTTGCTTATTCTGGAATTTTGTTTTCTCATTTTTACACTGTAGAGTTGCTATCAGGAAATTCCTGCATTCCCAACAGCATGGAAAGGTGAGGAAGGTATTGTTCTCCCCATAGTTAGATTAGCTGTGATAATACATACAGATGAAATGAGAAGAACATGTCTGCTTGGATGACATCCAGTCAGCCATACCTTAGACATATGACTACTTCAGAATGAGTAGAAGTTTGCTAGACATCAGTGGAAAGTGAAATTTTCTTTATTGAAGATATGAGTGAATGATAACATGGTGATCTTTCAATAATGGCTTGTAGCATCCGACTTTAGTATGAAGAGCAAACTAAATGTATCTTAAGGTCTCTTCTAGACTAACAAAGGTCAGACGACTTAAGATATCAAATTGACCACTTTAAAACTGGTCTATAAAATACACTTCAAATATAGCTAAAGAAAATGAAAGCAAACAGTTTAAAGGCTATCAAGAAAAGAATGGACAAATACTTTTTTTCATACCTTTGTACAATGTTGTTGTTTGGTACTGATTGTTGCTCAGGTAATTTACTGTTCACTATCTTGGTGTCTTCACACATAGTAAATGTAGAGTTCAAATCCTCCTGTCTGTATTCTTTTTTCCTGCAGACAGGGATATCTACTTCACATGCCATTTTCAGAGAATTGTCACTGTTTGTATTTGAGCTAATGGCCTGGCAACTCATAGTATTAGATAATGGTTTTAATAAGTTCACTGTAGGTGGATTTTGCAAAGTTTTTCTACAGTCTTCTGGGGTATACACAATAGGTTGAAGTTCTTTGCTGAAAGAATCATTGAGCTGCACACTTTCAGAAAGTGCTGACTTTTGGGTATGCTCTGCTTTCAAGAGGGAAGGCATTAGTTTTCTTCGAGTTCTTTTTGGTGAAGAAATATTTAGCAGATTAGATTCACTTGAAGATGTGCCTGTTTGACAAAATTAAAAAGAAGTTTAATAATGTTGCTAAATAGTTTTTATTTAATTTTTTTATTTTTAAAAAAGACTTTATTTATTTATTTTTAAACAGAGGGGAAGGGAAGGAGAAAGAGAGGGAGAGAAACATCAGTGTGTGGTTGCCTCTTGTGTGCCCCCCCTAATGGGGACCTGGCCTGCAACCCAGGCATGTGCCCTGACTGGGAATTGAATCAGCGACCCTTTGGTTAGCAAACCGTGCTCAATCCACTAAGCTACACCAGCCAGGGCAATTCTTATTTAAATTTATTGGGGTGACATTGGTTAATAAGATTAAATAGGTCTCAAGTGTGCATTCCTATGATGCATGATTTGTATATTGCATTGTGTAAATAGTTTTCCAATAATCCTATCAGTTAAAAAAAATAACATTGATTATAAAGTACATTTTCTGCTAAATGATAAAAATTTAAGAGAAAATAAATAAGTTGGAAAGGAATATAAACCATTTATTGTCAATAACTTTATAAAGAATTCTATTAAAACAAATAATAAATGGCTAATATAAATATTAATTTATAAACATAGCCATCTCGAGATATTGAGTAATCATGAAAACAAATTTCCAACCAATTACAGTAACATTTGCAAGCAACTTCCAGCTTTCATGTTTGATTTGGTTTAACATAACAAAAAGTATCAACATTTCTGGGCATAGAGATTTCTAACTTGTTCTATTGTAAAATATCACTAGTTCATTACTAATCAAGTGAACCTCTATTCTAAGGTAACAAGAATGCCAATAGCCAATAAAATCGAAGATGAATGAAAGAACTGCATCTTATAATATGCATATATAGTAAATTAAGTATTCTGGTGGATTGATTTGTTTCCTGTTATCCTACATAATTCATTAAGTTTGCAAAAATTAGATTAATACCAAAGCTAAATAAACCTAATTTGAAGAATTTAGAATACTCTTACTTGACCATTACCTCTCTATAAAAGCAAGTCTCCCAAATGTCAAATTACCAAGTTTAATAAACTTCTCTTAGCTACAACTCTGTAGCTTTTCAGTGATTTCCCTACTTCCTCTCCAGCATCTTTTACTTTCTTTTTCCTCCACTCAGTAAATGTATACGTTTCCCTAGGGATATGTATTTGACCTTCTAGTTTTCTTACTCTATGCTATCTTATTTCTAATTATCCTCTTGCCACTGCCTTCTCAGTCACCTGGGTCTCAAATAACCAGAATTTTTAAAACTTTTCCTTGTATTCCCCAATCTCCACCAGTCCCGCCTCTGTTACATTTACCTAGTTAAAACATAATTCTGATTGTGCCATTCTTATAATTAAGCACACAGTAATATTCAAACAGAAACATAATATCCAGAAATTTTTAGAATTCTTGTTTCTTCGTCCAAAATTAAGAGAAGAATTGTTTTGTTTGAACTTAAGTGTTGAATTCCCATCATACTAAAGTACTTAACACCACCCAAATACCATTTTTTAATGTACAAAGTAATGACTTGGTTACACACGTAACAATAAACTTGACCTGCTCCAATATGCTTATCTTATACTTAATGAAACTATTGTTTTCTACTCTGCCTATTTCATTCTGCTGAACTTCATGGCACCTGACACAACATAACTTTGCTTGGAGTATATCGTTTGGGAAGAAACTATCAATATTATATGTGTTTCTGCCCATGTTTTCAAATCATGCAGTAAATTTCCCAATTGACTTTGCATATGCTTTATGATATATTAAAAACACTGAAAGCTGAATAAAATAACTGTTATATATAGTTCAACAAAGCAACGGAAACTTTTGACCAAGTGAGAAAGCACACGTATGGCAATCACCAACAGCACGTGGATTATTAAGTTAGTTGACAGTGGCCTCTGCTATGGCTCGGTTGACAATTACCCTCTAGGAAATACAATTTAAAAACAGGAAGAAAAAATATGATCCCTGTTCTACTAAGAAATTTTACTTTTCTGAGAACTAGATAAATGAGATCCAGATCTTAAAATAATTTTCCACTCCCTTTAACATGACATTTGTCAAATTTTCCATTACCAGATATTTTTATACTAATGCTGCAGTATAAAGACAGTTACTTTTCTCCACTGTGCTGCTACCACCAATTTGGTGGCTATTAATAGCTGGAAGATTAACTTCTTTTCCCATGAGAGGCAGCAGGGGTATATAGAGGATAGAAAACTATATCAAGGATAGAGAACTGAATTGGGAGTCAGGAGACTTGGATTCTATTTCTGGCTTTGCCAATGACTCGCTGAGTGACCTTGGGCAACTCATTTAAGCAGTGTGGGCATTAATACCCACCCACCCAAAACGAAATACGACCTTTTAATGCATAGGGTGTTTTCTAGGATTGGTTAATATCTATAAAAGATTTAATGTTCAAAGAAATGCTCTAGAAATGTAAATATGCTTTAACTGTTAGCATTACTACTTCACAGTGGAATGTTGTAACTGACTTTCCAGTATCCCACCAATACTTAACTCATAGGTAAGACTATATTTAAAACAATGTCTCCCTTTCAGCTTATCAGATCTCCAGTTTATCAAGGCTGATGATAAACTGGAATATAAGCCAAAGCAGGCACATGTCAGAGTTATTTAACTTAGAAGGCAATGAAACATGGAATCTCAAGGGATAAGGATTACCCACAGTCACTACTTTTCTTTCACATATCTAGACAGGGATAATCTCTGGAATGGCACTGGGCAAATTTCCATGACAGTAGACCATTTCCCCCTACTGCTTATAAAGAACATGAAAATGAGGGTGGAGGGGGACTCCTATGAGACACTGATGAATTATCTACCTGTTCTCTGGGATAATGTAAAAACATACACTGAACATCAAGATCTGATATGATCAAACTGAGTAACAACTGTCAGTGAAAAACACTGTCACGTTACAATGATATATCTTTAACTATAATTCTGGTGTCCCAGCAGGATACAGTAACTTCCAGGAGAAACATGGAAATGGGGTACTTAATGTGGATTCACATGCCACTGTTTTATTGGCCTGGGAGAAAAAATGTCACAGACATACAGCACGTGCAAAATACAAATACAGGCGGTTCCTTTCTTTTTATTTCTTCCATTATTTAATACAGATAACAAGAAGAAAATACATAGTTAATTCAGAATGACTTAGGTTGACTAGTTGTTAAAAAAGATTCAGGGGATAACCAGTGCAAAAATAAGATTTAAAGCCCTGGCTGGAGTGGCTCAGTGGATTCAGCACCTGCCTGGGAACCAAAGGATCACTCACTGGTTTGATCCCCAGCCAGGGCACATGCCTGGGTTGCATGTGCCTGTTGCCCAGGCAAGAGGCAACAACACATGAACGTTTTTCTCCCTCTCTTTCTCCCTCCATTTGCCTCTGTCTAAAAACAGATGAATAAAATCTTAAAAAAAAAAGTAAAGATGTAAATAAAAACTGAATAGTACATCCACTGTTACTATAAAGGGGTAATGACTCTACTTATCCATGGAAATAAGAACACAATAAACAACTGATATTTTACCTTGAATATAATTTACAAAATATAAAAATATTTTCTCCTCTATCTCATTAGGTAATGGAGTACTTTAAGTGAGTATGGCAAACTGGAGAGTGTTGGGTATGATATATTTTACTGTATATTTTAATATGCTATAATAATCATTGAATATGCTAGCCCTAGGTCTATAAAAGAGATAAGCTGTACTTTTCCATTAGAGGATATACAGTAACTTTCCAGAAGAGCAGGCTTGGGCCAGTTGTAGTTTCCTCTGATTCAGCCTGGGAAAATACTATCTAACAAGATTCTTTAATTCTTGAGTCTACAGAGTGGAAATGATACAGAAGGACTAGGAAGCTGACTATAATTCCTTTAAAAAGCCCTCATAAAATTAGAAATCACATAGTTACGATTTTCAGAACAAGGGAGATGAATAGATGATGTTAATCTATGAAATAGCTCACCAATATGTGTGCTTTGCAGGAGGGGATAAAAATTAGAAATGAACTGTTATAAGGCAGGCTCTCATGAATTTGAATAGGAAAGACTGGCAGCCCCTTGGAGAGACAGCAAGTCTTCTCTCCACCTGAGGAACCAGCCCACCGCATCATACGCCTGACTGTAGGAGGTAGTAGGTAGCAATGTATCTTGTGGTCTGAAAAAGTTTCCTATTTCAAGACCACCTTTTGGGCCTTTCACTCTCCAGGATATTGTAGATCTACTGCCTTTCTACTGCCCCGAAATGGGTATGACTCAGGGATGCGAGTATGACTTGTTGAAATGTGTGTCTAAATAATAATAACCATAAATGTTAAGATATTTTAAAGAAGCCACTATTACTATTTACAACCCAGAATCAATGTTTATTTTATTTATGAAAGAAAAAAGTGTAGTCAGCTATGATGTAAGAGAAACAATCTAAGAGTGCTGAATCTACATTAAAAAAAATTCACTGTTGTGTTCATCTACCTGGTATTAAGCACCAGACATGTTTCTGACCTTTTCTAGGTACTAAGACAGCAGAAAATTAGACAGTTAAGAATTTACATTTTTTGAGGGGAGAAGGCAGAAAAAGAAATTCTCTTAATAAAGTAAGATAATTATGGCAAATGAATTGTAAAGGCAATAAAACAGTGAAATGGAACAGAGACTGATGGGAAATAGGAAAGGTGTTAATTATAATGAGCAGGGAAGGTGATTCTAAGGGGCAGAATATGTGATCTAAGACTTGAATGGCTATGGAGAAGCCAGCCCTACAGTGATCTGGGAAAGAGGCAGAGGAAACAGCAAGGGCTAAAAAACTCTGCTGAGCTCAAGAGGAAGAGAGAAGACAGTGCATTACAGGGAAAGGGGAACTGAGAAACGGCCATGTTGTGTTAGGGTTTGTGAACAAGATAAGGGTTTGGATTTATTCCAAGTGCAAAGGGTTATCTGTAGAGGATTTTAAGCATGAACATAATGTGACCTGATTTATGTTTTTAAGAAAGATTGCTTTGCTCACTGTGTGGGGAAAAGAATATGAAAGTGCAAAAGAGAAAACAGGAAAATCGGTAATAAGGCTATTGCTCTAGCTCAGGGGAGAAATAACGAGCTTGGATTACAGTGGCAGCAGTAGTGGTGGAGAGAGGTAGAAAGGATGTTTTAATCAAATAATCAGTTAAAAACCATACAAAGTAAGTCCAGAACATATCCAATATCACATAAATACAGATGTGATTAGCTGTCCAACAATCAGGAACAAAGAAGAAAGTTCACACAAAGGAGGAGTATATATTATTTTACACAACTTACTCAATAGAAGAAATTGACCGCTTTCCATGAAGCCATGAACCATTTCCACAGGCATAATGACAGAAGAGTTCAAAAGGTCCTTAGTGTCATTACCTTAAACTTGGTGTTCTCTTGTTACTGCCATTCCTTTTCCCCACCCTCACTCAACAGGCTGAGGCCTCATCTGCTATGAGGAGCTCTAATCCATGTGTATGCAGGTGCCTTGACATCTGCTTTCTTCCCTCTCTAGTTTGGATGCTCATGGACTTGAGGCAGCAGACACCCTCTGGGGTTTGAGAATATGATTTCTAATTTAGAGATGATGGGTATCATTATCATGCTGGGATAGCAAAGGAAAGAGTGGGGCTATGTAGAAAATGGTTCCAGAACAAGGGTGGCAGACAGAGAAGTAAAGCTAATGAAACTGGAGTTTGGCTACTAGGAAGTTTCGCAAAGGACAACGTGAGGGGAAGATTTAAATTAATAGGATGCTATGGAAAGAGCATCTCCTTTTAGGTTAGGCGCTCTACATTCTCTGCAAATTCATCTCTAGACATCCTCACACAAGGGACACAGATTTATCGCTCATTCCAGACACAGACATACTATGACTTCATAAACAAGAACTGATTGCTCCACCTCTCAAACCATGTTAATTATTGCGTACAATTCCTTAAAAAGGAATCCACACACACACACACACACACACACACACACGATCTGGCACAAATAACATCCTTTGTTACTATAAAATCTTTTATTATAAAATCATAAGCATGTAATTCTGTAACAACATCACACTCAAGCACACCATATGACATTTTAGGTGAAAAGTGCAAACTGAAACTATAAATTATTATACCCATATTATTACCCTACCAACCACACATTACTTTTTGCTGGACCCTATATATACAGTGAATCCTGAAAATGCAAAATGTTGTCCTGTAATGTATGTTTGGATCAAATAATATGATATACATAATATTAGGTCCTTTTCTTTTTGATGGAGGAGAAAGATAGAAAGGCACGGAATACTTGAAGAATTTCTCACTAGGAGAACTAATACTTGGTTGGCTTCACCTTATTTGTCTTGTTTTCAAATATCCATAGTATGAGAAGAAATACGAAGGTAAATGATGAAAAGGACAAATAATTTTAACCAAGTTGGTAACCTGAGTAGAGGCATCTTGCTCCCCTTCCAGATTCCCTTTAAAATAACCATATAGTAGATACAGGAGAAAAGTTGCCCTTGTGTTGGTCATAAAGGAAGGGTATCATCTGCACACCTGACAACATTGTAAAGGACATTGTGTACCTAGAACTGGAATAAAGGATGGCATGGAGAATAACTTGCAATATCCCCCTTCATCCTTAAATGTTATCCCTGGGAGTTAGTAAAAGACACCAGCAGAATGTCACTACAGTCCCTTAAATTAGGAACAGGGGTAGGGGAGCAGATGGGGTAGGAGGACAAAGGGTGGGAAAGGCTATGGGATACAGCAGAATGTCAACATCTGAATACTAGCAGTAGCACAAAGAGGCCCAAGATTCAGTCCTGGCCCAGCTGGCTCAGTGTAGAAAGGAGCACTGGACAGAAAGCACTCACTGGGGGCCTTGCTCCCAGCACTGACGACCACACCACGCATGGATAAAAACCTCCTGGGCAAAGAGGCAGTTGCTAGCTAAGTCTACCTGTGGCTCTGGTGCCTCTTCTACACTCCCTGGGCTGTTAGATCCATGAAAAGAAATGCACCTTCCCTCTGTTTCTGAACCTTAATTTTGACTCGATTCTCAGAAAGTTAGCAGCAAAAACATACTTATAATAAGTACAGAGGAAGCTCACTGGATCACTACAAGGAGGATAACATAAAAGAATGGCAGAGCTCACATACAAACTCAGGCTAGATTCCTAACAATACAGGTGCATGTTCTCCACCACACAATGATGAGTCCCTACCACAGGGGGAATTAAATCAATTAGGATAATGGCTAAATAAAATATGGAACATTCACAATTATACTTATTTTACAGATTATTTGATGGTAGGGGAAATGTTCATTTAAATGAAGTAGTATATAAGTTTTATATATAGCATGCTGTCAATTTTGAAAAAAAAAAAAAAAAAACCCCACAAAAAAGCCACCAAATACAAATGAATACAGACCCTGCAAGCAAAAAAAAGGTGGATCAAAGAAAACAGTGCAGAAGTAAATACTGGCATGCTCCATTAAAATATTAGCATACATTATGGCTGGAAAAAATTTTGAGTAATTTAAAATTTTTAAAAACATTTGATTACTTTTAAAATATGCTGCTTACATCAAAGTATATTTTTATAAAGAAACATCTGATCTGGGGTGGGAGGACAGAAGCCAAGAACCGCCCCCCCCCCCCCGACCCCAGCTGTATAAAGCCTCAGAAAGTGTTAGGACTTGGAGGCATAAGGTTGTTTCTAAGAGCACAGGGTGGAGCTTTCATTTGGAGAATAAGTTGAAAGTCTGTACGAGGAAGTAGCTGGGTCTGCCTGACCCTATTACCATCACCTACACTTCCAGGGGACTACTCCTTTGTCACCCTTTTAAAAGATGTAAGGCTTTAATCTCTGAAAGAGTTGCAGACTTGGGGCAACATGCACAGCTGACACTAGGGGGATTAAATAATTTCTCAATCAGGAATGTATACAGATTTTTTCCTACTTGTCTAAAACTGTGGTAGTTGTGCTTATATCCCCCCTAAATGGGAAAGCAAAGAGTTCTTTTCAGATAAATCGTCACAAAAAAAGACCCAGGTATTGACCTTTTTAGACTTCTCCAAAACTGACTCTTGCTTCTGGAGATTGCCACAGAGCAAAGCTCATTAGCTGAAAGGCTTAGCTGTGTATACAGAACACAACCAGGGTCACTCGATATTTGATGGTATGTTTTTCTACATTACAATCAGAACATGTAATTACACACAGGGCAAATAACAGAAAGTAGATCATGTAGAAATAGAAGAGCATATTAGAATAATAATAATTAATGTCTTCACAGAGATGACAAATTATTACTTCCATGAAACAGAAACAAGTGCTATGGAAAGAAACACTGAATTACAAGAAAGAGTTCTTAAAAATTTAAAGTCCCCATCAGTAAATGACTGGATCAAAAAGTTGTGGTACATTTACACAATGGAACAACACCACGCAGCAGAAAGAAGAAAGGAGCTCCTACCCTTCACAACAGCATGGATGGAACTGGAGAGCATTATGCTAAGTGAAATAAGCAAGGCGGTGAAAGAAAAATACCATGTGATCTCACCCATAAGTGGAACCTGATCAACGAAACCAACAAATAAGCAAAATAGAACCAGAAACTTGGAAATAAAGAACAAACTGACAATGACCAGAAGGGAGCAGGGAGGGGGATAATGGGGATAGAACGGGGGGAGGCAAGCAAAGGAACAGGAATAGAGGACTCATGGGACAATGGGGGGTGGGGAATGATGAGCAAGGGAAAAAGGCAGAACAACAGTAACTGAACAATAGAATTTTAAAAATTACTTAATTATAAAAAAGAGAGAGAGAGAAACTTTTCCTTATAACTATTTGGTTATTTTAGGCAAAAAAAAAAAAATCAAGTATAAGGGGAAAAAAGTAAGATAAAATTGGGCATCTCCCAGAAAGAACAAATGAGAGATACCAGAAGACAGAACATAGAATTAGAGGATGTTAATAAATGTTCCGAAGAACAGACAGAATGGAAGAAGAGTATGTATGGAGATATATGTATGTATGCATGGGTATGTGTGTATGTAGGTATATGTGCATACCTACATATATGAAAATTTCTCATGTGTAAAGATAATGGTTTCCAGAGAGAAATGCCCACAAGCTGTTCAGTCTAACAGATTTTAAAAAAGGCTAATACCAAGGCATATCATTGTTACATTTCAGAAGGCCAAGGATAAATGAAAGATTCTAAAATCTCCATGGGAGAAATAGTCACATGCATATTCATTCTTATATGAAGAATAAAAATAGCATAACAGTTAACAGCAACACTTGCATCTAGACGTCAAAGAAGCAGTATCTTCTCAGTACTTAGAAAAATTACTTCCAACCTAGAATTCTATACCTGGCCAATAATCAGAAAATAAAGGATACCGTCATACATGCACTGTCTCCAAAAAGGTTTACTTCCTATGTACCAATTCTCCAGAACAACTGGAGGATACATTTCTGTATAATAAGAGAGAACAAGGAAAAAATGTAAACACTACATACAGAAACCTTAAAGCTATACAGAAAAGGGAATTTAATGCTTCTTAGCTCAACAAGGAACAATATTTACTTCAATACACTCTAGAGATTTATTTAAATAAGGTGGAAAACTGTTTTGGCGAGACAGGGTAAGAGAAGAAATGTACATATAATTTTAATGAGTTAACTTTTTATCTTCCAAAGGAAAAAAATAAGCAGATAATATCTAAAATTGGAAAAGCACAAACAAGAATTAGCTGTATAAATTTCAAATTCAGATATGAAGAGAAAAAAATCAGAAGAAACAGCTAAAAGGAGACTAAGAATTGGGAGTAACAATAGGTCAAGGAATACTTCCATAAATGTTACAGTACTTGCTAGCTTTCTAAATTATGTACAGGCATTGCTTTAAAAAAATATATAAACTGATTTTTTTTTAATCCTCACCCAAGGATGTGTGTATCAATTTAGAGAGAGAGGAAGGGGGTGAGAGAGAGACAGACAGGTAGTGACATCCATGCGAGAGAGAAACATTGATTGGTTGCCTTCCATACATGCCCCAAACCCCCAATCCAGGTTATGTCCCTTGGCCTGGAATGGAAAGAGTGACGTTTAGGTTTACAGGACGATGCTCCCACCAACTGAGCGACACCTGCCAGGGCCAGAATCAGCATATTATTTTATTACTATTTTCAAATTAATCAGAATATACACAAATTTAAAGAACATTTTGGGATCTACCTGGAGAGAATTTGTTCAATGAAAAATAACTTTGGCATGACTTTATTTATTAAGGTCTCATACAGTTATCCTGAAATTGAAGATGATTTTTTAGGCTTATAAATACCTCACATAGTTGAGGCACATAGTAATGAAGTAATAGTTTTAACCCGATTGCCTTTTTAAGTCATAAAGCTGTTCTCTTAAAAATGACAACTTAGCAAACATGCACATATGATGCTAGAAATTTAATAACTCCTAGTTTAGGGAAAAAGGTAGGCAGCTGAAGTTATGTCATCAAATAACATAATGTTTGAAATGATCACGTGCTACAATTCAAACCAGGATTTGAAAAATTCAAATCAGAGCCGGGGCTGCTGGAAGACACAGAAGAGCCTCTGCGCAAGCCCACGGTCAGTTTTGTTTCATGAACCCAATCTTAGTCTTTGCAACACTTATCCATTAATAGTTTAGGAAACATCTTAAAATATTTATACGATGCTTTAAGGCATCTTATATACAACTGAAAATGTGCATTTCCGAATAAAGTGGTTAGTGTTCTATTCATCTGTTCCTGCATTATGGCTAGAGGTTCCCGCTTCAAAAAGTTTTGTTTACTGTAAGTCCATAGAGAGAGACTTAAAAAGGAAGTCAGACAAAAACATTTTGTTGAGACTGCCAAGTTTTAAAGCCTTTCAAAAGACTTTTAAGTATTAAAGCCACTTTTAAAATGAGCTCTAAATGCAAGCATGAAAGTTGTGGATTAGATGGGAGAGAAAATACAATTTTTATCAGTAATAATCCAAATTCTAACATAATTTTCCCTGGATTACAATGTAAGTACATTAACATTTGTGTACTTTGTATGGAATAAAATGTACTATATTAATACTATACAACATTAAGCTAAAAATCAAAACAACAGTGGAAATCAAAATGAAATTAGAATTCATTTGCCTGGCCCACTAAATTAAATTTGCTAAGTGGTGAAAACAAATTATGACTAAAAATTTGATATTGGTTAAGTGGTTAATGAAGTAAACAAAGTTCATGATATTTGCCATCTCTTCCCCTAAAATTTCTGGGATTTTTAAGGAGTATGATCAATTACAGGCAATGTAATAAAAGTAATACATTGGATATTTTGACTTTGTTAATGAAACATAGGAGTCTCATGAAGAAGTATGTGAAGACATAAGAGATAAACTGACTGCTTGTACCTCAAGAGAAACATCTAAAATGTATTTATTGGCTGTGTTGTTTTTTAAGTTATTTAAGGTTGCCTGTGAGTACAATCTACTCTACTTGATTATTTCTATCTTTCAAATATTTAATTTCTCTAAGAAATCTACCCTACAGATTTAGGTAGGGATTCTGAAATTATTCCAGTAGAAAAAAAAACAGTTGTTTTATGTCCATCTTTCTAAATGTGGTTTTAAGAAATGTTAGTATATCCTTCCTTTTAAAATATTTTTAAAATAACATTTATTTTTTATTTATTATAGAAATTTTTCTTAAGCTTTGGAATTAAATGTTATATAGCGTAATATAAGTATATATGTAATATTCTATTACATATAATATATGCCGCTTCTTACAGAATCCTACAAAGATGTATGTTATATAATATCCTGACACATTAGCAAATCAGGAAGAAGAAATAAAGCAATGGTGTAAATGAGTGAAACCTTCATCTCTGAATGAGAAATTGATAACATCTACACATAGATGAATCAGGAAATAGCAGTCTAAGAAATATTAGGCAAAAACTAGAAGGTTGTTATAAGTCATCTAGCATGTATTTCATTAGAAAATAGAAAAAAACAAAGTGGTTTTATGTCTATTTTCCTAAAATAAATTCTAAGAAATGTCCTTTTAATCATTTAAAAAAACATTTTAAAATAATTCTTTTAATTATTAAAAGAAATGACCTTAAATCCCATTATTAATAAGTCACATCCAAATAATGTTAAGCCATATGCTTGTTACAAAAAATAAATAAATAAAAAAATAACTTACATATCAGTGTTTCCTAGTAGCAGAAAATGAAAGGCCAAACAAGTGTAATGATACAAACCCTCACCTACTATATAACAATGACATTCCAGTGTTCTAGAAATCATGTTGTTTAGCAATCTTAGCTCTGAATTGAATAAAGAAACATAATTCTATTTTGTCTCTCTCAGTTTTAAATAAACCTTTAAAATACGATTACTTATAATTTTATATGGTTTCTTAGGTAGCCTGGGTCTATATTTATTTTTAACTGTTTGAAATACTTCACAGATGGTTCTTTTAAATAAAGAGACTGGATAATTTATCACTAATGATTTAAAAATCTCTCTCTTAAAAAAATGGGCAGGCCTTCTGGGGTTGTCTTTTGATGTCCCATATCATGTGTCCCGAATGATTTTTACCCAGAGGACTAATTTATCAAAAGCTTAAGACTGCAGACTTAAGAGATTTACAGACCTGTATGTTGGTGTAACAAGCAGAATGCAGTATTTAGCAAACATGAGTCACAGGCTGCAAAGCAGGGTTCACGACAGGGAGACATTGATGAATGGGGTAAGATCTAATTGAGGTTTGGTACAAAATGATGGCAAAGATTTTTCTTTTGCTAGCACTCATGTCAATACATGCATGAGAAGGTACTTTGGAAAACTGTGCTAAATTAAAATTAGTTGGCAAAGTCCTAAAGTGAAATCAAATATTAATATATGTATTTCAATAAACACTTCTGGGCTACAAATGATTGATACAATTACTGTACTAATCATAAATCTGGATTCTTTTTAACAGCCCTGTGACTCATGGAATTCATAGTTGCAAATGACACAGGTAAATAAATTTTAACTAAGAAATATGTAACATTAAGCTACTATTGAATTAATCAAACTAAACACATTTTATAATGCATTCATAAGGCACTATTGCAGTTACTATGGTATTAATGTCTATACAGATAATATCAGTTATTTACAAATATTACAGAGAGAATACATTTTCCCATGTAATGTTAAGTACTGTCACAGTCCTTTAAATTAATACAGCACTCGGAGCAATAAATCAACCATAACTTTCGAACTCCTATCTGTGAAAATAGCAGATACCATGTTTTCCTCTCAGTCTCATCTTCCTAGTATTTATGTTTACTTAACATGTAAAAAACACAATGCAAAAACCTTTTCATTTACAGTAACATCTGCACTGACAGATGAGTAACTGAACACAGTCTTGTGTATAAAGCTAGGTTCTAATAAAATGTATTTAGGGCTACAGGCATGACTACTGCTGTTATTGATAATGATTTAAGTTTTAATGACAAATAAAAAAGCAAGATTACGTTTATATAAACATTTTGCTGATTCATAATTAGAATAGAGGTTTCTTATTTTTAAAACGATACTTCCATCTCCTCAAGTAATTTTAGGGAAAACCTAAACTTACGTTGGAACTCTATAATTCAATCAGAATATCTGTGCTACAGTCATACCAGTATCTTTTCTGTTATTGTACTTTAAGATAAAACCACTGACATGGGGTGCAAACTTTAGGAAAAGGAAAGGTTAGAGACAGAAATATTACCAAATGTGAGTTTCCAGATGGATAATGAGGAAATCTTGACTTTTCATTTAATGTCAGAAGTTTTATCAGTTCCATAAATAAGCCTTGCTGCCAGCACCCCCACCCTGCATGGCCCTCAGTGAGTGCACTTGCTGTTTTCTGGACCCAAAATAGGTACATGTTTTACTCCAAGTCAACAGACATGGAGTTCTAGACAAAGATTTCAAGTCAAATAACTATCCCAAAATCAAGTACTGACATTGGCCAACTATTAAAATTAACAAAATTTAAAAAGTTAGTTTCAACTTAAGAAGTAATACAGGCTTATTAATATAAGAAAATAAAAATAGTCCATATAACAAACATAAACAGATTGTATCTAGGGATATCTTTAATAACAAACGTATAACATACATGTGAAGAAAACTTAAAATTTTATTGAGGGATCTACAGGAAGATTTGCATATGGAGAGACAAATAATTCTAGAGTGAGAAGATTTGAAATGAAAAAGATGTGAAGGCAAAATTAATTTACACATTTTTTAGAAGATTGTATTTCCCTGAAATTGGATAAAAATTACTGAAAGATTTCTTGGTAAGGGACAGCCAAGAATATTATAAAAACAAAGAATAACAGAGGGAAATTAGCACTGCTATATATTAAAAATTATAAATTATCAGTTACTTAAACAATGACTACTACCTCTAGGATAGACAAATAGGCAATAGGCAAAAGAATAGGGTAGAAACCCAATAAACAGAATTATATACGACTACTTAGTATATGTAAAACAAAAGATGTCATAAGGATGGATTGTAAATCTTTCATATAAAAATGACAGGCTCTTTGGAAAAAATTAAGTTAGATTCTTGCCTGTTATATTAAAATAAATTTGAAGAAAATAAAAGTTAAAAAACAAAAACAAAACCCTGACAGATGAGAAGGCCTTTCCAAGGATTCCAAAGGTAGAGGGAAAAAAGGAAGCTATTTAATTGAGTAAAAGTTTTAAAATGGAATTCTGAAACAAAGTGAAGAGTAAATGATAAACTTGAAGAACACTTGCAACATGCATCTTACAGGAAAGGGTTAATACCCTGATGCTCTCATTCAGTCCTGTGGCTCTAAATATCACCTAAATGCTAACAAGTCTCAAAGTTAGATTTCGATTTAGACTGCTCCCCTGAATTCCAAGTTCTTACATTCAACTGTTTACATGATGTCTGTACCTGGGTGTGTCTTAGACAAAATTAAAGCCCTTCAAAATGAACTCCAGATTATCTACCACCTCCTTATAAACTTGTTCCACTGAAGACTTCCCTATCTCTTCTAAGATGACTTGATTCTTTCAGTTGCCAAGTTAAAAAATCTTAGAGTCATCCCTGACCTTTCTTTCTTTCACATCCCAAATGCAATTTGTCACAAGAAATTCTGCTGGCTCTACCTTCAAAATGTATTAGAATCTGACCACCTGTCATCACTCCCACTGCTACCAGCCTGGTCTGAACCACCACCATCTTTTACTGGGGTTATTGCCATGGTCTCCTAACTGCCCCTACCCTTGCCACACTACAATCTATTCTCAACACGGTAGCCAGAGGGATGTTTTTAAAACACGATCTCCTCAGATCATGTTAAGGTCCCTGTTTTGTTCAGAGTAGAAGCCTAAGTCCTTATAACGACCCTCAAGGCTCTAAGAGGTCTTCCTTGCTTCCCTTGCTCCCTATGATCTCATCACTGTCTATTTCTCTTCTCCGTTATACCAGTTAGTTACATGTCTTTCTTGCCATTCAATGAATATGCAAAGCAAACACCTATATCAGAGATTTTACGTGTTTATTCTTTCTGCCTGAAAATGACTCTTTTCCCAGATATGCACAGGAATAACTCTGTTAGCTCCTTCAAATTTTATCAGTGAAGCCTTCCCTGATTTTATTTATTTATTTTTAGTGAAAGGGGAAGGGAGGGAGAAAGAGAGGAAGAGAAACATCAATGTGTGGCTGTCTCTCACGTGGCCCCCACTGGGGACCCAGCCCGCAACCCAGGCATGTGCCCTGACCGGGAATTGAACTGAAGACCCTTTGGTTTGCAGCCCATGCTCAATTCACTAAACCACACCAGTCAGGGCTGAAAAACAAATATTTATAAGTGGCCTCACTTTCTACCCACTCCGTTAATTCGCCTTTGACTCTACTTACAATGTATGCAACGTAGATAGCTCACGGAGTATACAAGATGCACTAAGCAAATAGTTAATCTATGAAATCATGTGAATAAAATATTAAAACAACAAACTAATAAGAAACAAAACAAAACCCACCTTCTGAAACATTTGAAAAGAAAATACACATTTATATAATGTAACATTTTAACTGTCTTTCCTTTTGAAAATACCATGAAAAGGAGTTAAGAGCCAAATAAATGTTTTGTTTTACTGTTGACAGGTATGGTCTGTGCAATTACATTGTAAGTGAAATATGGATTTTTAAATAATGAATAATGACTGTCATATAACAGGTGGTCAGTATTTCTCAATCTTGGTGTTAAAACCCTATTTCCCCTCCAACATCTTGAATACATTACACGGAAGGTATCAAGGCCCAAAGGTATGAAAAAATCTGGAAAAAAAATCTTAAGGTTTCTTTCCAAAGATCTCAACTAGGTCAGTTTTAATGCTTTATAAAAGAAAATTTATATATATCCAACTTTACTGTCATCTTAATGTAAAAATATAATATTAGGGACTTAATAGAGAACTAGGTAATTCAGACAAGCCTCTCTACTAAATACAACTAAAATATCTGGAAAAAAAAAAAACACATGCTTGAAGGCACAGGAAAGTGAACAGAATTGTGAAGAATTACAGGCAAGTGTCAGGAGGTAGTTCGGGGATGCCTCCCGGGGAGGCTGTTTGCTGATGCTGGAGGAGGTGGCTCAAATGCTTCAGAACATTGTTGAGCCCTCTGTGGGCCTGGGGTGCTGCAACTGGGATGTAGCACCCACAGAGAGGAGTTGTTCTTAAACCCTCCTGCTTTGAGTTGGTACCCTGAACACCTGAACTCCAGAGGATAAATCAGAGGTAGGCAGGCCCTCTCAGAAGCAGCAGGTCAGTTTCAAATTATCTCAGTCTCTAACATTGAACTGAAGTGATGTGGGATTGCTAATGCTTCAGGAGCCTGGATAAAGCAACTGTAACCCTCAGAAGATGCAAAGTATTTCTATAAACAATTCTGCAAATACATGTTGGATAAATTAGCAGACATTAAACTACAAAATATCTGAAAAAAAGTTTCCAGTGAGCGAAAAAACAATGAAAAGCAGGAGAAAGTAAAAGGCATACATACAAGACAATGAGCAGTTACTGTGCAATAAAACTATAGTCCCAGAAATAGAGGAGAAAGCAAAAGTGGCAGAAATACCGTATTTTGCCATGTATAATGTACTCCTGTGTATAATGCGCACCCACGTTTTTGGCCCAAACTTTCAGGAAAAAAATCTTTCATTTTAGTTAGTTAATTAATTAATATTTAGATACTTTTTTTTGGTATTATCAAGGAATTTTAGCATTTACTTTTTAACATATTGTGGTACAAGAAATTTTATGTGCCAAATAATCACAAAACACAAGAACAGATACAAGGTATTTCTGGTACTACCCAGGTATAACGCACATCTTTATTTTCCCTCAAAAATTTGGGCAAAAAAGTGCACATTACATATGGCAAAATATGGTAATATTTGAACATATAATGGTTAAGAACTTTAGAAAACTAATGAAAGATTACCCACCCACAAATTCAGAAAGTTCTATGAACCCAAGTACAAGAAGTAGAAATAAAATTACATAGGCACTACATAGCAAAACTACTAAAAATCTCCCCAAACAGAAAATATTTTAGGAAGCTAAAAGTCAGATTTCATTCAAGAAAGCAAAACTTAGAATGAAAACTACTTCAACAGCAACAACAAAAGCCAAAAGATAATAATGTTGAGGTGCTAAAAAAAAAGAACACTACACTGAAATTATATATTCAGCAAAACAGTCTTCAAGAAAGAAACATAAAATAAATATATCTTCAGATACATAAAAACTAAGAAAATTCATTACTAGCACAACCACTGTAAAGGAAATGCAAAAGATTTTTTAGAGGAAACAAAAATTGTCTTGGATGAAGACACACAGATGCTAAAAATATATAGAACAAAAGAAGTAAATATGAATGAACATTGACTGTACAGACAATAAAAATAATATTCTATGGGCTTAATAAGTAAAGACAAAGTACATTTTAACAATGGTATATATGTTGAAGAACGGTTGAAGAGTTTTATATGTTGAGATGTATATGTTGAAGAAGCGTTTAAGAGTTTTAAGCTTCTAGCACTGTCTGAGAAGAGGGTAGAAGTAACAAAGTTACTGTGATAAACAGACTTTGACAAAGCAAGGATCTGTGTTAACCAAAGGGTAGTAACCAAAAGAATACAGAACGTAGAGCTTCCAAGCTCACAGAGGTGAAAAAATGGGATATTAAAGAAAAGTGACACAGCTGCTATATTAATATTAAAGTTAAAAGTGAAAAACAAAATACTAGTAGGGTAATTTTACAATAAGATGTAAGAATTCTAATTCTGAAATACACAAACGTAATAACATAATATCCATAAAAGAAAGCAAAAATTGGCAGAACTAAGCAGGGTGCCGTGTGGTAGGCAGAACACCTTCTCCCCCTAACAGATGCTCACAGCCCAGCCCCTGAAACCTGTGAATATATTCCACTGCGTGGCGAAAATGGTTTTGCAGATGTAATTAATGTGATAGGATTTTATCTTATTCTTTTAGTATAAAAGAAATCCTTTAATTTTTCAAGTGTTAAAAAATAATTTTATACTTAAGCCTTGAAGATAAGCAGAGAATTTACCAGTTTACTGGTTTAACCCTAACTCAAGCACCCACTCTGTGTATAGAACTATTCTAGGTGCAATGAAAGGGATTCTTCACCTTAGAAACATGATTAGCATCACCTTTTACAGAATTCTAAAATAGGGAGATTATCCTAGATCAGCAATTTTCAACTGGTGTGCTGCAACAATTTTTAAAACATGCAATACCTGACTATTTAGTCAGGGGCACTGACCTCTTTTCCCTTAACCTGTCAAATAAAAAAATGACAACAGCCAGAACAACAATAGCTGTCCAGTGTGAATGAATCAAAATTAAACCTATTTTGGGGGGTCAGATTGGCAGCAAATACATTTTTTTGGTGCACTGCAGACTTATAGTAATTAGTTTATGTGTGCCATGAGATGAAAACAGTTGAAAACTGCTGTCCTAGACTACCCAGTGGCCTCAATCTAATCATTAAGAGCACTTAGAGCAGAGAACTTTCCCTAACTGTAGGCAGTAAACATGAGACAGAAGGAAAGGTCAGAGATTCAGAGTATGAAAATGACTTGACCTGCCTTTGTTGGCTAGGAGATGAAGTGGTGAAGAGGGTCATGTGTCAGGACAAATGAGTGACCTCTAGAAACTTATCATGACCCCTGGCCAACAGCCAACAAGAAAACATGGATCTCAGCCAAATAGCCACATAGAACTGAAGTCTGCTAACTACCAGAATGAACTTAGAAGCACATTCTCCCCTAAAACCCTAAATAAGAAACTCAGTGGGCTTACACCTCGCTTTTGGCCTTGTGAACCTCTTAGCAGATTAACCAATTGCAACTGCTGGGCTTCTGGCCTACAGAACTCTTTGAGATAAAGTTGATATATTTATGTTAATTTGTTAGGGCAGCAATAAAAAACATATAAAATAAGAAAGTCCACAGTAATGGAGGGAATTTTTAATTGGTCTCTTCATTGTATGTTAGAACATAAATTAAAACATAAGTTAGTAAAAAATAAGATTTGAAGAACACAACCAATTTGAACTGACATATAGAATATTGTAACTGAAACCTACAAAACATATATTCCTTAAAAGCATACTTGGAACATTTATATAAGCTAACTATATGGTGGGCATAAAGTAAGTATCTACAAACTTCAAAGGATTAAAACCACATAAAGTAATTTCTCCAAATACAATTCAATTAAGCTATAAATCTATAACCCCAAAATAGGCTGGAACATAGACTGCAACATAAACCTAGTAAAAGTAGATTATGAAAGATAAAGAAAGGAAGTAATGAAAGTAAAAGCAGATACAATAAAACAGAAAACAAAATCTACAATAAAACAGAAAACAAGCATCCAAGAGAAAAAATCAACAAAACAAATACTTGAGGTGCAGTTCTGACAGGAAAAGATAATATTAAAATAAATAAAATCAAATACACAAATCTACAGAGATGTGCCTCATCCCCTCTTAAAATCTATTACCATAATACCAGTGATAGGAAAAAGTAACAGTTGCCAACAGGAGAAACACGGTAACGTTTGGAAGTTGAAAAGCAGATGGATCAGATCAATGGGAAATGCAGAAAACAAAAATCAGGACCCCAGTTGTTATATGAAAACTGCTTTTGCCCAATCTGTGAACTCAGAAAAAAAGACTGGGGAATAGCCTATGAGGTGATTATAAACAATAATCAACAGACCAACTACTCAACAGATTTACTCTGGTGTTGTATTATGGGCTAAGACTCTCCAAACAAAGTGGCAACCTCCCTAGCATCAGCGTTGGAATCAAAAGTAAAGTAGGGCCCTGGGAAGATCCAGACTCCCAGAAAGAAAGACATTTGGAGGAGAGAGAGTGAAGCATGAGGGCAGTTGAAACTACAAGCAAAACACTAAGGCACTCCTAACAAATAAACAAACAAGCAAGAAAACAAACAAATAAACAAACAAAATGCCACCAACTGCAATAAGCATAAGACACATCAGACAAGATGAAACAACCTCACTAGTCATCTGAGAGTTGCAAATTTAAAAAAAGAACACAGACAATAGTCTAGTGTTGCTGTTACTGTTCTGGGTTGAGGTAAAGATAAAATATGCACACATTTGGTATAGGAAAATTCTGAGACTTTGACAGATTACTTCTTTTTTAAAAAAAGTAGTTGTCCTCTGACTCAGCAAATCAGCTTTTAGGAACCAGGTACACACTCACAAAGCTGAATATACAGGCATGCTCTCCGATGCATCATTCACCAAAGGAACACGGATTGAGGAAATTATGGTACCTCTATTCTCTGGATGGTCGCAACTGTTAAAGAATATGAGGTAGATTCTTCATGCACGTACCCTAATTTATGGGCGAGCACTCACATGAAACCTAACAAAAAGCTAGAAAGTTAGATTATCTAATACAAATTCATATTCTCTTTCTCTCTCTGCAAACATAACCAAACAATTAACAGCATTTATCTCTGAGACAGGACACAAGATTGAGGTTCTGGGGAAAGTCAAAGAGGGCATTCTACTTCTATATGTACTTCTATGTTGTCTGAATTTTTTTAAACCAAGAGTAGATGTTTTGCAATTAAAATGTTCCATGCACACTTATGAGATGAGATATACAGTGATCTGTCAATAGAAAAACAGTAAAGTCTTCACTGTTAGATCTTAAGAATAGCTTATTATGTATTAAAAATTGTGTCATTTTTAATTATAATCTTCAGTCCTTAATAGATGTTAAGTTTTAAAGAAGTAAAATTAGTTCATCAAAAAATGGGTAAAATAGCTTAAAGGTTTTACTGTTAGAGATATTTAGGACATCAAGCATACTTGTTCTTAGACCTGTGAAAGATACTGGTTAACTGAAGCTATTCTGAAACTAATTTCCCCATTAATTCTCACAAAATAACCAAACCTATTTAAAACATTAACTGTTAACGTAGGCTGACATATAAAGGAGGCTGCCAAAGTCTAGAAAAGTTGCTATTTACCTAATGAAATAAAAGCCGTACTTACAAGCAGCAGCCTGAACTGGCGCGAGCTGCGGAAAGGCCATGAGCAGAGAAACGCCGGGCAGAGAGTTCTGCTTGGTATGTTCAGTAGTTTGGTCAGCCCAAACCACCACTTTTTTCCTCTCCACCAAATGTTCAATTTCTTTGAAGTCAGACTCAAAAGCAGCATTTGACAGGCCAGCTTCCTTTAATGCACAGTACTGTTTTCTCAGGGTTGGAAGTAAAGCATTCAATACCCTAAATAGAGAAGTCGACCAAAAAGGAGAGATAAATACTAAATTTGAAATACACTATTATAATTCTATGTAACATCCAAAACATTAAATCACTCAAATAATTCCCTGTATATACATACTTTCCTTTTAGAACATTTCAACCAACTACATCAACATATTCTTAATACATTAGTATAAACTGGAAAGCACCTTGGGTAGGAATCACGAGCACCAGGCTGTACTCTCAGCTAGTCTTCCCTTGCTCCCATATGACCATGGGTAAGGCAAACTGAGGTTTCTCCTCTATTACATGGCAACCAATTAGACAGCCATTACTCACAGCAGGAGACTGTTTAGGGAACTGAATGAGTTAAATACGTATAAAAGCTTTTTGTGAAGCATAATGTAATTTTCAAACCAAATATATTGTTGTTGTTACTAACTACTACAAAATTAAAATAAATTTATACACTATATCAAATGATGAGACTCATTTTAGGCATATAATGATAAAAAAACCACAAAGGAGTACAATTCATTTTCCCTTTCAGTTAGCTATTCATGAGTTAAACAATGGCCTTCAAAGCTATTCCAAGAGGGTTCAAGGAGAAGGGTTGTGGACAAAAATGGAGGGTATGGGGGAATCAATGGGGCACTGATTCTTGGCTCTGACTCAAAATCTTCCCAACAGTTGTTAATCAGAGCGGTATGTGTTAGATCTCCATGTAACTGTTCACGGAAGAAATGCCACAGCTAAATAGCTATAAATTTATCCACTTGATCAATGGTTCCTAACTTTTAAATTAAGAAAGATGTCGTCAAGCAACATGAGTAATCTCGAAATGATTCAGTCCTGATGATCCAGTTCACCTGTCACATTTAAGAGAACAGACTGTTTGAAGTATAAATAGGTCACTGGGAAAAGAATAGGCATTAATTTTAACAAAAGGAAATAATTGCTTTACTACTTACTTAAGAGTCTTAAATATTTAGATAGTAGTATAAATAAATAATCTGTGACACCTTCATTTTGGTGAGGATGGAGAGTACTTTAGTCATTAATTAGAAAGTCAATAAAAACTGAAAACCTACACTAACTAGGTGCTATGCAGAGAAGAGTTAACTGCTATCCTTAGAAAGATTTGCTAGCAATGTTGGCCTTTGGCTGGTACCTTGAACCTTGGATTTTGACAGCAGTCTCATTATTTTCTGAATTGATAAAGAGTGTCTCACTGTGCTTGAACTGTTTATATAAACAATGTGGGTTATCCTTAAGAGTTGCTTTCCTTTCAGAAAGTCTGTTTTGGGTACATGCTAGGCAGAGGGTGAATACATGACCAGCTACCAATAAAAACCCTGTGCCCTAAGTATTTATCTAATGAAATTCCAAAAGAAGACAACATTTCACATGTGTTGTCACAACTTTTGCTGGAGGACTTATACATCCTGTGTGGGTCCACTGAAATATGACCTTTGAAAGCTTACATTGGTTTTCTTTGGATGTTGCCCCATTCTTTTCCTTTTGCTGATTTTGTTTTGCACACTTTTGCTTTAATACATCATAACTAAGAGTAAAACTATACAATGGGTCCTGCGAATCATTTTAGTAAAGCTAGTAAATCTGGAGGTAGTCACAGGGAATGACGACATGTTATATATGTATGCATGTATACATGTTTGTATGAATGTATTTATGCATTCATTCATTATTTTTTGATTCGTGTACATATCGTGAAATGATCACCACAATAAGTCTAGTTAACATCCATTACCACAAGTAGTTACAGAATTTTTTCCCCTTGGGATGAGAGTTTTTAAGATCTCTTTTAGCAACTTTCAAATATGGAATACACTACTATTAACTAAGGTCATCATTCTGTATATTATACCCCCATGACTTACTTATTTCATAATTGGAAGTTTGTACCTTTCCACTGCGTTCCCTTATTTCAACCATGCCCCCTCCTCAGCCCCTGGCAATCAGACTCTGTACTCTTCATCAATGAGTTTCTTCTTTTTTTTCAAGATTCCACATGTAAGTAAGAACATGTTATTTGTCTTTTAATGTCTGACTTATTACACTTAGAGTAATGCCCCCAAGGTCCATGCATATTTTTGTAAATGGCAAGATTTCATTCCTTTTTATGGCTGAATAATATTCCACACACACTTTTTCCTTATCCACTCATCCATTGATGGATACCTAGATTGTTTCCACATCCTGGCTATTGTATTATGCAGCAATAAACATGGGGCGTGCATATATCTTTTCAAGTGTTTTTTTTTTTCAGAAGTGAAATTGCTGGATTATATGGTAATTTTATTTTTAAGTTTTTGAAGAACCTCCATATTTTCAATAGTGGTTTACCAATTTATATTCCCACCAACAGTGCACAAGGGATCCCTTTTCTCTACATCCCTGACGGCACTTGTTTACTACCCATGTTTTCTTCTAATTTTGTTTCAGGTCTTATGTTGATGACTTTAATCCATTTTGAGTTGTTTTGTGTGTGTGGTATGTTTTATTCTTATATCAGCAGCTGTTGTCCGCTTTTCCCAACACCGTTTATTGAAGAGACTGTCCTTTTCCCATTGTATATTCTCAGCTTCTTTGTCATAAATTAGTTGACCATATATGCCTGGGTTCATTTCTGGGCTCTCTATTCGGTTCCACTGATCCACGTGCCTGTGTTTGTGCCAGTACCACACTGTTTTGTTATAGCTTTGTTACATAGTTTTAAATAAGGGACCATAATGCTTCCAATTTAGCTCTTTCTAAAGATTGCTTTGGTTATTCAGGGTTTTTGGAGGTTTCACACAAATTTTAGAACTGTTTTTCTATTTCTGTGAAAAACAACAGTAAGATTTTGGTCAGAATTGCATTGAATCTGTAGATTAGTTTGGGTAGTGAGGACATTTTCAGTATTAATTCTTCTAATCTATGAGCACAGAATATTTTTCAATTTATTTGTATTTTCTTCAATTTCTTTCATTAATTAATGCCTTATAGTTTCAGTACACAGGTCTTTTACTTGCTTAATTAAATTTGTTTCTAGGTATTCTATTAATGCAATTGTAAATAAAATGATCTTAATTTATTTTTCTGACAGATTATTCCTAGTCTATAGAAACACAAATCCAAATGATTTCTGTATATTAATTTTGTATCCTGTAACTTTAATAAGTTAATTTATTAGTTCCAACAGTTTTGGGGGAGTCTGGGGTTTTCCATATATGTCATCTGCATATAATGCATTTTATTTCTTCCTTTCCAATTTGGAGGTATTTCCTTTTTCTTGTCTAATTGCTGTGGGTAGGCCTTCCAATACTATGTTCAATAAAAACAGTGATAGTGGGCATCCCTAACTTGTTCTTGTTCTTAAAGGAAAAGCTTTCAGCTTTTCACTATTAAGGATAGTATCACCTATGGGCTTGTCATATATGGCCTTTATTACGTTAAGGTGTGTTCATACTATATCTACTTTGCTGAAAGTTTTTATCAAAATGGATGTTGAATTCTGTCAAATACTTTTGTGATTTTTATCCTTCATTTTGTTAATGTGATGTGCCACACTGAATGATTTAAGAATGTTGAACCATCCTTGCATCCCTGGGATAAACCCTAGCTGATCAGTGTATGATCTTTTTAATGTACTGTTGAATTAGGTTTCCTAATATTTTGTTGGAATTTTTTACATCAATGTTCATCGGGGATATTGGTCTATAATTTTGTTTCCCTATGTTGTCCTTTTCTGGTTTTGCCAACAGAGTAATACTGGCCTCATAAAATAGACTCTTTAATTTTTTGGAAAAATTTGTATTCTCTGAATGTTTGATAGAAATCACCAGTGAGGCCATCTGGTCGTGGTCTTTTCTTTGTAGGGAGGTTTCAATTAGTGATTCAATCCCCTTACCAGTAACTGGTCTGCTCAGGTTGTCTATTTCTTAATGACTCATTCTTGGTAGGTTGTATGTTTCTAGATAGTTCTTCTAGGTTGTCCAGTTTGTTGGTGTGTAATTGTTCACAGTAGTCTCTTAAGACACTTTGTATTTCTGTGGTGAGTTGTAATATCTACTCTTTCATTTCTGATTTTATATAATTAAGCCTTCTCTTTTCTTTTTTCTTGTTGAGTCTAGCTAAAGGTCGGTCAATTTTGTTTTTCTTTTTAAAAGTACAACTCTTGGTTTCATTGACCTATTCTATTTTATTTTATTTTTTAGTCTACTTCACTTATTTCTGCTCTGATCTTTGTTGTTTCCTTCTTTCTAACACTGGGCTTTGTGTGTTATTTTTCTAGTTTCTTGAGGTTCAAAGTTAGGTTGTTTATTTGATTTTTCTTCTTGAAGCAGACATTTATTGCTATGAAATTCCCACTTAGAAATGCTTATGCTGCATCCCATAAATTTTGGTACGTTGTATTTTTATTTGTCTCAAGGCATTATTTTTATTTCACTTTTTTATTGTTGTTAAATTGCAGTTGTCCCATATTTACCCCCATTGCTCTCCCCTGTCCCCCAACCCCTGTTCCCAGTCAATTCATACCCCATTGTCTGTGCCCATTGGCTCCTTGACTTGCCCCTTCCCCTTTTTTCCTCCACTATCCTCCTGCCCCTTCCCCCTCTGGTCACTGTCAGTCTGTTCTTTATTTCTAAGTCTCTGGTTCTATTTTTCTCATTTGTTTGTTTTGTTGACTAGGTTCCACTTATAGGTGAGATCTTATGGTATTTGTCTTTCACCACCTGGCTTATTTCACGTGGCATAACAGTCCCTAGTTCCATCCATGCTGTCTCAAAGGGTGGGAGTCCCTTCTTGTTTTCTGCTGCATAGTATTCCATTGTATATATGAACTAGTTTTTCAATCCACTCATTTACTGATGGGCACTTATTTCACTTCTGATTTATTCCTTGATCCACATAAGTTCCACATATTTGTAAGTATTTTCATTTGTACTTTCATATCACTGTGGTCAGAAAGGTATCTGATCTGATTTCAATCTTCTTAAACTTGTTAAGACTTGTTCTGTGGGATAACATATGATGTACCGGGGAAATTTTCCATTTTCACTTGAGAAGAATGTGTATTATGTTGCTTTTAGATGAAATGTTCTGTATATGTCTGTTAAGTCCATCTGCTCTCATTTGTCAGTTAAGGCCGATGTTTCCTTATTGATTTTGTCTGGATAATCTATCCACTGTATAAGTGGGGTATTAAAGTCTCCTACTATAATTGTATTGCTGTCTATTTTTCCCTTTAGGTATGCTAGCATTTGCTTTATGTATTTAGGTGCTCCTATGTTGGGGGCATAATATTTACAAATAGTATAACCTCTGGCTGGATTAACACCTTATTACATAATGCCATTCTCTGACTCTTAATACAGGCTTTATTTTAAAGTCATTTTACATTCTTCTTTAGCTTTTCCCCCTCTGAAAAATTACCTCTCCTTTTATTCTGGATGATAACTTCGCTGGGTAAAGTACTCTTGGTTGAAAAATTTTTTCCTGTTAGTACTTTATTAAATCAGCTTTTGCCTCTACTCTATAATGTCCTGCTAAGATAATTAATCACTTCCATTATTTTATGCCATTTACCCCTTTCAAATTCCTTATAAATACTATAATCTGTTTTAACTAGAAGAAAACCAAGGCTTAGTGTGGTTAATTTATGCCAGGTTATATTGCTAATTTAAACTAGTATAAGACCAAATCCAAAACTCACACTCTTTCTGTTATGATGATGTACTACCTCCGTCTGTAATTCTTTGATTCACCACATTTTTAAATAAGAGAAATCTTTTTTTCCACTTTGAGACAAAAATTGATCTAGAATGTATTTATCTTTGTCTTAAACAGCAAATATAGAACAGTTAAAATAAACTGATGTTTCTTTTATGATTTTAGCTCTTGTAAGTGGTTTAAGTGCTAGTTATTAAGTACTCAGTGTCTGCTTAAGGTGTAGATATAGACAGTATGGGAGACTAGGCTGAGCTTGCATTCACAGGATCCATCAGGTTTCTCCTTTCCCTTTTTTTCTTTTAAAAAATAATTAACTTACTATGATTTCCTTTAATTAGAAAGGATGAAAAATTAATTACCAACTGGTAATTTGAGGACACTACTAGAATGCCAGTAGAATTTTAGATCAGCAGAAAGCTCTAAGAGAAATAAATTTCTCATTTTTCCAGAGCATGACAGTTGACACAAGGAGTTGATTAACATATCTGAGGTAACAAAAATAAAGATTGTTGTACATTTTTGCTATTATGTTACTACAGATTCCCGTGATGTTACTGCTGAGCTAGTACAGAGAGCATGACATAAAAACTGGACACTTGATACAAAGTGTATACATTTTTAGTAATTCATTTTAATGATAGCACAATATCATTCTGGATGTAAATGCTTAAAAACTCCCTACTTAAATATTTAGTTGGTATTAATAGTAAGTGCTTCTAAGACAGGAGATGATAGCTTAAAGACAGGTAGAGACAGATTCCTTTTCATAATATAGGTATCTTTGGAATTTTGCATGACATGGCGTATGTTACATAAAATAATCAATTAAAAAATGCTTTTCAAACCATAAAGCATTATAAAAAGTTAGTTGGAGGAGAATCACATCTTTTATTTCCTCAATGTTCTCAAACTCGTTATGCTTTCTGATGCTGGCAGACACTTAAAAATAATGTATCCCATACCAGATAAAACTTGGAAAAGTGAACTTCTGTGCTTCAGGTTCCTAAGATTTCCAGGGTTAAAATTTGTAGAAGAGGTAAATACATGTACTTACGCCTCAGTTTGCCTGTGTTGCTGTTCTTGAAGAGAAGCTAGATCCATCATATGTTTAATTTGTGTTTTCAAATCTTTGTTCTGGAGGTACAAATGGTGACAATGAAGATCTTTATTGAGTTCCTAGGGAAAACAATGTAAACTTTATGTCAGATTCCTTTGAGAATGTAAAAATTAAATCAATTTTAATAAAACTTATTTTATATTGGTGTCAACAGATGTAATTTTTTTACTTATGCAGTGATGTGCTTGGAAGTAGTTTGAAAAATCAGTGTTCTGGTATAAGCATCTATAACTTACAAGTAAGATGAGTTTTAAGTTTCCTCAAAAACAGGTCAGAAACTCATGACAAATTTTATTATGGCAACAGTTTCTTAGTCTATCCAATTTGTTCATAATATTGTGAAAATACATGAATATGATCAGTTTTTGCTTAAATGTCACTTCTTTATGGAGGCCTTCCTTGAGCATTATATGTGACGATGAACACTCCATCCCTGTTAGTCTCTGTCATAGTATTGACCAGTAAATGTTTATATTGTTTTCCACCTGCACTGGACTTACGGTTCAATGCCAGACCAGGGACCGTGTCAAACCACTTCAGTGTTACTGCCCCCACTTTACAATGCTTGGAGTTGCATATAAGTTTCTTGCTTAAAATCAATCTTGGTATAAGGTTCATCCTACAGCAAAAGTATAAAAAAGTCTTTTGTAGACCCCCATTTTCCAAAGCCTCATGGGTGTAGGCTCGAGTGCTACCTAATCAGCCACCTAAAGCACAGGTGTCAAACACAAGACCTGCAGGCCGAATCCAGCCCGGCACCTTGTTTCTACCTGGTGGCAACACTGAGCTGTTGCTTAACTGTTAAGGAGTAGTTACATTTACACAGCCCTAAAATTATAATCAGCCCTTTAAATGCAACCGCGAGGCTGATGTGGCCGCTGGTGAAAATGAGTTTGACACTCCTGTCCTAAAGTTACTTATTTTTCCTCCAACTTACTGAAACTTGAGTAGGAAAAGTGTCAGCTAACTGGTTACACTGAAACACTGGTAATGATGCAACAGCATTCTCAAAATCTTTAATTGGGAATATTTCAGTCAGTATAATGAAAGAAAGTGAGAGGCTACAGCAACAGTCCCATAAAGCAAGGGATCTGTGCCTGGGAACACCCTCCTGCAGACAAGTCCCAGGTCCATTTTGGCTTTTCAATATTCCTCCCAACTTGCAGTTGGCCATTAATTCTCTAAAAGCTTAAAAGTCCCCCCACCTGTTTTTAATACTTCTATGCTCAGTGATAGGCACCACGACAGGAAAGCAGTGCCAATCTGTGTGTTCTAGATATATTAAAGCTGGGGCTTATTCATGTGACTCATAATTGTGTTTCAAGAAATACAGTAAGTATTTTAGAGAAAACTCTCTTTAGGAATCAGTATGATACAGTTAGAATGCTGGCCTATGCCAGGTGATTTTTAGATAGTCTCAGCCATACACTAATGCAACCTTAAGCCAAAAATAAGGTCTTTATGGAGATTATTTGACCAAAATTAAGTGCTTGACTAGATGATCTCTTTAGTGTTTTCCAGTTAGAAAATTCAATGATCCTAATAGTGTACTTATTGCCAAATACTCCATCTTTTCTCTTAAAGAAAGAAAAAAAATCCCTTCTATATATGCTTCTTCTGTTAATCTTATTCCTTCATTGTTTTGAATGACTCTTCTTTTAAAAAGGCAAGCCTTGAATGTATAGTAGTCAATAATGGGCCTTGGCCAGCTTGTCATCTTTGAAAAAACAAGTTTACAGTTTGAGTCTTTCCTTGTCTTGCTATACTAATGATTAAAAGAGCAGGGCCTATTCTGAGAACTACAAGTAGGTTAGTAATGGCTGAAGAGAAAAATATAATGAGGTGATATATAAAACTTGAGAGGTATTCAGGTGTCATGCTAGGCCTGGGAGATCATAATAGAGAGATTATATTAGGGAGAAAGCACTGAACAGTGATATGATCAGAGCTACATTTTAGAAAGCTCATTTTAGTTGCAGTAGAGAGAATGAATTGCAGTGCAACATGAATGAAGGCAGAAAGACCAAATGTAGCAGTCCACTTGTGGAAGTGGGGAGGGGGCTGATTTAGGGTAGTGGTAGTGGGAGAGAGAGAGAGAAGTGGACAGATTTGAGAGATTACAAGGCAGATAATTCAGGAGGGTACAGGAAAAAAAGAGCACCCATTTGAAAGTCACAGTACTAGGTCTGTGTCCAGAGTTGTATGACTATGGTAAGTCCTTTCACAGAGTTATATGTCAGTTTTCTTACATATAAAATAATGGCTTTTAAATAGACAATTACTTTAGCTATAAAAACAGCCACAGGAAAAAGAACTTAAGAATGGAATTGGGGTGTCAAAAATGGAAACAGTTCAATTTTTTTCAAATTATAATCATGCGTTAAAACACAAAAGACCTGAATATGAACTTAAAATTGATTTAAGTTCATATTCAGATATGGAGAAGTTCTGTTTAAGAGAGTTATAGCAAACAGAATGATTAAAAAAATCCAATTTGACTATATTAAAAAATTAAGTTTATTGAAAATAACCCAAACAATAGTAACTCAAAAAACACTACTAAGTAGACCAAAAGACAAAAACAAATTAGCAATAATAATAATAATAATGATGCTAAAAGGAATACTAGGCCATTTTTAAAATTGGGAACTTATGATAAATATGGGAAAGCAAAGGCAAACTAAAACTAGTTAACTTATACATTTGTTTATTTTCCTCTTACAAGTGCTTAAGCATTTCTCTAGTTGAGGCTGAGTCATAAATTAGAATGCTGATTATACAAACATATTAAGTTATAATATGAGAATAATATAAATTAAGTAAAGCTATTATAAAAACACTCTAGTAATAATATTTAAAAACTATATATATATAGATTTTTTAAATGACTGTACTAATGCCACTTTAACTGTAGACCTAAAAATCAAGATGATAAATTCTGTTATATTTTCCTACATGCAAAAATTTTTTTAGAAACATGAAAAGGTTTTGCTCACTAGAAGAGCTAACTGTTCTATTAGAACATCAGAACCACAAATAAAGAAAACTAAAGAATCTAGTATTTAGTTTAGAATATGGTAAAAAATTTAGCTCTACCAAAATGCTTATAATTTGATGTCATTTAGACAACGACTGCCTTGAAAATAAGACTGTTTTAGATAGATATGGTGTCTAACAAATAAGTGAAACTTACTATAAATAAATAAAACAAAATAAAAGCTACTATAAACATTCAACATCTGTTAACTTTTCAAGATAATCAGCTCTCGTACAGTGAATCAGAAACACTCACTTGGCCAGGAATATCAGCTGTTTTCTATGCAAACCGTTCATCCAGAACACGGCTAGGGCGCTCTGACGGAGGCTAGCGGTGTTCTGTGATGAGCCTCTGCAGTTTTAGGTGCCTCACACCTGGCACGGAATTTCAACGGTTCCATTTTCTAACCTAGATAATCTCTATTATAGTGTATTGATTAACCATTGTCTTTTTTTTTTTTTTTTGCTTACTCCTTTTGGCTCATACAAATATGTCTACTGTATCACCTTAAGATGAGTATAGCGTTTTTTAAAAATGTGCTTTTGTTCTAGAGTAAATATTATGAATGTTATATCAAAGAAAAAGTGACTTTTATAAAAAGGTAAAGTTGTATGAATGTGACCTCCCCAGTCTACCATCTGAGAGATCAATTTTGCTAGTCTCAAAGGCATCTATGACCCCAAAAGTCAGAATTTCTATTTTGGAGGAAAAATGGAAAATGGATTTTATAATGCAGCCAACTCTGTTGTGATCCTTCAGTGTGCCTTTATTTGGCTATTGATTTCTATGTTATTGTTACTTAGAATATTATTAAACTATTATTTATTAACCATCTATTATGTGTTAAGTGGTACTAGGTCTTTGCATATAGTATTTTGCTTAATTTCATAATACCTTATATACATTTTAAAGATGAGAAATTAAGACAACAAAGTTAAACAACTTGTTCACATAATTAGTATTAAAGGCAGTATTCAACACAACTACAAGTACCAGAATTAATACTCCAAGTCTATCCTCTTTCCAGTATTTACATTCTCTCTGTAAGGAATATTCTTAAGTGCTGTATCAATTAAATTATATTATAAAATCTCATTAAAGTATACTTTGCACTACATTTAATTCCTAATCCACTGAACTGACTAGCTGGTATGCTTTCAGCAGGACATTTTGAAGACTTCTAGAATTACTGAGTTATAGATTGTTGGCTGGCCCTCAATGAATCTCCACACTAAGAAACTATTTAGTTTCTATTTGTCTTTGGCTTTCTTCTTAAGAAACACAGTGTCTGTTGCTTACGGATCCTTTCAATGTCATCATTAACTACTCTTGCTAGTCTCCCCTCCCTCCACTTTGAGCTTTAATGCTAAAAAAACCAACCAAACAAAAGCCATTTACAACTATTGCTATGTAGTCAGGGGATTCATTTTCCTGGTCATGATGAATTGGCTAATATCTTTGAATTGTAACAAAAAAATTTGTATCTTTGAACATTAATGACCACTCGCTTCATCCATTTGTTACTGAATATTTTATGCTGTATTTCACTGTATTCATTTTCAGTCTAGTGCTTTTTTAGAAATATGAAGATTGTAGGATTACAATTAGCTGATATAGTGTATATAATTTCAGAAGAGCAACATCAGGGTACAGTTGCTCCTCCTTTAAAAAAAGTATAAGTTGTTTTTTTAAAGTATTAGGTAGTTGAATCAAAATTAGTTACTTTGTTTGCTGGCTGCTTATTCCATATTTATTCATCGCTTCTTTTTTATTAAGAGAACTCTACTTTTGGTTTTGGAAATAATGTGTCCAGCAAAAAAATTCACCTTTCCAGATACCCTTGTAGTTAGGAATAGCCATATGACAATTCTAGCTATTAAGATATATCTGCTAGAAATTATTGAAAAAGATCTTATTCTCATAATATAAATATCCCTCATGCTCTCTTTCTTCTCCTGGGCTAAGTATGAACTTGAGACTACAGAAGGAATAATAACATTACAACTAATAAATGACAAGTATGATGACGACAGTGATAACTTACTATTCATCAAAATGGTATATTAAGGTACTATATAGGAGGCACTATATTAAGAAGGAACCACATATTCTGCCCTGGCCAGGTGGCTCAGTTGGTTGGAGTATCATTCTGTGCACCAAAACATTGTAGGTTCGATTCCTGGTCAAGGCACATATGTAGGTTGTGGGTTCGATGTTGGCCCCCTTAGTGGGAACGTGTACGGAAGGCAACAGATCAATATCTCTTTCTCACATTGATATTTCTCTCTCTCTCTCTCTGAAATCAATAAACATATCCTTGGGTGAAGATTAAAAAAACAAATGAATTGCACACTCCCAAGACTTACTGTTAAGGGAGCAAAATATACCTCTAACTTTAAGACACTAAAGTCAGATTTTTGTAACCATGTGTTCAGATTGCTGAACAGTTTAACCTGATTCTTCCATTAACCATTATTACCCATCCTACTTTTTATAAATATAACCTTTTGCCACTCCAGCTGAAATTTCTTCAGTTTAGTACATACACACACATGCATACAGCTTTCAAATCAGCTTTCTTTAGCCATAGTATCAGCAATGGTCACCACCTTTAAAATTCTTTTTGCACAAAATATCAAGTACTAAAACAGACTAAAATTACCTACATGATTATTCTTTAAGTACAGTTTGAAATAAAATTATTTTATTCTAAATCAAGAGCTACCTCATAAAAGAATGCAATTGTTTATGAAAAACCACAACTTTACTCTTCTAAAAGTACAAAAAGGCAAATTTAGTTGGCAATTAGCAAGGCAGAAGGTATATTCAGTTAAAAACAGTAAAATTAGTCAATTAAATCTCAGAGAAATGGAGCAATAATTGTCTTCTGAAAGATATTTACTCAAGAACAAAGACAATGAGTTCAAAGAGCTCAGTTCTTACAAGATAAATCTGAATATATACGCGTAGTTTGTTTTATTGTGCTTTGCAGATTTTGCATTTTCATCAACTTCGAGGCAATACTCTCTCCACCAGCAAAAAGATTGTGACTAAGATGATGGCTAGCATTTTTTGGCAATAAAGTACTTTTAAACGAAGGGATAAACATTTTTTTGGATATAATGCTATTGCACACAACAGAGTACAGTATAGTGTTAACATAATTTTTATACGCATTGGGAAAAATTTGTGTGACTTCTTTATTGCAATATTCGCTTTATCGTGGTGGTCTGGAAATGAACCCACAATTATCTCTGAGGTATGCCTGTACAAACATGTCTGTACCTCTGGAATACGACCATTTTGACCTAAGAGTCTCATTTCGGTTTCAACACGATGGAGCCAATTAGTATTCTCATCAAATTGCTTCAGTTCCTCCTCTCTTTTCTTCTGTAGGTAGCAGCGACGGGTTTTCAACATTGCAAGTCTATGATCTCGTTTGCAAGTGGCCTGAAAAACAATGCATTTAAGTCAACTTAATTTTTAGGGTATCTGATGCATGTGATATTAGTAAAGTATTATTTTCTTATAAGTGTGCAATTATAGTATATTAAGTAAGGCTACACTCCCATACTTAAAGCTATTTCCTCTTTGAAATCTCACAATATTACTGCTTGCAGGAAAAAATTGAGTTGTGAATCATTTTTATAAAATTAGATGTCGAGGGTTTTTGGCTTTAAGAAACACAATGGCCAAATTGAAGACTATAACTTGTGTGTGTGTGTTAAAATATGTTCTCTTAAATGTTTCATTTGAAAAGTCCATACATGGTCTGATAAGTTCCATGATTTCCTTCCCATGTATGCTCTTTATCTTCCCTTCAATTTGAGAGATGTGAAGAAATAGTGTTCTAGTGCTCTGATTTTACCTGTAAGACCTTCAGGTTGGCTGGTGTAAATGGCAGAAAATAGAGCTTAGATCAGAATGGTCATAAATATCTGATCTTGCCTGATGAATAATGGATATTACGAATATTTTCAGTGTTTTATGTAGGCCTGACTTGGGATCAAAACTGGCCTTTTGGTTTCTTACCCCAAGGGTCTCGCACACTATCATAGGAACTGCCGGCCAGAACAGCTTGACCTGTCCGGGCTATGTGTCAAAGAGACACTGAACTCTATAATCACCAAATATGACGGCTGGACTGGAGATAATAGATCCCTATGGACTAAAATACGGCCCTGCAGCTGATTTTGGAAGTAGGAAGCTACATGAAGAAAAGAAAAAAGAACAGGAACTACATTTGAACTGGGTCAAAGACCTCACTCTCTTTAGGAGATAAATTCTTCTTCCTTATTATTTTTTATAAAACATGTATTGACAGTTTAGGGAAAAGCTGGGTATTAAAGAGACTTGCAAAAATGTGAAAGACCATCACTCTTCTCACTGCCTTTTTGTTTGTTTTACAAAACATAAACAGTTATTTTTCATTACAGCATTACTTATGTTATCATGCAATGGGTTATTCAATTATTTTTAAATTAATAGATGATTAATTTAAAAGAATCATGTATTAAAAATAATACATGATTATTTTTAAAGTAATGTATTTTTGTAAACCTGAGTTTAAATTTCTAATATAGAAATATTGGTAGGCAGAATACACATGAACAAAAGTTCTTTGAGGTTCCTAAAATAATTTCTTTAAAGCAGAAAGAGGTCCTGAAAAGCTGGAAAGTTTGGAACCACTGCTGTAGCAGAAAGGAGGATATATGGCTTCTTGACTTTCTTCTGCTTATCAGCAGGTCTGTAAGCTTAGGCAAGTCAGTTTCAGTTAGTATTCAGTTACCTCATCTGAAAAAATGAACAAAAGCACTGTATGTGCCAGAGGCAAGGCAGTTAGACAAATTGTCTTTATTTTGCTTTAACAATTATAAATGTTGTAGTACTCTTAAAAAAGGGCAGAAAATGATCTGTGGGTCTGACGGCAGGCAATATTTAATACCAAAAACCCCTAAAAGGTATGTTTCAAATTTTTACTTCTATTGTTCATCAAATGCATCCTTTATGATATATCTCTGTATTTTACATCAGGGTACGCCTATTGAATCACTGTTCTGAAACAAAGAAGTGTTTCAGTTAAATTCTAAAGTATGCATGTTAAACTCTGAGATTAAAGTAAAATATTCTCATTAAAGTTTCAAAGAGCTTTATATATTTTATTAACAAAATTCTCAGAATACCACAAAAGATCTTGGGTGTGAACACAAAATTCTAAAACTTAGGTGTTACTACTGCTGTGTGCAAAAGGACCAGTAATAAGGTGAACTCATTATTTCACTAAAAGTAATATGCAGATCGTCTTTACGCAGTCATACAATTACCCAGGAGCTTCACTTGAACACTAATCTCAGAGTCCATACTCTAGAACCACTTTTGGCTGAAACAATGCCAGGAGATTCTTTTAGCACTTCTGATAATAAACCTCTTTTGGAGAGTCCAAGAAAGATATAAAAGTTCTTACCTTAGCAAGCAGTTTGGTAAGACTAAACACCACTATGTACAAAAAGCAAAAACACAAAGAAACACACACACAACCTCCCCTCCAAACTCAGCCTCTAGATATCTCCCTATGTGTTTAGATAGTTTAAATACAACCAATAAACTTAAGAGGTTTTTATCTCCATTGCTTACCTAAGCTCATAAGAATACCTATAAGCAACATACAGATGGAAATAAGAAAAAGTAAGAAATCATAAAAGACAAGTGGGTTGAAGGAAGGGCTACTAAGCAGAAGAATCAATGAAAACAGAAAAAAATTAGACAAACCAAACCCATCCTACTACTATGTCTTAATCATTGTAGGCATTCACATTCAATATTCAATGGTATAAGTAAAAGAGTAAAATAACTTTAGTCTGGGATTAAATAGCCCAAATTTATTAATTGTACTAAATAATAATCAAATGTTTAAAAAGCGACAGCCTGATTCTAAACTCTAAGAATGTGCTGTTCCTTTGCTCCAAAGGCTGGCTTTTGACTACAAAAATAGCTTTGAAAATTCCTGGCAACCAAAGTTTCCACAATCTGGCCCACCACTGATTGTCAATAACTCCCAATGTGGCAAATATGTTTTAATCATGTGCCATCTCCAATCCATTCATGGTGTTTAGCTCTGGCAACTTCAGATATAGAAAGAAAGAGTATGCCAATCAATAAATGGTATTTGCTATGGGTAAGGGATGCGGAATTGGCAGGAAGTTTTCAGTGTAGTTATATACTTCCATACATACTGTCTCACAAATATACTGTGTTCTGGTTAAACTGATATCTATACTCCATACTATTTCTGTTTGTTTTTCTCCTATTAATACTCTCATGAAAGGCCCAGTATAAATCACATTTCTCCAAGAGGAAGCCTTTCTTAACCACAAAAATTGGGAGCCACTGTTTTCTTCTTTGAATTAACTATAGCATTTATGGTACTTATAATATAGTAGAATGATTTAAGAGTACAGACTCTGAAGCCACATAACCAGCGTTTAATACTGGTTCAGCCACATTAATTAGGTATTTTACCCAGAAAACTCACTCGAGTTCTCGGTGCCTCTGTTGCTCACAGATGGTGGTAAGGTAGGATCTACCTCACAGACTCATAAAAATTACTAAACAAATCATCCCATGGAAAGGACTCTGGAAAGCACCAAGTGCTTTGGCACACAGTGCTCAATAATATTAGCTGTTTTTTATTAATGCACTACTACTACTCAAATGACAGTCATTTAGTGCCTTATTTGTATATGATTTTATTGCTTGACCTAACTTATAAATAATTTAAGGGCATACAATGTCTCACACTTTTATTTACTTATACACTGTGCCTACTATAATGCTTTGCCTGTAAACAAGTGCTCAATAAGGTCTGTTGTTAAAAGTTAAGATACTAAGTCAGTTATCAGCTTCCCATGATTGAATTTGCCCTCCACCCCCGCAAGAAACAAATCAGATAATTACATCCTCAGATAACTGACATTTATTTAATGGATATCTATATAAAATTGAAAAGAAATATCCCTGTTAAAAATCAACCTGTAAGTGCAAATAATTGAGCTAAACACATAGTATAACGCTATTTCATACATTAAAAAATGTAAATAATTTTATATATAATTGTTATCTCTGGGAAGGTGAAAAAAGAAAAAAATGCATTTGGGATGGTGGTCAAAGAGGACTTAGAAGTTTTAAGTGAAAGCTTTTTAATAAGTAACATATGAAATGTATCTCATGCGTTACTGGTGTAATTAAATTACATAAACACATAACAAATAAAATTAACCTTGTCATCACTGAACACCAAAACTGAGGAAAACAATTACCCAATATTTCCAAAATGTTTATTTGTCTGATCTGGGGTGATCTGGCTTTGCGCATGTCCAGGTATACCATTTTACTTTTATCATGCCGAGAACTCATGCTTCTTGAGTTCACATCTCACTAGTCCTAAACTTTTCATATTATAGTTTCCCCTTTTGCACTAATACATCTCCAGAATATCTATTAGATAAATTCATGATTTTTTAGTCTACCCTTCATGTAATGTGTTCACATTTGATATCTTTTTATCTTATGATCCTCAGATGTCCCCGCTCCTTAACCCCCTCCCTCTCCAGCTGCCCTGAGCATGTAAAAGGCACAGGGGCACAAGCGCAGGCACTGGCATCAGCTCTCTGAAGTTCAGTTCCAGACTCTGACACCTATGGGCCCTGTGACCTCAGGCAAAATGAATTCTACAAGCCATTTCCTCACCTTATTTATGAGGATAATAATCTTATATATTTCACAGATTTTTTTCAGAATTAAATGAGTTAATATATATAGACTCATTGCCTAGTACTGTATCTATAAAGCAAATTTTTAAATTTCAGTAAATAAATCTTTAGTTCCTGGACATTTCATTTGTTTTCTCCTCAGATATTGATGTTCTTTTTATCTCGACTCACTTATTGTTAATTCCTTTTGATGACTTTATTCATTTATAGTTTTAAACTATTAGTTACCTTTGAGCTAAAAACTATTCATTACAGTTTTTATCAGATTGTGTTATTATCTGACGTTCTGGGTATTCTGTCACATTTGCTAAGTCCACTGATTTGCTTATGGAACAGTGATCCTCGTGTTTGGAATTTTGGATAGTAAGTTCTCACTGGTGGTATGAGCTGTGGGTGTGTTTTGCTAGGTTCATTTTGTGTTGCATCTGCCCAGTTCCACATGGATTTTCACTGGTCTGATACCATTTTCTACATTAATTTCTCACCTTAGAAATTTGCTAAGTGAAACACATGAATTATAAAAATTCAAATCCCAAATCTTGTGAGAGTTCCATATAACTATAGTGAAAGTCTTCTGTGAGGCCTTTTTCCTTACCCTAGGCTTGCTTCCTTGTCTTCCAGTGCTAGCTGGTAAGATGTTTTCTCCTGGTGTACTCCCCATACGAAGGGCATAGGCCTGAGTTTCCCAGCTCTAAGTGGGGCCTGTCATTTCCAACGCACTGGCTCCCTTGGGTCTGTTTTCTAAGTAGTGGTGTACATCAGGGTCAGGACAGTAAAAGTGGTCTCTGTGTGTGGAGAGGGTGGGCACTGCACGCCTACATTAAATAATAATACCGACTAAAAGTTGCTCTGGTTTTTTTTAGTGCCATGCAAGGGCAAGTCTAACACTATCAGTGATAAAATATTCTTCCCTGGAAAAATAGTCTGCCACTGATCTAGTTGAAAACTATTACTCTATCTGGGGTGGACAGCTTCCGCTGCCCCAGCTGCGGCACTCAGCTCCCCTTTAGGGTTAACCTCATTCATGTTAGGCCTTCTAGCAACTCTTGCAGAAGCAAGTTGTCACTGATGTTCTTTCTTGTCCTGTTAACTATACCTTTAAAACAATGTTTCCCACATCTCCTCTAGAACTTCCAGGTGGTTGTAGAGAATGGGTGATTAAGTAACTCTATCAAATTTCTAGAGCTGGAAGTTGCCATGTTGTTAAAAGGGTATGGGGGGGTTAAATGATGATGGAAAAAACTAAAATAAAGTTGTTGAATACCTTTTCTATTTTGTCTTCAGAACACATCATTTCTATTTGTTTATGGCACTGTTGTTGATAGAAGGACTTAAGCTCATTTTCTTTAAGTAACATTTCCAACTTCAGATATTCTTGCCTAATTTCTTCTCGATTCTGGAACAAGCAGTTCAGAATTTCTTGAAACCTACAAAAGATAAAAGACATTATATAATCTCATTAATTTTGTGGTAGATGACAGAGTTTATTTAATGAAGTGCATAAACAAGAGAGATACCACCCGAGAATGAGACTCAGTGATAAATGGCAAATTAGTTAAAGTGACTACTTCCTATTAAATTACAAAAACGTTTGGAAACAGTTATTAACTGTTTTACTACACTGGTTCTCCTTCAAGAAAGATCATATTAAAATATATATGTATTATAAGGCCTCTGTTATTAGTCATACGCTATATTTTGCTTAGCAAAAATAGAATATTTGTAGGAAATAAATGATAATCTGGACCCGTACGTACTACCCCAGTTCACAAGGCCCCGAAGCAACCCAGCACCATGTGTTGTTCCGGTGTCTGCTCACTGTGAAGAAACGAGCAGCGTGTGGCATAATCATATGCAGTCTCCCTGGTCCCCTAGGGAAGGTGAGAAAGCCGTTTTCTACTTCAGAATTTGTTAGAGTGAAAACACACCATAAGGCTAGGGACCCCCTAAGCCTGGCTAAGAGTCAGTGACACTGGCCATGACCCCAAATATCCAAGTTTACAATGTGGTAAACGAAGTAAAGCCACTCTAGAGTGTTTCCTCAAAAGGGCAGTACAGATCTAGAGAATCAAAGTTGGGGAGTCTGACCTATATCACCTCCAAATGCATAAAGATCTCAAGCTGAAAAACTCCCCTGAAAGCCCTAGAATGACCCTGCAATCCCACAGCAACGCTGTAATTTCATAAAACACATTTATACTTTTAAGTCATAGACCAGTTCTGAGCTATAGCAACAGTATAAAGAGTATAGTCACACACAGGCAAAATTCTCAAAGAAAAATTAACTGTGAAGACTTTAAAATAAAACTGTAACAAAGTACATGCCCTTAAAAATAAATGTTCTTTGGCCAAATTTTAGATATATTTGTAGGGATTTGTGGTAACAACACTGCCAATTTACGTCAGTAGTTCTTAATGAAACTCCATTGGGAATGAATATAAACCACAATAGATCGCCTTTACTGCAATTTTGTCAAACTGATAAATATTTCATAGAAAGTATGTACGGACATTGCAATTTCATTGTATTACATTACAACAATGCTAATGCCAGTAAATGAATTGATAAGTTATCTTTAGGTTAAAGCCAAAGATAATTTCTTAGTTTTTCTTTAATATTTTATTCAAGAACATAGTTAAATATTTGTCAATTTTGTAATTTTGTGGTGCAGACTTATTTCAATAACTGGTGTTTAGTGTTCAGGATGAAAGAAAGGGAATTAGTATCAACCCTTGCTAAAGCACTCCTTAAAAAAACAACATCAAAAAACCCCCATCCTTTTAAAACAGAATGTTTTAAGGGATTGACAAATAACTATTTTCTAGTCATTTAAAACATTTAAGTAACTAAAAACCAAAAATCTTTGTTAATTATCTTAGATGATATTATATATAATGAATATTAAAAACCACACAATTTTCTTGCTATAGTCAAAAGTTTTATAATTATTCCACATAAAGAACAATCTTATTTCCTTTTTGAATATTATCTTTCCAAATACCTCTGATAGATGTTAAATACTGCATCACTTCCCTTTACCTATTTAAGCTTCATAAACATGTTATTTCTAAAGACACTGCAAATTCATGGCATTAAAAGTTCTATGTAACAGTGTGATTGATCTGATGAGAGGTATTTCATATATTTCAGGAGATACTTTTAAGGGAAAATAACAAAGGCTATAGGGTATATGATTCTATTATTACCTTCTTTTATACATACAAGTATATTATTTAACATATTGCATTATTTAAAACTCAAAGTTTTTACTGTTGGTCAAGTCAGGGTGAAATGTAAAAAATGCCCAAATAAATGTTTATTTGAAAGCTCAGGCCATCGCCCTCCTGAATCATTTTACCAGGAGGAAAGGTTCAACAACTGTAAGACATCATCAGCTCTAGAAGTCCAGTAACTTGTAAGGTGGGACTTGGTAACCAGGTACAGTTAGCCAGTGCTAAGCAATTACATGCAAGCAATGACTCCAAATCTGAGCAGTGGGTGACTTTTTTAATTTTCAAGAAACTTACATCAACAAAGAGATGATTGGTTGCATGAAGGCTGATCCCACATTTGATTAACAAATAAAATAATAACCAAACTATTAATAATGCATCAGTTGAAAGCTTTCTTTGATAAGATGAATAACAAGGAATCATTTTTACTTGTTATTTTTTAAAAGACACTATAAAATTAGTGGGATATACAAAAAGCATTACAAGATTAATAAAATATAACAATTTTATTTTGACAATGGATTGTTATGGCTATTAACAGAAAATAATTTAGACACCTGAGAAAATCTCCAGCATACACAAAGCTCTTATATAATAATATATAAGTTAACTTTCCTATACATTATTATATTATATTATGTGTACTTGAAACCTATAAGATCTCATTAACCAATGTCACCCCAGTAAGTTTAATAAAAAGGTAAAATATCTAAATTAAAAATATATATGTCAACTTTATACTATATGGAAAACTGATTGTCATTGATAAATAACTTTAATTCCTATGATAGTTGTGAAATACCACAGTATGGGAGCAAAAGGATTAAGATTTGAAAGAGATGATTTTTACAGTTCTTATTCTTATCTGCTAAATTTCAAAGGACTATTTTAATGATCAAAGTTAATATGGCCCTAAAATCCATGAAAAACTATGAAGATGAAGAAAAAAAATACTGTTTTTCAAACCATAGATATTTAATGTAAATTCAACACACAAATCTAATTTATAAAAGGTGTTGCACCTGAAACTAAATTGAGGTCACTGTTGACTAGTCTTAGGTACTCTTAGAATTCCCAAACAGTGTGAATAATCAAGTTGTGGTTAGTTTCTCACACTAATGGAAATAGAAAATTGGCTCTAGGAAATGTCAAATAACTTTCACTTTAAGCAAAGCTGAAATAGATTTCCTTATTACAAGTCCTCTCAGAGCCTTCACTATTCTGGTGTACTTTGGAAATCTTTTATTTTTAAATGATTTTATTTATTTATTTTTAGAGAGAGGAGAAGGAAGGGAGAAAGAAAGGGAGAAAACATCAATGTGTGGTTGCCTCTCACATGCCCCCTACTGCTGGGGACGTAGCCAGCAACACAGGCATGTGTCCAGAATGGGAATCAAACCGGTGACCTTTGGATTTGCAGGCTGGCACTCAATCCACTGAGCCACACCAGCCAGGCCTGTAAATCTTTAATATTCCTTAAGGAGTAATTTCCAAACTTGTTTGATGCAGGAATTCCCTACTGTCTTTTAAAACTACTCAAGATTCACAGCATTTGAACCATCTAGACCAGGGTCCCCCAAACTCTGGGCCATTGACCAGTACCTTCTGGGCCTGTTAGGAACACACAGCAGGAGGTAAGCTTGAATGTAATGCGCTTAAATCATCCTGAAAGCATCCTCCACCCCAACATCTGTGGAAAAATTGTCTTCCACAGACATGGTCGCTGGCACCAAAAAAGATGGGGATCACTGATCTAGACAATTTGGAAAATTGTCTTAATTGCTTAGGGAAAAAGTACTTTTGAGTAGTGTATATTAACAGCTTTGTTTTCTTTTAAATTTACCTGCAAAGAAGCTTAGTGTGAACCTATCAAAATTCTGTATCAATTTATATCCTTGAGAGATGTTCTTTTAAATAATTAACCACTTAAGCTCATTAAGTGGATTATTATGAGTTATAGATAGCAAAGAGAAGGTATACAAAATTTACATTAAGTACACAAATAATGATAATGCCAGGTGTAATCACCTGAATGCATCACCTGAAATTCATGTCGGAACCTAACACTCTTAAGTGTGTATAGGAGGCAGGGGCCTTTGGGAGGTGGTTAGTTCATGAGGGCCGAGAGCCCACAGAGGAGATTATTGCTCTTATAGAAAGGCCCCAGAGAGGTCTCCCTCTCTTTCGGCCATTTGAGGATTCAAGAAGTCTACAACCTAAAAGAAGGCCAGCACCCAACCATGCTGGCACCCTGATCTTGAACTTCCAGCCTTCAAAATATTTTTTTTGTTATATGCCATCTAGTAGTCTGGTATTTTGTTATAACAGCTCCAGTGGACATACCTGAGAAGACAAATAAGAAAACCACTAAAAACTAATTTCATTAAGTGACATAATTTGCTTCACTGTCTCCATATTACACCTAAGTCCTGGTTCTCCTCACTATCTGTATAATCACAACGAAAATTAATTGATCTCCGAAGTTGTACCATATAAAGACCAATCAGTGACCTCCAGAATTCAGCTGAGAATTTATATGAAGACATACTTATACAATATCAAAACATCTAACAAAATTCCAAAACAATAAAACCTCAAAATACTATTTTAATGTCAATTTTACCTTTCAATTTCTTTTTTTTGAGGGTTTGAAATCATTAACTTTGCTTTGTTATTTTCATCAGTAAAGGCCTTCTGTTCTTCATAGGCTTTTAGTTTTTCTTTTAACATTAAAATCTAGTAGAAAGAAACACTAGTTAAAACACAAAACAAATTGTCTCTATTAAAAACTTGTCCACAGAAAAATTTTAGCCATGAAAATAATTGAACAAGCCAGATTTCAATTGTAATAGAAACACATGTCAAATTTTTAGACAATTAAGATTGCAGAATCCCATAAATGAGGAACTGAGGGAAATTAACGTAACAATGTAAAGAGTAGACATACCTCTTTCTTCTGCTCATTACAGATCTTTACATACTGAGTTATATGACTGTCAAGGTGAAGAACATTGCTCTTCAACTGTTAAAAAGATGGAAATTATGATTGCATACAGAGAAAGAAAAAACTCACAATCACATAGTTATATATATGAGGAAAATGGCATTATATCCTCATAATTCAGTACATGAATTCAGAATTTGTGGCAAGTATAATCATGAGACAATCATGATCAATTACGCCTATGTTTAAAACTCATGACAAGAAGATATGTTTAGCACATGAATAATGTTGATGAAATGTTAAACATATTGCCTTATTATCTGAGAAAAGGTATTTTTAAGAGCTGTCAAGACATTCATTTGCAATATAATAAAAATTGCCCATTTTCTTTTTCCTCTGACTTCGAAGAAGTTCAGAGATAATTTTAAGATCCATCCACTTGTAAGTTCAACTAGAGTTTAACGAATTATTAGATTTTATACTTTATGTAATAATATGGGCCTCTTGGCAACTATTGAATAGCACAGAAGACATTAAACGTGAAAGTCCAAATAGCTGATTTTGAGGCCCTGCTCACGTCTCAATTAAAGGACTTAGAATTCAGCACTCACAAGTCTGAGCATGGGATTCCTCAAATGTGAAGCTAAAAATGCCTTTGACAATGGGTTGGTGTACAAATTATATTAAAAATGTGTGCAAAAAACCATTGCCCATATTCTACAACCTTTAGCAACAAATTATATAAACAGTACATAAACGGTTCTCTGAGGAGGACAATAACCCGCTCATGTTCACTCAATGGCAGTGGCAGAAGGGTAAGAGAGAAGTTACCAAACCAGGGGAGCTCCAGGTCTTTTCAAACCCTTAGATCCTGTGATTTTAAATATACATTGTTTGATTTATGTATCTTTTCATCACTCCAAATTATTTGCAAAAATTCTGACCTACACAGTCATCATAATGCTGGAGCTAGAGATTGGTTACATTAATACCACTAATATAGAAATAAATGATTCTTAGAAGCCTACTTACTTTAGAAACTGAGGCAGATATTGTATCTATTTTACAGATGAAGTAACTGAGGTTTAGAGAAATTAGCTAACATGTCCAAAGCTATCAGGTAGAAAGTGTTGGTGGTAGGCTAAAGCAGTGTCATCCTTGGCTGTCACAAATGTATTTAAATAAATAAAACCTCGACTAATCATACCAGGATGCCACCAAAATATCATGAGCTACAATGTGGAAAAGTTTGGAAAGAAAGGCACTGAAGCACCCTAGCTCCCAAAAAACTAAATAATACTATCCATTATACATGTAATAAAGATGGTTAATGGTTTAATTATTTAAGTTAATGTTCAATTAATCATAACCATAAAGGTATTTCTAACATTGTCTCCTCATTCATTAGTAGAAATAAACCTCTAAATATTTTGTTAGAATTACAAAAACAATACGCACTGAATACTCTTACAGCAAAGGCAGAGCAAACACACTTACAGAAGACTTAATGTCCTTTGCACGGTTAGCGTACTTGAGAGTGTTGTATGTGTCATCGTAGCTCATAGACGAAGGGCTAATAGCAGCTATCATTATGGTTTGACAGTTGCCTCCAAGAGAATCCTTTAACAAGCGAGTGAGCTTACTATTTCTGTAAGGAATATGCTGATTTTTTCTCTGAAAACAACAACAACAAAAAACAACAAAAAAAGAATTCTTACGTCATTTTCCACATTTAAATGCAAACCTGCTACCACTTTGCTTTAAGAATTCAAGCACTGCACAACTTTACCCAGAGTTATGATATAACTGGGGATCTAAATGATGATAATAAATCTTATAATACTATTCCATGAATACATAAAATGAATATTCTATCTAAAACTATATCTCCACCTGAATAAAGTAACTTTAGATAATAATAAAATAATGATATTGGCTCATTAGTTGTAATAAGTGTACCATATTAATGTGAGATGTTAACAGGGGAAACTATTTGTGGGTATATTTAACAAAATTTTTCTGAATATATTAGCACCTTTTCTGTATCTAAAACTATTCAAAAACAAAATGTCTACATAAAATGTCTCCATTCCATTTTTTAAAAAAGAAATTAAAATACAAAAGTAATATATGTCCTAAAATATACTTAGAGGAATACTAAGAATTCTGCATGGCACAGAGCTGCTTCTCTCTAACCATCTAAAATGGATACAAAAAAATCATAATTACATTTTACAGATATGTCATATGAAAGCAAACATAGTTCTAGAAGAACTTATTTTTTCTAGGTTTTCTTTTACTTAAGATACAGTTCTGACTTTAATAAATTTTCCAAGATGTACAACGGCTACATAAGTAAAAACAGAGCATTATAACATTAAGATAAAAGCAAGGTTATGTTACGCAATATAAATCTTTCATATTACAGAAGAGGAAAACTGAGCTAAGTATAAAGTGAAACGAGTCGCCTCGGGTCACACGGCTGGTAGTTCAGTTAGAAATGAGCCCTCGGTCTCCCGACTCCTGGCAGTACTGTGCTATCCATCACAGCAGCCTTTCCCAAACCGTGCAATGTACATTGCTGGACTTGTGATGATTTTACACATATGAGACATGCATTAGACACTGCCTCATAAATGACTCTATAGGAGTCCATTGCTAAAAGTTATTAAGTTGGTATGAAAAAAATGCTATAGTTTAAGTTTAGAACATCAGTCTCTATACCATGTTGTCTGCCTACGTGTTTGAAATTTTAACTTAGAATATAAGTCATCTTGCTTTTGTAATCTTCCTACGATTTCAATAATCTGTCTATTTTAAAAAAGGACCTAAAATAATTTTATAGTATTTTATACTAAACCAAAATGCAACATTTTAAAAAGTTTAACACTAATTTTTGTAAAGCATTTGAGCCTGTTTTGAACTTAAATGACTGTGTTTTAACTTAAAAAGTAATTTTTTAACAAATACTGAGATTGTCAAATATGCTGCCTTCTAGTAAACACTTCTGGCATATAGTAGATGTAAAATAGTATTTTTAAATGCCCCAAAGGCATCTAGTAAACATTATCTTATTAGGTAATTTAATTACATTTTGTATCTTAAGTCTTTCTTAATCTCTAAGAAAAATCAACACTCTTTAATATTTAACTCAATTTTACAGTACTACTAACCAGAACAGATTTAGTTTTTCCAAAATGTGTTTTGTGTTTTCATGCCAATTCAACTATCATGCTTGTTGTATAGTGATCATTAAATGCTAATTTTAAAAATTAAGTTCAAAATAAGTAATGAGAAAGTACCATAAAATAATAACTACCATGAACAACAATTAAAATTAAAAAATTAAAAAAAAAAACAAAACCAAAAACAACTACCAATCTGATATTTAATATTTTTCACTCAACAAATTCCGGTCATAAAACTAAAAATTAAAAAAAAAAATACAGAGCCCTAGCTTTATTTGATATACTAGGCTCTCTGAGATCTTTGCTCTGTTTATAAAAATTATTGTTATACTCTTGAAACTTAATAAGATCTTTAAAACAAAATTATATTAAATAGTATCTTTCTAGAAATTACACATACTTCAATAGTTCAAAATATTTAAACCCACATATAGTATCTACCTTTGTATCTGCTAAGGCATTGATGACATTCCCAAGAGCTAGAAGTGATCTATTGATGTTTGTGCCTTCTATGAACCGGCTCCCTTTAGCGCTGGTGGTGCTGGCTCTCTCCGACCCTGCCAGGTCAATGAGCGACATCTTGGCAATCCGGACATTTTGATCGATACTTGCTGTTTTGTCTTGCTGTCGCAAATAAATCTTTTTGAAATTACAGAATTAGAAAAATAAGATTTAACAAAATTAAAAGAGAAATTTATGCTTTTTTTAAAAAAAGCATGAAATCAAGATTATTCTCATTTTAAAAACAAACCAAACAAGGTATAATCGGACTTGGCCGATACCCAAGAGTACCGGAAGTAATTACCAGAGTTAGGATGAATTGGAAAATAAAATGTGCACCAGAAGGAAAATAAGCCCTGGCTGAATAGAAGGTCAAAACGACTACCATTTGCACTCTGGTAACCCTTGAATCAGAACATGGAATTACCTGAGGTGCAGGGCCTCTAGAAATAAAGCTCCTAAGACAAAACCAAAGGCAGTGGACAGAATGCTGTGTGTATCTGCAGCAACTGCTCCCAAAGGACAGCTAAATCTGAATGTTGACCCAAACCGAAGAGTAAATTAACTCCAGTTCTCTAAACTGTTGAGCATAATTATAATTAAAAAAATGAAACATATAAAAATAGCATAATAAAGAATACATGTTCATCTGCCCATCAGAATAAAGTGTAACTTATTCAACTGTATTAAGCTACTCTGTCATGTAACTGAAATAAATTTGGTGCATACTTCAGAGAGATGGGGGAAGTTAGCTATGTCTCCATTATAGAATCCCTTTGCTAAATTTCCTTACAAAGTTGAGTCTAAGAGATTTTGGAAAACTCCACGTCACAGTAAAACATTTCTCTCAAGACTACTGATAATTAAACAGCAGTCAGTCATACAAAACTAATAAAATTCCGTGGGCTGAAGACTTTTTGAATGACTTGATTGCCTCAAATATTAATTCCTTCAACTATAATAATTTCTACAAAATGAGTTCTATACAGCATAATCCAGAGTAAAGCTACATAACCATTTGGTTTTAATAGAACTAGAAACTGTAAAGATAGTAACCAGTCTATGCTTTAGTCTAGAATTGTATTCCTAAAAAGTACTGCATCAACTGAATCGCACTTCCTTAAGGAACGCAACTACTTTAAATGGTCATTATGATTAAATTTTTATGTTATATTATTTTTATTGTTGACACTATTACAGATGTGAATCAGTATCTCCCCAATTCATTGGTTCTGTAACTCTAGATCTAGAAAGAGAAAGTTTGCTCTGGATATAAGATTACGTTTTGGAAATACCAAATATTTTCATTAACTTAAAGAAAAGAAAGGAAACACACACACACACACACACACACACACACACACACCCCTCCTCCAATACTTCCTATTTTTCTATCCTGTATCTTTAAACAGGTAAAAATTTACATTTCTTATTTGCAGCCTCTCAATTCTAAATACTCTTGATAGAATCTTCTCAAAGCTGCAAAGTAAAAGGAGAGCTTGGAAGTAGAGAAGTTCACAGATGAAGAAAATTCTTTTTTGTACATGATAAAACCACCATCCATAAAATTGGCTTCCTTCACTTCAAATTCAGCTCTCAGAGAGATAGCCCAGCGGCCTGTTACCTGGAAAACAGCATGAGAACGAGAAGACGTAGCGTTCATGTCCGTGGGGTGTTGGGTCCTGTTTTTGTTCCCGTTATCCAATAACTGTAAAATCTCCTGTGAGGACTTGGGCTAGAGAAAATTTAAAAAATATGTACAAATTAGCCATCAGTGTTTCAATTTTTAAATAAACTTTCAACAAGCAAGAAGACTTTTAAAGGTAAAATAAAAGGTAAGAAAATGCTTTCTATATTTAATTTCCATTAAATATAAACTGTATATCATTTGCTTAGTACTTTGGTATTACATGAGGAATAAAAGATAAAATCTTATCCTCTGAGGAGACAAAACATAAATGTATTAAGCAGAATAATACATGATATTAAATGTTCAAGTGTATTTTTAAAAGAAAAGCTCATTTAATTATTTCAAGGACAACAACATAAAGTGGAAGATATACCCTGATTATTTTAACTTTGCACTTCATTATTCTTCTCCCTCAAACACAATGAAAAATAAATAAACAGTTAAATAATCACACTTACTATTTAAACAAGGGGGAAAGTTTATAAACATACCTGATGTAAAGTTAACCCCTGGACAACCACCCCTTTTTGGGCATCTTCTCGGACGGCAAGTGGCCCTGAATTTACTAAGAGGTCACGAATCTGTTCGTTATATACCTTAAAATTAAAAAAACAAACAAATAAGAAAAAACCCTGCTTTAGCATTGATGTTAAAACAAGTGATGATAGCACATATAGGCATGCATTGGTGATTTCAGTTTATATTAGAATTTTATCTTAATGAAAAACAGCAGTTCATTTAGTTCATCTCTTTCTTCTATTGCATGTTGCCGTATCTAATTTTCTACCATCTGAGAAAACAGATTTTAATTACCTACAATTGAAATTGAAATTTAAAGATGGACTCATTATAGCTTTATTTCATAATTCCTAACTTAATGATTTCAGTGAAACAGAAATAAGACAGCTGGAACTGTCTTTTCCTATTTCCTGGAAATGTACAGTACACACTTTCTTGGGAAATTCTAGTGCATCTGAAATGTAACTTAGATAGAGGTGGCATGGTTGTCACTGGAGAAGACAGTTTTTATTTTATGATGCCCAAGTAGTCCAAACTTCTTAAATGTTACAGCTCAGAAGTTAAGAAAACCCATATTCAAAGCTGGATGGTGTTTATTTCATTTATCCTTCAATTGCATTAATTTGAACATATAATTCTTAATGATAAATTCCATAATGATAAAGGAACTAAAAGGCTCTAAGAGGTTAAGGAATTGGTCCATGGTCATGAAAGGAACAGTAGAGCAAGAACTAGAGCCCAAATGCCCTCATTCTATTGCATGGAATTAAATACACATCTGCATTTTATGTCTCTGGCAGTTTTTATAAAAAGTTAATTTCTTTAAGTAATGCATAGAAAGAGTACTATTAACCTAATTTTAAGAATTTACTAACGGTATTTAGTTTTCTACTTGCTAACCAAATGACGACTACAACAGATATTTTCACGTTCTAATAAATAGCCCATAGTGATAATTCATTGCTAGTAAAGTTTTTTTTACCATAAATGATAACCATTTTTAAATGTAATAAACTCTTAAGAGTAGTAAATATTAAGAGATACCTTCTTGATTCTTATTTTTCTGAAGCAGCAGTCACCGTTGTAATGCTTCCCCTTCCCCACTTACATCACAGAAAACATACAATTAGAACACTCTCAAACCAGTCTACACATCAGTTACCTGGGAGCTCTTTAAAAACACAGGTGCCTCAGCCACCATCCAGACCTATTACATTAAAATGTCCAGGGGGGTGAGTAGTGGGGACTGGCAGGGAGAGGCTCAGGCATGCCTATTTTTAAAAAGCTCCATGGCCAATTCTGGTATATAGCCCAAGTGGAAAACCATTAGATTAGACATTGCCTTGCCAATGATAAAATGAAAGTAGATTAAAAGAAAAGAAAAAACTAAAAACATTATAAAAATAACAAAATTTCAAAATTCTAAGTTATGAAGGGATCTAAGGAAGAAATAATAAATACGGCCATGCTCTTTTCCTATGTATATTCAGAACAATCATTTTCAATACTTTACTATAGGAAATGAATTTAGTTCTCTTTTATCTTCAAGTTCTATAGTTAGAAGAAAAATTTTTAGCAACGTACATAATGTTAATGAATTTGTGAAATGTGAAGAAACTCTCAGTAGGAACCTAACTGTAAGGTATCAATAAAAGAGCTGTGACTAGTAGCATTTTCTCCCTGACACCACAAATGAATAGGCAGTAAAATCAGAGATTTATGTTTCTGCACTGGTTTCTGAAACACTATGTGAATGCAAAGATAGAACGCTGCCACTTAGTTATGCTTTGTTGAATGTCAGATATTATTAAGAGGGTAGGAGGCCTCCAAGAAAGATGGGGTATGTCAAAAGGGCCCCAGAGACAGCATGGAGAAGCCTTGATTGGCCAAATCTGGCACAATGTCAACATACAAACAAATAATTACAGACGAGGATTATAATCTATTGAATGATGTTAAGAATCCATGAATCCACATTAATACAATAAAGGAAAGAGAAGCTCTTCCTTATAGTAGACAGCCAATGAATAAATGTAGACAAAACTATGGCATTTAAAAATCACTGTCATCTACCATTATAGTAATGGTTTCCAGCATCAGTCATCACTGGATGATAATACTAACAGATTAAAGTTTGAGTAAGAGGATATTTATATTTTCTCCCTGAAGGGTACTTATTAATTATAAAATTATAGTATCCTGACAATGAAGAAACTTTGCAGATACCAGCATGATGAAACAGAACAAAGTTAACGTAGCCAGCAATAGGACTACTAACCACGTAAGTCTCTTGATATGATGTCAAAAGAACAGAGTCACTTCAATGTTATTTCTGCCAGTGCATAACCCATATCTAATCGTGACGAACCCAAACAAAGGGTTTTATGACAATGACATAAAGAAAAATAAGTCCATATTAAGGAGACTGAAGAGATATGACAGCTGAACGCAACTAAGGATCTTAGTTTTTTTTTCAATAAAGGGTATCACAATAATCATTAGCAAACTCTCATTAACGACTATCAATTAGATAATAGTGTATCATTAATTTCCTGATTTTTGGTAACTATTCAGTGGTTATTTAAGAAAATTTCCTATTGCTATAAGTCAGTAACTTGAGCAGTTTAGGAAAAAAAAAATACAAGCACACACATACACAGAGAGAAAGCAGAAGTAGTAGACTGTTAACACATGGTGAGTCTGGGCGAAGGCTACCTGGATGTTCCTTGTACTAATCTTGCTACTTCTCTGTATGCCAAAGATTGTGCAAAATAAAATACTTAATAGGCAAAACAGTAATATGTATCACAGTACTTGAGATGAAAAACCTCAATGATATATATTTATAAATATATTCCTGTATGATAGAAAATTGTGAATGGACCATGGAACTTCTTAAAGAAAGATTTCTCAGCACTAATGATTAACCTAAAGAATGATACTGCCAACTTACCTCCAGATAAGAAACTGCGGTACTACATACTTTCTCTTCTTTAATCTCATCCATGGATTTGTACAGTTCTAATAAGGTTAGACACATCACTCCAGGCTCCGTGGCTGATCCTAGCATTGTGTGGGTCTTCCCGGCTCCAGTGGCACCATATGCAAGTACTGGGTTTTTATGAAAAGGGATCAAAGCTCTTTGTTATGACATATACCATTACTACAGCCACTATGTAGTAGATAGTTCCATTGGATATGCTGAACAGTAAGTTTAAACCCAACAGATCCAAAATTAATTTATAGTGTTATCCTTAAAACCAGGCAATGTCAGCACAAATCTACTCTCTTATGTTCTCTGTTCTGTGAATGGAACCATCACCTACCCATCCAGTCCTGCACCCCCACACCTGCTCCCTATAGCAACCTAACAAATCTTAAGTAATTAATTAGTCTCCCTATTAGTCTGAATCTTCGTTAGTCCACCCCCTAGAATCTGTACAATTACTTTTATGGAAAATAAAATCTGAATATGTTCACCTTTTTAATAGTTCCACAGTCCTAAACAAGAAAGCTCAAATTCCTTGCCTTGAATATTATTAGACATTCTAAGAAAGGGTACCTGATTCTCTCTCTAGCCCAGGGGTGTCAAACTCACTTTCACCGGGGGCCACATCAGCCTCATGGTTGCCTTTAAAGGGCTGAAATAATTTTAGGACCATATAAATGTAACTACTCCTTAACTGTTAGGGAGTTGAAATTACACTCAGCCCTTTGAAGGCAACTGTGAGGCTGATGTGGCCCCCAGTGGAAGAGTTTAACACCCCTGTTCTAAATTATTTCTTTCTTGCTGTGGCCTAGGTATACTAGATTATTTCAAGTTCTCCACATGTGCTGTTCCCTTTCTATTCCACTGCCTTTGTCCTGGAAAATCCCTCTACTTGTTCCAATTAGAGAAGTTCCAACTGTTCTAAATATTCAGCACAAATGTCACTTTCCTGTGCCTTTCCTGACAGTCTTAGGCAGAAACACATACTCCCTCATTTGAGCCCTCAGTACCTGACACACAACCCTCAATTCTAGCACATATCCCATTGTTTTTCCAACTGTGAGCTACACTAAGACAGAGGTCACGCAACCTTTGCACCTACCAAATCACAGAGCAGGCATTCAATACCAGTTAGTTGAGTGAATGAATTCTAAATAGAAGCCATTTATAAAATTCCTTTTAAAATGTAAAACAAACAAAAATATTATCTTAGGAAAATTAAGTTTCCATCCAGTAACACATAATAATGATGTTTTTTCAAATGCAAAAAAAAAAAGTCCATGTATGGCAAATACCCATCACAATATTCATTTAAGGCAGTACTTCTTCATATTATTACTGATGAGAATATTTTTATAAGTTAAATCTCTTTACTAAGCTAAATGTTAACAAACTTCACAAATACTTCTCAGTAGAATGAATTAAAGTGACGTATGTTTCACTTTGTTCTATTTCATGTAAGCCCATAGTATAAGAGGTCTTAAGACAACTGGATAAGAATATAAAGTATGGAAGAAACTGAAGATTCAGTGTTGTTTTGATAGATTTTTTCATTTCAATTTTTCAAAACAATTTAAAAAATCTGTAGAGACATTACAGAGGTTCATCACAGAGGAAAAGAACATATGCTAAAAACTAGAATCATAGCAGTTATAATCAATAAATCACATTTCATTTTTGTTTGACCAGCAGGGTAAGTCTTCTTTAATAAAACTGAATGAATCAGTGAAAGACAAGGAAACATGTTATAGTTTTGAAGTGTCTTTAAAAAAAAAGTCATAAATTGTGATAATTCTAAAAGTAACATGAGTATTAATAATTGTGGTAAGTGCCTTGTAAGCACTGAAATAACTGGCCTTTTGGATATGTCTCTTTCTAGGAAATCAACATGGCCACTTTGAAAAGCAAATTATTATAGTTCTATTTAGAACACCAGACATGCTTTTTGGGCTGAAGATATTCTAAAAGAGCACTTGATACCCAATTAACATGGGCTTTTAACATTTTTATTTCAAGATACTATAAAATGATTTCACTCATATGTGGAATCTAAGGAACAAACTGAACTAACAAGCAAAACAGAGACAGACTCATAGAGAGAGAGCAGGCTGACAGCTCTTGGGGTGAGGGCTGAGGGGTGGAAGGATCCAACCAAAAAGAAAAAGAACTCTTGCACAAGGACAACACTGTTGTGACAGTGGTGGGGGGTGGGGGTGGAGGTGGAAGAGGGTGTAAGGGGGATTAAAAAGTACTGGGAAAAATACAATAAAAATAAATTACTAAGTGCTCCAATAAAAAAAAAAAGATGTTGTAAAGAAAAATGGTGCTATAAAGAAAATGCCAAGGGTTCAGAAATGTATGATTATTCCACAGGGGTATGGTTGTACCAGTAAACAGTGGAACTACTTATAAATACAACTTGTGGGAAATCTGGCATCAATTACAAAGCAGCACGTGGTTTAATAAAAAGAAATTGAAAGGACTGTCTATAGGGACCATAGCAAGACCATGAAAGTCAAAGTTTCACAAATGATATGTTATATACGATGACTAAATTTCAAATAAAGTTTACATTTACAGTGAAAGTCTACAGAACTTAAGAATCTTTACCAAACATGTACCTTAAAATTGATTATATTTAGAAGAAAGGGTCAAGTACATGTCCTTTCTAATATAAAACTAAAATCAGACAAGAAAATTAAACCCCAACTGAAATAATTACCTGTGCAATTATATCCATTTAAAAAACTCCGAAGAATTGGCTTAGTAGTGTGTTCAAAAACCTCTAATTGAGTTGAAGTTTCATCAAAAACAGCATCAAATACAAATTTAAGATCCTTATTTGGTCTCTTTGTAATATCTCGATTTGCAGTTTTCTTTCCATGGAAAAAACTGATTTCTTGTTGGTTGGGATCAAAAACTAGAATATGCTTATCCACAACATGGGCAACTCTATGGAACCCAGCTGCCTTTTCCTTTGTGTTTTCAGGACGCACACGGACAACTACTTTCATGTGGTGACACAGGTCTTCCTCAGTGACAGACATTGTTGATTATCTTGACTCCTTTGTTCATACGAATGCCTAAATACTTCTCTAAAATTAAAAAGGAAAATAAAGTGTTAACATTAGTTCTATATGTATGCAAAATGACTGGCATGTAGTATTCACTTTTAAAAGGTGTTAATTTTGTTCCACTCACCCAGTAAATGCTACTGGAAATATATACACAGTTGACTGTTGAACAACGTGGGTTTGTACTGTGCGGGCCCACTTATATGCAGGTTTTTCAATACCATAAAGGGATTTTCTCTTCCTTATGGTTTTCTTAACATTTTTTCTTTATCTTACTTTATGGTAAGAATATAGTATATGATACACACAAAATATATCTTAATTGACTATTTATGTTATTGCTAAGGCTTCCAGCCAACAGTAGACTATTAGTAAAGTTTTGGGAGACTCAAAAGTTGTATATGCGAAGTACACCAGACAGAAAAAGTCAAGAACCATATGATCTCACTCATTTGTAGGATGTAAAACTAAAAGCAACAAATGAACACACAAAAACAAATAAAAACTCATAGACACAGACAACAGTATGGCAGTTACCAAAGGGAAGGGAAAATATAGGGCAAAGGGGGTGAAATATAAAGTGATGGAAGATTTGACTTTGGTGGGCACACAACATTATATACAGATGATATATCATAGAATTGTACACTTGAAACCTATATGGACTTATTAACAATGTTACCCCAATAAATGGAAATAAAAAAGGAAAAAAGTTATATGCAAATTTGAATGGCATGGCGGGGGTGGGGGGAGATAGTGGCCCTAACCACTGCTTTGTTCAAGGGTCAGTTGTGTGTCTGTGTGTGTGCATGTACACACATTTGTTTACTTGTTTATCTGTTTTACTCCTTGGTTCAAAATCTTCCATTGGTCCTTCATCTTATTCAGAGTACAAGTTTAAGTTCTTTAAAGGTCTACACTTTTCATCTTATGTTGTATTGCTGACCCCTTTGCTCACACTAGACCAAGCACTCCAGGAGGGTCTTCCCATTCACCGTTCTCTCTACTGCCAAGTACTTAGCTAATTCCATCACTTCTTTTCGAGTCCTTGCTCTGTTGTTGCCTTCATTAAAATTACCAACCCAATTCCTAGTCACCCTTATTCTGTTGATTTTTTCCATAGCACTTACCATCTGCTAATTATATATATATGTTATTTATTTTTGTCCCTTCCAGTTAAACTAGAAATTCCTCAAAAGTGTGTATTTTTTGTATCTGTTTTGCTTATCATGTGTTCCAAGAGCCTAGAACTGCCTGTCATACGGCAGACATGCTATAAATATTTGACAAATAAATTAATGAACACTAAAAGGGTTTTTTAAATGTTCTTCTTGGTCTTAACTTCTAGATTTCACATTATTTTCTGGATTGTGGAGGCTGCCATATTATTGATCTGTTAGTTTATCTTTACTCTTTTTGTTATTGTGAGGCAGTCATATATTCAGACCATATTTTTAAAACCTGCAATTACTGATGTACCCTAAACTTGCATCACTACAGAGCAGTGACTAGGATCTATATTCAGAGACTAGTGTCTCTGATTAAACCATGGGTATATACAAACTCCATCACCTTCATACCCGGGCTAGCTAATTGATGCACCATTGAAATTATATTTAACACAATGAATCTCCGAGATTCAGGTAGAGATGAGCCTGGTTTTCCAATTTCCACTGTCTAGAAGCTTCTAGCTAAGATCATGTTTACTAAAAATTGTTCACAAGCCAAGGCTCTTCCTTCATTACCTTGATATGATTCTGAGAGATCCTTTCCTGTTCATTCCCATGACCCAAACTAAAATAGTGCTGGAGCCCTTGTTAAAAAAAAAAAAAAAAAAGAAAAAAAAAATCAAAGCTAGAATTTCTGGGTAGCCTACCTGTGATTGTATATGGAAGTCCAGGGTCTGACTAATATTTCAGGTAGAGATTTATCAGGATTTTGTACATGCCACTGAATTTCTTTGCACTGCGATATAACCTGATCACTCTCACTACCATGTAGACAACATGCTACAGGTAATAGAGACTAGTTAGGTCCTTGACAAGAAATGATGTTGTCAACTCACAACAGGGTGGTGTTCAGATTCTGGATGTATTTTAAAAGTCAAGATAATAGAATTTCCTGATAGATGAGGAAGGGTATGAGAGGATGACAGGTTTCAAGAATAACTCCAGGGCTGGGAACCAAAGTGTCCCAGGTTCGATTCCCAGCCAGGGTACATTCCTGGGTTGCAGGCCATAACCCTCAGCAACCGCACATTGATGTCTCTGTCTCTCTCTGTCTCTCTCTCTCTCCCTCCCTTCCCTCCCTAAAAATAAATAAAATCTTAAAAAAAAAAAAAAAAAAAAGAATAACTCCAAAGTTCCTCGCCTGAGTGTTAGACATTAACCGAGATGATAATAGTATCAGAGGTTAGAACAGTTTTTTATTTTATTTTTATTTTATTTGGAGGGGGTGGGGTGGGGCTGGGTGGGAGGAAAGGAAGACCAGGAGTTCAGTCCTGGATACCTTACATTCGAAAATTTTAACAGGCATCCAGGTGGCAATGTTGAAGCATTTGGAAGCCAAGTTAAGGATGTAAAGACTGTCCTCAGAGTATAATGCCATTGAAAGCGTTTAAAAGTTTTTAAAGCTTAAAATGGCACTGAGAGTTTTGGAGAACTTTTAAATTAAAGAGGAAGGAATAATCAATTGTGTTAAATACTGCTAATATGTTCAATACTCAATAAGAGGTAACCATGGGATTTAGCGAACAGGCTAATATGAAGAGCAGTCTGGGGGGAATGGTGGGATAAAAGCCCGAATAGGAGAACATTCAGAGAGTGAATAAAGAAACTATTACTGCAAAACTGAGCAAAGAAATGGTGTGGGTGGAAGGGAAAAAAGGTTTAAAAAAAGAAATTTCATTTGTTTTTTAACACTGGAAAAATAACAGCAATGATAAAGCTAAAATATGTCACAAAACCATATACTTTTGGAATGAATTCAAGTAAGGCCAAAAGCAATCTAAAAGCAGAAGACAGTGGACACAGCACTCCCTTTTTAGGACTCTGTCCTTCCCCAAAAATAGAATGCTGAAGAGGAAAGATGGTCATTTGGATTCTAACAGTCAGGTCCCAAGTGAATTACTATTCTGCTCTTTCTTCATCCTTGAGCGTCTATCTAGCCAATTCCCACAAAGCACCTATAGCTCACTTCTGTGACCTTGGTCAAGTTACTTAACCTCGCTGTGTCTCGGGTTTCTCATTTGTATAAAAGAGATAATACATCACAGTACTGTTGAAAAGGCTAAAGGACATTAACAGGTATTAAGTGTATTTATGGCAATGAGTAAATTGTCAATTCTCTTCACTATGTGCCCCCACTCATACCTCTTGTTCCCAAAGACACTGGCCCATCTTTTTAGTGTTTCCCAACAGGCTTAAGACGGCTCTTTGGGTACGACAATTCTTTCTTGTTCAGAACTGTTCCATATATTAGAGGATGTTTAGCATTTCTGACCCCTGTCTATTAAAAGCTACAGAATCCCACATCTCTTGTGCTATCAAAAACTACCCTACATACACATTTCTAAATCTTTCAGAAGTGTTTAAAAATTCTTTAACTGAAATACTTTTTAAAAATAACAGATAAAAGGTACACAAATAGTTAATTAAACATAATATATAAAGCATTATGCAATTATTTCTAAATAGATCTTAGAACCTCAAGGTTGGAAGGTATACCTTGCTAACCAATCAATCAATTTATAAAGCTAATTATTAGATGTCTGAGCCAGACAGCCTAGGTTAAAATCCCAGCTCCTACTGGCTGTAACTGTGGGCAAGTTACTTAACCTCCCTGTGGCTCAGTTTCCTTATCTGTAAAGTAGGACTAATAATGATACCTACTTCATAGAATAGTTGTGAGGATTAAGCACTTACAACAATACCTAACAGTATGCACTACAAATGTTTGCTATTAACATTATTATAATATATAGTGCAGTGAGGGAACAAAATAGTGACACAAAAGTGTTAAGGTATAATTGTGGACAAAAGTTATAAGATAAAGGTGAACAGTGCTATACAAGATAATGGAGAATTAAGATAGTTAGAAAGGTTCCTAGAGAAAGTGGTAAGTTGAGAGCTGAAGGATTGAGAATTATTAACCAGGTAAAAAAAAGTTTTCAGGAAGGAAACTAATTATGCATTCAGTAAACATTTATTGAGTGCCTTCTGTATGTGCTAGGTATTACTCTGGGCCCTACGAATGAGAGGGTCAGGAATATATATGTGGGTTCCTATTTTAGATAGAGCAGTTGATAAAAACTTATCTAGTGGGGTGACTATAGAGACTGAAGTACAGCAGCGAGCAAGTAAGTGGCTAAGGCAAAAATGTATCAGGCAGCAAGTCCAAGGGCCTGTGGCAGAAAACACCTTGTGCAGTGGACATTAACTGGTTGCCGGGTCAATTTACTTAAACCTTGTTTCTTCTAGCTTCGTCTTAGGTGATTATAAATTTATCTAGAGCACCTAAAGAAATGCCTGGTTTACCTCTGCTCAGTCCTGATGCAGCAAAAGAGAAGGGAGAGGGTTGCATTCAAAGATAAAACTGGGTAAGGGTCAGGCCAGATTTAGAAGATCTTGAGTGTAAGGTTATAGTTCAGATTTGACTTAGAAGTTAATTAGGAATTACTGAAGGTATTTTATGAGGCACTAGATCTTAAGTAACATTTCAAGGAGAATTTTTGACAATTACCAAAAGGATAGTTTAAGAAGTATAATGTCAAATACAACTTTGTTTTACAACCTGTTATACAGCGTATGAAAGACATCAATCTTAATTTTTAAAGCATCGCATTTTCTCTACTTTTTTCCAAAACAAAAATATGAATATAGTTTTCTTAATAACAATACCCAAAGTCAACAGAAACACCAAAATGTAAAAATTTTTCTATATTCAAATACACTGGCGTCTTCACAGATTGATGAATTGTTCTTATATCAACACATGATGCCTGCTTTCTTTCCTAACATGGTTAAGTAAATGAGATGGACATCTTGTTGATCCTGAATAAGGCACACAGAAAGCATATTCCTTAACCATGTTTACTAAGAAGTGGCAAAAGAAAAGCCTACATATTGTTATCTGTGCAATAATGTGTTGATTCAAAAATACTTTTCAGATGACAGTTCAATTTTGTCATATCTACTGCTAAGTGGTATTTATTGAATGGAATCAAAAGAGCTAGCTAGTAGGGCATTGTTGCTGGCACTAAAACATGAAGGGTAACATTTCTAACATAAAGGTATTTGTCTAATTTACAGAGAGTGGAGTATAAAAGAGTAACGAAGGAGCTAATGAAGGGGCTTTAGCTGCCAATCAATAAAATGATATGGTTGGACTATATGTATCTAAGGTTCTTTTCTAGTTCTAAAATTTTACAATTATTGTGTGTGATTAGAAAGGGTATAAGAAAGTGACAAGAAATAACAGTTAATGAAGGTGTATTTTTTTACCTTTATGTCCCTAACTTCTTATAGTGAACCTGGCAGATAGTAAGTTCTGAAACATTTGATTAATGAATAAATAACTTGATTATAAAAGTAGACACAATCTAAGAAAGCAATTTACACATTTAGAGTACAAACATACAATGTATTTCTCTAACAGAACCAACATATTATAGTACAGTACAATGACTGACAGTAACAGGAATTGCAATGAGGACCCTGTGGCATTAAAGTTTTAAAAAATGTGCCTAATTTCTTTTTATACAAAATCAGGAAAATGAGATAATGTTTTATGCTAACTGTTGAGGGTGCTTAAATTATCACTTAACAAGGATAACATTCAATTTTCTGGAAGTTTCATTTATATTGAATAGCTTATTTGCTCTACTGTGTTTAATGAAGAGATGTTAAAACCTAATTCTCTTCAATAATTGAAAGACAATATAGAGTTAAACAAGCAAATCCTTAACTTTATCTAGTTAGTGTTCAACCTAGATAAAATATAAGCCAATTAAGCTACAGATTCAGCCCCAATTATATACAAATACAATAATAAATTTTATTTAATTCATTGGTTACATGTACTGATATCTTATTCAAAGACAATCAGATTATACTATACATCTTCTGTCATTCCCCCTGCTCTAAGCTCTTCGATGACTTCCCAACATAAGAATAAAATGCAAACTCTTTAGCATGTCCTGTATGTTCTACATCTGGCTCCTGCGTACTTCTCCGACCATTTCTTCAAATGCTTTCCTCCTCGATTATTCTGCTTCAGTCACACTGTCCTTGTTAGTGTTCCTAAAAAACTTCAGCCTTGTTCTGGTCTCAGTGCCTTTACTTTCTCTTCTCTTTGCCTGGAAACCTCTACCTACAGATATTTGTAAATCTCAACCCCTCAGTACATCATCCAGATCTCCCTTCAAATGTCACTTTACAGAAGCTTTCCCTAAAGATCTTATTGAAAAACAGTATCACTCTGCCCTTGCCTCTCCAATCCCTTACCTGCTTAATTTTCTTCTTAGCATCTAGGCTAACTAGAAAATATATGTATTATATTTGGTTAATATTTATCACTCATTTCCCCTCTAGAATACCAGCACTGTGAGAGTATGGTCTTCACCTGTACCCCAGAACCTAGAACAGGTTTTGTCAAAAATTTAGGATTCCATACATACTGGTTGAGTAAACGAATACATAAACTAATGTAGATTTTCAAGGTATATGTAAAAAAGAAAAGTGCCTAATAGTGGACTCGGCAAGCAACCATTTGTATTTTCCAAAGCTAACATACCTATTTGTATATGCATGGGCTTTCTCAGGGAGAGAACACAGGAACTGACAATGCAGTTGTGCTATGGTGAGGAAATAAGAAGCACTGGGTGACAGGCAGGCTTATTTTCCACATTATACCTTTTGAACTGTTTGAATTTTAAAATCTAGGTATTTTTAATTCCAAAAACAAGAAACTATTAAATTTACCTTAAACACAACTACCATTTAATAACAAGTTGTATTTATGAAATACTTTGAGTTCTTACTCTACCAACAGATGTGCTAAGCAATTTATATGCTTCTCATTTAATCCCTACAACATTCCTATGATGTAGGTATATTATTATCATTCCTGTTTTACAGAGGAAGAAACTAGTACAGAGAGACTAAGTTAGCTGGCTAGCTGGCTAACAGCACACTATTGGAAGCACAAGACATGGGATTTGAATTCAGACTAAATCTAAGACTCAAGCAATTAATTGCCCTTCTTCCTGATATGAATACATGACCTCTGAAATTTTCTTACAGAATTTAAAAATATGTATTTACCCACTTCTGATAGAAACCTCAGGGTCTAGTACAGGAGCTCTTGAATAAATGTTGAAATAAAACAAAGCTTATGATTTCTCTGAGCTTGTTGGATATCAGTTTCTATTTTCACCAACTATTAGTTGAGAACCCTTGGAGTAACAATCAGTAATCAGAAACAATAACAATTATCATTTGAAGACATTCTATATGCCAGGCATTATGGTAAACACTTGACATTCATCATCTCATTCATCCTTACAACAATTACATAAGGTAGATTCCACCACTGTCTCCATTTTACAAAAATAGAGACCTTGCTTCATAATAAGTAATTGTGCCAAGATGACATAGCTAGTAAGTGAGGAGTCAGGACGAGGACTCAGATCCAAATCCAACGACCATGTTCTTAACTATGCTCTACAAGAATCAGAACGGAATGCTTTCAAACAATGAAACAGAAATGTTGCACAAATCATTTTAAATGTGGAGTGATAGAGTTATATAAATTATTTCTTAAAAACAAACTCAAACCTGAATTAGATTCATAGTCAACAAACAGTTTTTAGGACCAGGAACTGTCCACACTATCATTTACTGTCTCTAGGCAACTTAAACCTTTTTTTTGGAAATAACTTTAGTGTTAGAGCTACTGCTTTGACTAACTTACAAGCATCAGGGAACAAAAATTTCAAATGCAGGGAAGTGGAATACTGATTTGGGCTATTTTTCCCTTCTTGTTTTTTATAAAGTTGACAGCATAAAAATCATTTTATGTGCACCTTAAATGATTCAGAATATATTTATAGTGAGACAACAGGCACTTTTAAAATGAAAATGTTATGTACTTCTAAATACTTGCTCAGTAACAGAAGAGAGATTAATTACTACAGTTAAAGGCAGATAGTCTTTGTACTGGAACAGTTCTTAAAAAATAACAGAAACTTAGTAACAGGCCGTTTCTAATCTTTGAATCTTATATTCTCCAGAGCCTAAGCTCAACATATATTTTCCAAAATTCAACGTGGTGGCTGTATGTGGTGGAATAACACTATCAACTAGAACCTGTAGAATGTCTAACACATTCTACATGATCGTTAAGTTAACCTAAACTACATATTACACAGCAAAATTATTCAGCTCTGGTCAAATCTCTTCTCATAAACAGCAGTCAGCCTTGACCTGTCTGTAACTCAGTGCCTGGACTGGAGTCTTGCAGAAACTAAGAAAAGAAACTAGAAGGACTGATTCTCAGTGCTTCACGTCCCTTGCCAAGCATACCTCATCTCCCCGTTAGGCAGTGCTGGCAGGTCTTACACTGATGCTCGGGCCTCCCGGCAGGGCCCGGACTGACTCTTGCCAGACTAACAGCAGAACCACGCCGGACAAAAAATTGTAAGTTAATGAACTAACGTTCCTCATTTGAAAGTTAAGCCCAGTTATATTTACATCTGTGTCTGAAACAAAACACTGAATTTGGGATCCGGAACTAACTTTACATTGTAAAGCACTGGACAGAAAGTGCTCTGCTGAACACTGGGAAAGGGGCCATCAGGATGCCCTTTAAAACTTCAACTTCCTCGGGATTTAAGGCAGGAGATCATTGCCCTTCCTGCTAAGCGAATGTGGACTTCGGATCAGACAGAGCTACGCTTTTAGTGGGTTCTCGAGTTCCTTCTTCCTTTAGCTTTCTTCTCGAGGACCCTAACCACCCGCATCGCCCTCCAACCCCCTTCCCCCTTGCCCCTTCAACGCTTCCATGTTTGTTAAGCCCACCTGGTCTTTCACGCTACAGACGGCAGGACTCCTCCGCTTCCAGCTAAGCAGGTCATCAAAAAGAGCGTCCAGAGACCTGACTTTTCTTCAAGAATACCTTTTTCTCACTTCAGGCCCAGGGTAGGATACCGTAACTCTTCATTACAATGCCAGCCTCCTAGCGACTCAAACTCAACCAAAAGATTCAAACCTAAGCCAGCTTCCTCGGCGCCTCGTTTCATTGGCTGCCGTCTTCGTTACGCCATCACGCCCGACGTTGCTGCGGCGCGCTGCAGCCTGGTTCCGAGAGTCCCGTCCGCGCGGCTCAGCGGAAGGCGCCTGCACCGCGTCTCCGAGGCAACGCGTAGGGCTGTTTCCGGAGGCGGTGGCCGCGGTGGGCGGGGCTAGGCCGGAGCTGCAGGTGGGAGTCAGCCACCTGGGATTATCAGCAGCCTTCAGGCGCGCGGGCTGAGGGCTGGTCACAGGGTGCTGGGTGTGAGTGAGACCGGTGTGGGCAGGGGTTGGTCTGGGGCCTCTGCCAGAGGGAAAGGCGGAGCCTGTAGTGTGTGGATTAAGGGGTTTGGGATGTTTATTTTCTTCTTTTCTCTATTGACTAGGAAGGCCTCCAAAGGCACAGGTCCCAAGATCTGGGAGGTATCGGGGGCCTGGTCCTTCCTGCTGCTTTCACTTGGACCCAACCGGATCGATAAGCCTGAGTTAATTGAAAGTCCAGGGCTTTTGGTTTGAGGCCCTAGGCTTCATCTCTCAGGACTCCCAGGCCTACTTCCCCTACTTCCTTTGGTGCTGATTGTAAAACTGGTGTTTGGCTGCTCTTTAGGTTTCTTTCTAATAATGGCATTACAAAATAAATTTATTAGCCTAGTTCATTATTGGATGTAGTGGAGTTTTTTTAAGTACTAGGTTTTAGGTATTGTTTCAGAATGTACACTTAAAACATACCTGGAAAAAAAGGAAACTATCTTTGCTATAACTCTTTGTTATGAAAAATTTAATAGTATGATCCAAATTTCATTGTTTCATACAGAATGGGGTAAAAGTAGGCTTACAGTTGTGAGTACAAGAAACAGTTTATTCTTACATATTTATTAGATACTGTATTGTTTTTCATATGAACCATAAATTGACTTTTGCTCCACCCTGTATTACCATTATTGCATCCATTTATTTAATAATTATTGATTGTAGATTTTAGGGACATAATAGCACACAATTATGTCAATATTCCTTCCATCTTGGAGCTTATATTCTGGTGCTTCAATATCACCACATGTGTATAAGATAGCACAACACCAGTGCAGAGTAATCTAAGTGAAACAATGTCTGGAAAGCCCCCATAAGATGGACATTTATTTTCTGTGGAAGAAAATCAGAAGCACTGTGTACTGAGTATGATGCATGTTGTATGGTTGTTTTCAAACATAGGATAGAACATCAATAAAGCTATTAATTACTGGCTGTATTACATATAGCTTAGCAAATACAAAAGTTTTTTGTGTGATGCAGGGTTTAATAAAACTGAGACGCCTTTATTTTATTTCAGCTATGCACTCATTCTATAATACTTTACCTTTGATGTCCCAGTCATTTTATTAACTTTATATATGTTATATCATTTAATTCTTTTAAAAAAAATTTTTAAAAGATTTTATTTATTTATTTTTAGAGAGGAAAGGGAGGGAGATAGAGAGAGAGAGAAACATCAATGTGCGGTTGCTGGGGGTTATGGCCTGCAACCCAGGCATGTACCCTGGCTGGGAACCGAACCTGTGACACTTTGGTTCGCAGCCTGCACTCAATCCACTGAGCTATGCCAGCCAGGGCTATATCATTTAATTCTTAAAACAGCCCATGACTGTTTATTTTACTGAAGTGAAACTGAAGTTTTCAGAAAATCCCTAAAGGAAAATATTTTTCTTAAAATGTACAAACCAGCTAATTCAGAATTGAGTAATTTATTTCTGAAATACATCCCAGATCAAGGTATATTAAGATGCTACTCTCATCCAGTCTGAAAAAACAGACATGTTTTACCAATTTCTTGTAAAATTGCATTGATCATTGGTGGCTAAGAAAGAAATCTTAAATTCATTGTTTTCGACACCGACATTGTGTAAGTCTTACCAGTCTAACAGGTGTTTCCACACGTAATCTAAGTACTTATTTTACATGAACTTAAATCCTGCCTTACACTTGCCTTATGCAGTGTCCAGATGAGTTCCATATTTTTAAGGAATGTGTATTTAGTTAAAGCAGAGAAGTTTTAACGTTATAATCAATATCATTTCTGTGCCAGCTCTCTTTAGTTTGACGAGACATTAGAGAATATAATAGAGATAAGAAACGGGCGTATTTTGTATGGAAATGAAGGGAAAAGAACTAAAACTTCAGACGCAGAGTGCTAAGGGGACAAAAACTCCCACCATTTAAAGAAAATTGGTATATAACTAACTTCTGTGTTATTTAGAACACAATTTAACATAGGTTCATAGTAAACTGGCTAGAGTGGAGATCAAGATAAAATGTAAAGTTAGATTTAAAGTTGCATCTGACATTTAAAAAACAAAAACTTAACATGACAATGGTAGGGTCTTATTTACCACCCTCCCTCTTCCTCTCCCCGCGAAGGAAAAGCTTTTGGAAACCACAGCGCCTGCAAGACCCTTTGGCAGCTGGGGGTTGGAAGCAGCGGAACGAAAGGCAGACGTTCCTCGGTTGCTAGGCCGGACGTAGACCCAGTCTGTCCGTCCTTTCAAGTTTCCCCCAGGGCTGGGATCCAGGCGTGCGGCAAGTTCAAGCTCTCCGGCACCGTAGTGGTCGTCGGTGGCCCGAGTTAGAGGCCAATTGAGCAATCTTCGTGCCTCAGGTGAGGAGACGGTGGCTGAGTCCCGGGAGCTCTCTTGGAGCTCACCCCACGCCTTAAGGGGGGAACTTCCAGAGGTCGCCGAATGCTCCCAAAGCTAAGGAAACACTCGCCCCTGCTCCCGCTTGTTGTGCTTCCCCCTCCTCCACACCTTTGCATCCTGAGTTCAGAAGTTTCTAAGCAGTTTTAAGTCGTCAAGAGTATAATTCTTAGGTCAAAGGATGTCTTTTCCCCTTTCCTGTAGAACTTTCACTTTATCTGCTTTGCGGTGCCTGCCTCCAGGTCAGGTTTTTGGCCTTGATTTGGAATTGATTTTTCTAAGTTTTCTCTGCGGGGAAAGCTGACTGTAACGATGGTAATTGAGAAAGTAGTTCTCAAAGGTATGACTCCCCTTTGTCTTTCCACGATTAAAAGAGTAACCTGCCCAATTCCGTGGTCTCAACAGTTTAAAGTGAACTTTGCTGGTAGAGAAAAGTTAGATGACTTACTTAAGAAACCAGAGAGTCGACTCGAAAGGTTAGGTGTCCTGACTCCCTGTTTCCTTCCTGTGACCAGAGGGAACAGAAACTGATCATTTAGGGTGGGTGGTTTTGGGTTACCTGGTGGGAGACTGGTCTGCAGAGGACAGGGAAGGTACTCCCTTTGGAGGTTGCCTGCTTGCAAGGTATTCAAAGAAACAAAGAGGAAAATTATTGTGGTTCTTACTCCATGTTAACCCATGTTAATAGCCAATTAGTGCATAATAAAATCTTGAGGCTTTGTTACTTGAACATAGTTGAGTAAATACACAGAAATTAATTACAAAAGGAATGAATTAAATGGTGGTGAAGGCGGCATTTTTTTTTTCTATTCTACTTGCTATTTCCCCCATGTGTTTCTGATTCCTGTATTGTAATTGATTTTATGGCTTGTTCTTTGAAAACCTATCAAAATCTGGACAATTTAGATTGTTTGAATATTGCAGATTGCACCGTTTAGACCTGTACATTGTATGTCCTCTCTTGGGTACCCCACAGTACACTGTATTTTCATTTTTCCAAGTGGGGTAGGGACCAAACAATAGGATATTGGCTCCTAAAAAAAAAGAGAATAATTCATGACATAGTACAATATATTGTTAATATAATTAAAGTACCATTCAATCACAAAAGTGTATTGAATAGAGACCATGGACTCTATGTTTATAGCATAGATGATACAATTGTAGGCTTTGGGGTTAGAATGGTGGAGTTACAGTCCTAGCATTCAAGCTATGTGACCTTTTGGCACAGTGTTTGTTTCCCTCATTTTTAAAATGAACATAACTGTGCCTACTTCTAAGAGTCGTAAGGATTGAATGAGTTAGCACATGTGGTATGCTTAGAATTGTGACTGATACTGCCCTGGTTGGTGTGCCTTGGTTGGAGCATTGTCCCATAACCCAAAGGTTGCAGGTTTGATTCCTCCTCAGGGCACATGCCTAGGTTGTGGGTTTGATCCCTGGTCCCTGTGCATATGACCCCTGGTCTGGAAGCATAAAGGAGGCAACAGGTCAGTGTTTCTCTCTCACACAGATGTGTCTCTTGCTCCTTTCCTCTCTCTCTAAAAGCAAGGGGAAAAATTTCCTCAGGTGAGGATAAGCAAAAAATAAAAGAATTGTAAGTGGTACTTACGCTCAATAAATGTTAGCTTTTATTTTGAAAATTGTTAAAAATACTAAGTTGAAGAGTAGTTGAGTTTACTTTGTATGCGCCTTTGGAAAACAAAGCATGATTATTCATTCAGCTAATTTGTCACTACTGAACAATTGAATTTTACTTAAAACACTTATTTGCCATCTATTTTTTGCCATATATTTCCTGATATTTGCCATATATTAGTCACCTAATTCTGTATATTATGTGTTTGGTAAAGTTGTCATGTTATCCTCAAGGTAACAACTTGATATTATATTCATATAATATTAAATACATAGAGATAGATATGTTTGTGTTTCTTCTTTAGTCCTTATAGGTGATTAACTCTTCAACATTATTCTTCATTTTCAATCGCAAAAATGAGGGAAGGCATATTTAAGCAGGATTTATGTTTCTTGAAGTATTTTGAGAAAGTGGCTTTTTGTAGGGTCAGTCAGGTGAAATTTACTAAAGCAAGCTTTGATAAAAAAATGTTAATTCTATAGAATCTGGAATTTATCCATCTATTTATTTTCTTTTCAGAAAACATTTATTAAGCACCTAATGCACATCTTATATTGTGGCTGTAAGGGTGTGGGTCTTACTCTTAAATGACTCATCATCCATGAGGAAGAAAGAGTAGTGTTAACTTGGTACTTCATGCAGTATGTCATATCAAACATGTTGATTACAACCCATTGGGTAAAAAGCATAATGTTTTCACAAGATCTTCTATTGATGTATTTACATTCTTCCTGCATTTTAAAGAATTACACATTGCAGAATAAAATGGAGCAGGTATGAAAAAATGAAGGATGTATCAATTTTTTATTTGCTTGTTTTGGAGGGTCAAGGGACAAACAAAACAAAGGTGGGTACGAAATGTCAAAGTGTGCTCTGTTCAGTGTTAATAAAGTACAGGTTAAATTGAAAAAATACTTCCTGAAATAGGCTGTGGTGAGGTGATCTCCTCAGAGAATATTCATGACAAGTTTGTAAAATTTTCATCTTTCAGGGGCACTGATCATCTCCCTTTATTTTTGGATATACATGCATAGTCTTTTTCCAGGGGCACTTTCTTATAAATTGAAGATGAAGTATTATGAGAAAAACAAATAGAAGAGCTTGAAATGAAAGACCACTTAAACCTAAAATAGTATAATATTTATAATCCCTTCGGTCACCCAGATATGATTTTCAAATAAACAGTTGTGATGCACTGAATCCATTCTTTAGACTCAATTAAAGTGAAAAAAGTACATATTTTGGGTTGGCCAAAAAATTAGTTTTTTTTTCATAAGATGGCTCTAAGTAGTGCTCAGTTGTCTTTAACTTCACTCGAAACAATTTTGTTAGATTGTATTGTGATAGCTGTCATATCATTGTGCATTTGGAAAAAAACTTAACCAAAATTGATGAGTTTTTATGTAGCCATTTTAATATTGAAGATGGAACAAAATAAGCAACGTATTTAGCATATTATGCTTTATTACCTCAAGAAAGGTAAAAATGCAACTGAAATACACACACAAAGATTTGTGCAGTGTATGAAGAGGGGGTTGTGACTGATTGAATGTTTCAAAAGTGATTTGCAAAGTTTCGTGCTGGAGATTTCTCGCTGGACAATGCTCCACTGTCAGGTGGACCAGTTGAAATTGGCAGCAATCAACTCAAGACACTAAGTGAAAACAATCAACATTATACCACATTGGAGATAGCTGACATACTCAAAATATCCAAATCAGTAAAGTTATTGGTGAAAGTGAAAAATGTGTGTTTTATTTTATGGAAAAAAACAAAACATAGGGACTTTTTGGGTAACTCAATATTTCAGAAAAATGATGACTAAATAACTAATTTTCACATTTCTGATGGTTTAAAGATTGATGGTCTTAGAGCTAATTAGGCCACATTAAAATTTATATTTTTAGATAGTTTCTTGGGTTGTTCTGGGTTCCTTGCCTTGCATAAGGAGATTAGTCACCATCACTTGTTTGAGATGACATGTCTTACATTTTTTTGAGTTAAATATTATATATTTACTTTCCTCTGGGTATTATAACATTCTTTTTAAAAAATCCAACAATCATGATATTTAAAAATTTTTTTTCTAGATTTGTTGACCTACAGAATGCTTCGATACCCATGCTTTTATAGAATCTATACAGAATTTCTTTCATGCTGGCTGGAAGCTGGCATATTTAACTTAGGTGTCTGGCCAAAAAAGATACATGCTACAGCAGAAAGATGTGAGGAGTATGAAGCCCAGGATCAAACAGAGCAGACTGGAGCCCAGGAGTCCCACAGATCTCAAGACGGAGGTTCTGAAGCTAGGACTCAATTACATGTCCCAGTAATGGTGGACGAAGTGGTTCGTTGTTTGGCACCACAAAAAGGGCAGGTAAGTTGATTTTTTTTAAAATTAACACTTAAATTGAGATATCATTTACTTATTTTAATATTCACAATTTTAAACTGTGTGACTCAGTGGATTTTTGTATATTCACAAGACCGTGCAGTCATCATCTAATTCAGGGACATTTCCATCACCCAGGTAGGAAACCGCGTACCCATTAGCATTCACTCTCTGTTGTCTCCCTTCTTTTTGCACCTGGCAGCCATTAATTTATTTTTTGTCTCTACGGATTTGCCTAATATGGATGCTTTATATAAATGGAATTATATAATATGTGGACTTCTGCAACTGCCTTCTTTTACTTAGCATGTGTTCAAGATTCATCAGTGTTGGAGCGTGTATCTCTTTATTCCTGAATCATATGCCACTTAAAAAAAAATCTATTCTTCAGTTGATAACATTTATTTTCCCACTTTTTAACTACTGTGAATAATGCTGCTATGAACATTCATGTATAAGTTTTTGTGGGGACAGTATAGTTTCCATTGTCTTGGGTATATTCCTAGTAGTGAAATAAGTGGTAACCCTGTGCTTACTTTTTGAGGATATGCTGAACTGTTTTCCAGGGTTGATTGGTTTTGCTATATAACTATTTTAAAAGAAAACTGAATTTTAGTTTATTTTCTTAAGAATTTTAGTGTCTTTTTAGGAATGACTGAAGAGACAAAAGTAAAGATCTGAATTCCTGTTCTGTTTTCTTAGACCTAGTGTGAGTGGGGTGGCAGGTTAGGGACCCAGGTGAGAGTTACAGCCTGAGTCCTAAGGCAGTCTACTGGCAGAATTCTTTTTTGTTGCAGGGAGGTAGTCTTTGTCCTGATAAGGCTTTCCATTAGATTAGATAAGGCCCACCCACATTATGGAGGGTAATCTGCTTTACCTAGTCCAACAATTTAACTAAATGTTAATCTCATTTAAAAAAACATACCCTCACAGAAACATCCAAAATAATGTTTGAGGAAATATCTGGGCACTGTGGCCCAGCCAAATTGACACATAACATTAATCATCACACCTGTGTTATTTATAGTGTTGCTGGCAGGACCATATAAGGTCTGAGATATGAAAATGCTTTAATATCTATAAAGAGATTTTTTTTTGGAGACTTCTTCAAGTTAGATCACATAGTGTTCCTAAACTAAGTTCTGAGCTACATCTGTTAGGAATGCTGGACTGCAGGATGTTGCTCATGTACAAGCCATCAGTGATGTGGCTTAGGTTGCTTCATCATAAAAATGCTCTGTTTACCTTAACTTCAGACTGTATATAACAAAAGCCCAGTGTTCTTAAATGAGATTATATGTAAAACACCTAGCTCAATGCTCTTATATAGTAGGGATTCCATAATACATATAAAAATGTAAATTGAAAAATGAAGTTGGATAAAATTCCGGTTAAATGACTTCATCAAAATGAAATTCTTTTCATTGTTTTTAAAGATTCATAATGCAAAGATAGCATTAATATCCTTGCCTAAATGTGTTTTGAAGAAGTATATATATATATATATATATATATATATATTATATTTGAGATATATATGAGAAGGGAGGGGCAGTTTATAAAAAAGTAGAACTTTTGATGACTAGTATTTGACCTCTAGAACTAAAAACCAAAACTCATTGTATAAATTTGGTGAAACCTAGTAGTAAAAAAAAAATATTTTGCACTGACCTATGAAGTAGAAAAGCTACCAAATAAAAACAAACCCTACTAGGTCTCCTCTAGATCAATATTGGATCTGCTCCCCCCGCCAAAACAAAGTGGAATAAAATTAGACAATTCTACAAGTTGACCTCCCCTGCTGTTTCATTCTGTGGAAGTTCCTGACAAATGTAATGTTTTATTTTGACCTTTTCATTGTTGTGATTTGAGTCGGGTTTTCTAGTAACTTTTTATAGAAGGTATAATTTTATGAATGTTGTTTCTGAGAACTTTCCAGTGAGATACACTTAGAGACAATGTTATTTCTTACCTCTTCTGTTGTCTGGCACACAGCCTGTACACTATCCCTTAATCTTCAGGTAATAAAGAACTGGTGACGGTCCTTGGACAGGAAAGGTCTGCGTTTCTTCCAGAATCCATTATTTGCTTTTTTTCCCTGAGCCTTTTTCCAAAAAACATTTCCTTTGCAAACTATGAGTCACACACACACTTGTATCAATCACCCACTTAATCACTGTTTTTCACATCACCATTGAAGGTGAATTATAAATTAAACTTGATTTTAAGAGAAAATTTAAAAAATATCAAAATGTAGCTTTGAGTGAGATCTTGGTCATCTAATAGTAATTTCTTTTTAAAAAAATATTTAAAAGGTACCTAAAAAATATTGATTTTGGCAATTTCTTCTGCATCATAGCCAATTTACTATATATTTATTTTGTTTTGCAAGTACATGTAAAATACTTAGGAGTTTGAATTAAAAGAGATAAAAATTTCTCTTATATTCCTCTTCCTTGGAGGTACAGAAGGAATCAAATAAATTATAATTCTTCCTCCTTGCCCAGTTTTTATTATTTTACTTTCTGGGTCAATAACTTTGTAAAAATGTATTACTTTTTCTACAAACATTTTTCTTGCTCCTGGAGATGTTTTAATGTAGGCTACCTTGGTCAATTTTTTATTCCTAATTTCTGAAAACTAGAGAAAAATTGCATGCTCCAGCCTAGTTGAAGATGGTGGCAGTTGGAGGATATAGGGGACTTGGCCTTCTTTTCCATCAGGAGAGCTAATTTAACTTGGTGGCTTGTGGTATCTAAGAGTGGTTAAGTTATGAGGGAGATAAGGGACACACAAGGACTAGTCCCAGTAGCTGTGCAATTTTAGACTAGTGACTTACCATGGTTGTGCCTCAGATTCTTCATCTATAAAATGGGAAAATATAACCTACCTCAGTATGGTCACTGCGAGGATTAGATGAGTTCATGTATTTAAATTGCTTAGAATGATATCTTCCAAGTAGCATGTACTCGATAAATATTTGCTGATATTATTGTGGGGATAGAAGGAGAAGGCCAGGGTTGGTAGCAAATGCAATGAAATTCAAGAGAAAAATGCCAAGAGACAGCAAATGTGGAAATAAAAGTTTCAGCAAAGGTGGAACCAGTATGTCTGGAACTGAAAAAGTACTGCTTTCTCTGCTTGGAACTCTCATCACCATCCTTCAGGTCTTGCTTGAGTCATTTACTTCACTTTCATAGCACTTATGGTAATTTATAATTACAATTTTTAGTGAGATTATTTGTTCAGTGGACATCTCTCATAGCAGATTGCCCTCCTTGTTTATCTTACCTACCATTATATCTTCACTGCCTAGTACAAGGCCTGCAACATGGTTGGTTTGTAATGATTTTTAAAGCAAATATATGTAGGTCAAAGTAAACTGGAGGCACCAGCAACAGGAAAGGCTCTTGGGTACTAAGGTAGCTTCTCTAGCCCAAGACTTTTACATGGTTCCAGCCTCAGTGTGGTAGACCCAGTCTGATGAAGTAATTAGAGAATCTGGTGAAGGAACACATACTAGGGCTGAGAAAATGAGCTGGCATGTAAACTGATGCCAAGTAGATGATGAAAAATATCAGGCCAATGTTGTAAGGTTAGGTTTATAGATATTTAAAATAAGTATCAAAATAGGTATTTTGATATTCTAACATTTCATATTTCATAATTACTAGATTTGCCAAAGTTGTCATGGTATGAGATATGATCATTTTCTTTACAAAAAAATTTATTGTGCTGTGTATAATGGATTTTTTAAAAGATCAGTAGCAGTATTTCACTTGTTTTACTTGAAAGTCTTTATAATCTTTAATGGGAAGTAAACATAAAAGAACAAATCCTGAGACTGTGTGTTTGTTTAAATATTGAAGGTTGATTGATCACAGAGGAGTTTAATTTATTGTTTTTAACTCAAGCTATTGAAAAAGTTAGGAACTTTTCTATGAGACAAACCAATGCTATAGCACCTTTAGGAAGATGCCTTTATTTTTGAAGAGCTATTAAATTTTCAGATGGAATGGAATATCTAGATGTAGTGTTTCCTTTCCATTATTATTATTATCTTACTTTTATTAGCATTTATTTTATGCTTAATTAACTCCCAGGCCATAAATTTATTTTTTGTTTTGTCAGTGTCTTCTGGGATATCTTTTTCCTTGTGCAACCTCTTCTTCTGGTTTAGGAATGATTTGTTCTTTTTCACTAAGGATAATCTTAATGTGGCAGGGAGAGGTCATGTATGGTTATTCCAGTGAATTTCAATGCCGCATCTTGTGAACTTTGTTCACTGGAATGTGCTTAGTGACCAGAGGAGAATCTACATTTACGCACTTAGGTTCAGCATTACTCTATGCATTTTTTAAACATGTGTAGCAAAAATTCATACTCTCTCTGGGCCACCGATCCTGTGTCCACTGTTAGGCCTGGGCCCACCTACCGACTCTACCATTATAATGACAGAATATTTACACATTGCTTCTATAAAGTGACAGTCTTAAGGTACTTGGTGGCATTCTGGATATGCATACCCTGGTGGCCTGAGTGGTTTCATAAATGTTCATAAAGTGAACATGAAGATTTGAACCTCTTGATTTGCATAATTTTTATGCAGTTTTCTGGGTCAAGTGAATAGCAAGCCATTTTAGAGGTCACCTGGGGCTGCTTATGGAAAGAGCTCCTTTCTGTTAATTTTTATCAGTTTCTTTGAGGTAGATTTTTATTTCACATTTTGTTCTATTTGTTTATTTGAAAATGTTTTTTCTTAAAAAATTATGTAGCTAGTTAAGTAGCCTATGCACTAAAGTAATTTATGCAGTGTGATATTTCCAGTGTTGAACTGGTATATATTTAACACCTGGTCTGAGGGCTGGGGTGTCATGTGGATTCAAAAAAGCAAAAATTTTGATTTATTTTATTTGCAGATTTCATAATTTACATGTTCCTGCTATGGCTCATTCAGGCTCCTGCCCCTGATGTCACTGAATGTAGCATTAAGAAGACTTATGTGTAGTTGGCTCTTTCCACCTGGTGCGAACAGCACTGGATATGACTCTCATGATTGATACCGTTAGAAATTAATGAATTATATAATAGTTAAAAGGTTTCACCTGACAGTTCTGAAAGTTGGAATAGTGTATAAAGTTTTATTCCTTAGTTCAATTGACATTCTGCAGTTAACACCTATATTTTATGTTTCTCCATTGTGGAAGGTACTGTAGTACACTCATGAAATACTGTCTTTCTTACTTTTTTTAAGAACATATTTTTCCTCTTTCTAATAAACGATCCACCTTAAATATAAAGCAGATAAAAAATGAAGTTGTATAGCATAAATTTCTTTATGTAATTTATTTGTTGTAAAGTCAGTTATGGAACAGTGAGTTGCTTTGAAGTCAACATCAGTATATAGTTTTTCTTTTGCACAGTTTGGATTCACACAGATAATTATAAAATGCAAAGCTTTTTTTTTCTTGTCAACAGTCTTACTGGAATCTCCACTTAATTTTTAATTAAATAGAAATGGTAACAGAATTTTTATAAATCAAAAGAAGACATTATATATTAAAAATATATTAATTAAAGATTCAATACAGCAAGAAGCTATAATCACTATAAATATTTATCCATCTAATGTCAGATCATGAAAATATATGAAGCAAAAACTGACAGAAATGAAGGGAGAAATAATGCTGTAACCATAGTTAAAATGTCAGTACCCCACTCACAATAGTCTTTAGAACAACAGGCAGAATGTAAGTAAGGAAACAGAGGACTTGAAGAACACAATAAACCTACTAGACCTAACAGTCCCACACAGAACACCCTACCTAACAACAATAGCATACGTATTTGTCTCAGGTGCACATGAGACATTTCCCAGGATAGAGATATGTTAGGCCACAAAATAAGTCTCAGTAGATTTTAAGGATGGATATCATACAGTGTATCTACTCTGACTATCATGGGATGAAGTTAGAAATTCATGAAAGAATGAAAATTGGAAAAATCATGAATTTGTGCATATTATACAATACACTCTTGAGAAACCAATGGATCAAAGAAGAAATCACAAGGGAAATTAGAAAATACTTAAGATACAATGAAAACAAAGAAAAAATATAACAAAACTTATGACATCAACAAAGGCTGTGCTAAGAGAGAAATTTATAGCTGCAGACACTTATATTAAAAAACAAAAAGAGCTCAAATTAACAACCTAACTCTACTATGTAAAAAAAAAAAAAAGACCTACATAAAGAAGAACCAACTAATCCCAAAGGTAGCCAAGGGGAAAAAACCATAAAGAATAGAGCAGAGATAAATACAATTGAGAATAGAAAAATAGTAGAGACAAATGAAACCAAATGCAACGGATCAACAAAGTTGACATTCGCAGTTTGATGGACTAAGAAAAAAGGAGAGAACACTCGAATTACTAAACTGAAAATGGGGCTAGTACTAGCAGTTCTACAGAAATAGAAAGGATTATATGAGAATTCTGTGAACTATTGTATGCCAACAAATTGGATAACCAAGATGAAATGAGCACATTCTTAGAAACGCAAACCATCTATCACTAAAACACAACTAAATCAGAGAAATTTAAAAAAATGAATATATCTATAAACTGTAAGGAGATTGATTCAGTAATCAAAAATCTTGTGACAAAAGTTTATCAGTAGATGAGTGGATAAAACAACTATGGAACATTTACACAATGGAATACTACTTGGCTGTATAAAAGAAGAAAACTTGAGCCTTTGTGAGAGTATGGATGGGCCTGGAGAATATTATGCTAAGTGAAATAAGCCAGTCAGAGAAATACAAATACTATATGATTTCACTCATATGGGATCTGATCAACAAACTGAACTAACAAGCAAAATAGAGACAGGATCATAGATGGAGAGCAGACTGACAGCTAAGTTGGGGAGAGGGAGATTAGGGAGTGGAAGGATTGAGCAAAGGGAAAATGGAGTCATAGATATGGACAATAGTGTGGTGATTGTATGGGAGAGAGGATATAAGGAGACTAAGTGGTAATGGAAAAACTACAATAAAAAAGTTAAAAAATAGTACGTAAAATAATAAGTATTAGATTTTAAATTTGTATTTGTAAATTATATATAACACATTATGTAGTATTAATAAAATATATAATTGAAGTGAAAAAAAAAACTTATGACAAAGTAAAGTCCTGGACCTGATGGCTTCACTGGTGATCTCTACCAAACATTTAAAGAAGAAAGGGTTTTCAGGAACATGTATAAAGGACACATGGACAAAACCAAAGGTGGGTAGGATCAAGGGTGGGAAGTGGGGGTGGCTGTGGTAGGGGGAAGTGGTGGAAGGAAAATGGAGACAACTGTACTTGAACAACCATATAAAATGTGAACGCCCCCCCCCCCCGAAGAATTAATACAGCCCTTCTCAAACTTTTCCAAAAAACTAAACAGAACAAAGACACTAGAAAGACACACTGTAAACATTCACACAAAAGTTTTCAACAAAATACTAGCAAACAATTCATTAGTATATTTAATGGATTCTATATACCATGACCAAGTGGTATTTATTCTTCAAATGCAAGGATGGTTCAACATGCAAATATTCGATAATTGTAGTAAGCCACATCAACAAAATGAAGGGAAAAAAACCCATGATCATCTGAATTGAGCAGAAAAAGCATTTGACAGTACTCAATACCCTTTCATGATAAAAATGCTCAACAAACTAGGAGTAGAAGAAAACTGCCTCAACTTAATAAGTCTCATAAAAATCCACGGAGAAAACATTAAACTCAATGGTGAAATACTAAAAGCATTTCCTCTAAGATTAGTAACAAGGCAAAAATGCCGGCTTTCACCACTTCTATTCAACACTTCTATTCACCACTTCCTATTCTATGAAGGTCTAGTTGGGGCAGTTAGGCAGGAAATAGAAAGACAAGGCATCCAAATTGGAAAGGAAGAATTAAAATTCTCTCTGGTGATGATGTGATCCATATAGATTTTACACACACTCACACACACAAAACCATTAGAATCAATAAAATAATCCAGTAAAGCAGTTGATACAAAGTGAACACATAAAAATCACTATACATAAATAATCAACAATCTGAAAAGGAAATTACAGAAACAATTCCATTTATAACAGCAAAACTAATACAATGCTTAGGAATTAACCAAGGAGATGAAATACTTGTACAATAAAAATTATAAAACATTGCTGAATTAATTAAAGACATAAAAAATGAAACACATCTCTCATTCATGGATTAGAATGCCTAGTATGGTTAAAATGTCAATATTATCTAAACACACATTCCTAGATGTGTTACCTACAAATTCTATGAATCCATATCAAAACCCCAGTGAGGTTTTGTGCAAACACAGAAAAACCCATTCTAAAAATCATTTAGAACCTCAAGGGACCCCAAGTAGTCAAAACAATTCTGAAAAAGAAAAATAGACCAGGAGGACTCATAATTCCTAATTTCAAGTTACTATAAACCTATAGTTACCAAAACTATGGTACTGCCATAACATCAGACATGTAAACCAATGAAATAGAATGGAGAGCCCAGAAATATACTCCTGCATATTTGATCAAATAATTTTTGACAAGGGTGCTAAGACCATTCAATGGAGAAGGGACAGTCTGTTCGACAAATGATGCTGTGAAAATTGTATACCCATATGCAAAAGAATGAAGTTAGTCCCTTACCTAACACTGCATACAACAGTTAACTCAAAATGGAACAAAAACCTAAATATAACACATGAAACTCTTAGAAGAAAACATAGGACAGAAGCTGTACAACATTGGGCTTGGCAGTGATTTCTTGAATATAACACCAAAGACATAGCAAAAGAAAAAAAATAGACAAATTTTACTTTATGAAAATTTAAGAAAAATTATGCACCAAAAGAGACTATCCGTGGAGTAAATAGGCAACCTACAGAGTGGAAGAAAATATCTCAAGTTATATAACTGATGAGGATTTAGTAACCAGACTATACAGAGAAATTCTACAACTCAACAATGAAAACCAAAAACCTGATTCAAAAGTGGGTAAGGAAATTGAATAGACGGTTCTCCAAAGAAGATATACACATGGTCAATACTCAATGAAAAGATGCTCAGCATCACTAATCATTGGGGAAATGCAAATCCAAACTACAAAGAGATACCACCTCACACTCATTAGGATGGCTACTAGCAACAAAATGAAAAAATAAATCTGAAAGGCCAAAAACATTAGGGGGCTGGATAAAAGAAGGTGAAGGGATTATGCAAACACACACACGCACACACACACACACACAACATATAGATACAGATAGTAGTGTGGTGATAGGCAGAGGGAAAGCCAGGAGGGAGGGAGGTAGAGGTGAGCAAAGCGGGGAGAAGTGAGGGCAGAAAGAGACTTTGCATGCAGCAGTGGGCACACGTGCAGTGTGCGGATGATATTTTATTGAGTTGTGCACTTGAAACCTGTGTGGTTTTGTGAACCTGTGTCACCCCAATAAATTCAATAATAATAATTTAAAAAAGGCAATAAGTAACTGGATAGATGGTCAAAAACAAACAGAAAACAAGGATTTGTGAGGGTATGGAGAAATTGGAACCCTTGTGCACTATCATTGGAAATGTGAATTGTATAGCTGCTGTGGAAAACAGTATGGCAGTTCCTTTAAAAAACAAAAAGTGAATTACCACATGATCCAGTAATTCACCTCTGCGTATATTCTCAAAAGATTTGAAAGAGATGTCTTAAGATATTTGTACACTGGTGTCCATAGCATCATTATTCACTAACAGGTAAAATGTGGAATTAACCCAAGTGTTCATTGGCGAGTGAATGGATAAGCGAAATCATATATACATACAATGGAATGTTATTGAGCCTTAAAAAGGAAGGCAGTTCTGCAATGTGATACAACATGGATGAACTTGAACACATTTTACTAAGCAAAGTGAGCTACTCACAAAAAGACATATACTATATGAGTGTGCTTGTTTGAGGTATTTAGTGTAGGCAAAAATCATACAGACAGAAAGTAGAATGGTGGTTGCCAAGGGCTGTGGGGAGAGGGAAATGGGGAGCTGCTGTTTAATTGGTAGAGAGTTCCAGTTTGACTTGATTACATGGGTTATTTAGGTAGATGGTGATGATGGTTGCACAATGTATTTATTATATACAATGAATGCATTTAATAACTACCACAAAAATGTACACTTAAAGTAGTTAAGATGGTCTGCTATTATGTGTATTTTAACAAAATAAATATTTTTTAAAGCAAGTTACCTTTTTGAAGAAAACACAGTTTTTCTTTTACTGTATGGCTTCTAGACATAGATGATTGTTTTATAATTATATGAGAGCATTCAAGTAAAGTGAATATTGTTGCTTTTTCATTTTATTGTTGCAGATTCTCTATTTCTTGCAGATTTTTCTAGGTATACTTCTGAAGTATGTCTTTAATAATATATTTAAAAACCCCATCATGTTGGATTTCATTATTTGTGTTTATTGTGTACAATAATTATAATAATGACATTTATTTTGTTTCTGTTATTTGTGTTATTATTGGCATTTATAGGCGACCTACACTACCTGGTGATATATGAACATTTTACATATTGTTAAGGTATTTAAAGTCTTTCAGGGAGTCAACCATAGTAAACAACAATTAAATGATTAAATATGGAATTTTTATATTGGGTGATTTAGTAACAATTTTTATCAAATGTCTTTGTTATAAGAATTATAGTTTACCAAAACTGTAATGTGTATTAGTTATAGTTAGTTGCATCTTATTCACCTGAAATATAAAATGTAGAAATTTCTTGTTGAGTTTTGGGATGGAACATGTGGGAAGTGGATACCACTGGTAAACTCAGCATCTTTTCTCTATTGGTGGTGTATGTAGTTAATGTTAGTTATAAAATGCCTGTTCATATCATGTTACAAGAAATGTGAAAAACTGATGTAGAAATGAGTTTTCTGGTTATTTGTAGAATTTTACTTGGTATATATAAGGAAATGAGGTCTTTATAACTAAATGAGCTATTCAGTCATGCCTTAAATTTGTTTTCTTAACAATTGTTTTAAGTTTTAGAAGTGAATGCATTGTTTATAACTAAAAGGAAAATAATATGTTCATTCGTATTTTTCCATAATAATATAACACTATTAAAATATTATTTAGTTTGTATATATGTATTTTATATACTTTTATGTAAATAAATAACTGTATGCTTCTATTAATTATTATGTGGTATTTTTAATAATTGCAGTGTATATTTTGAATGTATATACACCCTTTCCAGTGAGTTTAGCATGCATGAGAATATCCAAATATAAATTTTTTGCTTTTCTTTGCTTTTCTACCAAAGAATTAATGCGTTTTTAAACTTATGTAATTCTCTTCATCCGTATTTTAAAGCAAATTATAAATAGAGGACATGGTTAAATAAGATCAATAACTTATTTGATTCTTTTGATTGTTCAGTGTCTTTAAATTATCTTATTATAATTTGGTCATTTTGTCATCCAGAAGGTGAATCTTCACTTCATTTTTGTTATGAAGATGTAAGAATTAATTTTTTGTTTAAAATTCAACTTAAATTAGAAACTACACTTCTAAAAAACCACTGACCCAAAGATAATCTCAAATAAGTGTGGTTCCATGGTTGTGAAAAATGATGTTCTTCTATGTCTAAAAGTCAGACATATATACTGAATTTTTTAATTTATTTCAGAGTCATTTTCTCATTCAGTAAATAGAGACTCAGGGTGAAAACAGGTCCATCCTGGAAGGGAAGGTCATAGAAGAAAAAAGGAGAAACCAGTGAGGTTTTTCTGTTCACAAAACACATTCGCATGAGTCATCCGGGTACTGGTTACTCTTTATTCAGGTCAGCACTAGTCCCTGATCAATAGTCTAATCATAGTTACTGCAAGAGGCTAGACCAGTGGTTCTCTCTTCTCCTATTGTTTTTCTAAGTTCCATATTATTCTTGTTAAGAGAGGTAGGAAGTGTACCTTGACCTTGTGAGTTCTCATAACATTTAATTTTACTCTTCTTTCATTCCCCTCTCCTCATGTAACAAACTTCTGAGCTGTAAGTAGCATAGTTAAAATGTTATTTTATAATAAACCTAGTTGCAAAGCTTTATGGTGACTCATCTTGTTGTTATGTTCTGTGAACTCTCTCCCTCTTACATATTTTTTGTGGGTACTTGTTTTTGTCTCCTTTGGGTGAAAAAAAATATCATTTACCAGGAGGTAATGTGCGTTTAAAGATTTTATGTACTTTGGTGAATGTTGTCCTCGAAGTGTTTGTATATGTTTTTTATAGCAACTTACTATCTTTTTCTTGTTCTTTATAAACTTTTTACTTGGTTTGTTTGGGTCTTTGATAAATAAGATATTATATCACTATATATTAATTTAATCATAAATTTTATCCTTGTCATATTCATTTTCTCTGTGTGATATCCAGTGTTTTTCTATAATTATAATTAAACTTCCTGTAGAACCTAATTTTTTCTTTAGTTGTATTTTTTTTCTTTTTGGAAAGCAAAAGAAATTAACTCTGGATATTGAATATATTCATAAAGATGGAGGATTTTCCACATGAGGGCAATATATGCTGGGAAACATATTAATAATAACAATATAGAGTTTTATAAGATTTAGTAAAATCTAGTACTGTTTGCAAAGCATTTTCATATAATATTATTATATGTGCTTTTCATTAGTACTGATCAAAGTAGCATTTTGTACAAAGTATCACGTTACCTATAGAAAGGAAAGGAAATATTTCTAGTGCTTCTGTTCTAATGGAACCAAGTAGTAATAAATGACATTGGTTGGAATTGAATGCTTCCAGCTAATAATCAGATTACACAGTGTGCTTTTCTCCGAAACTGTTACTGTTAGCTCTTATATATCTCTAGTGGTTGGCCTACAAGATCTTCAGGACCTGTAATAGGCCCCTTAATTCCGTAGGTTAGCCACTTTGGCCTTGCCCATAGGGAATAATAGGTCACTAACCTCCACAGCACACTAGGGACAGTTTCAGTGCTCATTGATTCAGAGCCCATTCTGCTGCTTTTGCCATCACAACACACTGCAGAGAAGTCTGGATCCACCTCTTTGGTCAGCTCACTGGGTTTTTCAGAGCTTGTTTCCAGAGTGATCTTCTACTCTGCCAAGTAAACCTTATAGTTATGTCAGGAGAGGGGGATAAATTGCTCAAAGAAAGGTATAGGATAAATTGAGCACAGCCATTAAGTGACTGAGGCCTAGAAAGGAAGATGGAGGGAAAGGGTAGGATGCTGCAAGAGGATGCTTTGCAGGGACAACATTAATGCTATAACCAACAACATTATGAATTTACATCTTCTCCATATGCTTTATGTCTTTCTCCAGTACCTCAATACCACATGTCTGCTCTCTATGGTTTTGCTTTCCCTTTATAGCAGAAATTATAAATGAATTAAAACAATTCAGACACCCCACCTCCTTTTCAATGACCTTCATAATGATGCTATGAAGACTAACTTTTCCACGGGTATAGGATGGCATCACCAAGATGATTTCTTCTTTGAGTAATACATGTGAAACCAACATTATTTAATAGATAGCCTTGCCTTTGCTCCATTTAAGATTATCAAAATAGCAAACTATCCTAATAAATGAACATGAAACCAACTTTTCTTGCTAGGGACTACTTTAGAATTTAAATACAAAGTGAATTTTTTCACAAGGGAGAGGGGAGATTACTATAAGAGAGATATGTTTTATACTGTTTTCTTGTTTTAATATTTATTTTTGTAACATCATGTCAGTAATAGAAACTGCCCAGAATTTTGTACAGTTAAGTTTTCTCCTCTGAAGAGTCATTAGTTTAAAGTCATGATTGATAATGTACAAAACAAAAAAGAAATACTTCAGGATTTATTTAAAGTAAGAGAAATTCTTTGAGAAACTCTTATCAAGGACATTCAATAATTTCTGCTTAATGTGAAAGCCCGGGGTGAGGAGTGGTGTTCGTGTCAAATTCTCCCATTTCCTGGAGTGCCTTCTGTATGTAGATTGACACCATTCTGGTTCCATTAGGTGGAATATATTATTTCTGAGACTTTTGCAATTGAATAAAGATAAATAGTATCCATCTAAGAGTCTGAAATTTTTGTTCATTTATTTTTTGTTTTCAGCCCATTCTGAATTTTTTATTTACACTGAAGCTATCTTACTTGACACATTTGGTTTAATAATTACATATGAAAAGAATCTAAAAAGTAACTGCTTTTATACATTATTAGTGCAATAATTTTGTCAGAAATATTCTTCTTGAAGATGTAACTGTAAAAACAAAATGTTTTTTGTTTATGGCTAATTTAATATTTATTGACTACCTAGTAGGTAAGTCTCTGTCCATTTGGGCTGCTATAACAAAATAACGCAGACTGGGTAGTTATAAACAACAAAAATTTATTTCTTACGGTTTTGGAGGTTGGAAGGCTAGAATCATGGTGCCAGCATAGTCAGGCGAAGGCCGTCTTCCTGGTTCACAGTAGGTGGCTTCTTGCTATGTCCTCACTGGTTGGTAGAGGGGGCTAGGGATCTCTTAGGAGCCTCTTTTGTAAGGTGCTAATTCCATTTATAAGGAATTAAGCATCTCAGGATTTAGGCATCTCCCAACATCCCACTTCCTAATACCATGATCTGAGGGTTAGGATTTTGACATATGGCTTTTGGGGAGGACACAAACATTCAGACCTTTGCAGAGTACAACTATTTATTTTATTTGAGGGAACAAAAAAGAATATGATCTATTACCCCACAAAAACAGTTTATGAGTTTCCTAAAGAAGGTAAGAGAAAGCCTGAGTTGTAGAGTATGAAACTGTTATTGGTGTTGTTAACAGAACTAATAGTAAATGATGTATCATCCATTTTATGAATGTCCATTTTGCTGAAAGAGGAGTAAACTCTAATTAATTAATAATATATAAGTATATCTATAATGGAGGGAATTTTATATGAAAAGGCAGCTATTCATTTGCATTGTGATATGAAAAGCACAATATTAATTCACATTTTCTGTAAGATTGAATACTGCATTTTTCTTGTTATGTCAGTTTAGAATGTTAACCACACTGTTGCAGGCTTCTGATGCTTTTCACTTTACTTCTATGATAATGGGAGAACCAGAATTAATTAGTTAGATGAGAAAACAATCAACAACTTTTAATACTTACATTTGATTTTCAGGTAAGGCGATTGCATATTCCACTTAGCACTTTAGGTGCTCTGACTGCTTTTGTTCACTTCTTTTTGTTTTTTTGTGAGTGTGTTTTTTTGTGTGTTGTTTTTTAGATAAAAAGTTTTCTAGAATGTTATCTGTCCAAAATGTAAACTTACTTACTTTAGAGTATATGCATCTAAATTAAACTTTTCTTAATTGTCTTAAGGTAGCACTGTTGTTTTGAGTAATCATTCTTATTGTCTCCGATATAACAGTGATATTCTAAGTGCCTTGATTTCTCCCTTCTTTAAGTCCCTACGTATTTCTGAGTGTCTTTTTAATTTTTTCTGCTGGTGCTTATTTCTTAGAATGTCCAGGTTGACCAAGGTCATGTCCACTAAATTTTCTAAAACAGCAAATCTAAGCAAATTAGGGAGTGTCTAAGTGAAAGTAGGTGTTAAATTTATTAAGTCAGAAAACCTCAGATACCGCAAGACTGGCTTCCTTACTTTGGGTCTTTATTCACACGGCACCATTTCAACATACCTTCCCTGCCCCCCTATGTAAGTGTCAAAACCCCCCCCCCCCAATATTTGATACACCCTTTCCTTGCTTTTTTTCTTTCTCCTCAGTACTTGTCATTAACATGCCGTGTATTTCATTTTCATCTTGCTTCTCCACTGTCTGTTGTCCCTCCCCTGTGCCCCTCCTCCATGGCATCCTAGTAGGTAAGCTAACTGAATATTTGGATGTTTGTCTCTTTCTTTACAACTGTCTTCAGTGCTGTAGTCTGCCACATTGAAGGTGCCCCATAAATACTTACTGGAATATGTTCTGAATGGAGGCATGAAAAGGAAGGTACTACTGGTGAGAGAAACATGAAGGAGATAGGTGCAGGTGAAGGGAAGAAAGGACAGGGAGAAGTGAAAAAATGACAGCGAGCAGTTAGGTCTGCTTTTCAGTATGAAAATTAGATAATTTCCTCATCTACCCTGTGAATAACTATTGAGCTTCTATTGTATAACAGGTGCAATGCTCTTGGTGCTGAGGATACAATGTGGGGCAAAATTGGGCGTGATCTTAGCTTCAAAGGAGCTTACAGTTTAGTGGGGGAGACATGCATTTATCAAATAATCATCTAAGTGAATATGAAATTTCTACTGCTATTCCAGAGAAGGATTTAAACTGGTTGAGGTCTGGTGAGGCTTGCCTGTGGGAGAAATAACCACAGACTAAGAATTAATAGGTTAAGAGCAAAACGCTCTCAGAAAAGAGAAAAGATGTGTAAAGGTTTGATGTTGGACAGAGCATAGTAAGAATGAAGGACTGGAAGCAAACCACTGAATGAGTTGCAAATAAAAAGGGGACGTGGTGAAAGATGAAGCTGGAGAGGGAGGTGGGGGTCAGAGATGATTAGGTTTGTCTTTTAAAAAGATCACTCTGTCTACACTATTGAACATGGTTTGGTTCAGACATTCACAAGGTTCTGGTCCAGACAGAAGGTAATGAGTGGTGATAGTTGGGCAGTTGGAGAGGAATGGGAAGATTTATAAGCTATTTCAGTGGTAAAAAGCACAGGACAGAGCCAACTTGTACTAAACATCATTTCTGTGTCAGACACTGGGTGAGGTGCTGGGGATACAGAGAGGAAACAGCCTGCAGTAGAAGAGCTCTCGGGAATAAAATATTCTATTATAGATATGTATATATTGCTTTGGGGTGATAGTATGGGAAACAAGTTATGAAGGCTAATATGCATTTTCAGAAGTAAAGTTTTTTAAGAGGAAAAGGAGAAGGGAGTTCTAGGTTCAGAGGACTATTTGTCAGAGGTTAAAAAGCATGAGAAACAGTATTCCCTCAAGTTCAAATAAAGGATGTGTGAGGAAGGCATTCTAAGGATGTGAGACTTTATCTTGTTAGAGAGGGGGAGATTTGATACTTTCCTCTCTTCTCATGCTCCCAGGTTTGGCACTGAATCTCTGGAGTTGAAGCTCATTTGGGCCTAGAATGGAAACATGGGCAATTGGGTTGAAAGATGTGGGACTTTCATTTGAATGTCCACTAACAGAAATGAGAGACTAGAGGTAGTAACTGAATATGGAGATTGAATATACCCCACAGGTGATATTTAAACTTGAGCATAGGGATGATTGTCAAAGCAGAAAGAAGAAAACCTTGGATAACACTTACACTGGATTTCAAAGCAATAAAAATTTGGGGAGGTAGAAAAAAAGCGTAATAAAAGTGGGTAGATATGTCAAGTTAGTAGGAATATGAATGGCTGCATAGTCTAGTCTGCTTCATTACTTTGGGCCCACTGCCCCAGGACCTGAAGGAAAAGGTTATTTTCTGTCTCCGAATAGTTCAAGTCAAAGATATAAAGGATTTATACTAATACACTCAATACCTGGAATGTTTTGTTGTATTTAAGATGAACTCTTTTTATAATTAACAATATTTTATCCAAATTCCACACCACTTACTTGATAGTTTACAATACATGCATTATTTTATTTCACCTAGAAACCTAAATCTTGTAAAGTAACTTTAGTTTATTTGAATGTTTTTCATTGTTATTGTTTTATATAGAATAATTATTACACCATAAATTCAACTATAATCCCATGAATAATACTAATCTGTCACTACTGGTCCTGACAGATTTATTTACAAAAAGAAATACTAAAGAAATTGCCCAGACAGTTCAAAGTCTGCCAGCTTGGAACATGAGGTTAACCATCTCTGGCCCATTGTTTGAATTTTGCTTTATTTATTTTCATGTGTTTATGACTTCAGTGCATTGGGTTAATATTCCACCCTTTCAGAGACTAGCCTGTGTTTAGTATAAATTAAGGGACATGTGAATATGATTTTTTAATTTTATCTTTCCTGACTTAATTATGTGCATACCTAATGAAGAAGAGGGAAGGATGTTCTTGTGTGTGAGTTTCCTTTGAATGCTCTGTGGCCATTGTTTTAACCAAGACAGAAACCTGTTCCTTATTTATGTACTAATGGTTTTAATAGATCGGGTAAAAAAAAAAGGTATAAAACCAATTAACTGGGAATAATAGTATAATCTCTAGATGACTGCATTTTGTTATTAGGCACTATATACCACACTCATAGTCTATAAGGATATTTAAAATAAGATAATTTAGCTTAAACCTACATCACGCTCAAATTGAAAGTAGAGTGTGTATGATGTTTAAGAGAGGTGTTCAGGAAGCACAGTTTTTGTAAATGTATTGTCACTTGGTGGAAATTAATGTAAAATGCATATGCTTGCTATAAACACTTATTAAGATTCTTAAAAAATTTCATGTATTGTATTTCATATAGTTTTCTCTGAAATAATATTAATGATATAGATAAAAGCTCAGTTTCTTTTTGCAATGGACCTGTTATGCGAATCTTTGTGGTTTTATTTTCTGATGTTTTACATAAAAGTTCAAAAGTGAGCAGAAACTAGGTATTTACTGTTTTTTCTTTGCTAAATTCAGGGATATGTGACTTCCTATAAAAATGTGAATAGGGAAACTAAATTCTCTGAAATTCATTTTCTGATCATTCGTATTTAATAGGGAAGTCTTTTTAAATTTTTTATTGAATTTATTGGGTTAATAAAATTATATAGGTTTCAAGTGTACAAGTAAGGCTTTATTATTTAATTAGATGATTTGAGGATGTGTTGCCCATCAACAAAATTTTTCAGACTATAATTGGAAGTGGTACTAGTGGTGTTTCAGGAGAGTACAAAAACATTGAATTGACTATACTACTTCAATTAGCCTTTGATGGTTTTCCTTTTTGTTATGTTAATTTATTCTGCTGAATCAGAAATGAAAGCACTTTTAAATATGATTCATTTGAATAGCAGGTCAGTAGACTAGGTCAACATGTCTATGAATAGGTATATGTGATTATCTTGGATATTTGAAATTGTTTAGATATTCCCCTGATTTTCTAACATTTTATATATTGATTTTGTTAGATTGAACAAGAAAGGCACACTTATATACTTTGATACTTGTTTTTTGTAATTTATTCTCTCTAACATAATGACTGGGGAGAAATCTTCAAGTCATATCAGATTACTCCAATTAGCCCAGTGTGTGTGTATTGAATTATTGTATGTATCTGGCTCTGTGTTGTAGGACCTAGGGGTTACCAAAAGAGTGGGCGAGTAAATATGAAGGGGATAGTCAATACCCAGAAGATTTTCTCTTTTATTTTTTTAAATTATTGTTTTACTCCTCACCCAAGGACAAACTTACTGATTTTAGACAGACGGGAAGGGAAGAAGAGAGAGAGGGAGAGAAACATCCATTTGAGAGAGAAACATTGATCAGCTGCTCCTCGCACACACCCCACTGGGGAAAACCCACAGGTTAGGCATGTGGTCCTACCAGAAATCTAACTGACAACCTTTCCATTTTCTGGACAACACTCCAGCCTATGGAGCCACACTGGCCAGGGCAGATTTGCAGGTTGAGCAGTACAGGTCCATATACACACAGAAGGCCCCCTGTTCAAACTCGTGTTATTCAAGGGTCAACTCTGTGGTTCTGAATCCACATATGCAGAGGGCCGCCTGTAGTTATACTCCGATTTTTAACTGCATAGGAGGTTGACCTCCCCACCCCCTACCTTTGGCATTCATGGGTCCACTGTATTAATAATACACTGAATGAAATTTGACATCTGAGTCCAGAATTGGTGGAGAAAGAGCTCAGGAATTCGTGGGGGCAGGGAGGAGTGGGCTTTCACTCTCTTAAGGAGCACACCACTCTGGCAGCCGTACATTAGTTGGTGTTGTGTGGGGATGGGTTTAAAATTCTCCAGGCGTTTGTAATTCAACAAGTGAGAATAATCCATAAGTAGATGACAATAATCTTCATGTTAATCAAAAAATAACTTATAAGAAATGGATACTACTTAAATTAAGGGAGGGAGTGATGATATTAAAGGAAGGTCTTCAAAAAATTCACTAGTAGAGAAAGTAGCATTTGAGAAAGGCTTGGAAAAATGGTTTTGCTTTTGGGGGCTTCAGTATTTTGTTTAATAAGAGTTTATAGAGTTACAAGGTATAATGGAAATTGTCACCTGGCCTTTAGTTCTTGTTTCCCTCTAAGTAAGCATGTGATCCTGGATATGTCACTTGATTGTCTAGGCCTCAGTTCCTAATACAGAAAATGAAGATTTGAAACTAGATCCTTTTCAAGGGCTCTTACAAATTGTAACAAATTATTTGTAATTATCAGAATTGACTTTATAAATGGGTTAGTTATCTTCTGCTTACCTTTCCAGAACCCCTCTCTACTTTTCTCCACACTGTTTGTGTCCTGGGAGGCTGACCCTTGCCAACCATATCATCTGGCTCCTGCCCTTTGATTTCTGGCTGAATTACTCCATTTGGACCCACCTGCTGGAGATCAGAGGGTGGGGGGAAGTGAAGTCATGGTACTTATTCCTGGTGGCCCCGCCCCATGTTTTGCCTTGAATTGGCTGCTTTTCTGTCCCCAAAAGCCATAGCTCCTTCAGGAGACCCTCTGCATATAGCTATTCCTGCCTCCATTTGGGTAATCACTTTCTCCCCTTACCCTTTGGACCCAGGGATGATAATGTTTCTTGATTTTGCTAGACCTCCAGGAACTACAGTGTTTCTTGTTCTACATCCCCTGAACTCTGCCCTCATCTTTGTCAATAGTTTCTTACTTAAACTATAACTCTTAAACTACCAATGTTGAGTATGCCACTTTCTTTTTTTTTTTTTTTTTGCCAGGACTGGACACTTCCTATTGTTTTAGAATGACTAACCACCAGTTTCTGTATCTTCGGTACTTACTACCATTAGGTGTCATCAAGAGTTCCTATAAAATGAAAACTTTCTGGAAGGGAATACATGTTAAGTTTTCTGGCTAATGTTAATTGTCAGCAGTTACCATTGGCTTGTATACTAACTTTTAGAGATGTGTGTATATACACATGTGCACATACCCCCCTTTTCCTCACTTTGTAATTAGTGAGAACTCAACAACTTTATTTGTCATCTTCCTGGCAAAGAATACCATTAGGCCAATTGGATCAAGTTGCATGGAGTTTTTTCTTATAACAATGTGGAGTCTTTGAAGAGTTCGAAGGTAAGGAGTGAGCTGGTTAAAATTCCATTTTTTATATAGTTTACTCAAACAGTCATGTTGGCGAATAGTCATTGAGAATGAGGCAGTGTGGTGTAGTGGTTTAGAGTACAGGCTCTGGAACTCTGCTACTGTTTAACTGTGTGATTATAGGCAAGTTATAATGTCTTTCTGTGTGATTTTCATCTAAATATGGGGACAATTAAAGTTCTTACCTCATTAGAATATCGTGAGGGTTAATAAATGTTTACATGTAAAGTATGTCAGGCACATAGTAAATACTTGAAGAATTACAGTTTTGATTATTATTTTTATGTTGAAACATGAGGGATAAAACAGTGAACAAGTAGTTTGGTTGAAGGAGGGAGAGAGAGAAAAATAACATAAATAGGTGTACACATGCAGGAACTAAGTAGTTGTGGTTAAAATGTTTGAATTTCAAATTTCAGTTGGAATATATGGAGCTCATGAAAAGTCCAGCAACTGACTGTAGGAGACGAAGGCCACTGGAGTTGAGGTGGACGTATTGTTGAAGTATCAGAGGTTTGTACTTACAAACAGAATGAGTGCAACATCTGCACATGCAGACTGACGAAGGGGTGTTGTATCGACCACTTAACTACGACAAGTGGCATTGCTAAATGGGACTTGATTTTTTGAGATGCACAGCTGTTCTTGGTAAAATTTCTCTGTTTACACAGTAGTTGCATTTCTAGAAAATTCAGTGTAAAATTCAGTCCTTGTAAAAAGTACCATGTACTATCTCATATAAAGTTTGGTTTCAGACTCAGGTCATTGTTCTTCCTCTCTATTTTCCCCTTCAAGCACTGTATGAGGTCTGTCCAGAAGGTATCCAGCCATGTAATACACTAAATAGAGACATTTATTGATGAAGACAAAAGATACAAGAAACATTGTATATAGGACAATGATACTTCCTCTGTCCCCTCCAAAGTAGGCACCTTGGGGCTCCACACAGTTCTCTGTCAGCTTCTCTGTTGTATTTTCCTGAATCTCATTGATGGTTTGAAATATCTTAACTTTCAAAGGTGATTTTATTTTTGGGAAAAGCCAGAAGGCCTGTACGGCGTCACAGGACGCCATACCTGGGCTGTAGGGAGGCTGAGTCACCTGGGTGATTTGATCGTTTGCCAAAAAACTGCACGAGGTGCTGTGCATGAGCAGGCGTGTTGTTGTGATGGAGCTGCCAATCACCACTTGCCCACAGCTGATGCCTTCTAAATCATCTGAATAGTTTCTTTGGAGGAATGTTCAAGCTTAATGCAAAATTTGATGCAAATTCATTGCTCTACTTGCTCAGTAATTTTTAATATGGTGGCCACACAGTACATGTGCTCTCTCAGTGATGTCTACTGAACCCACTGACTAGTACAGTGAAGTCATCATTGTTCACACATGCATATTCCCATCCACTCTCCTTGGCTGCTGGGTTACATCAGTGTCACACAAAATGTTCTCATTATACTAATAATGGCTGGATTTTTTTCTGGACAGACCTGGTATGTCATGTAGAATTTGGATTATTTTGCAGCAATGTGCTGTGCTTTGCAGGAGGGTCATGCAGCATTCCTATACTTCATCCATTAAATGCCAGTTCTTTGTTACAGCCTAAATACATTTTCAAATGCCCCTGTTGAGTACTCACTAGGTGAGGGGAAAGAAGTCACAGAATAGGTTGTGGATTAACTAGACCCAAGGAAGAAGGGTCCTGTTTTACATAGTGACCTAGAACTGTGGACATACAAGGGAAATTAACTGGCAACAAAAGTTCAGGTAGAATTCTGATACAAAGTTGCTGTGGTGCAAGATAGTCAAGTTTTTTTCCCCACCCTCATCTCAGCGTCTTGTCCTTATTAACTTCTTCCCCCATCCACCCCTAATCCTGATGTCGCTGGTAGCCAGGTCAGGTTAATACTTGGTGGTCTCCTACAATAAGAATCCTTGACTGGATTTAGTGAAGAGGATAATTTCAGCATAATTTTTTTTTAACTACAAAAGCATTTCCCTTCCTTTCTCTACTATACACCCTAGCATTCTTTTCCAATATAAAGACTGGTACAAATGCCTGATCCTTCCCATTTGAATGTTTATTTCTATTTTTTTCTCTTGCCAACAGAGATTGTGTTGCATAAAAATGTAATAATTGGATTTCTGTATTTTTAGAAATATGCCCAAGTGCACTAAAAGGCAGTTTCATTTTTTGTTCAAACTGATAATGTTTCAGTAGAGCCAGTTTTGTCCAATGTTAACTGTTTTTGTTATTTTGGAAGAATCATCTTGTTTGCAGCAGTTTAGTTATGGTAATCCTAATAAATTAGATGTATTGCTTTTAAAATACTAATTTTTAAAACCTAATGAAGTGCTATTTTGATATTGTCCTTATTTTAAATTAGGTGACATTTGTAATGTGGAATAATATTTTCCTTTAAAATAAAAATTTAGGATTATAAAAAAAGATTACCCAGGAAATTAAATGAAATTTGATGAGGTTTTCAGCTTTATTTGTAAAGTAAAATCCCATCCTTGATGGTAAAAATTAGAAGTAGTTTCTAAAGTATGCATGCTTTGTGAAATATATTTTTACTTTCAGTCTGTTTCCTGGGGGAAATGTCCATTCCATGAAAATCATTATGATTAGTATTAATTATGCTTCTTCGGTATCCCTGTAGAGAAGTCAGAGTTGTAAAAATGAAATCTTTTTGTTTACCTTATAAAGGTCATAGCAACAGATGTGGTCTTGAAGTGACACACTATACTGGTCATAGCTGATTTAAATGGCACTACTTATTGTATTTTTCAGACAATAAGATGCACCCCCCAATTTGGGAAGAAAATGGGGGTTCATTTTATAGTCCGAATGTAGCGTAACCTGGCTCTCTGTGGCGGGGGTGGGGTGGGTGGAGCAGGGTCACAGGAGGCAGGGGCCTCCTATTTTTTTTCCTACCCTAAAACCTAGGTGCATCTTATAGTCTGAAAAATACGTTAATTATATCATGATTATGTGCAAGGGTAGCATCTGTTATTAAGTTACATTTCTTCTATATTAAAATATATATAATTTTTATATGAGAAAAATTAGATAGTTCATAAAATCCAATTTGTCTTTGTCCCTTAACCTTAGTGTATTACTTAGATTATATTTTAAACTGGTAGAAATAATTTGTTCCAAATTTCTTTTTCTTATTTTATCATGAGCCCTTAATAATCTTAAAAATGAGTATATTAAATCAACAGTTTAATTTCAGGTACTTTTAAGTTCACCCTCTGGAAAATTTTTCCAATGAGATTTTCATTAACTATGAGTTTATGTTTACCCTAAAGTGAATTTTTCAAGTCATCTGTCTTTTGTGGCATGTGATACATTATTTGAGAATTATTTCTTCATCTTTGATATATAGTACCATTTTTTTTATTGTTTACTTGTTTGTTTTTGTCACCATGGACAAGTTTTCTGAAAAGCTTTGTAAAAATCAAATTTCAAAAACTTACATATTTTTCTGCCACCTTATATTATAGTCTTAATATTTTATTTGAATAAAGTATTTAATTAATTTTTATTCCAAAAATCAATACAAGTTTGACACAATTAAATGCAAGGTGTATTTTTCACAACTTTCCATTTTCATCTGAGATTTGGAAGTCCACAGACCTACTGGAATAATGATGCATGAAGAAATTAATTGCCATTTCTAAATCTTGCAAAATAAGTTTTATGTGATACTTGCTAAAGTATGTCATGAAGAATAAAATTCTTTTTGTTCTAGGAGTGGTACTTGAGAGTAATCTGATGTAAGAAAAAGATAAAAGGTAGATCTAAAGGTATGTGAGTTTTTAGGGTTTGGTAAGTTTTTCTTTAGAAAAATTGACTTTAAAATGTCTGTTGGCGTACTTGGGCTAGGATAGTAGTTGAAAGGTGGGAGGAAAGTATACAGTGCTTTAAAGAGGATGTTTTTAGAGCATGACAGGGAATAGGTGTCCTGGGGCTGAGTTGTGCGCATGTGGATGGAAGGAGACCATTCAGAAAGCAACTGAACTTATCTGAAGAGGTGCTGATAGTTTGGACTAGAGTGGTGGCAGTTGCGATGGAGAGGGGTGGGCAGATTGGACAGGTCTTGTATTTAAAATAGATTGTGGTGAGGAGTTAGATATGAGGTGAAGAGAGAAGGAGCTGTTAAGGAGAAAAGTATTTCGCCTTGTAATTGAATGGATAAAAACTAATTTTTATGGTCTTTAGATCCTTTTAAAATGGCCAAAGTGGAGTTCCAAGATATATTGTTCAGGAGCCTAGAGGAGAGGTCGGAGCATGAGATAAAAGTTTGTCACATTTATTTCTTACGAAGTTATCACCCATGTGATACAGTCCTCAAAGACTAGTATAGGAAAAAGAACACAGTCCATTAAAACAAAAGTTATTTAAAAACAATGCATGTCCTCTATACATTTCTCAAAACTATGAATGGAAGTGGGAACACAAAGCTAGATGTTTTTTTGATGGCTTATGGAGAAGAAAATTAGAAAACACTTCTGAGCAGTGGTGTACAGTGTTAATGATTTTTGTCATGTCATTGGGTTTTCAGCCTGTAGGTAAAAACTGAAGCCATAGGCTTATATTATTTTGCCTTGGCCTTGAGTAAATGAAAGAGTGTCCTGATCCTTAGGTAGCTCCATCATTTAATGGTTGGGGTAAAGAAGGTGGGCTTAGAGGAGGACTGATTGGTATCTACAGTATGTTCACAGTTACCTAGAACCTCTGAGCTAACTCCTGCTTCAGGTCTTGGCTTAGATAATGGTTTCTTTCGAAAGCCTTTATTGACATTTTCATTTTCAGGTTCAGTTCTTCTCCAGCAGGCACTCAAACCTATTATTGTTCTTATTCCTGCAATGATTTATTTAGTTGCATGTGGTCCTCAATACTCCAACCTCTGGGAATATGGGAGGAGTCCACCATTGTATCCCTGCTAAGTACCATCTATCTTTTATGTAATGAGAGTCATTAAGCACTTGTTTAATTAATTCAGGCAGGTATTCTCATTAGACTCATTAGATTTCCTATGTATATATCAACCCTATTTCCTGCTTGGCATACAGTCAAAATATATAGATCCACTCCTTAGCAAACAACAGAAAATAGCCATATTTTAGGTTCTTGTCTTAGGTTATGACTTTGAACTCTCTGTCACCAAATACCTATAAAAAGTTTGGGGAAAATAAAATTTATGAGAATTGCAGTGTACCTGGACCATATCATTTTCACATTCTTAGAATTGGTTTTACTGAATCGTGCTTTGCTTTTATTTCATAGCTTATATATTGAGGACTATTAAAAGTGACAATTTTGAAACTTGTGTTCACTCTAGGGATGGAGGAGGAGGTAGTTGACTTGATTTCTTTATGAGGATTGATAGGAAATTATTTTTGCAAGATGCTTTTGAAGGACTAGGGTTTGTGTATGTGTGTGCACATGTGTGCGTTTAATATTTTTGTCATTATGGGAAATGAGGTAACTGCATGTTTCTCTCTTTGCAGTGGCTTCTAGGAAATTCAGATAAATTTTGTGGCCTGCCTTTATTAAGGGGCATAAACATTTTATGTCCTTTGTTTTGATTGTACTTCATTACATCTATAAAGTTCTTTTCTGTCTCCATTTCTTTTTTTTTTTACTTTCTATACTAATTTACCTTTGTAAGTCATCATAGTTTTCTTTGAATCATATGGTATTAAAAATTCATGTGTAGATATCTACAGCATAATGGATCTCTTACTGGCAATTTGTTTGGGAACTGACTCTGTATTAACTTAGGCTCTTCAGGATATTGAGACTGGCTGTGGCCTGTGAGGGACCCCCTTTTCTGGATTCTTTTTCCGGAAAAAAGGGTCTTCTTTGTTTTCCATGTAGGGAGTAGTCTTTCATTTTTCTTTTCTCTGGTCCTTTACCTACTCTCCCATCCCAAAAGCATTTCTAAACTATTTTTAAAATAGTTGCCTATGTTACAGCTCTGTGATTTAATAAAATGTTTACTTGGGTAGAGGTAAATTTTTATAATAAATGCAAGGAAAGGTAGTTGTCATCCTTTTTATATCATATCTTGTAGTTTGTTTTTCTTTTAAAGGACCATATGAGGCATTTATATGAATCTAGAGAGGTCAACTTGAATCAAACTAAGGATAAATTAAATCTGAAAAGATATAAGGAAGTTTCTATGGGCTAAATATATATGGTGATTTTAGACTTTTGTTTATCTCTAAATTTTGTTTAAATGCTATTTTAAGGAGTTAGAAAATGTGGGATATTTACATATGAACAGGTAAATTTAATTAAACACTAATATTGGTTATATTATTTATGTCATATATACTTTTCTAAAACTAGCATTCTGTATAGATGTATTTGCAAAACTGATTTTAAAGTAATATTTTTCCAGTGCTTTGTTAACATATCAAACTTTTCCAGCTATTTCTGACTATTAAGCCTTTTTGGAAAGTTGTTCCATATCCTTCCGGTCATCTAAATATATCACAGGCCTTGAAATAAGAAGGTTGGTGAACCTTCTTTCCTTTTGATCTTGCATCCTGGCGGGTGCTTGGATATTTCTTCTGTAAGAAAAGTTCTGGTAGATGAGTCAGTGCACTGAGTCACAGGCAGCATGAAGCCTCTAGTGTTCTATACTAATTAATTGGAAACAGTTTCAAAATTAATTAAAGCACAGTTGTCAGCTCAGTGTTACTGATTGACATCCCACCAAAGTATTTTGTCTTTTGGCAACTCGCTTAATTGTTCTTTGGTATTTAGGTTTTTTGTTTTGCTTTAGACTTTTTTAAATCTGTTGAATAGACCTATAGTTACCATGTTGATTTTTTTTTAAAGCCCTTTCATGAAACCTTTTTATTTGTGTTTAATTTCTCCCTTACTTGATTCCTTTTTCCCCTTAATGTTATTTAATACAATTTTGTTTTTAGCTTGCTAATTTATCAGTGCATGAGACAATTCTTTTATGTTCCACAGAAACTAGTTCCTACAACAGCAGTATATTGATTTGTCAAATAAGAGCCCACTCGCTAACTAAACACTATGTATTTTATTTAATAAAAACCAACTGTCCTGCTTAGATTCCTCTACATTGCATTAATTTGACCTTACTTTACTCATTAAAAATGACATGTTTTTGAAAGATTCTGTTTCTCCTTTTTGTTCATATTTATTTGAAAGTACTTTCATTTGTATGAAAGACTTTGCATGGGGGACTGACTAGGTGTTCTTTATGTTTGCAGAAGATTAAACAAGAAATCAGGACCAGGAGGATATTTTGGCTGAAGAGATCAAATACATTCTGGCAAGATGATAAAATGCTAGGGTGAATTACTGAGAAAAAAATTTACATATTAAGTGCCTCCTAATTTGCAGGTACTTTATATAAATTATTTCTTTAAATCCTCTCAACATCTCTGTGAGATGGGAATTATTTACCCATAATCAAAAGTGGTACTTGAAGCCCAGCGAGTTAGTAACTAATTCTAAGTCCTCAACAATATTAGTATAATAAACATGTTAGGCAATCTATGGCTGCACTTTAGTGTGCCAGATAAGGGCATTATGCCAAAGGAAAATGTAGAAAAAGTATTTGATCTAGTTATAGGATAGATGAGCTGTATGACAATAAATGGATGCTACATCTTTTAATCATTCCTATTAAAGATTACTTTAAAGTTATTTGATGAAAATTTGGACACCTTTTATAATTGATGACATGTCAAAACTTAATTGGCAACATCTTTTTTCTCAGGGTACTTAAGATTTATGCTACATCTCATAATCAGTAGGATTTTAGATTTGTTGAAATACAATAGGCATAGTGTTTGTTCTTCTCACTCCTTACAAATGTTTAAATACAAAGGCAACAGTTTGATCTTTTGGTTTTCACTCCTTTCCCCCTAAGTCTATTTTATGGTGTTTTAAAAGTTCTGTGGCCAATGAAGTTTTATAAATATAGGATAACCTATCCTTCTCTTGGAGAGTCTCATTGAACGCCAGCGTGTAAGAATTCTAGCAAAAAGGCAAAATGTTTTTAACCTGTTTAATCTATTGTTGTACAAACTTGACCAAAGAATTCCCCCCACCTGCATCCTGCCTTTTTTTTCCCCATCTGCTTTTTCAAAGAGCATTGTGAATGTGTTTGAAGAATTTAATGCTGTTCATATGTAACTTTGGGAAATGCTGGAATACACCTTCTCTTGTTTAAGAGTATCACCAGTTAGAGTCTAACCTTTCTGAGGGCCAACAGATTTGTTTTTTTACAGACCTCTTACCCAACCTTACTTTATTTTTTATGTTTTGCTCATGGATTGGCCACACCACATTACCATTTCTGTGTCTGTGTCTGTGTGTATATGTATATTTTAATTTGTAACTTATTAGCTGAGTGTTTGGAGTTTTATTAAGGATTCTTAACAGAGAATTCTTGGAAATGTCTAAATTTAACAGAAAAAATCAGTTTAGCCTACGGGTCAGTGGGTTATTAGGGCTTCATTACCATATTTTATGCTGATCTCTTCAAAGGTATGACATTTTTGCATTTCATGGACTCGTTGAGGAGGAGTAAATTTCCATTCTTTGCCATTTCTTCTTGCTTATGTCTTTATTTCCTAACCCTCCACTTTTTTCCTCTCACAGCTTCCCTCAGTCCTCTAATATCTAAAATCATGTAATATTTGGTCATTCTTATTCCCAATTATAATGTTGCTTTGGATCTCTGTTCTTACCACTTCTGTACAAAAGAGCTTGCCTAAGTTTTTGGCCTTTTATATCTGAGGTAGAAAATAGCTTCTTCTTACCAATCTTCCCATTGGACAATAGATCATCAAGTTTCTTCAGTCACCAAGACATTCAGGTATACTGACTTTATTGCAACTTTTTCCAATTTTTTTTTTCATATCTGTGGTATTTGTAGTTGTGTTTGTGGTCGTCATTGTTGTCAGCAAGTATTCTTGAGTTTGTGTTAGGATTCTAGAACTGTATGACCATTATGAAGTTTACATATTCTGTGCTTTTAAGCACCGTATGCTTTCAGTGAGGAAAAACCTGTTCATTCAAAATGTACTACCTTCATAGCATATAAAATGGACCCAAAGAAGTGTAATACAGCATTGAAGAGTATGGGAAATGAGATTGGACATGTAGACTGATACCTGATTTTTTTAGAGATTTGACTGCCAGGCTAAGACACTACTAGGCTAAGACAGCTCTTGAGCAAGGCAATAATATGCTTCGTTTTCCCTACTCTGCCATGTATTTAGCCTAAAATCTTGAACTTGTTTCAAGTAGCTTGACGCTTTATTATTAGCACATCTTGTCTCTGGTCTCTTTTCTGATCTTTTTAGCCTTTTCTATTACTTTGAAGAACCTACGTCATAGGATTGTCTGATGATTAAATTAGACATTGTTCATAAAGCTTTAAACAGACATATGGAGATGACAATAATTTGATGACAAAAAGTACTAGAATATGAATGTAGCAGAGGTGTGGGAGGTGGGGGTGGGCGAGGGCAGTGAAACTACCCCATCTGTTCCAGTCTAGAAGCCTAACCAGGTAGCAGACATAGCACTCCAGGGCCCATTGTTACAGCACTTTCCAGACTGCCTATGTGGGTGCCTGGTCTCTGATCCCAGCTCTGTGTGACTTTGCAGGTCACCCTCCCTTGAAGGCAACTGTGCCTTTATAGATAATTTACTTGGATTAGGTAATTATTAACAGGTGTGATTCCAGATTTAAAATATATGATTTCTTATTTGGGGTGTGGAAGGAGGGCGATTAGACAAGTAGTGATGAGGATGGCTTAAGGAGAACATGAGAGTAGGACCATCTTTTTTATTTTATTGCACTATTTCTGATGGATTACCCAAACCAAACTGGTAAGTGACTATTCAGGATTCATCTGCTTCCAACATAAAAACTATTTTTATTACAAAAAGGACCTAAGCAAAAAAAGCACTATGGCAAAATAATGCTTAAAGTGCATTTGAAATACATTTGCGTTTCTCAAATTGAGAATCAATAAATAAAATTCTGAGGCAAGAAAACATCCCTGCCATTGGAAACCAATCTGTAGAACAACTGAGGAATTTAGAAAAGGAAGTTCACTCGGTAATATCTGATAGTTGTACACTCATTCTACACCTAGGGCTAATGTTTTCTCTTCAAATTTCAAACAGACTACAGGCCTATCATTATTTCGACAAAAATCTCTGGGCAAGCAGTCCTAAACTCCTAGCCAGATTAGGTTTGAAAGGCTTAATCAGTCCCTCTTCTCCCAAACCCTTCAATCTCCTACAATGCCCTTTGTGTCAAGTCTTTAACAAAAGAGTTGCACTAGAGGATTTTAAGATAACTTCCACTTTGGTAATAGTACTGTATCAATACAGTTGTGATCTTTATTCATCTTGGTCCACGTTCATTGTTGTTGGTTCTTTTGCCTTCCTTTTCCTGTTGTTGCCTGTTTCTCTGTTGTTGTTTTTATTTTTTATCTCTTTATTTGGACCATAATATTGAGGTGGATTTGTGTGAGATATTATGGGTGCAAAGGAATTGGCCCGCTATATTCTCACTAACTTCTTCCACAGCAAACACACAAATGAATGTCTATTATTTTGGGCATAAGGAGTGAGGAGGAGACAGTAAGGAGAAAAATTACAGGAGAGAAACTGAGGACATTGAATTGGGAAGATGCTTTAGAAATAGCTGTACTATACTTGAAGTGGAGATGACTTTGAAAAATGAAAGATTCTCTCCTTACTCATACACACACACCCCTAAGGGGGGGAAACTAAGCAAAAGTCCTAATATTAATATAATTTTATTCTAAAGAATGGGGGATACGTTGCTACCACTCACAGTTATCAGCAGTGTGAGTGAGCATCGTGCCCATAAGGGTTAGAATGTTAAAAACAAAACAGAATAATTGCTGTCCATTTAAGAGAGTTGAGTCTTCAGCCTTACTTTCTTACAGGGTTTTATTTTTCAAAGGTACTCTCAGGAGGTAATGATGAACCCGAAAGTGTTCCAACCTGTGCTGAAATACTCCCACATGATGTTGTTGGAATAGATTTAAGCACTCTTTGTAAATCCATGCCAGAAAGTTCTTACTATTTGAAGTTTCTTCCCTCGGTTGGATTAAGAGGAGGAATTTCCCATCTGTTCACGCAAAATAACAGTGATAAAAAATAGGTAATGAGAAAAGATTTCCCTGTTTGAGATGTGCTTTTTGTGGATGAAAGCTTTTCATTGGAAGGAATTGTTTGTTTTCACATGACAAGTATTTGGACCTTATTTTGAAAACAAGTATTTGGACCTGAATTAAAATCAAACTTATAGTTCTAAATATTATATTATATGATTTATTTGTTTTGATGGGTACTTGAATTCGGGACCCAGTAGGTATTCCAGATTGCTCACCCCTCCTGCACTTTAAAGCATCACATCCCCTACTCCCCGCTTACCAGCATGACTGCAAGAGCCTCTTAATTGGTCACTTACTTTCAGTACATCTTCCACTTTGCCACTAAATGGATCTAAGTTTACATCTGATCATATCACTTTTCAGTTTAATGGTTTGTAAATTCCCAGAAAATGTAAAAGTTCCTTTACCACCAGCTTCATTTTATCTCTTCAAGCTCCTCCCCTGCCCCATGCCCTACTTGCCACCCACATCAGACCTATCATATTCTTTTAGGTCTCTGTTACTGTGCAGTGCTTCTGTTCTTTTTTCCACGATGACATTTATTGCAGTATTTAAGAACAAATACCATTTGTTCTTTATCCCAGGGTGGTATTTATTATACTGTTTGTGATTGTCTGTTAATCACAGGTGGTACCTGTTTTCTCTTTAAAACTATGGAGGACTCATGCCAACTCTGTATTTTCCCAACATTTAGCCCAGCGCCTCATTCATTAACTGCTTATTGAATTATTACCCGTCCTTTTGCATCTCATAAATTTCAGTGTCTCTGCTACACAAAGTTTAGAATGTTTTAAGTAAGGTTATAACTATTTTTTAAGACTTATATTTCCTGAGTATTCCTCTGGAAAGGAATCTTTATTTTTGAATTTTTACCTGTGCTATTATTGGCCCAAATCTCTCCCTTCCAATTTTAAAAACAGGTATTGTTATTGGTCTCTGAAATAGAGAGGGTCAGTCCTGGCACTCGTGTTTGCCTTATTTACATTCTATACTAATGTTTAATGTGTCTATATTTCTGCTTTTATTTCCCAACACTTTCAGACTTCGTTTATCGCCTGGTTCACGCCTACTTTGTGCACATTCTAAACAAGTTAATTTAGATGCAGAGAAGTGAAATGAGTTTCCCACCATCACAGAACAAGGAAGTATTATAGCATTAGTATTATATGGCCTCAAAGCCTATGTGCTTTTGTGCTCTTCCTCCCCTCCCCTCCCCTCCCCTCCCCTCCCCTCTCCTCCCCTTCCCTTTTCTCTCTTTCCTTTTTTCTTTTCCCTGCACCACACTTTAGTTTTCTTCTGATTCACAAGCTCTATGCCTAAGCTGCTCTGTAAAATCATCTTGTAACCTTCCTTCTCCTGAAATCATTTAATTCATTTCTCATTTCCAAATGGATTGCATGAGGGAAGTGGGGTTCGGGATATGAAATTTTCTTTTCAGTCAATTTTAGAGAAAGATATTTGTTTAAATATTAAGTGATAGCCATATGGTGGTCACACCACATTTTTTTTATAATTTGACAGTTCATAGGGAGCAAAAGGGAAAAAAATTATGACACCTTTTTTAAAAAAAACACTTCACAGCTTTAGGGGACTTTTGCTCGTTGAAAATAATTAAAAAATATATTCTAATGTGTGATTAATACAGTTGGGCTTGGTTAAATGGAGTTTGGGAGGGAAGGAGGGAGGGACGAAGGGTAGGGAGAGAGAAAGAGACAGACTCATGAAAGTATCAGCCTGTTGGTTGTTTGTACAAGAGTTAAAGAATTAGAAAAGTTCATTTTTCTCTTATCCCAGAGTTTTGTCTTGGTGACCCAGTCTACTGAGTGGGCAAAAGAGTGTGCTCAGAACATGATGGAACTGGCATTTAGAAAAACCAACAGATAAAATATTACACCCACTGACTCATGAAACAGAAACAATTAAGGTTCCAATTTAGAATGCTTCTGGACAGAGGCTCTAATCGTTAAGCTCATTTAACAAACATCCATGTGGTAGAGTTGGAAGCATGAGCTAAGTGCAGAAATTAGTAGTGCTAGGGAAAGTTCTGGTTTAAAATCTGAGCCTCTGATAATCTCCACAAATTAACCCGTTGTAGAAAAATGTAAATATCTAATATCAGTAGAAACAATGGAGCTGTTTGAATTTTCAAACTAGGGTTTTTGTCTGATCTTTCTGTTATTGATTCTTTTCCGTGCAACGCTTAAGTGCAAAGTTTACCTTATTTTCAGGCAGGCATTTTTATTTATTGAGTCTGCAGTAGAACAGGAGCTGGAAAGGGAATTAGGAGATGTGATCTGTAATTCAAAGGCAGACTCAAGTGGTTAAGAACATGGGCTGTGGGGCCAGCCTGTTTGAAGACAAACTTCCATTCCTCCTCTCCCTTGTTGCTCACATTACGATCTTAGACAAGCCACTTACCTTCCCTTTGCTTCAGTTTTCTCATTTATAAAATTTGGATAGTAATAGTGCCTAAATCACAGGGTAGTAAGGGGTAGTGAGGTCACTATAAATTTTAACAATTTGCAGGTTTTGCTCTGCCATTAAATTGTTAAGTTATGTAATCTCAGGTAAGTTACTTTATATCTTTGTACTTTGTTTATTTTATTTATTTTATATGAGGAATTAAATAAAATCCAAGTTCCCTTCCAGTTCTAGAATTAATTTTAATAGAATGAAATAGAAATCAGCAGTTTACTGGATAAGAATATGAAAAGTGTATAGATATTGACATTAAATAAGTGAACAAAACAGGTTTCTGATTTCAGAGGTCTGTGGCTGACTTTTGTGTTACTTTGGACAAGTTGGTTTCTTTAAGCTTCAGTATTATGTATAAAAGAGGTTAATAAGAACTCTCTCCTAGGGATGCTGTGCTCATTTTATGAAATGTGCAAAATGCCAACTATAATGCCTGATATTTAGTATATATTCAGAAATGCCACTCCCTCTTACATATACAGTCTCTCTTCCTCTCAAGTCTCCCTCTGAAAGGAACCTCATTCTAATTTATGTGTTTGGATTTGTGTCAGTCCCAATATAGGTTGATTTTAGCGTAGGACTTCAGTGAATTTGTGGGATGTCAGTGGATTTGTGAGTCAAGGCGAGGCAAGTTTCTAGCTCTTTATGGAAGGGAGAGCCATGTTAAGGCTGTTGAAAACTAAGAAGCTACAAAGGGAAGAAGCACCTTCTAATGTTATTTATTCTAGCAGGGTCAGAATTCAGAATGCAGGGAGAAGGGAATTGAGAAAGCAGAATAAGGGAAAGGTGGATCTCTGTTGTCTGCAGTATTGATGAAGAACTTTACAGGAAAAACCAGCCCCAGGTCCTTCCCTTACAATCCCTTCATTTTGTTGAGATCTTTCTGTGACTCAGTCCTGTACTATATTCAGTCATTTCCCAATAATAAGGATTTGTAGAATGCGTTGCTTTCCAATAAAAATATGACGTAGGTTTTTAGTTGGTTTTGCCTCTAGCTTTTAGGTCTTGAAAAAAAAACCCCACAAAACACCTGACTTTTCTAAGTTTTAGCCTCTTTTGGGAATAGAGAGAAGAGGGCAGAGAAGGAGATTGGACTAGTGATTTAAATGTCTTCCAATTCTAAAGTAATGGTTCCTAGTTTTAACCTAAATCTATTGTCCAGCATAGTGCAAAGTAGTCAACCTTTAAGGAACGCTACCTTTATTCCAGCAAAATCGACTGTAGAGCCAATTCTTGATCTATCAAAAAAAAAATCCCAAAACAGATATTACTACTTTATAGTGTAATGTACTCTTCTCTTTTCTTTTAACTTTATTGTAATTCACTCTGTCTTTTCCATCCCTTCTCTGCCAGGATTCTGGAGTGGTCCTGTTTCAAGTAATAGCCTATAGACCCTCTTAGCAGGAGTGAATGAGTTGAAGGGGTAGAGGACCATATTGGATCTAGGAGTTGGCAATTCCAGGAAAGGCCGAGGAAGAAGGCAGAGCAAAACCGAGAAGTTAAGAGGGTAGAACTTTGAGAGAGATTGCCTGAATTCAAATCCTCTCTTTTTTCTGTGTCTCCATTTGTTCAAGTTTAATGAGGATAATCAACCCCGTAGAAGTGTGTTAATGAGATTATATGTTTGATAATGATCTTAAGACAATGCTTGATAAGTACTAAATAAATGCTTCCTGGTATTGTATTAACAATCAGTATTTTAAAGATTGTTACACAGGTTCTTGTCAGTAATTTATATCAGGAAACAGATTGACTAATTTGTGTAAGTTCATTTGTATGCCATTTGAGAATAAGTATAGTAATTAATAGCATGGAATTTACTTTTGTGATAAATGTGAAACACTACAAATTGGTATGCTGGAGGTTGAAGATTGTATGTGGCTACATGTATACATTTCCTCTTTGAGATTGTTAATTTTGCTTGGAAAATTTTCTGTGTTCCCATGTGTGTTGAATTCTTACTCTTTAGGGTCTAAAGTATTCCTAGGATAGGAAATTAGATTTGGAAGGAAACTCAGAGAAAATCTCATTCATCCTTGTACTGCATAGTACAAGGAAAGATACCCAGTTAAAGAAGAAGGAAGAGATGAAGGATCTGAAATTTCTATTAATATTTCTTAGAATCATTATCTTTAAAATAACTAGAATTGTTAGAAAGTCATCTTTCTGTTCATGTCATAACTGCATTTCATGTTTTTGAGATTTAGCATTAACAGATCTCAGTGTATTAGGAAAGTGAATCTTCAGTTCAAAATGCTGTAATTATTCCTAGCCATAGACATTCATTACTATAGAATCCTTAAAGCCTATAAAAGTGACTTTCTCAAATAGATAAATATATTTACTCATAAACGTTTATGTCATCACTTTGTAGATGTTTTACATCACTCTTATTTTTCTTCTACAGTGCTAAAAAATGCCAGTACTTTATTCCCACAGAAGGGAGGTGGATAATGCAACCGACAACCATTTGTACAAGGTCACTTTTTAAAGTGATCTTCCAAAAACAATTTTTTATGAGTTGTCAGACTTGTTTATAGACAAATTTCTTTCCTCTCTTGTATTAGAAAATTATGTAGATTCAGAGAAAAACTTACAAATGATAATATAGACAATTGTTTTATTCTCTGGTAACTTGAACCAGCAAACCTGAAGGCTCCATCTAGAAGATAATGGCCTTCAAACACAAAATGGCCTTGACACCGAAATTTTTCAAAAACAGACATTTTAAATTGTTTATGAAACATGATGTTTAATCTGTGATAGATATAGGAAAAATGATATTTAGCCTCTGTTCCTGATAATATAAATGCTCACTTTCTCATTTCAGGAAAGGTCTAACGATTCTTAGCTATAGGTGTGTATTGTTGGGAAGTGATCAAAGAGGCAATCATATGTTGCTGTTAATGTCAGGTTAATATACTGCTTTCAAAATTGCATATGTTAGGCAATAGGAGTCTACAATTAATAACCTAGCTTGAGTTTTAGATTCAGGATTTGTGTGTAATTCAATCTGTTCAAGTACGGCTTCTTTAATGTCTTTTATAAGTACAAGCACATGGTTCTGTACTGATCTGCTGAAAATTTATTCTTGGTGTGGCCCTGCTTTCTTAAAGGTAACCATTTTTATGAGATTAATATGGTGAGATTTTATAATAATTGCATACTATAGGTATTTTTAAAATAGTATGATAATGGTAATGATTGTCATTGCCTATTCCGTGTATATAAAGTGTACTAAATGTCCATAATATTAAAATAAGTAAACCAGTAGCAACATATCCCATCCTTTAATAAGCCTAGTAAGGCGAAAGAACTGTGTGATGTAGCTCTTCATTTAGTACATCAATTTTTAATCCTATCAGAGCTAACATCCCCTTTTTATTATAAATATTTTGTAGCATCACTTATCATCCTGAACATATAGCCAAATATACACAATTTAAGAATCAGTGCAATGTACTAACTATAATTTAAAGAAATAAAAACATTGTAAATCATAGTAAATATTAAATATTATAATATGTAAATGCTAGAAAACAACAATACAGTGAGTGTTTGGAGTTAAGAGATGTAGGAGATCATGCATCATTCCATGAAAGGTGAGAAATTGAAAGAGCTCATCCATACAAGATAGAGAGGAATTGATAGAGCTGATGTATGGACACTAGAATAAAAATTGATGTTGGTATAAGAAATACATACCACATTTGCTAGCTGAATTAAGCAAAAAGGTAATAACTTTCACCAAAATATAAGACAAATTATGTACTATTAAATAGGAGAAAATGAGTTAGACATTAATTTAAATGTAGTATTAAAATAATTGCTTAGATTGTGACATATGGTGGTATAGTAATGAAATAGAAAATGTGTCTTCTATTTTGAAATTCCATACATCTAGAAAAAAGGAACACAAGAGAGGCAATAATTCTGGGGTGATGATGAGTGCAGTTTGGGGTCTACTAAATCTGTGCTGTTGTCAGGACACTATGAATATGGAGATATTCATCAGGTAGTTGAAAGTGAGAATTAAAGCCTTGGCTGGGTAGCTCATTTGGTTAGAGCATTGTCCTGATATGCCAAGGTTGTGGGTTTGATCCCTAGTCAGGGCACATACAAGAATCAACCAATGAATGCATCAATAAGTGGAACAGCATCAATGTTTCTGTCTGTCTGTCTCTCTCTCATCAATCAATAAAAATAAATGAAAAGAACATGAGAATTTTCCAGAGAAAGGTTGCATCAACAAGATTTAGTTTTGAAGGTCATTCACAAAGCAAGAATTCTTGAAGCCATTAGGTGAGATAATACTACAAATAAAGAGGATAACAGTAACAATGGAAGTCAGTGTGATCATCATCACTGCTAACATTTGTGTTTTTATGTGCCATGCACTGTACAGCTATTTGACGTAGATTTTCTCACAAAATCCCGGTAGAAACAGTTACTACCAGTATCTCTTTTTTACAGATTAAGTGACTAACACAAAGAAAGGTTGCCTTAGTTCACATAGCTAGTAAGTAGCAGAGTTTGAATACAAACTCAGGTGATCTGGCCCTAGAACCCACTTCCAATGAAGGATTCCTCAGGAGCTCATTCATTTTGGAGGCAACAGTAACAGGAAAGAAATAGCAGTTCATGAAGCAAGTGAATTAAAGTGTACACTGCCATGGAAAGCCCAAAAGAAAAGTATGGTAGTGAATGTCATGAAATTCAGAGTACTTTAGGAAAGGCTATTGGATTTGGTGGTTAGTAAGTACTTGGGAAATAGTCATTCAGTAATGATACAAAGCCCAAGAAAATTACCCAAGCATGTTTTCTTAGACTTTCTACAAATTTTTAATATTCTATTTATTTGTCCAATATCCATTCTGAACTCTATCCAGATTGGATTTGAGCCTTAGCATCCATGGTGTGGCCATTCTTTTAATAAATCCTGGTGTCATTCTCAAAGGAAATCAGAAATAAGCAATCGAATTCTGGATTTGTTGGGGGAAATAGAATCTGTTGAAAATACCAAAAGCAAAGATTAAACTAGTTCTAAATGAAAAGGCAAATATTGTAGAAAGATTTAGTGTGAAAATTTTGAAGTTCGGTTTGTGCTGTGTAGTCAAGAAGCAACCCATCATTCTTGGGTGTGATAATGAGAGAAATATTCATGTGGGTGTTTTGATGATTAAGTAGTTGATGTGTGTAAAATGCTCAAAGTAAAAAAAGTATGACATCAATTCTAAATATTATTATTTTATTCCCAGAATCCTGTCAGGCTTCATGGCTGCCTTCCCACGTGCCTGTCTTTCTGCACCTGCTGCCAGAACTTCTCTCCACAGCAGCACTGCGTTTGCTCTCACTTGAAACCTGTTTCAGAGTTTTCCTCTTAACTCTCTCCGCGTGCTGTTATGTGTGGTTGTCTAATTTTAATAGGGCGCTCTTTCTTATATAACTATGTACAAAACTATATGTGTATGTAAAACTACATATAAAGTATATACATACATATATATGTATCATACATATCAACACATCAAACACATTTCCTTAACTTTAGTGGCTTAGGTAAAACCATTTTGTTTATGTAATTTTTTTTCTCAGAATCATCTGACCCAAAATGGTTTATTCCCTGGCAACTTGGTTATATTTAAAATTTAGTGAGCTGTTGTGGTTAATTCTTCCCTTCACTGTTCATCTCTTTCTGTGTCTAGGAGCCTTTTCATTTTCTATCAAAGTAGGAACCTCAATTTGAAAACTTGCCACAACTAACATGTATATCATTTCTTTCGTTAGAAAGAATTTTAAATTTATTACATTTTCCAAAATATAACTTATTTATTAGGAGAGGCTCTTTTTCTTTGTTTTCTGTTTTTTTTTCTTTTTTTTTTAAGAAGCAAGCCATTTTTTACTAATGGGCTTAAGTTATTTTAAAAATTAAATGTGAATTTTAGAGATAGTAATTATGAAGTTTATAAAATACAAACAGAAAAACACACACACAGACCAATGGAACAGAATTGAAACCCCAGAAATAAACCCACATGCATATGAGCAAACAATGTTTGACAAAGGAGCTAAAAACATACAATGGAGAGAAGAAAGCTTCTTCCTTAAATGGTGCTGCGAAAATTGGAAACCCACATGTAAAAGAAGGAAATGATTGGTTTGTCACCATATACAAACATTAACCTAAAATAGATCAAAGCTCTAAATATAAAACCTGAAACAATAAATTACATAGAAGAAAACATAGGTAGTAAATTTATGGACCTTGGTTTTAGAGAGGATTTTATAAATTTGACCTAAAAAGCAAAGGATGTAAAATACATAAATAGCTCATGCAACCCAACAGCAAAACAAAGAATCCAATTAAAAAATTGGGCAGAAGACCTGAACAGATACTTTTACTAAGGAGACATACGGATGGCAAACAGGTATATGAAAAGATGCTCAGTGTCACTGGCAAGTTATTAGGGAAATGAACATCAAAACTACAATGAGATACCACCTCACACCTGTTGGAAAAGCTGTTATCAACAAGACAAGACGTAAGTGTCAGAGAGCTTGTGGAGAGAAAGGAGCCCTCATTCACTGCTGGTGGGAATGTAAACTGGCAGAGTCACTATGGAAAACAGCAGTAGGGAGGTCCCTCAATAGATTAATAGAGTTACCTGTGACCCAGCCATTCCTCTTTTGGGTATCTATTGGAAAAAAATTGAAAACATTTCTTCATGAAGATATATGTACCCTTATGTTCATTGCAGCATTATTCACGGTGACCAAGACATGGAAACAACCAAAGTGCCCTTAGGTAGATGATTGATAAAAAAGATCCGGTTTTTATGAGGGGGGAGTCCCCCCAAAAAACAGGACTATCTTCTGGAGAGCAGGCTCATGTAGTACAGGCTTCCCCCACTAGGTGAGTGTTCTAGGAACCCATCGGTATCAGAGTACTACCTGGTGTTGTGAAAGGCTTCATTCAGCTTTTGGGAATTTTTTTTGAAGACTCTTTCAACACATTTGCCCATTCATGAGAGTGATTTACAAGCATACCTGCCCACACTTCACTGAGTGTTCAGCAGTTTTTGACCAAAAAAACAGCTTGATCCTATGCCCCACCCTCTGTATTAACCTGATCTTGCCCCTAGCAACAGTTTGTTTCCCTGGATGAAAAACATCCTCAAAGGGAAAACACTAAAGGTATCAAAACTGATGAGTCCAGAAACTGTTTTGAGCAGTGGAAAAACCAATAGGTGTATTGCATCAAATGGAGTGTACTTTGAAGGTGACTGAAGTTTAAATTTGTAAGAAGAATAAATATAATTTTTCATAAATTTCCGGCATTTTGGGGGGTCCTCCTTTGTACAATGGAATACAACTCAGCTGTTAGAAAAGGTGAAATACTGCCATTTAGGACAGCATGGATGGATCTGGAGAATATCATGTGAAGAGAAGTCAGAAAATTTCAAGAACTTGATAATTTCACTCGTATGTGGGGTATAAAACTGAAAGTAACAAATGAATAAACAAGACACAAAAACTCAGACACGGTGCCCTGTCCCTCTTTTTCTTTTCCAGGGGGGCGCTCTCTGCAGTGTGCCTGCTCCTTTCCCTCCTGATCTTCCCGAGGCACATTACCTTTGCCTTCCTCTCTCCTAAGCTTCAAGGCCCCTTCCTTTGCCTCTGTAACTTATTACTTGAACCCATGTAGCCCAGCTGGCTCACCTTTTCTACCTCTGTGACTTTCTACATAAATGTTTTCTTATTAAAAAAATAAACAAGCTCATAGATAATAATGTATGGTGGTTGCCAGAGGGAAGGGACCTGGTGGGGGGAGATAGCAAAGGGTAAAGGGGGTCAAATATATGGTGATGGAAGGAGATTTGACTTCAGGTGGTAGATACACTGTGCAATATACAGATCATGTATTATAGAATTATACGCTTGAAACCTGTATAATTTTATTAACCAATGCCACTATAATAAATTTAATTAAAAATTGTAAAAAATATTAGTTACCCTTGGGTATTAATCACTTAATGAAATCACTATTTCCTTGGTACTTCATTTAGATATTTAATTTATCACACACACAATGTCTCAGTATTACATCTTCCTTTACTGGCCTAAAGCTAAAACAAGCACTTTACAAACTGCACCTGTGAAGCAGAGTGATTATTTAAACTAAAAGGCACATTAGAGGGTGATGTTATCATGATTGATCATTCTCCTGGGATCATAAAACAAGAGACCCTGCACCATTGTCTTCAATCCCATTGTCTGTGATTACCTGGTAACCACTATTTTAATTCTAGTGTTGGTACTGGAGAAAGTATGTATCTGGAAAGGATATGTATGTTTCTATTTAAAAGGGAGTAAAACAGATACTATGTCATAGCTTATAGTTGTCCTCCCCCAAATTAGACACATATGATTAATAATCATTTCACCGTTTTCTCAATCTAGTGGTATACCTAACCAACTTGCATTTTCTCTTTACCCTCCATTGTGCAAATGCTGACTGTTATGTTGAGTGTCTAATTCTCTGCCATTAGTGATCTTGGATAATGATGTCAGATTAGTTTCTGTATTTGTTATGATAATGTGAATTTGTGGTTTAAATTGGTTAGTCTGGAAAACAGTGTACTCGTAAGTGCACAGGAAATTTCTTAGTACAAGTAGGATGAAGCAGAGAATATACGCTTCCCAGCTCTGCTGTTCTATTGTCTTTGTAGCTTTCTTCTTCATTAGCATCCCCATTTCAAATACTGTGAGCTCTGTAGTATCACTGAAGTCCTCAGTTCTAGAGGGTTTATGGTTCTAGTTCAGGATTCAGCTATGCTTATTTAAAATTGGCTTTTAATATGTAGTAAAATCCTAGGCTGGGACTTCATAATTCAAACAATAACTACATGAAACTAAAAATACAGACATTTGACCCTGGAACAGTATGGGTTTGAATTGCATGGGTCCCCTTTATACACAGATGTTTTTCAGTAAATACCCGTACTGTTTTCCATCCAAGGTTGGGAATCTTTTCTGTAGAGTGCTGCGGTAGTGCCGTACCTGTTCCTGACAAGCAAGAAAATTCTCTTGCTGAAAGAGCACACATATTGGTGGAGGAGGAAGATAATTAGGTCAAGAAATGTATATAGGAATATGTATTTTCAGATCATGATAATATAATCAAAGCTCTGCATTTTGCTGTAACAGAGTTAATTGAGTGTTGTTACAGAGTTTAGAGAGGGGAAAGAAGACTGGACACAGGGGGATTAATTCATAGATAAAAGGCAGTGAACGTGAGATTAATGATAGTGATGAAAGTGAGTCACAGATTTTTAAAAACCTAAAAAATGTTTGTTGTATTTTGATATTTCAAAAGAAATATGTATTGCCCTGGCTGGTGTAGCTCAGTGAACTGAGCACCGGACTGTGAAGCAAAGGGTTGCTGGTTCAATTCCCAGTCAGGGCACATGCCTGGGTTGCGGGTCAGGTTCCCTGTTGTGGGGCACAAGAGGCAACCACACATTGATGTTTCTTTCCCTCTCTTTCTCCCTCCCTTCCCCTCTGTCTAAAAATAAATAAATAAAATCTTTTTTTAAAAAAGAGAAATATGTATTATTGTAGAAAAATTAAAAAATACAGCTAAGTTTGAATGCAACCAAAAACAGCCCCTAAAATTGAGGGTGATCACTATCAATCCCATTTGCATAGACTTTTACAAACTTTCTGTTTTTACATGATGTTTTTTCTTACAGAACTGGAATCATGCAATTTATGCTTCTTACACTTAGCTAAAAATTTAACTACCTTACTTTATAGTGTAGTCATGATAAAAGCCTGACTCAGGAGCCAGACTATCTGGGTCAGGACCTTGGCCATATGACTTAGTAGCTGTGTCCTTGGTTAGGTTGCTCCACTCCTCTGTTTTCTTGTCTGTGAAATTGGTATAGGGGTGTAACAAGGGTTAAATCAGCTGATGTCAAAAATTGTTTCGATTACTGCCTTGAACCTAATGAATTCTAAACAACTGTTTGCTATTCTTGTTATTATCATCCACTATTCTGAAACTATTAATTTATACTGACTGTATATAGTAATGCATCGTGCTCTCCAATCTTAGGAGATAGTATAGTGTGTCGTCTTTGTGGCCCAGTGGACCTGGCTAGTGCTGCCAGTTATTATTACCTATGTGACCTTGAGCCATTGATCTTACCTCTGTGAGATTGTCACCTAATATGTAAAATAGGGTTATGATGCTACTGTGTAGGGTTTTTGTTAAAAAAATAAACCAAAGCATTCATATATAACACCAACTTAGAAAACTGCCTGGCACAGAATACATGCTCCATAAATGTTCAAGTAGAATAGCTGCTTTAAGGGCATCAAAGGTCTAAGTTTTTAAATAATACTTTTAAAATTGAGAATACATTAATTTGAAAAATGTTTTGACTTTTTAAAATAAATATAATAATTCTTAGCTGGACGTAATAGAAGAAAAGTTCTTTATAATTAAAAACTGATTCACATTGTAGTTATTTCTTAGACTCCTGCATTGTTAATTGAATAAGTCTTTTAGGAATGAAACATTTTGATAATGTCTGAAAGAACATGTAAAAATTTGAAAATAATTTATATAAACTTTTGCTGACATAGTAAAATAAAGACTATTTTGTGCAAAGAATTAACATGTAACATTTTTTCGTGCAGATTTCTACCAGTAAATAAGGGCTCTCCATTGAAAATATATAGTAGTTAATTTTAAGTACTTGGCCTCAAATCAAGAAAAATGCTGATTTCTACAAAGATGATTGAAACAAATGTCTTCAAATTTGAAACATTTGCTAGCAAAGCAGATGTTTTATTTGAGAAAAGTGTTTTGGGTTGTGAAGACTCCAACTAAAATGTTTTATATGCATTTAGAAAGCTGTATTTAATATGAAATATGGCAGTATCGGCACAACATTTGGGTTGTATGGAAAAGCAAAAATCAGAACACAGAATCCTGAGAACTGCAAAATCATGTTACCCGAATGATGAAGTAACTTAGGAGAGCATTTGAAGTTGGATGCTTTCTTCTTTTAATTTATTAATTTTCATGATTTTTCTTGATACCGGTTTCCTTGTCTGATGTGGGAACATGTGATGGAGTCTATTGGGATTTAGGTCTCCTAGGATTCCTTTTAGGTCAGGTGGGACATTTATTGTGGAAGGCGGAAGAGAGGTTTTAGCTTCATTTGCTTGCTTGGTGGATGGATAGATGGATGTTTTTAAAAACTTGAATAATGTTTCACAAGTTTATTTTATGTATGTGGGACAAAATTTAACATAGTACTGTAATTTAAGTCTATAACTTTTACTGGATGTTTATACTGATTTGGGATTTCAAGGCTTTTGATTTTAGAAGAAGAAATACTTGACCAAGTTTCTTGCTTTTCACTTTCCATAAAGGTGGAAGTGATTGATGCTCGACTGCTTGATTTGCTTTTATTTTCATTTGCCTGCCCAAACAGTACAGTAAGGGGAAACTTGACTGTGTGTGTGGCTGCTTATTCATGATTGTGCCCTTGTGAAGGCCTGTATTACATACCACATTCACTGCTCTTAACCCAGCGTTTTTATGTGGCAATTTATTGGTAACATTTTTCATACTAGCAAACATAAATAAATACAGTGTATTTATTATATACTATTCAGCTGTAAAAATATACCACAAATATTTAAATAATTTACTGCTGTTAGAAATTTACTTTATTTCCAGTTTTGATATTATTGGTGTTAATTACTTGACACCTCTGGTCTGGTAGACCAAAGGTTATGAACATTTTATGGTGTTTGATAAATTTTACTGAAATACCCTCCAGAAAATATCTACCAGTTCAAAACCAGATACAGTATTAGTGTTTTGTGTATGTGTGTGTGTCAAGAGAACTTTATTTCTATTTTAATGACATTCTTTTATTATATGTAAAATTGAACATCTAATCATCTATCTATATGCTCTACTTTTAATGTGTCCATTTAAAAACAATTTGTTAATTCGTTCAATCATATTTATTGCAAATATTTACCCCATTTTGAAAATTTGTATGTAAATTATTTGTATAGGTTTGTTGTGCATGTGTTTCAAAAATTTTCCTTTTTATGAAATAATTGGTTTTTATTCATTTGACAATGAATTTGTCAAATGTTTTGTGCCACTTGTTTTTTTTAATGCTATGATAAATCTTCCCCATTCTGGGTCGATACTGATATTCACTAACATTTTCTTGTTGTTCTCTAAATGTTCCATTTTTTAATACTAATTTTATAAACTACAATTTATTTTTACCCAATATATGGTAAAAGAAAAGCCCTTTGTACAGATTTGTATATATGTATTTAAAATCCAATCTAGAAATATTTTACCTGGGGTATTTAGTACATCTATATTTATATATAATATCACTGATAAATGTGGGTAGAAATCTATAATCTTAGGGTTTTTTAAATTTGGATGGCTTAAATATATATTGCTATATGTTTCCCTTGTAAATTTTCTGATGATATATATTTTTATATTTTTATTAAGTGAAGTCTAGCATACATGCATGAACATAGACATTTTAAGTATACAGTCCATAAAATTGTATGAATAAATATACTCTTATATGTAGATGAAGGTATAGAACATTCCTGCCCCCTAGGAGTCTACCTCAAAGGTAACCAGTATTCTCACTCCATCATCTCCTTTTCCTGGATTTTGAATTTCATTTAAATGATACCATATAGTATATACTAATTTATGTCTATATTTTTGCATTCAACATGTTAGTGCTAGTGCTGCATATTTTTGGTAAGGTAAGTAGTTTTTTAAAAAAAAAAATCAGTATAGTATTCTATGAGTACACAGCAATCTATTTGTCCATTCTTCTGTTAATGGGTTTTTGGGTAGTTACCAGTTTTGCCTACTATGAATTGAACTGATACCATTTTTTGCAGATAATTTTGTGTAGTCATTGGCATTCATTTTTCTAGAGTATATAACTAACAGTGGAGCTACTGAGTCATATATTTAGTATTTAGTAGGTACTGCTAAACAGTGATATGAAGTGGTTTAATCTCTTTACACTTCTGTTAATCAGTGTATGAGAGTTTCAGTTGCTTCACATACTCAACACAATTTGGTATTGTCAGTGTGTTTAATTTTAGCTTTTTGGGTATGCAGGTAATGGTATCTCAATGATTTTAATTTGTATTTCTTTGTTGAATAATGATGTCAGGCACTCTCGACAAATTCAGATAGTCTCAAATCAAGCCTTTATCTCATTACCTCATATCATTCACTTGCCTTCCATTTTTCAGCTAACAGAAACATCCTATTCTGTTGTTTAAAATAGCAGCTTGTGATGTCTGTGTACTGTGGTAGATTACAATGCTTTTTAAGAATACAAACTGTCTTCATTGCTGAATAAACAAACAGGCAAGTGAATCCTTGAGTCCTCTGTGTTTCTAATTTTCAGATTGATGTGTATATCAAACTTTTTTTGATCTTGTTTTTTTTTCTGATATCACTGCTGTTACATTAATCTTTCCATGATTCTGAATTCAGCAAAACGGACTTAAAAGTAATCTGGCCAATTATGTTGTAAGCCTAAAACTGCCCTAAAAATAGTGTATTTAATAAAAGGTAATCTGAAACTGTGATTAGTTTTTTCCTTTCTGTTTTTCGTTTTACTGGGTTAGCCCAATTAGTGAGGGTTGCTTTTTAATAACTAAGAAGGGCCTGGCCATTTAAGGGTGCTAGTGTTTATTAGAGACATATTAACATGAGTTATGGCAATCCTCTCTTTCTGTGTCTCCTTCCTACTAGAGAATTACTACTATGTAATTTCTTCACTGCATACTAGTTAAGAAACTCTTGCTTTCTGAGACTGACAAAAAGCAAGATAGGAAAAGAAGGAAATCTTACTTTTTGTGACAGTATAAATGGACCTAGAGAGTATTATGCTAAGTGAAATAAGCCAGGCAGAGAAAGACAAGTGTCATATGATTTCACTTATATGTGGAATCTAATGAACAAAATAAACAAACAAAATAGAAACAGACTGATAGATACAGAGATCAGACTGGTGGCTGTCAGAGGTGAGGGTAATTGGGCGGTAAGGTGAAGAAATTAAACAACAACAAGAAAAAACAAAAAGAAAAACTCATAGGCACAGACAACAGCATGGAGATTACCAGAGGGAAAAGGGGGGTGGGGACAGGGAGAAGTGGGTAAAAGAGGGATAAATGGTGATGGAAGGAGAAAACTTTCGTTGGTGAACACAATGCAATATACAGATGATATATTGTAGACTTATACACTTGAAACCTATATAATTGTATTAAACAATGTCACTTTAATAAATTTTTAAAAAGCAAAGTAAGAATGAGTTGATTTTTATATGGAATACAACTTAAATGATTAATGAAATTTGAATACCACTTTCCCCAGTTACTTGGTACTTTATTTAAATTTTTTAGTCCTTTTTTTGTCTTGGTGGTCTGTAAGGCTTGAGGAAGAAGATAAGTGAATTCTGATAATTGCTACTGAGTGTTTGTTACCAGTTTTTCCTTAGGTATTGTTGGTAAAGAAAGTAAAAAAGCATGAATAAATGAAATTTACACATGCACACTCCAAATATTTCATATTTTTTATTAGATTTAGTTTCCTTTCTCTTGACTCTGACAACAGCTACTGGACGCAATAACACTGATTGATTTAAGTTAATTTTCCCTTCTTTCAGTTTGTCCTGTGGAGCTAGAAAATGGCCAAAAGGCAAGATAAATGATATAGAAATATTCATGCCCAGAGGCATGAATAACTGATCAGTTATATAAAGATGCGGTCTCACACTGATGAGTCATAATCAATTGTAAGCAATTTGTTACTAATAATATTTAGAGATAATATATCTAAGTACTTGGGACAGTGGTTGGCTTATAATTCTCAATTAGCATTATCTCTTACCATTATTATCAAATTTTGAAATATTTTACTTTCAAGTTTTTAGAATTATAGCTGACTCAAGTTAATTTTATGGTAATGGATCACTACATAATTTGCAAACATGCCCATTTATGTTCTTATAAGGGGAGGAAGGATTAATAATAGGTACTAGTTAGGAATCATGCTAATAGTCTCTTCTGTCTTCCCTACAGAGTAGGCAGCTAGGAGGATGTGTAACCTGTGAAAACCATCTTTTACTTAATGTGGCCCAAAGAAACACTGTTGAGAATGCTCTGATAGTCTGTCCCTGGGTAAAGCAGATATATTGCAAATTTGTTTTTAATTATCAGTCCTACTTAATCCACATTTTACTTAATGTGTTTAATGCTAAAGTAGGTGTTATAATAAAAGGGAATATATTGCATTTTTTAAAAGCATAAAATAGCTACTTTTATATATTGTTACAGTATTTTCCCATTTAAAACCTATCCACAATATCCCTTAAATTATATATAATAAGCTCCATAGGACCAGAAATCATATCTTTCTATTTTGTTTACTGTCCTGCAGTGTGATGCACCTTGTAGTTTTTTATATTAAATTGAGTCCTATTTAAAGGCCAATGTGACAAACCCACAGTCAACATCATGCTTAATAGGAAAAAACTAAAAATCATTCTCTTAAAATCGGGAACAAGACAGGATATCTGCTTTCATCACTCTTATTCAACATAGAACTGAAAGTCCTAGCCACAGCAATCAGACAAGAAGAAATAAAGGGCATCCAAATTGGAAAGGAATTGTCATTATTTGCCGATAACATAATACTATATATAGAGAACCCTAAAAAATTCCACCAAAAAAACCCCTACTAGAACTGATAAATGAATTCAGTAAAGTAGCAGGATACAAAATACATAATCAGTTGCATTTTTATACACCAAGAATGAACTGTGAGAAAGAGAAACTAGGAAAACAATTCCATTCACAATTGCTTCAAAAAGAATAAAATACCTAAGAATAAAGGTAACCAAGGATGTAAAAGACTTGTGCTAGGAAAATTATAAGACACTAAAGAAAGAAATTGAAGATGATACAAATAAGTGGAAATATATGATGTGTTCATGGTTAGGATGAATTAATATCGTTAAAATGTCCATACTACCCAAAGCAATCTATAGATTCAATGCAATTCCTATCAAGATCCATTGGCATATTTCACAGAACTAGAAGAAATATTCTAAAAATTTATATGCAACCACAAAAGATCCTGAATAGCAACAGTGATATTGATAAAGAAGAACAATGTTGGAGCAATCACATTACCTGATATTGAACTATGGTACAAGGCCATAGTAATCAAAACAGCATGGTACCTGCATAAAAACAGACATATATGTCAATAGAACAGAATAGAGAGCCCAGAAATAAATCCATACCTTTATAGTCAATATTTGAGAAAGGAGTCAAAAACATGCAACAGGATAAAGTCAGTCTATTCAATAAATAGTGTTGGGGATATTGGACAGATTCATGGAAGGAAAAAAAAAAAAGGAAACTTGATGACCTTCTGACACCAGACACAAGAATAAAGTTAAAATGGATTAACAACTTCGATGTTAGACTCAAAACATAGGCAGTAAAATCTTGGGCATTCCTTGTTAGCAATATATTTCCTGATATATCTCTTTGGGCCTGGGAAACAAAAGAAAAATCAGACTACGTAAAATAAAAAGTTTTTGCACAGCAAAGGAATCCATCAACAAAATGAAAAAACAATCCACTGAATGGGAGAACATATTCGCCAACACATCTGATAAGTGGTTAATATCCAAAATTTATAAAGAACTTATAAAACTCAATGCCGAAAAAAGAAAAAGCAATCCATTTTAAAAATGGGCAAAAGACCAAATAAGTACTTCTGCAAAGTGGACATACAGGTGGCCAATAGACATATGAAAAGATGCTCAATGCCACTAATCATCAGAGAAATGCAAGTTAAACCACAATGAGCTGTCACCTCACATTGGTCAAAAAGTTTCTCAGTAATAAATCAACAAACAATGTTGGTGAGGATGTGGAAAAAAGGGAACCCTCTTTTATTGTTGGGAGAATGCAGTGCAGCCACTGTGGAAAACTGTATGGAGGTACCTCAAACAATTAAAAATGGAACTGCCTCATGACCCAGTGATTCCACTTCTGGGAATAGATCTACTGAAAACTGAAACACTCATTAGAAAGAATATATACACCCCTATGTTCATTGCAGCATTATTTACAATAATCAAGATTTGGAAGCAAGTATCCATTAGTAGATGATTGGATAAAAAAAAGCTGTGCTCCATTTACACAATGGAATACTATTTGGCTATTAAAAAGAAGAAATTTTATCCTTCGTGACAGTATGAATAGATCTGGAAACATTATGTTAAGTGAAATAAGCCAGTCAGAGAAAGACAAATGCCACGTGATTTCACTTATATGTGGAATCTAATGAGCAAAATGAATTAACAAGCAAAATAGATACATAGTCACATATAGAAAGCAGACTGATGGCTGTAGAGGAGTGGGTTGGTGGGTGGATTGAGCAAAAGAGGAAAAAAAGAACTCACAGATAGGGACAACAGTGTGTGACTGCCAGGGCTGGGGAGAGGAGTGGAGGAGGGTAAAGGCAGGATAAATGATGACTGACAGAGACTTGACTTGGAGCAGTGAACACACAATGCAGCATACAGATGATGTGTCGTAGCCGTGTGCACCTGAAACCTGTATAATTTTGTTAAGCAGTGTCACTGCAATAAATTTTTAAAAATGGGAAAAAATAAAATAGGTGTACTACCCTAGATTTTTTTTAACTTCATCTAGAGTATGGGTTTCTTTTAAAAGCTATGAGTTTTGAGTCAGGCTGATTTAGTCTCAAATCCCAACCTCATCTTTCAAAAGCCTGAGCAAGTTTCGTAATCTAGATCCTTAATTTCTGTCTGTCCTTATTATGTGCATTTGCAAGGATGATAATGCCTATCTTTTAGAATTGTTATTGGGATTATATATAGAAAGCATCTTGAGATAATGATTAGCACATATACCTGTTGAACAGTTAGTAGCTATTGTTATCATCATCATTTATGTTATTGATAGTTCACATCAACTTGACTCTGCCATGAAACAAAAGAAACCCATTATTCTGATTCTTAGAAATAAAACAATTTATCAGTTATTATCCTCTAGTGCTCTTGGGTTTAAAACTGTTTTACATATTTTAAAGCCTAAGGCAAAAGCAAAGTGAAGAATCACTTATCCTAATTTTGTATGTTATTTATTCATTCACTTAATATTTAGAGTTCTGTTTCAGGTACTGTTTGCAACCCTGTGGATATAACCATTAGCAGAACACATCCAAGTTTTCATGGAGTTTATGAACTACTGAGATCATAATTAATATATAATCAAAGAAATATAAATTATGCACATTTACATATAATATCTACACATTTATATATTACATAATATATATGTGTATATGTGTATACACATATATATGTAAAATTTAATAATTAAAATATAGTGTGGTGAAGGCCAGGGAGGGGGCAGGGGTTGAGTGGAGGCAGACAGTGTTGGGGGTGAATGGGAGACATCTGGAATCGTGTCAACAACAACAAAAGCATGGTTATTATTGTAATTTCCCCCAATATAAATGATAGAATTATTGATACCAAATCTCTGTTACTTTCTCTTTTTTACACTGGGAAAAGTCATCACTAACTTCTTTTGGTTTAAAATAACAGTGTTTATTTGCTGAAGTAAACTGTGATTGTTCGCATAAATGATAGTATAAAAATATGTAAACTTGTTTCTTTGTAACTCATTCATCTTAGCTTATTTTTAATGTTTCCATTCATGAAGTATGATTTATCACATTCTGCTCAACATGTAATTTAAGTATATAGCTTATTTTATTGTTTTATTTCCTAGAGCACATTTGAACTTGTAATAAAATATAGCATATAGGTGACATTCCAAATTGTCCGAAACACTGTGTTAGTACATATATTGTTGAATTTTCATTTCCATCAGAAGCCCACAAAAAATGTTAAATTATTTAGTGTTGATTCATTGATCCCAAATTTCATTTTTCTTTAAAGTACTATTTTGAAATATGGGGGTATAAACAGTGTCACAGAGTTGCTAATAACTTGAACTGCCTAATAAGATTTTTGTGTGTTTAGTGTAATGGCATTATGTCCTTTGTCTCTTCATTCTTTATTTTCCGAAGAACGAAACAAAGCCTACAGAATGTCATAATAGAGAAAAATAGGATTATGTCTGAAGTCAATATCAAATATTATTTGTAGTGAAAGAGACTATGAAATAACTCCAAGGATTTTTCTGAAAGCTCTAATTTGAATTCTTTAGTATTGTTTATAAACTCCTTATATCTATCCCTTAATTTCTTATTTTGAAAAACAAATCTAGATCAATATGTTAAAGTCTCAAATACACCATAGAGCAAATGGTAGTAAATGAAAGAGACTAACTTAAAAACATCCTGACTCCATCAGTTGGAATCTACACCTGGTGAACGTGTACGGAAGAAAACATCCATTAGTGAGTCATTTGCATTTGGTGATTCCCCATGGCAATTAGCTAGCCCATACAGTAAATCTTACATTTTATAAAATACCACTAGGATGCCATAGAAGAGTATTTTATGCTTTGTTCAAATAACAGTGTAAGGGAAATTTCAATAAAACGAAAGACTCACAAATTGATTACAACAGTTGTTTTCATTGCAACAACACTTAGTTATGAAGGCTTTACCACTGAGTTTTTTGAAACAGATTTTATATATATTTGCAATGCTATTGATTTATAATTTTTCTTTTCAAGGCCCCTGCTAGAGCCCACTACAGTGCTCTGTATTTCAAGTTAATGCAATTGATCTGCTCTTAAGTGTAGATTGTGCTTCATTGACTGCTTTAATTTTTTGATCAATAGTTATGCAATAGTTTATTGAATGTTGTTTATTACTGATATTTATTTTACCGATTACTTCTCATAAAGAGAAGCCTCTGGCTTCCAACTTCCTTTAGTAGTTCTCTTACCTGGGAGAGTAATAGTTTATTTAGAAAACAGAAGTAGGTGTCTTCTTTTTGCATTCATCCTAGAATATGGATAAAATTCCTTTCTCATGTGAACCTTTTTTTCCCATGAGTAACAGTAACCATGATAATTTATATTTTCATTAAATGGTGATAAAAATCAACTACTATTTTCAGAAATTATAGGAAAAATTATTTCAATACCTATCAATCTTTTGATAGCTTACTCTTTGGATTTAAATTTTCAGCTCATGTCACATGGTGTAATAAAGTTATTTCAAATCTATTTAATGTCATTAAAAATTCAAAGAGGATATCTTTTTATTTAGAGTCAGTTATGTTTAGATTCTATTTGTTTTAGAATTGCAGAATGTTTGATCTTGAGAGATTTTTTAAAAATTTCCTTGCTTTATTATTGAGAAAATTAAGGTCTGGTGAGGTAAAATAACTTGCCTAGAGTCATCTTGCAGCCACATTATTATATAAAGAGCTTAGCATGAATGCTTTACAGGGAGTATTTAGTAATTATCTATTGAATTACTTGTATTTTGATACCTGGATAAAGATCATGACAAAAGAGGCAGAATTAGTGTTTATATTAGCTGGACTAATAATGTGAATAATGTGAAACTGGAGCATTTATTTACAAAATAAGCAAACTTTTAACATTTGTAATGATGGATTAAGGCAATATTTGCTCTACTTAACTCATTTGCTTTAGTTAGAAATTTTCCAACTAAAGTAATAGATGTAGACTGGCTCCAGTGAGCATTATTCTAGATTTTATTTATATTATAATGCATAATAAAGTTATAACACTGATCTCACTAATAACTTTGCTTGACAGCAGACAGATGCTGTAAACCTCCCAAAGGCAAGTGATGTGTCTTTCATATTATTATCATAATAAGGTTTTTATTTTAAAGTTATCCTTGAAGTTATAAATTCTTTTGTAGGATTGAATCAGCACAAATGTTGTTATACTTGACTGTAGAATTTAAAATTGGTGATAATGCTTTTACTTAAAGTTTCATCTGAAATTCTGAAGCAAACATTTAGTCTATGTAAGTTGTTAAAATTTGTGTAAGTTTTCCTATAATGTCTTTGTCTGGTTTACGTAATTCAGATTGCTTTTTTCCCCTTCCTTTTTGTGATAATTGTTTTTGTCCTCTATGTGATATTCTTGAAATTCAATAATTAACTAAAATTGGGAGACTTAGAAAAAACCTGGAATAGAAATTTAAGATAAAAAAATCTAATTTTTTTCTTGTGCTTTATATTAACATAAATTTACCTTTTAAGTGCTGTATCTTTTATAAAAGTATTTGTACTAGAACAGTCAATAGTAGTCTTTTTTTTTAGAACTTAAAATACCTTTTCTAAAAATAGTATGTGGCTTTAAATCTGTGGTATATTTTAGGATTTGGGGGTAGTATTTTACTGTTTAATTATGAACTCCAAGTATAAAAAAGCAAATGGTGATATATTATAGAAGAGTTCTTTTGACATAGACATATTTTAAGAAGTAACAACAATTGCATGCCTGAAATTGGATAAACTTGTGAAAGTCAAGGTTGATTTATTTTTAAGCCAACTGTGAAAACTAATAGCCAGAAAATATAGTTTAGCATCGTGTTCTGACAATAAAATATCTTACTAACTAAATGAAAAGTGCCAATTGTTCCTGCCTAATTTTTTCCTAGCAAGAGTAAGAATTTTCTTGATCTGGGCTAATATTTCAATATGGACTATTTTTCATTAGCCTTCTCCTGACCTATTCAGTATGTCAGTATTTATATATTTAAAGCCTTTTTCATAGTAGTTAACCAGATCATCTGAAGTTATTTGTGGTATTATGTTTTATTTAAAATGTAGATTAGTCAGCTAAACTTCTTTGCTTATTTGCCTGTTTTCTCAGGATCTGGTATTTATTCAAATATTATGTCATCTATTTTGTGTTACCTTCTCTTAATACTGTATCAGGTAAATAGGCTTGGTCCTTTGCATTATAAACACAAATGATATTGCCTGACAATAAATGGTAACACCTGGAATACACAACGTGGCATAACTAAAAGATTTTCAGGCTTTAAGTGATTGTCAACTTAATTGAAGTCATGTTTATTGAAATGTAACATCTAGGAGATAGAGAATTGGGGGTAGGAGTTTAATTTTAAGTGATGGTTGAAAGAATGATTAGAAGAAATGACTTTTTGTCTAGTTTAATAATGTTTTCTCCTTAAATCCAGAAGGAATGATTTAAAATGATTTAATTTAGAATGAACTAAAATATAGGACTTTTTTGGTTGTTTTTAATAAATAGAAATAACTCAGAACAACCACTTTAAAAAAATGAAAACAAGTATAGGGAAAACTAGCTTCCCTTTGTTATAGCAATTTATAGATTTTGATTTTAAGAAGTCATTCCCTTCGCTGGGGTGTTGGGGGGAGTAGTGGGGGAAAAGTGCAGATAATTGTAATTGAACAACAATAAAGTAACTTAAAAAAAAGAAGTCATTCCCTTTGCGTCCTAACATAATATTGTCCTGGTGTTTAAAAATATATTTATAGTAGTTTACATGTTACACTTACTATTTAGAAACCAAAATCACTCCTGCAATAATGCTCATATTTCATGTCTAAATACTATTGTAACTCTGAAATACTCGTATTACTTTCAATTACTGCTTCTAGTACTCCAGCCATACTGTTTGAAGTCGGGGGTAGGGTGTCATAATTGGGGGAAGAATAGGAGATACACAATATAGGATTTGCGAACTGTTCATAAGCTAGGCTTTTGAGAGTCCCGGTGCAGTCAAACTCCACAGGTAGTAGGTCTGTTGTTGTGAGACTTTCAAGCTTTTAAATTATTTTTCGTAGGTAATAAATACTTTTCACTGCCTGATTTAATTTTCTGGTTTTTGATCTCTGGCATTTTGAAAGACAATATTTCTCAACACATTTGAGGTAGCGTTATATGTCATACCATTACTGTCACCATAAAATATTTAATGGCAAAATAATATTTGTGTAGTGATCTACAGTGTACAATTTATTGTCATGTGTCTTTATTCTACATAATATTAAAGCTCACCTTTTAAATTGCTTTTTCATGGTCATGCGGAGATTCTTTTCTAAATGAATCCCCTGTGCTAACTCCGTTTTCAGTGTTCTGAAGTGTACCCCCTTGGTGTTGACAGTGCTTTAATGGGGCTCTATTGAATTAGTTATGTCAAAAATTATAGCTCATGCCAATTTCCATAGTAAAGAACACCTTTTAAAAGAAGGATATATAATATAAGATCCAAATCAAATAAAGTCATTAACACTAATTCCAGTTATCTTCAATGAATTTTGATAACACTAGTCAAATTAAACAGGATCTTCATTTAATACTAATCTGAAATTTATTTAAACAGCTTTTCCTGACAGATAATGGTTTCTTTAAGGATTTGGTAGACTTCCTCTCTTTTTTTTCTGTAAGCAAGCCATATATTTGTTTTTCTATGCTTAACAAATATTTATCACCTGTTATATGCACTGCATTTCGAGAAGTCTACATCTGGAATTTCTTTTTGGTTCTCTTTATTGTTTCAGACATTTAGGCAGTATTCAGGGTTCTCCAGAAAGCAGAGTCAATAGGTTCTAATACATATACATATACATATACATATAGGATTATTTTAAGGAATTGGCTACGTATTTGTGTGGGCTAGCAAGTCTGAGGTCTGTAGGGCAGGTGGCAGTCTGCAGTCTTATGCAAGGATTGATGCTGTAGTCTTGAGGAAATATTTCCTCTCACTGTAGGAAATCTTAGATTTTGCTCTGCTGGCCTTTTAACTGATTTGAGGAGGCCCCACTCACATTACAGAGATTAATGTCATTTACTTAATGTCACCTGACTTTAGATGTTAACTGCATCTACCAAGTATCTTCACAGATAATGTTTTCTCAGTGTTTCATTAAATAACTGCATTACTATAGCATTGCCAGGTTGACATATAAAACTAATCATCATAATAGTGTTTATTGGAAAAGTTTCCTATAATTGCATCCCTCCACATGAATATGATGAGGCCTACTCATGGAAATGTTTTTAAAAACTCTTGCTAGATTAGATGTGGAAATCTTAGCCATAACTTAAAATATTTTACAGGAGACAAGTTGATAAAGCAGGAAGCTTATGGACCCTCAATCAAAAAGACCGATGTTCACACCTTGGCTTCATTACTTACTATAGCTTGTTTTGGGAAAAGCTGCTTAATTTCAGTCTCTGTAATGTTCTATAAAATAGGGAGAGCAAATAATATCTACCTCACAGGAGAATTAGATTAGCATTGAGTTAGTTAGTACATGCTAAACACCTAATATACTTCCTGGCAAACATAGATGCACAATAAACAGTGTTTAAAAATTTCAATTGATTTTAGAGGGAGGCAGAGAGAGAAAGAGAAACACTGATTTGTTGTTACACTTACTTATGCATTTATTGGTTGATTCTTGTAAGGGCCCTAACCAGGGATCGAACCTTCAACTTGGCATATTGGGATGATGCTCTTAATCAACTGAGCTACCTGGCTAGGGCCAATAAATATTAATTCTTATTCCCTTTTCTCCTTTATTCTTTTGAAAGCAAAATTTGTTTTGTTACCAATATATCATATTCATTTATTTGCGTATACATTCAACAAATATTTATTCAGTTTTATGTGACAGATACTGTTTCAGGTATTAGAGGTACAAAAGTGTATCTAGCCTCTTACAGCATGTCTTCAAGTGATGGGACATAGATAATAAACATATTAAAAATAGAAAGATATAAGATATATTACATTAGATAAGTGCTATGGAGAAAAAGTAAAGCCATAAAGTTTTGTAAAGTGAATGTTGGTGATGAATAAGGGGATTGTAGTTTATTTGGGGACAGCCTTGCTAAGATGATTATTTTTAAGCAAAGACTTAAAAGGGAATACAGCACAAGTGTTCTGTCCTTTACGGTCTGGGCTGCCAGGGGCAGGCAGATGGGACACTAAGTGCAAAGGCATTGTGACAGCAGTGTCTGAGGGACAGGAGGAAGGCTTCGGTAATTGCAGCAGACTGATCCAGGAGTTAGGCAGAGAAGATGAAATCACACAAATTGGGTGTGGTGCGCTGGGCAAATTTTGAAGCAGAACTTTGTGAAATGGGAAGCTATCACAAAGTTCTGAGAAGAAGAGGGCTACTGTGATCTGATATTTGTGCTATTCAAAATCAAATTATAGGAAATTATAGGAGGTTGTGTTAAGAGCATAGACTCAAAGGATAGACTACATGAGTTCAAATGCCTTTTTAATGTATTAACCATGCAATCTTAGGCGAGTTATCTCTGTACATGAGATGAAAATGATAGCATCTACTTCATAGTGTTGTTATGTAAGGTAACCCTCTGCTTGGCAAATAGAAAGAATCTAATGAATCTTTGCCATTGTTATTAGCAATAATAAATGGGCCCATCTATAATATGACCTGTTGCCTGCAAGTGATCTTGAATTGATACACAAAGCCTGTTCATGTCATTGATTTAGATATAAAACTATCTTGATAAATTAAAAGTGGTTATGGATACACAGGAAAAAATGCCTCTGCTTATAAATTGGTGCTTCAGAGTCAGATTTTGAAAGGATCATGGTGACTCCCTGAAAAACAGATGATTTCCTCTGATGAAACCTCTTTTTTTTTTTGGTCAGGGCTATGGTCATTCTTTCATGGAAACTGGTTTGAAAGCTTTGTGACAACTTTAACGTTTCTTCCAATGTATTGCTTATATTTAAAGTAAGCTTTAGTTCTCAGAATACTTTTCATTGGCAGCACTCCGTCTGTCGTTTCCCTCACAGGGACCTTTCCTTCCCCTATCTGTCACTATTCTGGTGTGAGTCCTGTCACTTCGTGGGTTCGCATCTGTTCTCCTGCTTCTTGTCAGTGGAAGTAGTAGGGTGTTTTTGGATTCTCATTACATGCCAGAAAGTATTCTAAGCACTTTTCACCACAAATTCATTTAATCTTTGTTATAACTCTGTAAGGTCAGTGTTTTTGTTTGCATTTGATAACGAACAGCAGAGTCGGAAAGGTTCAACAGCCTGACAATCGACCTGCTTATTTCTTATTTCAAGTCCTGTATTGCATACAATTCAGTCACTTAATGATTTAAGAATAATGTTTCTTTGCCTTTGTTTTAGATGTTTTTCCTCAGGTACTTAGGTACTTAGGTAGTTATAAACCAGGTTTGACTTGGTGCCGTTTTCTTTGATAAAGGAGACTTTTCAGATCATCCTGCATAGAGTGTTATTTCCTTCCCTAAAGCATAATATACTCTGTTAACACTGTCATGTAATGATACACTGGCCTTTGACATGCCTGGAATTTTCTTCCTTCTTACTGAATCATTTTGTAGATGTGTGTTTGGACTCTCCAAATAGACTTCCCAAGTTTCCATTAGGAAACTAGGAGTATGTTTTATAATATGTACCTCTACAGAAAATTTATATTCCAAAATTCTGTGTTCTCCATACAGAATTTATAAAATTAAGTACATAATTTTTACATTACTGTCAAGTTAATCAGCTAATTGATTTTAGTATGAATATTTCTTCCATTGAGTCAATCAAGCACTGTGAAAGTTGTATAAAGTCTTCCTAGTCAGTTAAAAATTGCAAATTATAGGTGCTTTGTTCCTAGCAATATGTTAGAATATCAATTTAGTTAAATAAGCCACGCTGTTCAATTCATTGTTCCTATATAGAGTTAGTTGTTTACATATTTCAAAATATGATTAGTAGTGGGGTAAAATTTTAAAGGGTAATAATAAAAATCTTTAAAGCTATTGTTATTATTTGCAAAATAAATATAATAATATTTACGTTCTAAAATATGTCTTTAGTGACAGAAAGAGAGACCCTCAGCTGCTGGGGAGTCCTTGCCCCAAATCAATCCCCCAACACACTGAGAATCTCCTGACCTCCAGTTTCCATCCTAGACCCCCTGGGGAGGAGAGGGACTTAGGGAGCCCTGCCTTGTCATACACCATCAATAAAGTTCCCTGTACCCCCCCAAAATGTCTCTAAAGAATATTATGATCATGTGATATATTGCATTGTTAAAACTTTGGGCCCAATTAAAAGATAATTCATAGATGTTTTCTTAGTTTTAAGACGCAGCAAGGTCAGACCAATTAAGGAATTGTTCTATTTCAAATATATCCACTGGAAATTTTTATTGCATTTAAAATTCTGTGAGATTTCTGTCTCTAAAAGTGTTACATTATCGAGAGACTCCTTTTAAAAACTACCCACCAACTGAAGGTTTTCTTAAAGTTCGGAAGCCATGAAATGTTGTTTTGTAGGCTAAATACTTTTGTATTTAGTAAACATTATTATGGAATTTAGGCCTTTGTGAATAATTATTTTCTTAAGTTAAATGCATTTTGTTAAAAATATTTACAGAGCACTATACTATTGTCACATTTCTCCATGTACATTGTCTTATTTTTGCATATCCCATTAACCTGGTAACATGGACTACAATGTTGTGTTTATCCCAATTTACACAGGAGGAGTATGAGGTTTAGAAAACTGAAGTAACTTGTTCAACTTTTATGGCAATTAAATAATAAATTCTGGACCAGAAACCAGACATATTGACCTTCAGCCTCTTTCTTTTACACCCTGCTGCCTCATTTATATCTTGTCTTTTACTTTATATACTACTTGAATGTCACAAAGAAGTTTGTTCTAAAAGTACTTAGTTATTTCATTGAACCTGCCTATTCTAATTATTTTAAATTATTTTATTTTATTTTTAAAAAGATTTTGTTTATTTTTAGAGAGAGGGGAAGAGAAGGAGAAAGAGAGTAAGAGAAATATCAATGTGTAGTTGCCTCTCACATGGCCCTATACTGGGGACCTGGCCTGCAACCTAGGCATGTGCCTTGTCTGGCTGGGAATCAAACTGGTGACCCTTTGGTTCACAGACTGCACTCAATCCACTGAGCTACACCAGCCAGGGCTTAGATTATTTTTTAAATATAGTTCCCCAGTCATTTTTCCTCTTACTTGCCTATGAAACTATTTCTCAGTCCTTAAATTTTACTTTCTAATATTTCCACACTTTCTAATATTTCATGGTGGTTTAGTATTTTCATATTCTGAGTTTGAAACTTGTCCAATCTTGAATTACATGTTTAAACAAGGTAAAGAATATGGAAGTTCCTGCTCCCCTGCCCCTACACAAATGCAGTGTCCATGTGCGTACATACATGTGTCTGCAGCTGTGCACGCATACACACATACACAAACAGTGGATTGGACACTAATAGGTATGTATATTGGTCTACTGTGACTTGTGTAAAAATGATGTTATTTGAAGGCCAAGTAATAGAAAAGTTTACCATCATTGGTTTTATTTTAATAATGCTGGTAAGAATTTAACATCAGATCCATGTTATAACTGCCATCAGTAAAATGATTTGTGCCACAGTACCCCCCCCAAAATTGAAAAGAGCATTTGTTAAATACATTGATTAAAGAGGTTAGTACTGCATTGTTTTCACTTTGTTTTTCAGACTACTATAATAATTCTTAGAAGAAAATACCTGTTTACCTTTCTCAGTAGTTATAGAATGTGTTCACAGGAAAGTTCGTCCAGAATATGTTGTAATCATTTCTTGATGATGTAGATAAAAACTAATTTTCTTACTAAAAATGATGTTAACAGAATGGCATTGTCTGAGCTAGAGAGCTCTGTGAAACTAAGCTTATTGACACCAGCCATGCCATACTGTTTTTAGCTATATTTTTTTAATTCAACCATTGCATCTGCAAGTTGATCAAGTGACGGTCCATACTGTGTGGCTGGGACTTACGATTGAAATTCATCCCATGGTACAGATAAGAGTAAAAGCTACTCATCAAGAAGAGGAGTGAATAGTCCAATTATTTAATTTAATCTAATTGAAGAACATATTTTATAAAGAAGGGGAAAATGAGTTTGTATGACAAAGATTTCTGTTGTAAATAGGATAGAATTGAAGCTACAAGATGAAATGTTTGCAGAATTTAGGCAGAATGAGTCATAGTAACACCATCCTCTTGATAGAACGGAAAAGAAATAAATTTATTGCAATGCATTGATTATTTTGTTTGTGGTATAAATTTTATGTGCTTTTGAGATTTTTTCCTTTTACATAAACCCATGTAATAGTTACAAATTAAACAGAATATGCAGGTAGCAAACAGATACTCAACAGAACTTGACAAAGCAATAATAAATCAAGGGGTTTGGGAGGAAAAACGTTTGTTCACAATGTTAGCTGACTGTAAGGTCATTGGCCTTCTATGTTCACAATTATATGTTCTAATTTATTTCAGGACTACAAATGGAGCACTGAGACAAATGTCTGTTTGTCAACAGATTAGGCAGAAAAGATAAATAAGAGACAAGTCAGTGATAGTCTTGAGTAATTCAGAACACAGTAGTAGAACAGTAGGTTGCTTTAGCATTATAAAGATTTTAGTGATTATAAAACAGATAACTTTTGGAAGTTTTTTTGTCCAAATATCCATTGTATCATAATCATATATTATGTCACATCTGAATAACCAGCTCGTCCCTGTTAACTTTGCCTCACTAATTACATCAAAGCACTCCCCTACCCCTCACCCCCACCTTTGGTAAATATATATTTACGAAATGTGTAGGTACATAGTATTTTGGGTACAATATTCCCAAAGGCTGCATGATATAAGGGGTCATATATAATGAATGTTCTTTATCTTAGATATCTTTATCTTTCTTTATCTTTATCTTTCTTTATCTTTTTATGTATCAATGTTTTTGATTAGGATGAGATTTTAAACATATAATTGGAACTTAACGTTCTTTGAACATTTTTGGAAACCAAACTTCTTGTTCCCACTATGGATTAATGCTATTACATTTGCAGATTTTTTTTTTTACTATTATTCTCTTCAAAATCTTTGCTTGGTACTATCCCTCACTCCAGTGTTTCAAGTTTACTACAAAGAGTTATTCTATTCCCACATGGAAATTTTAAGCCTCTTTGTTCTCCATGTCAAGCAGCCTGTGTTTTCTCATTCTTTTAGTTCTCTGTCTTCTGGAGTAAGAAGTTGTTTCTTGTCCTTTCTTACACTATTGTGAGGCGGTGGGGGAGGTAGGGACAGTGTGGACAGGAGGGAAAAGGAATGCTTTTCTTATTTCTATGTCTGTATATAATTGTACTGACCAATTCATGTTTTTCTAGGAAATAGCTCTAATATACTCATTTGTAAAATTGGATGATTTTATTTATCATACAGATAATTAAATTAATCAAGCCTTTAAAATGTGTGGCATAGTGAGTGCTGGCATCTAATAATTGCATAATAAATGGTGTCTTAGTCACTCAGATAGCATGCACTGTGATTAATTTTTATTTCACTTCTCCACTCACCATATCTAATTAGTCTATTCTACCTCTATTAAAACCAAAAAGCAAAGTAGTATAGGTTTAGGAGAGGGAATTGTTTTTAAAATCTGCCTCCACCATTTATTAGCTGTGCTTCAGACAAATTACCTACCCCTCTCTAAATCTAGCCTTTCCTCCTCTGTAAAGTGGTAATGAGGTAGTAACTTGCCTCAGAGTGTGGTTTTCAGAATCACATTCAATTAATTGTATGTATATTTGCATGCATGTGTATGTGTATGTGTTTAAGACTGTGTATAAAATGAATGAATAATGTAGCTAAAATGTTTAGCATTATGTTCAGCATGAAATAAGTGTTCCATAAATGTACCAACATTATTGCTGTTGTCATTACTGTCCATTTCAGTTGCCAGCTCATGCTTTTGTCCTCTCACCTGACTGCCCTACCCCAGGTCACCACTGTGTTCTCACACCATACCATCTATCCAGTACTGTTGGCAGGCAGATTATTTTTTGTACTTAAAAAAAAGAAGTCCAAGAAGCTGTTTATTACCTATCAAACATGATGCAAGTTATTTAACCTGGCATTTTAGGACTGCTACAGTTTAATTTCACACTGTCTTTCCAACATTATTTCCTAGTTTGTCTATCTCACAGGGATACTTTGAGGATTATAATAAGGGACATATCAAAAGAAGTGGCATAATACCTGGCACATAGAGAATTGTTAATTTCTCTGTGTTTCTCTTTTCTCCCTTTTTCTCCCTTCCATCATCTTATTTTAATAAATCCTGGATTTAGGTCCAACTGGCCCTTCTATACATGACATATCCTTTCATGTGCCTTTGATAAGATTCAGTTCTCTCTGTTTTTATTTATTTATTCAGCACATATCTTTTTGTTATAGTCTGTGCATCATGTATTATTTGGCAGCAGAGACACAGATATTTAGGGCATCTTCCAGAGGGTATATTTTAGAAAGAAAAAACAGTGCATTGAAGACACAAAGACCTGCAGGCTGAAATGAGAGTAGGGAACAATTCTGGTTTGGCCTACTGTTGTTTCTCTGACTCTTAGTATAGAGTTACGAGCATAATTGTTTGAGGTGAAGTTTTGTGAGAGATGGAATGAGGCAAAAAGGAAGAAAGGTATGAGACAGTTTGGCATGTTTGGTAAATGCACAAACTATATGGCTAGAGAAAATGTTGTGAAATTCATGTCTGAGGGTAGTGAGAGATGATATTAGAGAGAAGTACAGTGGCCAGAAAATGAAGAATATTATCCCTTGGACGCTCTCATGTGGATTTGAAGAGCCTGTGAGGGGGGATTAAGTAGGATTGTTACATGCCACAGTTTTATTTTAGAAAGAAGTGAGATTACAGACATGGGTTGTGAGCCTATTATAGTAATAAAGCAAATTAAAAATGGGATTGGAAAGATTCAAAACATATTTTTATATGTTAAAATGAACAGCCTTTGGTAACTGATTCGATTTGGGGAATGTAGGAGAGCAAAAACAAAGGATGAGCCCTGAGTTCTGCTCAGCCTTCAGGCCCTCTGGAATTATGACCTATCTCTATTTCATCCATCTTACTACACATTAAAATGAAATCTATTTTTTATATACCTAATAAAATGTTATGTATGCCTTTCTTATATTGCTGATTTCGTTTTAATAGTAGTTATTGTGTGCATGTCTAAATTTTCTCATCATATTGGAAGGCCCATAACTTAATATCTTTGGATTGCTTTGATGGCCTAATATATATTGAATGGTCAGTAAATAATACAGATTATTAATTAATGTCATATATTTTAATAAAATCACCTCCAGAAAAAAGAATCCAGAAAGTTTAGTATACAGCTGAGATATTTTAGTATTTGAAAATGAAACTAGCCGTTGCAAATAGGTGAAGTTTAAAATTCTTTCAAAAGTACTTTAATTCTAAAAATTCAGAATTTATGATGGCCAGAAAAGAAAACAATCATAAGAAGAAATTTTAAAGTGGAATCAGCCATATTGTTTCCAAATTCAGATGAGAACTTACTATTAAGAATCTTTCACAGATTGGAAATGACTAATCAACATTAGGGAAATGAAACTTGAAGAGCTGCCCTCATACTGTTCATGGCTAAACATGTTTTCATGTCAGATTTTAACAGTGTTGTTCCAGTCTGAAAATTTCAGTGGTTAGACTGGTGGATTGAAAACAAACCATCTAATTACTACTCTCTGCAGGATGGTCTTTGGTAAATCGCTTGATTTCTGTCAATCTCCCTCTTCAGGGAGCAGCCTTAGCTAAGTCTTAAAGCCGATCGCATTTGAGAGGAATGAGAGTGTAGCACCAGATATTCTATAGAAAGACAGAGCAATGTATAATAACAGAATTAAACTATGATTTTTCCGTATGCAGTGATCCCTTCATAAGGTATATAAATATCTAATCACTCTGTTGTTTACCTGAAACTAACATGATGTATGTTAACTATAATTGAGAAATACATTTGAAAAAGATACAAAGTTCCCACAACTATCTTCATATTAAGGAAAAATACTTTTTCAAAGAACGATTGTTTTTATTTCAGTTCAATTATGTAATTTCAATGGGGGAGTATTATGAGATGAAGTGGGAAGAGGCCAGAGCTAGGTTTTAGTATTAGCTTTGCACTCAACTAGCTATCAGCTGCCCACCCTCTCTGGGCCTTAGTCTGCTCGTAAGTCAAGTGAGGAGGTGGAATAAATAGTCTGTTACATCCTTTTGAGCTCTGAAATTTTGTATCTGTCCCTCGTCTGTATCAGATGCACAGCTATAGCACAATATTCAAGTGTGACTCATCCTGGTGAAAGGTAGAATCTAATCATTTCAATGATATTTAGAAGACCATCTGGGATAAAATATTATTTAGTTCCATTTGATTGAAGGAGCTAACCTAAAATAAAAAATGTTCATTTTTTTAAAATTTCAAATATAAAGAACTAATTAGCAAATAAAAACATGGCACTATAGAGTTATATCATACTATTAATTATAGGTCATTGTTAATGTTCCAGAAAAGTTCTGTTTATTAATGAATTAATTTGTTATATTAGGAATGCACTGATATTAAATGATTCAAAAGTTGGATATGTTGCAACTATTTTACATGGTTCTATGGTAATGATTCTTGTATCTTGAATTCATAAACACCAGTGAGTGTTGCTACCTCTATCATGGTTACCTTGGATGCTGAGCCCTTTTTTATATTACATCACTAGATACACGCTAAGCAGATACTATTGTACACTGATGCTACCATATTAAGCTGGTAGCAAAGCAGTCACGGGGATGCAAAGTACAGCGTAGGAAATATAGTCAATAATATTGTAATAACTGTGTCTGGTGACAGATGGTTACTAGACTTATTGCAGTGATCACTTTGTAAGGCACATAAATGTTGAATCACTATGTTGTACACCTGAAAGTAATATATTGTATGTCAACTATAGTTAAAAATAAATTTAAAATTAAAAAATTGGTAGCGAAGCTAGAGAATTATAGTTATGAATCCTCTCTCAAATGCTAGTGTTTTTTCCTTAAATCACCTTCATTTGACTCCAAGGCCCCGCTCCCTGTGCTGAGAAGCCATCAGTCTCCATTATCTGCTGCCCCCACCCCTGCCTGAGCGTGTGTGCACACACACACACACCATCCAGAGCTATGCAGAGGCCCTGTGTCTTATTGCTCCCAGTTACCACACTTAGTTTTCCCTGAGATGCCTTTTGTTCTAACCAGTGCAGGTCCTCTGGGATCACAAGAAGGTCAGAGAACTCTCTGGTTGCACTGGGAATGCCACGATTGGGGTCCATCCTCCCTCAGTTCATCCATCATCCAGCCAGCTGCTTAAACAGGGCTACATTTTTATCCCCATTTTTTACATGAAGCAGTTGAAGCCCAGAGAGTTAAAATGATTTCGGTTATATAGGTGATAAGTGAAATTACCAGAATCAACTCTTGGTATCAAATATCAGTTTGACTTTTGAGATAAATTATATCAGGTAATTTTCAAAGAAAGAGTTTCATATATGTTTGGAGCATGCGATATACATTTGAATATATGTATAGATGAAACCTAGAGAAGATATTTTGAAGCATTCAGATTCATTTGTTCTTGTACATTTGTTAAGCGCACATTTGTCCAGTCTTCTTATTTTATTAGCAATTTGTACAAATTTAAAAACGTGGTCTCATGTCAAGTTAATGACCTGAGAGAAGGGAAAAACTAATGGGCTCCCCTTTCAATTGTAGTGCTGGGTGATTCACTATTATATTTGATGAACAATGTATATTTCAATTTTAAAAATGAAAGTTGATGGCTCCAGTCACCTGTTAACCAAGGCATACAGTGGGGTTCACTTGTAGTTTCATAAATCCCCATCCATCTCCCACATTTTGTTTGTTACACTTGACTGGAAATAATGGATTATTTCTTCCTATGGAACCATCCTTGATTGTCAGTACATCTCCAAGGGCATAATCATGATATATTAAAAAATAATCATGTAAATTATAATCATCATCTCACTCACATTTTCCAGAATACTTTTAATGATGAGTATTTTTCCTTTTAAATATTGATTGGCACTTTCCTAGCTTGAGATAAAGTAATCATATGCAAATTATTTTATTTGATATACTGTTAGTTTAAATCCAGAGTTATAACAAGGCTTGAAATTGGGCCATAGCAAGAAAATGGTTTACAGCTTTACCTGGGAAAAGTTATTTGTTTAAATTATGCTAAAGGCCTGGCAATTTTACATGTGTGATAAGGTATGGTGGAAGACTTTTACCTACTCAGAGATGCATGAAATAAGTATACAGAGTGGGAAGGGAAATTAATACAAACAATAAGACTTTAAATATTATTTTAAAGTTACTGTTTAAAATGGTGAAAAATGTGTGTAGCCATGCCTTTTGTGCTGACAGTGATGGAAGTGCAAAGTTAAGTTATGCTAACACATTCGTGTTAAAATGCAGTGCTTGTACATTTTTACCACATTAACATCTCTTATATTTTATGTTCCTCTTCTTCTCCATTTTTATCAGGAGACTTCTTCCACATTATTCTCCAAATAGTAGACTAACTTTTCTGAGGATTTGCTCAGAGGCTGAGACTCAGCATGGTATCTGGTAGCAAAAAATCAAAGCGTAATTGTTCCTTGTTTCTGACCACTCACCCTACAATGTATTAGCATTCAGGGCGGAGAAATATTCAAGTCCATTACAGGAATTTCTCATCTTGGACTTTTAAAAAGTGTGTGTTTAAAATTTTTTAACAGTTTGGCTTATAGTGTATGCATTTGTCATAGTATTCAGTATTATTATTGGCATAATTGTTTTTACTTTCACAGCATCAGTGAAGCTTATTGGAAAAAGCACATTAAATCAAGAGCATAACTTTGAGGGATATGCTGAGAGTGTCTTTACTTCCAAATCAGCCACAATCAACGAAGTTGTTCATTCATGTTTCTTATCATCTTTATAAGATTATAAAGAATAAAATCTTGTAATTATTATAAGATTATAAAGAAAGAAGGTTGGGTTTTTGCCCAGCTGTGACCTGTTTCCTTTATAGCATGACCAAATAACATAGCCAAGCTGTAGATTCAGAACCAGTTACTGGTAACTATATTGTGTAACTATCCAGCATTTAAACGTGACACTCCATCCATTGTGTCCTGTTTTCCTGGCAAAATTATTACTGGCATGCCTTTCACTCTCAAAATGCCTTGGTTTGGATGAGAAATTATATGCACCTCACCAATTAGGTAAATATTGGTGATACCATTTTTCTAGATCTTCTTTTTTCTTTCTAAATCCTGGAGAAATCTAAAGGCACTGAAATTTTAAGTGACTTTCCCAAAAATATAGAGCTACTTAGTGGCAAAGCTAGAATTTAAGTGTTTTGACTTAAGCCTTGGGCTTTTATCCAAGTCAGATTTGTTAATTTGTCAGTTTTGCAGGTTAGATTTTTAAAGATTTGTCCTTTGACCATTTGTTTTTAGGTGTATTCTCTGGCTCTTACTTATTCTTGAATATCTTTATGTTTAATATAAGGCATTTAGAGCAACTGAGGTAAAGTTAGCCACACTAATTGTAGGATGCTTCCAAATGATGAGAAGCTGTTGGAAATATCATTACCAGCCAGGTGTTGGAAAGCACTAAGAAGCTGGCAGCACAACACCGTGGCCAGTTTGACCTTGTGGAGTGAAATCTAAATTTGTCTTGAATTGGCCAGCCTGTGCCAGAGATTATCATTACACTGACCCTCTAACCAGTTCTTTTGGACTGATCACTCATAATTGATCCAGATCTCTTGGGTAACAAGTTGAATTCAAGACAAAACATTAAAACTTTTTGCATTTTGTCATCAGCTCTGAAAATCATTGTGTGCTTCTAGAAATTAATGTAGCTGGGAAGTATAAGTTTTGTTCAAGCTAAGTGGTAATTTGCTTTTTCTGTATTGGCTAGATTTTTCTAGACATGACGTTTGGTTCAGGAGGACATGCAAGAGCCATTCTGCAGAAAGAGTCAGATATTACTCTGTATGCCTTAGACAGAGACCCGACAGCTTATGCAATAGCTGAACAACTTTCAGAATTGTATCCGTAAGTATTCCTCTTGTATAATTATTTAATTGGAGTGTTGAGTTTTACAGAGCTTCCTTTATCATCTTGGAATTTTTCCTTGTATGATGTCGTGTTTCATTCCACTAATTATTCCTTGCTCTTTATTCCCCCAAAGAATGAATGTAAATGATGTTTTCCGTACCACTTAAAATAATGATTTTACGCATTTATTATTTCTGAATTAATAAGAATAAACACAAAAATGACTTTTGGCTAAAGTTTGAAGATATGTTGAAATCCATTCATGAAAAATATTTTGACAAATAACCCCTAGTTTAAACAATACTTTTCAAGAGAATTTTATCACTTACAGTTTCCAAGAATTTAGTGAAGTAATTTAAGTATGTGATAATTCTACAGAATCCCTGAGTTCACATATGTCAACATGATGCAATCATTTTCTCTAAATGTTTTTTGAAATTCACGAGTAAATTTAGAGTTCTCTATTCTTTTTGTCAGAATTAGTGAACTTTCACTATAGAACTTCTTAAAAATAAAAAATATTGTCTTCATGAGTGGTAAAACCATCTTCCTTGAGAGAAAAATTTAGAATCAGTGTTATGTCCATTTGGCCATCAGCCTTACAAAACAAAAATATCTTGGAACTAAGATGACTATCTTGAAATACTATGTAAAGGGCTATTTTCAGAAATGGGGAAATTGTTTTATTCTGTCATGTTCCAGAGACTGAAATAAAGAAAATTGATGAGAATATCAAAGGTAAGTTCTGACTTGATGTAGACTAGAGTTGTTACTAGTTGTAGCTGTCTAACAAGGAAAAGGTCTCTGGTGAAAGAACAAAAGTGTGATCATGGGAAAGCTTCATCACAGACTGAAGGTAGAAAATTGGATTACTATTTTAGAATAGTCTTCTTCAGCCTCTCTCGGGTCTCATACTCTTTGCAAATCTATCAGTGTGATTTATTCTCCTAGTAAATATGTAAATAAATATATATAAAATTGTTTGCCAGAGCACAAAGTTTATGCAGTATTTTGGATTATTTTGGATTATTTTAATTCCAGGTTATTTTCTTCTAAAAAATATATGAGGATGAGATTAATGACATGGTACTTTTTCTTTTTTTAAAAAAATTTTCACTGTCATCTTCAATGTGACTTAGATGTACCTTCTTTAAAAATATCTTGTTGTAGGGCATTCACGTTTGTGAAATATCTTAGATTATGACCTTAACATTCATAGAATGAGTAAAGCTTACCATCATATTTCACTATCATAGATACATTGAATTTTCTTAGTTATTGTTTTTGAAGGCAATGATTCCTAGCCTAGTTCAGTTGATTCAAGCTCTGTTATTCTTTCCATAATATTTATCAGTTTTATCAGGTGTAATTCTTTACCTAACAGGAATCTTGAGACTCTCTATTCTCTCTTCAGTTTACAGATGTGGACATTATTTGCTAGACAGATTAAATGACTTACTGACAGACATACTTGGCTGAACAGGGATAGAGCAGGCACATGTAGTTTGACCCCCTCCCCCACCTAATAATCTCATTTTATTAATTATACTACCTTGTCTCCAATCTTGTTGAGACTTTTTAAATTCCTCAACAAAATAATTCCTTTGCCAAACATAATAAATTAAAGAACAATTAATCACGAAGAAGGAATGATACAGATAAAAGTTAGACTAAAACAAAAACAAAAATAAAACAAAAAATAAAGAAATCCCAACTGATCATTCTTTGAAAACAGCAAATTTTTTTCAGCCTGATTGTTAAAGGAAAAAGAGAGTAAAAACATTTGATTAAAGTGGAGAGAGACCAAACATGGACACAAGATAATGTATTCATAATATAACCAATACAACCAATTCTGTAATGTAAAATCTACATGAAATCAATGATGTCTTAACAATATGTAAAATGTATTAAGGATAATACAACCAATTCTGTAGTGTAAAGTCTAGATGAAATCAATGATGTCTTAGCAAAATATAAATTACTAAAATTGACTCAGTAATTATTAAACTTGAATAGGTCATTACCATAAAAATTAGAAAGGCAACTAGGTACATAGAAAAATGAACCATGACCAGAAAATTGAGAGGTTATATACACAATCTAAGGGTAAGAAACTTTAAATCAATGTTAGAAATCATAAATGTATAAAAGTAAATAATAAAATATCGAACAATATAAAACTTTAAAAACATATGGCAAAAATAGTATTGCAAAATTTTAAAGAGTTAATTTAGAAAAGAAATATTTGTAGGTTAGGGGATAGGCAAATGGGTGACAATTTAGGGGAGTAAAAATGTTTATTTCTGTTACCCTTTTAAGTTCTTAGCTAGGACCCCTGCAACAGAAGACATTAAAAAGAGAAAACATGTTAATTTATTTAATATGAGTTTCATGTGACACGAGAGCCTTCATAAGGGAATGAAACCTGGATGACATGTTTAAACCTCAGCATTTTTGTATTAGGTTTGATGAAGAGTGGAAAGTCATAGAAAATTGTGGTGGGACAAAAGGTGTGAGCTAAGTGCAGTAGTAAACGGGGGGAAACACAGCAAGCCAAACCAATTCAGATTTCTTCTTCAGAGATGAGGAGACTCCTTTGCTCTGGGTAGAGGGGAGGGTATCTCTCACCTGAGGGTCAGTGACCTATTTCAGGGAAAGGTCAGAAATTCTTCATGCATGTGCTGTTTCTCAAATTCCTTTAGTTTAATATATTCAATATGCCAAGGTTCCATACTTTGAGGTAGTGTGTCCTGAATCCCATCAATATTTACCATGTAAGAATTATTTCAGAATTGATAAGACAACAAAACAAAGTAAATAATAAAATATCTCAGTTTGAAAATGGGCAAAGGATATATAAGGGTCATTCACAGAAGATTAGGTATAAAAAGATTGTTCACTTCAGTAGCAGTGATGAGGGAAATGAAATTAAAAATAATGGTAAAAATACACTTCTCAGACTGGAAGGACATAATTTTGAAAGTGAGGATATGGGGTAGGGACATTTAGCCATTTTTTTAAGGACCTCTTTTAAAATTAAAAACAAAACACATAATCTGCTTAGAATCTATTCATCTAAATTAAAAAAAAATCAAAATCTAAGGAAACATATCCTTAGACTTACTGCAGACTTTGTGTGTGCATTGTTTGTAAATATAATCATGGGGAAGTTGAGAAAGAAGGAATTAGTGGTGGGGCAAGTATGCCAAAAGGGAAAAGAATGGTTAAAAAAAACAAACCCAGACAGTGTATGATGACATCTTTGATATGTATGTAAAGTAGAAAATGCCAAGCAATGCTATATATTATTTATGAATACCTACATATGTAGTTATGGTGTAAAAATATGCATGAGAAAGAAAAATACAACTTTGTGCCAGGGATAATTTCTGGGGATAATGGATGGATAGATGGTTGATTGGTTGGAAGGGTGGAGAGATTAGATTGATTGTCTTCTTAAAAATAAACAGGTAATTACAACTTATAGCCAAGTGTGCAATAAAGTGAATATTTTGTCATTTCAATGTTAACATCCTTGAGGAAATATAGTAATTTCTTTCTTCCATTTATTTGTTTTGCTGTTGTCAAAGAGGAGCTTATTCTTCTGAAAAATTACACCTTCTCTGTCAAACTAAGTCAAAAATAAAAACTAACGTTTTTGCAGAAAACTAAGCAATTCATAGGAAGGCTGAATTTTAGACTAACACATTTCAGCTCTTTCAGAAAATATGACATGTCAGATCACCTGTTGTTTAAAAACGGAAACTTTTCCCCATCACCTCTGAAGACTGTACAAGAAGAAACACATTTAAATTGGAGCAGTGGGGTGTTGGTTGACTTTTACCACTGTGGAAGATGGACGTTGGAATACAATTTTTTAAAAACAATTTTTTCTCTAAATTGAGAAATAATATGTGCTCCATAGGTTGAGTTTAGAGAATATAGCCACATATAAGAAAAATAAAGTCATAATTGATTCTATCATTTAACTGTGATTTTAAACAGATTATAAAAATATAGTAAGCTATTATTTTCAATTATTAATAAATGTAGATGTGCTTATTTGGGTAAATGTATAGTATATAGAAAACTATAAAGAAAAAATTGAACTCATAATTCTATCGCCTTAATCAGTAGCAATGATTTTGCATATTTCATCTTATCTTTTTAATGGTCAGTATTTCATTATATTTTATGTACTATTTCTTATGGAACTTTTTGGCTATTTTTACTTTTTATATTTTAAAATATTAAAATATCATAGCCAATTTTAAGAAACCATTTTGATCAATTGAGTTAATTTAGATAGAATTGACATTTTCATTCTGCATCCCAATCCAAAAGCATGTGTATCTTTTCATTTATCACAATATTTTGTGTTTCTTATTAATATTTTTAAGTTAAAATAGTAAAATACAGAAAAGTATTAAAATTAAAATAATTCATAATCACCCACCAGTATTAAGAGTTTGGTATATATTTTCTTCTAATCATTTTGGTTATATGTGTATATGCAGTCAAATATACATACATATATATTTTATGCATACATATATATTTTCTAAAAGTAAATTGTACCTATACAATATAAGCACATTTATATCCCATTAAATTATATTTAATTTTATTGGTTGTGGAATGTTTCCTTAATAAAGTTATTAGAACTCTAATTCTAGTACAATCTTATCTGTGTTCACATTACTCTATTTTTAATCTTTCTGTGCTATATTCTTTTAGATGTACTTCCTATGAACAACAAATACCAGATGTACTTTGTGTAAACAAATCTGAGTATGTTTTCTGTAAAAAGGTAATTAAATCTGGATATGCTTGCTCTATGTCATGTTGTTTTATATTTTCTATTTTTGTATTTTATTTAAATTTTCTTTGGCTTTAAAATTTTTTGTCTATAATGCATACATATATATACACACACACACAAATATATATGGATTTGCCTTTTCTCTAATGCTTTTGATGATATACCTTTCATTTTTTTTCAATCTTCTTTTTATTGTTCAAGTACAGTTTTCTTCCATTTCCCCCCACAACTCCCCACCACCCAGCCATCCCCACCTCCCACCCTTGATCTTATCCCACTTTGGCTTTGCCATGTGTCCTTTATACATGTTCCTTGATGACCCTTTCCCTTTTTTCACCCATTGTCTCCTCCTCTGTCCCCTCTGGTTACTGTCAGTTTGTTCTTTATTTCAATGTCTCTGGTTGTATTTTCCTCGCTTGTTTGTTTGGTTGATTAGGTTCCAGTTGTAGGTGAGATCCTATGGTATTTGTCTTTCACCACCTGGCTTATTTCACTTAACATAATGCTCCCCAGTTCCATCCATGCTGTTGCAAAGGGTAGGAGCTCCTTCTTTCTTTCTGCTGCATAGTATTCCATTGTGTAAATGCACCACAGTTTTTTGATCCACTCATTTACTGATAGGGACTTAAGATTTTTCCAGCACTTGGTTATTTTAAGTTGTGCTTCTATGAACATTGGAGTGCATAGGTTCTTTTGAATTGGTGTTTCAGGGTTCTTAGGGTATAATCCCAGCAGTGGAATTTCCAGGTCAAAATGCAGTTCCATTTTTAGTTTCCTGAGGAATTCCATACTGTTTTCCACAGTGGCTGCACCAGTCTGCATTCCCACCAACAGTGCACTAGGGTTCCCTTTTCTTCACAGCCTTGCCAGTGCTTGTTGTTTGTTGATTTGTTGATTTGTTTATGATGGCCATTCTGACCAGTATGAAGTGGCATCTCATTGTGGTTTTAATTTGCATCTCTCTGATGGCTAGTGATGTTGAACATCCTTTCCTATGTCTCTGGGCCCTCTGTATGTCCTCCTTGGAGAAGTGTCTATTCAGGTCCTTTGCCCATTTTTTGATTGGGTTGTTTATTTTCCTGGAGTGGAATCATGTGAGTTATTTATATATATTAGAGATCAAACCCTTGTCTGAGGTATCATTGGCAAATATATTTTCCCATACAGTTGATTCCCTTTCCATTTTGCTAATGTTTTCTTTAGCCATGCAGAAATTTTTTACTTTGATGAAGTCCCATTTGTTTATTCTTTCCTTTATGCCCCTATGGCTGATGTTAGCATTTTTTAAGATTAAAAGTATTTAATAATTTTTTATAGTTAAGTATTCATAATAAAATAATATTTTTCATTAACTACCGCATGTAACATAAGAAATTAACACTCTCATTTTTATTTACCTTTTTTCCCTCACCTCACTTCTTGGCTTTTAAAATATTATTCTGGAGTTTGTAAATTAATTTCTAGTGTTATAAATTTTAGTTGGCAGTTTCATTGTTTGGCGGTCATATCTAAAATAATTACTTATACTTAAATCCATTTTGTAATACTAGAAATCCCATTTTAGTTTTTTAGGTGGGCTCATGTCTTAGTAATTGATTATACCTTTAAGTAGTTTTTCTATTAATATGCAAAAGGAAAATATCTCTACTTTTGCCTACCTGATACTGTGTTACTCATGCTTTCCTACATGGCAGTGTGACTTAGTGTAACATTTTAGGAATTTTGTAGACATTCCTCTTTTCCTTCTCACGGACAGTGCTATGGAGCAGTGTGAGGGCAGCACCATTTATTTTTCCTTTCCTAGTCAGTCTGTTTCTCCCTCCTCCATCACCTGGCTGGATGCGTATTAGATATATTAATTATTTCTTTGAACGCTTTTGATACTCACAAATTTCACTAAGAAATAGTAGTAATTTGTCTCTTTTCATTAATTTTTCATGTTTTCTGTGAACAGTTTTGGCCTATGGGTTGGGTATTTATGAAAGAGTTTCTGTGATATTTAGCCCCTACCGGTTATTTTGTTTGTTTATTTTCTAACTGATGAGCACTTATTACTGGTTGCAGTTGTATTACCTATGCCACATGTCCTTTATTTCCTCCCTTAGTGCTTTCAGCTGCTTTTACTTTGCCTCAGTATTCTAGGAAATCTCTTCAGGGTTATTGTATGCATTACATACTTGGTTTTCTACAGTTTTGATTAAGTTTTATTTTTTAAATTTTACCATTTTGCTTACATTTTATTTCAGCTATTGAAAGTTATCTTTCCTTGCAACCTTATTGATTCAATGCTATGTTCTTTTCTGCCAATATCTTTTTATTTCCTCTTGGTCCATCATCTCATTTATATGTTTTATTTCATTTTCAGTTTTTTTTTAAATTTATGGCATCTAAATTATATGCATTCTAAACTTCTTTTTTTGTGATAAATATTTTTCAATAGGATGCTTTTGCTTTGTATCTTGAGTACAAATTTCTCCTTTTCTTTTTGCAAGATCTTGTCATAGACTCCATCTTGGTTGTATATTTTTGTGTAAGATTTTACTATTAGGATAGATTCTCTTTTCACCTGCTCATTTTTTAGTCATGTTGGGCCCGAGTCTCCAGTTCAGATTTTAAGCTAGAAAATTACTTTAGGTACATACTCTCTTATTACAAAAAGTCTTAGTATTTGGGAGTTCCTTTCTAGAATCTGCCAATAGGAGGAGGGTTCTATTTTTTTTATCTTTACTGGAGAATGCAATTCACAAAAGCAACTACTCTTATAATGTATTATGTCTGTGACTCTTCTAGCCTTCCCATTCTAGAGGGACTCTAGAGCAGCAGTTTTCAACTGCTGTGGCACAAGAATTTTTAAAACATGCAATACCTGACTATTTAGTCGTGGGCACTGGACTTTTCCCCCTTAGATTTTCAAATAAAAAATAACAACAGCTGATTAATATGAATGAATCAAAATTGTACCTATTTTTTGTCATATTGGCAAAAATTAATTTTTTTGGTGTACCACAGAATTTTAGCAATTAGTTTCTATGTGCCATGAGATGACAGGTTGAAAATTGCTGTTCTAGAGATATTGTCCATATCCAGGGCACCTGTTGACCTCACCTGTCCATCTGTGCCCTTGGTATTGTATTATATGAACTGAAATCTCTGAATGAGCTCAGTAATGAAGGCACTGGTGACTGAATATGAGGAGATGGTGGGGGAAAATGGCCCACACACCTGAGAGTATTCCTTTCTATGTAGCGTAAATGATTCCTTAGGGTGCTCTCTTCTGTCTCTGAGGAAATGAGTGAATGGAACGTTCTTAATCTTTTAACTAACTGGCTTCACTGCCTTGAATCAGGGTCTAATCATACCTTCATTAAAAGAGATATTTTTCCAGTACTCTGCCACGTTCTTGAGGAACATTTTTAGTTATTGCTATTTGAATTTCCATTGTTTTGTTTGTTTTCCAAGAAGATTAAGTAGATATCAATAGCTGGCCTCCATATTTTCTATTGAGATTTGTTCTGTGGTCATGAAATTGAAGAGTTACAAGTATAATTTACCCATATGGTATATGTATTTTAAATTGTTCATATGATCTATTCTAAGTTGTATAGTGTTCTTTTACATTTGAAGGTTACCATTTAGCTCCTCTTCCTCTTAAGCCACCATTTTTAATTTTTTGGTTAAATTCACACAGAAACTGGGGCAAAGGCAAGTCTAGACCTCATGGCTTCAGGCTTGCTACTTACGTTCTTTCTAACACTGTACAATGTGATAGTGCTGTGGAAGCAATGTAGTTACATGCTCCAGCAGAGCCAGCATGCAAACCCAGGCATTTTGTCTCCAGGCCAGTATAAAAATCAGGTGAAGGAATATACTGTCTCCAGCAGCCCTATCTACGTAAAATTTAGACTGTTGGGATAAGATATAAGACAGCTGTTACTAATCTTACTAACCATAGGAGGTCAGTTCTGCTACACACTGGAAAAATTGAAAGAATTTTTATAAATATAAACAAGCATGAAAAAAAATGACAACTTGGAAGGACCAACTAGACCATTTTGAACTATTGGTGATGGTCTGTCACCTTTTCTCTATTTTTGGTAATACTGAATACAAACAGAACTAAAATGGGATGTTCTATTCTGCCTCACTGAATACTATATAATCTTTTCCCAAGGGATATCAGCCTTGCAAGATCAAGGTGTTTTAGGAGGTAAACGTACTCTCCGACTTAGTTCCAAGGCTTGAAGAAACATATGTGATACTAGGTAGTTTTCAGGCAGCCTCACAGGTCTAGAGGTTCCAAGGGAATTAGGACCTATACAGTTCATGCCCTCATAGAGCTTATGATGCAAGTGGAAAATAGACAGGAAAGAGATGACTTCAAAATTATGATTTAACTGCAATTGTGATTATGGCTAAGAATGAGTACAATGTGTTTTTAAAAGCAATGTGAGTACGGTAGGTACTAACAGCAGTATGCTGTAATGTAGTCTAGAACATCTGGAACAACTACCTGCGAATCTGGATTCCAGGCAGGACTTGAATTAGTAATGACTGGTAGGTAGGTAAAGAGGAAGGGTCGGGGGAGCGCGAGAGAGAACATTTATAGTGATGAGAAGTGGATATTCAAAGATCTCTAGCAGGAAGGAGGATGTCATATTGAAGAAACTATACAGAAAATGAGCGGTGTGAATGCACCGGAGAGAGCAGAGGAGTGGCTAGAAGAGGTAAGCTGGGGCCAGATCATATAGGACCTTGTTAAGGATTTTGGATTTTATGGTCTTCAAGGGAAGGCGCCAAACTGTTTGAAATAGGAGACTGACATGGTAATATTTACATTTTTAACAGTAGTTTGCTTGCTGTATGAAGAACAGGTTAAAGGAGGCTACAACTGGAAAGGATTCAGGTAGATCAGTTAAAAGGTTAGACATTGCCACTCTGTGTGAAAGCTGATGGTGGTTGGACCTTGAAGATTCTTTTTCCTGATCATCCTATTAGAAATTGCACTCTGCTTTAATTGTTTCTGGCTTCCCTTTTTTAGTGGGATTCTAAAAGAATAAAATAGCTCCTTCCAAGGTAAATTTATGTTGTGATTTTATAGGTAACATTGAAGTTAATATTGTGACATTAAATTTTAAGAGGCCCTTCAAGAATTCCCACTTATCTGACTTGGCCAATGTAAGGAAGACATTGGAGACAAGGAATAAGTACATCCACCCCTGCCATGTTCCCAAGTCCTGCAGAGGGAGGCTTTGAAGTCTCACAGAAGATTTTTAGTGATTACCTTTCCTCCAGAACCTCTCCACCTCGTGTTTTCCCTCTCTAGGGGAATGGTATTACCTAGGAAAAATACATTCGTTCATTAGGTGAGTGAGCCTAGGCACTAGCCTTACTTAATGATTCCCATTCCTCACCCTTTGTGTGTAATCAGCAGGAAGGGTCTTTCTGTTCCACCTCAAGTCCTGGCAACTTAAATATCTGACCTCCCTTTTTCTTCTTCACCATCTAACTCTGGGGTCATAGTGCTTCTTTTTTTGAATCTCAGTTTGGCCATTTACTCACTGTAAAACTTCAGATAAATTACTTAGCCTCTCTGTTCCTCAATTTCCTTCTTTAAGATGGAAATAAAGTACCTACCTCCTAGGAATGCTGTGAGGAAAGCCGTTTAGTATATGCTCTTCATGTGTCATGAAACCATTTTATTGGGTCTGTGTCAGTGTTTTATGGAATGGAATAAAGTATGAAATATCATTGTATATCATGTGCAATTAAATTAAATATTGTTTCTTATGAAATAATATGTTTGTATATATGTACACACACATATGTTGTGTTTTTGTGTGGAAGCTCAGTTGAACTGCACTTCTTTGTATCTCAATGAAAATGTTTTTGAAAACTATCCTATATGGCTACAGTCCATATATTTGTTCACATTATGTACTAAATGTTTGTTGAAGTGATGAAGAAACTTTGTTTAATGCATGTCCATATTCCTAGGACCTAGCTCTGTGCTTGGAATATATATGGAGGTCAGTAAATGTTTTTTTATGGTTCAAACAAAACAGAAACCAGTGGTGTGGATGACAGTTATACTTTCTAGGGTTCTGTTTCCTGGAAACACTAATTTGGCTAGAGAATTAGAACCCCCTGAAAACTGCCATCCCTTAATCTGTACTTTTCTAGTCTTTCAATAAATGAGATAGAATCTGAAATATAGACACTGATTATGAAGAAAGGACACATGTTTGGGGAATGGATATAATTTTAAAGTAAGAAATAAAGATATATCTATAATAAAAAATTTACAATGTATGAGAGAAAATAAATTAACTTTTCTCCTTACTTAGGATTATAATAATACAGACAGTCCCCAATTTATGATGATTTGACTTGAGATTTTTTGACTTTATGATGGTACAAAAGTGGTAAAGCACTCAGTGGAAACTGTACTTCAAGTTTTGAACTTTGATCTTTTCCTGAGCTAGTGATAACTGTTCAATACTCCCTTGAGATGCTGGGCAGTTGCAGCAGGCCTCAGCTCCCAGACAGCCACGCGATCACAAGGGTAGCCAACCAATGCTCTATAGTACACTGCATTGCCAATGGGTTTTTTTTGGATATTAAGTTTGGGTTTTCACATATCATTATGTCTACAAAATGCCTGTCTTTATCTCCTGCTTCTGGTGAGAAGAAGAAGGCAGTTGCTCTTGAGATGAAATGCTAGATAATTCCCAGTTGTAGGCTAATGTATATAATACTGAGCAAATTTAAGCTGTGAGGTTCAGTAGGTTAGATGTATTAAATATATTTTGATTTAGTATATTTTCAACTTATGGATTTGGGGGGATGTACTCCATCATAAGTCAAGGAGCATCTGCCCCTTGGAGAAGGGATGACGAATAGGCTCAGAAAGGTATGTAACTCTAGATTTATCAAATGAATTGCTTTTCTCAGTTTTCAGTCAACCATCAACCCTTACTCTTCTGAACTCCTACCTAGTATGCTGGATAGTCTCCATTTGTCTTTAGATTCTCTTCATCCTTGTTCACACTGATCCCCAGAAATCGACTTTTATGAATTTATCAATAGGTTTCCTCTTCTGACTTCTTGTTGGATTCAGTGAATGGGAGGCACTGGCAGGAAATCAGAGGGCAGAGATGAGGGAGGTCAGAGTGAATATTAGCAGTGGCCACATTTTCTCTTCAAGCATCATTGTTCATGGGCCTCTTCTACCAGATGTCGCTCTGGCTCTTAGGGATTTCAGTCACCACTCCTTGCCTTTACCTCTTCAACTTCATACCTCATGTGTGTTATAAGGATTAAATAATATTATGTAATTAAATTGTTTAGCATAAAACCATTTAATAAATGTTAGCTATAGTCACTTTGTGAGCTATAGTTGCTTTTGCTCCCAGGCTAACAGTTTCTCCATTGTGACTTCTCCATCAGTTTTTGGCTTCAGGCCAAAATAATATTTGTATGAATGTCAAAACCAAACAGAAGACCTTTCCTGTGCGTCTCTTGTTCTTTGGTTCTCCCCTTTTATACGCATATGCTACTTTCTGGAAACTACATTTTCCTCATTAAAGAAGTTTGAAAGTTTCCCAAGATTTAATTTTCATCCCGTTCTTGTTCTGAAACCTAAAATTTCTGGAAGGCTGACTCCTGACTTGTGTTCATTACCTATAGGTTTAAATGCTTATTATTAATTATTAACCTTATTACTGGCATGAGGAAACAGAGTCTGCAAATAATAATTTTGAATAAAGTCTTTGGTTCTTGTTTTCTGGCAATACAGTTAAACTATAGACCACATAGTTAACACCTCTACACCTATTCCCAAGTGTTGTTACCGATTTATTTCCTCACTCGGGAGATTTGACTGAAAAGTTTAAAAACTGGACCTGGCCAGATGGCTCAGTTAGTTGGAACATTGTCCTGTATATCCAAAAGATTGTGGGTTTGATACCTGGTTGGGGTGCATTTGGGAGGCAACTGATCAATATTTCTCTTCTCTCTCACTTTCTCTCTGTCTCTCTCATCAATAAACATATCCTTTGATGGGGATTTAAAAAAAAATTAAAAAACTGATTCATGGAAATCAACATATATATTTGGAATTCAAATGATGTTTAATATTATGGTAACTATGAGAAAATGAATTACCTCTTCACAAACTTAAGATAATCCATTTTTATTGCCTATGACATTTGAACATCTCCATATGGTACCAGGATAAGAATAGTAGCTTGTTCAGAACAAGAATAACTTTACCTAGAAAGACATCCTTTTATTTTATCTTGGGTAAACAATACATATTTAGAGACATATTTTATTACATATGAGAAAATTTTAGTAAAACCCTTTACATTTGGGCTTCTGAGATATTAAAAGAATGAAAACAATAATATAGTTGTATTTTCTCTAACATCATGAACTAATTAAGTCAAAATAAGTTTGCTATAATTACATGTATAATCCCCCTGTTCTCTACACCCCCACTTTTGCCTGATATTTAAAGCAAAACTGAGACAAACAGCTGCTAAATTGGATTATCTCCTTTAGTATTTTATTCCTGTTTCCTGAGAGAATACAATCTAAATTTAATGCACAATTCAACTTCATTTTAGTGCCTGCTGTGTATAGGGAAATCGGGTTGGCCTAGGGAGTGCTGAGCAGCTCAAGGAATGGTGTCTGTACCAAACGAGAAGCTCAGGTATATGGATCTCCTGGAAGACAAAATAACCAAATGTACTCTAAACTCCAAATACATTATTTTTGGAATATTTATTCTTATTCTCCCTATTAGTGTTGTTTGTTGCTCATTTAATTCAATTCAAGGAACTCTATTTTATTGCAGATATTAAAATACATTTTTGAATTATAGCTGGATAAAAAGAGCACTATAATTCCTTCCTACCTTATGAGGAAAGACAAGTATTAAACAGGTATTTACAATAGAGAGGGTGTCAGAATTCAAAAGCATTAGATTTATAGAAATAAGGTATTGTAGTGTGGAAGAGGTGACTGTTTGTTATTTAAATATAATACCATTGCTACAAATATTTGTGAAAAGGAAGAGTGCTCGCTACCTAGGACTTATGCTATTTCATAAGACAAGTAAAATGTCTGTAATAACAAGTTATCACTGATCAAGTTAATTAAGTTATTCAAGTAATACTTCTATATAGCAAGCTTTATTCCATGGTAAGATTTCCAGAAAAGTTCAATTTTCTCTTACCACTGGAGTCTGTTAAAGATTTGGCCTCTGCCTTTCCTCTAGACTCATCTGCTATGACTCCATGCCAGCCTCCTTATACCCTCCATGAAACTACTTCTACTTCATCATGTGGTGTCATATCAATACCACTGTTCATGTGTACGTGTTCCTTATTCCACTTACCTTTCAAGACTAAGCACTCATCCTCTGGGGAACTCATCAGTGACTCTCCCAGTTTAACTTAACGTCCCTCCTCTGTTTCCCATCATACCCTGTGTTCCTTTATCCAGGCTCCTAACACACCATTATGTAGCTTTACTTCCATATCTTTTTTTAAAGGTTTTATTTATTTATTTTTAGAGAGAGGGGAAGGGAGGAAGGCTGAGAGAGAGAGAAACATCAATGTGTGGTTGCCTCCCATACACCCCCCCAATGGGAACCTGGCTTGCAACCTAGAAATGTGCCCTGACTGGGAATTGAACCAGTGACCCTTTGGTTTGCAGCCCGAATTCAATCCACTGAGCTACACCAGCCTAGAGTATGACTGTGTCTTACCCAACTTTGTATGTTCAAAGTTCTGTAGGAGATACTTGATTAATGTCATATGGATAGATAGATACGAGAATGATGATCACTTTCCATTTTCTGTATCAGATGTGTAGAAGAAGAAATTATATGTAATTTGCTGAGTTTATCTTGCTTTTCATTTCACAATGGAAATCTGACCCTTCTAAATCTCTATTTCACTATTTGAAATAATGTTGTTTGTCTAGATCTGGGTTGTAAAGAGAATTAAAGGACTAACTGCATATCCACCTTCTCAAAAAATATTTATAATAGGAGATAAAGAAATATTAGGAAATAAACTCTGATTAGATATAGTATACCTTCCAATAAGCTCAAACCTCTTATTACTAGTGTTTACTACAGAGAGACCAGTTACTGCTTGTTTCCACTTCAGATCCTTTACGTCAAGGGAACCTAATGGGAACATAATATTACTACACAAAGGTGTTCAGATACCATATGTTATAAGAAACTACATTCCATTCTCCAGTAATGCTCATCTGTTTTCTTTCACTGAAACTGAAAAATTTATGTTTGGCATGTCAACTCCTGCAGGTAAAATTATTAATTTCTTTTACAGAAAAAAAGTCAATTCCATATATCATTCTGTTATCATGTAATAAGTGAAGATATCAGGATACAAAGAATAATTTAGAAAGTACTTTTTATATTAACATCTTATTTTTTATCTTGAATTAATTTATGTATCAGCAAGTATATTAAAAGGAACATATTTTGTGCAATGTGTAGGCTTAGTGTAGGGTTTTTTGCACTGAAACTTTGCAAAGATATTGGTTAATTGCTAGATTTCAGGCACCTTTCTAACCTTCTTCTTTGTGGGTGTGAAAGGGTTTATTTGTAAGAGATATTGCTTCTGACAGAATTTTATCTTTTCTCCTGGAATCTCAACAGCAATTCCCATGTTAGAGGCATCCCCAGAAAGTTCGTCAAAGGATTTCCACCCACATGCTGAATATCTAACAGGGCTTGACCCATTTTTTCCCTTATTAAGGTAGCAGTATATGCATCACGGGGAAAAATAGAATTAAGAGCTAGCCTCAGCTTGGAATTTCAAAAAGTTATCTACCTGTATACAATGAATTAAAGTGGAAACCAAAATTAGTCTTTATTTCCCATGTACCCCTAATAATATTCAAAACTTCTCATGTAAAAGAAGTCACATCTGATACCATGAACTTATTTTTGAGTGCCTTAAAATTTATATTTGTATTATCAAATACAATAAATGTAAACAGCAAAAATGGAGCACATTAAAAATTGAGAATACTCCTTTGGAGCTGATTTTTAGGATATAAAGCATTGTTTTATATAAACCACTTCCTTGAGGATGATTGACATACAAAGAGCTGTATGTATTTAATGTATACAATTCAATGAATTTGGAGATAAGTATACATCCATGACCATCATCAGTCTATGCTATAGACATATATATATTACCTCCAAAAGTTTACTCTCACTCTCTGTTTATTATGTTTTGTGTATGTGTGTGTGATAAGAAACTTGATATAAACTCTATCCTCCCGGCCATTTTAAAGTATATGATACAGTATTATTAACTATAGGCTCCTTGTTGTACAGGAAACCTCTAGGACTTACCCATCTTGTGTAAGTGAAACTTTGTACACTTTGACCAATCCCCACCCTTATCCCCAGCACCTGGGTCTACCATTCTATAATACTTTCTGCTCCTGAGTTTGACTGTTTTAGATTAGGACAAAAAGTAATTGTCTTACTGGTTAAATAATATAGATAGTAATCATTAAATGAGACTAAAACTTTGAATAGTAATAGTAGAATTCTTTAAAAAACAGACAAAATAATTATAATACAGAGAATAAGAAAGTGTATTTTTAAAATAACTTTGCTTGTATAAATGACTGAATCTTCATAATAAGTTTTTTTTATCTATTTCAACCATAAAAATTTTTTCCTTGTGGCATCTAAATACTCATATATAGACTATGGCAGATTGATTTAAAAAAAAAAAACCCTAAAAGACAAAAGTCTCTTTGAAACACAAGACTACCTTCAGTGTTTCCCTCTCATAAATGTCTGCATTCAGGCAAGTTACTCTGCATACCCGTCACCTCTTCTTCATGATGAACGAGGAGTTACCATAAGTGAGAATAATGTGAAAATAATGTTTAGTTAAATAAATGTTAATTGTTGTTACCACAGCAGTTGCTTTTTCTGCTGTTATTAGTTTGGAGTCAGTCACCCAGCAAATATCCAATTACAAGCACCTGAGTGGTGCATTCACTTCCCTTTTGTAGTTATTTCATCATCTGATCAGACTCGTTGTTTTGAATTCCTCTCCTTCCATTCATTCTTTCACCCAAGTGAGGCTTTCAACTGGCCAGCCTCCTGACTCTACCAAAATTCCTCTCGTCAGAGACACCAGTGCTGTCCAAACTACCAGCGTCAGCGGCCGATTCCTATTCCACATTGTACTTGACCATCAGCATCATGTGATGTTGTGGACTATGTCCTCCTTTAAACTATGTTATTTGGGTTCTTTGGGTTTCCTTCTCCTCAAGCTAGGAGCTTCTCAAATTCCTTTCCAAGTTTCTTTTTATCACCCTCTAATATTTGTGCTTCCCGGGGCCTCTTTTTTGGTTTTGGTTTTGTTGTTCAATATTTTTATTGTTGTTCAAGTACAGTTGTCTCCATTCCCCCCTCCCTGCCCCCAGGGCTCTTTTGCAGGCCTTTCTTTTTTTCCATTTATATTCACTCCTTCACTAAACTTATCCAGTCTCAGAGCTTTAAAAACTACCCATTGGTGACTCTCCCAGGTTAATCTAGATTAGCTAATAGACTAGATAATCTGGTCTAGATTAGACTAATTGCTTAGTTAACATTTCCCCTTGGCGGTCTAATAGACATCACCAGTCTAACACATCCAAGCAAAGCTCTTGATCTTCCCCTTAAAACCTGACTCACCCTGAATCTAACCATCTGTTAAGGGAAATTCTGTTTTTTCTATTTGCTCAAGCATGATAAAATAAAATAAATTTTAATTAATAAATGAAAGAATGTTATATCTTTTTAATAGGATAGTATAATTTTGTCTGAATATCATATTAGCTGTACCTTCAAAATATATATACAATCTGACCCCTTTATACTACCTTATTAATGCTACCTTGGCCAAACCACCATCTTGTACCTGGATTTTTGCATCCTAACTGGTCTCCATTCTTCTGCCACTATAATATTTTTGTGGTCAGATCTCTGCACCAGGACAAGTTATCCTTTTTCAAAACAAATTAGATTCTCACTCCTCTGCTCTGTGCCCCTTTTCCTTTTACTCCATTTATCCCCACTAGCCTCCCAGCTTTCTTGCTATTCTTTGAATATTCCAAGCATGCTTGGAACAGTCAGAGACAAGTGGATAAAAGATACTTGTGTGAGAGCCTCGGATAATGCAGAACCCTGTTAACTTGCTGATGTGTTCCAAACTCTGGGGAAAAAAAGACAAATGGAATTATTTAGCATGATTGTCAGAAAATTAAAGTTGTATTTTTAAAAAGTGTATCATATTTCTCAAAATAGGAAAATGCTCTTGACACAGTTTCTTGAAATATTGTTATTCTAGAAACATGGTCATTTACTCAACATGTATTTGTTGAACACCTGCAGTGTGCCAGGCACTTTTCTCGGTGCCTGTGTGAAATCAGTGAACAAAATCAAATAAAGAGCCCTGCCTTGCTCTGGCCAGGCAGCTCAGTTAGTTAAAGCATCATATGACAATGTTGCACATTTGATTACTGGTCAGGGCACATATAAGAAACCTCCAATGAATGCATAAATAAGTGGAAAAACAAGGTGATACTTCTCTCTCTCCCCAGCCCTCCTTCCTTTTTCTCAAAAAAAATCAATAAATACATTTTTTTCAAAGCATCCTGCCTCCATGGGAGTTAATTCTAGCAGGGCAGACCCCATAATAAATATAAGTAAATTGTCTAGTATATGAGTAAGTGATAAATAGTATGAAAAACCACCAGAACAGGGCAAAGGGGGTTGAAAATGTGGGGGAATGTAGACAAAGCTAGTAGCAGTTTTCAGTAGGGTAAATGGGGTCTCATTAAGAATGGGACATTTAAGCAAAGACTAGGAGTAGGTGAGAAGTTAATGTGGGATGGATCTCAGAGGATCAACACTGAGGTAGAGGGGTATAGAACTGAAAGCAAAAAAATGAACAAATGAGAAACAAACAAAAACTCACAGACACTGACAACAGCAGGTGGGCACCAGAGGGAAAGGAGGGTGTGGGGGTGGTGGTCAGAGATAGTAAAGGGTTAAGGGGGCAAATATATGGTGATGGAAGGAAATCTGACTTTGGGTAGTAAACACAATGTGATGTACAGATGATATATGATACACTTGTATACTTAAAACCCATGTAATTTTATTAACCAGTATCAACCAATACGCTTAATTTAAAAATTAAAAAAGAAAAAAACACTGAGACAGAGGAATCTCATATGGATTACACTAGACAAGCCAGGCATGTCAAGGAAAAAGCAAGGAAGCCCATGAGAGAGTAGATAATCAGCAAGTAACAGTAACAGATGATGTCTGGAAGCTAATGGATGGGTGGGAGGGTGGTAGCATGCAGAAGACCAGGCAGTTTTGTAGACCATTGAAAAAGCTCTGGCTTTTATTCTTTGCTGATTTGTGAGTGGAAGAATGAAAGACGATGTAGTCTGACATGTTTTAGAGATGTCACTCTGGTGTTGAGAGTGCCCTCAAGGTGCACTCCAGGTGCAGGAAGCTAGGAATGGGCGGGGGAGAGGGGCTTTTAACATAATATCAATAAAACTCTGTTTAAGATTTTGAGAATATTAAAACCAGGTATTTGATAAAAGAGCTATACATACTTTTGCCTGTTATTAGCATGCACTTATTTGTCAGTTCTTAAATATTGTACATGTTACAATTCTTACTACTAAACTTAGATTTATTGATTTTCTCTCATGCTTTGTACCATCTCTACTTGAATATGAGCAACCCAAAAATGGTAATACTATTTTGTTCACCTCTTTTCTCAGTGTTCAAAACTTTTTTCTTGAATTAAATTAAAAAAGCTCAAATATCCTGTTAATATGCAAAAAAAAATCTTAGAGAGACAGAGAACTAAAGGGCAAATTCAAAGTAGGAAACTAGTAATGACACTTTAGACAGTTAATCCAAAGGGTTGAAACCTACCACAAGAATAATCAAAAGAAAACTGTTAAACAGCTTATTTTAACCAACAATGGCTGGTTAACATAAATTAAAATTAAACTATGATTTTAATTTCAAAAAATTTAAACTTGTTCAAAATAGTATTTTTGAGTTTGGAAAAAGCTTCTATCAATTTCTTGGTAATTTATATTTAGTTGAAGAGAGCAATAAGAGTATTTGAAAGAGAACACTATTGGTTTAACCTACAGATCTCATCAGTTCACTCACTGGTTTAAAAACCTTTAGTGGTTTCTCATCTTTTAAGGATGAAATTCAAAGTCCTTTGTCAGAGGGCGAAAGCCATTTATGAAATAGTCCCTGACTACCACTCCATCCCTACGCCTGTCCTTCTTTATTCCAGTCCGCAGTTCCTTCTGTTCAGTGTGTCTGTAACACCGTCCTGCTCCTCCACCTAATACAAACTCCTACCCTAACATGCCCTTCCTGCTTCCCAAGTCCAGGTCAGGTATATTCTTTGTATTACTTAACACCTACTTCTTATTTCTATCCTAGAACTTACTATATTATGGAGCTCTTACCTGTTTGTCTCTTCTGGTACATGGGGCTATCTTGACAGAGGGATTTTTTTCAGTCCTTTGTGTTTAAAACAGTTGTATGAAGGGATCTAGTAGACGTGTGACAGTGAATAAATTGGGGAATAAGATGTTCATTTGGGAATGGAACAACTGTGGGTAGGTTTCAGTTCAAGCATGATGCTTTTTACCCAGAGAAGCAAACTAGTTTTATATAACTTTATAGGTACAGTTTATTTTTCTATTTTAAAAAGTAATATAAACCTATAGAAAACATTTGAAATTAATAAGTACAAAAAAATCACTCATAGTCACTCTCTTATAAACTCTTGTGGGTTTGTGATATTCTTTCCTGCCAGTGGTTGCTTTTTTGTGTGTTTATTCTGTTTTTTGATGTTAAAATTTCTGACTATAATTATGGATTTGTCTTTTTCTTTCACTACTTCTACCTCATATTATCATTAGCTAAAAACTGAAATACCCCTCTGGTACTCCACCTAATATTATATTATAACATGTAAATATATAATTTTTTTTTCTGTGAGGGGAGAGTTTATGCTTCTTAAATCTCAGTATTTCCTTATTGTTCTGCATTTTGTAAGGGGTTTGGTAAGTGTTCAGTAATGGGTAAGTCCTTTCTTTACATCATTAAGCAGGTAATGTGCATCCATAATGTATATTATTATATTGTATAATTTAGCTTTCTTAGTGATTTTTTATAACTTATTTTTCTTTTAAAAAATGATGTTTCTCCTACATTATTTGCTTCTTGGGCATTAAAGGGGCAGAGGAGCCTAACTGTGTGACATTCTGGGCAGCATGCATGGCTGATTCAGCAAAGTTAATTATTGATTTAGAGGCCAAAGCAACCTTCTCTTAGTTGGTTTTATTGTCTAGAAATCACCTTCAATTCTGCTTTTCACCTGCCAGAAAAAGCATCAACTCTCTTGTTATCAGTGACCTTTGACTTGTCACTAGCATTCAAAACATTGTTATTTCTGCATTACTAATAAAGTGTATCAGGTCAACCACCTTGTCAGTTTTAGCTCTTCACTTTCCTATACCACTTGCATTATTTGTGGTCCAGGATAAGAGAGGAGTTTCCGGGATTTCTGTAGATATTTTGGGGAAAGGGTGATTCTTGAATCAAAACTATCAGATCTGTATTTTTCTTTAATCCTTTTTAACAAAGCCTTCCCTCAGTCACATCTGAAATATCTTGTTTTTTAAGGCTATGTGACTTTCTAACCTTGCGTTTGCTTCTCAGTAGAGTAGATCTCTGTTTTTCCCACTAACAAGAGGAATATTTGAAGCCAGTTCAAAGAAACGGCAAAAGTATTCCCTTTGCTCCTCTTACCATGTTCCCACTACACTATATTTACTATTCTCTAGCATAGGGGTGAAAAAAAAATGATCATATTTTGGCCCAGCCTACTGTTGCTAAATTAGAAACTTCCTATTTTGGCCAGCATTTTGCTTCACTCAACAAATAACTCTTTCAACAGTAAATTTTATAATTAATAAAGCTTTAGTTTTAAGGAGTCTAAGCCTTTCAACTAACTCCAAACTCATAAACTTCTCTGTCAAGAAATTGCTTATTAATTTTATTCTTGCTAGGTCATCATTTTTTTCATATGAATGAGTTGTTACTCCAGAGCGCTGAGATTTCCCATGCCATCCAGAAGTAATATAATGCTATAATAGAATTTGCTTGTAATAACTCACAAAGCCTTCGGTGCTTCATGTATTCCAGGTACCCGGTACTCCGGGAATTAACATTAGAAATATGTTACTAACTAGTCTCCGTAGCTGAGTTCCATCCAATAGCCTAATCTCTCAGTTTCTTGGATTCCTTAACTGCAATGAGTTTTTCTTCTATACCACCTTCACAATTCACTTATTTGATCATACCCTGGATCTCTAAAATTTCCATTTCAGACATTTCATTCTCTAATCCTGACCTCCTGTCCTTTTAGGGCCCCCTACTCAAATACTCCAACTGTCCTTCAGCCCCTTGATGTCTCTCAACCTCTAGTTCAATGACACTAATTCTTTTTTACTGTCCAGCCTCCTCAAAATGTCATTACTCATCTTTTTTTCTTACTTCCTCTGTCACATAACCCCCCCTAATTTTTTATCCCCAGCTAACTGCTTACCCCACACCTGCAGCTGAACATTACTAGAGAAAATAATATCATTGTACTGGCTGGATTAATTTCAAATGTACTACCACAGATTCATTCAATAAACTGATATTTATTGGACACCAATTGTGTGAGACATGGTCTGAATGCTAGGAGTCTATCATAAATAAAATACACAAATACCCTTCCCTTCACAAAGCATACTTATTGGGCTGTAAAGTATATATTGAATTATCATAAGTACTATGGAGAATGTATAGGAAGGATATATCGGAAGGGTTGAAATTTTAGTTAACAAAGGAAACATCACTGATTTCAAAGGGTCATTTATTACCGCCAGTTAATTCCCATTCTCCTAGACACTATGTAATTCTGCCACTCCTCTTTAATGCCTAGATCCCTTTTTCCTCTAAGCCAATGGTTTTGCCACCTGTAGGTAAAGAAACATGATAAAATGTGAATTTTGTCATATTTTCATCATAAGCTCCACCATCCTACTTGTATCTGAATGCATCTACTGTGTCTCCCTTTTAGCTGTAATGGAAGAGCACTTTTTTAAAATAAAGTAAGCATCTACACTTAAGCATTGAATCTGACTCTTTTTCTTTCTCAAGGGTTTTGCTCTTGAAATTTCCCCTTTCCTGCATTGTCAGTCTCTCCCTCTCTATGAGAGCATCCTCATCAGTAAATAAGCAATTTTAATATCACACTTTTAAAAAATCCTTTCTTGACCCCAAATTCCTTTATGGCTTTGCTCCATTTTTCTCTTCCCTTTATGACATAACTCCTTGAAAACTGTCCATATTCATTCCTTAAGTCACTCCAATTGAGCTTTCGTCCTCACCATTTTACTGAAACAACTACTCCTTTGTTAATAATGATTTTTTTTCTGCGTTTCTATCACCACAAAGTCGCTGGTTTTCCCCATAACTTCACTTCTTGGTCTCATTATCCTCTAACAAAGTCCTAATTCAGGAGTTCCTCTGGCCTTTGTCTTTGGCTTCTTTTCTATCTACCTATTCTTCAGAGTTTGATCCCAAGGCTTCCAAGGCCATCTTTTCACTAATGGCTTTGTAATTTCTGTTTCCATCCCTCACCATTCCTTTAAACTCAACTCATGTGTTGTCTAATCAGCTACTGAAATTTGCCACTTAATATGGCCAGACCTGATATATGTTTCCCTCTCCAACAAAATCATCCTCTATTTCTTGTTTCAGTAACTGGCACCTAGTTGCTTGAGGGTGAAAAAACAAAAACTAAAACAAGTGGTCATCTGTGATTCCTGACCCTCACTAATACTTCTTGGCTACTCCAAAATATATCCATAGTTCAGCCACTCTTACCATCTCTGTGGCTATAAATTTGGTGTAAGTATATTACTTCTAGCTTAGCTTACTGAGAATGCCTTCTAATTTTTCTGTCTTAACTGGGCCCTGCATCTAACTAAAATAGCTACTGTATTTTTGAAGAGAGTACCTACAAATCATAATGCTTCTTGTAGGTCTTCTAGATGCAGGGGTAAAAAATGTTTGACCATTGTAATTTGGTTATTTTTTCCTTAACCTGGGCCAATGGGCCAATTTAATAATTCTTCCACCTTTCAGCAAAATTGTCCTAGTTACCGAGTTTCGAGGATTGTGTCCTACCTCAACTAAAAGCCTTGGACTCTATCATTGTATTATTTTAAGTATCACCTTCTAGAACCCCTAGTGAATGTAATTCTCATCTTTAGAAATAGTAGTAGATACCAAATGAGTCTATAGAAATAAATACCAGATCAACAACTAATATACCCAAATTCTAAATTTTTCATAGTGTTCAACTGAACTGTGAAGAAGTGTTATATTTGTAAACCCATCAGAAACCAGTAATGTTTCACTAGATCATTTTGAAACTTGTTACTCCCCTTTCTATCCAGAGAATAGGGACTTAGCAAGGATGGATGAATGGGTGGGTGGCTATAGATAGGTAGACAGATATGTTGGCAGAATGGGTGGGGTGAGAGAAAAATGCGTATATAAATACATAGATAATTGTGATAAACATAGATTTTGTATCTGTATGTGATTAGGTATACACATGTATTAGAACATATATCAATTTCAGCTCTTCCTGAAGACCTTCACAGTCACTTGTAAGACATTCAGGTAGCTACCCCTAGCATTGCTGGGTAAGAGTGCACTCTAATTTCTTCCCTACACCAAAGACACTGACATCATAATAGTAGTAATGATCATGATGATGCTTATCATGATGATGATGATGTCTGTTAACTATGTACTCTGTATCAGTCAGTGTTCTTAACACTTTACAGGTATTATTTAATCTTCACAATAAACTTGCCACATAGATTACTCTTACTAAACTTACACATATCACTTCACTATGAGATAGAATTAGTGGTCATCTGGGGTGTTCTTTTTTTCTTCCTCACAACTACTCAAAAATCAATGTAGACTGCAGACCCTGCTTTAGAATATGTTCTCTGGTGAAGAACCTCACTCCACTGTCTTCCCAGATCCTGTATTTGCATGTCATTTAGTTATTGATGCAATTCGAGGATCGATTGTGATACAAGAATCATGCGATGCAGGAACCTAGAAAAATCATCGTGTACCAAGATTTTGCTCTGGATATTAGAGGATAAAGGTGAAAAACATCAGTGTCCTCAAATAGTTTCATTTATATATTCCTTTCTGTACCCTATTCACAGTCTCTTGCAGTTGACCTTAATTCTGAATAGACTTGGTTCTTCCACTAATTAACCATTTGAACTTGTAAAAATTCCCCTCTTTCTCTGAATTTCTCTTCTTTATCTGCACAATGAGCTTTGTTAAGCTATGTGATGTCAAAGATTTTGTGTAACACTAAAGTTGTAAATGGTGAATACAGAAGGATATGACCATGTGTCAAAGCTGTATAAGGAAGAACAGAATCCTTCTTAATTATCTAAGAATTTACTGTAGTATCACTTTATGTCAATAATAACAGCTATAATATATTAATCACCTAATGTGCAAGCCTCTGTGATTGACAGTGATCAAGGCAACTGGAAAATGTGGAATGAGCCAATCAGTGGCTTCATGAAGTGGATACTGTCGTGTGATTGGAGTGATCAATGCAAATTACCAAAGATGGCTGATGCAGTAGAAAACAGCGGCACAACAAAACAGGCAATTTCAGGTTTATAAAAGTAAGTTTAGATCATGCCCTGTTTAATAAATCCTAGGCAGGTATAATCCTCATTGTCCTCATACTTCCCCTGCCCTTTCACTTTGTGAATTCCCTAAATGTACAAGTTCCGACTTATCTAACTAACTCAGTAGTTTATGGAATGTGATGGTGAAGTCTGCGCCCTGTGAAGGTAGAAGCTCACCAGAACCATCACGGGAAGACTAGAGAGAAGGAACTTCCTCTGAGACAAACATGAAAGAAGAGTTGACAAGTAAATGAAAACCGTCAATTGTGTAGGCCTTCTCTTTACTGTCTTCTATGTGGAATGTAAACATACATGCACGAAGGCTCCAAATACAGGGCCCAGCAGAGGTCACGCCTGCTTGTGTGTGGTTGGTAGGGTAATAATATGGGTGTAATAATTTATAGTTTTAATTTGAACATTTCACCTAAGATGTCATATGGTGTGCTTGAGTGTGATATTGTTATGTGACAGAATTACATGCTTATGGTTTTGTAGTAAAAGATTTTGTAATAAAAAAGGGATGTTATTTGTGCCAGACCCTGTATATAGTACATGGTGGGCATCTTAATGAATATTATTATTTCAGCTACTAAATATTAAAATGAATATCTTTAATATCATAATTTCATCAGTGTTCTTTCCTTAGTACTAATGTTGGTTCCTCAGTGCTCTTTGTCTAGATTCATACTCTTGGTAACTTCATCAAGTTTAATGGTTTTAAATACTATCTTCATACTAATCTCTCTGGAACTCGGGACTTGTATACCTAAATACCTTCTTGACATCTCCACACAGAAATATAAAGAGATCTCATGTTTCATGTGACTGAAGTTGAATACCTGGTGTTTACCCAAAACCTGCTTCCAGCTTTCCCCATCCTTCCAATTGGTCTGGCCCAAATCCTTGTAGTCATCCTTGACTTCTCTCTTCCTCTCTCATCCTACACCCAGTCCATCAGAAGTCCTGCTGCCTCCAACTTCAAAATATATTATGAACCCTACACTGTATCGCGTCTACTACTAACACCCTAATCCTACCTACCATCTTTCACCTGTCTCACTGGTAATAACTTCTTATCCAACCTTCTTGTCTCCTCAATGTGTTTTCAACACAGCAGCCATTAATCATCATTTTAAAACCTAAGTCAGGTTATGCCACCTCTTTGCTGAAAACTCTCCAGGGTAACTATTTTACAGAAAATGAAGAACTTATAGTAGCTTTCAAAGCCCTGCAGTGTGCAGCCTCCTCATTACCTCTCTGTTCCTTGATCACTTTGCTCTGGTCACTCTGGCTTCTTTGCTGTTCTTAAAAGTATATGTTATGTCTTTGCACTAAGACCATTCATTGCACTAGCTATTTTCTCTGCTGGGCATGTTCCTCCCTCTCCTTTTTTCCCTTTTCAAGTGTTTGCTCAAACATCACCTTCTCATTGAGGTTGACCTAACCACTTTATAAAATCACAACCCCAGAACGTCTGATCTTACTCCTCTCCACTTTATTTTGTATTTTTTTAGTTTCTTTTTGTTGTTCAGTTATAGTTGTCCCCATTTTCCTCCCAGTACTCTCCCCTGCTCTACCACTCCCCCCCACCTTCCACATTCAATCCTCCCCCTCAACCCATTATCTTTGTCCATGGGTCCTTTATACTTGTTCCTTCAATTGAATCTTCCCCTTCTTTCCCCTGCTATCTCCCTGCCCCCATCTGCCTGGTAACTGTTAGTTTGTTATTTATTTAGACATCTCTGGCTCCATTTTGCTGGCTTGTTTGTTGTGTTATTTTGCATTTTTAATATCACTGACCACCCATTAAATTACATAATTTACTTATTTAAATGTTTATTATCCCCCATCCCTACTAGAATATTACTCCATGATGGAGAATTCCTTGTTTTGTTTGTTGATCATTCTCAGTAGCCTAGAAAGGTGCCTAGACATTATACGTGAGGGGCATTTTCTAGAGATACGACATACATTATTTCACTTAATTATCATTTCTGCATGTGCAGTTAAAGAAGACTCTTAGAGCTTACCTAACTTGGCTGAAGAGAGTATCTGGTAAATAGTGGAGGTGAGATTTGTCTGTCTAAACCTCCTGTGCCTCATAACAAAGCAAGCAAAAACAAGGAAATAGAAGAAATACATATCTGTGGATGGATTTATGTACTTCATGGTTAAAACATCTTTATATAAATGTCTAAATATAAAAATAGAATATTTTCTATTTTAATATAGAAATATAATTGCATAAGACTAGAATTTAGATATTTTCTTATACATAGATTCATCTTAATCAGTAACTTAAACATATTCTGCTTTGTCTTGATATTATTTCAGTAAATATTGTTGCTAAAGGAGTAACTTTATCTTTCTCTCTCCTCAACACAAACTCTCTCTCATGCAGCCTATATATAGCAACACACTGACATAGAAAACCGTTGTCCTTCCAATTATGCATTCTGTTTGATGGGTTGTTAAGCCTTACTAAGATCTCATTTGCATTCATTTTAAAATGAAATTGACTATGTCAATAAGCATCTTCTGATTATTAAATATAATACATAATTGGAGCATCTTTCTGGGTTTTCAACTTAGAATTGCAAGTCAGGCTCTAGGAAAAGGCAGGACAGTTACTCTATTTTGATTATAAATCCCTATATTTCTTGAGAAATATTCTTTCTGAAAAATGACTGATGTTCCCAACATAATAACACATTTTTTATACTCTATAAAGTTATTATTCCCTATTGGTTAGAATGTTATTATATCTATCAAGGGAGATATACCTTGATACTGTATGAATCACTTTGTCTTTGAGACATGTATTTCTAATTTGACACTTGTGCATAACTCAGTTGTATATACCATTTAGGAGAAGACAAAATAAAGCATAGCTTTTTTAAATCTGAAATTTAAGGAGCAAGACATTCTAAACCACCAAATACTATTTTGGTATAATCTCTCACCTTTGTTAACATTTTATTGGATATAAATCATAATATATCAGGTTGCATAGCGACAATATGGTTCACCAGGCATTCTATTTTTATAACTTTATTTAAAACTGACATGTAACTTGCTGTACCTGAAACCCCAAGTGAGCCAGTTATTGGAGTGTAACAAAGTTTTGACGTCAGAGTAGCTATTTATTCCACTGGAAACCATTAGCAATGCATTACCCTTTGGCACTGCTGTTTTTTTGCAGAAACATGGTTAAAATTTTATAACTGATTTTGACCAATTAGATTTCTTTCCCTCTTAGAACTAAGAAATTATGTATAATACACAAATGCATATGCATCTGTTTATATATAATATACATATGCTTTATATTCCTAAGTTGTGTAATATATATTTAAATATTTTATATATCTGTACACTAATATTATGCATATAAAGCCCTTTTAAAATTTCTAATCAAAAGCCAAGTATTGTGGTTTTATTTTTCTGAATTTTAAGACTTCGTACTATCTTATGGAAGGGGTTTAGCTGCATATTATTTTTGCATGTTACTGTAGCTGTGGTGCTGACTAGCTGCATCTTTCTAGCATGTTTGTTGGCATTATCGCTGTCTCTGTTATTTTAAGAGGACTCCGGAGCATTTCAATTGCTTTCTACCAATAGTAAATTCTTTGGAAGTGATAGGGCAATATCATTTTGTGCAAATATAATATGATCACTTACAGACAGGTTTTCTCCCTTCCTAACTTTGATTTTTTCTTTTTTTTTTTCCTGAGGGCGCTAAACTATGCATGGTCCACCCATGCGTAGAGTTAGTCCCTTACCTTCTGAGCCAGCCAAGCGCCGGCTTACATGCTGAGCTCTGCCATTGTGTTTCACCCTGGATCTGATGGGACCACCATTTGGAGTTAAGAGGAGGAAAAGATTTCAGGTTTTTTAATTTAGTGAGCAAGCTGCTCTTGAAACCCTGTATAAAACATTACCAGGTTTGTGTTTGTGAAATAACTCACTTGGATCAGTTAAGGATATACCTACATTTAATCTGAGGAGGGAAAGTTAATTCTATTTCAAATGTCAGTGTGAGACCTTAAATTCAACAATAATTATTACCATTATTTTCAGTGTATTATTTACTTTGAGGATAATCTTCATTTATTATTGAATTGATTGTTTTCTCTTGAAAAATTCAAACACTCACATATAAATCTAACAGGAGAGCTCCACCCTCATAACTCTTTAAGCATGTCACAATTTTTCCAACTCCATCTCTTCCCCTAAAACCCACCAAGACTCTTTTGAAAAATGTGTAGGATGAGTTCTAACTCCAAAACTGGTAAATTTCTTACAAAGTGTCATAATATTGCACATTGGTTAAAAGTGGAGGTGGGAACAGAGCAAACAGGGTTAGAATTCCAGGCTGCCACTACCTCTTGATACTGAACAGATTACTTCAAAATTCTGAATCAGTGTACTGACCTGTAAAGTAGATATAGTAATAACTACCTCAAAGATTATTGTTTTGTAAGGATTAAATGAAGTAACAACTGTCTAGTCCTTAACTCAGTGTCTGCCTGGCTCATAGTCTAACTCCATAAATGCTGACTATCATTTGTGTTATTGCACTTGGGAACTCTCATCTGCAGGGGCAGCCTGGCACAGCACTTGAAGCACTGGCTTTAGAACCTGCACTTTAGCCCTGGGTTAGAATCTCAAGTCTGCTCTGTATGAGCTGTGTAACCTTTAACCTTAACTGCTGCCTCAGTTTCCTTATGTAAAATGGATATAGTAGTACCTATCTCAGGTGTGTTTGCTTATATGCTGTAATACAAGGAGAGTGCCCAGAACAGTGCCTGACACATAGTAGGAGTTCAATGAGTGTTAGTTTTTATTATATAAAAAATTGCTGAATCTGAGCTTCCTGGTATTTTAGAGGTATTTTAAGCCTAGCCCTGGCGTTTTATAATGATTAAACAGACCCAGCTGGAAATGATTTCCCTGAAAACACGCAGCATTTTTTGCACACTTTAGCATCTAGCCCAGTGATCCTGCTAATAGTCTTTCAATAAATATTTAATTGTAAAACTTAGTTAATCCAAGTAATTGACACCAAAATCTGAATTAATTCATTTTAGTACTTACTGCAAAATCATGTTATTTAACATTTTATTGTCATTGTACTTTTTTTTTAAGTTGAGATATGTAATTCTTTCAAGAAGCCTAGTTGTACTGGTTTGAGGTAATTCTGATTCAAGATTCATATTTGGATTATTTCTGTTCTCAAGCATACAATAAGTTTTTCATCAAGCAGTTAATCTCAGCCCCATAAAACCTGCAGTGACCTCACTGTTCACATTGGTGACATAGATGCTAGGCCTCTCTAATCCATTCCTTTACTGCTTCCTCCCCCTCAAGGGTGGATGCTAAAACTAGAGCAACGAATAGACTTTTTCTCCTCGCATACCATTCTGCTTTTTTAAAAAGTATATACATAGTTCAAGGATTACTATATTAAGAAGTTGTTGAATCAGTTTTATCAGAGAGATGTGCAAACAGATGCCCTGAATCAACCTCTCCAAGCTATCTATAGTAGTACTTTGACATCTTGGTCTTGGAATTGACCTGAGTTTAACTCCTAGCTTTACCACCAGTAGCTGTGTGACCTTGAACAATGGACTGATTATCAAATATTTATTGGCCACCCATTCTATTTTCTGTTACTGTGCTAGATAATTGTATAGAAAGATGTACAAGATATATATTCTCCAAGTCCAAATTCCTATAATTATAAACTGAAGATAAAAGTGTTTACATTAAACAATTTATACGATTGTGATGAAGGTCAAACTGTGATCACCTAAGGTAAAAACATTCCTTGAATAGTGACATCGTGCACTATTATTATACTGTGAGCTCTTTGAGAGCAGGGACTGTGTGTTACTCTCATTGCCCTTGTATTTAACACAGTACCAGACACATCAAACTATTCGGAAAATGCCTATAGCAGACTAATTTTCTTAAAAATTTCAAAAGCATCTATTAGTGCATAGAAGAATATTAACATTTTAGAATGTAAACTTAAAAATATGGAAGATTTATTCTTTATATTTTGTAGCAGGATTCCATATATACTCAGAATTATGTGGAACATTCCTATAGAATCTTCTGGAAAAAAAGTGGTGTTACACAAAGTCATATTTATACTTGCAGTGTTACCTGGAAGCCCTATGTTCTGCAAAGTAATATGGGGTTTAAATTTAAGAAAAATTTTAAGGTTGCTTAAGTCTATTATAAGACCAAGATAAGACCAAGAACTGATATTATTATTTTTTTACCCACACATCTGTTTATTTTTCCTTATTATTGAATATATTGGGGTGACACTGGTTAACAAAACTATACAGGTTCTAGGTGCACAGTTCTACAACACATCATCTGTGTGCTGTATTGTGTCTTCACCTCCGCAAGTCAAGTTTCTGTCCATCACCACTTACCCCCAATACCCTCCTCCACTTCTCCTACCCCTCCCACCCCAGCAGTCACCACACTGTTGTCAATGTCCATGAGTTTTTTCCTATTTTTTATTATTTTTATGGAGCTAGAGCCAGAGTTAGCCTCTGGGTTTTAAAATAATTTAATTTATATGTCATATATAAATATATTGAGTGGCTAAATATATATTTTGTACCCAAACTTAAAAATAATCTTTGAATAACCAAATCTAATTGACATGGTAGTCAACCTCGTAAAATCTTTCTAATTATTTGGACAGTACATATATGTTAATGTTATTAAATTGATTAGAAATACAAGCTTCAGCACACTAGACCACATCTAAAGAAATCTTTCATGTAGTGTATTTCAAGTTAATAATGTAGGAAGTGAAGTCTTGAAATTTTTTAGACCAGAAAATGTCAGTATTAAGCAGTATGAACCTGACCAAAAAAAAAAAAAAAATCAGATCCTAGAGATTATCCTTACATTGTACTTCCAGGTTTGAACCTAACTACCCTTTTGAAAAATAATACCACTCAAGATACATAAACTAAATTCATGCGTGGTTTGGGAGATTATGTCCTGCTAACACACACTCAAATATTCTTTTAAAATGAGAAATGATACATAGGAGTAAAATTCAGCAACTGAAAAGTGAAGACAAGCCTTTTAGAGAGACGCTACTAGGAAATAGTACGGCTAAAAGAAATTTCCTTCTGACACACACCCAGCTAATAATTTGCATTTACTGAGGGAATGAATTTTTCCTACTCCCACTGAACTTAAACAAAAAAAGCAATGAAAATTCACACTATAAATTTTAAGTTTTCATGGACATTTTTCAAGAGGTCAGAAAGGCCATATTTTCTTTTTCTTAGACTAAAACCATTAGCTATTTGCCATAATTTTCTTGTCATATTATATAATAACCACACTGAGTTTTTAAAATAATGAGTACCACCAACAGGAGGAAGGTTTGCATGCCTTTTTCTTCTCTGGATGCATCATTTTAGTATGCTGGCAGTTGTTAGCAGCATTACCACTGAGTACTCCATGTGACCAGGAAAATGCGGTACATCTTCCTAGGGCATCAGTTTTACTTGTTAAAGTCAACATTGTTTTATGATTAAACGTTATTTTATATTAAAATAAATATAGATATATCATAGAGTAGAGAAAATGCACATTAATTTCAAAATTCAAACATCAGACTTCATGGTCCAATTTTTGAGCTAATGATGGTTTTCTTCCTTTGAAAACCACTGCTGGCTTCCATCACACATTTTCCCTTTATTTTTAAATACTTGATTGTATTTACAGATTTTTATTTCTTTATCTAAAACTGAATTTAAAGTGCCTTTTTAAAGTCCCATTTATCAAAAGATACTAGGGTGGAGCCCTGCTGGCATAGCTCACTGGATTGAGCGCGGGCTGCGAACCAAAGTGTTGCAGGTTCGATTCCCAGCCAGGGTACATGCCTGGGTTGCAGGCCATAACCCCCAGCAACTGCACAATGATGTTTCTCTCTCTCTCTCTCGCTCTCTATCTCCCTCCCTTCCCTCTCTAAAAATAAATAAATAAATAAATAAATCTTTTTTTTTTAAAAGAAAAGCATTTAAAAAGAAAAAAGATACTAGGGTGAACCGGTAATTTTAGGCTTACACACTAGAATTAGGCCAGTTCCTGTGTGAAGACAGGTTAGTACTCTCACACCATTTCCTTTGTGTTGGTGACTTTGTTGCTAGAATTTCCCTCTTCTCTCTGAGAGGGGATGACATACACACCTACTCCTCAAGCCTCAGTGTTCCTTATAGCTGTCATCTCTTCCCTTATGTGGCACCGTTATCCTTTACCATAACAGGAAGCATTTAATTTTTCTTATTCATACTTGAGCATACTTAGTTTATAAAAACTATCATCAGCCTCAAGGGTTTACCATTCCTCATGGTCTGGATAGATATGCCAGAACCTCTTCTTTTTCTGTCTGTATCTAACCATTGCTCCTTACAAAGGGATATGGATGAGAACCCCTCTGGAAAATCCACAAAAATAAAGCATACTTGTCTTGATATTGATTTCTTAAGTCGGTAATTAAACACCCGTAATTGCAGATGATCGTGCAATATTCTTTCCATCATTATTTCTTCAAATAGGTTCTTGATCCCTTGCTCACTCTCTTCTCCTTCTGGTATTCCATGATGCATATGTTGTTACACTTCCTGTTGTCCCAAAGGTTTCTTGAGCTCTCCTCAGCTTTTTAAAATTATTTTTTATTTTGCTACTCTGTCTGCATGTTTTTTCCTACCGCCTCTTCCAAATCCCTGATTTGATCCTCTGCTTCATCTAACCTACTGTTTATTCTTTCCAGAGTATTATTTATTTCAGATATTGCATTCTTTATTTCTGACTGGTCCTTTTTTATGGTTTATATGTCGTTTTTCATGCTGTTGAGTGTCTTTATAATTCTTACTCTAAACTCTCTGATAGATTGCTTGCCTCCATTTCATCTAGTTCTTCTTCTGTAGAATTCTCTTGTTACTTCGTTTGGGGCCTGTTTCTTTGTCTTTTCATTTTGGCTGCCTCTTTGTACACGTTTCTGTGTATTAGGTAGATCTACAAACACTGGTGCAACCCTATGTCAGATGCTGCCTGTGACTGGCCCTGGGCAACTTGTTTGGAGCAATCAGCAATCCACAGTGTGTGGCTCCTTCTGCTGGACCCATTTGTATGCAGAAAGAACCAGACTATACACCCAAGTTCACTTTTACTAGCACCAGGACCAGGAAACGGTCTGCTAAGGTCTCAGAGCTCCCAGAGATCTGCTTCTGCCTGCAGGTTTTTTGTGGCGTTAAAGAGTGAAAATCTTCCAGCTATAGTCCTCAGCAGCAGGGCTTAAGCACCACAGGGTGGGGAAGAGTGATTCCTGTAGGCGGGGCTCTTTCTTCCCCTCTGGCTGACACCACTTGGAAGTAAGTGCTCTGCCTGAGTAAGATGGCTTCTGCAATGTAGGGAACTACTCAACACCGGGATCCTGGTGGCTTTTCCTTGAGTTCTCTTCCCAGAGCCACTAACTCCAGACTCTCCTTATGCAGCTCTAGTCCACTCTGCCCTTCCTCTGCTGGAGCTCAGGGTCAGTGACTGCAAATGGAATTTTGTGTGTTGGCCCTTTAAGAGGCTCTCAGCCTCTCCAATCAACTCTCGCTGGTAGACAGAAACCCCGCTACTTTTCATAGCCAGGTGTTATTCGGGTTCCTTTCGCAGTCCTGGTGCTATAGGCTGGGGAGACCAGCTTGGTGTTTAGATCCCACACTTCTCAGGGGCAACCTCTGGCCACTGATATATCCCTCTGGAACTTCAGATGCTGCCTGTCGGAGTCCAGCCAGCCCTCTCGCCCTACCTCTGCACTCCCTACCAGTCTCGTCGTGGTGAACTCACTTCTTCCATCTGTCTGTGGTTTTAAGGCTTCTCTCCAGCCGTATTCAGTTGGCTATTCAAGATGATTTTTCTATGATTTAGTCGTATTTCTAGTTTGGTCCTGGGAGGAGGTTAGTAGAGCTTCCACTTCCTCCTCCACCATCTTGAGTCTCTCATGATATTTACTCTGAATTAGACACCTCTAGCTTAAATGATTTGGCCCCTTCCTGTCTGAATTCAGGCAGGCAGCCAAGCACCCTATGTCAACAATGCCAAGCATTCAAAACAATTAACATTGAAGTCATAATAGAATATCCTGAATAACTGATAGAATCAGTGGGGTATTTTGGCAGTGTATATGCATGGTGATTATTTGGAGCCTGAATTCATCTAAACTGCTTTCACAAGATGTAAATTTTAGAAAGTGCTGCCTCAGAGAAAGGGACACTTCTTATTCCAATTGTCACACTAAGCTTTCTAGTAAATTGGGTTAGAAAGTAGTATGAAGGGCGTGAGATTATCCACCATACAGAAGCCAGACCTTAGAAGTCATGGAAGGAGCATCTTAAGGCCATTTTCAATTACACTCTGATAATTATTACCCAGAAGAAGAAAAACACAGATGTAAAATAAATCTATCTACATATGAAACAAAATGTTTTTTTTTTCTGGGACATTTTGAAGTACCCCAAAGGGAAAAAAGAATACTCCCCAAAGCAATTTTGTTTGAATAGTATTGTGATTATTATACCATCCTTCAAAGTAAAGTTCTCCTCTTCATTGAATGAATTAAATATTGAGCTTAACTGAATTCTCTGACTTGGTTGGTATGAATGGAGAGTTTTATTTCCTGTCTTAGTAGAATATGATAGCATTTTTTCCTTTTTAAGTTCCTCCATGATATTGTGGGTGGCAAGACATTATGAACAAAAACTTAAAATGCACTCTTTTAAATCGATTGACCGTGATTATAAGTTGTTTCCAGAAAGCTTCTCATAACTCTGGGAAATGTGAAAAATAAATGTCTAAAACTTTTGTCCTTATAACAATTGTATTGAGTTGAAGTTATGAGAAACACACTGCATAACTATGTCTTTCTCCAAAGCCTATATCAGTATACTATGTATCTTACATTTCTTCCTTAGCACTTTGATTACATTTAAGTATGATAGGAAAAACATTGAGTTAGTTATTACCAAGTGTTCTCATTTTTGATGCCTTAAAAATATAGTAATGCCCTCAAAATCATCACCACCTTCATCCAAAAAAGATGTTTGCTACACACTTACAATTTTTTAGGTGCTGCACATACAAAAAAAGTATATGATATGGTCCGTATGACCCTTAAGAGACTTGGGGTCTTATTACAGAGGCATCAGGGTACAGACGTAAAAAGACAAGTAATATTACACAGTAGCATATACTGAGTGCCAGATGAATCAGAGAGCTCTATATAGTCCAGAAGAAGTTATCATCACCGAGCATTGTAACAGTATACTATCTACATGACAGAAAAAGAGGGACAGGGAAAGAATAAATATTAATTGGAGGGAAGGGGATTTAAGCACTGGGGAAATAGATGTTTTCATGTGAAAATTATATAGAATTAGGGTTCAGTGTTTGAATATCATGTAGAAAGAGTAAACTAAGATGCTAAAAAAAAAGAGGCAACGAAGCAGTTCTCACCAAGAAAATTCCTTATTAGAATTATTTCTCATTCATATCTAATTTCTGTTATATTAAAGTAGATCAATAGCCCTGGTGGTGTAGCTCAGTGGATTGAGGGTGGACCTGTGAACTGAAGGGTCACTGGTTTGATCCCCAGTCAGAGCACATGCCTGGAATACGGGCCCAGGTCCCTACTTTGCAGTGCACAAGAGGCACCCACACATTGATGTTTCTCTCCTTCTCTTTCTCCTTCCCTTCTCCTCTCTCTAAAATAAATAAAATCTTTTAAAAAAGAAAGTAGATGAATAGCTCTATGAGGGGTCTAGATGTAATGAAATCTTCTCTAGGGCATGTACTTGGGAAAATTGCATTTTCATTTGGTATCAGAGATTGATTTCCTGATAATATTGGTCTGAAACTGGGACCAGAAGAGTTCTTCTATTTTAAAAATTGTTATATATTCATTTAAACATTTACTAAATCCCTACTATTTTAAGACAATTGCAAAAGCTCTCTCTCCAGCCCTGTCCTCTCTCAGTGTTAGTACTGTACACTCAACTACTTCAAGGATACTGCCTGGGTGGGAGCATAGTGAGACCATTCCTTCTATATGCAGCTGGATCACTATGCTCATGTTGTGTTAATTTTTGTTACACCCATGTTTTGCCATGTGTAATGCACACTTTTGGCCCAAATTTTTGAGGGAAAAATAAAGATGAGGATTATACATGGATAGTACTAATTCTGTATCTATATAAATGTTTTAAATTCTTTTATGTATGCTTATATGTTAAAAGTATAATTCTAGAAAGCAATAGTGATATCCATATGCAAAACAATACCCTGGAATATGATAACCGGTTTTGTTTCTATAAATGAATGAATGAATGAATTAAAAAATTAAAATGAAAGGTTTTTTTTCCTGAAATTTGAGCCAAAAACATAGGTGTGCATTATATACAGCAAATTATGGAATTTTGTTCATGAGAGAGATCAACTTTTGGTTTTCTTTCTTTTTTTCTAATATCTTTGTTGAATTTGTATCAGAGTTATACTGGCCTTGTGAATTGAGTTTTAAAATGTTTCCTTTTTTATATTTTCTGGAAAAGTTTACATAATATTGATGTTATTTTGTTTATATATTATTAGTGCTATTTAAATGTTTGAAAGACTCATGGTGAAGCTAGCTATGTTTATAACTCCCAGTAGCCATGGGACTATTTGTCACATATTAATATGTGGAAAAGTCATGGGGTTTGCTAAGCTGCTATTCCAGAACAGAGGATGATAACTCCACAGAATAAATTGTGAAAGGGTTACTGAGAGATAGGAATACAACTGCATTTTATCATTTCTGAAATGGACTTTATCCACTTCAATGTATGAGTTGTGAATGAATGACTAAATCAATTTTTTAAAGTATTTCCTGAAGGGAAATAAAATGGTCAGTGAACACAATTCTATCAAAGATTTTGAGCAAGGATATCTTTTAATAATATTTAAAAGTGATCATATTTAGTATGAAAATTAAAATATCTTGGATATATATAAGTATGTCTACAAAGAGCTCTGTGTGGCATGGTAAACATGAACATATCGGAAAGTGAACATTTCTCAAACTATAACAGGCAGATGATGAAATGGAAGGAGAAATGTAGCCTAATAGTGGCACATAAAAGGGGTTGGAGAAAAAATTCTTTATAGTCAAAAGGTCACAACCAGTCTGCCCTGCATTTGGTGTGTTTGGAGCAAATCCTTGCCATTGCTTCCAACTCCCAATTATCAGGGACCAAATTATAACCAGAGTATCTAAGGGAAGAAAAAGAGCTTGGAGCAGAGGGAGAGAGGTAACATTTATTGAGGGCCTTCCTGTTCCTGTACCGAGGCATCTTAGTAGGTATTCTCATATACATTAATTCATATACTGTTTACAAAAGCTCTGTGACATTGAAATTGCTCTGTTGTCTACATAGTACAAATGAGGATTCTGAGTCTTGAGGGAATAAATAATTAGGAAGTTAACAGTCTGATTCAATTTGACTCCAGAATCTGTTAAGACATTTCTACCATAGCAGGATACCTCAGAGGGGAAAATTTAAACACCGTGATATACTAGAACTGAAATTGAGGGAAATTAAATAACTTATCCAAAAACCACAATTAATAAATATCAGAGTGAAGATTTAAAGGTGAGCCTCATGATCCTGTTTCCCTTTTCCACTCCACCACTGTTGTTTTAAGAAGAAATAAACCATTTGCTCAGTGATTTGTATATGTTTGTACATATACCTTCCTGTGTTGTGTGCTCTTGTTCATTTTTGTATTCCTGTACCCAGGATGTGGTAGATAGTCCTTATGCAGCAAATATTTGTTGAATGCTGAATCTGCAGACCTATGACATGAATAGATAGCAAACGTTTACAACAATTAAAGCATTTTAATTTAAAAAAGACAAAGTAGGGAGATTTGTGGATCATGACAAAGTCATAATGGTGAAGAGTTAGAGTTCTGAAATAGTGCTAAATAAACAGAAACTTGAGAGATATTACAGTGTAGCGGTTACAAACATAAATGCTGGAGCCAGGCTGGACTGAGTCTGCATTCTAATTCCACCACTTCGTATTTACGGTATGACTTGGGGAGGTGACTTCCCTCCCTGTACTTGTTTCTTCTCTGCAGAATGTGAGTCATAGTGCCACCCACCCCATGGGGTTAGGATGAGGATGAAATGACATAGCACCTACCATGGGGTATGGCACACAAAGTACTCTCCGAATATCTGCTCTTACCATTGCTTAAATGCGAACTTCATGTTTCATCTAGTGTTTTGGCTTTCTCTAAATTGCTTGCTTGGGAAGCCTAATGAAGTGGTAAAAGCGGCCATGGCCCCTGATTTGTGCCTACAGACTAATAAAATTTAATGACTGGAAAATAAGCAGTACACTAGGATTTGTATGGATTAATGCTGATACTGATGTGATGAGAACTGGGATTCACATAGTAAGCAGATCTCCCCCCTCCCCTGGAAGCCATTTGGATTTTGCTCTTCTTATATCCTCTTATGGAATATTATCACCAAATTGTCCCTCAAATGCACACACAAAATGAGTGTGTCCTCTTTCCAGGAAGTGGTAAAGTTCATTTTTATAGTCTTGGAATATAAAGTAGTCTTGCTTTGGTCAATGGGATATTAGAAAATGAAGAATACTGAGAAGCTTAAAAAGTTTGTGCATTGGGGTTGTCCTACCTCAGTGCTTTTGGACCTACCACTTTGCAGAAACCTGGGCTAGCCAAATAAATGCTAGGAACATACGGTCCAGTTATCATCCTAACCCCATTCAACTTCCCAACACGTGAGGCCATATGGGACCAGCTAAGCCTTAGTCAACCCACTATCAAAAAAATCACCAAGTAAGCCCAACCCAAATTGCCAGGTGATAGAATATGAGCTAATAAATTATTGTTTTAAGCTATTCAGACTTGAGGTGGCTTGCCACATACCAAAAGTAAATGATTCAGAAAGAGGCCAGACAAAACCATCATTAGTAGTCATTATTGTGGACTGTGTCTATGTTTTTGTCAGTTGTGTATTATGGTAAGGTATGTTACTAAACTTGAGATTAGAGGTATATAATGATTTAAAGCATTTATCTAATATTTTTTTTTGTTAAAATAGGAGTGTTAAACCCTAGGAGTGTTAAACCCTAGGAGAATAAAAATAATAGTGAAATTTATCTTAGTCTCCAAATTCAAGGTTTTTGTTGAAAATTTGTATCCAAACTTTACATTTTTAACATTGCTTTCTTCAGCATCAGTTTGTGTAGAATCTGACTCTACACAAATAAAGCTCTTCTCCATGACACTGAAAATTATTTATCCCTGGGCAACAAAAAGTGCCTTTTTATAGCAAGCATTTTGTCAGCCATGGGAATTTGGGGTTTCTAAAGCTGAAATAGATAAGTACTCTCATTAACTACAAGATGTTCAGCCCTGTGAGTTGGATCCGCTTTTATGATTTGTAGGGTAATTTACCTTAACACCTATCGTTAGACTGTATGCAGTTAGAAAAACGATGAAGTTCCATCTTCAAACCCAAATCAAACACACAGAGAACAGTAGCTACTCTTACATCACTAGCCTCAGTATATACTAGGGCACCTTAGTCCTTTATAGTAAAACAGACCCACAACTTGTATTCTAAATGCATATGGCTTGTCAGAGTCAAGATCAACAATACTTTCACAGTCAAAAGAACCTCAAAAATGGCTTTCAACAACCAAGGTATCATTGACAATCTACTGCAAAGCACCTTGTCTTTCCTTGGGATTGGGTTGCAGAACCATTCTCTTGTAGCATGTGCCTGAGTTACAAGCAGCATTCTCCTTGCAACCTGGGGAGCCTAGGGTAAAAACAAATGATGATGATGATTCAAACAAATTGTGCATTTGTAGTTATAGCTAAATGTCCTGGTTTGGCTCTATTCTTTGTGACCACCATGATCATTTCCAGTATTTGTTTTATAATGTAAAATGCATATGGAAAAATACTGAAATTTAAAATTTGAAAGAAAGAAGGGGGAGGAGGGAAGGCAGAGAGGAAGAGAAAGGACCTGAGAAAGGAAGAGAGAGAGAAAGGAAAGAAAGAAGAGGCAGAAAGAGAAAAAGGGGCATGGAGCCTGCCTGTCCAGGAAAATTAGCCACAACATAATTGCATATATGAAATAATGTCCCAGGGTCTGAAGTTGAGGCTAAGTTTTCAACATATTGGTCAATAAACTTTGTGGATGGTTTCTTTACTCTGAGAACAATCTGGTAATTCTAGAAACGTATAACTGATGCAGCATCAGAAATCTCTGCCTTAAACACACGATTTACTTTGTGGTGTTGCCTTATGGTTACTTTTTTCCCCTATGATATGCTCATACTTGTATATCATTATGCTGACTTTTGCACCACAAGGATTACGTTTTTGTTATTTACTCATTGTGAGGCCAAAAACTGTATCAGTATTGTGTATTACACAGTTACGTTTGAGAGCACTCAAGAATGCAAACATCTGCTATAAGATATTATTTTTATTTTACAAGTATATTAGCATCAAGCCAGATAATAGCTGTAGTGGCTAAGGAATTAAGACTGGGCGATAGTGATTTGTTTGAGGCTTTTGCTGTAGTGTAAAGATTTTTATGATTAAATATAATACCTGGATCCCAAAAGGATTGTAGAAAATGTGTAGGTGCAGAAATTATACTTAGGTCTGAAATAATTGGCAAAACGGAGCTGCACAAGTGCAGTTATGAAGGAAACGGGCTTAGCAGCGATGTTCATGAGAAAGAGCCAAGGGTATTAGACAGTCTAAGTCAACATTGTGAAATAAATTCTAAAACTATTTTGAACTTGAGCTGTATTCATATAACAACTAGAACAAGGGCGGCAAGAATTCACTATATTCTGGGCCAGTCATTATGGAATTTAGCTCTAGGGACATCAGCAAACTGGAACACATTCAGAAAAGAGCAGCTAGCACAGTGAAGGAATTTTTGTATGGGGAATTACAGAAGAAACGAGTTGTTTTATTTAGAGAAAAGAAGACTTAAGGACTGTAATTGCTGTAATAGTTATAATGTTTTTCATTTTGAGTGAAAGAAAAACCAACTCAAACTGGTTTTGATAATTAAGGTAATTTATGGACTCACATAACTCACAAGTTCAAAGAGAAGCTGGATTTCAGGTGAGGCTCAAGCTAATGGCTGGGCTATTTTTTTCTCTTTGCTTTATCTTCTACAGTTTTGGCTAAAACTGCTGCCACCCTTTCCCTTCTTTGAGTCAAGATCTGTGGTGGTGATAATCGGGATTATGTGTTTCTTTCATATCAAGTTAGGTTCTGAAAAACATTTTTCTTCCAGTAACTCATTGGAAGAGAGAAAATTTCCCTCCAGTCTCTAGGAAACATCTCTTGTATTTTTCATCAGCCAGAGTTGTGACACATGCCAATCTCTGAACAAATTACAGAGGCCATGGGAATAGTGTGTGCAAATTAGCCTAGCTTATCAGAAATCTACCTCTTGAGCCAAGATATTATATCCATCAGAATGTTCAAGAGAAACAGAACCAGTAACTTAACATACATACACACACAGACATGTGTGTGTGCATATATATACATATATAAAGATATTTATTTCAAGGATTTGGCTCACACAGTTGTGGAGACTGGCAAGTCTGAAATTGGTAGGGCAGGCCAGCAGGCTGGAAATTGACATGGGCCGATATTGCAGTCTTGAGGAAGAATTTCTTCTTCCTCTAGGAAATCTCAGTTTTTGCTCTTAAGGCCTTTCAGCTCATTGGATGAGGCACACCCACATTACTGAAGGTAATATCTTTCAGTTAAAGTGAACTGGTTGTAATATTAACCATATCTACAAAATACCTCACAGCAACACTTAGATGAGTGTTTGATTAAGTGATTGGGCCCTGTAGCCTACGCAAGTTGACACAAACCATCATAGATATGATCAGTCTCTCCCAAAATACTTGGCTGTAGTTTTGAGGTTCCATTGGAACAGAAAAATAGGCAACTAAGAGGAAGCCAACAAATATCCCTTACAGTAGCTAATGGTAAGTATGTGAAAGGCTGCCATGGGTCCTAGGTTTTCAGTTGTTTTATGTGCACTGATACCAGAGACAAAAGATACAGAAATAGTGAGGAAATGGCTATCAACTTAACTGAAAGAGAGAAACATAATGTGAGAGAAACATAATGTGAGAGAAACGTCTACCGGTTGCCTCTGGTATGCACTCTGGGGATTGAACTCACAGCCTACATCTGTGCCCTGACTTGGGACCAAACTCATATCTTTTTGGTGTATAGGACTATACTTCAACCAACTGGCCAGGGCAGAACTGGCTTAAAACACACATATACACACACTGTAGTAAGTTCTTATTACTGGGTATTCACACATGAGCTATATTACTGTAGGATAAGGCATAAAACTAAAGCTTAATATTATGTATTCTTGATCTGGGGGAAACTGAAAGAGACTTAAATGGCCTAATCACAAGTTCTGCTCTTCAATCTGTTCCCACAGACAAGATTCCTTCACCACATGACCCTTCTTATCAAAGGGATCAGGCACAGTATCTGCTTATCCCTGAGTAGCAGGTTCCAGAACGCTGCCAGCCATCAAATGATTCAGTCAAACCAATCACACCTCATGAGAACCAAGAGGACCCTGCCCTCTTATACTAAAAAACCTGCTTCTTGCAACCTCTGCGTGTAATGTTGTTGGTAGCATTTTACCTACAATAGAACTCCTTTTAAAATTGGAGTCATTCTTCCCAAATCCTGTTGCTGCTTTATCAACTAAGTTTATGTAGTATTCTAAATCCTGTGTTGTCATTTCAACAGTCTTTACAGTGTCTTCACCAGGAGTAGATTCCATCTCAAGAAACCACTCTGTTTGCCCATCTAAAAGAAGGAACTCCTCATCTGTTAAAATATTCTGATGAGACTGCATAAATTTAGTCACATCTTCAGGTTTCACTTCTAATACTAGTTCTCTAGCTGTCTCTACCACATCTGCAGTTACTTTCTCCACTGAAGTCTTCAACCTCTCAAAGTCACCCATCAGGGTTGGAATCAACTTCTTCCAAACTCCTGCTAATGTTGATATTTTGACCTTTTCCCATGACTCACAAATGTTATTAATGGCATCTAGAATGGTAAATTCTTTCCAAAAGGTTTTCAATTTATTCTGCCCATATCTTTCAGAGCAATCACTATCTGTGGCAACTACAGCTTTACAGAATGTATTTCTTACTAAAACTTGAAATGCAGAATTATTCCTTGATCTGTGGACTGCTGAATGGATGTTGTGTTAGCAGGTGTGAAAACAAGATTAATCTCCCTATACATTCCCATCAGAGCTCTTTGGTGACTAGGTGAATTGTCAATGAGCACTCATATTGACAGGAATCTTTTTTTCTCAGGAGTTTGTCTCAACAGTGAGTTTAAAATATGCAGTGAACCATGTTATAAACAGATGCACTGTCATCCAGCCCTTGTTATTCCATTTCTAGAGCTCAGGCACAGTAGGTTTAGCATAATTCTCAATGGCCCTATGATTTTGGGAGTGGCTTCATCTCAAAGTCACCAGCTACATTAGCCCCTAGCAAGAGAGTCAGCCTGTTCTTTGAAGCTCTTTGAAGATAGGTGTTGACTTCTCTCTAGCCATTAAAATCCAAGGTGCCATCTTCTTTCAATAGAAGGATGTTCATCCTACATTGAAAGTCTGTTGTTTAGTGTAGCCACCTTCATAAATTATCTTAGCTAGATCTCTGGATAACTTGTTGCACTTTCTACATCAGCACTTGCTGCTTCACGTTTCTTTAAACCTCATGAACCAACCTCTGCTAGCTTCCAGCTCTCCTTCTGCAGCTTCCTCACCTCTCTTGGTGTGCACAAAATTGAACTGAGCTAGGGCCTTGCTCTGGATTAGGGTTTGGCTTATGGAAATGTCATGGCTGGTTTGATCTATCCAGACCACTAAAAGTTTCTCTACATTAGCCATAAGGCTGTTTTACTTTCTTATCACTTGTGTTCACTGGAGTAGCACTTTCAGTTTTTTCAAGAACTTTTCCTTTGCATTCATAACCTGTTTGGTGCAAAAGGCCTGGCTTTTGGACTGGCTCAGCTATTGACATGCCTTCCCCACTAAGCTTAATCATTTCTAGCTTTTGATTTAACATGAGAGAGGTGTGACTCTTCCTTTCACTTGAACACTTAGAGGCCATTGTAAGGTGATTAGTTGGCCTGATTTCAATATTGTTGTGTCTCAGGGAATGGGGACATCCAAGGAGAGAGTGCAAGATGGGAGAATGGCTGGTCAGTGGAGGAGTCAGAACACACACAACATTTATTAATAAAGTTCACCGCTTTATGATAGTGTGGATTGTGGCAATTACGACAGTAACATCAAACATCATTGATCACAGATTACTGTAACAAATATAGTAATAATGAAACTGCACAAAATATTGTGAGAATTATCAAAATGTGAATCAGAGACACAAAGTCAGCAAATGCCGTTGGGAAAATGGCACCTGTCGACTTGCTGGACACAGGGTTGCCAGAAACCTTCAGTTTGTGTAAGAACGACAGTATCTGCAAAGCACACGAAAGCAATGAAATGAGTATGCCCATGTGTACCTAGAAATTTGTTTATCTGTCCACAGTTAGCACCTATTGGGTGGTTATGCAAACCATTTATTTATATATTTCTTCTTTTCACCTCAAAGCTCAGAAAGGCATGCTTCATTAATTATTTTTATTAATTTGTATATACCTCCAAGTAGGATAATGTTAGACATATAGCAGATATTCAATGAATATTTGGTGAGTGAAACTGAAATTGACTGTCTTCATTAGAATTTGAGGGAAAAAAATCAATGATCTGTGAATTTCTCCTTAAACGATACAATATAATAGTTAATATAACTATTAAGTAAATAGTTATAAGTATGATTTCCCCAACACTGTGGAAATCCACACTCACCCCACCCACCTGTAGATGGAGGAAATGAGGTCTTGGGAATGTTGCCCAGTGTTTCTCTTTTCATTCCCCTTCCGAAATGCATGCCAGTTGCCTTGCAGCTTCTGAAGATCCCTGAAGGCAGAATCTCACTCTGTGTAGGAAGCAGAGTTAGTATAGCTGCAAGGCGATCCCAACTTCTTATCTGTCTGTTGATTTGGAATGCTCCCTTCACCTCAGAATCCCTGCTCAGAGCTAAAACATCGCTTCTGCAGAAGGCGTTTATTTCAGGAGCAGCGTCTATCCTCTCGTGCGCAGCTTCCCAGCACCCCTGTTGCAAATTATGGGGAAATACGGAGAAAGCTGAAATGGTTGGCTTGAAGATTTTTGACATATCTCTTTTTTGCTGGTTTCTGTTTTATTCCTTACTGTATTTAAATGGGCCTACTCATTAAATTTATTATTTTTTAAGTTTTATTGAGATAATTGACATATGAATATAGCACTGTAGAAGCTTAATTGTGTAAGCATAATAATTTGACTTTCATGTACTATGAAATTATTACCACAATGTTTAGTTGACATTCATCATCTCATATAGATATAAAAAAGAAAAAGAAAAAGGTTCATTTCCTCGTGATGAGAACCCTTAGGAGTTACTTTTCCCATCCTTCAGTGTTAGCTAGTCATCACGTTGTACATGCACCCTAGTGCCTGTTTGTCTGGAAGTTTGTATGTTTTGAGCACCTTCATCCAGTTCCCCTGTCCCTCTCCCTCGCTTCTGGTAACCATGAATCTGATCTCTTTCTCTGTGAATTTGGGTTTCTCTCACTCTCGCTTTTTTTTCTCCTTAGATTCCACATATAAGTGCAATTATACGGAATTTGTCTTTCTCTTTCTGAATTATCTTACTTAACATTATTATTTCACCCATGTTGTGGCAAATGACAGGATTTTCTTATTTTTTATGGCTGAATAATATTCCACAACTTATTTACTCACCAATGGACACTTAGGTTATTTCCACATCGTGTCTGTTGTAAACATGCGCGATGCTGTGATGGACATGGGGGTGCAGATGTCTTCACGAGAGTCCTTTCATTTCCTTTGGCTGGATTCTCAGAAGTGTAATTGCTGGATCGCATGGCAGTTCTATTTTTAATTTTTTAAGGAAATTTTATGCTCTTTTCCCCAGTGGCTGTATTTCCCACCAACATTGCATAAGGCTTCCCTTTTCTCCACATTCCTGTCAGCATTTGTTACGTTTAAATTTGTTCTTTCTATAGATTTATATATGTTTCTTTTCCTGATGCATAGATTTAATAAGTTTTAAAGAAACAATGAAATACCTAGTCTGACAAAGGAATTTTTTTTATTCATCAACTTATTGTATATCTTCAGAGAGGTATAAAATAAATTGTGTTCATTGGCAAGAGTAAAATCACATTAAATCACCCCTGGTATTAAAACCAAAGGTGTAATTTCTGTGTCCACATATCTTTATACAGTACCAAGCATTTGGTTGGCACTTAGTAAATATATATTGGTTAAATAATTTAATAATAGGATGTGCTCCTTCCACTGAGCATAGACCTTAAGAAAGACTTTAATGTAACAGCATTGTTTTCTGCATCTCCTGGGTTTATTCACAGCAAACAGGTCCAAGCTCTTCTAGGCCAGTTCAGCCAGGCAGAAGCCTTATTAATGAAAGCTGGCGTGCAGCCAGGGACTTTGGATGGAGTTCTTCTGGATCTTGGATGTTCCTCCATGCAACTTGATGCTCCTGAAAGAGGTTTTTCCCTTCGTAAGGATGGCCCTTTGGACATGAGAATGGATGGTAGCAGGTGAGTATCTATAAAGCATTTTTCCTTACAACAAGAAATCAATTTCTCAAAACCACTCTGAATTTAATTTCCTTTTAAGACAGCAGAATTCCCATTATACACCCACACCTAACACTATCCATATATAATAAATCAGTTTTGTTTGCTACTCATTGTAGCTTTGCATGTTTCTCTAGATTTGGGATTCTGAAAGAAAAACCATTGCTGTCTTTACACAAAATAGTGAGGAGGGTAACTTTCATACTGATGATCTCTTTTATGGATACAGCGTGAGCTTTTAGACTACTGACAATGGTGATACGTATGGTACTGAAACAGTGGCTCCATTTCTATGCAGGCCCAACTATGTCTGTTGTGAGAAGTAAAAAGGAACTGTATCTAAGGCAGATTGTGTTGAATACTGCATTAAGGTCAAATCCCAGAGGCCTGCAATTGTGTGTTCTATCCTGTGTCTTATACAGTGACTTTGTTTCCACCTTCTTAGAGAGACTACAGTTTACAGTACTATGTCAAACACAGTACTGTACAGAGGATAGTTTATACCTCCTCTTTATTCCCCATCACCCTGGGAGTACTAGCATTTGTTCTTCATTGTCAAATTCTTCATTAGGTGCATATGTATTAAAAGACACAAAGAGGATCACATTCCGGGAAAGGACAAGATACTTTCTTTCGATTCCAGATTACTTTTGAGAGCTTAGGTTTGCACTTGTCTGTAGGCCCAACACTGGCCCAGAGACTAACCAGCCTGTATGGTCAAAACTCACCCATGCCTTTCTACCTCATCACATGTCCCCACTCCCACTGCCACCAAGTTCTATACCATGTCCCCTACCTTTGTGAAGCTTGTCTTCTAAGAAGAATGTTAGACTTTCATATATCTAAGTAAGCATATGATTCAGTTACTGTTTCTAATCTACAATTCTATACCTATATAAATATTTCTACTGAAACAAATAGGTTTTCCAAAATTTCTTCCAATTAGAAGGATCTGTCTATAAGAAATTTAACATTCAATTTAAATCAACAAATTACTATCGAATTGACTTTAACTTCGTCCCACAAACTGCTTTATCCTATGGTAATTACTCACATATAGTCTTTCGCCTGTGCTTCAGTAGGACCTGTTAACTGAGACTGTGACCCATACTTGTCGGAATCTTTTTGTTCTGAGTCTTTTACCTTCTTTTGCACAAGTTGGCATTCATAGAATGAAGAATGTGATCATAAAAGAAAATAATAAAAATCTTTTAAAACCAGTGACTAATAGTAAAGGTCAAATATCTTCTCATGTTTGGAGATTGAGGTTGTGTAGAGGTAATAAAATGTCAAGCAAATTTCTGCTGTTTCCACGTCTTGCTAGGGAGGATACCTTCTGAAACATAGTGAACGAAGCTTCTAGTTAATAGTACTAAATCCCCGAATTGTTAATGTAAAGATTTATCAGCAAATTTTAGTTTGAGAATCAGGGTTCCTGAAGTTCTCCTCTAAGAACTTGAAAATGAGAGAGCTTTGAGAAAGTAAACTCTATACCAACACATCGTGGATGGCATTAGAAGTGAGAAAATATATCTTAAAAAGCAGGTCGGCTTCCAGTGAGATGGCATGGACTATAACTTAACCAAAGATATGAACACATCTGGAGAAAGTATGTGGCATGCAGAAAGGGGGAGCTGGCTCACACCGATTTATAGAAAGTGGATTCAGAGATGGAAATACGTGCAATGTTAGTCCAAAATGTGTTATGGGGAAAGGGAGTCCAAGCCAGCAAACTATGGCCAGTCACATCATGGAGGCTGACATATCCCTGCGCTGGATATGGATTCAAGAGGCTCTCTTAATCTGTTGCTAGATAGCACTAGAATCTTCGAGCAGAGTTTCATTTGTGCTCTCCCAATTTCAACAACAGCTTTAAGATCATAGTCAGGTTCTTGCATAGCAGAAAGAGGCTCACAGCTTTAGGGACTTGTGGGTATAGCCCTGTGTCGGTTATATTCTTCATTAGAGGGCAATAAATAAATTGCCTCTTAGGTTCATATTTTCTTTCTCTCATGAGTGTAAGCATTGTAGGTCCATGATCTCTGGAGGACTGACAAGATACCTTAACCTGTTAAGTTGGGATGGGGGAGCAGATTTTATATCTTGACTTCTTCCCATATATGAATGATTCTGAAGATTCCTAGTAGCCTGCTGGCTTTCCCGAGCATTGTCCCTTTTGCCTAACAGAGAGACTTCTGCCCTGCTGTTCAGTGTTAACAGTACAGTGAAATAAAATTAGGCCTATTATCCACTGAAGTGTATTTGCATAAAATGATCTTTTAATTTTCTTCAGAGTAGAAAGGTATTATAAAAAATCACCAAGTACATCCATACTAATTTTAGGTTGTCCTGTTTGAGCTGAACTCTATCCTATGGAGTCTGAATTTACCATTGTTTGCAAGGTTCATTCTAATGCTCAGTGGTTTGAGCAGTTGAATTCACAACTAGGTAAGATCTATCAGGGATTTTGTCAATTAGGCCAAAAGTAATGATCGACAAATCTAAGAATGGGAAAAATCTAAGGGACATTGACATACATTGAGCTTTTATATGAGCCAAGCATTATAGTATTTGTTTTACAATTATATGCACCATTAATTCTCCTAACAATTCTGTGAGGTAAGCATTGTTACTTTCATTTACAGGTTAGAAATTGAGGTTCCACTCTATTAAAAAGCTTATCCAACAGGAGTAGCAAAGCCAGGATTCTAAATCTAGTTCAATTGGATGCTAAAGACCAAATATTTATCCTTAAAGCTATTACTGAAGGAGCAAGCCTTTTTGAAATAGAAGCCACACAACCTCATAGGATGTTCATTCACCTGGGTTACCATGGAGCCAGAAACAAACCAGAGTCACGTGATCTGGAAAGCGAGTTTTGAAAGAGAGAGAGGGAAAGAGAGAGATGGAGATGGAGGAGACAAGCCAAAGACAATAGCAACATTTTCTCCTGGAGGACCTAGGCGTGCTAACAAGGTGCAATGTAATATATTTAAGGAAGGATTTGGGTTTCTTGGCAACCTTAACTTTGATTTGATCCTCAGGTCTCCAAGCTGCCATGTTCTTGTTACCTAAAGTCCTCAGAGTGTGGTACCAACAATCAATCCAACATATTAACAAGTAGTAACTGCACTATTAGCAAAGCTATCTTTCTAATAAGTAAGGTTTCGGTTAACCCATCACTTAGCATTCCTTGACTTATTTTTCTTAAGTAAGGTAAACTGGCGTGGTCTGACCAAGTGAATCCTATTTTCTGCTACTATGATTTATTTTATTTCAACAGAGCTTGCTATTTCTTTGTCTTCTTCACATGAAATTACCATGTAGGCTGGTTTGAATTGTTGATTAACAAGTTTTACCCCATGATGTCTTTTTCGTGGAGGTAGGAGCCAATACTGTTAAACATTTGAAACAATATACATTATTATCATTAAGATTGTTCTATTTTTGTGAGGGAAACTACCCATCAGTATCTTCTTGCACAATAGTCCTCCTTTACCCCCAGTTTCACCTTCTGCAGTTTCAGTTACTTGGGGTCATCCATGGTCTGAAACTATTAAATGTTTATTCCAGTAATAAACAATTCATAAACTCTTTTTTACATGACATGGGTTTCTTTATTATGATTTTTATTGTTGTTCAATTACAGTTGTCTCCATTTTCCCTCCATTACTCTCCCCGACCCTACCCACCTTTACCTCCCGTATTCAATTCTCCCCACCATTGTTTTTGTCCAGGGGTCCTTTATACATGCTTCTTGACTTCACCCGTCCCCTTCTTTCCCTGATGATCCCCCTCCCCTCCAATTACTGTCAGTTAGTTCTTTATTTCCATGTCCCTGGTTGTATTTTGCTCACTTGTTTGTTTTGTTGATTAGGTTCCACTTATAGGTGAGATCATATGCTCTTTGTCTTTTACCAGCTGACTTATTTCACTGAGTATAATGCTCTCCAGTTCCACCCATGCTGTTGTGAAGGGTAGGAGTTTCCGTGTAGTATTCCATTGTGTAAATGTACCATAGTTTTTGATCCACTTGTTTACTGATGGGCAGTTAGGCTATTTCCAGCACTTGGCTATTGTACATTGTACTGCTATGAACATTGGGGTGCATAGGTTCTTTTGAATTGGTGTTTCAGGATTCTTAGAGTATATGCCCAGCAGTGGAATTGCTGGGTCAAAAGGCAGCTTCAGTTTTAGTTTTTTGAGGAAATTTCATAGTGTTTTCCACAGTGGCTGCACCAGTCTGCATTCCCACCAACAGTGTACTAGGGTTCCCTTTTTTCCACAACCTCATCAGAAATTTGTTTGTTGATTTCTTTATGATAGCCATTCTGACTAGTGCGAAGTGGTATCTCATTGTGGTTTGAATGAAATATCAGAAACAGAAATCAGAAAAAAAAATCCAATTTGCTAGTGCACCAAGAAAAATAAAGTACTTAGGAATAAACCTAACCAAGGAGGTAAAATACCTGTACTCAGAAAACTACACAACACTAAAGAAAGAAATTAAGGAAGACACAAATAAATGGAAACATATACCATGTTCACAGATTGGAAGAATTAACATCATCAAAATGTCCCTATTACCCAAAGCAATTTATAGATTCAATGCAATCCCTATTAAAATACTAGTGATATATTTCACAGATCTAGAACAAACATTTCAAAAATTTACGTGGAACCATAAATGACCCCAAATAGCTGCAGCAATTTTGAGAAAGAAGAACAAAGCAGGAGGGATCACCATACCTTACATCAAACTATATTACAAGGCTACAATAATCAAAACAGTCCAGTACTGGCATAAGAACAGACACATAGATCATGGAACAGAATAGAGAGTTCAGAAATAAACCCAAGTCTCTATGGTCAATTAATATTTGACAAAGAGGGCAGAAGCATAAACTGGAGTAAAAATAGCCTCTTCAACAAATGGTGTTAGGACATCTGGACAGCCACATGCAAAAAAATGAAGCTCGACCACCAACTGACACCATACACAAAAATAAACTCAAGATGGATAAAAGACTTAAGTATAGATTGTGGCACCATAAAAGTCCTCGAGGAGAACATAGGCGGGAAAATCTCAGATATTCCACACAGCAATATTTTCACTGATATGTCCCCTAGAGCAAGGGACATAAAGGAAAGAATAAACAAATGGGACTTCATCAAAATAAAAAGCTTCTGCACAGCTAAAGAAAACATCAGCAAAATGAAAAGGGAATCAACTGTATGGGAAAATATTTGCCAGGGATACCTCAGACAAGGGTTTGATCTCCAAAATATTAAAAAACTCACACAACTCCATACCAGGAAGACAAACAATCCAATTTAAAAAATGGGCAAAGGACCTGAACAGACACTTCTCCAAAGAGAACATACAACTTATAAGCTTTAAATTGGGAGCTATTCTGAGTAGCAAGGTGAAACCTCGAGGTGTCCTACTCTGTCTTGCTGGCCCGCGAATCATCCTTCGTCCAGCATATCTATGCTATCTATGCTAACTGCTCCTTAGTCACTTAGTAGCCAGTTGTTATCAGGTCAGCTGTAGTAGTATCACAGTGCTTGTGTTCAAGTAGCCTTTATTTTACTTAGTAATGGCCACAAAGTAGTCATGTTGGCAATTCAGACATGCCAAAGAGAAGCTACAGAGTGCATGTATGTACATATAGTTTATATAGGGCTCTGAACTGTCTGTGGTGTCAAATTTCTGGTAGGGGTCTTGGAATATATTGCCTAGGATAAGGTAGGACTTGTGGAAATTTTCTATGTTTAATTTCTGCTCCAATATAAGTAGTCAGTTACTGGACAGTCTCAGTTCCTGAGATCTAGGCTCATTTAAATATTAGTCAGTAAGCCTTGTATCTTCCATAGTGAAAAAAAATTTAACCATCAATTTAAATTTTGAACAAACTAAATCTGAACATTTCCATTATTTTAGTTTAGGAGAAATCTGTATGAGCAATAACTTCTTTGTGAATTAAAGGTTAGTAAAATGCAGGGTTCTGCAGAAGTAAAGCCTGCTTGAGTGTGATTGGTAGGGTAATAATACGGGTGTAATAATTTATAGTTTCAATTTGAATATTTCACCTAAAATGTCATATGGTATGCTTGAGTGTGATATTGTTATGTTATAGAATTACATGCTTATGACTTTGTAATAAAAGATTTTGTAATAAAAAAAAGGGTGTTCTTTGTGCCGGACTCTGTATTTTAACTTCCTGGTGCCCTTGACCTTGATGAATGTCACATACACACTCCCCAAGTGCCATCATGATGAGTATTTGAAATGCAAAACCTATTTCCTTCCTTTAAGATTCCAGTCTCTGACTTTAAAAACCTCAGAAGCTCTCTTAGACAATGTGTGTATGCCTGACTTTGTGTCTCATTACTCTGAAATTTCACCTCTTGTCAATGAAAACTGACGTCAATGAACTAATTGGTTCTTCTTGTGCGTAGGTACCCTGACATGCCCACCGCAGCTGATGTTGTGAACGCTTTAGATCAACAGGCACTTGCATCCATCCTGAGAACATACGGGGAGGAGAAGCATGCCAAGAAAATCGCTTTAGCAATCGTTCAGGCACGCAGCATCTACCCCATCACCAGAACCCAGCAGCTTGCCAGCATCGTTGCAGGTACTCTCATTAATTCTGAGCAGTGTCTGAGAGAAAAAAATATACATGTATATATTAATCCCCCAAACTCCCAGAGGGATTCATTTGTTCTTGAAATCATGCAGGACAGAATCTTACCTGTCCTTCTCTTATACCACTTTCTTTGGGTTTTGGAAGCTGTCCCTCTCTGACACCTCTCCTCCCCCCACAAACAATTTTTTAAAATATACTGTAGTTTGCTGATTAGTTTAATAGCACACATTTTTTTTACATGACGTAATTTACCACTTGTGCCTACCAAAGGTAAAACGTGGAATGACAAAAGCAGAAGAATTTCTTGACGCATCACAGTGCTTGATAAGCATCCTGTATAAGATCTGACATTACCTTTCAGCTTCACATTTCAGCATTTTAATATTTTGGGCAAAAAGAGAATTGCATTGCCCAACTGCTAAAATAAAATCCAGTGACTCATACATCTATTCCAAACAACCATCTAACAAAGGGTATGTGATGTATAGGTTATTCCACTTTGTGAATGCTAACTAAATCAGCCTGAGGGGCTTATTGAAACATTTCATCTTTTCTGCTGTTTGCCACCATAAACCTCTTGAACCTAAGTCTAGCTAGGATGAGCTTTATTATAGCCTTTCTGTTTGAAGCCAAAGTTGTTTCACAGCTGTGTTCCATGATGAAAGTTTTCTAAGACAAAAATATAACTCCGGCAGTTAAACTGAATTCCAGTTGTAAATTCTGTCTTATTGGACCTTCTGAAATCCTACAATCGTTTTTACTTATCAAATGTATTAAGATTTCTTTTCAATGGTTCCTATTAAGTTAGTTAAGTAATTAAAGACATAGGGAAAAGCATATGGAAAGAACCTGTATTGGTCGTCTCTATCTTAATATTATCCATAGTTTAAGGTATAGAACTTAATTACAGATTTATTCAGATCAAGACTTAAAAGTCGTATAGCAATTGTTTTATGACATAACTTCATAAAATTATATTCTACTTATGCTAATAAAATATGAAAACTTGACTAAGTGTTCAATTTTTTAAGCTGCATACATCAAGCCCCTTGAAACTTAACATTGAGCAGCTACAGGCAAGTAATTGCAAAATTCTCCAGGGTTATGTGAGCATGAAATATTTCACTGTATTTCTTTTGAAGAGTTTATCCTGGCAGTGTGATGTTAAATTCACCCTCTGTTTTATGTTCGCTTCTTTTTCCCATGCCATACTCCCTAGCATGTCTCGACCTTACCCTTTCTGTCACTCTTCAAGTAGCTCTCTGTGTTGTTCTCTGTCTCCTGTATTGGAAAGAAGAGCAGTGAGAAGTCACATTTTTTTTCTATGCACAGGGAAACCCAGCATTTTCTGGTGCTGAAAATGAGGAGTTAGGGTTGGGAGGTATTCCAGAGGTCATCCAGTCAAAAATCCTCATCTGATAACTGGAGAAACTAAGGCTCAGAGAGTGTCAATAGTTTCTTCAAGAGTACAGCATAATCAATGACAATGTCAGTACTAATCTATAATTTGGAACCTTATGAATTTGAAACATAACCAGGAATCTGCCTTTAAGAAAGTAACTTTTCTATCTCAGGTTCCTAGTCTGCAGACTTGGGAGAAATAATACTGTAGCATTAGAGAGAAATTACATGGAGATGCAGAATAGGAACAAGTTGAGTATTTTCAGAAAGATACGATATGAAATACATATTGGGGCTATGACAAATGATATAGTAAAAGTGATAATATTCATGTATGTGTATGTAAAACCCCATTTTAGTAAATGCCTCTAAAAAATCGAATTCTCTGTAATGAGTCCATTTTTATGGCTTATGTCAGCTCATAGTAAAACTTTATTGATCATGATATATAATTCTTTTAAAAAAGGAAAACAGATACAAGGAAATGACATCTTGTGTTCATTTATTCAAAAAAATAATTTGGGAGAGGCTGCTGTATACCAGGCATAATACTGAGTACTAAGGACAGAATGGAGAGTTAATCGGATAGAGGCTCTGTGTTCGCAAAGCTTATAGACTAATAAGTGAATGAATAACTACATGGTGTAGTAAACCCATATTTATAGTGGAAACCTTATTTATTGTAGTCCAAAGTTATGATTGTGTGGCTAATAGAAAAAGTTGATAAATGTGTAGAATTATAGAATAGTTCCACAAAGTGCATTCTTACATAAACCCCACCCATGGTATATCTTTTAAGATCTGATTTTATTTTTATTAAAACGAAGTAAGAATTTCAAGGGATTTACAAAGCAATCGGAATGAGCATGTTTTCTAGATGTTCGTTATTTTTCAATCTTTTATAGTTACCTCACCAACATCTAATTTGATTGCATTTTTTACATGACTCACCCTTGTCCAGAGTTTCCAAAGTCTCCAACCTAGTTTTCATGGAAACAGCAGCTGTCTTTCCTTTTGCATTCATATTTCACCAGCTATATAAAATTTGATTAAATCATGTAAAGCCATAGTAAGTGGCCTGGGATGTAAGTATACAGTTCTTTTGGTGGATATAGAACTGTATAGAATCTGAATAATAGGATACTATCCCAAGATATTTTGTTTAACCCCTGAAAGGGATTAATCTGTAAGTCCATTAAATAGAAGTCTCTTAAGAGAATACTTCACAAAGGAAATATGAGGAGCTGTACAGTGTCCAGGAAGGTTCCTATATTAGTTTCTTGGTTCTGCCATAGCTAAGTAGCACACAAGATGGCTTAAAATAACAGAAAGGTATTCTCAGAGTTAAGAAGTCTGGTTATCCAAAATCAAGGTGTGAGCAGTGCCCTGGGAAAGAATGCTTCCTTGATTATTCCTAGTGTTGGTGGTTGCCACAGTCCTCGATGTTCCTTGGTTTATAGATGCATCAGGAAGTCTCTGCCTCCATCGTCATATGATGTTCTCCCTGTGCATCTGTCGTTGTGTCCAAATTTCCCTCTACTGTAAGGACACTGGTCATATTGGATTTAGGGCCCACCATAATCCAGTATGTCCTCAATTTAACTTGATTATATCTGCAAAGACCCTATTTTTAAATAAACTCAACATTCACAGGTTCCTAACAGACATGAACTTTAGAAGACACTATTCAACCCAGGACAGCTCTTAAGCAATAGCATTGTATTTTGGCCAGTGATAAAATGTAGTGAATATATTTGAATGACTTTTCTCAACCAAATATTTTCAAGATTATCAAGCACTCTGGGAAATATGCCAGAGTTCCTGCATAGTAAAACCTGCATATTGATGGAAATAGAGATCACTTCCTTTCCTTTCAAAAAGCTAATAATCCATTAAGACAAGGAAGACCACCATGCTTGTGATCACAATATACTTGATGGAATTACATCATAATTCAAGTGATTAAGCTGTACTTTGTAAAACCTAAAACCCAGTGCCTTTTGCTAGTGTAAATAACTACAGTTTCATATCATGGGAACTCCAAAAGACAGGTTTGAGGACCCAGGTTGGAACAAAACACTTAAAACTCTGGTGAATTACTTTGTAGATTGCCAAATCAATAATCAATGAGATAATTCCAAAACAACCAGTATGACTTCCCTGTTTATGTGCACTATTCAGACTACTAGCCAGAAACTTGAATGCAAATATCTAACGCATATAGTTACATATAGTGTACCCTGCAAAAAATTATTTTTAAATATATTTTATTGAGTATGCTACTGCAGATGTCCCATTTTCTCCCCTTTATTCCCCTCCGCCCTGCACACCTCCTCCTACCAGCATCCCCCCCCACCTTTAGTTCATGTCCATGGGTTATACATATAAGTTCTTTGTCTTCTTCATTTCCTGTACTAATCTTAACCTCCTCCTGTCTATTTTGTACCTACCATTTTATACATCTTATTCTCTGTACCTTTTCCCTCTTTCTCCTCCTCCCCGTCCCCCACAGATAACCCTCCATGTGATCTCCATTTCTGTGATTCTATTCCTGATTTAGTTGTTTGTTTAGTTTGTTTTTGGTTTTTTTTTAGTTTCAGTTTTTGATGGTTGTGAGCTTGTTGTCATTACTGCTCATATTTCTGATCTTCTTTTTCTTTGATAAGTCCCTTTAACATTTTATGTAATAATGGTTTGGTAATGATGAACTTCTTTAACTTGACTTTATCTGGGAAGCACTTTATCTGTCCTTCCATTCTAAATGATAGCTTTGCTGGATAGAGTAATCTTGGATGTAGGTCCTTGCCTTGCACAACTTTGAATACATCTTTTCAGCCCCTACTGGCCTGTAGGGTTTCTTTTGAGAAATCAGCTGATAGTCTTATGGGAACTCTTTTGTAGGTAACTGTCTTCTTTTCTCTTGCTGCTTTTAAGATTCCTTCCTTATCCTTAATCTTGGGTAATGTAATTATGATGTGCCTTAGTGTGAGCTTCCTTGAGTCCAACTTCTTTGGGACTCTCTGAGCTTCCTGGACTTCCTGGAAGTCTATTTCCTTTGCCAGATTGGGGAGGTTCTCCTTTATCATTTTTTCCAATAAATTTTCAATTTCTTGGTCTTCCTCTTCTCCTTCTGGCACCCCTACAATTCAGATGTTGGAACATTTAAAGTTGTCCTGGAGGTTCCTAAGCCTCTCGTCATTTTTTTGAATTCTTGTTTCTTCATTCTGTTCTGTTTGACTATTTATTTCTTCCTCCTGGTCCAAACCATTGATTTGAGTCCTATCATTGTTGGTTCCCTGTACATTTTCTTTTATTTCACTTTTCATAGCCTTCACTTTTTCCCCTATTTTGCGACCATACTTAACCAATTCTGTGAGCATGCTGATTACCAGTGTTTTGAACTGTGCATCTGACAGGTTGTCTATCTCTTCATTGCCTAGTTGTATTTTTTCTGTAGCTTTGATCTGTTCTTTCATTTGGGCCATTTTTTTTATTTGGTACACCTGTTACATAGTAAGGGGCAGAGCCTTAGGTATTGACCAGGGTGGGCCAACTCACTTAGCTGCATTGTGGCTCTCTATGTGGGGGAGGGGTCCTAGAGGGAACATTGTGCCCTTCTGTTGCTGATTCCCAGGTGGGTGGGTTTGTGTACATTCTAAGACCCTGTGGGTCTCTCCAATGAACTCTCCTGTGATCCTGGGAGTTTCTCCTACTGCCTCAACCCTCACAGATTTTTTCAGAGGTTTTGAGGCTTGATTTCCCAATACTGGAACCCTGCTACTGTGCAATCTGTCTCACTCCCCAGTTGTTCTTCCCAGTTTGTCTGCATGTAAATGTGGTACCACCCACTCTGCCAGTCACCGCCTCCCCATGAGTCCTCTCTGCCCAGCTGCCCATCTCCACCCCTCCTACCAGTCTGGATGAATGTTTCTTCTTTAACTCCTTGGTCATTGGATTTCCATACATTTTGACTTTCTGTCAGTTCTGGTTGTTTTTTTGTTTTTAAATTTGTTGTTGTCCTTTTGGTTGTGTAAGGAGACACAGTGTGTCTACCTATACCTCCATCTTGGCTGGAGGTCCCAAAAATAATTTATAAATAACAGATTATATTTTCTCAACCATAATTTCTGTTATAATACAGTTGTTGATTGTTAACAATTATTTCAGTACTGTTAATAGCTGAAGAGTTAGATTCATGAAATCTGAGTTGAAAATGGCCCAAGTGATTCATTTAATCTAGAACTAGACTCTTTATTACCTCTAATAAAAGGTCATCTGGCCTTACTTATTAGCCTTTCATCTCCATTTCTCTTTCTCCCCAATATATTTCAGTGAAGAGGGGTACATTTCAGCCTGAAATTGCTAGTTCCATAAATACAGGCCTAAAGATTTGAGAAAGGATGGATTCCTTCAAATAAGTCTAAATTTCTTTGCACGGTTTGCAAAGCTCATCATGAACTAGCTTCTGCACCTGCCTTTTTATTTTCATCTCTCTCGGTCCCCATAAGAATCTCTGTTCCTGCCACACTTGAGTTCTGTATAGTCTTTCCGACCTACATAGTCACTCTCACTTGTAGGCCTTAAATGGTAACATTAACATAAAGTTCCCTACTCCTACCCTTTCCTGGGGCTCATCCTTTTGAGCTTGGTTGGAAGGTGGCTTCCTGCAGGAAGTTTTTCCCAGCCCTACACAGATTGGTTGAGATACTCTTTTGCATGCTTCCATAAACACTGCATTCCCCTGTCATAGACCTTATGCTGTTTTTATTGCTTGCTTACTATTTAACTTTTCCTCTATACCTATGCTGTCCGATACAGTTGTCGCTAGCCACATGTGTCTGTGGGGCTCTTAAAATGTGGCTGTTCCAAATGGAAAAATCCCATATATGTAAAAGACACATGAGATTTTGAAACTTGGTTTTTTAAACTTTATTTCATTATGGTGTTTTATTTTTTTATTTTTTTTAATGTTGTTCAGGTACAGTTGTCTCCATTTTCCCTTGAGACTTAGTGTGAGAAGAGATTTGAATATGTCTCAGAAATTTGCATATTCATTATATATTGAAATGGTAACATTTTCAATATTGAGGTAACACAGTATTAAAATGGGCTATACCTGTCTCTTTTTACTTTTTAATGTCGCTATAGACAATACCACGTGGGTCGGATCTCTATGAGACAGCACCGCCTTAGATGAGAAGCACTGCGAGGCACTGCAATGACTTCCCCACTCAGGACTGAGCCCACAGTGCCAGTCATAGCTTCCTCCCTTGGAAGGCATTTGGTAACTACTTCTTCCAGGTTAATGTATAAAATAAATAAAATGCCCATAAATTGGGAAGGTTCTGTTTTTGTAAAGTTTGTATCCAGTGAAGTAACATCAATATTAGTAAAAAATTGATGTTCAGTCTCATAAACCATGACTCTCCCACACTGACATGGTCTAATATTAACCCGAAGGCAAATTAGAAAAACACATTGCCCTCCCAGTACTTTAGCTGATTCATCTTCAAGGTGAAGTGATACCTGTTCCTCCTTTATTCTTTAGGGATGCTGTGGAAAAATGACACTTGGATAAAATACTTTTATTAATTAAAAATCTTTAACAAGGAGAAACTCTCAAGCTCTTCAGGCAAAATATGATTTATGTACTTAGTTTTGAGAAAAATGGCTGGGGTCTAGATTTTGCAGAATTAATGTATATTTGATTTGTGTAATCTTAAAAACGGCATTGATTCTAGACATATCTTTGAGTAAAGAAGTCTGATTTATTTTCCTCAACAAGCTGTCCATGTTTTACATTAGAACTAATCCATATTCTGTTGCTCTTTCCTTTCTGTCAATACATCATGGAAATCACCATTTAATTTAACTATTAAATTAAACTTAATTTAAGTCTTGCTTTTACAACTTGCTTTTTATGTAAACTGGAACAGAACCTCATTTTTCTCATCTTGAAATGGAGGGGAATAATATTTATAATGATGATCATTGTTATTTTTATTTAGCAAATATAATCCTACTGATTATTTTATTGCTTAAACTAATATTGAAATTCACTTACAGTTTCCAGTCTCATGCCAAAATCAAAGAAATATACCAACTACCTTTCCGATTATTGGGATTTAGGTTCAGATTCACAAAATAGATAATCCACTGATAATCAAGAAAAAATGACAGAAGGCCTGTAATATCAATTTTTGAATGGGAAAAAGGAGATGGTAGAAGCTTCTTATATATATTTGATTCTTGTTGATTAAATATATAGATGTATTATTCCCTGACTGATACTTTTATGTAACCTTTATTCTGACTCATGAACAGGATACATGGCCAGAGCTAATGAATGCTTGTTGAACAAATAAATCAATAAAAAGATGTGTACTTTCCCAGCCAAAGTAAAATGAAAAAGGATGGGGGGAGTACAGGTTGCTAGGTGTCACTGAGAATCAATTGTATTCTGCCCTTCACATTGAAGAGGGGGAGACCTAAGCATGAAAGTCCTAAGGATAAATTAAAGTTGCTTGAGGAATAAGTGAGAGTCCCCAAGACATGGAACCAAAAATCCTCACCTTCTATTTCTATTTCTACCATTACTTGCTCTGTGAACTTGAGTAAGTCGCTCACCTTCTTTGATCCTCATTTACTTATTTGGAAAACAGGAATCGATAATTCTTGCTATGACCAATAAATGAGATGGTGCATAAGAAAGTTATCTATGACCTTTAAAGTACAAATGTATTTATTTGTAAGCATTTTGTTCTCTCTGTACAGAACTGGGGTTTCCAGAGAGCAAACAAGTACACTAGTCAGAGCCCTGAATATAGTTTTCTGCCCAGAAATACCTGTCCACAGCCAGATAGTGTGATCAGTGAAAAGCCAATACCTTCATTCCAAGCTGTTCTTTCCTTTTAGAACAGAATAATAATCATTTTCTGCATTAGTACATGTAAGGTGTATCTTTTCACAGTAGCATTGGAGGTGCATGCCTCAACTTGTACCTCGAATTGCTCTCTTACTAGCAAAGTTTTACTAATTTGGAGAACAACCTTCAAAAAGAAAGTAAAATAAAACATTCATCAATAGTCATTGCTATCAAATTTTAGTAGAACATAAACTTTTTCATTATGAAATTAATCAGACTAGATTGTCATCCCTTTGTTGTTTAACTAATCTACTGTTACCTCCTCCATCTTCTCCACAAAGCACTGTTTATGTTAACATTGCCATAATTAAGGAATAAGTGAAGATGTCAGAGAGTTTATCACCCCGAAGGGAAATGGTATGGTCCAACCTACTGTTGAATTAGATGGCTTGTCAGTGAATCATAGTTATTGCCACTGCCTATGATAATGCACTTATTCTTCTGTCACTTTAAATCTCTTGAGTTCAGTGTGTTGTACACAGTGTGTGTCAGTAAAGTAACTTCATGCCAACTAAATTATCAAATGACATTTCATAAGTAAACTTATTTCTTATTTTAATAAGTAATCTTTCCAAGAGACATTCTGTACAAGAAGTCCAACTCAAAAGAGAATTAAATGTGGAAAAAAAGAGAAAGAAAAAACCTGAAAATCTTTCTTCCTTATAAAAAATCTGGCTATTCTTAGTTTGAAGTATGAAGTAGGAACCTGGGAATGCTTCAGTCCCAACTGACTATGGCCCGACCCTATTTTAATAATAGTAATAGTAAGGTAGTAATAAATAATGTTAATTAATACTTACTGAGTGAATCTAAGGCACTACCCTAAATTATTTTCATGTATTAACTCACTTAATAAGCACAACAGCCATGAGGCAGGTACTATTTTATAGATGAGGAAACTGAAGCACAATGAGACCAGGTGACTTGTCTCCTGTCAAGTGGCGCTGGAATGAAGAGCTAGTAATCTCACGCCTCACGCTAGACCCTGTGCTCTCATTTACGACATGTCTCTTGATTAAGATACAGTGTAAATTGTTGCTGGAGAGTGCTGATAGCTCCCTCTTCCAGGATCTCACATACTCATGTGGGAGACAGTCATGCAAGCAACCAACTCCATCATCCTGCAATAGGTGCTGTATATAACAGAGTCACAAACAAAATGGTATGAGAACGCAAAGAAGGGAACAGTTGATTTCAATGTGGCAAAAGAGTCTGAGGTAGAAAAGAAAGAGATTGGGGAGAGGTCATGGCTATCTATAAAAAAGTCCCTGGTACCCAACAGAAACTCATTAATTGCAGAAATGAAAAGATGAATGAAAAAGTATATATTATAATTAAGTAGGATTTCAGAGGGCTGAGGAGAATAGAAGACAAACAATTCAGGGTCTAATCTTAGGACCCAATACATTTCTAAATGAATGGAATCCTCCTATTATCTTGGGATCCTCTGTCCTAAATGTAACCTTGAGTTGGGCTAGATTCTTAGTATAATTGGTAGTTCAGCATAACCAAGTCCTCTAGGTGTTTCTGATTCCAGCTGAATTTCAAACTGCATCTATGGAACAAAAGAAGGGAAATGCATTCCTTTATCTCATTACTCCATTTCTTAGTATTTTATGCAATACTTGTGTGCTTCTGCAAGTGAAAATTAGTGATCTGGCATTGTATGTTCTGCACATTAGCTATTTTCACATTGGTATTAACTTTGTCAAGATTCATATAGCCTGGCCATTCTGTCCTTTTCTTTGTCGACTTGAAGAAGGAGGAGGAGGAAGAGGAGGAGAAAAAGAAAGATTATTTGTTTCTATAACTAGTTATTCAGAAGCTTTAGGAATTTAGTGGTGCGTGTTTACAAGAGCTCTCCATTTGAGAATCCAGGCAAGCAGTCCTACATATCAGTTGTCCAGCTGTCTCATTTTTTAGATTGACGGGATTCAGATCTTGTCTAGATGGTAGAATAGCATAGGTTTGCTTCACCCAAAAAAGTACTGAGAGGATCAACAGTGTGCAGCACTATTCCTAAAAGTAGCAGTTTCAGACATCGACTATTATTTTTGTATGTTGGGAATGTTCTTTGAAGAAAGCATCTGTTTTCATTTTGAAAGTATAAAATGTTCAAATCATGCCAAAAGAATGTCAAAGAAAGAGAAAGAAACCCAAGTGTTACTAGGTTGTCAAAGATTAAACATTATATTTCTGGGGCAGGGAAGGGGGAATGATGAACAAAAGAGTGGATTTAATGCCCAAACTTAAATCATAACTAAAACTTAAGGATGATATTTCCAAATTATTTTCTATGATCTTTTGCATTATGCTGAATTGAAAAATTATAGCATTTCTGGAAAAGGTATTTCTCAGAATTTAAGAAAGAGGAATCTATATTAACTTTTTATATCTTATCTTTCCCTACTCTATTTTCAGCAAGAGTATTAGCAGTTTCACTCTTTACCAAATGTTTAAACTTATTTATCCCTGTAATCTTTATGTTGCTATATATTGCCTCACATATTTTTAATCACTTGGTGTCACTTGTAGTGGATTATAAACTGGAGAGCAGATAGCTAGCTCTCATATTTGTTTCATGTAATAACATATAGCACACAGTAAACAAGAGCATATATTTGCTGACTTCCTATATTCTTCTAATGTAAAATTACTCATTTAGTGACTTTCCTATCAGCTGGACTATAAACTCTGAGAGCAAGGATTAGATATATCTTCCTCATTGCTACATTCTCAAGATTTGATATGGAATTTGGCTTGTAAAAGTTGTTCAATTAATATTTCTTGAATAAATAGGTGAATACCACCTCATAAGTTTGTGATGCTTAGGAAACGGGGAGGCTGGAGACAACTAATAGAGAAAATCTTATAACTAACTAATTTCTCCAGCTTATAGGCACTTTCTGTTGTTAGGTAGACTCAGACCCACGATAGGAGAAACTATAATATTCCTCACATTTGTAATGTCTTTCCTGTTCTTTGAAGGGTAAATCAGGTTCAATATGTCATAGAATACTATGGTTAGTCTTCTGTATTTTCAATTTCCTCATTAGTGAAGCAGGGAATTTGACCTGACATTGAAATGAGACACCCATTTCATATACTCATTATGTATTCATTTGATTATCAAGTATTTATTGAGTCCACTGTGCTAGGCCCTAATGAAGGCAATTAAGTGATTAAGACATAGCTTTTATCTTCTCAGAATTAACAAAAAAAGGGATTTTTACTAGTTAGATAGTAGTCTTCACAGCTAGTGCTTTTTTGCATATATCAACATGTTTACTACTTTTTCTTTTCTTAGCTTTAAATTCCCATTTGTACTCTAATTGGCATGGCTCGGCAGATTGAGCACGGACCTGTGAACCAGAAGATTGCTGGTTCAATTCCCAGCCAGGGCACATGCCTGGGTTGCACACGAGGCCCCTGATTGGGGGCATACAAGAGGCAACCAACTGATGTTTCTTTCCCTCTCTGTCCCTCTTTTCCCCTTTCATAAATAAAATCTTTTTAAAAAAATTCCCACTACTTTCTTGGATCATTCTCCTTCTTACCCAAGTACATATTTTGAGACATACTCAGTGAGGCTCCATAAGTTCTCATACTTTGAGGCTCCATACATTCTCATACTTTGTCTATATGTATCTTTATTTTGACTCCACTAAAGATAATTTAGTTGGGTATAAAATCAAGATGTTTATGATTATTCTCACTCAGCACTTTGAAGGTATCATGTCATTGTCTCTTGATATCTGTATGGTTGATGAAAAGTTTAATTGTCATTATTTCATAGTTGGTCTTTTTCTTTTTTTTTAAGATTTTAATTTTTTTAATTATTTATTTATTTATTTTTAGAGAGGGAAGGGAAGAAGATAGATAGAGAGAGAGAAACATCAATGTGTGGTTGCTAGGGGTCATGGCCTGCAACCCAGGCATGTACCCTGACTGGGAATTGAACCTGTAACACTTTGGTTCACAGCCTGCGCTCAATCCACTGAGCTATGCCAGCCAGGGCTGGTCTTTTTCTTGCTTTAGTTAACCTTAAGATTTTTTATCATTGATGTTTAATTGTGATGTGCATGAATGTAACTCTATTTTTATTGGTTATTAATGGAACAGAATGAATTTCCTTAATGTTTCTTCATTCCTGGAAATATTAGAAGTTATTATTTCTTTCCATGTTTACTTTCTCCCCATCTCTTGAGTCATATGCAAGTCATTCACCATGTCTCATATTTCTCATGTCTTTGTATCTCTGTGTTACAACCCGGGTAGGGTCTTTTTCTTGTTCACTAAATCTCTCTCAAGGTATATCTAATCTGTTTAACCCATTTGTTGCATTTCTAACTTATTAGTCATTCCTAAAAATTCTGTTGTTTTTTAAAATATGCTTGTTCTTATCATTCTTTCTTTATAGTCTCTATTGGTTATTTCAAATTCATTTTAAATGTAGCAGATATAGTTATTTCACAGTTGTGCTCCTTTATTATGTTATCTCCAGTTTTTCTTATTTATACAAACACATGCACAAATGTATGTAGTGAGCACATTTTCAGGGGATTTTAAATACTCATATCCTTTTGGAACCTGACCTGTGGTTTAATGCTTGCTTCTACCTTTCTTCCCTTCCTTTTTCCTACCGAATCCTCTACTAGCCAAGCAAAAAGTATCTGGGCACTTTTAGGTTGCAGAAGTCAAAGACACATTTAGGCAAACTTAAGTAATTAAATGTTATTATTAGCTATACATGATAATAAGCAGCAATTGTTATAAAGCTATTCATGTTAATAGGACAGACAGTTGTTTCAGCCACTTAGCCAGGAATCCAAGACACTGGGACATGACTCAGGGTACTACACAACTTCCCAACTAAACTATCATGTTTCAGGAAACATTGTTGGCCCTCTGCTTTAGTAAATCACCATTATTTTGGTTTGGCTACTCTCTATCTCTAGCTTCTGCAATTAACTTTTTTCTAGGATTACTAGGTTACTGCTTACTCAGATCTTTTATGGTTTTTACAGTCTCATGGCGTCTACTTATATGCTTTCACTGTTTTAGTTTCTGCTTCTTTTGTCAAGTGTGTCGGTCTCTCTCCCTCCTTTCTTACCACCCCATCTCTCTTTCTCTTCCCCCCATCTCTGTCTCTGTCTCTGTCTCTGTCTCTATCTTTGCCTGGGATTCAAGGTCCCTTAGATGAAAAATCTAATATGTGCTATAGTTACCTTAGCGTCCCTTATTTGGCAAAGCTTTACACTTGCTCCATTTGGAATGCCTGTCATTGGATCGTAGGGATTTATGTGGTAATAGCATGATGACCAGAGCCTAAGGGATTGCCTAGGACAGTTCAGCTTATTTAATAGATTCCTCCATAGGGATCTAAGTTATTTTAAAGAATGTTTCAAAGAATAAGTAGTTCTCAAAATGGCTATAACTAATGGTAAGTTCCTTTTTCTTTAAAAAAAATGCATCTACCTCTGTAAAAAAAAAATGGGCCCTATAGTCTATCTCTTTTTAAGTAAACTGTTATCTTAATTTGAGTGGGTTTTGCTCCATTTCTTAATATTCAGTTAGTCCTCTAAGACATCACAGGTTTACTAAGCACATCATTTACTGGGTCAGACGCTTGCGATGGCTCTCTGTTACTGACGTGTTTGATCCCAAGCTTCTAAGTTTGATTATGTTTGGGTCTGTCTCATTCTTTTTATACTTCTCCACGAGCATTCTCCTTTATTCTCCTAACTTTTCTTTCCTTTTCCCCCAAGCATGTCCTATACTTTCCTTGCTTTTGTCTTTGACTCTGCTATATTTTATACCTGGAAAAAAGAAAATTCTTTCATCTCCACCCTTAAGACCCAGCTTAAATGCCACTTTATGTTTTTTCATGATTTCTTCCCAGACCTCCCAAGTTGGGTGCTGTCTCTGATTTAAACTGCCATAGTAGTTTTTCCATCCTTCATCTTCCCTGTGGCACTGAGACATGGCAGGAAGAAGATAGGCTTTAGCGTCAGACAGAGCTGCATTCAAATCCTGTTTTTGCTATTGAATGGTTGTGTGATTTCGGTGAGTTTTTAAATCTCTTCATGCCTCAGTGGGAGACATAGGCAATAAACAAATAGTTGTTCAAATAAATATAAATTATGTAAATACTATGGAGAAAAAGTACAGGATAAATGAGAGAGTGTGGTAGGGGGACCTAGCCTGGTTAGGCATTTTGGGAAGGCCCGCCTGAAGAAGTGGCCTTTAAGCAAACACTAAGAATAAGAAGTGAAGCAACAATCTAGGAAAAGAATTTTCTTTTTTTTAATATATTTTATTGATTATGCTACTGCAGTTGTCCCATTACCTCCCTTCATTTTCCTCCACCCTGAACACCCTCTCCCATCCACATTCCCCACCTTTAGTTCATGTCCATGTGTCGTTAAGTTCTTTAGCTTCACATTTCCCACACTGTTCTTGCCCTCCTCCTGTCTATTTTCTACCCACCATCTATGCTACTTATTCTCTGTACCTTTTCACCCCCTCTTCCTCCCACTCCCCTATTGCTAACCCTCCATGTGATCTCCATTTCTGTGGTTCTGTTCCTGTTCTAGTTGTTCGCTTAGTTTGTTTTTGGTTTTGTTTTAGGTGTGGTTGTTAATAATTGTAAGTTTGCTGTCATTTTACTATACATATTTTTTATCTTCTTTTTCTTAGATAAGACCCTTTAACATTTCATATAATAAGGGCTTGGTGATGATGAACTCCTTTAACTTGACCTTATTTGAGAAGCACTTTACCTGCCCTTTCATTCTAAATGAAAGCTTTGCTGGATAGAGCAATCTGGGATGTAGGTCCTTGCTTTTCATGACTTGGAATACTTCTTTCCAGCCCCTTCTTGCCTGTAAGGTCTCTTTTGAGAAATCAGCTGACAGTCTGATGGGAACTCCTTTGTAGGTTACTGTCCCCTTATCTCTTGCTGCTTCTAGGATTCTCTCCTTCATTTTTACCTTGGGTAATGTAATTATGATGTGCCTTGGTGTGTTCCTCCTTGGGTCCGACTTCTTTGGGACTCTCTGAGCTTCTTGGACCTCCTAGAAGTCTCTTTCCTTTCCCAGATTGGGGAAGTTCTCCTTTATTATTTGCTCAAATAACTTT